>NC_138862.1:112187460-113477383 GCF_965194805.1 Balaenoptera borealis | reverse complement strand
CTTGAAAAAAAAGTTTTAAAAAATGAACCTACTTGCAAATGAACCTGTAAAATACTACCAGCCAAGCATGAGATTGGGATAAAGCATTTCTTCAAAATGTCTATAGATCATTTCTTTAAGGTGTAGGTGAGTATCTTGCAAGTTATCACAAGATGCACATTTTCATAGTCACAGTGGGGAGAAATGTGATAATATCTTGCTAGATGTTTTTTGTGATGAGGCAATGTGATCAATAAAAAAATCTAAAAGGGTAGATTTGAAATACAGAAATCAATTTTAAGTGAGGAATGAAAGATGAAAGAATAAGTTATGTAGTTTCCAAAACCTGTGTGCTCTCTTGGTCTATTTTACTTTTTATATCTTTTTTACCCAACTGTCATTTTGGTTTCCATTTCCCAGGAACATTCTATGGTATTGCCAAGTTGTGTTGCTGACATAGGTTTTCAAGATCAAGAATGGCTCTATCAATTTTCTTTTCTTTTCCAAAGATGACTGAAAGTTTTAAGTCTCTCTGCCACCCTCCACCGCCCACCAATTTTCTGTAAATAGAATTTTACTCCTTTAGAAAGTAGTAAAGGTAAGAAGTTAGAGGGGATATCTGTATATCCTCATAATATTCACCAGAAATAATAATAAAAACTGTACTTATAAATCTACTTCCTTAGGTGAAACAACCTTTGGGGTTGCAAATTGGCTCTGGAACCCCTGGTCACAACTGGTTCGGGTAGCTGCCACTTCAGAGACTCAGTGTCCTAACCAGCTTTCCTTATCCAAATCCAAAGAGTCACTAAATGCAGAAAATCTGATATCTGAACACTCTGTTCTCAGACAATGGAGCTCACCTTCCTAAGAGTAGCTGCCCTCGTTTCTCTAGGGGGTACCCAGTTAATCTTCTGTTGACTCTGAGATCTATTTCCCAAACTTCTCCTGCCCCGGATTGAATGGCAAGAAATGACCTTCCCCAGGCTCTTGGTAGGTTCGTTTATCCAATGGGAGGCAAGATTGGGGTCAGGGGTAGGAAGATGGCAGTGGTGTTTTTCCTTCTTTTTTTTTTTTCTGATTTTCACGGCATTTATGGCAGCATCTCTTCCATAGTTCTGATTTCTGCCAGGCAGCCCCTCTTCCTGTAGTCCCAGCTCTTTCTGGTCAATGCCTGCCATGTCTACATCCCACAAAATAGCCTGGCTTGTGGGCTCTTATAATACCACTTCCTCTGATTGTCTCTCCAGGCCTAGGAATGATAGCGTCTTCCTGCTTTTGCCAAACTCTGGGTGGCCTCACCATCCCCTCACAGGTGTCTCTGTTTTTCCACCAGCTGTTGCAGGAGATACTCTAGCCCCTTCTAGGTCCCCTTACTGGCCTGGTGTACCCATCACCCTGCTACTATGAGTTTTGACTGCTGAGAGCTCAAAACTAGCCCCCTTCTCTGAGACTCGTCTGACGGGAGCTGACAGAGCAGCCACAGCCAATACTGATGGTTATGAAACACTGACCCTCTTTGTCAAGGAAGGGACAATTTTGTGGTGGGGTTGTATCAGGCCAAGGCTGTGCATGACTTGAGCCACATCCTTGCTTGGTTCTTTCTTTTTCTCTATCCCAATTTGCTCTCTCCCTCACAAGCTCTTCTTAACGAGCACACCTTCAGAAGAATCACATGCTTGTCACCCAAATCCTTGTCCCAAGCTGTCATTTCTTGGTAACCCAAACTGAGAAAGCTGAGTAATTAAACCCCTCTGACTGGAAGTCTTGAGTAGTCTGTGTTTTCCTGACTGTGTCCTGAATGATACAGAGAGCTAAAGCAACACTCAGCACCTCACTTGCTTGAAAAAAGCACAATGATAATACGTGCTTGGGTATTCTAGTACAAAAGCAATCTCATACCCACTACTCATTTGATTGTCTTCACCCCTCTCTGAGGTACAGCTTCCCCTCATTGTCTCCCTCTAATCTCAGTGGTTTTCTTTTAATTCCTTTAATACGGTATATTTTTTTCCCACCTCAGATTAGTTTCCAAATGCTCTTAATTTTTCTGGAATGGGGTAAGGGATATTGGGTGAATTGTGTACACAACTCAACCAGGAGATAGAACTGGGTCATAAAGATTTTCTGAGACCCAGGACACTGAGTTTTCTGTTGCCCCACAACCTTCTAATTAGGAAGCAGTGATGCAGAAAATAATTTTTAAAGAGGAAATTAACACAATCAAGTAAAAAGGTATTGGAGGTTACACTGCTAACTTACTGTTTTGTATTGAGAAGTAAATTATCTCTCCTTGATGCTCATTTAGAGACATTAGATCTCTCTGACAGGAAGAGCAGGGGCCAAGATAAAACTCGGCCTCCTAGGGTAATTCTCACTGGCATCCTTATCTTCTCCTCCAGGCAAGGGAATATACCCACCAGTGTGATTCTGAGGGATCCCTGACAAGTGAGCTACTGGGTGGTGGTCATACTTCCACTGAGGATGGCAGCCAACCACTGCCGTCCTCTCCACCCCAACTTCCACCATCATTCTGCTTACTCTCAACTTCAAATGGGTGAGCTCTGCCATGCCCCTGCCCCTTCATGGTTCTTTGATCTCTGTTACTCCACTGGCTTTCACATTCACTTGCCCTTGTCATGATTTGGAGGTCTCTTCCTTTGAAACATTAAACTTCAATAACTGACCATCAAACCACAATCTCATATCTTTCCAGCTCTTACTTCATCACCCTAGCATACTCGTTAGTCTCATAAAATTAAATTTACTTGATTTTTTTCCAATTTCTCGTCGATTTGTCACCTTCACTTTGATCCTGAACTTGCTTAGACTCTATGATCTATGGTGTTCAACTATAAAGAGCACAGTAATCTATGGAGTTGAACTATTCTCTTGACAATATCCTCAGCTCCCATACTCCCTTTCCATCTCTACCCTCATGGCAATATTCCAGCCTAGAAATCTACAATTTCTCTTCTCAGCTCCTATACCCAGGTAACTGAGTACTACTGAGGAAGCCAGTACTCACCATGGCACTATGAGCAGATAGAAATCTCCTATTTCAGTTGCAATCATTAAGTATGAAATTACCTAAAACATATATATGCTCACACATCTTTCCAGTCTGATGATGATAGGTCCCTCCTGTTCAAAGTCAAATGAGCCCAGACAAAATATCCCTTCCCATGAGCTCACTGAGAACATGTACCATGTTTTATCCCTATTTTATTAATATTAGAACCTGGAACATGGTAGGTAGTCAATAAGTGTTCTATTTAATGATTCACTCTCTTCTCTGTATTTTTCCGTAACTTGTATCATATTTATTTATGTCTACCTACCTTACTAAGCTGTGAGTTCCTTTAGGACAGGGATTGTTTCTTAGCCATACTTTATCCCTTGTACCTGGCAATGTCTACAGCATAGTAGGTATGAGTGAACAAGGTGAGAGGAAATTAATACTTTAGTGACACAGTCATCTTTGTGTATTTAAAATATTATTAGTTGTGTTGATAAATGGATATCTAAATGAGGAAATTAGTAACATGACAAGTCCAAGTGTACAGTTATGATAGCTCAATGAGTTCTAAGTTGCTTTATTACCAAATAAATTTAGATAATTATTTTCATCTCAAATTCAAGTCAATTCGTTAAAAAAACTAATGAGATGATTTTTAGCCTGAGAATGGATGATCTGAGAGCCCCACATTTTCTTTTGCCTGGGTTCCCTTTAACACCACTTGATAGAACTGAAGACACCTATGCACAGGTGTAAGTTCTCATTATGAAATCTACTTTATCTTCTTCTCTTTGATTATTTAGCTTAGTTACTTATATAGTTTCCTTTAAGATACCCTGCTTGGTGTTTGTTTTCTTTCTTATTATCATAACAGAAATCATCAAAGAGTTATAACTCCTACTTCCTAATCCATTATTTCAGTCTATTTACTGCTGGCCATTGCCCAATCATGCACACCTAATCACAGTGGTGCTTAATCATGGTGCATGCACACACACACACATGTGTATGATATAGAGAATAAAATTAAAATTCTGGCCCCAGACCTTCAAGATGGTGGAGGAGTAAGATGCGGACATCACCTTCCTCCCCACAAATACATCAAAAATACATCTATATGTGGAACAACTCCTACAGAACACCTACTGAACGCTGGCAGAAGGCCTCAGACTTCCCAAAAGACAAGAAAATCCCCACGTACCTGGGTAGGGCAAAAGAAAAAACAGAGACAAAATAATACAGATGGGACCTGCACCTCTGGGAGGGAGCTGTGAAGGAGGAAATGTTTCCACACACTAGGAAGCCCCTTCACTGGTAGAGACGGGGTTGGGTCGGGGGGGAAGCTTCGGAGCCACAGAGGAGAGCACAACAACAGGGGTGCAGAGGGCAAAGCGGAGAGATTCCTGCACAGAGGATCAGTGCCAACCAGCACTCATCAGCTGAGAGGCTTGTGTGCTCACCCACCAGGGCAGGTGGGGGCTGGAGGCTGAGAGCTGAGGCTCAGACTTCGGAGGTCAGATGCCAGGGAGAGGACTGGGGTTGGCTGTGTGAACACAGCCTGAAGGGGGCTAGTGTGCCACAGCTAGCTGGGAGGGAGTCTGGGGAAAACTCTGGACCTGAGAGGCAAAAGACCATTGTTTTGGGGTACGCGAGGAGAGGGGATTCTTTCCCTGTCTGCCCAGAGAAGGCAGAGCACTGCTTAAACGAGCTCCAGAGACAGGCGCGAGCTGCCACTATCAGTTCGAACATCAGAGACAGGCATGAAATGCTAACTCTGCTGCTGCAGCCACCAAGAATCCTGCGTGCAAGAACAGTCACTATCCGCACTCCCCCCCAAGGAGCCTGTACAGCTCTCCACTGCCAGGGTCCCGTGATCCAGGGACAACTTCCCCGGGAGAACACATGGCATGCCTAAGGCTGTTGCAATGTCACACCAGCCTCTGCCTCTGCAAGCTCGCCCCACATTCCAATTATAACTACCGTACCCCTCCCTCCCCCCAGCATGAGTGAGCCAAAGCCCCCTAATCAGCTGCTGCTGTAACGCTGTCCTGTCTGGGTGGGTTAGAACAGAAGTCTTAGGGCAACCTATGAGAAGAGGTGGGGCCAAAACCAAAGCTCAACTCCAGGAGCTGTGTGAACAAGAAGAGAAAGGGAAATCTCTCCCAGCAGCCTCAGGAGCAGTGGATTAAATCCCCACAATCAACTTGAGGTACCCTGGATCTGTGGAATACCTGAAAGACAAGGAATCAACCCAAAACTGAGACGGTGGATTTTGGAAGCAACTGTAGACTTGGGGTTTGCTGTCTGTGACTGACTTGTTTCTGACTTTTATGTTTATCTTAGTATAGTTTTTAGTACTTGTTATCATTGGTGGATTTGTTTATTGGTTTCGTTGCTCTCTTCCTTTTTTTTTATCTTTTTACTTTAATAATCTTTTTATTTTTTAATTTTAATTATTTTATTATTTTTTTTTAATTAAAAAAATTTTTTTTTCTTTCCTTTTTTCTCCCTTTTCTTCTCAGATGTGTGGCTGACAGGGTCTTGGTGCTCCAGCCTGGTGTCAGGCATGAGCCTCTGAGGTGGGAGAGCCGAGTTCAGGACATTGGTCCACAAGAGAGCTCCCGGCCCCACATAATATCAACTGGCAAGAGCTCTCCCAGAGATCTCCATCTCAACACTAAGACCCAGCTCCACCCAACAGCCAGCAAGCTCCAGTGCTGGATGCCCTATTCCAAGCACCTAGAAGGACAGGAACACAACCTCACCCATTAGCAGAGAGTCTGCCTAAAATCATAATAACTTCACAGACACCCCAAAACACACCACCAGACACAGCCCTGCCCATCAGAAAGACAAGATCTAGCCCCATCCACCAGAAAACAGGCACCAGTCCCCTCAACCAGGAAGCCTACACAAGCCACTGAACCAACCTTACCCACGGGGAAGACACCAAAAACAATGGGAACTACAAACCTGCGGCTTGTGAAAAGGAGACCCCAAACACAGTAAGTTAAGCAAAATGAGAACACAGAGAAATATGCAGCAGATGAAGGAGCAATGTAGAAACCCACCATATCAAACAAGTGAAGAGGAAATAGGCACTTTATCTGAAAAAGAATTCAGAGTAATGAGAGTAAACATGATTAAAACCTTGGAAATAGAATGGAGAAAATACAAGAAATGTCTAACAAGGACCTAGAAGAACTAAAGAGCAAACAAACAATGATGAAAAACACAATAAATGAAATTAAAAATTCTCTAGAAGGAATCAATAGCAGAATAACTGAGGCAGAAGAACAGATAAGTGACCTGGAAGATAAAATAATAGAAATAACTACTACAGAGCAGAATAAAGATAAAAGAATTGAGGACAGTCTCAGAGAACTCTGGGACAACACTGAACGCACCAACATTTGAATTATAGGGGTCCCGAAAGAAAAAGAGAAAAAGAAAGGGTATGAAAAAATATTTGAAGAGATTATATTTGAAAACTTCCCTAACATGGGAAAGGAAATAGTCAATCAACTCCAGGAAGTACAGAGAGTCCCATACAGGATAAATCCAAGGAGAAACACGCCAAGACACATATTAATCAAGCTATCAAAAATTAAATACAAAGAAAAAATATTAAAAGCAGCAAGGGAAAGCAACATATGACATACAACGGAATCCCCATAAGGTTAACAGCTAACCTTTCAGCAGAAACTCTGCAAGCCAGAAGGGAGTGGCAGGACATATTTAAAGTGATGAAAGGGAAGAACCTACAACCAAGATTACTCTACCCAGCAAGGATCTCATTCAGATTCGATGGAGAAGTTAAAACCTTTACAGACTAGCAAGAGCTAAGAGAATTCAGCACCACCAAACCAGCTTTACAACAAATGCTAAAGGAACTTCTCTAGGAAGGAAACACAAGAGAAGGAAAAGACCTACAATAACAAACCCAAAACAATTAAGAAAATGGTAATAAGAACATACATATTGATAACTACCTTAAATGTAAATGGATTAAATGTTCCAACCAAAAGACACAGACTGGCTGAATGGATACAAAAACAAGACCCGTATATATGCGGTCTACAAGAGACCCACTTCAGACCTAGGGACACATACAGACTGAAAGTGAGTGGATGGAAAAAGATATTCCATGCAAATGGAAATCAAAAGAAAGCTGGAGTAGCAATTCTCATATCTGACAAAATAGACTTTAAAATAAAGACTACTACAAGAGACAAAGAAGGACACTACATAATGATCAAGGGATCAATCCAAGAAGATTTAACAATTGTAAATACTTACACACCCAACACAGGAGCAACTCAATACATAAGGCAAATGCTAAAACCATAAAAGGGGATATCAACAGCAACACAATAATAGTAGGGGACTTTAACACTCCACTTTCACCAATGGACGATCATCCAAAATGAAAATAAATAAGGAAACACAAGTTGTAAATGACACATTAGACCACATGGACTTAATTAATATTTATAGGACATTCCATCCAAAAACAACAGAATACACTTTCTTCTCAAGTGCTCATGGAACATTCTCCAGGATAGATCATATCAAGTCAAACCTTGGTAAATTTAAGAAAATTGAAATCGTATCAAGCATCTTTTCCGACCAAAAGGCTATGAGACCAGATATCAATCACAGGAAAAAATCTGTAAAAAGTACAAACACATGGAGGTTAAACAATACACTTTTAAAAAACCAAGGGATCACTGAAGGAATCAAAGAGGAAATAAAAAAATACCTGGAAACAAATGACAATGAAAACACGATGACCCAAAACCTATGGGATGCTGCAAAAGCAGTTCTAAGAGGGAAGTTTATAGCAATACAATCCTACCTCAAGAAAGAAGAAAAATCTGAAATAAACAGCCTAAGCTTACACCTAAAGCAATTAGAGAAAGAAGAAAAGAAAAAACAAAAACCCAAAGTTAGCAGAAGGAAAGAAATCATAAAGATCAGATCAGAAATAAATGAAAAAGAAATGAAGGAAACGATAGCAAAGATCAATAAAACTAAAAGCTGGTTCTTTGAGAAGATAAACAAAATTGATAAACCACTAGCCAGACTCATCAAGAAAAAAAGGGAGAAGACTCAAATCAACAGGTATGAAATGAAAAAGGAGAAGTAACAACTGACACTGCAGAAATACAAAGGATCATGAGAGATTACTACAAGCAACTATATGCCAATAAAATGGACAACCTGGAAGAAATGGACAAATTCTCAGAAAGGTATAATCTTCCAGGACTGAACCAGGAAGAAATAGAAAACATGAACAGACCAATCACAAGTAATGAAATTGAAACTGTGATTTAAAATATTCCAACAAACAAAAGCCGAGGACCAGATGGCTTCACAGGCGAATTCTATCAAACATTTAGAGAAGAGCTAACACCTATCCTTCTCAAACGCTTCCAAAATATAGCAGAGGGAGGAACACTCTCAAACTCATTCTACAAGGCCACCATCACCCTGATACCAAAACCAGACAAAGATGTCACAAAAAAAGAAAACTACAGGCCAATATCACTGATGAACATAGATGCAAAAATCCTCAACAAAATACTAGCAAACAGAATCCAACAGCACATGAAAAGGATCATACACCATGATCAAGTGGGGTTTATCCCAGGAATGTAAGGATTCTTCAATATATGCAAATCAATCAATGTGATACACCATATTAACAAACTGAAGGATAAAAACCATATGATAATCTCAATAGATGCAGAAAAAGCTTTCAACAAAATTCAACACCCATTTATGATAAAAACTCTCCAGAAAGCAGGAATAGAGGGAACTTACCTCAACATAATAAAGGCCATATATGACAACCCCACAGCCAACATCAGTCTCAATGGTGAAGAATTGAAACCATTTCCTCTAAAATCAGGAAGAAGACAAGGATGCCCACTCTCACCACTATTATTCAACATAGTTTTGGAAGTCCTAGCCACGGCAATCAGAGAAGAAGAAGAAATAAAAGGAATCCAAATCAGAAAAGAAGAAGTAAAGCTGCCAGTGTTTGCAGATGACATGATACTATACATAGAGAATCCTAAAGATGCTACCAGAAATCTACTAGAGCTAATCAGTGAATTTGGTAAAGTGGCAGGATACAAGATTAAGGCACAGAAATCTCTTACATTCGTATACACTAATGATGAACATTCTGAAAGAGAAATTAAGGAAACACTCCCATTCACCACTGCAACAAAAAGAATAAAATACCTAGGAAAAAACCTACTAAGGAGACAAAAGACCTGTATGCAGAAAAGTATAAGACACTGATGAAAGAAATTAAAGAAAATACAAACAGATGGAGAGATATACTATTTTCTTGAATTGGAAGACTCAACATTGTGAAAATGACTATACTACCCAAAGCAATCTACAGATTCAATGCAATACCTATCAAACTACCAATGGCATTTTTCACAGTACTAGAAGAAGAAAATTTCACAATTTGTATGGAAACACAAAAGATCCCGAATAGCCAAAGCAATCTTGAGAAAGAAAAAGGGAGCTGGAGGAATGAGGCTCCCTGACTTCCGATGACACTCCAAAGCTACAGTAATCAAGACAGTATGGTACTAGCACAAAAACAGGAATATAGATCGGTGGAACAGGATAGAAAGCCTAGAGATAAAGATAGGCACATATGGTCACCTTATTTTTGACAAAGTAGGCAAGAATATACAATGGAGAAAAGATAGCCTGTTCAATAAGTGGTGTTGGGAAAACTGGACAGCTGCATGTAAAGGAATGAAATTAGAACACTTCCTAACACCATACACAAAAATAAACTCAAAACGGATTAAAGACCTAAATGTAAGGCCAGACACTATAAAACTCTTAGAGGAAAACATAGGAAGAACACTCTTTGACATAAATCACAGCAAGATCTTTCTTGACCCCCTTCCTAGAGAAATGGAAATAAAAACAAAAATAAACAAATGGGATCTAATGAAACTTCAAAGCTTTTGCACAGCAAAGCAAACCATAAACAAGATGAAAAGATAACCCTCAGAATGGGAGAAAATATTTGCAAAAGAAGCAACTAACAGAGGATTAATCTCCAAAATATACAAGCAGCTCATGCAGCTCAATATCAAAAAAACAAACAACCCAATCCAAAAATGGGCAGAAGACCTAAATAGATATTTCTCCAAAGAAGATATACAGATTGCCAACAAACACATGAAAGGATGCTCAACATCACTAATCATTAGAGAAATGCAAATCAAATCTACAATGAGGTATCACCTCACACTGGTCAGAATGGCTATCATCAAAAAATCTACAAACAATAAATGCTGGAGAGGGTGTGGAGAAAAGGGAACCCTCTTGCACTGCTCGTGGGAATGTAAATTGATACAGCCACTATGGAGAACAATATGGAGGTTCCTTAAAAAACTAAAAATAGAACTACCATACTACCCAGCAATCCCACTACTGGGCATGTACCCTGAGAAAACCATAATTCAAAAAGAGTCATGTACCACAATGTTCATTGCAGCACTATTTACAATAGCCAGGACATGGAACAACCTACATGTCCGTTGACAGATGAATGGATAAAGAAGATATGGCACATATATACAATGGAATATTACCCAGCTATGAAAAGAAACGAAATTGAGTTATTTGTAGTGATGTTGATGGACCTAGAGACTGTCATACAGAGTGAAGTAAGTCAGAGAGAGAAAAACAAATACTGTATGTTAACACATATATATGGAATTTAAAAAAAGACATGGTTCTGATGAACCTACGGCCACGACAGGAATAAAGACACAGACGTAGAGAATGGACTTGAGGACACAGGGAGGGGGAAGGGTAAGCTGGGACGAAGTGTGAGAGTAGCATTGACATATATACACTACCAAATGTAAAACACATAGCTAGTGGGGAGCAGCTGTATGGCACGGTGAGATCAGCTCGGTGCTTTGTGACCACCTAGAGGGGTGGGATAAGGAGGGTGGGAGGGAGACGCAAGAGGGAGGGCATATGGGGATATATGTATACGTATAGCTGATTCACTTAGTTAAACAGCAAAAACTAACACAATATTGTAAAGCAATTATACTCCAATAAAGATGTTTTAAAACAAAAATAAGAATGCAAAAAAAAAAAAGATTCTGGCGCATTTACAATTGCCTTGTATACAAACTTTCCAGGTCTTTTCTAGATTTAAATAAGCCACAATCAAACCTCTAGATACTGCATTTGCTTATCTGAGGTCTCCACCCAGACCACTCAATAAATGTTCTTCAGGAATCTGACTTTTTTTTTTTTTTTTTTTTTTTTACTGCAGAATAATCTCACCTTGAACTCCTACTTTACCACAAGCCTCTCAAGAATGTCAGAAAAGAACAGAGCTCTTTTCCTCCTGTAAAAATCCAAGTTTCTGGTGACTCGTGAAACAAGAAACTATGCTCTTAGCACAAGGGCACCTGATGATTACCCAACATAGTCCATCCTTGATTATTCAGGGGTATAGGTTATGTACTTCTGAGTTTTCTATAGTACATAATTCTAGGTTGAATTTTCCCTTTTGCCATGTACAGCTCTAGATTATCTCCCCTTATATTGTTTGTGTGTAGTAAGGGTTTACAAGCTTTAAAAACATTAACCTAGTAAAAATAAATTAGAGGGCAAATATGTTGCCCCCAAATCATACAGGACACTCAAAACCGAAAGTAAGGTGTTTGGTGCACTTCCCAGATTCCTCTTCAGGACGGAAGCACTCATTCTCCTAATCTAGAGGTCTATGGCCTGCTGAGCTCTCACAGCAGTCTCTCTCCAGAAACTGCCCTTGAGTGAAAAAGAGCTGTTTTGCCCAATGTTATAAGTAACCCACATCCAATGACTCTTCAATGTAGGAAGTTACAAAACTGACCTCTTATCCTCTCCCGCCCCCCACCCAATACACACACAATTTGGGTAGGTCATTCCAGTTTCAGAGCTCCCCATGTGATCAGCTGAGACCTCTGCTACAACTGTTTTCAGTTTAATTTCTCCCTCTGCCAAACCCTGTTTCCTTTACACCCTTATGGGTGTTACTCCTGAGAGTATCTCCAAAAAAGCACCTGGATGCAATTCTCCAGTTCCGGGTCAGTTTCTTAGGGAATCCAACCAAAGGTTGTTGATGCAAGGAGAGATCCTAGAAAGGAGACTCTGATGATTTTGGAGCTGGGTCACCTACCAGTAGGCTGGCAATAAGGCCCTGTCACTGGTGATAGGTAGATTATGGGTAGCCCCTGGCCTACTGTAGTGGTGAAAATGTTAAACTGTCATAGGTGGTAAACTGGTTTGAGAACAGGAAATATCCCAGGCATTATAAAGTTGAGGGAAAAACATTAATTGTAAGAAAAGGGGAACCAAAGGGCTCTTTCCATCAATGCCTTTAAAGAGTAGCAGAATATGCCACTCCAAAATACTGTAGGAGTTCAGGACATGCCACCCTAAAATATGCCACTTTGGTATATTGTTTATTTTGAGCTGTAAGCACTTGAGAAACAGCAAATGCAGGAAGAGGCTTTCTCTGAACTCCCCTTATTTGCCTAAAGACAGATCCTCCAAAAGGGATTCAACTGTCATAGATCCCCTCCCTGGGAATTACATCAACCAGGGGAGATAGACTCATCACAGGAGAGAAGAATAGACGGTGACACTACACCCAGACAAACTTTGTCACAAAATATCATACCTGCCATCTATTCTTCTAAAGGCTCATTCACCTTTCCTAAAAATTATTTATCTTCCCTAAGAGTCCCATATTCCCCACCCCTTTCCCTATTAAGATGGTATTTAAGTCTAGAATCTAAGTTGCCTTGGAAAGTTACTCATTTTTCCCTGAGTATCTACCATGTATACACGTTAAATTTCTGTTTGTTTTTCTTTTGTTAATCTGTCTTTTATTACAGGAGTCTCAGCAAAACTTCAAAAGGGTAGAGGGAAAATTATTTTTTCTTCTCTACTCATTGGAGAACAATAATGAAAGGCTGAGGGTGATTAATCGTCAATTTAGGGCAAAATATGAAAGTTTAATGGTCTCCCAGGTGGCTGTATGTGTGTGTGTATGTATATATATACATATATATATATATATATATATATATATATATACATACACACACATATATATATACACACACATATACATATACACAGACATATATATATGTGTGTATATATATATATATTTGCCTCCTGCTGTGAAAGGGCAGAAAACCTTGAAGAGTTAATTATAAGGGTAGTGGATCTCTGGACAAAGTTGAGTTCTTCACCCCTGCAAGGCAAGTCTATTGTGCTAATGTTACAGTTTGGTTAGGCAGGAGTGAGTCCCTGAGACTTGTGATGGGGACATCTAAGTTGACACTAAAGAACATGGCCTAGGTTTTTCTGGACAGTCTGGTTCTGTATCAACGGCCCAATTCTCCCCAGTGAAAATTATCATTCCCTCTTTGCTTGAGAAACAATTCAAAAGCCATTGTTTTGCAAAGAAAGATGCAGCTTTCTCCCTTCCAATCTACCTACACCTTTTCTCCTGGCCACCAGACAATGAAAACTACAGTCAAGAGACAAGATGATGTGGTCTGGGAAGCGCTGGGTCTGTTAAAGGAGGAAAGGACTTAGAAAACACATACTGTCAGGAGCTAGGAGGGTATTCTGTTGACTTGGATGTGACACAGGACATAACATGCTGGCAAGGACTCTGGGAATCAGTGCCAGTATGTTACTTGTAGGCTTTTAGAAGCCTGGAAAAAAGGGATGGCCCCTACTAATTGAGCTAGAAATTCCAAACTGCCATGCAAACAGTGGAAAGAGAGATCAAAAGGCTTAGAGAAGTGAGCGTGCTAGAGTGGATATACTACATAAGGTCCGAATGTGTACCAGCTGACTGTGTTCTGTGGGCGGGCCCAGAGAACACACTATTTACCAATATGATAAGAAACGTGCTGGTGAGAGGAGCACCGGCATCGCTGAATAACTTCGTGTCTTTCAGCAGAAGACCAGGGCTCATGGGAGGTTTCTTCATAGCAATGGGGATGACTGGACCCCAACACAAAAAGGCAGGTGGTGGCATCAACAGTCAGACACAATGTGGGTATAATCATCATAATGGAGTGGTACCAAGGGGCTCGATCAGTGAACTATGGAGATGTTAATGGAACATGCATAACTAAAGGCAAGATAGATGGGCCAACAAGGGACCATTCAATGTATACAGCCAAAAGAAATCAAGGTTAAATGATCAGGAGCTTGAGGAAGCTGTCCCAACGAAAGTTCATATTTATTTGCTCTGTTTTCAAACTCAGCCAGTTTTCTGACCCAGAAGTCACTGGTGAAAGTAGAGGCTGGGTCCCCATAAGGAAGGGCCCTGAAACCCTACTGCAAGTGGACATGGTAACAATTCTTTCAGTTCTTTCTCGAAAAGGACACATGACAATTTACTTGGGTAACCTTATAATATGAGAAAGGGAAAATCCAGACATTGTAATGACTTTTAAACATGGGGTTTGAATTAATATTAATACCCAGGGATCTTAAGTTAGAGTAGGGGCATACAGGAGCCAAGTAATAAATGGAGTCTTAGCATAGGTCTGCTTCACAGTAGGTCCCTTGGTCTATAACCCGCCTATTGGTGATTTCATTGGTTCTCCAAATGTACAGTTGGAATGGACACACAAGGTAATTGTAAGAACCCCAATACTGAGTCCTAGGCCTATGGAGTAACAACTATTTAATTGGGAAGGTCAAGTGAAAGCCACCGAAACTGCCCACATCTGCCAATTCTGTAAGTTAAAAACAATACTGAGCCCAGAAATAAAGGCGGAGATTAGTGCCACCCTAAAAACATAAAGGAATCTGTGGTGAGAAAAGATGCCATGTGGAGTTTCTGGCAAGCCCCACCAGAAAAATCACAATGAAGTCCCTGAGCATTCTGGAACAAGACAATGCCTTTGCAGGTGAGAATTACCCATCTTCTCAAAACAGCTCCTGGCTTGCTACTGGGTCCTGATAGAGATGGACTATCTGATCATGGGATATCAGTGACCATATGGTCCATGATATTATACCAATGTTGTCCATCATAAGCTGGGTTTTCTTGAACTACAAAGTCATAAGAGTAAGAGAGCCCTGCAATATTCCATCATGAGCAGCGTTCCCTCATTAGAATGTACATCCAGGATTGTGCGCGAGCAGGGCTGGGCAGCACAAATAACCTGCATTAGCAGGTGGCCCAGATCCACTTGCCATCCACCACAGTTACATTCGTGCCTCTCTCCTCAGCTCACACCTATAGCTTTTTGATCAGCTGATACAGAAGGAAAAGGCCTTCAGTTTGATTCATGGGTGGGTAATTTCCATATTTAAGTACGAGCTGAAAGTGGACAACTGCTTCATTACAATCCCATTCAGTTGTGGTCCTGAAAGCTGGCGACCAGTGAAAATCCTCTCATGGGCAGAGCTTCAGGCACCAAACCAGGATACCTACTTTATATGGAAAGAGAAATGGCCCAAATTAAGACTATATACAGACTTCTCATCAATGGCAGCAGTGTGGCTGCCTGATCAGAAATTGGAAAGAAGAAAAAAGGAAATTTGGGGGAGATCAGAGGTCTGAGGAATGGAAGTGAGCACAGCTTGTGAAGGTCCCTGTATAACTTGTTAACGCCTGGCAGAGAGCATTTACCGTGAAAAAGGGACTGAACTGCTAGACAGACAGAATGACTCTGTCTGCTACTGGTTGACGTGTGACAGCCAGCCTCTTGTATTAGCAGCTGCAGTGCTGGCACAGTAAGAGCATGGACGGAGTATCCATGGTGTCAGGGACGGAAACCACGCATGGATCCACCCAAGGTCATGGACTCACCGTCACTATGGCTCATCTGTCTACCTGTTGCTTTCAGATGGCCAACCAGCCAGCAACAAAGAGCAATACTAACACCTGATAGGGCACCATCTCCCGAGGAGACCAACAAGTCCCTTGGTGGCAAAGTCAATTATCTCCTGGAAGAGGCAGCAACTTATCTTTACTGGAATCAGTATATATTCCAGGTATAAGTTTGAACTTTACACTTGTAGGGCCTCAGCTATCTCCAATGTTTATAGAATGTTTGATCCACAGACATGGCATCACACCTGACGATGTGTCAGACCAAGGACCACTTTAGAGCACAAGAGGTTTGGCAGTAGACTTACAACAATAAAATACACTGTTCCTATAACAGACCATACCACTGAAAATCTACCAGACTTGCAGAGTGACAGAACTGCCTTTTGAAGGTATAGCTGAAACCTAAGCTTGGAGATAATACCCTGAAAAGATGGGGTACCATCCTCTAGGATATAGGACACACCCTAAGTTAGTGATCATTATACAGTGCTGTGTCCCCAGGAGATAGAAGATGTGAAGATAAGGAGTGGCCCCTTTTACTATCAGTCCTACAGAGTCACTTGAAGAATTTGTGCCTCTGACTCTACGATGACAAGCTTTGCAGGTCTAGAGGTTCTGTTCCCAGAAGATGAATGCTCTTACCAAAAGACTTTTCATTTCTATTTGTTTTTTAGTCAACCAGCACTTTAGATTCCACGTGCCAAAAGGCCAGGAAAGGAGTTACTATCCTGGCTGAGATAATGGACCCTGATGATTGCGAGTATGTAGCACTGCCACTACATAGTGGGGGAGGCAAGAATACCTTTGGCAGCCAGGTGATCCACTGGGGTGTTTCTTGTTACTCCTTACCCAATTCTGACAGTAAACCGTCAAGTACTGACACCACAGTTTGAGAAGTGCATGGTGACCAGAGGATCAGAACTTTTAAGAATGAGGGCTTGGATTACCTCATTAGGTAAACCAACTAGAGCAGGCGATGTGCTATTTGAGGTGGAAGGGAACCTAGAAGGGATAGCAAAGAAAGGAGATGAGTATCAGTTGTGTTCCCAAGACCAGCTTCAGTGGTGAGGGCTGTAGTTGCTCCCACTAAGCTCCCTCTTGTACATCAACCCAGAATCCTAGAAAAGATGATTGTAGATGGTGAAAAGATGATTTTAGGTGGTGAACTTACACGAAACAAGAGGATCTGAATTTTGCAAGTTCTGGACTCTACTGGATGCTGTAGTCTGCCACCCAGATCCCCATGTCAGGACCAAGGCCCTCATTTCCCTAGCTGCTGTGAGTGTGGTTGATACTGGTATATAGCTGAGTTCTTCTCTAGGAATTGCCTCAACAGAAGGGAGCTGCCTTGCCCAATGTTAGGTCCCCTCCCCCATGGCTGCCCACATCTAGTGACTGCTCCATGTCGGGGAGGGGGGTGGTGGTATAAAAGTCAATTTGGGTAATCTCTGAAGAGCCATACAAGATTCAAGGCTCCCTGTGGGATTTGCTGAGGCTCCCACGCAGCCTTGTTCAACTTCTCCCTCTACTCAGCTCTGCTTCTGTTATTCCCTACAGATGCTAATCCCAAGGGTACTCTCAAATAAAACTCCTGCATGAAAATCTGTCTCAATCTGTTTCTTGGGGATCCTAACCTAAGATACTGGATTCACGTTACAAACTTGTTTAAGAGCTAGTTTAACTCTCTGGCTCACTCCTCTCTGTATGACAGACACTAGGTCCATCCACACCTCTACAAATGACCCAGTTTCGTTCCTTTTTATGGCTGAGTAATATTCCATTTTGTATATGTACCATATCTTCTTTATCCAGAAAGATGGTACAGATAAACCTATTTGCAGGGCAGGAATAGAGACATAGATGTAGAGAATGGACATGTGGACACAGCAGGGAAGGGGAAGGTGGGACGAATTGGGAGATTAGGTTTGACATAAATACACTACCGTGTGTAAAATAGATAGCTAGCGGGAACCTGCTGTATAGCACAGGGAGTTCAGCTCAGTGCTCTGTGATGACCTAGATGGGGGGGTGCGGGGGATTGGGGGGTCCAAGAGGGAGGGGATATATGTACACATATAGCTGATTCACTTCATTGTACAGCAGAAACTAACACAACATTGTAAAGCAATTATACTCCAATTAAAAATAAATAAATAAATAAAACTAAAACAAAAAAAGAACTTAAGACTCTTGGTCTATACCACCAGTTGTTTTCCAATTTACAAGGGCACCTGTAGCATACAATAGTTTTTATTTTTTGCATTTCGGGACAGTGTGTAAAATCCCAGGCTTTATACCATTTTAAAGATGGTTTTTGTACTATGTGGTAGGAGTGGTGGAACTGAGGACACATGCTGTGAAATGTCTCCCAACAAGGCCGGCATGGGTTCTCCTCACACTCATGCAAGACAGAAGAATGGGTAAATATAGCTCATGATACCTCAGTTCACTAAAAACATTAAAAATATTTTTACAACTTTTAAACACAGACCCTAATAACTAGAAATTAGTACAAATGCAGCAATAAAAATGCAAGTACTTCCAGACTGAAGCACAATAATGATGAAGACATAAAAAATGCTTTTTCTTATGATAGTCTACTCTTTTAAACTTTGGATATTGGGGTAAACCATCTGCTAACTGTACAGACATAAAATTCTTAGTACTGATTTTTGAGCTGTGTAGAACATTTGCTTGAGGAACAAACCTTTTCAGGGATCAAAGAGTGAAGATGATACCAAAGAGTGAAGGTAGAGAGGTTAGGTGGCCAAGGCCCAGTGGCATAGTTCCTAAATACATTTGTACTCTAGTTTTACTAGTACTTTGTCTCGAGTGAAGTTCAGCAGCAATCAGAACTGTCAGAAATCCATAAATGAGCAGGTTTCTTGCCTTCCCTTGTGGGAGGGGTGAGAGCGGATGAGAAAGCACACAAAACAAACCTCTCTGGCTCATTTCCTACTGATTTCTAACTTCAGTTGTCTGGCAGGGTTTGCCCTCCCCCAAGTTCCATCTGCCCCCAGGCACTCAAGTAGACTTCATAACTGCAGTATGGCTCTACCTTTCTCTACTCTCTAGGGCTCATATTCCTCAAACACAGAAGAATAAAATGTAACTATGATCAGTGGCCCGCAATTCAAATGAGCCTAGCCTAATTACTTGGAAATACATCGTCCTTTTCTTTTGGGGCTAACACTAATTTGAACCTGGTCAAACCATGTCAGGAAAAATTTTTTTTAAAATAATAAAGCCCTACTGAGAAATAACTAATTATTGTATTTGCAAGAGAAGTTGAGCCCTTTTTTTTTTTAACCATTTCATGGAAATTCTGACACTCATTTTAAGGATTAAAATAAATAGGGAATTTTGCCAGTCCCATTTGTTGCTGTCTCCTCGTGCTAGGAACAACTGTAGGTTCTGAGGACAGTTCATGCTGTTTCTATCTCCATGTTGCTAAGGTGATTTGGGGGGCTGCAAACACACTGGCAACTCACTGTTAATTTGTTTACAAAAGAATATGAATGAGTTTCACCTCCTGCAGTCAGGAGCACTTCAGCTTCTGCCTAACTCTTTGAATCCAACTGTAGGGTGCAAGGTCATTACCAACCAAACCGCTCACAAATTAAGTAAAAACTCCTTCAGTTGTTAAGATACAATTATCCTCAGCAGCCAGGTGTACAATCTGTTAAATAGTCCCAATTAACTAACTATTTAGAGCGCAAAGTGAAAAACAGAATAAACGTGAAACTAAGCGGAAAAAAAGATCTTTCAATTCCAAAACGAAATGTGCCTTGCTTTTCAGAGCAAGCACCTTAACCCCCAGTAAATCAAAATGGTTTAGCAGAACAGTTGGCTTGCTGGCTTCTGAGTGTGTGTGAATGTGTAGAGGAATACATTGTCATTTGTTCAAATAATCAGTTATTATTTCATACAATTGTGTCCTTTTGAACAAAGGAGTGCCGAATGGGGCAGAGAGGGTGGTAACCGCCTGGGTTAACCTAAGTAAGTAATACCAGAGAAACACAGTAAGGGACTAGAATACCGGCCACTGTTTTCCTGCTAATGGGATCTGTTTTATTGCTTTGTACAGTTCCTCTCAAAGCCTAGGCTTGTCTTTGTTCATAACTGCATCAGAAACAAGACTAATCATGGATCACTGATTCTGCTTTATGAAACAGATGGCAAAAAGAATCTTACCATGATGTAAGAAATAAAAATCATACCATGATATAGGAGAATATTATTATAAGAGGCAATATAGTGAAGTGGTTATGAACATAAACTCCAGTGCCCAACTGCCTAGATGTACCACTTCCTACTACATGATCTAGGGGCAAATGACAACTCTATGTCCTGTTTCATCCTCTGCAAAACAGGAACAATAAAAGTAACTACATTATAAATGAGCAGATTTAATCCGTTAATGTAAGTTAAGTGGAGAGTAAATATTATGACAGTATTTGTTATTTTTAATATAGATGTAACAGTTTAAATTCTTCAATTAGTATATAGAGAAAATTACCAACTTTAAAATTCCAGAGCCAGAAAGGTTTTTTCTTAATATGAGGAAAGTGCATTTTGTACGGTTTTGACACAAATTTCTACCAAGACCTTTTGTTTCCCAATTCTTTAATCTGATGCTTTAACTATAGATTGAATTCTCAAACTACTTGATTTGCTAGAAGCTGAGTTGTATTGCCCACAGTAGATTAAAAACCTAGGAAAATCCTAATATAGTATGACCACTTCACCTGCTCTTGCATTTAAGCTATTTTAATTGAGGAAAGGAATACAGATTTTATAGAATCTTAGAGTTGAAAGAAATCTTAAAAGGCAAAACTGTACCCAATATAGGTGCCCTCGCTCACTCATGTATTTATTCTGCTAATTTTTTAGTATTCCTTAAGGGCAAGGACTGAGCCTTATTTTAATTCCGTATATCTTGCCATTGATATAGTGCCTGCACTGAGGCAATGCTTATTTGGAATGGAATATATTTATTCCTCCATTAAGCACATATTGAGCATCTAATAAATGCCAACATTTGGATAAGCTATGGTGTTATAAAGATAAATAGAAGAGTCTCTGCTCTTAAAGTGCTCACCATATCAGCATATTGTATAAAGTAACTAAATAGTACGTATTAAGTGCTAGACCAGGTGGAGGGACAGGGTGTGGCAGCTTGTACATGAACTGCAGTGCTCTCCTTAAACTTTGGGAAGCGGGAATGACACCCTTGGTCTTGGTCTCACACTTGCTCTCCAACAGCCTGGCCTATACCCTAGCAATGGCCAGCTCTATAGAATAGCAGTGGGTAATTCCTAAGCATGACTTGACACGAAATGGGTGACTATGAGGATTTTGACAAGTCCCTGTTTTTCAGAGTTTTGAAATTTCCATCTAAGGTTGGTAACAAGAGTCAAGGAGTGGCTTCCCCATGTTTGGCAGGCTTGAAAGCCTGAGACTGTGGGCCTCAAGAGAACTGTCCTTCAGCGTCGGCCCTCACCCCTCCTAAGTGGTCCTTGAGGGGATGCTTAGTACCAGGAAGCTCACTCATGGGTAAGGCAGCCCTTTCTACCATCAAAAGATTCTTAGGTTAAACCTTTATCTACCTCCTTGTAACTATCAATCATCAACACTGATTCCGCCATCTAAACAAGATATAAAATTAAGCCTTCTACAATATAACATATATTCAAACAAAAGAGAATGTCCCAATTGTTATATCCCTTCATCTTTTATTAGATTAAATATTCCCAATTCTTTCAAACTTTCCTCATTGTAATTTCCATAGACTCCATCATTCCCTTTTCTCTTTGAGGCACTCTATTGGCCAGTGATCCTCTTAAAATTATGGAACTTGGGACTGGACACTCTGTAGGGCTCCAACAGTACTGAAGTAGGTTCATAGGAGGCCCAGGTTGCATCTTACAGAACAGAACATGGGAGGTTTGCAGAAAGAAAATGGAAGCACTTTGCAAACTGTGAAGTCCCTTACAAATGCACAGTATAACTAATACTTTGTAGATTTTCTCTGGTGTTCTTTAAATCACATACATCAAAGGAGTTAAATGACTTTGTTCAGAGCCAGTGGCTCAGCAATACCTGTAATAAGGGAAAGTAACCTTAGTTATTTCTTAATTAAGACTCTTGTAGCATAAGGAGGTGTTGGGAAATTAATTTGACAGGCTAAATTAATGTGCATTACTTTAACAATTAACCCTGATTTATTCTGGAGAAGCCAAGCAAGTATTGATTCATTTCTCCAGCCTTCTATGAGTAATCACATTCAAAGTAAACAGCATCAATTATTAAGAATCCGCTTTTGCATAGTAACTAACTTTATACTCAGAGTAAATGTCAAAACGCATTGGAAGAGAAGGCTTGAATTGATTTTTTTGATAACTTTAAGAAAATCTCACAAAAAGCTAACTTATTTACAGTACATGTCTTAGTTTCTTTTTATATTATTTTTCAGAGAATTGTCACCCACATTTTAGTGTTAGAAGGAAACTCAAGGATCATCTGGTCCAATTCAAGAAAATATGTGGAGTTAAAGATGTTATAATTGTGAAAGTGGGATATTTAGTAATCAAACTAATTTTATATCACTGGTAAATTATTTTTTAGTTGGAACAATACTAGACATTAATACTTAATACTCAGCCATTATACAATATAATTGTGACTAAATTGTGGTTAAGGACCAATCCTAGTCGACCTTTACTACAGAGAAGAGAGCGAGGGAACAGTGATAGGTTAATTGTCCATTTCCTCGTCCTGATATTTGCAGTTAAGGGTCAGTCCTATTGGCCACTAAAAACATATCAAAATGGTTTGCTGATGTAAAATAGGGTCACAGTGTTGGGTGATAAATGTGGGGTTTTAATTTCTTTTTGTTTGTACTTTTCTGTATCATCTAATTTTTTTTGCATTGAATATATTTTTAATATGAAAAATCATATGCATCAATATTTTAGGGAAATATATTTTGTTTCTGATCCTGTGAAATAAATAGAAAATTAGGAGGTTACAAATGATTCACTATTAAAAGTCTAAGCAGATTATAATTTATTTAAGGACACTTTTTATTTTGGTATTTGGCTCTGTGGCCTGGTAAGAGCTGCACTAAAGGTACTCAGGTGTTAGTGCCTATGACGAAACCAGAGCCTTTGCACTGATATTTTCCCTCCCAGATTCAAGTCCTTCCCAGCCCCATTTTTCATCTCCATTTACAAATCAAAGAGGCAGAGAAGGGGCAGCAGGCTGCTGTGCAGATTTATTTTCCAAGACGATGAGAGAGTAAATACAGATGGCTGTACACAGAAACATGTGCAACAGTGCTGTGGTAGAATTTTGGCTGATGCAATTATTGGTTTTTTTCCCTATCTATATATTCTAATTTTTCCATATGGTAATACTATTTAATCTAAAAGTCAGTGAAAATCCTGTAAGATATGATTGTGAGCAGCAGTACTATAAACTGCTTATAAATGGCTTTTTAAATAGCTTAATTTTTATTATCTGCCATGTAGGAAGGATGCAAAATTTTAGAAGAGGTTGACATTAGTGATTTGCCTGTGATTACACTGCAAGGAAATGGAAGGACTTTAAAATAATTTTCATTAAATAAATACCTTTTCCTGACATGTTTATTTATTTTTAATCTTTTGCATACAGTCTTAAAAAAGATGATGCAATGCCATAAGAAATGAAAAGAGAAAGGCTGGAACCACTTAGCATTTAAGAATAAAATGCATTATACACTGTATTTTTCTCATCAAAAACCAACATTTGCTCATTTTTTTCTCTCATAAACATCCAATGCTAAATTGCTTTGCAAGAACTGAATTTGGAACAGTAAGATTTGAGGGATTAAAAACGTATCTTGCAAATTTATATTATAAACAGGAACAAAGCCGATATTGGCAAATGCTCAGGGCCAGAAAACACAGAGGAATGACAATGACTTTTGGAAGAAATGAAATCGGGCGGCTTGAAGAATATTCCTTATTCTGGTTTGGATATGTAAGCTGATCTAAAGTTTTTTTAAATAGATTAAGTTGAGCCTATTTACATTTATCGATATGATGAATGTTTTGTCTTTTGTAACAGAATTATGTTTACAATGTGACTTTCATTAAGTAGTCTCTTTTCTTTGTTTTTTAATTAAACTTTTTCTTTTACATTGTAACTTCTTTGTGTTTAAGAAGACATATATGTAAAACTATTATCACCCTATTTTAATACTTTTATTTAATGTTCTTAGTCCCCTTCCTAGTCAACTTTAGATAATTTCCTTTTATTTCTACCTATTATCTTTGCAGCACTCAATGAGTATATACTATTTTCTTCTTTTTTCCCATTTTTATTTCTCAAATTTTGTTTTTTTGTGGGTTTTTTTGTATGTTACTTTGACAGAGCAAAGAATGTTTATATACTAAGTTTTCTCTCTCATTCTCACCTGTTATAGTCTTAGATCTACAGTTAGTTGACCCTTGAACCACATGGATTTGAATTGCGGGGGGTTCACTTAGACGTGTTTTTTTTCCCTCTAAATTATACTACAGTACTACACCACCCAGAGATGGTTGAACCTGTGGATGTGGACCTGGCTTCGGAGGGCTGACTGTGAAGTTATACATGGATAGTCGGCACACCTAACACCTGCATTGGTCAGGGGTCAATTTATATTTAATCCTCATTACTAGTTCTTAGTCTGGTTTCCTTAATCATCTCTTTGTTAAATGAAGTTCATCTGTTAGTAGATTCCCCAGGAAAGACTCGTGGGTAGTGTTAATATTTGAAGAACAGCTTGGCTGTGTATAAAATCCTTTACTTACCCCTTCTTTCTTTAAGTTTATGGAGTGTTGCACTGCTTTCTTGCTTTGGTTGTTGATGACAGTAAGTTTCATGCCAACCTGAATTTCTTTTCCTTCTAACTGATTTTTTTATTCTGCTTGGAAATCCAGAGGGTTCTTTCATTTTTAAAGTTCAATGATTTTACTAGGATATATCTCACAGTCAATTGTTTTGGATTGATTTTGGGGAATAAAAGATGGATCCACTCAATATACAGATCCAGATCTTTATTTCAGAGAACTTTTCTTGAATTATAGTTTTTAATATTAGTTCCCTTCCATTGGGAACTGGGGTGCAGCAGGACAGGGTTAGGAGAGACTTTCACTCTATTCTTTGTGTTCTGTGCTACATGTTACCTATTCAAAAATAAATAAAATAGGGACTTCCCTGGTGGTGCAGTGGTTAAGAATCTTCCTGCCAATGCAGGGGACACGGGTTTGAGCCCTGGTCCGGGAAGATCCCACATGCCGCAGAGCAACTAAGCCTGTACGCCACAACTACTGAACCTGTGCTCTACAGCCCGCAAGCCACAACTACAACTACTGAAGCCTGTGCACCTAGAGCCCGTGCTCCGCAAAAAGAGAAGCCACTGCACTGAGAAGCCTGCGCACCGCAACTAAGAGTAGCCAGCGCTTGCCACAACTAGACAAAGCCCGCGTGCCAAAATGAAGACTCAATGCAGCCATAAATAAATAGATAGATAGATAAAATAATTAGTTTAGCAAATCCAAAACTTTAATATACTGAATATACTGTGCAATGTTTGTCACTCACTGTCAATAAAATTTGTTGAAATACTAAAGGTATCTGGATATGTAGCAGATGCTATGCAAAACAGTTTAATGAAAGTAGACACTGTGTCTTCTGTAAGGTCAGTTTTAAGGCCATTACTCAATGCTATATTTCTGAATATTCACAAAAGAAATTAGTTTATTGGCTTAGTATCAAGAAAAATTGGTGCTTCTTCTGACAGACTGATTTGATTTCCAACTTGTACATAATAAACTGTGCTATCATTCCACTCCTGTTTTTCTCAATTAAAAATTATAATATAAAAAGTTAATCTGAATTATAATTGTATTACTAAAAGTAAAACCAAACCTTTGTTCTTAAATAGAATTTAAAATAACTAGAGTTGAATTTGTGATCTATCCAAAGTTAATGAATAGGACTTTCTGGCATGCATTTAAAAAATATTAACTCCATTATTCCTCCATTTTTATGTCCCTGTTCTTGTTTTAAGTTAGCTCTTAGTAGCACATAAGACTCCTAGAAAACCTCAATAAATGTAAGCTAGCCATATGTTTTTCATATTTCAATATGTTTTATAGAGCTTTGTATGTTTTTTTCAGTCATTTAAAAAATGCATGGTGTAGATAGATGGAATTACTGAGTCATATAGACTCACTTTTGAAATGTGAATATGTTGAAGTAACATTTACTGGAACCAAATTATTCCACACTCTCTTGTAGGGTGGCTTTCTGCACAGCACATGTTTGTATGAGAAGAGCAGGAATGTGGAGACTGGGTAATTTTCTAAAATGTAAGAATATTTTAGTTTTTGTTTTGTGAGTAATAATTAAAAAATAAAACCCAGCCAATGAGGAATATAAATTTTAGCACAACAACTTTTCCAGGTCAGGAAGACTGGTAGAGATTTTTTTTCAATTTCCATTGCATGCTCTCTCCAGACTGATTTCTTCAAAGTGGAGTTATTCCACTTTTCCTTGGGGCAGGAAGTATGGTACAGGGGAAAATTTTTTTTTGGCTATTGAAATAGAAATCTGGATTCAACTTCTAATTTTGTCACTTCCAAGCTTCATGACATTGAAAAATTTACTTAACCCCTTTAAGTTCCATTTTTGTTTTCATAGAAATGAACATAATACCTCCTTTACTTAGTGGTTTTGGAGATTAACTGAAAATACATGAAAAGTGATTAACACAGGTTACATATGTGTCGGCTTACTTATCCTTTCTGCTCTCTGTGCATCCTTAGGAGTAACTTTCAAAACAGCTGACTCAGCAAACATGAGTTCCTATGTTACAGAGCTTGAGTTTATTATTACTTAATAAACCTGAAATGAAAGCAGCCTTATGGATAGTCCCCAATTCAGAGAGTTCCTTGCACTGATATTTTCATTGATCTATCCTCTAAGCAGAAGATAAACCCTCCGGGGGAGACTGTGTGACACCAAGCGGTAGCACTTATTATGATACTCCTGTATCTAATTAACTGGTTGTAGGAATAAGGCATGTGTGTATCTACGGTTTTGTGAGCCTGGAGTATATTAGAGAATCTAAAGTTCATGAACTAAAGTAAGAAATCAGAATGTAAGACATAATACTTGAGGATTAAAAAAAAGCAAAAACAAAAAAACCCACACACTCCTTACTAAAAAACTCGTTGTTCTATAGCATCACAAAAACATCCACCTGAAATGGCTTTACAACTGTCTAGTCAATTATTGACTGTTTCATAGCCATGGTTCTAAAAAAAATCACCAAATCTGCGGCAGACTCAAAACACTGAACAGACTTCTAAGGCTGATATCCACCCATTCTCCTTCTGTAACCAACGCAGAATGTACTTTTGTATCCGACAAAAAAGTGCCTTCATCATAGTAGATATTCAATAAATATTTGTAGAGTATTTATGTCAGTTTCTAAGACTGATATCACTATGGTCATGCCTCAGTAACAAACATGTCTCAAAACAAACTCTTCCCTAAAACCCTACATAATATCAGCAGTTTGCTTTGATCAAATGAGATTGTGTCTGGCTAGCATTACTATTTCTTACTTAAGAAAATGATAGATTAGCCCTGGATTTTTATTTGAATTTTGAGTAGTGGCCTCAAACCTATCTGTTTTGATGGAGGCAGCAAAAAAAGCAGATTATTTTCAAACATTTAAGAAACACCGAGATAATCATTCAAAGTTAGCATACATTTCTCAAGAAAAGTCCAATCAATATCTTTACTTAATTTCTTTGCTGCTTCTGTTAATTCCACAAATATTTATTGAATATCTACTATGATGGAGTCACCATTCAAGGAAGTGACAGATATAGACTAATAATACATGCTTCACTCCTTCAAGGTCTTAGAAGATAGCGACAGAGACAGAATACACACATACCTGTAGCAAAATATAAGGAGGGAGTGCTATAATTGAAGTCTATACAGCATACTAAGATAATAAAGAGGAAAGATTAGCTATCTTTGTCTGTGGTGGTAGCTGTTTTGGGAGTGGAGCTTCACTGAGTAAATATCATTCGAGTTGCACCTTGAAAAGCATGTAGAAGTTGAGCAACAGAGACAATTGGGGATGATAAAATAGTATCTTCAAAGACTCAGAGCTATGAGCAAGTTTGGGATATTTATTTAGTGAGTGGGAGGAATTATGGGTGTAATGATGAGTGAATGATGAGGTGATAGTGACAAAGCAGGCAAAGATATGATGGAGATAGTTTGTGGAAAGCCTTTTGTGAATACAGAATTGGAGAGGGGCAAGATTGAAAGCCAGGGTCCATAACTGACATGGCACAAGTCCCAAATAGTTTAATGAATGCCTGAGTTGAACATATGGAAGAGGGGATGATCAGCAGGAGAGAGAAAATGATGTGACTACACAAGGCAAGAATTGCTGGAAAGGAATAAGGGTGTATGGCAAAATAAGGAATTTAATATGAGATATATTAAAATTTGAGATACATTTGAATCACCTGGGAGAAGTTATTGAGAAAGCAGTTTATCTTAAGCTCAGGGCAGGAATAGGAGATATATTTGTCAGTTGCTGGTATGTAGGTGTGTTAAATTTGATCCTCTAAGAAGTAGTTGTCAAGATAGGATCAAGTATGCAACAGAATTATTGGGGAAACACTCATGAAGGAGAAGAAAGACAGGGAGATCCTTTAGACCACAATGCTGGTTTGACACCTGTGATAAGAAGAGGGGGAAGGAAGGAGGTTTGTGTGGGAAGAATCTCAGATGGCAGCACAACCCCAAGAAAGTTTTCTCCAGGCTGAATGGGGTCCTAGAGCCAAAAGGGAGCCCTGTATGCTGCAAGGCTCAGCCTGCACTAGAATCTAACCACAATCACTGGCTGGGAGCAGCCCACGGAAGCATGGCCTTGGTACAGATGTGGTGGTTGACCTATAAGGGCAGCAGTTAGGGCTGTTAGTCAACTTTGCTCCTCACAGTAGGAGATTTGAGCAGCACATTTTCTTGGCTGCTACAGTAAGTGAAAGTAGACTGTCTGCGTGAATAATATCACTCAAGGAGAGGAATGAGCATGAGTAGAAAAAAAGTATGTGGGAAAGACTCTTAAAGTACCATCCTCAAGTGATTGTGAAGATGAATCAATCAGGAAGATCTAGAATTGATCAGAGGAATTAGAGCCAGGATCTAAGAGGTGAGAGATTCAAAAAAGAGACTACGTCAACAGCATTAAATGCTACACAGATGAAAAATGGCATAGAGAAGTGAAATAAATAATTGGATTTAAGACCTGTGGGTCACTGATGACCTTGGGAAGAGCAGGGTCAGTAGAGGGATGTGATTATAGCAGATTATTAAACTTCCTCATGAAATCTGGAGTGAAAGAAGGACAGAGACTAGCTTACTAGCTTAAGAGGAACCAAGGAGAGCAGATGATTTCTTTAGAATGAGAGGAGACAGCATATTTATTGAAGAAGAAGAAGCAGTCAAGGAAGAGGGGAAATTTGACGATGGATAGGATCAGGAAGAGATGTTTGGAGATGAATACAAGAGGGGTTGAATGTGGTGGGTGAGGATGAGTGTTAATATACATATAATGTTGTAGTTGGAGGAGAAAATTCAAATAAATTAATTACCTGGAGTATTCATTTTGTTTTCTAGAAAGGAGTACTTTTTCTCCTATGCATGAAAGTGAAAGTTTGAGGAGGAGTACAAAAACATAAAATGGTGACCTTAGTGAACAGGAAAGATATCTGAATAGAGGCAAATGAAACCATTGCCCAGCAACACGGAGGACCTAGTTGAGGTTGGAAATGGTAAATATGTGATAAGTTCAAGCAATCCAGTTATGCAATTTTTCTCCAGCAGTGTTTGGCAGTTTTGAAGTATCTGTTGAGTAAGCAGATGGTTAGATTAATCATAGGTTAGGGACTGGTGACTCAGATGAGCTGCAAGGACAAGGGGTTGAGGGACTGGAGGATATAGGCAAGATTCATTGGAATAGTGGTCCAGGCTAAACAGGGAAGGAAGAAATGAGGCTATTAATCTGGGAGATCAAAGTAATGCCATAAATGATACACGATGCTGAATGAATTTTGTACTTATAGACAAGGTGTGTAAATGCATTTTTGATAATAAGTAGTAGAGTAAGATGAATTAACTATATTCTGGATGTAATGATAATGCATGGGTATTAAGCTGAATGGAACCATAAACTCTATAATTAACTCCCCTTAGTTCAAAATTTATGCCTGTAATTTAGATAAAGATATGCTTATCAAAATGACAAAGGAAGAATCAATATTTAAAGTCATATTTTATGATAGAATGAAACAAAACAAACAGTTTTTCTTAGTCTTCCTCCTCATAGTAAATGGCACTATCATTCCTAAGTGTTTAATCCAAAAAGATAGACACCATCCCTAAGTCTGTCTTCTCTCTCTCACATTACATATTCCAACATGGGCAGATTTTATCAGTTCTACCCTGAAAATGTATCACAGATTTTCCATATCTTACTATTTTTATACCACAATCCTAGTCCAAGCCCCCATCGTCTCTTACCTAGGTCATTGCAAAAGCCACCTAACTGCTCTCCACACCTGGGTTTTCTCCCCTCACTCTTTTCTCCACTGAGCAGTCAGAGCCATTCTTCAACAATGTAAGTCAGCTCATGCCATTCCTCTGCTCAAAAGTCTCATTACACCTTGCAACATCTCACACCAGTACAGTGTCTACAGTGCCCTGTATGAACTGGTTCTTGGCTGCATTTTTACTTCGTCCCCTACTACCTTCCACCTCATTCACTGTTTTTTGCTATACTGGCCTCCCTGCTGTTTCATTAATCATTTTTAATATTTTTTGTGTTAAAATAATACATTTTAATTATGTTGGGTTATATAAAATACATTATTAAAATTGACTTGACCTGTTTATTTTACCTTTATATTGTGGCTAGAAATCTTTAAATTGCATATGTGCTCTACATTATACTTTTATGGGACAGCACTGGCTGTTCTCTCTGTGTTGTCACTACCTCAGTGTGTCTTCTGCCAAGTGACTGACTAGTGGTGGGATAGGGCTGTTCTGGGGAAACAGGATCAGCAGTCAGGGAAAAGACCTAAATGTGGCACAGAGGAGAACGAGGGTGAAGTGAAACTCTCTAAGCACTTCTGTATCTGTCCATCACAATGTTTCCCTGCTAAGACCTTCAGAAATAATGACCTCTATTTCTTCCTGTTTTCTGAATCTTATGCAAGTTCCTCTTTTGGCTAGTCTAACTGAGAACCATACATGGAAGGAGACAGTGGGAAACATAGTTCCCAGATTAACCAACTTGTTGATGGAACATTTCAGCATGGCTTCTAAAGGAGGATTCCCTGGTCTGTTAGGGGTTTGGAAACCATTTCATAGGAAGAACTCTCTTATGGAACTGAAGATAATCATTCTGGGGTGAAGAGAGGATTTAAAAGTGGCATGTAATCAAATATTAGAAACACTGTTGTGTAGAAGAGGGTATTAACTTCACAAGTATAATACCTCCAAATTTTCTCCCCTTACCTCTATGGAAATATATCAATACTTTTACTGATTAACAATTTCTTCTCGTCTGTTTCAGTACTCTTCACGAGTGAACACGTGGGAGTTACTGAGACTCCAATTTCAATTCTACATAAAAGAGACCTTTCTAACACCTAGAATTGAGAAGGGTTAGAGTAGACTATTTCTAAAGGTGGTGAGCTACATGTCAACTGGAGGTATTCAAACAGAAACTGGATGGCCATTTCTCAAGTGTACTGAAGAGGGATGCTTGAACCTCTCAAAAGGTTGGATTCAATGACAACTTAGGTCTTAGGTAAATCTAATATTTTATGTTACACTAAATTTCATTCACCAGTATTCAATCATTTCCAACAACTGCTTAAATAAACCTTGGCTTTTCATTGTAGTCACAGGAAAATCTTTACTGCTTTTCACCAGGAGAGAGGCCTAGGAGTTAAAAGCTCCATTCCTTGATTTTTTCATAGCCTTGGTCTCCTGGCAAAACATTTGTAGATTCTACATCAGAAGCACATTTTGGAGAAGCAAGAAGAACTACAATCCTGCAGCCTGTGGAATGAAAACCACATTCACAGAAAGACAGACAAAATGAAAAGGCAGAGGACTATGTACCAGATGAAGGAACAAGATAAAACCCCAGAAAAACAACTAAATGAAGTGGAGATAGGCAACCTTCCAGAAATATAATTCAGAATAATGAGAGTGAAGATGATCCAGGACCTCAAAAAAGGAATGGAGGCAAAGATCGAGAAGATGCAAGAAATGTTTAACAAAGACCTAGAAGAATAAAAGAACAAACACCTAGAAGAATTAAAGAACAAACAAACAGAGATGAACAATACAATAACTGAAATGAAAAATATACTAGAAGGAATCAATAGCAGAATAACTGAGGCAGAAGAACAGATAAATGACCTGGAAGAGAGAATGGTGGAATTCACTGCCACAGAACAGAATAAAGAATGAAAAGAAATGAAGACAGCCTAAGAGACTCTGGGACAATATTAAACACACCAACATTCACATTATAGGGGTCCCAGAAGGAGAAGAGAGAGAGAAAGGACCAGAGAAAATATTTGAAGAGATTATAGTCGAAAACTTCCCTAACATGGAAAAGGAAATAGTCACACAAGTCCAGGAAGTGCAGAAAGTCCCATACAGGATAAACCCAAGGAGAAACATGCCGAGACACATAGTAATCAAATTGGCAAAAATTAAAGACAAAGAAAAATTATTAAAAGCAACAAGGGAAAAATGGTAAATAACATAAAAGGAAACCTCCATATGGTTAACAGCTGATTCACAGCAGAAAGCTCTACAAGCCAGAAGGCAGTGGCACGATACATTTAAAGTGATGAAAGGGAAAAACCTACAACCAAGATTACTCTACCTGGCGAGGATCTCATTCAGATTCAGTGGAGAAATGAAACGCTTTACAGATAAGCAAAAGCTAAGAGAATTCAGCACCACCAAACCAGCTCTACAACAAATGCTAAAGGGACTTCTCTAAGTGGGAAACACAAGAGAAGAAAAGGACCTACAAAAACACACCCAAAACAATTAAGAAAATGGTAATAGGAACATACATATCGATAATTACCTTAAACGTGAATGGATTAAATGCTCCAGCCAAAAGACACAGGCTCACTGAATGGATATGAAAGCAAGACCCATATATATGTTGTCTACAAGAGACACACTTCAGACCTAGGGACACATACAGACTGAAAGTGAGGGGATGGAAAAAGATATTCCATGCAAATGGAAATCACAAGAAAGCTGGAGTAGCAATACTCACATCAGATAAAATAAACTTTAAAATAAAGAATGTTGCAAGAGATAAGGAAGGACACTACATAATGATCAAGGGACCAATCCAAAAACAATATATAACGATTATAAATATACATGCACCCAGCACAGGAGCACCTCAATACATAAAGCAACTGCCAACAGCTATAAAAGAGGAAATCGACAGTAACACAATAATAGTGAGGGGCTTTAACACCTCACTTACACCAATGGACAGAACATCCAGATAGAATATTAATAAGGAAACACAAGCTTTAAATGATACAAGAGATGAGATAGATTTAATTGATATTTATGGGGCATTCCATCTGAAAACAGCAGATTACACTTTCTTCTCAAGTGCACATGGAATATTCTCCAGAATAGATCACATCTTGGGTCACATATTAAGCCTTGGTAAATTTAAGAAAACTGAAATCATATCAAGCGTCTTTTCTGACCACAACACTATAGGATTAGAAATAAATTACAGGGGAAAAAATGTAAAAAAACACAAACACAAGAGGCTAAACAATATGTTACTAAATAACGAAGAGATGACTAAGGAAATCAAAAAATACCTAGAGACAAATGACAATGAAAACATGAAGATCCAACACCTATGGGATGCAGCAAAAGATGTTTCAAGAGGAAAGTCTATAGCAATACAATACTACCTCAAGAAACAGGAAAAATCTCAAACAATCTAACATGAAACCTAAAGGACCTAGAGAAAAAAGAACAAACAAAACCCAAAGTTAGTAGAAGGAAAGAAATCATAAAGATCAAAGCAGAAATAAATGAAATAGAAACAAAGAAAACAATAGCAAAGATCAATAAAACAAAAAGCTGGTTCTTTGAGAAGATAAAAAAAATTGATAAACCTTTGGCCAGACACATCAAGAAAAAGAGGGAAAAACCAGACAAAGATGTCACAAAGAAAGAAAACTGCAGGCCAATATCACTGATGAACATAGATGCAAAAATCCTCAACAAAATACTAGCAAACAGAATCCAACAGCACATTAAAAGGATCAAACACCATGATCAAGTGGGGTTTAATCCAGGAATGCAAGAATTCTTCAATATATGCAAATCAATCAACGTGATACACCATATTAACAAATTGAAGGAGAAAAATCATATGATCATCTCAACAGATGCAGAGAAAGCTTTTGACAATATTCAACATGCATTTAAGATAAAAACCCTCCAAAAAGTAGGCATAGAGGGAACTTTCCTCAACATAATAAAGGCCATATATGACAAACTCACAGCCAACATCATCCTCAATGGTGAAAAACTGAAACCATTTCCACTAAGATCAGGAACAAGACAAGGTTGCCCACTCTCACCACTATTATTCAACATAGTTTTGGAAGTTTTAGCCACAGCAGTCAGAGAAGAAAAAGAAAAAAAAGGATTCCAAATTGGAAAACAAGAAGTAAAGCTGTCACTTTTTGCAGATGACATGATAATATACATAGAGAATCCTAAAGATGCTACCAGAAAACTACTAGAGCTAATCAATGAATTTGGTAAAGTAGCAGGATACAAATTTAATGCACAGAAATCTCTTGCATTCCTATACACTAATGATGAAAAATCTGAAAGTGAAATTAAGGAAACACTCCCATTTACATTGCAACAAAAAGAATAAAATATCTAGGCATAAACGTACCTAAGGAGACAAAAGACCTGTATGCAGAAAACTATGACACTGATGAAGAAATTAAAGATGATACAAATAGATGGAGAGATATACCATGCTCTTGGATTGGAAGAATCAACATTGTGAAAATGACTATACCACCCAAAGCAATCTTCAGATTCAATGCAATCCCTATCAAACTACCACTGGCATTCTTCACAGAAGTAGAACAAAAAATTTCACAAATTGTATAGAAATGCAAAAGACCCCAAATAGCCAAAGCAATCTTGAGAAAGAAAAACGGAGCTGGAGGAATCAGGCTCCCTGACTTTAGACTATACTACAAAGCTACAGTAATCAAGACAGTATGGTACTGGCACAAAAACAGAAATATAGATCAATGGAACAGGATAGAAAGCCCAGAGATAAACCCACGCACACATGGTCACCTTATCTTTGATAAAGGAGGCAAGAATATACAGTGGAGAAAAGACAGCCTCTACAATAAGTGGTGCTGGGAAAACTGGACAGCTACCTGCAAAAGAATGAAACTAGAGCACTTCCTAACACCATACACAAAAATAAACTCAAAATGGATTAAAGACCTAAATGTAAGGCCAGACACCATCAAACTCTTAGAGGAAAACATAGGCAGAACACTCTATAACATAAATCACAGCAAGATCTTTTTTGTCCCAACTCCTAGAGTAATGGAAATAAAAACAAAAATAAACAAATGGGACCTAATGAGACTTGAAATCTTTTGCATAGCAAAGGAAACTACAATCAAGATGGAAAGACAGGAGAGATTAACCAAGATGGTGGAGTAGAAGGACGTGCTCTCACTCCCTCTTGCGAGAGCACCAGAATCACAACTGGCTGCTGGACAATCATTGACAGGAAGACCCTGGACTTCACCAAGTAGGATACCCCACGTCCAAGGACAGAGGAGAAGCCACAGTGAGACGGTAGGAGGGGCGCAATCAGAGTAAAATCAAATCCCATAACTGCTGGGCGGGTGACTCACAGACTGGCGAACACTTATACCACAGAAGTCCACCCACTGGAGTGAAGGTTCTGAGCCCCACGTCAGGCTTCCCAACCTGGGGGTCCGGCAACGGGAGGAGGAATTCCTAGAGAATCAGACTTTGAAGCCTAGTGGGAATTGATTGCAGGACTTTGACAGGACTGGGGGAAACAGAGACCCCACTCTTGGAGGGCACACACAAAGTAATGTGTGCATCGGGACCCAGGGGAAGGAGCAGTGACCCTGGGGGAGACTGAACCAGACCTACCTGCTGGTGTTGGGGGGTCTCCTGCAGAGGCGAGTGGTGGCTCTGTTCCACCGTGGGGATAAGGACACTCGCAGCAGAGGTTCTGGGAAGTTCTCCTTGGCGTGAGCCCTCCCAGAGTCTGCCATTAACCCCACCAAAGAGCACGGGTGGGCTCCAGTGTTGGGTTGCCTCAGGCAAAACAACCAACAGGGAGGGAACCCAGCCCAACCCATCAACAGTCAAGTGGATTAAGGTTTTACTGAGCTCTGACCGCCACAGCAACAGGGAGGGAACCCAGCCCCACCCATCAACAGTCAAGTGGATTAAGGTTTTACTGAGCTCTGACCGCCACAGCAACAGTCAGCTCTACCCACCACCAGAGCCTCCCATCAAGCCTCTTAGATAGCCTCAACCACCAGAGGGCAGACAACAGAAGCAAGAAAAACTATAATCCTGCAGCCTGTGGACCAAAAACCACAGTTACAGAAAGATAGACAAGATGAAAAGGCAGAGGGCTATGTACCAGATGAAGGAACAAGAAAAAACCCCAGAAAAACAACTAAATGAAGTGGAGATAGGCAACTTTCCAGAAAAAGAATTCAGAATAATGATAGTGAAGATGATCCACGACCTCGGAATAAGAATGGAGGCAAAGATTGAGAAGATGCAAGAAATGATTAACAAAGACTTAGGAGAATTAAAGAACAAACAAACAGAGATGACCAATACAATAACTGAAATGAAAACTATACTAGAAGGAATCAATAGCAGAATAACTGAGGCAGAAGAACGGATAAGTGACCTGGAAGACAGAATGGTGGAATTCACTGCTGTGGAACAGACTAAAGAAAAAAGAATGAAAAGAAATGAAGACAGCCTAAGAGACCTCTGGGACAACATTAAACGCAACAACATTCGCATTATAGGGGTCCCAGAAGGAGAAGAGAGAGAGAAAGGACCAGAGAAAATATTTGAAGAGATTATAGTCGAAAACTTCCCTAACATGGGAAAGGCAATAGCCACCCAAGTCCAGGAAGCGCAGAGAGTCCGATACAGGATAAACCCAAGGAGAAACACGCCGAGACACATAGTAATCAAAGTGGCAAAAATTAAAGACAAAGAAAAATTATTGAAAGCAGCAAGGGAAAAACGACAAATAACATACAAGGGAACTCCCATAAGGTTAACAGCTGATTTCTCAGCAGAAACTCTGCAAGCCAGAAGGGAGTGGCATGATATACTTAAAGTGATGAAAGGGAAGAACCTACAACCAAGATTACTCTACCCAGCAAGGATCTCATTTAGATTTGATGGAGAAATCAAAAGCTTTACAGACAAGCAAAAGCGAAGAGAATTCAGCACCACCAAACCAGCTCTACAACAAATGCTAAAGGAAGTTCTCTAAGTGGGAAACACAAGAGAAGAAAAGGACCTACAAAAACAAACCCAAAACAATTAAGAAAATGGTCATAGGAACATACATATCGATAATTACCTTAAACGTGAATGGATTAAATGCCCCAACCAAAAGACATAGACTGGCTGAATGGATACAAAAACAAGACCCATATATATGCTGTCTACAAGAGACCCACTTTAGACCTAGGGACACATACAGACTGAAAGTGAGGGGATGGAAAAAGATATTCCATGCAAATGGAAATCAAAAGAAAGCTGGAGTAGCTATACTCATATCAGATAAAATAGACTTTAAAATAAAGAATGTTACAAGAGACAAGGAAGGACACTACATAATGATCCAGGGATCAATCCAAGAAGAAGATATATCAATTATAAATATATATGCACCCAAAATAGGAGCACCTCAATACATAAGGCAACTGCTAACAGCTATAAAAGAGGAAATCGACAGTAACACAATAATAGTGGGGGACTTTAACACCTCACTTACACCAATGGACAGATCATCCAAAATGAAAATAAATAAGGAAACAGAAGCTTTAAATGACACAATAGACCAGATAGATTTAATTGATATATATAGGACATTCCATCCAAAAACAGCAGATTACACGTTCTTCTCAAGTGCGCACGGAACATTCTCCAGGATAGATCACATCTTGGGTCACAAATCAAGCCTCAGTAAATTTAAGAAAATTGAAATCATATCAAGCATCTTTTCTGACCACAACGCTATGAGATTAGAAATGAATTACAGGGAAAAAAACGTAAAAAGGACAAACACATGGAGGCTAAACAATACGTTACTAAATAACCAAGAGATCACTGAAGAAATCAAAGAGGAAATCAAAAAATACCTAGAGACAAATGACAATGAAAACACGACGACCCAAAACCTATGGGATGCAGTAAAAGCGGTTCTAAGAGGGAAGTTTATAGCTATACAAGCCTACCTAAAGAAACAAGAAAAATCTCAAGTAAACAATCTAACCTTACACCTAAAGAAACTAGAGAAAGAAGAACAAACAAAACCCAAAGTTAGCAGAAGGAAAGAAATCATAAAGATCAGAGCAGAAATAAATGAAATAGAAACAAAGAAAACAATAGCAAAGATCAATAAAACTAAAAGTTGGTTCTTTGAGAAGATAAACAAAATTGATAAGCCATTAGCCAGACTCATCAAGAAAAAGAGGGAGAGGACTCAAATCAATAAAATCAGAAATGAAAAAGGAGAAGTTACAACAGACACCGCAGAAATACAAAGCATCCTAAGAGACTACTACAAGCAACTTTATGCCAATAAAATGGACAACCTGGAAGAAATGGACAAATTCTTAGAAAGGTATAACCTTCCAAGACTGAATCAGGAAGAAACAGAAAATATGAACAGACCAATCACAAGTAATGAAATTGAAACTGTGATTAAAAATCTTCCAACAAACAAAAGTCCAGGACCAGATGGCTTCACAGGTGAATTCTATCAAACATTTAGAGAAGAGCTAACACCCATCCTTCTCAAACTCTTCCAAAAAATTGCAGAGGAAGGAACACTCCCAAACTCATTCTATGAGGCCACCATCACCCTGATACCAAAACCAGACAAAGACACTACAAAAAAAGAAAATTACAGACCAATATCACTGATGAATATAGATGCAAAAATCCTCAACAAAATACTAGCAAACAGAATCCAACAACACATTAAAAGGATCATACACCACGATCAAGTGGGATTTATCCCAGGGATACAAGGATTCTTCAATATACGCAAATCAATCAATGTGATACACCATATTAACAAATTGAAGAATAAAAACCATATGATCATCTCAATAGATGCAGAAAAAGCTTTTGACAAAATTCAACACCCATTTCTGATAAAAACTCTCCAGAATGTGGGCATAGAGGGAACCTACCTCAACATAATAAAGGCCATATATGACAAACCCACAGCAAACATCATTCTCAGTGGTGAAAAACTGAAAGCATTTCCTCTAAGATCAGGAACGAGACAAGGATGTCCACTCTCACCACTATTATTCAACATAGTTCTGGAAGTCCTAGCCACGGCAATCAGAGAAGAAAAAGAAATAAAAGGAATACAAATTGGAAAAGAAGAAGTAAAACTGTCACTGTTTGTGGATGACATGATACTATACATAGAGAATCCTAAAACTGCCACCAGAAAACTGCTAGAGCTAATTAATGAATATGGTAAAGTTGCAGGATACAAAATTAATGCACAGAAATCTCTTGCATTCCTATACACTAATGATGAAAAATCTGAAAGAGAAATTATGGAAACACTCCCATTTACCATTGCAACAAAAAGAATAAAATACCTAGGAATAAACCTACCTAGGGAGACAAAAGACCTGTATGCAGAAAACTATAAGACACTGTTGAAAGAAATTAAAGATGATACCAACAGGTGGAGAGATATACCATGTTTTTGGATTGGAAGAATCAACATTGTGAAAATGAGTATACTACCCAAAGCAATCTACAGATTCAATGCAATCCCTATCAAATTACCAATGGCATTTTTTACGGAGCTAGAACAAATCATCTTAAAATTTGTATGGAGACACAAAAGACCCCGAATAGCCAAAGCAGTCTTGAGGCAAAAAAATGGAGCTGGAGGAATCAGACTCCCTGACTTCAGACTATACTACAAAGCTACAGTAATCAAGACAATATGGTACTGGCACAAAAACAGAAACATAGATCAATGGAACAAGATAGAAAGCCCAGAGATTAACCCACGCACCTATGGTCAACTAATCTATGACAAAGGAGGCAAAGATATACAATGGAGAAAAGACAGTCTCTTCAATAAGTGGTGCTGGGAAAACTGGACAGCTACATGTAAAAGAATGAAATTAGAATACTCCCTAACACCATACACAAAAATAAACTCAAAATGGATTAGAGACCTAAGTATAAGACTGGACACTATAAAACTCTTAGAGGAAAACATAGGAAGAACACTCTTTGACATAAATCACAGCAAGATCTTTTTTGATCCACCTCCTAGAGTAATGGAAATAAAAACAAAAATAAACAAGTGGGACCTAATGAAACTTCAAAGCTTTTGCACAGCAAAGGAAACCATAAACAAGACGAAAAGACAACCCTCAGAATGGGAGAAAATATTTGCAAACGAATCAACAGACAAAGGATTAATCTCCAAAATATATAAACAGCTCATTCAGCTCAATATCAAAGAAACAAATACCCCAATCCAAAAATGGGCAGAAGACTTAAATAGACATTTCTCCAAAGAAGACATACAGACGGCCACGAAGCACATGAAAAGATGCTCAACATCACTAATTATTAGAGAAATGCAAATCAAAACTACAATGAGGTATCACCTCACTCCTGTTAGAATGGGCATCATCAGAAAATCTACAAACAACAAATGCTGGAGAGGGTGTGGAGAAAAGGGAAACCTCTTGCACTGTTGGTGGGAATGTAAATTGATACAGCCACTATGGAGAACAATATGGAGGTTCCTTAAAAAACTAAAAATAGAATTACCATATGACCCAGCAATCCCACTACTGGGCATATACCCAGAGAAAACCGTAATTCAAAAAGACACACGCACCCGAATGTTCATTGCAGCACTATTTACAATAGCCAGGTCATGGAAGCAACCTAAATGCCCATCAACAGATGAATGGATAAAGAAGAAGTGGTACATATATACAATGGAATATTACTCAGCCATAAAAAGGAACGAAATTGAGTCATTTGTTGAGACGTGGATGGATCTAGAGACTGTCATACAGAGTGAAGTAAGTCAGAAAGAGAAAAACAAATATCGTTTATTAATGCATGTATGCGGAACCTAGAAAAATGGTACAGATGAGCCAGTTTGCAGGGCAGAAGTTGAGACACAGATGTAGAGAATGGACATATGGACACCAAGGGGGGAAAACTGTGGTGAGGTGGGGATGGTGGTGTGCTGAATTGGGCGATTGGGATTGACATGTATACACTGAGGTGTATAAAACTGATGCCTAATAAGAACCTGCAGTATAAAAAAACAAACAAAACAACTAATACTAAACTTTCATTGGGTTATTTGTATGGAAATATGTTAATATAAATGTTTCAGACATTACGTGAAATTTCTAAAAATCTTATATCTGTATTTGTATGGAAATATGTATGGAAATATGTTAATATAAATGTTTCAGACATTACATGAAATTTCTAAAAATCGTGTATTTGTATCTGTATGGAAATATGTTAATATAAATGTTTCAGACATTACATGAAATTTCTAAAAATCTTATATGTTCTGGTATAATGTTATAAGTAATAATCCTAGTTATTACTTTAAAATGTGTATCTCAGAAATAACTAATTTTCTTGTCAACTGCATTATTATGAACTTTCATCAAATCTTTAACCGTGGTCATTTTTAAGTCTTTTGTCATTTACAGACAGTTCTGGGTGTACTCTGATGATTTTGCAAATATGTTCCTATAAAAGGGTTTCATCTTCAAGAAATTCATGGAAAAGACTCTGACAAGTACAGGTTTCTGGTAACTGACTGTACTGCTGAACTGAATGAATAAGTATTTTCAGAACTCTAATGAAAAACTGATGAACTCATAAAAGTGCTAACAAAAGATCAAGATGAAAAAAAAAATTAATTACATGGGACTGAGTGAACTGATGAGGATGAGTATAATTTTTGTGACTTTCTGTCTGAATTAAAAAAAAAAAATCCCACAAGGACTCAGAGGCAAAGAATATACAAATCAATTTTCACTGCAAAGTAAAGGAGCTGTTACAGTGGAGGATTACTGGACTGAATGTCAATATTATGACATAGTATGAGTGTGTTTCATGTTTGGTAATTGCAATCATTGTTGCTTTTGTTGTGGTCATCCATGTAACAATGCTTGGTGTCAGTCTATTTATCTCTTGTAAAAATAAAATACAGTGTGTGTGTGTGAAAAAAAAAAAAAAATCACTTAGGAGACTGTTTAGATAAATTCTGGCAAATTGTGACCTGAACTGGGACACCAACAGTGGTGATGAAGAAGGTAGAATCAATTGGACTTGCTGGTTGGGTGGGACAGGTGAAGGGAACTAATAATTAGTTCTAATTATCTGTCCCCCAAACAGGAAACAAAGACAACAATTAGTTCTAATTATTTGCCCCCAAAGAGGAAACACCAAAAATGGCTTTGGGTGGTAGAAGAAAGCCTTTTGCAAATGCTATTTAACTCACTGCTCGTTGGGTGCTCATTAAATAACTTCTCTAAATGTTTTCCATAGGAAAGCAAAAAGAATTACTGCTTACTTTATTTTTAAATCTAGCTTTGTTTTAAAGGAGGCACACTTGTTAATGTCCTAATTACAGTTAACTAGAAAATCTATGTAAAAGACAGGAACAAATCATAATTGGTGTGCCATGTACGATACTCTGAGCCACTATTGATAAGCAAAGTCCTTTGAACTGTTTTTCCACGAGTGGTGCTGAGTTAATCTACTCCTTTGTAGCCAAAACAGCATTTCTCAAGTGGCTGGGCAAGGCCTAAACTCAGGAAGCATTTGAGTTTACTTTTTGTTTGCTCAGCCCTCTAATAAAACGGTAGCCCTGATAGACTTCTCAAGTATTTTACACACCAGCCTGTTTTATGCACCAGACTTTAACTTGATGAAATATAAGTTACTTGTCTTGTTTATATCTGTCTCACTAATTGAAAAACACTTATATTAACTTTTTGTTTAATTCAGACTTATTGAGGTATTATTTACATAAATCTCAGCCTTTTTTGGTCAGACATTAGCTCCAAAGCCACCTGTTTCACAGCACACAAGGAGAACACGGAAACAGCTCTGGGTGCTATCCCTTCCCTGTAACATCGTTTCTAAAGAGGTTTTTAACCCAGGGTGGATATCAGAATTACCTGCTATATTTTAAATATCTCCTATTGTTCTGAAATGATCTATTTCATGTTTCTTTTCCCTCTGGACTACATGCTCCTCCAGGGCATGAGGGAAGCCCCAGGGCCTCATACAGTGCCTGGTACATTCAGTGCTCAATACATATTTATTGAAATGAACTCTGCATCTTTCTTGAGAAATTCACTTCTTTAACAGCACTGTTCAATAACAGCACTAATAAAACAAACAAAAAATCTCCCCATTGGAAGAAAAAAAACCCTGTATTTTTTTTAAACCAAAGTAAAGAATATAATCATAAAAAAAAAAAAGATGGAAAGACAACCCTCAGAATGGGAGAAAATATTTGCAAACGAATCAACGGACAAAGGATTAACGTCCAAAATATATAAACAGCTCATGCAGCTCAATATTAAAAAAACAAATACCCCAATCCAAAAATGGGCAGAAGACTTAAATAGACATTTCTCCAAAGAAGACATGGACCTAGAGACTGTCATACAGATTGAAGTAAGTCAGGAAAACAAATATCGTATATTAACGCATATATGTGAAATCTAGAAAAAAGGTAGAGATGAACCGGTTTGCAAGGCATAAATAGAAACACAGATGTAGGGAACAAACGTATGGACACCAAGGGGGGAAAGCGGCGGTGTGGTGGGGGTGGTGGTGTGATGAATTGGGCGATTGGGATTGATATGTATACACTGATGTGTATAAAACAGATACTAAGAACCTGCCGTAAAAAAAATAATAACAAAATAAAATTATTAAAAAGAGTGCATCTTAATCTTTTTCCAGCTCTCTTTATTCTGATAAATATGATTTCTTTTATTAATGCTTCATTGTTGTTAATTGACATAAAATATATATTTTTTTATGAGTAATGTGTTCTCATTAAAGATAACAAAATATAAAAAAGAAAATAACTTATCGCAAATTCCACAATCCAGAAATAAACTCTCCTAAAATGTTAGTGTAATTTTTCTGTTTTTTAAGCAGATATGTAGACTATCTGCATAATTGGAATCATCTTATATACACAGTTGTATAACCTTTTATTTCACTTAACATTAGGTTGTAAGCTTTTCACTATATAAATCAACCTTCTTTAAAGATCTAAATAGTAATGGTTGTATAATAGTCCATTATGTGGACACTGCAAAATTTATTTAAATATTTCATTATTGTTGGATATTTAGGTTGTTTCTAGTATCTAATTTTTACTATTTAAATGCATAAATAACTCTTTCCTTAGTTCAGTACCTACCAGTCATCATTGACTTGTCTTAGCTCCTCTGAATTACTATTACTCATCCTCTAAATTCTTCATTTATAATGTATATTCCTTTCCAGTTCCTCTGCAACATGGCATAAAATGATTAAAATTTTTTCCCAGGTAACTCTAGATGTTCATATTATGCCCTTTATTTTGATTATTTTAAAAACAGATGATATTAAGTTTCCTTAAATATATTGGTCAGAGTAGGTAACACAATAACCAGCTATTTATTATGTCTTGAGACTCTACTATGGTCTTTGTTAGGGCAGTATGTTCTAAAGTGTGCCCCAGAAAAATGTAATTTAGTTCAAGGATCTTAGGAGAGACTAGAATCTAATAAGTCAATTTCTTAGATAGTCTTGAAAAAGAACAAAGGTCCCTCATTGGTTAAAATGTCAGAAGATTTAAGAATATAGTTGGGGCCTTAGCTGGGACTTTTCCCAGTTCTAAATGTGGCTCAAGTACGGAACTATTTCTCTTTTTGATGTTAAGGAAAAAAGTACATAAAGAGAAATAAAAATCTGGATGAGGAGAATTATTGAACAGAGGTTCTTGATAGTTAACAGGGATATCTGTTATTACCAGACTCTGGACTTACAAGTTATGTAAACTTCTCTTCCTTGATTCCTAACAAAATGAGCACATTTTATATATAAATAAATAAATATATCCTAACAATATATATATTATATATAACAATATATATTAATAATATAATCAATAATAAAATAAAATATACTAACAATAAAACAAACAAACAAAAAAGGAGCTTAATGTGACAGTGTAAACTTCAATAACACAATCAAGGAAAGAAACATAGATTCTGGAGGGGAGTGAAAGGTTTTGGAGAAGAAAGCCAGCATAAGTGGGGTTCAAAGTGCTTCCAAATCCAGAAGTCAGTTTGGTGCATTAACTAAATCCTGATATTCTCACTATATTCCCAGATATGCAGAAAAGCAAACTATAATTTACCCTATCTTTTCTTGGATAGGGCCATGGTGGAAATTGCTACCAGCAATTACAGGTAAAATGAGGAAAGTAAAAAAGGAAGTTGATGCTCTCAGAAATAAAATTCCCACAGCTGCACTCTGAACTTGGAAATTGGTCCAAAGTATAATGGTACTCTCTCCTTCCACCCTACCTCCTAAGGGAATGGGGTGCATCCCCAACCAGACTTACAAGAGATTTGGTCTAGGACATTGAGCCAAATCTCAGAAGAGAGACATCAGAACCCAGGTATCCTCCAACCGTAGCCTTAAGGAAAGTCTTAGGGAAAGTCTACTGAATGCAGAAATGAACACACCCTCAGATTCTCACACTACCTCAGAGGGAAAACAAAAGAGAGTTAGTGAGAGAGAGAGAGAGAGAGAGAGAGAGAGAGAGAGAGAAAGAGAGAGGGAGAGAGAGAATATGAATGAATGAGAATAGTGAGAAGTTACTTAAGTCACTGCTGCACAGTGTCAGATAAATGAAAGGTCTGGACATGGTCCTTCAAGTATGAGGGAAAAGAAAAATAATGACATGGCAACTCCACACACTTGCTAAAATTATAAATAAGAGACAACCAATCCAATAAAAGAAAGAGAGCATATACTTATGTTTATAATGGACATCTTTTTGGTGGTGGAACTCAGAGCAATTAAAAAATATATTTTGTGTGTGTCTTTTCTTACATTGTTTGGATTTGTTTCTATGCACAAAATATCCTTTTAGAAAATATGTGGGTTTTTTTTTTAATGGAAGCAAATATTTAAAGATGCTAGCTATTTTTCTTTTTCAATTAAAGAAAAGTATACAAAACATTTGTCACTGCATTTCTATGCCTTCTCCAGAATATGGGGGCCTAAATTAATCTCCAGGTAGCTGAAGGTGGCGGAAATCTTTCTCAAAGTGACTCAGTTATAAGCATCCAATAGTTTTGACACCAGGAGGACAAATAAGCAGGAATCCCTTAACTCAGATCCATAGCAGGATCAGGCTACCATGTGTTCCCTGTTCTGAATGCTGCATCCATTATAGGCTTCTGTTTAAAAGCCTGGATAGTGAGAACTTGTTTTAATCGGCTTCACAAGTTAGGAATCACTGAGAGCTCAATCTTTTCATTTCCAAACTTGCACCTAGGCTTGAGCCACTCCTGACTATACTGCCGCCACTGTAATCCAACCGGCTTTTCCAATAGCGATATTTCAGGATCCTCATTTGAGAATGCAAAGCACATTTCTCAGGCCACACTTTTGCTCTCATTGTTTCTTTCTCCAAGAATATCCCCTTTCCACTTCCGCAGTTAGTGAAATGCACCAGACTTCCCAAGCTGAGCCCATGGTTCTATTTCCTTCAAGACTGCATAACTGCAAAGGGATTTCTCCCTCTCTGAACAGTGGAACAATACATTGCTTATTGTCTATGGTGGCATTCACTGGCTCTTAATTGCACTGGTATTTAAGTCTTCATTATGCTTTAACTTCCATACACATTCTCTTGGTTTTCTCTACTAGATTGTGTTCTCCCCCAGGGCAACTAACCATGGTTTTTTAAGAGTCCTTTACCTTCTCCCGCAAATGGAAGAGCTATTTCTGGGCTGGACAAATCTCAGCAGAGGGACAGATCCATTTTCAGGATGTCAGATGCCTGGAGCTCTGGGTGCCAGGCGCTGGCTCAGAAAGGACGAGCAGGTTCACTGGCTGAAGCAATTATACTCCAATAAAGATGTTAAAAAAAAAAAAGACCTGAGGCTCAACCGCATGCATCTAATTGGCCCATAAATCTCAAAATCTTCAAGACCAAACCTTTCTCTTTTTATAGACTCCAACCCTCCCTCAAAGCTGCATGTGTCCTTTTTTATGTATTTGTTCTAATTCCCCCAGGATAAAACTGTAATGTGGTATTTAGCAGCACTGACTTGGGAGTTAGATTCCTGGGCTTAAATTCCAGTGGTACCACTTCCTAGATGTGTGAACTTACACAGCTTATTTACTGCTTCTGTCTCCTACTTTCCTCCTCTGTGAAACAAGGAAAATGATAATACCTACCTATTTGGCAGCTGCTTTACTAGGGGTAAGCACAACAAGCTATGGCTGTGCAAAATGAAAGATTACTAACTCTACTGGAGTTAAAGAAGTTCTAAAGAAGTTATCACAGAAGAATTGATGCTCAAATTATTATTATCATTGATCACTGAGTTGATATTAGGTTAAAGTACTTGGCAAATTGCAAACACAATGTATTGAATACTATCATTACTATTGGTTTTTCCTTGGTGATAGGAAGAACTAGGGGTAGGAGTGGGAAGAGATCCTTCATAGGCTGATTTGTCCAGGACCTGCACCCACTTTTGGCTGGGTTTGGATTCCAGAGCCTCATGTGACCCTTTACATCGACGGTGCCAACACAGTACTTTGCAGAAAGTAGGGGTAAACCATGCTTGTTGAATACATCTATTATTGACCAAAACAAGCCAAACAAGTGGGATACATAGATTTGGAACAGGAGAGCCTGCCTGCCTGCTTACCTACCTACCTACACACACACACACACACACACACACACACACACACACACACACTCTCTCTCTCTCTCTCTCTCTCTCTCTATTCTTTTCTCTTCTCTCTCTCTCTCTCTATCTCTCTTTGGACTTTGTGAAAATCTGAAAAGACATGTTTTCACATTGAACTTAATTAACTAGATTTCTTTAGACATCTTGCCATGAGAAATAAATAAAAATAAATAATACAACAGGCTTGTATTATCAAAACTCACAGATTTCTGAAAACATATTTTCACAGTTGATGAAAGCATTTGAGCAAATATCTTCACTTTTTGACTTATACCATATGAAACAGTTTGTTACATTTTCAGTTATTAAAATATATAATTCTTGAAATGTACTGAGTATTTTTCTCCTACATTTTACTATTCCATTTGCTTAAATCTAGAAAGGTAGCTCTAAATAGGCCTAATTCTTATAAACCAGGAAGGCAAACATAGACTATCTTTCAAAGTCTAGTACAGTTCTAGGCATACAGTTGGGGTTCAAGAAATATCTGATTAAAAATACACTGTTACACATACATACCCTGGATGCTATTTGGAAACGAAAGAATTATAGAACATTAGGGTTGTGAGGGATTTTAGATGTCATCTGATCTAGGTCCCTCGTTTTATAGCCTAAAACTGACAGCTCTGAAGTTATACAATGAAGGATTGACAAAACTTGTCCTCACACTCAATTCTCATGACTTTGACTGCAGTGTTATCTCCCTAAAATGATCTTAGTTTTGTGTGGAGAAACTGACATATCAGAAAATACTTGTAATCCAACATGACACTGCTGTACTGGAGGAATATATGACATACTGAAGTGCAGAGTAAAGGATTTCTGACTCTGTTGTGAGTGTGGGAATAAATGAAGTGGATTCTGGGTTCTTCACAGAAGAGGTGATGTTAATGGTGCCTCTTAATGATCAGGAGGAGTCTGATGGGTGAATTATGGGGAACAGGGTGAGAGTGAGGTGGGTTGGAAGGACATTCTAGGCAAAAGGAATGGAAAGTGCTAAGGCTTGGAAGCATGAAAGAACAAAGTGTAATGGAGAAAGGCAGGCCGGAGAGCATTTTATATGAGGAAGGAACTTTCTGTAGATTAAACTTCAAAGGATGGTGTTATGATGACCAGACCATAATGGACTCCATATAACATTTTAAAGACTTTGATCTTTAATCTTTAAAAAGTGAACAATTTTAAGGAAAAAAAAAAAAAACAAGCTTGATTAGGTTGTGTTACAGGAGGATTATTCTAGCTGCAATGAATGCATTCTGAAAGGCAAGACTGAAGTCTCGGAAACATATCAAGAGCTACTTAAACAAGTCAGGAAAAAGATGATGAGTGTTTGAATTAAGGCAGTGGTAATGGGACTGGAAAGGAAAGGCAGGTTTAAGAGGCCCTTGGGACATACCATATGCTAACACATATATATGGAATCTAAAAAAAAAAAAATGGTTCTAATGAACCTAAGGGCAGGACAGGAATAAAGATGCAGATGTAGAGAATGGACATGAGGACACGGGGAGGGGGAAAGGTAAGCTGGGACGAAGTGAGAGAGTGGCATGGACATATATACACTACCAAATGTAAAATAGATAGCTAGTGGGAAGCAGCCGCATAGCACAGGGAGATCAGCTCGGTGTGGTGCTTTGTGACCACCTAGAGGGGTGGGATAGGGAGGGTGGGAGGGAGACGCAAGAGGGAGGGGATATGGGGATATATGTATACATATAGCTGATTCACTTTGTTATACAGCAGAAACCAACACAACATTGTAAAGCAATTATACTCCAATAAAGATGTTTAAAAAAAAAAAAAAAAAAGAGGCCCTTGGGACATAGAGTTCACAGGACTTTGGCACCTATTAGAAGTGAGTAGTGAGGTAGAAGCCATAGGCCAGCATCATGCTGTCGATGTCTTGGAGGAGAAATAGACGGAGGGAAATTGCTGAATTTGGTGTGAAATATACTTGGTTCAAAATGCATACCTAGACAGAACTCTCAAGTAATCAGTTAATACTTTCAGCAGAAACTCAGGAAAAGAGTCTGGGTAGAAAATGGTGACTTAGAAATCTAGGTGGGGGATGTAGATTTTTGAGGTGAACAGGTTGTGATTAAAGCCATTAAAATGGATGAGTTGTTAAGGGAGAGTGTGAAATCAACGTGATTTATGGTTACTTTTGGAAAATACCAATCTCCAATGATGTAACAGAGGAAGAAGATACAGAACTAGAATATTCTAAATAATTAATAAAAATCATCAAAAAGCAGCTTTATGATACCTCAGGCTAGAAGTTTATATAATTCAACGTTGAAAAGAAGTAAAGTATTGCAATAATCTGTGTGCAGTCTTAATCACATACTGAATACATATTATGAAATACCAATTATTTAGAGTAGCTTTTGAAACGGGTCCCTTTCTAGCAGCGCACAATACTACCGTGAGTCACGTTCCAAGGAATCATCTTCTAAAAACAATATCTCTGGTAATCATTAAGATGTCATCTTGAAAGATACAACCAATTCGTGCCTGTCTTCATCCTTGCCTATTGACAATCTGAGAGCACTGGACTACTGCATCCAACTTTGTATTCCCAGGGGCCATTATGAATAGTTTTCGAGTGATCACAAAGAGCCTGTGATTGAAAAACTAGTGTAGCAGAGAGTTTTACACAGTGAAACAAAGAGTATTAGATTACCCAGGAAAGAAGAAGGAAGAAGGTGGGATTTGAAGTGAACAAGATGAAAGAAAGGCATATTTGCAGATAGCCTGAGGATAGCTGACATCATTGGGAATGTTCCTCGTTCTATGAAGTTCCTTAATTTATAAGTCTTAACTGTGAACCAAAGGAGATGATAGTCCCAAGAAAAGATACTTTTGCCATCTCTGTTTTTAATCCCAAGAAATGATACCTCCAGACCTCTGCTGCAGTATTTCTCATTCAAGACTTCTTCACTCCTATCGCTTGGTCCCAGGAGTATCCCATGGTGATATGACTGTGATGACTAAATAGGAAACTGATGCCATTGTTTCTGCCACTGTCTTCTCCAATGTATAGAGATTTCTCTTTCATGTGTTGCAGTGGACACTCTTTGTAGATCAGAAAAACTGGACTGAGGACGCTCATGTTTAAAAGTGACCTAAAGGGTGTCATTGGAGACAACTGTAACCAGGCATATTGACTATTTTCATTGCTGCCATTGGACTGTATCTCAGGACCTTGAATGGTGGAGACATTATTACACAGAGATGCTCAGGACGGTGTAACTGCAAGGCTTCATTTCAATGCTTTCATAAGTATTAAATGCATATGTTAATAATTTTCACTTATCAGGTAAATTTAAAATTGATTCACAAAAAACCACCTTTTTCAATATTTCAAAGGACATAGAAATCTGTGAAGTATAACACTTTTTACTTCTTAAATGCCTTTTATCCTCCTAATTCTACTTTCCAGTATTATCGACTATTAATGGAGTTTCGTAAACATCATTTTGGGGTGTGTCGATAAATTAGTATGCAAGTAGTTTTTTAGGGGCATATATATTAGCCACAAAGTTTCTATGTAGTAAACATATTTACATAAAAATTATTTTAAATAAGTCCAACTAATTTGTTGAAATAATTCCAATGAGTTGGAACTGCTAGGACTAAGGATATCCAAAATTTATATTTTGAGTCAAAACTGCAGATTTTCCCCTAATTGTAGAGAGTCCTCATGAATTGTGTCCCCCAGTGTTTGAGAGTTCTATTTCCTAAAACTATACAAACATTAGATTTTTGATCTTTGACAATGTTATATTACAAAGGAATTACTTTCCTTCTGTTATTGTTCAGCTGAGTCATCTTCATATATGCTTAATCCTGACTAGTCATTTGTTTTATTTCATTTTCCTCTGTGGCTTTTTTTCCCCCCTTGGAATATTAGTGTTTTTGTTACTGGTTTTTAAGAGCTCATTTATGACTAAGGATGTTAACCTGTTAACCATTTGTCATGCATTGCAAATGAAATACCATTTTTTTCTTCTTGTATAGAAGTTGTGTATTGAAATATAATCACATTCTGTTTTTTTAAATGTCATCTTGATTAAGTCAAGGCCAAGCCCAATGTCAGTGCTAAATATAGTCTGCACTTGTTTCCTCTCATATTATTTAACTTACATTTTTGACAGCCATTTATCCTAAATTATAATAGTATAATATGCCACAGCAATATTGTTCTCAATGGAAAAGACTTGGCATCTGTGGATTTGAAAACATAAATTATGAAAGTTCTGTCATAAAAATGTAGTTTTGAGCAGTTTGGTGGTTGAAGATATTTTGATTATCTCTTATTTTTACCATGTTGACCATGATTTACACTTTGATGTTACCAGAGCCCATGTTAACTAGTAAAAATAGAAGATAATTGAGAGTCAACTCTTAAATCAGAATAAAATCAAACTATTTTTCAGATTGTTTAAAAAGATTGCCACAGGTATGCCCACAATTTACAGTTGCTAGGCACATATCAGTGTAAAACGATGCTATATTAAAAGCATGTTGTCTAGAATGATTTTACTCATGAAAATGTCACAGAACCTCATCAAGCTCATCAAAACTATATGGCTTAAAATTTAACCTAGCAGTTTCATGATCTGAAATCTTACATCTTTTTTGACATGTTTCTTAAAAAGATAGAAAAGTTGGAGAAAATTTCATTTGGGTATGATGTCAGGAAATAAGATTCAATCAAAGACTCTTGAAAATGTTCAAGTCAGGATAAAACTGAAGATTATACTGCTCCAAAAGCTATTTTAAGTAAAAGATAAACCTGCCTTTTAGCATTGGTAATTGGGTAATTTAAACTGCCTTAAATGGTGACAAAAGAAAAAGAGGAAAATGCTCTATACAGGTCTAGAAGGCAATATTTTAAATTCATTAAAATTTGATGACAAAAATTTCATAGATTTTTCAAGCTTTAACAAAATTACAAGGCACTCCCGCCCACATCTACAAGATGGCAGAGGAGTAAGACGTGGAGATCACCTTCCTCCCCACAAATACATCAAAAATACATCTACATGTGGAACAACTCCTACAGAACACCTACTGAACACTGGCAGAAGACCTCAGACCTCCCAAAAGGCAAGCAACTCCCCCACATACCTGGGTAGGGCAAAAGAAAAAAGAAAAAACAGAGACAAAAGAATAGGGGCGGGACCTGCAGCAGTGGGGGGAGCTGTGAAGGAGGAAAGGTTTCCACACACTAGGAAGGCCCTTCGCGGGCGGAGACTGTGGGTGGTGGAGGGGGGAAGCTTTGGAGCCATGGAGGAGAGTGCAGCAACAGGGGTGCAGAGGGCAAAGCGGAGAGATTCCCGCACAGAGGATCGGTGCCGACCAGCACTCACCAGCCCGAGAGGCTTGTCTGCTCACCCACCAGGGCAGGTGGGGGCTGGGAGCTGGGGCTTGGGCTTCACAGGTCAGATCCCAGGGAGAGGACTGGGGTTGGTGGCGTGAACACAGCCTGAAGGGGGCTAGTGCACCACTGCTAGCCGGGAGGGAGTCCAGGAAAAAGTCTGGAGCTGCCGAAGAGGCAAGAGACCATTGTTTCAGGCTGAGCGAGGAGAGGGGATTCAGAGGACCGCCTAAACGAGCTCCAGAGACAGGCGCAAGCCGCGGCTATCAGCGCGGACCCCAGAGACGGGCATGAGACGCTAAGGTTGCTGCTGCAGCCACCAAGAAGCCTGTGTGCAGGCACAGGTCACTAGCCACAGCTTCCCTCCTGGGAGCCTGTGCAGCCCGGCACTGCCAGGGTCCCGTGATCCAGGGACAACTTCCCCGGGAGAACACACAGCGCGCCTCAGGCTGGTGCAACGTCACACCGGCCTCTGCCACCGCATGCTTGCCCCGCACCCATACCCCTCCCTAACCCCTGGCCTGAGTGAGCCCGAGCCCCCGAATCAGCTGCTCCTTTAACCCCCTCCTGTCTTGGTGAAGAACAGACGCCCTCAAGTGACCTACACACAGAGGTGGGGCCAAACCCAAAGCTGAACCGCAGGAGCTGTGCGAACAAAGAAGAGAAAGGGAAATCTCTCCCAGCAGCCTCAGGAGCAGCGGATTAAAGCTCCACAATCAACTAGATGAACCCTGCATCTGTGGAATACCTGAATAGACAACGAATCATCCCAAAACTGAGGCGGTGGACTTTGGGAGCAACTGTACACTTGGGGTTTGCTTTCTGCATCTAATTTGTTTCTGGTTTTATGTTTATCTTAGTTTAGTATTTAGAGTTTATTATCATTGGTAGATTTGTTTATTGATTTGCTTGCTCTCTTCATTTTTTTTTCTATATAGATATATATATATTTTTTCCTTTTTCTCTTTTTGTGAGTGTGTGTGTGTATGATTCTTTGTGTGATTTTGTCTGTATAGCTTTGCTTTTACCATTTGTCCTAGGGTCTGCTCTTTTTTTTGTTGTTTTTCTTTTTCTTTTTTTTTTAAATAGTTTTATTTATTTATTTTTTTTCTATTTTTGGTTGTGTTGAGTCTTCATTCTGTGCGAGGGCTTTCACTAGTTGCGGCAAGTGGGGGCCACTCTTCATCGCGGTGCGCAGGCCTCTCGCTATCGCGGCCTCTCTTGTTGCAGAGCACAGGCTCCAGACGCGCAAGCTCAGTAATTGTGGCTCACAGGCCTAGTTGCTCCGCGGCATGTGGGATCTTCCCAAACCAGGGCTTGAACCCGTGTCCCCTGCATTGGCAGGCAGATTCTCAACCACTGCGCCACCAGGGAAGCCCTGTTGTTTTTTTTTTGTTTTTTTTTTTTAGTATAGATCTTAGCACTTTTATCATTGGTGGATTTGGTTTTTGGTTTGGTGGCTCTCTTCTTTTTGTTTTTCTTTTTTTTAATTACTTAATTTTTTTTAATTTGTGAATTTTAATTTATTTATTTTTTATACAACAGGTTCTTATTAGTTATCCAATTTATACATATTAGGGTATATATGTTAATCCCAATCTCCCAATTCATCACACCACCACCCCCCCGCCACTTTCCCCCCTTGTTGTCCATGTGTTTGTTCGCTACAACAGTGTCTCTATTTCTGCCCTGCAAACCAGTACGTCTGTACCATTTTTCTAGCTTCCACATATATGCATTAATATACGATATTTCTTTTTCTCTTTCTGACTTACTTCACTCTGTATGACAGTCTCTAGATCCATCCACGTCTCTACAAAAGACTCAAATTCGTTCCTTTTTATGGCTGAGCAATATTCCATTGTATATATTTCCCACATCTTCTTTATCCATTCATCTGTTGATGGGCATTTAGGTTGCTTCCTGGCTATGGTAAATAGTGCTGCAGAGAACACTGGTGTGCATGTATCTTTTTGAATTATGGTTTTCTCTGGGTATATGCCCAGTAGTGGGATTGCTGGGTCATATGGTAATTCTATTTTTAGTTTTTTAAGGAACCTCCATACGGTTCTCCACAGTGGCTGTATCAATTTACATTCCCACCAACAGTGCAAGAGGGTTCCCTTTTCTCCACACCCTCTCCAGCATTTGCTGTTTGTAGATTTTCTGATGATGCCCATTCTAACCGGTGTGAGGTGATACCTCATTGTAGTTTAGATTTGCATTTCTCTAATAATTAGTGATGTTGAGCAACTTTTCAAGTGCCTCTTGGCCATCTGTATGTCTTCTTTGGATAAATGTCAACTTAGGTCTTCTGCCTATTTTTTGATTGGGTTGTTTGTTTTTTAATATTGAGCTGCATGAGCTGTTTATATATTTTGGAGATTAATCCTTTGTCTGTTGATTCATTTGCAAATATTTTATCCCATTCGGAGGGCTGTCTTTTCATCTTGATTATAGTTTCCTTTGACTTGGAAAAGCTTTTAAGTTTCATTATGTCCCATTTGTTTATTTTTGTTTTTATTTCCATTTCTCCAGGAGGTGGATCAAAAAAGATCTTGCTGTGATTTATGTCAAAGAGTGTTCTTCCTCTGCTTTCCTCTAAGAGTTTTATAATGTCCAATCTTACATTTAGGTCTCAAATCCATTTTGAGTTTATTTTTGTGTATGGTGTTAGGGAGTGTTCTAATTTCATTCTTTTACATGTAGCTGTCCAGTTTTCCAGGCACCACTTATTGAAGAGACTGTCTTTTCTCCATTGTATATCCTTTCCTCCTTTGTCACAGATTAGTTGACCATAGGTGCGTGGGTTTATCTCTGGGCTTTCTATCCTGTTCCATAGATCTATATTTCTGTTTTTGTGCCAGTACCATATTGTCTTGATTACTGTAGCTTTGTAGTATAGTCTAAGACTATAGTCTAAGTCAGGGAGTCTGATTCTTCCAGCTCTGTTTTTATCCCTCAACACTGCTTTGGCTATTTGGGGTCTTTTGCACCTCTATACAGATTATAAGACTTGTTGTTCTAGTTCTGTAAAAAAATGCCATTGGTAATTTGATATGGATTGCACTGAATCTGTAGATTCCTTTGGGTAGTACAGTCATTTTCACAATATTGATTCTTCTAATCCAAGAACACGGTATATCTCTCCATCTGTTGGTATCATCTTTAATTTCTTTCATCAGTGTCTTATAGTTTTCTGCATACAGGTCGTTTGTCTCCTTAGGTAGGTTTATTCCTAGGTATTTTTGTTGTTGTTGTTGCAATGGTAAATGGGAGTGTTTCCATAATTTCTCTTTCAGATTTTTCACCATTAGTGTGTAGGAATGCAAGAGATTTCTGTGCATTAATTTTGTATCCTGCAACTTTACCAAATTCATTGATTAGCTCTAGTAGTTTTCTGGTGGCATCTTTAGGATTCTCTATGTATAGTATCATGTCACCTGCAGACAGTGACAGTTTTAATTCTTCTTTTCCAATTTGTACTCCTCTTATTACTTTTTCTTTTCTGATTGCTGTTGCCTGGACTTCCAAAACTATGTTGAATAATTGTGGCGAGAGTGGACATCCTTGTCTTGTTCCTCATCTTAGAGGAAATGCTTTCATTTTTACACCAATGAGAAGATGTTTGCTGTGAACTTTTATTATGTTGAGGTAGTTTCCCTCTGTGCCCACTTTCTGGATAGTTTTTATCATAAATGGGTGTTGAATTTTGTCAAAAGCTTTTTCTGCATTTATTGAGATGATCAAATGGTTTTTATTCTTCAATTTGTTAATATGGTGCATCACACTGATTGATTTGCGTATATTGAAGAATCCTTGCATCCCTGGGATAAATCCCACTTGATCAAGCTGTATGATCCTTTTAATGCGTTGTTGGATTCTGTTTGCTAGTATTTTGTGGAGGATATTTGCATCTATATTCATCAGTGATATTGGTCTGTAATGTTCTTTTTTTGTAGTATCTTTGTCTGGTTTTGGTATCAGGGTAATGGTGGCCTCATAGAATCAGTTTGGGAGTGTTCCTTCCTCTACAAGTTTTTGGAAGAGTTTGAGCAGGATGGGTGTTAGCGCTCCTCTAAATGGTTGATACAACTCACCTGTGCAGCCATCTGGTCCTGCACTTTGGTTTGTTGGAAGATTTTTAATCACAGCTTCAATTTCATTGCTTGTGATTTGTCTGTTCACATTTTGTATTTCTTCCTGGTTCAGTCTTGGAACTTTTTACCTTTCTAAGAATTTGTCCATTTCTTCCAGATTGTCCATTTTATTGGCATAGAATGTTGCTTGTACTAGTCTCTTAGGATGCTTTGTATTTCTGCAGTGTCTGTTGTAACTTACCCTTTCTCATTTCTAATTTTATTGATTTGAGTCCTCTCCCTCTTTTTCTTGATGAATCTGGCTAATGCTTTATCAATTTTGTTTGTCTTCTCAAAGAATCAGCTTTTAGTTTTATTGATATTTGCTATTGTCTTCTTTCTTTCTATTTCATTTATTTCTGCTGTGATCTTTATTATTTCTTTCCTTCTACTAACTTTGGGTTTTGTTTGTTCTTTTTTTTTTTTTTAGGTCCTTTAGGTGTAAGGTGAGATTGTTTATTTGAAATTTTTCTTGTTTCTTGAGGTAGGCTTGTATTGCTATAAACTTCCCTCTTAGAACTCTTTTGCTGCATCAAATAGGTTTTGGATCGTTGTGTTTTCATTGTCATTTGTCTCTAGGTATTTTTTGATTTCCTCTTTGATTTCTTCAGTGATCTCTTGGTTATTCAGTAACGGATTGTTTAGACTCCATGTGTTTGGGTTTTTTTCATTATTTTCCCTGTAATTGATTTTAAATCTTATAGCGTTGTGGTCAGAAAAGATGCTTGATGTGATTTCAAATTTCTTAAATTTACTGAGGCTTGATTTGTGACCCAAGATGTGATCTATCCTGGAAAATGTTCTGTGCACCCTTGAGAAGAAAGTGTAATCTGCTGTTTTCAGATGGAATGTCCTATAAATATCAATTAAATCTATCTGGTCTATTGTGTCATTTAAAGCTTATGTTTCCTTATTAATTTTCTGTTTGGTTGATCTGTCCATTGGTGTAAGCGAGGTGTTAAAGTCCCCCACTATTATTGTGCTACTGTCAATTTCCCCTTTTATGGTTGTTAGCATTTGCCTTATGTATTGAGGTGCTCCTATATTGGGTGCATAAATATTTACAATTGTTATATCTTCTTCTTTGATTGATCCCTTGATCATTATGTATTGTCCCTCCTTGTCTCTTTTAACATTCTTTATTTTAAAGTCTATTTTATCTGATATGCGTATTGCTTCTCCAGCTTTCTTGTGATTTCCATTTGCATGGAATATCTTTTTCCATCCCCTCACTTTCAGTCTGTATGTGTCCCTAGGTCTGAAGTGGGTCTCTTGTAGACAGCATATATATGGGTCTTGTTTTTGTATCCATTCAGCGAGCCTATGTCTTTTCGTTGGAGCATTTAATCCATTCACGTTTAAGGTAATTATTGATATGTATGTGCCTATTACCATTTTCTTAATTGTTATGGGTTTGTTTTTGTAGGTCCTTTTGTTCTCTTGTGTTTCCCACTTACAGAAGTTCCTTTAGCATTTGTTGTAGAGCTGGTTTGGTGGCGCTGAATTCTCTTAGATTTTCCTTGTCCCTAAAGCTTTCTATTTCTTTGTCGAATTTGAATGACATCCGTGCTGGGTAGAGTAAACTTGGTTGTAGGTTTTTCCCTTTCGTCACTTTAAATATATCATATCAATCCCTTCTGGCTTGTAGAGTTTCTGCTGATAAATCAGCTGTTAACCTTCTGAGAGTTTCCTTGTATGTTATTTGTCCTTTTTCCCTTGTTGCTTTCAATAATTTTTCTTTGTCTTTAATTTTTGTCAATTTGATTACTATGTGTCTCGGCATGTTTATCCTTGGGTTCATCCTGCCTGGGACTCTCTGTTCTTCCTGGATTTGGGTGGCTATTTTCTTTCCCATGTTAGGGAAGTTTTCGACTATAATCTCTTCAAATATTTTCTCGGGTCCTTTCTCTCTCTCTTCTCCTTCTAGGACCCCTATACTGTGAATGTTGTTGAGTTTAATGTTGTCCCAGAGGTCACTTAGGCTGTCTTCACTTCTTTTCATTCTTTTTTCTTTATTCTGTTCCATGGCAGTGAATTCCACCATTCTGTTTTTCAGGTCACTTATCCGTTCTTCTGCCTCAGTTATTCTGCTATTGGTTCCTTCTAGTGTATTTTTCACTTCAGTTATTTTGTTGTTCATCTCTGTTTGTTCTTTAATTCTTCTAGGTGTTTGTTCTTAATTCTTCTAGGTCTTTGTTAAACATTTCCTGCATCTTCCTGACCTTTGCTTCCATTCTTTTTCTGAGGTCCTGGATCATCTTCACTATCATTACTTTGAATTCTTTTTCTGGAAGGTTGCCTATCTCCACTTCATTTAGTTGTTTTTCTGAGGTTTTACCTTGTTCCTTCATCTAGTACATAGCCCTCTGCCTTTTCCTCTTGTCTATCTTTCTGTGAATGTGGTTTTTGTTTCATAGGCTGCGGATTGTTGTTCTTGTTTCCTCTGTCTGCCCTCTGGTGCATGAGGGTATCTAAGAAGCTTGTGCAAGTATCCTGATGGAAGGGACTGGTGCTGGGTAGAGCTGGGTGTTGCTCTGGTGGGCACAGCTCAGTAAAACTTTAATCCACTTGTCTGCTGATGGGTGGGGCTGGGTTCCCTCCCTGTTGGTTGTTTGGCCTGAGGCGACCCAACACTGGAGCCTACCCAGGCTCTTTGGTGGGACTAATGGCGGACTCTGGGAGGGCTCACGCCAAGGAGTACTTCCCAGAACTTCTGCTGCCAGTGTCCTTCTCTTCACGGTGAGCCACAGCCATCCCCCACCACCACCGCTGCAGGAGACCCTCCAACACTAGCAGGTAGGTCTGTTTCAGTCTCCTATGGGGTCACTGCTCCTTCCCCTGGGTCCCTATGCTCATACTACTTTGTGTGTGCCCTCCAAGAGTGGAGTCTCTGTTTCTCCCAGTCCTGTCAAAGTCCTGCAATCAAATCCCACTAGCCTTCAAAGTCTGATTCTCTAGGAATTCCTCCTCCCATTGCCAGACCCCCAGATAGGGAAACCTGACGTGGGGCTCAGAACCTTCACTCCAGTGTGTGAACTTCTGTGGTATAAGTGTTCTTCAGCTTGTGAATCACCCACCCAGCAGTTATGGGACTTGATTTTCTTGTGATTGCACCCCTCCTACGGTCTCATTGTAGTTTCTCCTTTTTCTTTGGAGGTGGGGTATACTTTTTGGTGACTTCCAGTGTCTTCATGTCAATGACTATTCAGCAGTTAGCTGTGATTCTGGTGCTCTTGCAATAGGGACTGAGAGCACCAATTTCTAAATTTAACGATTATTTTTTATTTTAATAACTTTATTTTATTTTTATTATTATTTTTCTTTCTTTCTTTTTTTCTCACTTTTCTTCTGAGCGTGCGGCTGACAGGGTCTTCGTTCTCTGGCCGGGTGTCAGAGCCTCTGAGGTGCAAGAGTGGAGTTCAGGACATTGGTCCGCCAGAGACCTCCTGGCTCCACATAATATCAAACGGTGAAAGCTCTCCCAGAGATCTCCATCTCAACGCTAGGACTCAGCTCCACTCAACGACCAGCAAGCTACGGGGCTGGACACCCTATGCCAAAAAACTAGCAACACAGAAACACAACCCCGCCCATTAGCAGAGAGGCTGCCTAAAGTCATAATAAGGTCACAGACACCCCAAAACACACCACCAGACGTGGTCCTGTCCACCAGAAAGACAAGATCCAGCCTCATCCACCAGAACACAGGCACTAGTCCCGTCCACCAGGAAGCCTACAAAACGCACTGAACCAACCTTAGCCACTAGGGGCAGACACCAAAAACAACGGGAACTACTAACCTGCGCCAGTGAAAAGGAGACCCCAAACACAGCAAGTTAAGCAAAATGAGAAGACAGAGAAACACACAGCCAATGAAGGAGCAAGGTAAAAACCCACCAGACCAAACAAATGAAGAGAAAATAGGCAGTCGACCTGAAAAAGAATTCAGAGTAATGATAGTAAAGACGATCCAAAATCTTGGAAATAGAATGGAGAAAATACAAGAAACGTTTAACAAGGACCTAGAAGAACTAAAGAGAAAACAAACAATGATGAACAACACAGTAAATGAAACTGAAAATTCTCTAGAAGGAATCAATAGCAAAATAACTGAGGCAGAAGAACGGATAAGTGACCTGGAAGATAAAATAGTGGAAATAACTACCGCAGAGCAGAATATAGAAAAAAGAATGAAAAGGATTGAGGACAGTCTTAGCGAACTCTGGGACAACATTAAACACACCAACATCTGAATTATAGGGGTCCAAGAAGAAGAAGAGAAAAAGAAAGGGACTGAGAAAATATTTGAAGAGATTATAGTTGAAAACTTCCCTAATATGGGAAAGGAAATAGTTAATCAAGTCCAGGAAGAACAGAGAGTGCCATACAGGATAAATGCAACGAGAAACATGACAAGACACATATTAATCAAACTATCAAAAATTAAATACAAAGAAAAAATATTAAAAGCGGTAAGGGAAAAGCAACAAATAACATACAAGGGAATCCCTATAAGGTTAACAGCTGATCTTTCAGCAGAAACTCTGCAAGCCAGAAGGGAGTGGCAGGACATATTTAAAGTGTTGAAGGAGAAAAACCTACAACCAAGAATACTCTACCCAGCAAGGATCTCATTCAGATTTGACAGAGAAATTAAAACCTTTACAAGTAAGCAAAAGCTAAGAGAATTCAGCACCACCAAACCAGCTTTACAACAAATGCTAAAGGAACTTCTCTAGGCAGGAAACACAAGAGAAGGAAAACATCTACAATAACAAACCCAAAACAATTAAGAAAATGGGAATAGGAACATACATATCGATAATTACCTTAAATGTAAATGGATTAAATGCCCCAACCAAAAGACATAGACTGGCTGAATGGATACAAAAACAAGACCTGTATATCTGCTGTCTACCACTTCAGACCTAGGGACACACACAGACTGAATGTGAGGGTATGGAAAAAGATATTCCATTCAAATGGAAATCAAAAGAAAGCTGGAGTAGCAATTCTCATATCAGATAAAATAGACTTTAAAATAAAGACTATAACAAGAAACAAGAAGGACACTCCATAATGATCAAGGGATCAATCCAAGAAGAAGATATAACAACTGTAAATATTTATGCACCCAACACAGGAGCACCTTAATACATAAGGCAAAGGCTAACAGCCATAAAAGAGGAAATCAACAGTAACACAATCATAATAGGGAACTTTAACATCACACTTTCACCAATGGACAGATCATCCAAAATGAAAATAAATAAGGAAACACAATTTTTAAATGATACATTAAACAAGATAGACTTAATTGATATTTATAGGACATTCCACCTAAAAACAACAGAATACACTTTCTTCTCAAGTGCTCATGGAACATTCGCCAGGAGAGACCATATCTTGGGTGACAAATGAAGCCTTGGTAAATTTTTAAAAATTGAAAATATACCAAGTATGTTTTCCGAGCACAACACTATGAGACTAGGTACAAATTACAGGAAAAAATCTGTAAAAAATACAAACACACAGAGGCTAAACAATACACTGCTTAATAACCAAGAGATCACTGAAGAAATCAAAGAGGAAATCAAAAAATACCTAGAGACAAATGAGACGCATACACCACAACCCAAAACCTATGGGATGCAGCAAAAGCAGTTCTAAGAGGGAAGTTTATAGCAATACACTCCTATCTCAAGAAACAGGAAAGATGTCAAATAAACAACCTAACCTTACACCTAAAGCAATTAGAGAAAGAAGAACAAAAAAACCAAAGTTAGCAGAAGGAAAGAAATCATACAGATCAGATCAGAAATAAGTGAAAAAGAAATGAAGGGAACAATAGCAAAGATCAATAAAACTAAAAGCTGGTTCTTTGAGAAGATAAACAAAATTGATAAGCCATTAGCCAGACTTATCAAGAAAATAAGAGAGAAGACTCAAATCAATAGAATTAGAAATGAAAAAGGAGAAGTAATAACTGACACAGCAGAAATACAAAGAATCATGAGAGACTGCTACAAGCAACTATATGCCAATAAAATGGACAACGTGGAAAAATGGACAAATTCTTAGAAAGGTATAAACTTCCAAGACTGAACCAGGAAGAAACAGAAAATATGAACAGGCCAATCACAAGCATTGAAATTCAAACCGTGATTAAAAATCCTCCAACAAACAAAAGCCCAGGACCAGATGGCTTCACAGGCGAATTCTATCAAACATTTAGAGAAGAGCTAACACCTTTCCTTCTCAACCTCTTCCAAAATACAGCAGAGGGAGGAACACTCCCAAACTCATTCTATGAGGCCACCATCACCTGATAGGAAAACCAGACAAAGATGTCACAAAGAAAGAAAACTACAGGCCAATATCTCTGATGAACACAGATGCAAAAATCCTCAACAAAATACTAGCAGAGAATCCAACAGCACATTAAAAGGATCATACACCATGATCCAGTAGGGTTTATCCCAGGAATGCAAGGATTCTTCAATACACGCAAATCAAAGTGATAATCTATATTAACAAATTGAAGGAGAAAAACCATATGATCATCTCAGTAGATGCAGAAGAATTTTTTGACAAAATTCAACACCCATTTATGACAAAAACCCTCCAGAAAGTAGGCATAGAGGGAACTTACCTCAACATAATAAAGGCCATATATGACAAACCCACAGCCAACATTGTTCTCAATGGTAAAAAACTGAAACCATTTCCACTAAGATAAGGAACAAGACAAGGTTGTCCACTCTCACCACTATTATTCGACATAGTTTTGGAAGTTTTAGCCACAGTAATCAGAGAAGAAAAAGAAATAAAGTGAGTCCAAATTGGAAAAGAAGAAGTAAAGCTGTCACTGTTTGCAGATTACATGATAGTATATATAGATTATCCTAAAGATGCTACCAGAACACTACTAGAGCTAATCAATGAATTTGGTAAAGTTGCAGGATACAAAATTAATGCACAGAAATCTCTTGCATTCCTATACATTAATGATGAAAAATCTGAAAGAGAAATTAAGGAAATACTCCCATTTACCATTGCAACAAAAAGAGAAAAATACCTAGGAATAAACCTACCTAGGGAGACAAAAGACCTGTATGCAGAAAAGTATAAGACACTGATGAAATAATTAAAGATGATACAAACAGATGGAGAGATATAGCATGTTTTTGGATTGGAAGAATCAACATTGTGAAAATGACTCTAGTACCCAACACAATCTACAGATTCAGTGCAATCCCTATCAAACTACCAATGGCATTTTTCACAGAACTAGAACGAAAAATTTCATAATTTGTATGGAAACACAAAAGACCCCGAATAGCCAAAGCAATCCTGAGAAAGAAAAACGGAGCTGGAGGAATCAGTTTCCCTGACTTTAGACTATACTACAAAGCTACAGTAATCAAGACAGTATGGTACTGGCACAAAAACAGAAATATAGATCAATGGAACAGGATAGAAAGCCCAGAGATAAGCCCACACACATATGGTCACCTTATTTTTGATAAAGCAGGGAAGAATATACAATGGAGGAAAGACAGCCTCTTCAAGAAGTGGTGCTGGGAAAGCTGGACAGCTACATGTAAAAGAAAGAAATTAGAACACTCCCTAACACCATACACAAAAATAAACTCAAAATGGATTAAAGACCTAAATGTAAGGCCAGACACTATAAAAATATTAGAGGAAAAATAGGCAGAACACCCTATGAGATAATTCACAGCAAGATCCTTTTTGACCCACCTCCTAGAGAAATGGAAATAAAAACAAAAATAAACAAATGGGACCTAATGAAACTTAAAAGCTTTTGCACAGCCAAGGAAACCATAAATAAGACGAAAAGACAACCTTCAGAATGGGAGAAAATATTTTCCAATGAAGCAACTGACAAAGGATTAATCTCCAAAATTTACAAGCAAGTCATGCAGCTCAATATCGAAAAAACAAACAACCTAATCCAAAAATGGGCAGAAGACCTAAACAAACATTTCTCCAAAGAAGATATACAGATTGCCAACAAGCACATGAAAGAATGCTCACCATCACTAATCATTAGAGAAATGCAAATGAAATCTACAATGAGGTATCACCTCACACTGGTCAGAATGGCCATCATCAAAAAATCTACAAACAATAAATGCTGGAGAGGGTGTGGAGAAAAGGGAACCCTCTTGCACTGTTGGTGGGAATGTAAATTGATACAGTCCCTATGCAGAACAGTATGGAGGTTCCTTAAAAAACTAAAAATAGAACTACCATACGACCCAGCAATCCCACTACTGGGCATGTACCCTGAGAAAACCATAATTCAAAAAGAGTCATGTACCACAATGTTCACTGTAGCTCTATTTACAATAGCTAGGAAATGGAAACAATCTAAGTGTGCATGACAGATGAATAGATAAAGAAGATGTGGCACATATATACAGTGGAATATTACTCAGACATAAAAAGAAACGAAACTGAGTTATTTGTAGTGAGGTGGATAGACCTAGAGACTGTCATATCGAGTGAAGCAAGTCAGAAAGAGAAAAACAAATACTGTATGCTAACATATATATATATGGAATCTGAAAAAAAAAATGGTTCTGAAGAATCTAGTTTCAGGAGAGGAATAAAGATGATGACGTAGAGAATGGACTTGAGGACACAGTGTGGGGGGAGGGTAAGCTGGGACGAAGTGAGAGAGTGGCATGGACATATATACACTACCAAATGTAAAACAGATAGCTAGTGGGAAGCAGCCGCATAGCACAGGGAGATCAGCTCGGTGCTTTGTGACCACCTAGCGGGGTGGGATAGGGAGGGTGGGAGGGAGACGCAAGAGGGAGGAGATATGGGGATATATGTGTATGTATAGCTGATTCACTTTGTTTTATAGCAGAAACTAACACACCATTGTAAAGCAATTATACTCCAATAAATACGTTAAAAAATTAAAATAAAATAAAAAATAAAATACAAGGCACTCCTATAATAGGCCAGATGATTGAAAGGTTATTGAGATAGACTTATCTCATAACTTACAACATAACACACATGATACATATTATTTTATTCTTTTACAAAGTTAAGACATATGAAATATTTGGCAGGAGTTCTTTATCAGAACAGAATCTCTTAGAACTAAAAATGAATGCTTTTCTCCACACACAAACTCGGTGGCTTCATAAAAGTATCCATGGAAACCACTACCTGTTAGAAGTTCTAATATGCATACACAAGGTTACTTTCTTTTACATTTTACTTCAACAAAAAAGTGAATAGAATGGAAAGCATTAAACTACTAGCAAACTCTGAAGCCTTACATAATAGTTTTGGACAAAAAGCCCTTTCTATGTTTACACTTTCTATTTGGCACAAGACCCAATGACTTTTCAGCATATGTTCATCGACAGATAAAATAAGGATTATTAGATGTCCTGTAATACTTATGGAAAGAAATTTACAATTTTATTTTTTAGCTTCAGAACCAGGATTGATGCACATTCAATTTAAATAATATTTCACCATTTTTTAGTCAAATAAAACATGCAGTTAAAAAAAGGAAGTCCTTTCTAAAGCCTCTTCAAGGGTAGATTTCACTTGGATAAAGTGGGGAACTTGAAGAAAACGAGCTAGAGAGAGCTGATGCCTCCGGAAAAGCCAAGCCCATGGCATTTATTCAAAGAATTTCTGTAATTGGTAATTTCATAGAATGAAAGAACTGTGGAAATAAATGAAATTCACCCAAATAAGAACAAGCAAATACTATTTATTCAAGGCTTGCTATGGCAAGGGAGTCAGCTACAGTTGTTTTCATTTTAGTAGAGACTTGAAGACAGGCAGAGTGGCAAAGCTTTAGAGTGGAAAAAAGGGGAGGCTTCCGATCTGCCCTGACTGGAGGCTGATGGCGTGGGGAAGCAGCAGGCAGGTTAACTAGAAGTAGGGCATCCTACATGATTGGTTAGGGTGCATATCTGGCTTTCTCCAGGGGGTCCTACTTTCAAAGCAGGGACAGAAAGTTGCTTATTAATCAAGTCCTGATCATTTGGGGCCAATTGCTGCAGCAATTGTGGTTTGGCTTCCTGGACTGGTTGCTGCAGATTGTGGGTCAGAGTTCTGTTTTTATAGATCGTCTGGCTGTTGTCCGTTTGAATGGTTAGTCTCTCGAAACCAAAGGTTGGTTAGTGATTTCACCAACTAGCTATAAAAACTCAGTCCTAGGGTAGTCATATAAGGAAAAGTGAGCTGAGGATAGGAAAATGAGTGATAATGAGAGAGAATGGCAGCAGAAAGAAGAGAAAATTAAAGAAATAAAAAGAAGGGTGAACTGCAGTCTGGGAATAGGTAGAGGTGGGGGAAAGTAAAAAACAGAAGCAAACAGGTTAAGTCTTTTTTGGGTCTCTCTTCCGAAAGAGGGTATTCTCATGCAATAATGGACTTAACACTGCAGGTCCATGCATTTTAAATGAATTAAGAAATATTCAATTAAATGGAGATATCAGATACATAGGATAGGCAATTTAAGGAAATATGAAAGCCCTTTAATATTTTAGTTGATATGTTTTAACACTGTGAGCTAGTGTTTGTGTAACAGGGCTATTCTTTCAAAACTAGATTATATATTTTTTCAGGTCAGCCTTGGAGATCAAAATGTCTTTATTCAAGGGCATATGGGCAAGGAAACAAGCACATCTATCACGGAGTATTGAATAGTCTTTTACCATCTTATGCATCATATCTTCTGCCCAAACTTCCCACAGATTGCTCTGGTCCTGCCAATCTACATCATTCTCTGTTCCTGAGCCCATCTGTGCTGTGTTGGCAGCTGAGAGTTTGCACACTATATCTCCCTCTGATGTGTTTTTAAAAACCCCAAAACAAAGAATAAGTTTATTAAGTTTACTTCTGCATGTGAAAAGTTGCCACGTTACAGGTGATTCTGGAGTGGTGGTAAACTGAACATGCATGTGAGGGGCCTCAAGTCAAAGGCCAGAATATGGGATGAGGGCCCGGGTGACTCCAATGACCTTCAGTAGAGATAAGGCGTCAGCACACTACACCTACTCAGTTCTATTCTCTACTCAGAGGAGCAGAAAATAATTATTTTCATTATATTTCATTTTGAAAGCATTCTTTAAATTTTTCAGGATTTTTTTGGGAAAACCTGGTTCTGCTTTATAAATGTCACATGAGTCATATGGGCAGTAAAACAATGGAGGGAATTAGCAATGAGATATGCAATTTGTTAATCATTCACAGTTGATTTTTTCCCCCTTAATTTACTCAATACTGGTAATTAGTAGCGTTGTTTTTTTACCTACCTCATAAAATGTGGGTCTTAAATTTCAGGACAATCCATGGTTCAAGGGGCATTTTATTTGTATCAAAGACTTTGAACACACAGGCTCAGTCTTGTGCATTTTCTATACAAATCCTGAGCAGGCCTGTGAACGTGGATGTCTATTTATTCTATCTAGTAGACAGAGTTGGAATTGGCCTGGCTCACAGAGAATCCAAAGTAGTTGCTTTTATATATATTCACCAGTCATCTGTCTTCCTCCCAAACCTTACCTTATGACCAGTTTTCTGTTATCATTTCTTGATTGTCATATGTGCTAAACCCCAACACAATTTCAGCTAGTGGTTCTGCTCTCCTTTGTCGTGTATTTTATTGTGAGAGGTGAAGGAAAACTCTGTTCTTCAAATCTCTAGCCACTGGATCACATCATGTTCAGACAGAGCTCCCTGAAGCCACAATTCAGGCCCCTCTCTGAGAGACGGCTACTGACCTATATCTCTCAGCAACTTGGATCCCACGGCCAGTAAACCAAACCTCAATTGAATATGCAAGTGATTTTCAACCAGTCATGAATGTGACTTCACAGCTTCCCTTATACATGGGATGGAGGTAGACCTCCAGTTTGCATTGTCTGTTCATCTTGGTCCCATTTATCCTTTGCCTATTACCATTTTCCTATTAGCCTGCTGTAGAGAATTATCATAGTATTTGTGTTTATGGGGATGACAAGGACGTGTCCAAGAGAATGAGTGGAATGGCCATGCACTCTGTACACACTGTAGAGACAAGATTCATAGGGACAAGAATTCAGATCTTGGCTCAGACAGCGATTAGCTATAGGATTTTAGATGAGTGACAACTTGGATCCCTTTCTTCATCTGTAAAATATGAACTATAATTCTCCCATCTTAAAGATTTTGTAAGGATTTAATGAGATAATAAATGTAATATAAGGTAAAGCTATGTAATGTATATAAAATAGCAAGCACAGATTAAGTAATGAGTACTGTTAGTTCTTTACCCCCTTTGGTAGGAAAGAAGACCTCCTGAAATTTGTTATTACCATACACACATTCTTTTTAAGATTCTATAGCTGTATAGCTACATTATACATGTAGAACTGATTTTTGTTATTCACTGTTAGGGCCTATAAAGTCCCTGTGAACACTAAATTGGCAAATAATGAAAGCTTGCTCTTAGGGGAAATACAGGGTTAGGTTCCTGCAAGCCTCTAGTCACAACATTTTCATCAGTTGACCAAAACATAACCTATTGTCATGAGTATTTTCGTTTAAAGACACCTTATTTAATATATATTGTCGGTTCATTAACACTGAACTCACAGCCACAGCACTATAACTCATGCCTAAAAAAGCTTATCTAACACACATATTTTCTCTGTAAGGCACATTACAGTCTTCTCACACTTAGGAACACTGGATAGCACTTCAGCACTAGGCTTGAGGGCCATTTTAAACAGTGAAATCACCAACAAAAGGCAAAAACAAACAAACAAAAAAGCAAAAACGTAGCACTAAATAGATGCAAAAGGGTACTTACAGTACTAGAGCCAAAAAAAGAAGGGAGAGTTTGACATCTGCTGGGCTGCTCAAGTTTTTTTACCATTCTCCACAAATGACCGCAGAACAAGCATCCTTGCATCCTGATTTGGGGATTACAAATAAACTTTAGTGAGTAGGCAAATTCACAAATCTGGAATCCACAAATAACGAGGACCTAATATATTTATAAAATGGTACATATATACATCTTATGACAGGCAAGTTTCCCTTTTGCTACTGAATGTACATGAATATTGTTGTCAACCAAAGGCGTTTATACCGAATACTGAATTTATACTGAACTTACATGATGGTATGCTTCTTTACGCCATTTCACTGGCGGGACTCTGATTTTCAGTTCATCTATGGGTGTACACTCAAAGAAGTGGCACAGGACCCTATGCTCAGACGGTCCCCACACTTGTTTTAATAGCCTTCACTATTTTTAAATTCTGAGCATTTTTAAACAAGGGGCTTCACATCTTCATTTTTCACTGCATCCTACACATTATCTAGCTAGCCCTAATTATGACCACCCAAGAAGGCCATTTTTAATTTTCTGATTTCTAGTAGAGCTATGACAGCCCACAAATGCCACAACATCAGGGCAAGGGGACTCTAGGATTCAGAGACAATGAGGAACAATTCACAGATAGGAGGAAACTAGGGAAAGGAATTCTTTAAATCTGATATGAATTCCTGAGCTAACTCTCATGCTTAATATGTATAGAACTGACTAGAATGAACATAGCAAATACTTTGAGAAGTTACTGTACAGATCACTCTCCAGGCTCCAGACTGGCCCACAGTGGTGCACGGAAGCCAACCAGAATAGCACTGCAGACTTTGAAGACTAAACTGATACTGGAACCACAGAAGACAGGTCAAGACCCACAGCTTCAATATAACCACGCTAACTCTTTACTAAGACAAAACAATTCAATATTCTCCAGAAGATTTTAATAGGACCCAGAGTCTCATAACAAAACAGTCAAAATATTGAGGATTCAGGAGAAATTTCAACAACTTTCAAAGGAATGCACATTTATGTGACTGACTTCATTTGGCTCACAACACGTATAATTAAATCTTTTAGGACTTTAATACCAGAAAACTTAAATCGTTCAGTAACAAATATTTATTGAATGCCTGGTCCACCAACAAATACATATTTTATTCAGATTTATCATCGTTTTCCTAGATTAGTTTCTATTCTTTTAATTTGTTACTCTTTGAAGGTTGGTAAACTCTCTGAAGCTTCTGCCTTTGCCTAATTGAGAAATTCTGCAGTTCTAAGCTTGTTAAGTTTGTCAATGTTCAGGATACAGAGGTCCTTTTTTTTTTTTTTTTTTTTTTTAATTCGTAGAAGGATACTCTATGAAAAGGAGGACCTTGGTCCTCTCAGACTGATCAAGTGTGTTAACTGCTTGTACCTTTCAGAGGAAAATTCCCTGAATTACACTTTGTGCCACTGAAGTCAATAGGATTTACCTTACTACTTTAAACTTGTATTCTTTCCTGATCTCCTTTTCCTACTCCTCAGACTCTACCCAAACAGGTATTTAATGGTTGTTGGGCTCTATTAAGTCTACCAGAAGCCTGTTGATCCAAGTGCAGATTAGTTTTCTTTTATGTGCCTCTGTCAGTGGTGTTCTTTTCCAATATGTGAGGGTATAATGTTCCTGGACACATTTCTCTTTCTAGTCAACATCACTGCTTTTTCCATTCTCTATTGACAAGTCTATTTCATTTTCGCTTATTTTTTCTTTTTACTTCTTTCCTAAGCTCTCCTTTGTTTTTTTATTTTCTATATGTGATGAGTGGCTCAAATTTCATAGTTTTTTTTTATTATAGGCAATGAAATTGTAAATTTCATATCAGAACTTGAAACGGTCCACCAGGTTTATTCATTTAATAAATATTGAGGACCTAGTAGGTACCAGACACTATTGGAGGGATTGTGTGCATCAGTGTATGAAACAAAAATCCTTGTTTCCATGAAGCTTAAAATCTTGGGGTCTTTGTGGATTTTTTAAGGTTTCTTTTTTTTTTTTTTTTTTCTGGCTGCATTGGGTCTTCGTTGCTGTGTGTGGGCTTTCTCTAGTTGCGGTGAGTGCAGGCTACTCTTCATTTCAGTGAGAGGGCTTCTCATTGCAGTGGCTTCTCTTGTGGAACATGGGCTCTAAGTGCATGGGCTTCAGTAGTTGTAGCACATGGGCTCGGCAGTTGTGGCACATGGGCTCAGTAGTTGTGGCTCATGGGCTCCAGAGCGTAGACTCAGTAGTTGTAGCACATGGGCTTAGCTACTCTGCGGTATCTTCCTGGACCAGGGACTGAACCCATGTCCCCTGCATTGGCAGGCAGATTCTTAACCACTGCACCACCAGGGAAGTCCCTAAGCTATTTTCATTATTGGTCTCATGATGGCAAAGAGAAATTTTTTTCATATTATTATTTGTTTAATTCACAGACTCTTTTTCCAGATGTTTGAGGTTGCAAAATGACACTGATATGATAGAAAAGAAGATACCACATACTAAAGGTTTTTTTTTTAATTAGTAACAAAATGTAATCTATATTTTAACATAAAAGTTCTGGACTTTTTCAAAGGTTTTATTGAACTCAGATGTTCTTATAATTAAATAATTATTTAAACCTTTTACCTTCTTCACATAAATAAGTAGAGCACATATGAAACAATCTCATTTACTATCACATCAAAAAGAATAAAATACATAGGAATAAACCTACCTAAGGACACAAAAGATCTGTACTCTGAAAACTATATGACTCTGATGAAAGAAGTTGAATACAATACAAACTGATGGAAAGATATACTGTGTTCTTGGATTGGAAGAATCAATATTTTTAAAATGACCATACTACCAAAGGCAGTAACAGCTTCAAAGCAATCCCTATCAAATTACCAATAGAATTTTTCACAGAGCTAGAACAAATAATTTTAAGATTTGTATGGAAACACAGAAGACCCTGAATAGCGAAAATCATCTTAAGAAAGAAGAACAAAGCTGGAGGAATCATGCTCCCTGACTTCAGACTACACTACAAAGCTACAGTAATGAAAACAGCATGGTACTGGCACCAAAACAGACACATAGATCAATGGAACAGAATAGAAAGCTGAGACATAAACCCATGCACTTACGGTCAATTAGTCTACGATAAAGGAGGCAAGAAGATACAATAAAGAAAAGACAGTCTCTTCAATAAATGCTAGGAAAACTGGACAGCTACATGTAAAAGAATGAAATCAGAACATTCTCTAACACCACATACAAAAATAAACTCAAAATGGATTAAAGACCTAAATGTAAAACTGATACTATAAAACTCATAGAGGAAAACATAGGCAGAGCACTCTTTGACATAAATCACAGCAATATCTTTTTGGATTCACCTTCTAGAGTAATGGAAATAAAAGCAAAAATAAGCAAATGGGACCTAATTAAGCTTATAAGCTTTTGCACAGAAAAGGAAACCATAAATAAAACAAAAAGACAACCTATGGAATGGGCGAAAATAGTTGTAAATGATTTGACTGACAAGGGACTAATTTCCAAAATATACAAACAGCTCATACAGCTCAATATCAAAAAAAAAAACAAACCAAACAACTCAATCAAAAAATGGGCAGAAGACCTAAATAGACATTTCTCCAAAGAAGATATATTGATGGTCAACAGGCATATGAAAAGATACTCAACATCACTAATATTAGAGAAATGTAAATCAAACTACAATGCGGTATCATCTCACACCTGTCAGAATGGCTATCATCAAAAAGTCTACAAGTAATAAATGCTGGAGAGGGTGTGGAGAAAAAGGAATCCTCCTACACTCTTGATGGGAATGTAAATTGGTGCAGTCATTGTTGACAACCGTATGGAGGTTCCTTAAAACACTAAAAATAGAATTACCATATGACCCAGCAATCCCACTCCTGGGCATATATCCAGAGAAAACCATAATTTGAAAAGATACATGCACCCCAATGTTCATTGCAGCACTATTTACAATAGCTAAGACATGGAAGCAACCTAAATGTCCACCGACAGAGGACTGTATAAAGATGTGGTACATATATACAATGGAATATTACTCAGGTATATAAAAGAATGAAATAATGTCATTTGCAGGAACATGGATGGCCCTAGAGATGATCATACTAAGTGAAGTAAGTCAGATAAAGACAAATATCATGTGATATCACTTATACATGGAGGCTAAAAAGATGATACAAATGAACTTATTTACAAAACAGAAACAGACTCACAGACTTCTAAAACAAACTTATGGTTACCCAAGGGGAAAGGTGCGGGGGGAGGGATAAATTAGGAGGCTGGGATTAACATATACATTCTACTATATATTATAAAATAGATAATCAACAAGGACCTACTGTATAGCACAGGGAATTCTACTCAGTATTCTGTAATAACCTATATGGGAAAAGAATATGAAAAAGAATGGATATCTGTATATGTATAACTGAACCACTTTGCTGTACACCTGAAACACAACATTGTAAATCAACTATACCCCAATATAAAATAAAAATTAAATTACAAAAAGAATATTTATTTAGATGATGGCAGAAATCCTTTCACAATGTATACATATATCCAAATCATTGTGTTGTACACTTTAAATATCTTACAATTTTGTCAATTATACCTCAATAAATCTGAAAAAATAAAATATAAATACCTGAATCAAAAAAAATTTTTAAGGTAAAGAAAAATCAATCATTTATATGCCTAATAAGCATCTTAAACCTGAAATACCTTGATGAACTTTTGTCTCATTCATAAGTAGAAAAGTGGGGTGGGGGTAGCACATAATATGGATATAATTATAAAGTCTGAATTCTAAATTTGGGATTAATGGAAATGTAAATCTAGTGTTTTGCTGTGGTAATTTTATAATTTTGTGATAAGTGCCTCCTGTAATTATATATAATACTTTTGCTAGATACTCATTTAATTACACAATATTTTAAAACAGTCTTCTGTCACTAAATATTTTTCTTCTGTTATCTCTTTTGGAATTGTCCAGAAAATAAGCTTATGACTATAAAATTATTAAATTTGATTAAAAAAACATGAAACAACTCAGGGAACACAGAATATGAAGCCTTGTTTAAAACAAACAAAAGCTATCATTTAATACTAAATCCAGTTGATAAAGAAATGAATCAAAATAAAGATACCAGAAGAGGAAAAGTCCTGGTAAAAAGTCTGTGTGCGTATTGTGTCTGTTTTATAGAATATGATAGCTAAATATCTGCAGAAATAACAATGGAAATATTATTAGCCTCACAATAGGAAAACAATATTATGAAAGACAAAAATTAGAAGGGAAGGTTAGAGAACATTGGATGAAAAGTAAGAATGCTAATTTTCTTATCTTTCAAACTGTCTAAACCTGAAAAAAAAGTTTAACAAATGACTCAAATTCCTTAATGTTTTTCATAATCTTTTTTCCTAACCTTAGAAGAATCTTTCAGATTCTCATGATATATATTTCCTTTTTAAGTTTGTTTAAAATTAGAATTGATGCCTTTATGTAAAAATAAACGCAGAACTTTCAGTTTTGCTTTGACATGTAAAGTACTTAAAAGTAGTCACTACTGTCTCTTCTATAAGAAAAGCTGGAGAAACTGAAAATTAATGACTTTTCTTGGATCCACCAGAGAACTGAGGTTGCAGAGTAAATCACCACCTCAAAATCTGGAAAGACTGTTGAATACAGAGAATCACAGCTGAGATCCTCTTGCCTGGAGGAGGAGCTGCTGCAGTAGGAACACTTAAATGGCAATTTTGATAAATTTCTGGAAGAAGCTGAGTGTGGTCTAGCTTGAGAATGAGAAACTCCTGGGGGCCTTAGTCTTAGAGAGGGGGATTCTCCACATTTTCTTCAGCTTTTCCTACAGAAATTCTGTGAGGTTATCACAGTAAGGATCTGAGAAAGACCCTCCTGGCGCTGGTAGGGAGAGGGGAAGATTCATTATTATGAAATACCTCCAGAGTATTCTCCATAACTAAGGCAAGACCTAACTAGAGCCTTACCCCAGCTGAGGGAATACAATTTCTCCACATCCAGCTGCCTCCAAACTTCTGTCTCACCTAAGGTCCAGGCTTTCTAACAGCCTCAAGTGTTAAAAGAAATAGATCAGGAACCTGCAGCCAGGAAAGGGAGTAGAGGAAGTGGGGAAAAAACCTATACCACTGGAGAAACACCTGTGAAGGTCAAAGCCTGAGACACAGGCTGACTAAAATACTGACATTTAATTGAATGATTATAAAGCACTGCCTCTCTCCACACTACCAGGACTCTAGTATGTTAACAGTAGATTGTAGCTGAAAAAGCTGCAAGACACAGACTCTCTCTGAAGAGGAGGAGTTGGGAAACCCAACAGCAAGAGAGAAGGCAAAACCAAGGACCATAGAGGAATCTGGAGCCTCTGGCACATAGAGCTACAGCAAACATGAAACACAGCCCAAAGCCTAGTCACATTAACATAAATGCTTATACTAAAGGCTTATTTACCTCGGTTCCTATCACCTGGTGCAACACGTCTGACTTTCAAAAAATAATTACAAGGCAAGAAAAAACACAGTCTGATGAACAAAGCAATTATCAGAATCAGATATGACACAGATGTTGAAATTATCAGACAGGGAATTTAAAATAACTATGATTAATATATTAAGGCGTCTCCTGGAAGAAGGTAGACAACATGCAAGAATATATGGGTAATGTTAAGCAAAGACAGAAACTCTAAGAAAGAATCATAAGGAAATGTTAGACATGAAAAATTGTAAAAGAAATGAAGAGTATCAGTAATGGGCTTAAGACTTGACATAACTGACGTAAGATTAAGTGAGCTTGAAGATAGGTCCATAGAAACTTACCTGCAAACTGAAATGCAAACAGAAAAAAGGATGGAAAAAAGACCCCCCCCCCCCAAACAGAACATCCAAGAACTGTGGGACAATATCAAGAGGTGTAAGAAAACGCTAAATTGCCCTAAAGTACCTGTACTATTTTGCATTCCCAGACAGTAATGAATGAGAGCTCCTGTTGCTTCGTATCCTTGCCAGCAATTGGTATTGTCTGTTTTCTTTGAACGTTAGCTATTCTAATAGGTCTGTAGTGGCATCTCGTTGTTTTATTTTCAATTCCTTATGGCATATGATGTTGGGAATCTTTTCATACCCTTGTTTTCCATTTTATATCTTATTTAGTGAGATGTTCAGATCTATTGTCCATTTTTAATTGTTTTTATTGTTGAGTTTTAAGATTTATATATTTTGATATGTCTTTCATCAGATATATGTTTTACTATTTTCTCTCACTCAGTGGCTTTTCATTTTCTTAACAGGAATTGGAAGAGCAGAAGTTTTAAATTTTAATAAAATTCAACTTATCAGTTTTTCTTTTATGAATCATTATTTTGGTGTGTATCTAAAACCTCTTCACCAATCCTAAGGCCACGTAGTTTTTTCACTTGTTTTCTTTTAAAAGTTTTATAGTTTTGCATTTTACGTTTAGATCTATAATCCATTTTGAGTTAATTTCTTGTGTATGATGTAAAGTTTGTGTCTAGATTCATCTGTTTACATATAGACAGCCATTGAACCCATGTCCCCTGCATTGGCAAGCGGATTCTTAACCACTGAGCCACCAGGGGAGCACTTTCTGAGAGTTTTTAACATGAATGAGCGTTGAATTTTGTCAAATGCTTTTTTCTGTGACAATTGATGTGATAATATGATTTTTTTCTTCTTTACCTGCTAATGTGGTGGGTTGCATTTCAAATGTTTAACCAGCCTTATATATTTGAAATGAATCTCACTTGGTTATGGTATAAAATTCTTATTATACATTATGGATTTGCCAGTATTGTTGATTTGATTTGCTAGTATTTTGTCAAGGATTTTTCCATTTATATTTATGAGAGATATTGGTCTATAGTTTTTCTTTCCTGTAAAGTCTTTTTTTTTATTACTAGGGTAATGCTGGCCTTAACAGATGAGTTAGGAAGTGTTCCCTCTGCTACCATTTTCTGGAAAAGTTTGTGTGAACCATTGGTATTGTTTCTTTCTTGAATTTTTAGAATTGGTAGAATTCACCAGTGAAACCATCTGGGTGGTGTGAGGTGGTATGAGAACACTCTGTACTATCTTTGCAACTTTTTTATAAATTAAAAATACTGTGAAATAAAGAGTTCATTAAGAATATAGACTAGAATGTCACCCAAAAAAATTACACCTCTGTGTATCTATCTAAATAACACCTGCTATTTGTATGTATGTGTGTAGTGATGTGCAGAATGATGTTCATACATTAACGATAATTATTTCATGGTTGAGTCTTTGTATATTTTAAGCTTTCTTATTTTTGATTTCAATATAGTGAATATGTGCATTTTTATCAAAACAATAATGTCATGCTAAAATACTGAAGGGTGGCTATTAACTGCTAATTGTGAGGAATCCCGTGGTGAAGTGTATTAAGTTCTTAGTTTATTACTCACCATCTAATGGACTCTCAGAATGATTATTACTATTATTTTGTTGCAAGTACTTTATGTTCTGACTCCTGCTAACCTCTCCAGTCAATTTATCATCATTTCCCACCCCAAAATTGATGCTTTAGTATACCATACCAAAGACACAGTATGTGGTGATTAAGAGTTTAAACTCTCTGGTCCAGCATGCTCAGGATTACAGCTCACCTCTGCCTCTGTGTGTGAGCCCACAGGCAAGTTCTTTAACCTCTCTAGGCCTCAGTCCCCTCATTGGAAAAATGGAAATTATATTATTATCCGCCTTACAGGGTTTTTATGAGGATTGAATGAGACTCTGCATCTAACACAGTTCTAGCACTTAGTTAATAAAAACTGTTTTACAACTACTATCACTACCATCATTACACCACACCACCATTAATCTCCACTATCACTACTACCACTGCGGCTACTCCTACTGATGTTTTCACCACTACACCGCCTTCTTCATCATTACTTATGCAGGCCTTTTTGCTTAGAGTATTCATGTTTTTACTTTCCCAGTCCATTATTAATTTTTCTACTGGTATGCTGGTAAACATTTAACAACCTATTTTAAGAAAAACAAAACAACCCTCTAATTTGTAAAGGTTGCCAATTCCCATTGTATAAGTACTTTCATCGTAGCTGATTTCAAGTTACCAATTTGACATCATTAAATGTAAAGTTGGGAAGAGAAGCAGTAGCAACATTATATAGTATTTCTATCATACAGATTCATTAGTTGTAAGTAGCCTTAAGAGTGTACACAATAGAAAAACATAATGTATGGTAACAATTAGGAAGTGATGAGTTTCAAATACTTAATTACCTTTGTACATGATGTAATTTACTTATTACTTTATATAATTTAATTTTTAACACAGACTGTGTTTAACGACCAGTTTGCAAAATTCCTATAGATTTAATAGTCAATTCTCATGAGCCAGTACTGGTCAGCTCCAATGTATCGCTGGACTTACTATTTTGATTTACTGATTGAGTCTCATCTTACTGTCTTAGCTCAGACATTACCTTCTTAGATAGGTTTTACAGACTGCCAAAATGGGACACAGAAACCGTTACAAAATACTTATGGCTAGTAATAATTTTTGTTCAGAACACAAAATTAGAATCAGAATTGTTCTTGGTCTTTGCTTATACTTTTTCTCCCCCAAAATCCATCTTCTAAATTTTACATAATTCTTAATTGAAAAATATATGTTTATATAGAATATATAAAAATTAAAAATATTCAAATTTCAAAAAATAAAAATATTCAAAAATCTGTATATACAGATTTCAGAAAATAATACCCTCTTAGAAACGGTGAACTAATTTTAGAATGATGTATACATTTAATTATATATTTTAGGTTTTCCAAACAACCTTCAGTCCTTCTTATCTAAGTTTGGTACCTTATATTCATCTTCCTGTTCCAAAGTGTTTTAGTATTTGAGGGAAGGCGACAAAACTTTATTGAAGGCCCCAGCTCCAAACAGCTACTCTCCACATTTCTGTGACCCTCCCTGTATTGCCCCTTCAGGCCCAGGAGGTAATGGTTTCCAGCTGGTGCTAGCCCCAGGGTACTGCACTATCCCCTGTTGATTCCCTGAACTCTGCTTACATTTTTGTAAATCTTCTCAAATTACCTAAACTTGGTTTGCATCTCTTCCATGCAGGGACCTCATACATTATCCCTTTGTCAGGCTTTAAAAAATACTACTGTTATGTTAGCTTTATAAAATTAATGGGGAAAATAGCATTCAGTCTGAGAAGTGAGCTTAGAAAATGAATTCTTTTTTTTTTTTCACTTAATGCTCTTTTTATCATTTGATTTTAAGACAACAAAATATTAAGAAAAAAATTAAGAAAAAATTACATGCATCTGAAAGCTTTTTATAGTTTTCTTTTTCACCCATAAAACCTTTTGCCTATTACCATTTGTTTTAATATTTACTAAATTTGGACAAAAAGATGACAGTTGTTTTAATTTATATTTCTTTGATCATTAGTGAGACTCAAAAATTTGCATCACTAAGGATTCTTTCATTTAAAGAAACAGATTCTGGGGCTTTCCTGGTGGTCCAGTGGTTAAGACTCCATGCTTCCGCTGAAGGGGGCACGGGTTCAATCCCTGACTGGGGAAGTTCCACATGCCATGTGGTGTGGCAAAAAAAAAAAAAGGAAAAAAAGAACAAACAGATTCTGTATACCTTACATAAGGAAAGAGGTGGTTAACTGGAAGGACACTGTGTAGCTCACAGACTGTGAGATGGAAAAGCAGCATGCAACTGTGAGCCTCCTCTTCTATGGTGCTGCCTTCAAATAATTTAGCATCAATTACTTTGCATCCCTTTATGTCTCCACTTAGGATGATGATTCCTGGGCAAGAGCCTGGTTGGAGTAGCATAGGTCACACAATACACATTGTGGTCAGGAGTACATGGTTTGCTGTTGCTGGTTCCACCAGAATCACATGAAATGGAGGATGCAGTTCCACAGTGAAAAGATGCCACACATGCAAAGACAGCAGCAGTCACCTCAGTTTTTCACATGTTTTTGACCATTTGTGTTATTTCCTTTGGAAATTGCCTATACACGTTTTCGGACTATTTTTCTGTAGGAATGTTGGACATGGTTTAGAATGGTTTACTTGAGGTTTTTTTGTATTTTAAGACTATTAACAGTTTGGTATGTTTGTTGCAAAATTTCTTCCTAATACGTCCATTTCTTTTAGCTTAGTTTTTCATGTTTTTAACTTAAAGAATGTTTATGTTGTTAAACATTAATCTTTGCTTTTTAATTTTAAAATTATTGCTCTACCTGGAATCAATTTTGGTTTGCAATATCAGACAGGAATTTAATTTTTCTTAAATGGTATGTTAATTGTTTCAGTATCACTTATTAGATAACTTCCCACTGTGTGAAATACCACCTTTGATCTACTAAATTCTTATATTTAATTATATTTAGTTTCTGAAATTTCTGTTCTGTTTCAAATATGGCTTTTCAGTTACAGCTCCTTTTTTTCATTCATGAGCTGCACATTATTAAATTATTGTAGCTTTAAAATACATTTTAAATATATGACAGAATAACTCCTCTCTTTTAACTTTTACAAAATTTCCCAGGCTGTTGTCATTTTTCAGGATGAACTTTACTATTATTTGCTCAAGTTGTCCACAATCTTACTTTGTTACATTAAATATTGTTATCAATTTGAAGAGAATGAAAATAAGTATGAGTCTTTCCAAGCAGAAACATTGTATGTTTTTCTGTTTTTTTAAAACCTTTTTATGTTGCACAGAAAATGTTTGTATTTTTTATACAAATGCTCATACCTTATGTTATTACTTTAAAAATATTTTTATTGATACCATGAATGGCGGTTTTCCATTATGTTTCCTAAAAAGGTTTATTAGTGATATGTAGATTATTTTCAACTCAATTATAATACATTCTTCTATTAGGTAAAATACGTTTTAGTCAATTTCCATGTTTTTTCCCAAGTATTCTTTCTTGAATCAATTAGGTAGAGAATCATCTATTTGAATATTTTCCAATATATTTATATAGAATTTTCTATAGTAGTATCATGATCTCCATGCTCTTCTGTGTACAGATATAAGGCTACTTCCATTCCCCTTCCCTCTCATGATCTCTCATCTGTTGTCTCTATCTCAATAGTGTGTGTGTGTTCATCTCTTTCTTTCTTTTGATTATCCCTGATAGCATTTCCTTACTTTATTGGTACTTTATATATAAAACCAATCCTTAAATTTATTAGAAGTTCTCTTCTCTTTGCTTTCCATTCATCAATTTCTGTTTTTATCTTTAGTTCCTCTATTCTACTGTATTGTTGTATTTATTTTTGCCTTTTAAAAACTATTTTAGTTGAAAGTTCTCTAATTCACTCATTTTAATCTTTTACTATTTTTGTAAAACATTTAAATCTATCAATTTTCATCCAAGTAGAACTTTTTACTGTAACCTATGTGTGTTTTGTGATATGTTTAATGTCACATAATTTATGACCAGCATAATATTTGTCCTAATATCTAAGATATTTTGTGTGTTTTTGTGGTGGTGGTTTTATTACAGAATTTCAATACCAGTATTTCCAGGCATCATTCCCTTTTCATTTACTCTGCCTTATATTAAGTGAGTTGTTTAATCTCGGTTCTTATTCCAACTCAATGTTTTTTTCATATTATATTTTGATTATTTATTGATGATACTGATGAGTTGTATTTTGATAGTCCCAGAAATGTGTTAGAACATACAGAGCTAGAAGCCAAAATGTAGTCCTTAAGGTCAAATTTCAAATCTAAACAACTTCACAAGTTTTTCAGTGGTTGGAAAAAGATGTTTTCTTTCTTCTTTTCTCACTAAGAAGATAGGGTTTATAGGTTTTTAACCTATGATATTTATTTTTCTCCTCACAAAACATGCTATTCAAGCCTGAATATTTAGCAGACTTTATTGACAAGTTATAGTTGATCCCTATGTATACTTACTCAAAGTTTTCCCTTAATTTTGAAAATATTATATGAATTTAACTGATAAAAAATATATCTGAGTCACTGACAGAAAAATACTCATTTAATTTTCTGAATTTACATGCATAAATATAAGGGAAATATTTCACTAAAAAATGCAGAACACAATATCTACTTCTACATTAGAGTCACAATAATTAAAAGTGATTTTATGATATTTAGTGAATTGGAAAAAGTGAATTTGCTTCTAGTTCTTTGTCTTGTCAATACCTTGTGGCATTATCAAACCTGTTGATTTTCTAGTATGTTGTTTACCCCATGTTTTTGAACTTTAAATGTTGTTACAAATGTTCTCATTATTTTGAATTTGAACACAGAAAAATCCAAAGATTGAATTGCATAATTTTACCCTTTTTGTTAACTTATTATTGAAGCAAATACATATAGAGGCAATCATTCATAACCTCCCCATGGATCAGGTTGATACTTCTTAAATTAGAAAAACACATATAAATTTATTGCATATATGCACATCAAAATCCCAGTAATTCTGAGTGCAGTAAAGCAACTAATGGAAAAAAAGCCTTTAAATGGTTAAAGAGATTAACGTATTTGTGAGGAATGCTAGATGCTGCTTTGTCTATACTTTATTAGCCACAGGTGGTAACTTCTGCTGAAAATTCATGAGGCTGGTTTTGTTTGATTTTTTTCTTGTAGCTTTGTAAGAGCTCCTGTTCTAGCCCTTTTAATAATTAATGTAGAGATGGTCTTTCATTTGTGAGCAAGAATATTTGCTCACTGCCTTGAGGGCTGAGGAATGAAACACTCGGTGTTTTAAAGATTTGGTTAAAAAATAAATGCTTTCACTGCATTCATCTTTTATGAATTGTTTCAGCTTATTAATTTATATAATTAGTATATTATATGATCATGTAAGCTGTTTGTAGATTTCCTTTGCATTCTTGAAATAAAGTCTTAAAATATCTAACGTTCAAAGAGCAGTTTTAATGAATTTATATCTTTATCCATTTGACAACCAAAAAGCTTAATAATTGGTAGTTTTCAAGATGTCCTTACGAGATAGTAGAATGTTATAGATCAACATATTCCATGTTAACAAATTTCATGAGTAATTTAATATGCTCGCTATTATCAAAAATAATGATAGATGTCAGTACCTTGGGTATTTTACTTTGTATCAAATACCTGCTTCTACTCTGGAAAACAAATACTCAATTGGATAATTTAATCCCTTTATCTTACTCATTAGAAATGAATTAATCAGAAATGCACCAGCCTATATAATAATCACAAATAGCCCAAAGTTTATGGTCATGTTCTCCTCTGCTTCAAGAGTTCCCATCTGAGATGAAGCTTATTAACTTTTCATCATCATATTCTTATCAAGCTCTCATATCTTTCTTTGAACTTAAATATGTCTAAAAGGCTCAACTTCAGATACAGAAATTCCCTTCAGAGGCCAACTCTAGGATCAGTAGCAAATGTCTAAGCTTGTAGCATTTCCATACCAATATGTGCTAACCACACTTTGTCATAATTAGTTTTTGGAAATTTTCAAGTTTTTTTCATCCTTAATTCAACTGCAGGCATACCTCAGAGATATTGCCGGTTTGGTTCCAGACAACCACAATAAAGCAATAAAGCAAAAGCTAAGTCACATGAAATTTATGGTTTTCCAGTGCATATAAAAGTTATGTTTATAACATACTGTAGTCTATTAAGTGTGCAATAGCATCATGTCTAAGAAAGCAATGTACCTACCTTAATTAAAAAAATACTTTATTGCTAAAAATTGTTAACCATCTTCTGAGCCTTTAGCAAGCTGTAATCATTTGCTGGTGGAGAATCTTGCCTCAATGCTGATGGCTACTGACTGATTAGAGTGGTGGTTGCTGAAGTTTGGGGCGACTGTGGCAATTTCTTAAAACGACACAACAATGCAGTCTGCTGCATCAATTGACTCTTCCTTTCATGAATGATTCCTTTCTATCATGCAATGCTGTTTGATAGCATTTTGCCCATTGTAGAACTTCTTTAAAAATTACAGTCAATCTTCTCAAACCCTGTTGCTGCTTTATCAATTAAGTTTATGCAATATTATAAATCCTTTGTTGTCATTTCAACAATCTTCACACCATCTTTACCAGGAATAGATTCCATCTCAAGAAAGCACTTTCTTTGCTCATCATAAGAAGCAACTCCTCATCCATTGAAGTTTTACCATGAGATTGCCCCAATTCAGTCACATCTTCAGGCTTCACTTCTGATTCTAGTTCTCTTGCTATTTCCACTACATCTACAGTTACTTCCTCCATCGAGGTCTCAAACCCCTCCCTCAAAGTCATACATGAGGGCTGGAATCAATTTCTTCCAAACTCCTGTTAATGTTCATATTTTGCCCTCTTTCCAAGAATCACAAATGATCTTAATGGCATCTAAATAGTGAATCCTTTCCAGAAAGTTTTCAATTGACTTTGCCTAGATTCATCAGTGGAATCACTATCCTTGGCAGCTATAGCCTTACAAAATGTATTTCTTTAATAATAAGACTTGAAAGTCAAAATTACCTTTTTTTTCCCCCAAAATTACTTCTTGATCCATGGGCTGCAGAATGGATGTTGTATTAGCAGGCATGAAAACAACATTAATCTCATTGTGCATCTCCATCAAAGCTCTTGGGCAACCACATGCATTGTCAATGAGCAGTAATATTTTAAAAGGAATCTTCTTTTTCTGACCAGTAGGCCTCAATGATGGGCTTAAAATATTCAGTAAACCATGTTGTAAACATGTGCTTTCATCCAGGCTCTGTAGTTCCATTTATAGAACACAGGCAGAGTAGATTTAGCATAATTCTTAAGGGCCCTAGGATTTTCAGAATGGTAAATGAGCACTGGCTTCAACTTCAAGTCACAGCTGCATTAGCCTCTGACAAGACAGTCAGCCTGTCCTTTGAAGTCTGAACATAGGCATCAACTTCTCCTCTCTAGCTCTGGAAGTCTTGGATAACATCTTCTTCCAGTATACAGCTGTTTTATCTACTTTGAAAATCTGCTGTTTAGTTTAGCCATCTTCATTAATTATCTTAGCTAGATCTTTTGAATAACTTGCTGCAGCTTCTACATCAGCACCTGCTGCTTCACCTTGCACTTTGATGTTATGATGGAGATGGCTTCTCTCCTTAAACCTGATGAACCAACCTCTGTTAGCTTCAAAGTTTTCTTCTGTAGCTTCCTCACCTCTCTCAGTCTTCACAGAGTTGAAGAGAGTTAGGACCTTGCTCTGGATTAGGCTCTGTTTTAAGGAAATGTTGTGGCTGGTTTAATCTTCTATCCAGACTACTATAACTTTCTCCAAAGAGCAATAAGGCTGTTTTGCTTTCTTATCATTTGTGTATTCACTGGAATAGCACTTTAATTTCCTTCAAGAACTTTTCCTTTGCATTCACAACTTGGCTGTTTGGTGCAACAGTCCTAGCTTTCAGCCTGTCTCTGCTTTTGACATGCCTTCCTCACTAAGCTTAACTACTTCTAGTTTTTAAAGTGAGAGATATGGGACTCTTCCTTTCATTTGAATACGCAGAGGCCATTATAGGGTTATTAATTGACCTTATTTAAATATTGTTGTGTCTCAGGGATTAGAGAGGCCCAATAAGAGGGACAGAAAGCCGGTTGGTGGAGCAGTCAGAACGCACATAACATTAATCAATTAATTACACTGTCTTATATAGACATGGTTCGTGGTGTTCCCAAAACAAATCACAGTAGTAACATCAAAGATCAGTGATCACAGATCACCATAACAAATATAATAATAATGAAAAAGTTTGAAGTATTACAGGAATTATGAAAACATGACACAGAAACGAAGTGAGCAAATGCTGTTGGAAAAATGGCACTGATAGACTTGCTTGACACAGGGTTGCCACAAACCTTCAATTTGTAAAAAAAACAAATATCTGCAAAGCACAGTAAAATGGAATGTAATAAAGTGAGGTATGCCTGTACAATAGTGAATCTTATTGTTGATGAAATGTAGTTAGCTGGATTTTGATGAATTTGAACTCTTTTTTACTGAAAATATTAAGTTATTTGGATTTTATAAAGAGTCTTTGCTTCATGAACCAACTAGTTCCACATTTTTATCGCACCAGGTACCTTCACAGAACTCAGCACAGCTTGTATTTATATAATTATTTTAAATTATTTAATGCATGTATGCATTTTCCAATAGACCAAGAGCTACATGAGAGACTTTCATTTCTAATGCTCACCATGACATCTCCAGCATCTCGTGTAGTCCATGGATTCTAGTAGTCATTTGATAAATATTTGCTGAATCAGTGACTGAATCGTTATGTGTTGTTGCTCTTCCAAACCAGTATTTACATAGTTAATATATATTATCCTTGGAAATTTGGACACACTCTTCCCCTGTATTTTGATGCCCAGTCTTTCAGTCACTATCATCTTTTTCTGAAATAATTTTCATCTAGTCTTTATGATGCAAATTAAATCCATCTGAATTTCCCACCTTGCAATGCACCAGAAAATGTGTTCCAGACAAGATTTTATGAATCTCACAGAAAGGATATAAGCACATGCTTTCACCCTACATTTTATTTAAAGTGAAATTTTAGATACTGATTGCTTAATTATATGCTCTCAAAACATTCTGCATTTCATTTCTTTCTATGGGAAATTTTCCAGCAATAAACAGAAGAGATTTTTTTTGGCTGCTTCTGTAATATATAATTAGAAGTTAATAAATTAGATGTGCTGTTGTGTTAAATAAGACATAATTAAAAGGGACTACACATTTTATGTAGAATATGAATCCATGTTTCATAATGGGATAACAAATCAAATTCCGTTTTTTAAAATAATAATGCTAATATAAACACAAGAATTACTTAAAATTTTAAAATTTTGGTTCTCCTGATTTTAAGGTTATGTAATTAAAATTGTCTTAGACAAAAATTAGAATTTTAGTTTGTGGAAAATATACTCTCAGATAACGGGTTATAATAAAACTTTAATGTCTCTGCAAGTTTTTATAAAATTTGAAATATTTGACTTTCTAGTTTGTCAGGCTATTTGGAAGCACATTATTTCCATTTTGGTTAAGAATCTATGCAGCGGTCCTCACCATCAGAATGGAAAAAGACTCTTCTGAGACAGTCTTTGAGCTTTGTTAAGTATATTCTGGTTTTAGAGAAATGCTAAACTCAGTTATAGCATACAAGAGCATAAAGATGAATTCTTTCTTTCTTCTGACCTTAAGAAATTCATAGTCTCTGTAAAAAGTTACAAATTGGGTCCCTTCACTGATTTTATCTTAAAAAAAATTTGACAAAATATTATTATGATGTTGCTTTTCAAGTGTGAAGGAACAGTTGCCCTAATTTTCTTTATAAAAATTATGTCTGTGACTGTTAGTACTGTTTGATAGATCATTAATTTCAAAAAATTGTTTGACTACCTTTGAAAAATAAGGAGTCTCAGAATGGGCCATTAAAATGGTCCTGAGAAGATAAACCAGCTGGTATTTAAGAACTTCTGGTATGGGCCAGGTTGGGAATAACATATAAGGTGCATATTACATGTTAACTTTAATTGAATGTTGGTGGGTAACTTCTTGATTCATAGCACTGAGGATTTTGAAGCTGTGTCATAGTATCTTTATCTGCCCTTGGTAGGTATTAGGGTGAAAGCACAAAAATAAAGACAGAAAGAAGCAGAAGCATTCAGAAACGGGTGAAGGAAATTTCAGACCCTTGTTTCCCTTTAGGATATCTAAAGTAGAAGCAATAATCAGACTCCTACCTAATCAGCATGTTGAGTAGGGACTCCAGCATCTCCTCTGAGTATTCTTATAGAGACTGAAGTTTGAGAATTTACTCCTCTTTAAACATGGCAATATATTTGCTTAGAAGAGTCGTTCTCTAACTTGACTTCACATTACAATGACCTAGGGAGTTTTAAAAACTACTGAGGCCTGGGTTCCACTCCAGACTAAATAAATCATCATCGTTGGGACTGAGGTTCTGGCACTGGTATTTTTTAAAAACTCTCCAAGGTGCAGCTAAGATTGAGAATCATTAGAAATTTCATGTAATGGGAAAACCAGATGGTGACTGAGCACATCTACTCTCTTCCTTCTCTCCCAAGTTCCCACTGGAATGTAGAAAAGTGTTTAAATAATAATAATATTTACAACAACATCAATAATAATGATGATGATGTATACCAGCTCTGGAAAGGAAGTGGCATCAGAGGTCCAAGCATTCTAAGACATTTTATAAGACAAAAACAGGTGGAATTAATTGATAACGGAATCTAATCAGAAGAAACCACAGTGCAAGATACTTTAGCTACAAACTCAGATTCAATGAATACAAAGATTAAAGAATCACATTCTTAACAAATGGGATGACTGGGTCCGTCCTAGTTCCTGTTTATTATATAAAGGGGCTGTGAGCAGAGACTTGAAGAAAAGAGCAGAAATACACTTGTTACCAGACCTCTTCTAAATACACAAAAGAGGGGAGAGGGGAAGATAGGGGACTGGGGAGAAAAGAGAAAGGCACTTTTGCCTAGAACTGACTAAAACTTTCCACCCTGAGTGTGAAGCCCTCCTTATAATGCCAAATATAGGGCACTGTGCTTCTCCTTCTGTATAGAGAAACCTTCTTTCCATATTCACTCCTCATTTACACAGAAAATGAAGGTATCCCTCCCATAAATGGAGAGGCATTGGGAGAAATGGATCCATACAATTTCCAGAGTTGTGTTTAAAAAATTAGTCCTTCATTTACTTCTACAAAGGTCAGTGAAGGATATCCATACTAGTTAGAAAGAGTTCTTTCAAGCAATTGAAGGCTTAAACAGTAGAGGGCTTTTTGGAAGGCTTTTAGCCAGCCCACAGAATCAACAGGAAGTCTGGAGAACAGGCTCAGAGAATGGGCAAGAACCTTGGCATGCTGTGCATCAGGAACAGTCAGTATAGAATGCTGCCTCTAGTTCTACCGCCACTCAACACGCATCACCATACCACTGGACTCAACTTCTCTGACACTGATGCAAATTATTCTTCTATTGCGTAGGTGAGCCCATCCTTTCTCCCGTTTTGAGATTTCCTTGAGTCAAAAACGTTTTAAGATAGGGAAGCCTAAAACTGAACAATGATCACAACCAAACCCAAAATCCATAAATGAGAACAAAAATAGAGCATACAGAACAACTGACCTCAGAAGCAGAAAAACTTGAATTTACAAAACAAAAGAGAACCTTAAAATTTTTCTAATTAACACACTTAGAGAAATTTGATAGTATTTTTGTCCATAATGCAAGTAAGAAAATACTATGAATAAGAAAAAAATACAGAAGAGTGATTCCCTGAAGATTACAGAAGAAATAATACCTGAACATTTAAAAATGAGGGCTGAACTAATAAATCTAATGGACTAACTAAATAGTAAACTGAACATGCTTTATGACCAAGTTGGTGATCTAGAAAATGAAAGAAATCTCTCAGAATTTACACTACACACAAAAAGTTATTAAAAATTAAGGAAAAATTAAGACTCAGAGATTAGACCCAGGGTTAGAAAATTTATCTAAGTGGAGTTCCAGAAGGAGAATGCATAGAGAAAAGAAAATAATTTAAAAAAAAAAAACATTAAAAAAAACCCCCAACTCCCAGTGCTAATAAACATAAAATCTTTGGATTAAAAGAGCTCACCAAGGACACTGTAGAATTGATCACAAACCATTTATACTTCATCAATTCCTGGTGAGATCAGGACACTAGGGAAAATGAGAAATTTCTAAGAGTATCCAGAAAAATTTAACAGCTTACCCACAGAAGAAGAGAATCAGAATGATGTTAGTTTTCCTGTAAGCAACACTGGAAAACGTAAGTGACAGTAAAGAAAGATCTTCAAATTTTTGAACCCAGCCAATATGGAGAACAGTATGGAGGTTCCTTAAAAAACTAAAAATAGAACTACCATATGACCCAGCAATCCCACTACTGGGCATATGCCCTGAGAAAACCATAATTCAAAAGGACACATGTACCCCAATGTTCATTGCAGCACTATTTACAATAGCCAGGACATGGAAACAACCTAAATGTCCAACTACAGATGAATGGATAAAGAAGATGTGGTACATATATACAATGGACTATTACTCAGCCATAAAAAGGAATGAAATTGGGTCATTTGTAGAGATGTGGATGGACCTAGAGTCTGTCATACAGAGAGAAGTAAGCCAGAAAGAGAAAAACAAATATTGTATATTAATGCATATATGTACAATCTACAATAATGGTAGAGATAAACCTATCTGCAGGGCAGGAATAGAGATATAGATGTAGAAAATGGACATGTGGACATGGGGGGGGAAGGGGAAGGTGAGATGAACTGGCAGATTAGGTTTGACATGAATACACTACCCTGTGTAAAATAGCTAGTGGGAACCTACTGTACAGCACAGGGAGCTCAGCTTGGTGCTCTGTGAGTGGGATGGGGGTGGGGTGGGAGGGAGGTCCAAGAGGGAGAGAATATAGGTATACATATAGCTGATTCACTTCATTATACAGCAGAAATTAACAACATTGTAAAGCAATTATACTCCAATAAAAAAATAAAATAAAATAAAATAAATTTGTATTCCTTTTCTTTTTCTTCTCTGATTGCCATGGCTAGGACTTCCAAAACTATGTTGAATAAGAGTGGCGAGAGTGGACATCCTTGTCTTGCTCCTGATCTAGTGGAAATGCTTTCAGTTTTTCACCATTGAGTATGATGTGTGCTGTGGATTTTTCATATATGGCCTTTATTATGTTGAGGTAGGTTCCCTCTATGCCCACTTTCTGGAGAGTTTTTATCATAAATGGGTGTTGAATTTTGTCAAAAGCTTTTCCTGCATCTATTGAGATGATCATATAGTTTTTATTCCTTAATTTGTTAATATTGTGTATCACATTGATTGATTTGCATATATTGAAGAATCCTTACATTCCTGGGATAAATCCCACTTGATCATGGTGTATGATCCGTTTAATGTGTTGTTGGATTTTGTTTGCTAGTATTTTGTTGAGGATTTTTGCATCTATATTCATCAGTGATATTGGTCTGTAATTTTCTTTTTTTGTAGTGTCTTTGTCTGGTTTTGGTATCAGGGTGATGGTGGCCTCATAGAATGAGTTTGGGAGTGTTTCTCCCTCTGCAATTTTTTGGAAGAGTCTGAGAAAGATCAGTGTTAACTCTTCTCTAAATGTTTGATAGAATTCACCTGTGAAGCCATCTGGTCCTTGACTTTTGTTGGTTGGAAGATTTTTAATCACAGTTTCAATTTCATTACTTGTGATAGGTCTGTTCATATTTTGTAATTCTTCCTGGTTCAGGTCTTGGAGAATTGTACCTTTGCAAGAATTTGTCCATTTCTCCACGGCTGTCCATTTTATTTGCATATGGTTGTTTGTAGTAGTCACTTATAATCCTTTGTATTTCTGTGGTGTCAGCTGTGACTTCTCCTTTTTCATTTCTGATTTCATTGATTTGTGTCCTCTCCCTTTTTTTCTTGATGAATCTGGCTAAGGGTTTATCAATTTTGTTTATCTTCTCAAAGAACCAACTTTTAGTTTTACTGATCTTTGCTATTGTTTTCTTCATTTCTGTTTCATTTATTTCTGCTCTGATCTTTACGATTTCTTTCCTTCAACTGACTCTCGGTTTTCTTTGTTCTTCTTTCTCTAGTTGCTTTAGGTGTAGGGTTAGATTGTTCGAGATTTTCTTGTTTTTGAGGTGAGACTGGATTGCTATAAACTTCCCTCTTAGAACTGCTTTTGCTGTGTTCATAGGTTTTGGGTCGTTGTGTTTTCGTCATTTGTTTTTATGTATTTTTTAATTTCTTCTTTGATTTCTTCAGTGATCTCTTGGTTATTTAGTAGCACACTGTTTAGCCTTCATATATTTGTGGTTTTTACAGTTTTTTTCCTGTAATTGATTTACAATTCATAGCATTGTGGTTAGAGAAGATGCTTGATATGATTTCAACTTTCTTGAATTTTCCGAGGCTTGATTTGTGATACAAGATGTGATCTATCCTGGAAAATGTTCTGTGTGCACTTGAGAAGAAAGTGTATTCTGCCACTTTCGGGTGGAATGTTCTATAAATATCAATTAAATCTATCTGGTCTCTTGTGTCATTTAAAGCTTGTGTTTCCTTATTTATTTTCTGTTTGGATGATCTGTCCATTGGTGTAAGTGGGGTGTTAATGTCCCTTACTATTATCGTGTTACTGTTGATTTCCCCTTTCATGGTTGTTAGCATTTGCCTTATGTACTATGTTGGGTGTATAAACATTTATAATTGTTATATCATCTTCTTGGATTGATCCCTTCATCATTATGTAGTGTCCTTCCTTGTCTCTTGTAACATTGTTTATTTTAAAGTCTATTTTATCTGATATGAGTATTGCTACTCCAGCTTTCTTTTGATTTCCATTTGCATGGAATATCTTTTTCCAGCCCTTCATGTGTCCCTTGGTCTGAAGTGGGTCTCTTGTAGACAGCATATATATGGGTCTCATTTTTTTATCCATTCAGTCAGTCTGTGTCTTTTGGTTGGGACATTTAATCCATTTATATTCAAGGTTATTATCAATATGTATGTTCCTATTACCATTATCTTAATTGTTTTGGGTTTGTTTTTGTGGGTCTTTTTCTTCTCTTGTGTTTCCTGCCTAGAGAAGTTCCTTTAGCATTTGCTGTAAAGCTGGTTTGGTGGTGGTGAATTCTCTTAGCTTTTGCTTATCTGAAAAGCTTTTGATTTCTCTGTCGAATCTGAATGAGATCCTTGCCGGGTAGAGTAACCTTGGTTGTAGGTTTTTGTCTTTCGTCACTTTAAGTATATCCTGCCACTCCCTTCTGGCCTGCAGAGTTTCTGCTGAAAAATCAGCTGATAACCATATGGGGATTCCTTTGTATGTTATTTGTTGCTTTTCGCTTGCTGCTTTTAATGTTTTTTCTTTGAATTTAATTTTTGTTAGTTTGATGCAAAAAAGAGGAGAAAAAAAGAAAGGCGGAAAAGGTCTTGGCTGTGGTGGGTGGGGTTTAGGTGGTGGGCGGGGCCTATGCTTAGGACCCACTGGGCCGGAAAAGGCCCTGGGGGGTGGGGGGTGGGGCTTAGGCTCAATGCAGCAGGAAGGGCCCAGGAGTGCCTCCGGCCTTAGAGGGCGGAGAACCAGGTCTGGGACCCCAGCAGGCTCTCTGGACCTCAGTGGGCAGGGGAAATGCTAGGTGCATTCTCCCCCCCCAACCAATCCTCTGATCCTGGAGGGTCCCTACCCGTTGGCATCTCTTCTTCCCCCACCTCCCTCCTATGCCCCTAGGACCAACGTGGCCTGGAGGTGGCCTTGGAGGGCGGAGGACCCAGCCCGGGAGCCCAGCAGGCTTCCCGGGGCCAGTTGGGCAGGGGAAACACTAGGTATACTTCCCCCCCACAACCTCCGAGCCTCTGAGGGTCCCTCCAGGCGTGGGCACCCTTCCCCTCTCCCAGCCACCCCTCAGGGGCACCAGTCCTGTCCAGCCTCCACTTTTCCTCCCCCCTCACTCTCCCCCACATCCTACCCAGTTGCTCAGGGGTTCCTCCCATCTTCTTGGGCATCGAAGTCCCCCACCAGTGTGTGGCAGCTGCCCTAGTTGTGGGGAGACATGAACTCCATGCCCTCCCATGCCACCATCTTGACCTATAGTTATTTTAAATACTTATCTGAAATTTCCAATATCTGGGTCATACCTGAGTCTGCCTCTGATGCCTGATTTTTCTCTTCAAAGTGGTACTGCCTTTACATATGCCTTGTGATTTTTTTTTTTTGAAAACTGAACATCTTATGTAGGACAATAGATACTTAGGTAAACAGCTTTTATGCTTGGAAATGAGCACACCTTTCCTCCTGTTAAGGACAGTGATTCTCAATCTGGGGTAACTTTTGTCCCCCAGGGGACATTTGACACTGTCTGGAGACTTTTTTTTTTTTTTTTTTTTTTAATTTATTTATTTATGGCTGTGTTGGGTCTTCGTTTCTGTGCGAGGGCTTTCTCCAGTTGTGGAGAGCAGGGGCCACTCTTCATCGCGGTGCACGGGCCTCTTACTGTCGCGACCTCTCTTGCTGCGGAGCACAGGCTCCAGACGCGCAGGCTCAGTAGTTGTGGCTCACGGGCTTAGTTGCTCTGTGGCATGTGGGGTCTTCCCAGACCAGGGCTCAAACCCGTGTCCCCTGCATTGGCAGGCAGATTCTTAACCACTGTGCCACCAGGGAAGCCCAGGAGACATTTTTGATTGTCACGATTGGAGGGGTGGGGTGCCACTGGCATCTAGGTGGTAGAGACTGGCAGTGCTGCTAAACATCCTATAATGGATAGGACAATCCCCAAAGAATCAGCCAGACCAAAATATTATAGAGCTGGGGTTAAGAGACCTTCATGTAGAGTAAAAAATATCATTGTCCAGAGAGAAAAATTGATTTGGAGGACCAGCATCCAGAATAGACAGTGAAAGGGTCTGGAGATTCTGTCACCCTGGGTTCTGGTTCCAATATGGACCTATCACTAAGCAAGTATCTTGATCAATGATTCAGTTCAGACAGGATTTAATATGGACTATTTTCTAAATAAAAACCAATTTGAAATAACCACTAATGCATTTCCCAGAGAGGGAGAAAGAGAGAAGGGCTATAGATATTGGTCAAATACCACTTGCATTTTAATAGAGACCCATGATCATGAGTACAACTACTCTAAAGATTTCCTTTAAGTGTGTGCCTTCTTGTGAAGTTTAGATTTGCAATCTAATTTGATGGTTTGTTTCAGACTCAGAATAACTCCTTTAACGAGTTTCCTCAGCCATGTCAGAAATACCTGTCCCTCAAGAAAAAAAAAAAAAAAAAAAGATTTCTACACAGCCACTTTTTGAAAATTTATATTCTAAACCGCCAGACTTCACTCACTCTAAAGTAACTTCACTGTGAAGCAATTCATTTTTCTTGGTCCATTGGTAAGAGATTTGAATGCTCAGTTTCCACTTATATTCCTTCCTCACCTCTTCAGTAACATCCCTACTCTAGGTGTCTATGTGTCTTGGCTCTTGGCCTGCCAAGAAGTCAGCATTTCCATAAATCATCAATTGGGAAACAAACAAACAAACAACCATTGTAGTTTGCTAGATGCTTTTCTTCCTTAAGTAATTCTCATGAGCAGCATCACTGTTATAAGGAGTCTGGTCTTATTTGTGGACCCAGACAGTTTCCCTAATGGTGATTATTTGGGAAGGGAAGGAGGAAAATTAACATTTAATGAGCATCTGCTCTCTATCTGGCTCTGTGCTAGGCACCATACGTAGGATATCTCACTCAGTCCTGACCATAACTCTAGAAAGTAGAAAATGATACTCCCATTTTATATATTTATAGAACTGAAGTCTTAAGGAATGTAATGTCTTGTCCAAAATTACTCAGCCATAGGCAGGTGATCTGGGAGTTAAACACAAAGTATGTCCTCTTTAAAGGAGCTTTGTGTGTGTGTGTGTGTTTTGCTGTTGTTGTTATGGGAATAAGAAGATGAGAGAAATCTTTATTGTAGTTTACGATTTGGGAAAAGGTTACCTTTGAGGAAGAAAGACACGGAAATTCAGGGAATTAGTAAGCAGGGCTTTATAAAACAGAGAGTTTGTTTGTTTGGTTTGTTTGCCTGGATATGGAGCATAAGGACAATGTGTAGGTTACTATGGTCCAGGGTATACATTTAATAGACTCAGAAGACTTTTTAGTTGCAATGGATCTTAGCGGGACATGCTGTTTCATAGCATCACGGGTATTTTGGCTGGATTGGTCTATAGCTATCATCTAGCCCAGGCCTTCTCATTTTTCAGATGAAGAGAATGAAATCCAGAAACAGAAGAGGGAAGAGCTGTTGAAGATTTGATACGTGTCAGACACAAGTACTTAGAGATAAATGTAAGATTAAAATACAAGTATGCATCTGGATTCTCAAATTTTTTCTTCATCCTAATACGCTGCTTCACGAAAAAGTATACGTTAATATTAATACTACCTTATACTTGCATGAAATACAATATATACTGTCTTATTTTGGGGGCAAATTATGCTTAGACATTGAGTTTGTCTTTTCCAGCAACCTATTTAACACAGGTTCACTGTGGGACCTATAATAACTTCACAAACCAATAGCGTAGAGGATAGTATCTCTTAATAAGCCAATAAAGAAATATAACACACTACAAACAAATGATAGATTAGTTACACTACTGTTCCAGGCAAGAGGAGATACAAGGAATAAAGTCCAAATTTAGTTCAAGGTGTACCTTTGTACAAATTGGGACTTAGGAAAGATGGCTTAACCAACAAAGAGCTGAAGTCCAGCTGCCAAAGCAAAAAATGAAGGTCCTTTGTTGTTAGAGCACGTTGCTAGGGAATGAAGGCACTGGTGTTGGTGGCAGGCTACGCTGCTCGAGGGTTATCATTCAAGGGACCATTGCCCAGCTTACACCACTGCCTACGAGGAGTGTCTTATCCAGGCAGGAACAGATGTCCCTCTTCTTCCTGAAACTGCTGCATGGTTTAACATCACTGCCCACCAAGAGTAACCTGGCCACAGCAGGAACAAGTGTCTCAAGATCTTCAGAGAGTTAGATGTATCTTCTGCCCAGACCAGACCAGAATACTCTCTCTCAGATATTCCTCACAAACTATCAGTATTTATAGTCTAAATGTCCCCTTGCCATAGGTGCTTCTCCACATGTTCTTATCAGTAAGCTCCCAGCAGGGCCCCTAAGCAGCTGAGCTATTAAGTGCTTATTAAGGACAACAGATGAGAGGATGACATCCTGAAACAACTTACTTCGTTCTTATATCACAACAACTTTACTTCTTAAAAACTCTGTTTTTGCTGTCTTTGTCATAAACAAGTAGAATAAAACAATTTTACGTAAGTCATAAACAAGTGGATTTGAAATAATCTCAAACCAATATACAGCACATACATTTTCAGATTGATTTTACATAATTTATCGCATTTGTATGTCACAATCACCATGATATTGGACAGGACAAGTATTTTTATGCTTGTCTATTGATGGAAATACTGAACATCACTGTAGTTGACTGTCTTGCTAAATATAGTACAACTAGTAAGTAGCAAGAGCAAGAATAGAATCTGGGTGTTTGGGATCCTAATTCAGTAAATTCCAAAAGTAACATGCTCAGCTTTATTCTACTCAGGGACAGCAGTGCAAGAAGTGGAAAAGCAGCCCTAACTGGAGACCTGGGCTCTGGCTTCCAGGCCCAGTTGTGCCATTAATTATCTACATAGCAAATATTCTCTCTTCTTTAATGTTTCCTTATCTGCAAAATGAAGGAATTGGATTAGATGGTATCTAAACTCTATTCTAATTCAAATATTAGTCATATTAATGTTCTGTCATGTGACAAGAATATATTAGAAATCAAAATTAAATGCTTCCTTAGGTTTACCAAACGTTTATGCACTTTAAATCAGTCTACATTTTAAAAACTGCTCTTGTGCTCATACTTAACAAGGGAAGAGTACACAAATCCACTTGCAGTTTTGTTTAATGCTTTGGTATTTTCTCTTGGAGTACTTATGGCTCTTCTTATCTGAAGGTTGTCAGATGCTGCAATAGAAACTGTGATAAGAATCAAGTTGGTTCCTATAACTCGTCACCAAAAACACCAAACCCAATTTACAAAATGGCAGAGGATTTGAATAGACATTTCTCCAAAGATGATATATAAATGGCCAGCAAGCATATGCAAAGATCAACAGCACTAATCACTAGGAAAATGAAAATCATAACTACAGTGAGATATCACCTCACACCCATTAGGTGGCTATTATTAAAAAAAAACTGAAAATAAAAAGTGTTGGTGAGGATGCGGAGAAGTAGAAACTCTTGTGCACGGTTTGTGGTAATGTAAAATGGTGCATACTATAAAAAAAAAAGTATGGTGGTCCTTGAACAAATAAAAAAAAATTACCAAATAATCCAGCAATTCCACTTTTGAGTATGTCCACAAAAGAACTGAAAGCAGGGGCTTCCCTGGTGGTGCAACGGTTGAGAATCTGCCTGCCAATGCAGGGGACATGGGTTCGAGCCCTGGTCTGGGAAGATCCCACATGCCGCGGAGCGGCTGGGCCTGTGAGCCACAATTGCTGAGCCTGCGTGTCTGGAGCCTGTGCTCCGCAACAAGAGAGGCCACGATAGTGAGAGGCCCACGCACCGCGATGAGGAGTGGGCCCCGCTTGCCACAACTAGAGAGAGCCCTCGCACAGAAACGAAGACCCAACACAGCCATTAATAGATAAATAGATAAATAAATAAATAAAAATTTTAAAAAAATGAAACTCAATTGCATAAAAAAAAAAAAAGAACTGAAAGCAAACTCTTGAAGAAATATCTGTATACCCATGTTCATAGCAGCATTTTTTACCATAGCCAAAAGGTGGAAGCAACCCAGATGTCCATCAACTGATAAATGGTTAAACAAAATGTGATATATAATACAATGGAATATTATTCAGGCTTAAAAAGGAAGGGAACAGGAACAAAGCTGGAGGTATAACCCCTCTAGACTTCAGACTATACCACAAAGCTACAGTCATTAAAACAGCATGGTACTGGCACAAAAACAGACATACAGATCAATGGAACAGAAGAGAGAGCCCAGAAATAAACCCACACACCTACAGTCAATTAATCTATGATAAAGGAGGCAAGAATATACAATGGAGAAAAGACAGTCTCTTCAACAAGTGGTGTTGGGAAAGCTGGACAACTACATGTAAATCAATGAAATTAGAATACTCTCTCACACCATATATAAAAATAAATTCAAAATGATTTAAAGACCTAAATATAAGACATGATACCATAAAACTCCTAGAAGAGAACATAGGCAAAATATTCTGATATAAATCATAGCAATATTTTCTTAGATCAGTCTCTCAAGGCAAAAGAAATAAAAGCAAAAGTAAATAAATGGGACCTAATTAAACTTAAAAGCTTTTGTACAGTGAATGAAACTATCAACAAAATGAAAAGACAACCTGTGGAATGGGAGAAAATATTTGCAAATGATGCAAACAACAAGGTGTTAATATCCAAAATATATAATCAGCTCATACAACTCAATGTTGAAAAAACAAACAACCCAATCAAAAAATAGGCAGAAGCCCTAAACAGACATTTTTCCAAAGAAGACATACAGATGGCTAACAAGTACATGAAAAGATGCTCAATGTTGCTAATTATTAGAGAAAGGCAAATCAAAATCACAATGAGGTATCACCTCACACCTGTCAGAATAGCCATCATCAAAGTCTACAAATAATAAATGTTGGAAAGTGTGTGGATAAAAGGGAACCCTCCTACATCATTGGTGGGAATGTAAATTGGTACAGCCACTATGAAAAACAGAATGGAGATTTCTTAAAAAACCAAAAATAGAACTACCATATAACCCAGCAATCCCACTCCTGGGTATATCTGGAAAACATGATGTTGATGGTTTCCTTTGCTGTACAAAAAAAATGAAAACTCTAATTTGAAAAGATACATGCACCCCAATGTTCACAACAGCACTTTTTACAACAGCCAAGACATGGAAACAACCCAAGTGCCCATCAGCAGACTACTGGCTTAAGAAGATGTGGCACAAAAATACAATGGAATATTACTCAACCATAGAAAAGAATGAAATAATGCCATTTGCAGCAACATGGATAGACTTAGAGAATATTATACTTAGAGAAGTAAGTCAGAGTGACAGATATTATATGATATCATGTATATGTGGAATCTAAAAAATGATACAAATGAATCTATATACAAAACAGAAACAGACTCACAGACGTCGAAAACAAACTTACAGTTTCCAAAGGGGACAGAGGATGGAGAAGGGCTAAATAGGAGTATGAGATTAACAGATAAAAACTACTATACATAAAACAGATAAGCAACAAGGATTTACTGTATAACACAGGGAATTATACTTAATATCTTGTAATAACCTATAATGGAAAATAATCTGAAATACACATATAAAACTGACTCACTGCAGTACACTTGGAACTAACACAATATTATATATCAACTATACTTCAATTTTTAAAAAAAGGGAAGAGAATTTTGACACATGCTGCAAGATGGATGAACGCTGAGGATATTAAGCTAAGTAAAATAAGCCAGTCTCACACACACATACTGTATGATTCCACTTATACAAGGTATCTAGAGTAGTCAGATTCATAGAAATGAAAGTTAAATGGTGGTTGCCGACAGTGGCGGGGGGTTCTGGGGGAGCAGTAAATGAGGGATTGTTTTTTTAATGGGTATGAAGTTTTAGTTTTGCAAGATGAAAAAGTTCTGGAGATTGGTTTCACAATGTGAATATACTTAATACCACTGAACTGTATACTCAGAAATGGATAAGATGGTAAATTTTATGTTATGTGTTTTTCTGTAAAATTATATAAAGAAGAAGATGGTTATGCAATCTTCTTTTTCAAACATCTATATGTAATATAGATACAAAATATTAACATGTAAATCTATTAATATATAAAGTATACAAACTAATATATATAAATATAGAAAATATATTTTAAAAATTCACAGTCAGCTTTCTGTGATGATAGAAGCATGGTTCTGCTTAAAGGCAAGGAAATGTACCCTATATTCCTATGGGTCCTCTATTTTCTGAGATTGAGCACAACATTGAAATGCCTCTATCCATCAAATTATTCATTGCAATTTAACTTTCCAAACTCTTATTTTTAAAAAGAAGTTTATCACCTTTCACTTTCATGCTTATACAAAGCTTCAATTCTCATCAATATTAACAGGTGAATTGTTGGTCAGTCATCAATCTGTAGAAAATATTGATATAGTAAAACAATAACAAGGCTTTGAAATCAGACAGACTGGATTCAATCTTATTTCTGCCACTCTCTAGCTTTGCTAATTTGGGTAAGCCATTTAATCTAAGACAGTTTCCTCACCTGCACAGTGAAGGTGACAGCATTACCTGATAGGGTTGTTGTGAAGATTACATAAAATCGCAAAATGCTTTTTAGCACAGTCCTTGGAACATAGTACAGACTTGATAAGTGACTGCAATTATGAATATTAGACATGTAAAGGTGCTGATGCTCAAAACATGATTTTAAATTCTTTTCATGACCTCAGATCTGGGTAAAAATCTCTGTCATCTTAATACATTCTAGACAGGCTTGCAGCCCTGAAGGGATGAAATGGATAGAATAATCTAGATGAGTGAATCACTCTGGTTTTGTCCCCTGGGAAAAAATGATATCTAGTTTTAAGACCCACTGAACAGGCATTCAATAAATGAAGTACTCGAATCTTAGACAACGCTAATAATAGATGAGAATCATACACAAAATGTAGCTTTTAATAGAGCAGTTTGGGTTTTCAGCTCCATTTCACAAACTTTCAGGCTCCCAACACTGATGGACTCCCTTTGTGGATCTTCACAAAGATTTATTGGAGTCCTTGATCTTTAACGTTTATTGACTCGCAAACTGTGCTAGGTGTTTGGGTTATAAAATAAACAATACAAAACAGTACAAAATTCATAAAATATACTGAAAGCTGTGGAATCAAAGAAGTCAAATATTATCTAGGTTAGTATTTGGGTGGTTAAAATCTGTATACCCCCCAATGTGAACAACATGAATGTACTTGTTACCACAGAAATGTACACTTAAAAATGGTTAAGATGGTAAATTTTATGTTATGTATATTTTATGAAAATTAAAAATAATGTTTTAAAAAGAAGAGGAATAGGTCAAACACAGGCCCCTTTACTTATATAAATATGGAAGAGTATGTAAAGAATTTTGATTATTCCAACACAGAAATCTAGAGTGGTTTTTAAAAAAATTCTGTATCCCCAGATAACTTGTATATGGGAATTTTAAAATTCACAAATAAAATTAGAAACCTGAGACTTTGAAAAAAAATTTTTTTTAAGAATAGATCAGGAAACGTAATCATGAAAATCTGAAAAAGAGGAATTTTGAAGCATAGAGACTACTTAAAAACTCTATCTACACTAAAGATGTAAAAGAAAAAACTCTATCTAGTAAGAGAAAATAGAATCATTATTGCAACAAAAGGCATCATTCCATAAGAAATAGGCCCTTCACTGAAATATCTAAATACCAAGGTGAGGGGTGACATCATATTTTTTTAATAGTAAGATTAGTTATTTATTGGTTTTGATTAATGTAGGGCAAGTATTTCCAGAAGTAAAGACAGAATGAATGACCTCTTAACAGTTTTTTCTAATCCTGTGTTCTATAACTCTAAGAAAAGTCTTTGCTGACACTTGGCCAACAGTAACTCTAAATTCATGAATCTTTTAAACATAGGTAAGTTTTTAGGCAATAACATAGACATGGTTGAAAGCCTTAGGCCCTATGTACTCAAGAGAAAATTGTGTCCCATGAATTTTTAATAAACTAAACAGTGCTATTTCCATGAAGAAATAAGGTATGCTAAATAAAAGTGACAGAAATTCCAAGGGGAAGGGCTGAAAGAAGACAGTGCTTGGCACTTTCATTTTTCAGTGGAGCTGGGGGGAAAATCATAGACGTTTATAATAAAAGTATCAGATTTTAGCACATCAAAACTGGGGAACCTTCTGATTTGCATTTTTGCATAAATTTACATAATAATTTGAAGGTCCTATTTGCAAATATTTAAAAGCGGTTTACTTAATTAATATAAATTCTTGCTGTTCTATTTCAATCCAATATTCAGGGTATGGCACATGAAATAAAGATGGTATTTTAAAAATCAATTTTATCACATATCAGGTATGCTAGCTGGCTGGGGTCAAAGTAGAGATGAGATGATTTCAAATGGAGAAGTGGACACAGAATCAGGGACTTCTACAAAGAAAAAAAGAGAGGATAAGGAAGAAGATAAGGGTTATTTTCTTTTCTCTACTCTCCATCTCTACCTCTCCCCTTTCTCCTCCTCCTCCACCACCCACTCCCTCCTTCTGGTGTTATTCCTACCCATATTAGCTTATTCTTTCAAATCCATCCTCACAGCCACTACTATTATTTTAAATAGTAAAAAGCAAAACCAAGAATGTATTCTGGTCTCCAATTTAAATGTGTTTTAAAATATTTTGGAGAGAGAGAGAGGCAAAACTCCGTTGTGAAATCAAAGGTCTACCTGAGACCTGAAGCAGCCCGAAGTAGCGATAGGGGACAGTCAGAGCTTCAGGGAGGGTTTCAATACACAGACACATAAAATAATTCACGAGTGCCTTAAATTCTGGAAAATTGAGGGTAAAGGAATAGTTGCAGCTAGAGCTTACCTTAAGACAAACTAACAAAACAAATTATGCATTAGCCTTCTTTGAAAAAAATTGGGGCTAGGGTCTGAGAAGGGGTTTCTGCAGGAAGCAAGACCACCTAGAAGGGCATCACTGGCAGGTTCTCACAGGGCAAAACTTTGCAAGGGAGGCACACTTCTCAAAAGGACTGAAGAAGAACCGGGATTTCTTCCATGGAGAGCTGCTGATAGAACTTGACGTGCCTGAGGTCCTTCTTGACAACTAGAATGTGTCTCAAAAAACTAAAATATTACCGGAGCAAAAGTATAGCCACTCATTCTCAAGAAAAGATCATGATGACACTCTAGGATTAAGAAATGAACCTAGAGTATGATTAGGTCATGACTTTTTACAAGTGTCTTGAGAGAAGGTTCACAGATTCTACCTAGATGCTCTAATCATTTAAATTATTCTTTTCTTTTTCAGACAATCCAGATTGATTTTATTTTTTTAGCTTTATTGAAGTATAATTGACATAAAATTTTAAGATATTTAAAGTGTACATTGTGGGCTTCCCTGGTGGTCCGGTGGTTAAGAATCCGCCTGCCAATGCAGGGAACATGAGTTCGAGCCCTAATCCGGGAAGATCCCGCATGCCGCGGAGCAACTAAGCCTGTGCGCCACAACTACTGAAGCCCGAGTGCCAAGAGCCCGTGCTCCACAACAAGAGAAGCCACTGCAACATGAACTGCAATGAAGAGTAGCCCCTGCTCCCCACAACTAGAGAAAGCCCACGTGCAGCAACGAAGACCCAACGCAGCCAAAAATAAAAAATAAATTAAAAAAATAAAATTATTAAAAAAATAAAGTGTACATTGTGATAAATGAATATGTATACATTTTGAAAGGATTCCTCCCACCTGGGTAATTAACACATCTATCACCTTACATATTTATCTTTTTTGGTTTTTGGTTTTTTGTTTCTGTTTTTTTGGTGAGAACATTTAAGTTCTAATCTCTTAGCGACTTTCAATCATACAATATAGTATTAAGTTGTTTTTTATCATACAAAAGAGATAGAAATATAAATCATTAATACTTGGTTATTATATTTCTTAAAAATATTTTTACTTGGGGAAAAAATGGTCAGTTAAGAATAACCAACCATTCTGATTTGTCCAGGACTAAGGGGTTTCACAGAACACAAAATTTGCAGTTCTAAAACCAGGGCAATCTTGGGCAAACCAGGACAGTTGTTCACCCTAATCTAAGGGAAAAAACAACTAAGGGTTTGAAATCCTGATTCTCTATTTGACAGATTCTCCATTTTCTCTATATAGAAAAACTATACTTATTAAGAAATTTTTGATATAAATTATCAAAATTGTACATATGGCATATAGCTTAGTAAGCAATACATAAATGATGTAGATTATTTGAATGTACTTGTTGAAATATTTACTGTAACTTTGCAATATTTCCTCTTAAACTGTACCACAATACGTCTGATTATCTTGAGTTTAAACCTGAATCATTCTGAAAAGGAGCAATGGTTATGGAGTTGACACAAACATGATTAGGTGGTTTATTCCTATGAAGGGAGCTACATTCTATGGAAGTGTTTTCAGATCTCTGTGAGATCCTGGTCCTCTCACTTGAGGGTCGTTGGGATGGCGGGTAAGAAGGGGCGGCCAAGGCATCATGGCCTTGAAGACAGGTTCTGGGTTGCTGTGTAGACTTCTCATGGTTTCTCTTTTCCATGTCCCTCAGAGGGACTTTACTAAGGAACAACAGAAATAATGACTGGTCAAACATTTTTTTCTTCTTTCTTAAAGATTGGGACACTGGGGTGAAAAGTATTATCTTTACACAGTTTATTTAGAACAGTGGTTGCAGACAGCCATTAGGCAGAATTTACTCTGTAGATGCTTTAAAAGTACGAAAATCTCATATCAATATAAAGATTTCTGGTGTTTCTTTAAAAATTCTAAGATCTGGAAGTACGAGACCTATAATCCCACATGACAACACTGGCTTGGAGGTGAGTGGTATGTGCCTTTCCCAGGCTCCCTGTTTTCTTGTACCTGCTTCACAGAAATGTTCTGCCTGGTCCTCTACAGGCATCTGAGTGTATGACTTCCAATTTAGTACATCAACTCACCTCCTCTCAGTGTATAATATATACTTGCCATTATTCCTTTTTGCTGTACATTGTGATTACAGATTTAATCCTCTAAGCAGTATTTGTGATTATATAGTAAGAGCAGGTTCTTAGCTTAAAGTCTCAAAAAACAGCCATCTTCTTTGGCAAATTTAAATTGTTATGATTTTGGGAGCCAAGCGTGTGTGCGTGTATGCGCGTGTGTGTGTGTGTGTGTGTGTGTGTGTGTGTAAACAAGTAAGTATAAAAGCTAAGGTGCCATTTATTTAAATTAGGATTGTGCTTCATAGAGTCTACTCCATCAAATTTAGTTTAAATTTTTTATCCCTTTCCATTAAAGCAAAATTGGTGGTATGGACTAGGATCCTATGTACAAATTTTAGAAATGTGTAGGGTCTTTAAATTATCTGAAAAATTGATATATTTACTCTTTAAAAAAAGAAAAGGTCATGAAAATCAGTTGCTTGATTATTCAAAAGGAATTTATATTTCAAAAAGCCACTATAATACATTATGTTTATCTTATACTTGTGAAAGTGATTTTACATATGCCATTTAAGTTTTTTCCTTAAAACTTCCCATGAGGTAGATAGATATGTTTTACTTCATTTTGTAAATGTAAGCAGCAAAGCTCATGGATGTTAAGGGACTCTGTTAAAGTTACACAGCAGATAGTTTGCAAGGTGGGACTGTATACTAGATCTTGAGCTTTTAAATCCAGCTTTCAGAAAATTATAAAAGCATTCCAATGCAATATTTGTGAAAAAATATTCTGAAACATATTTAAAATTACTGAGCCTCCCTGAAACTAACGCAACATTGTAAATCAACTATACTCCAATAAAAATTTAAAAAAATAAAATTACTGAGCCTCAAACTAAGTCATTTCAGGCAAGTTTCTAACTATGAAGAATCCTAAGAATCATCTTCCTGTAGACTCCCTATGATAGATGTGACACCTCTGTTAGGGGAGTAGGGAACCCAGACTCAGCTCGAGCACCGTATTATAACATGGTGTTCAGCCTCTGATGGATTAGTATGGATTAAATACAGCATATATTACTGTAATGCAGGGTTTCCTGACTTAGCACTGTTCGCATTTTGGACCAGATAATTATTTTACGGGAATTAGTGAGGATTGCAGGAATTTTAGTAGCATTCCTGGCCTCTACCCACTAAATGCCAGTGGCATCTCCCCAGTTAATGACAAAAATGTCTACAGATATTGCCAAATGCACCCCCCCTCCAAGGGATAAAATTGATTCTTGTTGAAAACCATCATTGTAATGTATTTTGACTTACTGCCCAAGCAAGTGAAATTGTGGAAAACTGGAGGTTCATCACCGTTTCCTGCATGACTATTGACTCTAGAGTCTGGGAGGATAAGGTTAGAGTGAGGTTTCCTGATCTTATTTGAACATGGAGTTAATGCGGAGTCTCTTTCTCTGACTTTTAGAGTGAAAACCAATCTTGGCAAGACAAAGAAATTCTCTGTGTAGGACACAAAAATCCATTTCTGTGCCTTAGGAATGGCCAACAAACACATCTGGAGATACCAGAACTATAATCAGGTGGGAGACTCTTGGAAGGAACATCTTATTTCTGCAGCTTTGAGTGGAAAACAAAACTTGGTTGAAATAATTACTCTGGAGGAATTTTTATGACTTCCTGTAGAGTAGCAGTTACGGAAGTAAAAACAGTATCTGGTGTTCTGACATTTTTTTCATACCTACTCATTAGAAATTGATAAAAACCTATACCAAATAGGATTAAGAAACCTTCTATTTCTGTCAGAATTTTATTGCTTGTGTTGTAAGGCTCTGCTGAACTTACAGTGCCCCATTTTGGTTCTGCCCATGAAGCTGTTCATTATATCAAAACTTTCATTGCTAATAGGACAAGATCTCCAGCCTCTGCCTATGGTTGTTTAGCAACTGCAACACTGAGAAGAGCTTTCCTTCAATACGCTCTGCTAAATGTCTGCTCTCAGCAAGTCATTCCTCTAGAATTATCTATGTTCTGCATTTTTGTTCCCCCTGTGACTACAGGAATGGCTTATAAGCCTCCTCCTACAATAGGAGGACTAACTGCGAGGTTTAGGATTGATATATAAATAAGGTCTTGATTACGCTTTCTTGAAGGTACATATTAATATTCCCATTTTACAGATGAGGAAGTTGAGACACTGAGATGTTAAGTGATATGCCCGTGTTACAGATTTAATTAGGGACATAGCTGAGATTCAAGCCCAGGGCCGTCTGACCTTAAAACTTGTGTGTTCCATTATACTTCAGTGCATCCTTGCTGCCCTACACCCACCAAAGGAAGTGGCAGCACTATTTTTTTGTCATATACATATATATGACACTATGTATGTCATATATATCACAATTAAATATATATTTTATATTATGTGTGTATGCATACATATAGACATATATATATATTTCTCCACCTACAGTATAACTGGGGATGGGTGTGAAGAGTTATTTTGCAGTTATTAATGCAAGAAAGGAAAGTCAATAAAGAGAAGGACCCCCAGTATGAGATGATGCTTGTGAAAGAAGGCTATTCGCTTTATAATTCCTTCATGCATACATATATATGTACTCAATCGTTTATTCATTCACTTAACACATGTATTTTGAGCCATGTATGTGTTAGCCAAGGTGCCTCTGAACTGATGTGCTCCCTCCTGTCATGGTAGGAACCACATAGATGGGCTTATGTGAAAACCCAGGAAGGGCCCCAGGAGGGTCAGGAGCAGAGAGGGGTATTACTGTCTCTGTGGGGTACAGTGAAAGACGCTAAAGGGGAAGTCACAAAGGGGGAAGAAAGAAGAGAAACACTGTTCATACTTTACAGATGTGCCTGGGGGTGATGATGTCTGGATGAGCTTAACTATTGCTCCCAGCACAGTCTTCATACCTTCACATGACCCTACAAGTAGTTACAAGGGTGTTAATATATTTGTGTTGCTATAATGTCAAGTGTCCTCTGATGCAGCAAGTACTTGTGCTGCCAAAAGAAAGATAAGAACTGGACCAAGATTCAATCAGAAAACCCCTTAACCTTAATTGGCCCTCACCTGACATTACTGGTACCTGTACTGTTGCCTATCCATGGCACCTTTATAGAAAAATCTGTTTCAAAATTTAGTCTTTTAATTATAACTATTAGAAACTTGGAAGTAAAATTCATTTTAATCTTGAAATTTTTTTTAGGAACTCATAGGCCAAGTGAAAAGAATTTATAGCACAATAAAACAAACTCACTGTTTTGATGTGTTATTAAAATGAGCTGCATAAAGCATACATAAGTGACTTTTATCATAATTGTATGTGAAACAGTCCACATGATTCATATGTAATTTTTTCTAAATCTCCTTAATAATTTTTACAGAACTGTTAATGTCAAGTGATTGCAACTATATAAGCTATCAATCACAACCCAGGGCCATGCCCCTCCTCCCACCTCCGTTGACCCGAAGTACACGTAACCAAGTGCAGTTGCCAGATACGTAGTTCTCGTCCAGAATGAGTGTCCCATAGGTTCAGATGTCAGATGGTATTTCTTTGGTTATACAATATCTCCTCAAACCAGCAATTGTGTTGGAAAACCAATTTGCTTTCCCTGGAATGAGGCATTGGTTTTGACTATGCTTGAGCTTTTCAGGCCTCCTCTGCCCTCTAGGAAAGTGAGTAACTCTGGATGGCAGATCACAGGGTGGAGAGGGAGGAGTGGAAGGCTGCAATGAGGACACGCTGCTTCCATCAGTGACAAGTAAGCTGTTCAAGCTCAAGTCAGTGAAAGACTTAAGTAAGCTTATTTGCAAGTCAGGTCTGTTTGAATCATCCTGTAATTGGAATGTCCCCATGCTTCACTGGTCTATGTGTACAAATAAAACCAGATTATTAATTTCAATCTTTTTTTTTTTTAATTTTGGAGTAAAGGACCTTCTTTTATTCGTTGTGATATAATTAACACAAAAAAATGCACCCATCCAGAGTGCTCAGTTCTATCAGTTTTGAGAATTGTATACACCAGTGTAACCAGCACTCAAAACAACAAAGATTTCCATCACCTCAGAAACGCTTTGGTTCCATTTTAGTCAACTTCTCTCCTCCCACTGACTGCAACCACTACCTCTGATTTCTGTCACCATAGATTTGCTTTCTGTATACAGATTCCATACTGTTATTCTTATGGTTTAGATTTTTTGCTTCTGGCTTCTATTGCTTAACATACTGTTTTAGAGATTCATGCATGATGTTGTGTGTATTAGTAGTTCACTCCTTTTATTGCTTAGTTATTAGTTCCAATCTTGATGGCTCACTGACCCCAGCTGCAACACAGTCTCAGACCCCTGCCAAGCCCCCCCACCCCAATACTTTCTGGGAGGTCCCAGAGTATGTCTCACATGTGTCCGCAGACAGGGCACTACTGTTTTTCCATCGTGTCTCCAGTGGGTTCTTCTGAGTGTGCTGACCACCGCCCATGTGTGTCGGTCCTTACAAGCTATACTCGTTTCCTATTGCTGCTGTAACAAATTATCACAAACTTAGTGGTTTAAAATAATGCAAACTTATTATAATTCTGGAGGTCAGAAGTACCGTAAAATGGGTTTTATGGGGCTAAAATCAAAATGTCGGCAGAGCTGCGTTCCTTATGAGGGCTTGAGGGAGAATCAATCACCTTCCCTTTTCCAGCTTCTAGAAGCTGCCTGTATTTCTTGTCTCATGGGCCCCTGTTCCATCTACAGAGTGCAGTACTACAATCTCTGCTTCCTTTGTCACATCCTTTTCTGATTCTGATCTTCCTGCTTCCTCCTCATGAGGACGCTTACAATAACATTAAGCCCACCTGAAAAATCCAGAATAACCTCCCCACCTCAGGATCTTCAGCTAAATCACATCTACAAAGTCCCTTTACCCATGAATGGTAATTGTCTTAGTCACTCTGAGATACTATAACAAAATACTGCAGACTGGGTAGCTTAAACAACAAACATTTATTTTTCACAGTTCTGTAGACTGAGAAGTCCAAGTTCAGAGTGAGGACCCCAACTGCTCTCCTGTGTCTTTCCCTTTTTATTAGGGCATTAATCACACCCTGCGGACTCAGTCCACATGACCTAATCTAAACTAAATTACCTCTGAAATGCCTCACCTCCAAATGTTATCACCTTGGGGATTAAAGCTTTAACATATGAATCTGAGGGAGGCACAAACATTCATTCCATAGCAGTAATACATTGAAGGCAGTGGGAAGTATAATGTGGATATTTTGGGGCACCCGTTATTCAGCCTACTCTACAAGCTATTTGTCTAGACACTGATGCTGCCCTTTCAAGTACCACCATCAATGCCCTAGAACTCTCACAGTGCAGGAATGGTGCTGGATACCAAATAAAAGGCTGGGGGGGTGAGGTACAGGCATCAACCCACTCTACGTCACGCTTCAGAAAGCACATGTTTCAAAGTCCCCGTGAGAACAGTCCTTCAGCTTCTACTTTTGCTACTCTTAGTCAAAAGCTCTGATGTAGTTCATAGGCCTGGGCTGGGCCCATTCATCATACTCTCTTTTCCATTCACCATATTTCATCTCTGCAGTGGACAGTCCTATATAAAACTTCCTCCTGGTAGGCTCTCTTCCTCTTATAAAAATTAGCTCATGCACATAGGTGCCTGGGGACAGTCAACCTCTCAGTACCAACACGTGTAAATCTTAGCTCAGGCCAGTGTCCTCCTGATACAATTCATTAATTCAAGAATTTACCAATCCACTTTAATTCATGAAAAAATCTGAAAAAATCTGCCACTAAATGAAAAGCTATTACATTAAGAAAAAATATTCAATTTAGTGGAAAAATATGATGCATTCTAACACAACTGGCTACCTCTAGCACTCTAGAAATGAAGAGTGCATGATACTCGCATCCTCCTTTATGTCATACATATTAATGAATTCAGACTCCATTCATTCACAATACACGATGAGATGGACCTGCAGTGGATGCAGAATTTGGATGTATGAAGAAGTCACTGAAAAGGGTGGATAACATTATAGGGACGATGTTTAACGCTCCTGCAAAGAGCACACTTGACTCCAATTTAGATGCATTTTTTCCATATAATTGGACACATCAATGGTATGATGATTTTAGTGGGTTTCCTGCCACCTCTGGTAGGAGCATTTAATCAGCACAATTCTATCCAAAATATGGTATCTAATCAAATCTGAACCATGAGATCAAATATCACTTCTTGTATTTACTTAGTATGGTTTTAGGTAAAAACAGCTGTACCAGATAAAAGGGAGTTGTCAGAAAAGTTGTAGAACTTTTCAAAAAACAATATTTACTGTTGCTACATGAGGAAAGTCTATACTTATAAAACATTTATGCCAAGTTCAGGGTTATCAAGATAAAAGAGACAAAGTTCCTGTAATGAGGAGATCAGAAAGTCTCAAAACTGTACAGAAACAAATCAAAACATTAATATGGTTATCAGGGAATACTGCTGAGCAATTCAGATTTTTTCAAATGATATATTGATTTTTAAATATTGTACAGTGAATCTGTATAACTGTTTTAAGTAGAAACATTTTGTAATTTATCCTTATGCTACCTAATTGGTGCGAGTTAACAACAAGCTACAATTAAGCCACTGAGCACATCCAACACCATCTCAAATTGAAAGCTGTCTCTTAGTCCCCAGAATTGGCATTGTATAATGTATAAGTCACATTGCTAACTTAAAGCTGGTATATCTTCTCCAGCCTAGGCCTAACCCACCAAATCTTTAGTCTCTTGTGAAGGGGAGATCATCAGAACCCACAGGCAGACTAGATAAACTCAGTAGTCCTAAAGGATAATAGAACTTTTGATTAGAAAGAGCCTTAGAGCTTAAAAGTGACTTACTTATATTACAACTGGATCAATATTGTGAGCTCAGCCATAATGTGAATTATTGGCACCATGACTTCGGACATGAAACTATTCATGTGTTTCTCCTAAATAAGGACCTACCTCAGGTATCATAGTACCCACTGCAAAAGATTCTGAGACTCCTGGAGCCACCCAACTTGGAATCTGAATTAATATAACAACTAAAATCTAAAGATTTCTTTGTGTGCTTTCTTTCTATATCTGTTGCAAACTCTGCCTTGATGGCCAGCCAGCTCCACCAGGAACATACAACCTAACCTGTGGGAATCCCCTTAGATTTGACCTTTCTTCTGCCTTTTCTGGGCAGGCCAGCTATGTTTGGGTGTGACCATGTTTATTTGATGTCTCATGGATCAACAGTCTTTTACTTGTTTGCTCAGTTCATATTTTCTCTGCATAAACCATTTCAGCCTATGGCTTAACAAGTGGGCCTTGACCTATTATTCTGCATCTCTCTCCAACCCAGACTTGTTTCTAGGTCTGCTCTCTCCTGGTTAGACAATTATCCTAATGAAACAAAAACATCACTCTCACACTGCCTTTTTCTCCTCTGCCTTGCTTCATTTGCCCAGGTTGTTGTATTCCCTTCTGCTCCTGTACCATTTGCTACTGGGGTACTCTTTCTTCCACAGTATGCCACACCACTTCCAACTTTTCTTCCAAGTCCAAGGTTACAAGTAGGGCACTCCAGAACTTAACTCCCTGGAAGACTGCATTGCTTAGTCATTTGGGGAAAGTTTTAAAGTCAAAGAAACCTGTGTTACAATCTAAGCTCACCCAAATACTAGCAATGCATCTATGTGATGTTGGGCAAAAATCTTAGTTTTACCATCTATAAAATGATGATAATTGCACCAACTTATTAAGAAGAGTCACTGAAATGGTTCAGGTAACATCCTTAGTACTAGGCCCGATACGTAGTAAGGGCTCAACTCGTAACTCTGAGCCTTGCTTTCCTTCACTGACTTTCCAAATGCTGACTGGATGCTCATGTATGGGACCTGTGCGCTGACACTCAATGTGCTCAATCCGTGTGCTTCAGACACATGAATAGTTTCATGTCCAAAGTCATGGTGCCAATGTGCTTCAAACCATGTTGTAAGTGTCAGTTCAATTTTGACATCTGTAGTATCACTTTGGTACCATTGTTTAGTTTTAGTATTAGTGGAATTCTTTTTCCTATTTTTGGGCTTCAAAGGGGCAATTATTTAAATAGGCATTCTCTTCTTCATCTTTCCTAAAGTCCTCCCAAATTAATTTTCTATTTTTGAAATACTATTTTGAAACTTTCCTCTGAATATAAGTGCCAACTTTGTTTTTAGTAAAACATGATACTAAAAACTCTCTGGCTGCAAGAACACAACAGAGTATTTGTCACCTCGTTTACTTAATAAATGTCCAAATTGATTTTTTTTTTAATGTTTAAAGTTCTACATCAGTCAAATCCCATGATTCAATCAAACATTTTGTCTTCCTAGGTGCAAGGTGATGATTTAATTTCTAGTTACCTAGTACTTATTTGTTAATTCTTGCATTGCTTCTCAAGTGACAAAATGAAACTCTGGTGTGATTTCCCCCCCTTTTCCCTGAACAGGGAATAATCAATTGGCCCATTTCTTGTAGTCTGGCCTATACCAGTATGTCCTAGTGAAAGACAACACATTTATGGATCTCAGAATGTCAGAAAAAGATGAATGGCTCTGAATATTTTGAACAGTGTATACTGAACAGACTAGAGAATATCTGACATTTTAAGCCAAACTGTTTTCTGAAAAAAAGTTATGGCTAAAATGTTTCATAGTGCAAATCAGCTTTGATTCTCTAAAAATCACTAAAAGAACTGTATGTGCTGATGAGAACAAATTCTTTGCTTTTAAATGACACTGCATATGAGTAATTCAGAGCCTTATTTCAAGATTACTGGTCAATCTATGCCTTTCACTGACATTAACCTTACTGTAAAATGAGATCATTGGTCTTTCAGTTGACTGGTTGACATTGTCACCCATTCTGAGATTTAATCAAGCATAAACTGAAAGTCTTTTCCCTAGGTCGCATTACCTAGTCTAGAAAACTCTGTTTGAAATAGGGCCCTTAATGCTGATCATTGAGCTCACACTGCCGAGGGTTCATGGCTTCCTTAACTCCTTGTTTCCTGAAATGTGTTTGCTTCCCTTCTCTTTGTTACTGTTTTTTCCCATCACCTTGTGCAGAGAAGGTGAGAGCGAACTCTATTGTGTGCTTTTGTTGCCATGGTGAAGAAAATAGTACAATTCCACAGTTACTAGAGAGTATCAGGGTGAGGAAGATATTTCTTCCAAGCTCTCATGATTTTCATTTCATTACAGTGGACTAAGGAGCATTGACAGGCTTGTCGAAGCAAAATCTTATGTTAGATGTAGTTCATAACGTTATGCTATTCACTCAAAATATAGTACTTTCCTTTGAGAAATTATTTAAAATGCTTGCACTGAAGGAACGTTTTAAAAGGGGCTTCATGTGGTCATACTTTTTTTTCTAGCTAAAAAGGAACTGACATTCTACAGATATCCATTTTGAAAACTGAACAGTCACAGAGAAACATTGTTGCAAAGGGCTTTATTAATTCAAGCTTTGAAAACGTGATTTATGGCATTTCTAAAGGAAAATGTCTTCATTTAGTGATGCTGTCCAAACTTGGGTGTGGAAAGCACAAAAGAGCCTTCATTTCACAAGTACAAAGGGTAAAGTATTTTTAGTAATTTATTTGTTTCTGATCAGAAAAATCTCTCCTCCCATTCCTTCTGTCCCTGCCTCTTCCCCTTCTCAACCTGCCCCCTCCCACTCCCCAACCTTTCTTCACGTGCACATATATTTCAGAAAAGCAAAATGTATCAGAGATTCTTACTGGGTGAGAGAGAGGAGCAGCTAAGGTGCAAGAGTGGAGTTGAAAGTCTTTGCCCCATGGATTTTTTAGCTGTTAGGAGGCAGTCAACTGAAATTGAGTAGCGTAATTCAAACTACTACAGCTGAACATTCTGTAAGAGCTCACATCAACTTTACAATCTTCCATAAAAGTAGAAGCAAATGGAAAGCTTTCTTTTTTTTTTTTTTAACATCTTCATTGGAGTATAATTGCTTTACAATGGTGTGTTAGCTTCTGCTTTATAACAAAGTGAATCAGTTATACATATACATATGTTCCCATATCTCTTCCCTCTTGCATCTCCCTCCCTCCCACACCCTCCCTATCCCACCCCTCCAGGTGGTCACAAAGCACAGAGCTGATCTCCCTGTGCTATGCGGCTGCTTCCCACTAGCTATCTATTTTACGTTTGGTAGTGTATATATGTCCATGCCACTCTCTCACTTTGTCCCAGCTTACCTTTCCCCCTCCCCATATCCTCAAGTCCATTCTCTAGTAGGTCTGTGTCTTTATTCCCATCTTGCCCCAGGTTCTTCATGACCATTTTTTTTCTTTTTTTAGATTCCATATATATGTGTTAGCATATGGTATTTCTTTTTCTCTTTCTGACTTACTTCACTCTGTATGACAGACTCTAGGTCCATCCACCTCACTACAAATAACTCAGTTTCGTTTCTTTTTATGGCTGAGTAATATTCCATTGTATATGTGTGCCACATCTTCTTTATCCATTCATCTGTTGATGGACACTTAGGTTGCTTCCATGTCCTGGCTATTGTAAATAGAGCTGCAATGAACATTTTGGTACATGACTCTTTTTGAATTATGGTTTTCTCAGGGTATATGCCAAGTAGTGGGATTGCTGGGTCGTATGGTAGTTCTATTTTTAGTTTTCTAAGGAACCTCCATACTGTTCTCCATAGTGGCTGTATCAATTTACATTCCCAGCAACAGTGCAAGAGGGTTCCCTTTTCTCCACACCCTCTCCAGCATTTATTGTTTGTAGATTTTTTGATGATGGCCATTCTGATTGGTGTGAGATGATATCTCATTGTAGTTTTGATTTGCATTTCTCTAATGATTAATGATGTTGAGCATTCTTTCATGTGTTTGTTGGCAATCTGGATATCTTCTTTGGAGAAATGTCTATTTAGGTCTTCTGCCCATTTTTGGATTGGGTTGTTTGTTTTTTTGATATTGAGCTGCATGAGCTGCTTGTAAATTTTGGAGATTAATCCTTTGTCACTTGCTTCATTTGCAAATATTTTCTCCCATTCTGAGGGTTGTCTTTTTGTCTTGTTTATGGTTTCCTTTGCTGTGCAAAAGCTTTTAAGTTTCATTAGGTCCCATTTGTTTATTTTTGTTTTTATTTCCATTTCTCTAGGAGGTGGGTCAAAAAGGATCTTGCTGTGATTTATGTCATAGAGTGTTCTGCCTATGTTTTCCTCTAAGAGTTTAATAGTGTTTCATCTTACATTTAGGTCTTTAATCCATTTTGAGTTTATTTTTGTGTATGGTGTTAGGGAGTGTTCTAATTTCATTCTTTTACATGTAGCTGTCCAGTTTTCCCAGTACCACTTACTGAAGAGGCTGTCTTTTCTCCACTGTATATTCTTGCCTCCTTTATCAAAGATACGGTGACCATAAGGTTAACAGCTGGTCTTTCAGCAGAAACTCTGCAATCCAGAAGGGAGTGGCAGGGCATATTTAAAGTGATGAAGGAGAAAAACCTACAACCAAGATTACTCAACCCAGCAAGGATCTCATTCAGATTTGACGGAGAAATTAAAACCTTTAGAGACAAGCAAAAGCTAAGAGAATTCAGCACCACCAAACCAGCTTTACAACAAATGCTAAAGGAACTTCTCTAGGCAGGAAACACAAGAGAAGGAAAAGACCTACAATAACAAACCCAAAACAATTAAGAAAATGGTAATAGGAACATACATATCGATAATCACCTTAAATGTAAATGGATTCAATGCTCCAACCAAAAGACACAGACTGGCTGAATGGATACAAAAACAAGACCCGTATATATGCTGTCTACAAGAGACCCACTTCAGACCTAGGGACACATACAGACTGAAAGTGAGGGGACGGAAAAAGATATTCCATGGAAACGGAACTCAAAAGAAAGCTGGAGTAGCAATTCTCATATCAGACAAAATAGACTTTAAAACAAAGACTATTACAAGAGACAAAGAAGGACACTACATAATGATCAAGGGAAAGCTTTCTTGATTGCAAATTTTTTCCCTACTTATCTAAGTCTAATTCAATATGATGAAAGGCACTCTGGTGAGTGTTCAATTGTTTCAACAAAGAAAGGCTAGAAAAATAATCTTTAAAAACCTAGGCTGAAGAGGAGTGAGATTATTTGAAAATTGCAAATTTCCAACCTTTCACCCCACTGTTAGGATGCCAAGCCCTTCATGAACTCTGCTATTGTTAGACAGCAAACAAAGTAGAAGGAAAGGCTGCAGCGACTTACACTGAAGTCTGCTGACTGAGAACACAAAGGTATGTTATATAATAATTTTTCTTCTAAATGTGGCTCAAATAATAGAAAAAAGTGGAAAAACCAAGTTGAATGCATGTAAGAGTTTCTTTAGAGGAAGAGAAGTTAACCTTTTAATGTAAATAGCAGACATTTTGCCAAGAAATGTTTTCAGAATAGGCACTATCAAGATTGGTGTGTGGCAAAGTGGAAGAATTAATAATTGTAGCGCACTCAAGCTGTGCTATGCACTTTGGTTTACATACTTTATTTCATGTAATCCTGAGTATATCAACCTAAGGAGGTGAGTAGCAAAGCACACATTTTTACAAATTACAAGTCATTTTCTCAAGCTCCTAGAATATGTCAGTTCTACAGGACCCCATACGTTATTGTCTGCTTCTTGCTGATAGGGGAAACAAAAGTTTCTAGTATTGTGGAAAGGGAGACAGTGGAAAAGACATTGCAGAGAGAGCACATTCATGAATTTTGTCTGGTTAGTTGAATTTTTTACAAAACAAAACAGATATTTTGATGGTCACATAACCAGGAAATTTTATTTTTTCAGTTGGATGTTGGAAGTATTTGTTACAATTACCCTCCAAATCTCAAAACATCCCGTCCATTTCATTACAATCTATTGACTGTAATTTTTCATTTTACAATCACATATATTTGTATCCTAATGGATAGAAATCCATTACAAATCTGAGCATTTTAAAGACTGCATCAAACTTGAGAAAAAGACTGTACATTAGGGTAGAGAGGAAATGGAAGGTATGGACAATGACTCATAAATATATAAAATTTAAATGTTGAGCCTGGTAAAACTAACGGGTATATAAACATTTAAGACTCATACAGTGAAGCACAATGCAAATATAAATCAATATATATTATTTTGCAGATAAGGCCCAAGGATCCAGACTGATGATATGCCTGAGGCTGAAGACAATGTCTACTGGATTCTGCAACAGCAAACTTCTCATAGAGCAGAGGATTTTGACTACATTTACAGGGTTAAGAGCTTTTAGTGAACTTTGTTTCACAGATAGGCTAGTTCTAATTGCATGATGCCCTAACTCTTCCAAAAAACTGCAGAGGAAGGAACACTTCCAAACTCATTCTATGAGGCCAGCATCACTCTGATACCCAAAACACACCAAGATACCACAAAAAAAGAAAAAAGAAAGAAAATTACAGGACAAAGTCACTGATGAACACAGATGCAAAAATCCTCCACAAAATACTAGCAGTCCGAATCCAGCAATACATTAAAAGGATCATATACCATGATCAAGTGGGATTTATCCCAGGGATGGAAGGATTTTTCAATATCCACAAATCAATGTTATACAGCACATTAACAAATTGAAGAATAAAAACCATATGATACTCTCAATAGATGCAGAAAAGCTTTCGATAAAATTCAACATCCATTTATGATAAAAACTCTCCAGAAAGTGGGCATAAAGGGGACATACCTCAACATAAAAAAGTCCATTTATGACAAACCCACAGCCAACATCATTCTCAACAGTGAAAAGCTGAAAGCATTTCTTCTAAGATTAGAAACATGACAAGGATGCCCACTCTTGCCGTTGTTATTCAACATAGTATTAGAAGTCCTAGCCAAAACAATCAGAGAAGAAAAAAAAAAAATGAAAGGAATCCAAATTGGAAAGGAAGAAGTAAAACTGTCACTGTTTGAGATGACATGATACTACACATACAAAATCCTAAAGATGCCACCAGAAAACTACTAGAGCTCATCAATGAATTCAGTAAAGTTGCAGGACACAAAATTAATATACAGAAATCTCTTGCATTTCTATATACTAACAACAAACTATCAGAAGGAGAAATTAAGGAAACAATCCCATTTACCATCATATTGAAAAGAATAAAATACCTAGGAATAAACCTACCTAAGGAGGTAAAAGACCTGTACTCAGAAACTATAAGACACTGATGAAAGAAATTGAAGATAACACAAACAAATGGAAAGATATACCATTTTCTGGGTTGAAAAAATTAATATTGTTAAAATGACCACACTACTCAAGGCAATCCACAGATTCAACGCAATTCTTATCAAATTACCAATGGCATTTTTCACAGTATTAGAACAAATAATTTTAAAGTTTGTATGGAAACACAAAAGATCCTGAAGAGCCAAAACCATCTTTGAGAAAGAAAAACGGAGCTGGAGGAATCAGGCTCCCTGACTTCACACTATACTACAAAGCTATAGTCATCAAAACAGTATGGTACTGGCACAAAAACAGACACACAGATCAATGGAACAGAATATAAAGTCCAGAAATAAACCCACGCAGTTATGGTTGATTAATCTACAACAAAGGAGGCAAGAAGATACAATGGAGAAATAAAGTCTCTTCAGTAAGTGGTGCTGGGAAAACTGAACAGCTACATGTAAACAAATGAACTTGGAACACTCTCTAATAATACCAAATACAAAAATAAACTCAAAATGGATTAAATACCTAAATGTAAGACGAGAAACCATAAAAACTTCTAGAGGAAAACATAGGCAGAACACTCTGACATAAACTGTAGCAATATCTTTTTGGGCCCGTCTCCTGAAGCAGAGGAAATAAAAGCAAAAATAAACAAATGGGACCTAAGTAAACTGAAAAGCTTTTGCACAGCAAAGGAAACCATCAACAAAACAAAAAAGCAATCTGCTGAATGGGAGAAAATATTTGCGAATGATATAAGCAATAAGGGATTAATATCTAACATATATAAATAGCTTGTACAACTCAACATAAAAAAAAAACAAGCAATCCGATTTAAAAATGGGCAGAAGAATTGAATAGACATTTTTCCAAAGAGGAAATGCAGATGGCCAACAGACACATTAAAAGATGCTCAACATTGCTAATCATCAGGGAAATGCAAATCAAAATCACAATGAGATGTCACCTCACACCTCAGAATGGCTATCATCAAAAAGAACACAAATAACAAATGTTGTGGAGGGTGTGGAGCAAAGGGAACCCTCCTGCACTGTTGATGGGAATGTAAATTGTTGCAGTCACTGTGGAAAACAGTATGGCGGTTTCTCAAAAAACTAAAACTAGAACTATCATATGACCCAGGATTCCACTCCTGGGTATATATCTGAAAAAAACAAAAACACTAACTTGAAAAGATACATGCACCCCAATGTTCATAGCAGCATTATGCATAATTGCCAAGATATGGAAGCAACCTAAGTGTCCATCAACAGATGAATGGATAAAGAAGATGTGGTATAGATACACAATGGGATACCACTCAGCCATAATAATGAACGAACTTTTGACTTTTGCAGCAACATGGATGGACTTGGAGAGCATTATGTTAAGTGAAATATGTCAGACAGAGAAAGATAAATACTGTATGATATCACTTACATGTGGAATCTAAAAAATACAATAAACTAGTGAATATGACAGAAAAAGCGGACTCACAGATATGAAGAACAAACTAGTGGTTACCAGTGGGGACAGGGAAAGGGGGAAAGGCATTATATGGATAAGGGATTAAGAGGTACAATCTATTGTGTATAAAATTGTATATAAAATAAGCTACAAGGATATATTGTACAACACAGGGAATACAGCCAATATTTTATAATATCTATAAATGGAGTATAACCTTTAAAAACTGTGAATCACTATACTGTACACCTGTAAGTTATATAGTATTGTACATCAACTATACTTCATAGCCTAATATTTTTGTTTTCTTTGGAAACTGCCAGTTTCTGAGTGAAATCACATTCCAGAAAAAATACAAGCAATAGCTTACCACAAGTTTCATATCCAACTTCTAAAGCATTTTCATAATAATGAATTCCTTCATTCACTTATTCTTTTATTGAACATTTATTTTAAGTATGCTGTTCACTAGACATTGGGTGGGGCATGTAGTTTTTATGTTTTGATATTGAACATCAAGAGATCATAGAGTCAAAGAAAAGGCCATAAAATTCCAGATCAGAGTTTTCCAAACTGTTTCTTTAAAGCACTAATCCTGCAGGATGCCCTCCATGCCCTAAAGGGCTTTGTAGTGGAACTCATTTGGTTAACACAACAATGCATTTTACAGTCCCTTCTTAGAGGGAAATTCACAGTGCACACAAATGTAGTAAAGCCTGAGAAATTCCACAGCGAAGACCTTTTAGCTTTGTCAGCCCCCAAAACATTTTTTTTTTAAACCTAGTTACATCCTGGAACAGCCTAAGGAAGATGTCAACTCAGAAAGGGGCCTATTCAGAAATACTAATTCAGCAGGTCAAAGATGTGATAAGGACCGACAAGCAGATGCCAGATTCTAGAAGAGCTAGCAGAAGAGCAGGAAAATCTTCTAAACATGTCCTAACTCTGCTGCTGAGAGACCAAGCTATTTGGAATAAAATTAACCTGGTGGAGGACATTGCTCTGTTGGCTCTGAAGCTACAGAAATTCCCTCTTTCACCTCTGTTCTTTCCTGTCCAGGAAGGACTCAAGGCAAGTGTGATGGAGGGGGTGGGGACTGCCCTAAGGGGCAGTAGTACAGTCAAACATATAGGGAGCTATGAGCTAGTTACTCATAAATAATTCTTTCAGGGGAAGTCTGAATAGTAAACTTTTCAGATTTTCCATATCTGAAAATGTCTATTTCACCTTCACAACTGAAGGATAATTAGACTGAGGATAGAATTCTAGATTGAAAGTAATTTTCCAACAAACATTGAATATGTTGCCACATTGTCTTCTAGCATGTGGTGTTGAGGACGAGAAATCTGAAACTCTTTCTTTTTTTTTTTTTTGATAATTTAGAATTTTCTGGAGTTTTTTCCCCCTCCTGTGCTTTTATATATATATATATATATATATATATATATATATTTTTTTTTTTTTTTTTTTTTTTTTTTTTACTCTGTATACTGTTTGTTTTCATTTTCTCTCTTTTATCTTGATTAATTTTGTCAGGATTTTGTTTCATTATCTTAAAAGAAAAAGCTCTTAAGTTTAATTAGGTCCCATTTGTTTATTTTTGTTTTTATTTTCATTACTCTAGGAGTTGCATCAAAAAGATACTGTTGTGATTTATGTCAGAGAGTGTTCTGCCTATGTTTTCCTCTAAGAGTTTTACAGTGTCCAGTCCTACATTTAGGTCTTTAATCCATTTTGAGTTAATTTTTGTGTATGGTGTTAGTGTTCTAATTTCATTCTTTTACATGTAGCTGTCCAGTTTTCCCAGCACCACTTACTGAAGAGATTGTCTTTTCTCTATTGTATATGCTTGCTTCCTTTATCATAGATCAGTTGACCATAGGTGCGTGGGTTTATTTCTGGACTTTCTATCCTGTTCCATTGATCTATATTTCTGTTTTTGTGCTAGTACCAAACTGTTTTGATTACTGTAGCTTTGTAGTATAGTCTGAAGTCAGGGAGCCTGATTCCTCCTGCTCTGTTTTTCTTTCTTTCTCAAGATTGTTTTGGCTATTCGGAATCTTTTGTGTTTCCATACAAATTGTAAAATTTTTTGTTCTAATTCTGTGAAAAAGTTTTTGCACAGCAAAGGAAAACAAACAAAATGAAAAGACAACCCACAGAATGGGAGAAAGTATTTGCAAATGAAGCAACCAACAAGGGATTAATCTCCAAAATATACAGATAGTTCATGCAGCTCAATATCAAAAAAAAAAAAACCCAATCAAAAAATGGGCAGAAGATCTAAATAGACATTTCTCCAAAGAAGACATTCAGATGGCCAAAAAGCACATGAAAAGATGCTCAACATCACTAATTATTAGAGAAAAGAAGATCAAAACTATATACAGTGAGTTATCACCTCACGCTGGTCAGAATGGCCATCATCAAAAACTCTACAAACAATAAATGCTGGAGAGGGTGTGGACAAAAGGGGACCCTCCTACACTGTTGGTGGGAATGTAAATTGGTACAGCCACTATGGAGAACAGTATGGAGGTTCCTTAAAAAACTAAATATAGAATTACCAGATATAGAATTAGTAATTCTATATTACTAAATATTGAATTACCAATCCCACTCCTGGGCATATATTCGGAGAAAACCATAATTCAAAAAGATACATGCACCCCAATGTTCACTGCAGCACTATTTACAATAGCCAAGACATGGAAGCAACCTAAATGTCCATTGACAGACGAATGGATAAAGAAGATGTGGCACATATATACAATGGAATATTACTCAGCTATAAAAAAGAAAGAAAAATACCATTTGCAATGACATGGATGTACCTAGAGATTGTCATACTGAGTGAAGAAGTCAGATAGAGAAAGACAAACGTCATATGATATCATTTATATAGTAAGATCTTAAAAAAGGGTACAAATGAACTTACAAAACAGAAACAGTCACAGATGTAGAAAACAAAGTTATGGTTACTGGGGGGAAAGTGGGAGGTGATAAACTGGGAGACTGGGATTGACATATACACACTACTATATATAAAATAGATAACTGATAAGGACCTACTGTAGAGCGCAGGGAACTCTACTGAATACTCTGCAATGACCTGTATGGGAAAAGAATCTAAAGAACAGTAGATATATGTATAAGTGATTCACTTTGCTGAATACCTGAAACTAACACAACATTGTAAATCAACTATGCTCCAATAAAAATTTTTTTTAAAAAGAGAAAGCTTAGAATATACAAAAAGCCAATAAAAACATGTAAAGATATATGCAACATCATTAATAATCATAGAAATGCATATTGATTTAATAATGAGGTATTATTATACAGCTATTAGACTGGCAAAATCTGGGCAGTGCCAAGTGTTGACAAAAATGAAGAGAGACAAGAAACCTCATTCACTGATGATGGGAGTACAGATTAGGGTGGCCCTTCTGGAGATCAATGTGGCCCTAATTGTGCAAACTAAGCACACCTGCACCTGTGATCCAGCAACTCTACTTCTGGGGTATATGAATCCCTCTCTTCCCATTTTACACATAAATAGATGACATAGAGAAGAGAGAGAAGAGAGAGAGGAGAAAAAAAGGAGAAAGAGGAGAGAGAGAAGGAGAGAATCCATAAGGGACATGTATGAAGATCTCTATTGCACTGATATTTGTGAAGGAGGAGAGTTATACAAAAGTTGGGGAAATAAATTGATAAAATGTGGTGGGCACATATTGATAGGAATACACATTAAACAGAATAGAATGTTACTGTAGTTGTTGGGGCAAAGGGATCTGGGAGTGAGCAACAGAGAATGCATTAAACAAAAACAAACCTTTAATTTCTGTAAATCTCTCTTCATTCCCTCTCTCTCTTAGAGCTTAATATCACTGAATTCTGCAATTGTCTTTACCAGTTTTCATTTCCTGGTAATTTGGGTTTATTCTCTTACTTTTTCTAACTTCTTGAGATGAAAACTCAGCTTATTTGTTTTCTTAAATAAGTTTTCAAAGCTCACAAAATTGTTTATATTGAGAGTGACTGGCTTATAATTCTAGATTATTATTAAATATTTTATATATTATGCATCAAAATAGGCAAAATTGTAAGCTTTGCTAGTTCTTTATGCAAAAGAATGTCTGAACAGCAGAAAATACACAAATGAAGAGTGAATTATTAAACTGGAATATCAAGAGAACTTCTCCCAAAAAAGTATTAATAATGAATGAAAATATGAACAATATGAGATGAAATTTAACTGATAAGAATCTAGTGTTCCATTCTTTCAGGTGATCTGTGTCCTGTACTCTCATGCACAACTGGTAGGTAGCCAGTTGTGCATGAAACTACTACAGTAGCCAATATGAAACATAACCTAGAAATAATTTTTGAAACTGCATTTAGGCACAATTAATGACCTAGTGTGGTTGTGAGCTTCCAAGATGACTCTAAGTGATTCCTTCCTCCTGGTATTTACACCCTTGTATAATCCCCACCCATAGTGTACCAGGTAGGGTAACCAACCATCCATGTGTGCTTGGGACTTACCCATTTTTAAAGCCAGAAAGTCACATTTTAAAATCTGAGAAATCCTTCATCCAAGGCAAACCAGGACAGTGGTTACCCTTATATCATAGCTCATCTCTATGACCAATAGAATGCGGCAGCAGTGATGGCCTATCACTTCTGAGATTAGCTTACAAAGACTGTGGCTTCCATTCTGGACACTGTTTCACAGCTCACTCTCTCTCAGAGCACTACTCACTCCGGGGGAACACAGCTGCCATTGTAATAGGCCCTGTGGAGAGGCCCATGTGGCAAGAAACCGAAACCGCTGGACATGTGAGTGAGCTTGGAACTGAGTCCTTCCTCAGGTGAGCTTTAAGACAACTGCTGCCTTAGCTTAGAGCTGGACTGCACTTCATAGAGATCCTGAGCCAAAACCTCCCAGTTAATCCACTACCAGATTCAGGGCTCACAGGAATAGAGATTTTTAAAAAAGTTTGTTATTTTGAACTACTAAATTTGGGGTGACTTAGTGTGTAACATTTGCTACAGACCAGCAGTATATAAGTAATTCACCCAGGAAACCAACTCCCAGGGACAATCTTGAACAGGTATGTAAACATATTCATTGAAGCACTGTTTTTGGTACAAATAGATAAAGGTGACATAGATTTTCATCAGTATTAGAACGAAAAAAGTAAAATATGGTAAATGCAAATAATGTAACACTAGGAAACACTAGAAGAAATGAACTAGACTGGACAGTTCCTCAAAAAACAGTAAGTTGTGCAAAAAAGTTACATAAATAATTATCATTCATAACATCATAATCTTTAATGAGAGGTATCAAAAAGACTTATAAAAAAACTTATTTAAGTTTTAAATACTCAGTTTACTATTTATTTTATAAATAATCACAGATATACAAATGTTTCTTGATTATGCGAGAGAAGGAGAGCAAAAGAAAGAAATGTCATATGAAATTTGAGAAATGAAATACGGGTTGTGCAAAGACCCTTGACAATACCATTCCATGAACTGAGGAGTATTTAAATTCTATTCTATATAACTGAGATCCAAAATACTCCAATATAATAAGTGTAAATAGAAATCAACTTTACAACCTCACTTATAAACATAAATGCACAAAAATTCTAAACAAAAATGAGAAAATTCACTCTAGATATGAAAATAATAATGCATTACATAGTAAAGAATGGTTTATAATCCTAAGAATGGATGCAATTCAACATTAATAAATATACTATAATTTACTACATTAACAGATTAAAGAAAACTATAGGGTAGTAAAACTTGATGCTGAATAGGGATTTGATAAAAATAAACACTTTAAATATCTATGTTTCAGTCATCACTCTATCTAATAAAGTTTCATTTATATAAAACTTCATTTGATAAAGGGTATTTTCTAGAAATCTATAGGAAACAGCATGCTTAATTTTGATATATTATATATTAAAAGTTGTACATTAAAGCTTAGTTTCTAATAATTTGATACCCTAGGGCCATTCCCATTAAAGTCAGGAATGTGACAAGGACATTTAGCATCACTGATACCCTTCTAGATTCTAGTTAATGCAATGAAACTAAGGTAAACAGTAATGTATATATAAAGTTTTGAAAGGAGGAGACAAAACTGTCATTATTTTCATACAATAAACTATCTAGAAAACCCAAGAAAGTTAAGTCAAAAGCTCCTAGTACTAAAAAGAAAGGTAAACATATAAAATCAACAGTTTTTCAACTACCAGCAATAGCCATTATGAAACCATACTGGAAAAAATGAAAATTTACCATGACAAAAAATTACAATGACAAAACTAAAGATGCTAAAGAATAAAACTCACATCAAATGTGAAAAACCTACATTAACATAATTTATTAAATTTTACTGAAGTATGTAACAGATCCCAAAGAAGAAATTTAACCATGTTCTTGAATAGAAAGACCTAATATAACAGTTCTCTCCAAATTAGTGCATTCCTCCCAAAATAGGATGTTTCATAAAGGAATTCATAGGCTGCATTGAAAGTTCATTTGAAAGAAAAAATGCATAAGGATGGTCAAGAAAATTGTAGAGAAATAATTACAGTATGGATGTCTTCTGTTATACACTATCTAGCATACTATCAACTACAGTAATAAAAAGAGTAAAGTTTTAGTGCAGGAATAGGCAAAGAAACCAAAGGTACAAGGTATTGAAGTAGATCCATGTGAAGATAAATTTTTAGATTATAATAAAGACAATTTCAAATTAATAGAAAAAAAACCTACTCAATAAATTGTTTAGAACAATTAGCTAACCATCTGGGGAAAAAAGTCATTTCCAGATTTCATATCATTCACAAAAAGAAATTCTAGATAATTTAAGTAGCTAAGCATAAAATAACCCCAAATTATAAAAAGAATTTGTGAAAAATATGTTTATAACTTTTGGGTGGTAAAGGCCTTCTCATTAGAGATACAAAACCCAGATACTATAAAGGAAGAAAAAGAAATCGATTGATTCTATACACAGTTTTTGAATTTTCTAACATATTATGAGGATAACTTAGTAGTTAAAAGTAGACTTTGGAGTCAGAACTCCAAGAGTTCTGCCACTTGGTTGTATGGCCATGGATAAGTTATGTAATTGTTGCACGCTCCATTTTTTGTTTGTTTTTTTTTTAAATCTGTAAAATGAATGTAATAATAGCCCCTTCCTCACAGGACTGTTGTGAACAGTAAATGAGTTAATGTGTAAAACATCAAAGGGCTTGGTTCATAGTACATACTACCTAGGTGTTTGCTACTATTAAAAAGTCAAGTTGATAAAAACATATTTGCAATATATTGAGTACATACAGGATCAAATTCAAGAATATATAAAGAACTCTAACAAGTCATTGAGAAAAACTACTAATTGAAATATAGGTTAAAAAAATATCAACAGTACACAGAAGAAAAAGGTATATAACCATATACACATACTAGAAATATAAGAAATGAAATTTAAAAGTTTTCAAAATGGCAATAAAAATGATTTATCTTATCAAATATTGCCAAAAATATGGAGGAATGTTAGTAGGACTATAAATTGATGAAACATAAAAAAGGCGACTAGACAGCATCTGTTAAAGGTAAATGGCCTTCTGTTATTTCTAACAATTCCACCTATAGAAATATATATCATAGGAATGTGCCCACATGAGAGAAAAGATGTATATACAAAGGTATTTTCTATAACATTGTTTATTACAGAGGAATATTGTAAAAGTCCTAAGTGTCCATCCCATGGAAGGGATTTAATAAAGTATCTTTCATCCACTCTATAAAAATGATGCAACACTCACAAAAGAATGACATAATCCTATATAGACTGATATATACATGTATATTTACATATGTATTATATAAATGCACAGAAAGTTAACTGGGTGTCTGTCTCCCCAAACGTGACCCTACTTATTGCTGGCAATTGTAGAAGGAGTGTCGGGAGAATGGTTATTTAACGTGGGTGGGAGGGGTAGGGATTAAAGTAAAAAAAAACAACAAAAACAGAAAAAGGATAGAGAAAGCGCAAATAATAAGACATGATTTCTTCTTTCAACAAGATTATAATCTAGAACAGACAATAAAACAAGTTATAAAAATACAAATGCAAGCATCTATCTATATTTAGATCTGTAACCGTCAATTTAGGATTAGTATGAGGATCAAATGAAGCAATACATATAAAGGGTTGACAAAGATCTTGGCACACGGTAAATCCTCTAAAATATTTGCATATATATATTATTGTGAAGTATAAACAAACACAATAAATGCTATTGACTAAGAACTGACATTTTCATCTTCAGCATCAGTACAATTCCAGAGCGCTTAATACCATCTGATATCTTCCTTGTTCATATGTTTACCTCTATATGGTCTGCTAGGAGTTTTGTCCTATCTATTTGGAAGAGAACTTGACACACAGTATAAACTCACTAAATGTTTGTTGAATCATAATTTCTTTCTGCCAGTGCTTATCTTTTGTACCGATTAAAGTATTTCCCACTGTGGTAAATGCTTGAGTTGTAATCCCTAACTACTTCCAGCAAACATTTCAAAGCAGGGGTTTGAGTTCTATACTTCCATTAATATCTGGACTTGCTAAAAACAACATTTGACCAAATTCATCAGTTATCAAAAGCAAGTTTCATGAGCTATTTTACTGAAACAACAAAGAAATGAATGTTTTAAACAGAAGTAGAATTGTTCTTTCTGTGAAATATCTATCCAAATAAGAATGAATAAAATGAAATTTTATTTGGTCCCCAGAATCTCAGAGCAGCACCTGTGCTTGCCAAATACAGGAAGACATCAGTGAGGAAAAGACACTTGTCTTCAACTTTCCAATATAAACTATTGATATTTAGAGTGACCAGAGGAAATGTGAAAAGAGCAGGTGGTGATATTGCTTTAAATGAATGCCAAGAGGTTTTACTTTTCTCTCCTCTTGGAAAAAATTCTGTTGCTAAGGTAAGCTTTGTGAAGGAAGGACAAATCTATTAAGCAAAAGTCTTCTAAAGTTTAATTTCCTCTTGAAAAAAGTATGAAAATCTACTATGGGTGGAATTCTAGACAACATCATTTGTTGTTTGTGTGTCATAAGCTCTTTGGGATCACTGATGGCAAATCTTGGAATGTGCAATTACGAAGATAGGAAAGGTAGCCTGATGTCACACACGTGCCATTTGTCCCGTTTTCGTTTGGTACATTTCTCTTTTTCTCATTAATTAGTAAGGACTCTTTGTATATTATGCTATTAGTTCTTTACTACTGATGTTGTAAATGCTTTTTAACAAATTTGTTTTGTGTCCTTTAAAATCTATATATGATATGTTTCTTGTCCACACAGAATGTTTTAATTTTTATGTAGTCAAACTATGTTAATTGTTGTTGCTGTTGCTCCAGTTTCTGGCTGGAGTTTCATGTTGAGAAAGACCATTCCAAACTCAAAAATTAAAGTAACAAGTAATATTTCCTTCTACTGATTTTATGGTTTTGTTATTATAATTATTTGATGAATCTAAAATTTACTTTGGTGTATGGTGTGAGTAATCACATCTTTTTCAAAATGATCTCTTTGTCAAGCATACTACTTTAATATTTATTAGGGCAAATCTTCTCCATCCCATTGCTCTTCATTTTCAGAATTCTCCTGGCTATTTTTTAATGTTTATTTTTCCAGATGGGTTTTTTTAAAAAATGAGTTTCTGTCTTGGTCTTTATCTACCTATCTACCTATCTATCTATCTGGTTGCACTGGGTCTTAGTTAGGCAGACGGGCTCCTTAGTTGCAGCCAGTGGGCTCCTTAGTTGTGGCATGAGAACTCTTAATTGTGGCATGCATGTAGGATCTAGTTCCCTGACCGGGGATCGAACCTGGGCCCCCTGCATTGGGAGCTCAAGAGTCTTAACCACTGCATCACCAGGGAAGTCCCCAGATGGGTTTTTTAAATCGCTTACAATTCTCATTGCAACATTTAAAACAGAATATGGAAAAAAATATGATGATTTCATCTTATTACTTCTTACATCTACTCTTCTTCCCCAAAATAATGGTGGCTAACACTTGTGAGTGTATGTGTCTAGAATGTTCTCTCTTCATTTACGTAACTGTACAGACAGTCCCCAACTTACAAAGGTTCAACTTAACAATGTTTCGACCTTACCATGGTGTGAAAGCAATACATATTCAAGAGAAACTGTACTTCACATTTTGAATGTTATATGAAGTATGACCCTCTTTCATTCTGAGCAGCAGCAGTGAGCTGAGCCACAGCTCCCAGCCAGCCACGCCATCAGGAAGGTGAACAACCGATACACTTACAACCATCATGTACCCATACAACCATTGTTTTTCACTTTCAGTACAGTATTCAATAAGTTACATGAGGAGAAAATATTTGCAAAGGAAGCAACTGATGAGGGATTAACCTACAAAATATACAAACAGCTCATACAGCTCAGTATAAAAAAAACAAACAACCCAATCAAAAAATGGGTGGAAGATCTAAATAGACATTTCTCCAAAGAAGACATACAGATGGCCAACAAGCACATGAAAACATGCTCAACATCACTAATTATTAGAGAAATGCAAATCAAAATCACAATGAGGTATCACCTCATACCTGTCAGAATGGCTGTCAGGTGTCAGAATGGCTGTCATCAAAAAGTCTACAAATAATGCTGGAGAGGGTGTGGAGAAAAGGGAACCCCCCAACACTGTTGGTGGGAATGTAAACTGATACAGCCACTATGTAAAATGGTATAGAGATTTCTCAAAAAAACAAAAATAGAGCAATCCTACTCCTGGGTATATATCCAGAAAAAATAAAAACTCCAATTAAAAAAAATACATGCAAACCAGTGTTCATTGCAGCACTATTTACAATAGCCAGGACATGGAAGCAACCTAAATGTCCATCAACAGGTGAATGGATAAAGATGATGTGGTACATATATACAATGGAATATTACTCAGCCATAAAAAAAGAATGAAATAATGCCATTTGCAGCAACATGGATGGACCTAGAGATTGTCATACTGAGTGAAGACAGAGAAAGACAAATATGATATCGTTTATATGTGGAATTTAAACAAAAATGGTACAACTGAACTTATTTACAAAACAGAAGTAGAGTCACAAATGTAGAAAACAAACTCACAGTTACCAAGGCGGAAGGGGGCGGGAAGGGATAAATTGGGAGATTGGTATTGACATATACACACTACTATATATAAAATAGATAACTAATAAGAACCTGCACAGGGAACTCTACTCAATACTCTGTAATGATCTATATGGGAAAAGAATCTAAAAAACAGTGGATATATGTGTATGTATAACTTTCACTTCACTGTATAGCAGAAACTAACACAACACTGTAAATCAACTATACTCCAATAAAAATTTAAAAAATAAGTTGCATGAGATGATCAACACTTTATTATAAAATAGGCTTTGTGTTAGATGATCTTTGCCTCACTGTGGGCTAATGTAAGTGTTCTCAGCATGTTTAAATTAGGTGAGGCTAAGCTATGGTGTTTGGTAGGTTAGGTGTATTAAATACATTTTTCACTTAATGATATTTTCAACTTGTGATGCATTTATTGGAATGTAACCTCATTGTAAGTTGAGGAAGATCTGTTCATGCTTTTGCACACATTCTAACAAATGAAATCATACGGTTATTAATGTTTTTCAATTTTTTAAACTGTATTTCAGAGAGAACTATCTCAACACAAAATGTTTTTTTCTATTTAAGATATATATTTTATCAAGATACATGCACTACACATACACATGTATACACACACATATATGTACATATTTATCATCAAGTGGATGTGCATTTATATGTTTCTATATTGTTTTCCATGACACGCAAGGTTCTTCATAATGGATGCACCATGGTACAAACATCTTTTTGCACTTTTATAATCTTTTAGATTCTTAAAAGTGGAATTATTGAGCCATGGCATATGAACAGCTGATAAACTGCCAAATTGCCTTCCGAAAAGACTTCGAACATTTACACTCCCAGGAAAAGTACATGGGAGTGGCTGTTCATTCACTCACCAGTTTTTGAGAATCATTCGCTAATATATGGCTTCTAATTTGAATTTCCATAGAGGAGAATCAATAGACTACCTGTCGCTTCAGAAGCCAATAAACAGAGAAAATTAGATTGAAGCATGTCATTAAGATGTACAAAAACAACGAATAGAATTAGTACATTCCAAATTACTAGCAGTGAGGTGTATCTTAGCAAACATAGATCATATAAGAGAGTATAAAGGAAATACTTCAGTACCATAAAAAGAAAAAAGCAAAAACTCAGTAATGAAACTAAGACCAAATATTTTCTCATCAGAGTCAGTGTGAATGGGATACCTACTTATTAAGTAAAAAAACAGAAAAAAAAAAAAAAACTGAAACAAAATGCATACACTTAGTAACTCAGAAAGGTTAAAAGAATAGCAAAGCTATATGGCTACATCAGATGAAAAAGATCAAAACGGAATTAAGAGTGAAATGAACTAAAGGTCTCTTCATTAAAATAAAATGTATGTTGCACAATGTATAAAGCCTTACGCAACAAATATAGCACTGAAATGTATGAAATAAAAACAATTGGCAATACAAGTAGAAAATTGTAAAGAGAGACAAATACTTTTTTCTGAATTCTTCACATATTGAGATCAAAAGATCAAAATTAATTTGAAGACGGTCCAAAAACATTCATGAGATTTTACATATATTTATGATGTATAATACATATAAAACATAACGTATTATACATAATTATATGTAATACATAATTAGGTTATATATTTGATTTTATATATGAAATTAAGAATCTATCCATCCAGATGTCTCATATTTATTTATTTATTTATTTATTTTTAACATCTTTATTGGAGTATAATTGCTTTACAATAGTGTGTTACGTTCTGCTGTATAACAAAGTTAATCAGTTATATATATACATATACCTCCATATCTCCTCCCGCTTGAGTCTCCCTGCCACCCTCCCTATCCCACCACTCTAGGTGGACACAAAGCACCAAGCTGATCTCCCTGTGCTATGCGACTGCTTCCCACTATCTATCTATTTTACATTTGGTAGTGTACATATGCCCATGTCACTCTCTCACTTCGTCTCAGCTTACCTTCCCCCTCCCTATGTCCTCAAGTCCAATTCTCTATGCCAGTGTCTTTATTCTTGTCTGGCCCCTAGGTTCTTCAGACTCTTTTTTTTCTTTTTTGATTCCATATATATGTGTGAGCATACGGTATTTGTTTTTCTCTTTCTGACTCACTCTGTATGACACTCTGTATGACAGTCTCTAGGTCGATCCACCTCACTACAAATAACTCAATTTCATTTCTTTTCGTGGCTGAGTAATATTCCATTGTATATATGTGCTACATCTTCTTTATCCATTCATCTGTCAATCGACACTTAGGTTGCTTCCATATCCTGGCTATTGCAAATAGAGCTGCAATGAATATTGTGGTACATGACTCTTCATGAATTATGGTTTTCTCACAGTATATGCCAAGCAGTGGGATTCCTGGGTCATATGGTAGTTCTATTTTTAGTTCTTTAAGGAACCTCCAAACGGTTCTCCATAGTGGCAGTATCAATTTACAATCCCACCAACAGTGCAAGAGGGTTCCCTTTTCTCCACACCCTCCCCAGAATTCATTGTTTGTAGATATTATGATGATGGCCATAATGACTGGTGTGAAGTGATACCTCATTGTAGTTTTGATTTGCATTTCTCTAATGATTAGTGATGTTGACCATCCTTTCATGTGTTTGTTGGCAATCTATGTATCTTCTTTGGAGGAATGTCTATTTAGGTCTTCTGCCCATTTTTGGATAGGGTTGTTTGTTTTTTTCATATTGAGCTGCATGAGCTGCTTGTACATTTTGGAGATTAATCCTTTGTCAGTTCCTTCATTTGCAAATATTTTCTCCACTCTGAGGGCTGTTTTTCATCTTCTTTATGGTTTCCGTTGCTGTGCAAAAGCTTTTAAGTTTCATTAGGTCCCATTTGTTTACTTTTGTTTTTATTTCCATTTCTCCAGGAGGTGGGTCAAAAAGGATCATGCTGTGATTTATGTCACAGAGTGTTCTGCCTATGTTTTCCTCTAAGAGTTTTACAGTGTCTGGATTTACATTTAGGTCTTAAATCAATTTTGAGTCTATTTTTGTGTATGGTGTTAGGGAGTGTTCTAATTTCATTCTTTTCTATATAGCTGCCCACTTACTGAAGAGGCTGCCTTTTCTCCATTGTATATTCTCCCCTTCTTTATCAAATGTAAGGTGACCATATAGGTGTGGGTTTATCTCAGGGCTTTCTATCCTGTTCCATTGATCTATATCTGTTTTTGTACCAGTACCATACTGTTTTGATTACTGTAGCTGTGTAGTACAGTCTCAGATCAGGGAGCCTGATTCCACTAGCTCAGTTTTTCTTTCTCAAGATGGCTTTGGCTATTCAGGGTCTTTTGTGTTTCCATAAAAATTGTGAAAATTTTTGTTCTAGTTCTGAAAAATACCATTGGTAGTTTGATAGGGATTGCATTGAATCTATAGATTGCTTTGGGTAGTATAGTCATTTTCACAATGTTGCTTCTTCCAATCCAAGAACATGGTATACCTCTCCATCTGTTTGTATCATCTTTAATTTCTTTCATCAGTGTCTTATAGTTTTCTGCATACAGGTCTTTTGTCTCCTTAGGTAGATTTATTCCTAGGTATTTTATTCTTTTTGTTGCAATGGTAAACGGGAGTATTTCCTTAATTTCTCTTTCAGATCTTTCATCATTAGTGTATACGAATGCAAGAGATTTCTGTGCATTAATTTTGTATCCTGCTACTTTACCAAATTCATTGATTAGCTCTAGTAGTTTTCTGGTAGCATCCTTAAGATTCTCTATGTATAGTATCATGTCATCTGCAAACAGTGACAGTTTTACTTCTTTTCTGATTTGGATTCACTTTATTTCTTTTTCTTCTCTGATTACTGTGGCTAAAACTTCCAAAACTATGTTGAATAATAGTGGTAAGAGTGGACAACCTTCTCTTGTTCCTGATCTTAGTGGAAATGGTTTCAGTTTTTCACCATTGAGACTGATGTTGGCTGTGGGTTTGTCATATATGGCCTTTATTATGTTGAGGTAAGTTCCCTCTATGCCTACTTTCTGGAGGGTTTTTATCATAAATGGGTGTTGAATTTTGTCAAAAGCTTTTTCTGCATCTATTGAGATGATCATATGGTTTTTCTCCTTCAATTGGTTAATATGGGTTATCACATTGATTGATTTGCATATATTGAAGAATCCTTGCATTCCTGGGATAAACCCCACTTGACCATGATGTATGATCTTTTTAATGTGCTGTTGGCTTCTGTTTGCTAGTATTTTGTTGAGGATTTTTGCATCTATGTTCATCAGTGATATTGGCCTGTAGTTTTCTTTCTTTGTGACATCTTTGTCTGGTTTTGGTATCAGGGTAATGGTGGCCTCATAGAATAAGTTTGGGAGTGTTCCTCCCTCTGCTATATTTTGGAAGAGTTTGAGAAGGATAGGTGTCAGCTCTTCTCTAAATGTTTGATAGAATTCGCCTGTGAAGCCATCTGGTCCTGGGCTTTTGTTTGCTGGAAGATTTTTAATCACAGTCTCAATTTCAGTGCTTGTGATTGGTCTGTTTTTATTTTTTGTTTCTTCCTGGTTCAGTCTCGGAAGGTTGTGCTTTTCTAAGAATTTGTCCATTTCTTCCAGGTTGTCCATTTTATTGGCATATAGTAGCTTCTAATAATCTCTCATGATCTTTGTATTTCTGCAGTGTCACTTTTTACTTCTCCTTTTTCATTTCTAATTCTATTGATTTGAGTCTTCTCCCTTCTTTTCTTGCTGAGTCTGGCTAATGGTTTATCAATTTTGTTTATATTCTCAAAGAACCAGCTTTTAGTTTTATTGATCTTTGCTATCGTTTTATTTCTTTTTCATTTACTTCTGATCTGATGTTTATGATTTCTTACCTTCTGCTAACTTTGGGGTTTTTTTGTTCTTCTTTCTCTAATTGCTTTAGGTGTAAGGTTGGGTTGTTTATTTGAGATGTTTCCTGTTTCTTGGGTTGGATTGTATTGCTATAAACTTCCCCTTAGAACTGCTTTTGCACCATGCTCCGTGGCATGTGGGATCCTCCCGGACCGGGGCATGAACCCATGTCCCCTGCATTGGCAGGCAGATTCTCAACCACTGCGCCACCAGGGAAGCCCTGTATTTAATTTTTGATAGTTTGATTAATATGTATCTCAGCGTGTTTCTCCTTGGATTTATCCTGTGTGGGACTCTCTGCACTTCCTGGACTTGACTATTTCCTTTCCCATATTAGGGAAGTTTTCAACTATAATTTCTTCAAATATTTTCTCAGTCCCTTTTTTTTCCTTTTATTCTTCTGGGACCCCTACAATCCAAATGTTGGTGCATTTAATGTTGTCCCAGAGGTCTCTGAGACTGTCCTCAATTCTTTTCATTCTTTTTTCTTTATTCTGCTCTGTGGTAGTTATTTCCACTGTTTTATCTTCCAAGTCACTTATCTGTTCTTCTGCCTCAGTTATTCCGCTATTGATTCCTTCTAGAGAATTGTTAATTTCATTTATTGTGTTGTTCATCACTGTTTGTTTGCTCTTTAGTTCTTCTAGGTCCTTGTTAAACATTTCTTGTATTTTCTCCATTCTTTTTCCAAGATTTCGATCATCTTTACTATCATTACTCTGAATTCTTTCTCAGATAGACTGCCTATTTCCTCTTCATTTGTTAGGTCTGGTGGGTTTTTACCTTGCTCCTTCATCTGCTGTGTGTTTCTCTGTCTTCTCATCTTGCTTAACTTACTGTGTTTGGAGTCTCCTTTTCGCAAGCTGCAGGTTTGTAGTTCCCGTTGTTTTTGGTGTCTGCCCCCAGTGGCTAAGGTTGGTTCAGTGGGTTGTGTAGGCTTCCTGGTGGAGGGGACTAGTGCCTGTGTTCTGGTGGATGAGGCTGGATTTATTCTTTTTGGTTTGCAGGACCATGTCCGGTGGTGTGTTTTGGGGTGTCTGTTAACTTATTATGATTTTAGGCAGCCTCTCTGCTAATGGGTGGGGTTGTGTTCCTGTCTTGCTAGTTGTTTGGCATAGGGTGTCCAGCACTGTAGCTTGGTGGCCGTTGAGTGGAACTGGGTCTTAGCGTTGAGATGGAGATCTCTGGGAGAGCTTTTGCCATTTGATATTACGTGGGGCTGGTAGGTCGCTGGTGGTCCAATGTCCTGAACTTGGCTCTCCCACCTCAGAGGCTCAGGCCTGACACCCAGCCAGAGCATCAAGACCCTTTTGAGAAGTCTGAGGTCTTCTGCCAGTGTTGAATAGGTATTCTGTAGGAGTCGTTCCACATGTAGATGTAGTTTTGATGTATTTGTGGGGAGGAAGGTGATCTCCACGTCTTACTCCTCCACCATCTTGAAGGTGCCCATCATATTTAATATTTGTAAGGCAGATATTGTTTGTTGTCCACCCACCCAGCAATAATCCACTGTTTTTTCTGGCTAACAGAAAGCCAATTTGAGCATCTTTAACAAAGCAGTATGAACGATGATGGGTCTAAGTTAAAGACAACAATTTGATTTCTAATTGCTAGTAATTATTAGGTGTGTGAGATCAGAGGGAAAATACATTCAGGGCTTCTAGGAAATAATTTTATCCCTGATGTGAGACTTTTGAGAAGAACCCTTTTTTCTCCCTTATTTTTTTTAGACATTGTCTTGAGATAAAATGGTACTTGGGATTGATGTAATCCAGTTGTCTCAGGTCCATGAGGATAAACACTGCCAATACAAGGATTTGGACAAAACATAAAGAAAAGAGTCTTTGTACTTGATGATATCACTGAACTGCAGAACCAAGTTGGCAATCTCTACTTCTGAACTTCTTAAGTGAGATTAAAAAATTGTTCTTAAGCTACTTTCTATCAGCTCTTCTATTACTTGCAGTTGACATAAATAGAGACCACATTCTCAGACCATAAAGCAAAACATGTGAGAATAAAGAAAGTAAAGGGGATAAAAACAACCATTTGGAATTTTTAAAACTCTCCCCTAATCAATTATTGAGTCAAGTTTTGCTTTTGCAAATAATGTCTCGTAAAAATATTCCATATCAAAACCTATGAGATCAGACTAAAGTCTATACAGAAAAAACAAGAAATGGTGAAAGTAAAATGAATTATTCAGGATTTCTGAAAAAGCACACAAGATACACATAAGGACGGCAGAGTAGTCAATTGTGAATTGGAAAAAATTTCTAAAATTAATTGATAAATATAATTGCAATTCCTTTATATTGTTAATAAAGTGGAGATGCTTATTAGCATAAGCAGGAAATAATTGTGCAGAATATCCTCTTTATTTCTTCTTTCTTTGATTATAGGACTTATTTAAATCATAATTATGTATTTTTTGTTTTCTTTCTTTAGACAATTATATCTTTAATGTTTACAAAAAAGTACATATACATGAAGATAGTATACTAACAGTGCATATGAACATACACTATTTGAAAATGTAGTTCTTACTATAAATGTGGGAGTAAAATTTCTAGATCAATTTACAGATGACATCTACAAAAGCAGAAAATTCACAATTATCTTTAGTAATCTAATAGTTCAGCCTAAGTGATTTTATTAATAAAAGATGTTTTCTTGTTTATTCAACAAATATTCATCAAATATCTATTTGTTACAAGACATCAGCCTAGGCAAATGGAAATAGAACAGGTACATGTACCTTTTTTGGTTATCCTCAAAATACAATAAACTCACAAGGATATGACTCATTATTCACAATTTTTAAATCATTTTTTTCTGACACATTTTGGGCCCATTAAACCTGAAGATTCATGCTTTCTTTCATTTCATGAAACACACCTTCTATAGTAACTAATGTAATTTGTTTCTTCAATGTGTTCTGTTCCCTCCATGTACATGGATTTGCATTGTTTGTTCTTCTAACCTCGTCTCTTCTAATAACTTTTGGTGCTGCTTTTTTTCTAATAACATTGTGGTGCTTTTCCTCTGTTTTCTCCGTTGTTCTTTTTAAACACTTCTTGCATGTTACTGACTTTTCTGCCAGATCTGCTCTCTTTTACTTCTAATTTGGTTTTAAGGTCCGTTACGGCTTTATTTTACTCTATAATTCTTACTTTAGCTCTGCTAACGAAATATCATCTAATCTGTATGTTTTATAGAATTCATGGTATTTTAAAATTTTCTTGAGAGTGAGAAAGTTATAAGTGTTTTGTCTCCAGATTTTTAAAAAATGTATTTATTTTTGTGCTCTTCGTCTTTTTGCTGAAGAAATTTTGCATAGTTCTAACATTGGTTATTTTGTTATCTTATCTTCACATCATTTAATTGGCCTGCTACTTGACACCAAACAGTGTGGTATAGGCTCCTGATTCCACTTCCTGTTTATCTGAAAATCACTTGAATAGTGCTTCTCAACCATAGCTACACATTAAAATCACTTTTTAAGAAAATAGAGATGCCTGAATCCCAGCCTAGCAAAATTAAATTTCAATTTTCAGGGTTAGGCCTCAAATCAGTCTTTCATGTAATTGAGCCAAAGCCTAGATATCATTGGTTCTTATTATTTGTTCACCTGCTTGAGAGTAGTAGAAATAGAACTGGGTCCAGGGGAAGCTGGAACTGAGAAACAGGCACAGTGTATCATCTTTCCTCTATTTGCTGAAAGACTGATGCCTGGGCCACTTCCACAAAGTGGTTACAGAGGACCCAATGGTATTTTGTTAGCTGTTGTCATCCACTGCCCTCCAATGCAATTAACTCTCCTTTGACACACCTATTCCAATGCTCTGAGGTTACATAATGTCAGTAGTAGGCATCCTTAACAGACTTTGAGTGGTAGAAGAAACCTTAACAGTCATGTCTTCCCACGTGAGAAAACTCTGATGCCAGAGGGTTAAGATAGTTACCCAGGGTATATGGAAAGGGTGGGGTATGTGAACAAGAAGGGATATAATATATCAGACACTGTTAAGTGCTTTATCCACGTATGTCAGCGACTACATTAAAATGGTATGAAAATGATCAGTTACCTACCCAGCATTCACTCCGCATCTTTCTACTTCTGAATAGCTTCCAGATTTTCTTTGAGAAAACACCATTTCTCCCAATTCAACCCTAGTTTCAACACTCATCAAAAAATCTCCTTCCACTTGCCAAAGTAATTAGTTAGGGGATGGGCAGGAAACCAGGTACAAGCCAAGCAATACACAGCCTTCTCCTGGCTGTACTCATCTGTTTCAGGTTGATTTTCTCAGAGCAAAGCTCAGCCCTTTTAAGTGGATGTGGGAGGCAACACTTTTTCTCTCACTCTCCTACCAGATATGAATGAGAAGTACATAACTCCTGTTACTTCCAGCAGCCAGACTGTGACCATCAGGGAAACCAGCATAAGGGCAGAGCATAAACACAAAAACAAATGGGAAGCAAGAGTGTTGGGAAAAAAATAGAGTGAGAGGCCCTGACTGAACTCTGCCCAACACTTCCCACTTCTGGACTTTTCAGTTAAAATGAGCCAATACATTTCCTTTATTGTTTAATTTTTGAGCTGAGTTTTCTCTCCCTTGCAACTGAAAGCATCATAATTGAATCAGACCTATTACTACTGCTGTTTCATAGAAGAAGAAATCACCTGAGGCTGTACTGTACTGTCCAATTTAGTAGACACTAGCCACATATGGCTATTTAAATTAATTATAATAACTAAACTTAAAAATCCAGTTCCTTCAGTTGTACTAGCCAGATATCAAGGGCTCAATAGACACATGTAGCTAGTGGTTATCTTACTGAACAGCACAGATGTAGAACACTTATATCATCTCAGAAAGATCTACTGGATAGTGCCAGTGAAGAATAGGCTCTCAAGTAATTAGTCCATAGTTACACACTTGTTACCCAGCAGAACTATTATTTGAACCCAAGTTTTAGGTGCCTAGAGGAGTGTTCTATTATATTCCATTAAGTCCCTAAGGTCAAATGTTGCTGAAAATATGCATTACTATGTAATGAAATTGGGCCACTTGTCTGATGTTTAAATTTTATCTCCAAATACAGCGTAAATGAATGGTTCGTGAGACACGTTCACTCATGATCTGGGTTGCTTCATTCATGCTATGTAAATTCTTATTCATGCTGATTTTAGGTTGAGTTTCTAGTACTTTTATCACCAATGTTTGTATTTGTTGTTCTTGCCCAAATTTATATCAGTGGCTAAGCCCTTTTCCTAACACTTTCATCGTTACTGCTTTAATTTTTCTCAAGATTCTTCATGGTTTTCCATTCCCTCGTGAATCAGCTAAATGTCTGTCTTTGCCTTTTTAACTTTCAAATACTTGCACATCAGAAAGCTTTCCCCAAGGTATCTGAGCTCTTCTCTTGACAGACACTGTGACATGAACAAAAAATAGTACAGACTCCTCCATGCATGTCTGAAAATGAATTTGACAAAGCTTATTAATACCAGTAGCCTTCTGGCCATTTTTAAATCTAAGCATTCTGTTCATTGGCAGTAAAGCTTATTTCTTTTTGATTTGCTTTTTAATAAATAACCTATTGAACATTTGAAGTGCTTGCTGGTTATCAAATTTAGAATTAATTGCACTGCATTTCTCCAGGCAGATTAATAAAGCTGCCTATTGCAGCAGAATTCTATTCTAATGGACATTTTGTGGTACTATTGAAAATAATACTGAACACAAATGAAATAAAGATTTAGTTTCAAGCATGACTAAGTTCACAGTCACATTAACTAATGGATAATTTGAGATTTTAATCTTTGCATCTTTAAAAATTCTTATTTTTATTATAAATGGTACATTCTAATTGCTTTAAAATATAAAATGCAGACATATAAGTTGTGTCAAAAATGCTTTCCTAAATCATTTCCTTATGCAAATTTTACGTATATTCTACCAATTTTTACTCAGTGTAATTTTTAACTGTGATAGAAGATTTAAGATTTTGTATTACAGCAAAATGCACTAGGCATTGGTATTCAAGTACAGGAAGTAATGTTAATCCTGGGTTTTACCATGTTCTGTTATTTTGCTATCATTGGTTAGTTGCTTCATGGGACATGGTGCTTCCGTAACAGAGAGCTCAATTAAGGTTAATTAGCAGAAAGGACTTGACATCCATGATTAATAACCTAACTGCTACACTAATGCACCGTGTTTCTTGAACCATGCATCTAGCACCAGGTGTGATCTTGCTAGAGTAATTGAAGTAATAAAGTGTCTCTTCTATATGCTTATTCAGTAGAAATAATCCCTAGGTGAGTCTTAGTTATATTTAAGATGATTTCGTCATTTACATTTGAATAATATTTGCTTCCCATTATATTACTGCAGTGAAATGATGACAAGGATGTATCCAGAATCACTGTTGTGAAAGATAGTTTTATATATACATATATATATGTACACACACACACACACACACACACACACACACATATATATATATATATATAAATATATATAAACAAAAGGCCCCTTTATTTCTTACATTTTAACCTTAATTCACAGTCCTCTTTCTTCTGGCATTATATCTTTCAATAACATAGGGCTCCCAAATTAAAGAGAGGCATAACATAATGGGAGGCCAACAAAGAGAAAATGCATCTGAGTATATCTTTGGCCACACAACAAACATGAAAGCAAAATAAGATCCATTCTTGACAGCTAGAGTTGCCCTGAGCATATATCCCTGTCATAAACAACTTGGCAATTTTACTTATATTCAACACATATTTTGGAGATCTCACCTTACTCTCAGAACATTTATTTTATCTGCCCTGGATCAGGGTGGATTCCTGAGCTAGCATTACAAATATGCAACCAAATGTGTGGTGACAGTCAGTACCGTGGAAAGAACATAGCTTGGAAATCCAAAGATCTGGGTCCTAGATGGGTAAACTATGGGCAAATTTCCTTTATAGAATGCAGAAAGCAATAATAACCTTGTCTGTCTTGTTTACTACTGTGTGCTTGTAACTTAGAACAGTGTCTGGAAAGTTGTAAGTACTCAATAAGTACTAAGTGAATAAATGAATGACATGAGAGGTACGGACCATGCCATCTTCCAGGTCTAACTGTAATGGTTTCTATAGCAGTCCTACTGTGTGCGATGACTGTGTTAATCATGCCTCTTTTGAATCTTCTTTTATCGTAATACAAAGAAAAATACAATATACACTGTGTAATTCTTTAAAGGAATAAATGTTTAAAACGCATGTGAAAACACTTGTAAATTTAAAAGCATAATACCAGTGTTAGTCATTATTAGATCATCTATCTGGACACATCTTACTTGATCATCCTACATTTCTAGGCATTTAGAGACAATAGTGAAAGATGTTTTGCTGAAGAAAGAAAGATTATAACTAGAGCCAACAATGTAGAGAAAACAGATGCTTAGTGGGATAAAAATGTAAATACAATGGTGATAAATTTTTTTTTGTTGTGACCAAATGAATGTATTTATTCACTAAGTAGATCTGTGCAAAAGCTTTCAGCTTCAACATTGAAATGTATATACCACCACCAAATGTTTGGCTGATATCAGAATATATCAAAAACACTCTGAAGAGTCTCAGTGACAATTTTACTAGTAATTTTCCACACAAGAATCCACCACTATCAAAAACCGAGAAACAAAAAAGCCAAACTCCTCAATAGTGCTTACAGCAGGTCTCCCTGAAGTTAAACTCCTGGCTTGTGAAGTCGCCCCATCCTGTCCTAGTGTAGATCCTACACCTGAATCTTGGACTTGAACTTCACCTCTTCAGGGAAGCCTTTCTTCAGCCCCTCCTGCTAGAGGGTATTTCCATTCCTAAAATGCCTCCAGCACTTGGTAACACACACCCATGATTTTTGAAAGGAGACACAGCTATTTCTTGTTAAATAATTAGTGTGTTTTCCCTGTCCCTTGAACAACTAGCCTCACTTCAAAGGCAGAAACCATTACTCATAGATTTATGCTGTCCCTCTCAAGTCGTAACAAGGTTTTACACTTTAGATGTCTAACAAACACATGTTGATTTTATCTGTGAACCCAATACAAAAGCACAGAGTGTTAGAGTTAAAAGGGATACTACAGGTATCACCAGGTTTCAAAAATTTTGAAATTAATGCCTTTAGGAAGGCCCCGTGTCTCCAAGTTCACCACAGTCCCCACCACTTTTGTCTAACCCGCTTGCTTGGTCTCTGAGGCATTCGCAGCTGTCATCGTGGATTCACACCCATGAGAGACTGCTCCAGAGGCCTTTGCTGAATTGCCTGAAATGACAGTGAATCACCTTAATGACACTGCCAGGCCTAATCCGAAGGTCTTATCTATTTTTTTTCAGAGCTCTTTCATTGCAGTATGTTACCTCCTCAAGTGGCTTTTAACCTAATAATCCTTGTTTCTATGCCAACCTGCTTCCTGCCCCCAAATTCAGCTGTAATAAAGGTCAAAGTCAACTAATTCAAAATTAGAGATATTAAAGGGCTATTTGTGAGTGCACAGTACACATTATAAATAACATAATTATTTATAATATATATATATAGTTGATAATATATATATATAGTTTGAGTGCACAGTACACATTATAAATAACATAATTATTTATTATATATATATAGTTTGATAATATATATATATAGTTTGAGTGCACGGAACACATTATAAATGACATAATTATTTATAATATATAGTTTGATTATATATATATATAGTTTGAGTGCACAGTACACATTATAAATAACGTAATTATTTATTATATATATATAGTTTGATAATATATATAGTTTGAGTGCACAGTACACATTATAAATAACATAATTATTTATAATATATATATATATAGTTTGATGCACAGTACACATCATAAATAACATAATTATTTATAATATATATATATATAGTTTGAAAATAAAGATATTTTCATAATAATGCAGAAGAATGAATCTGGAATCATGAAATGTTTAAGTATCAGTAATAATCTAACAACAAAAAACTTTTTATAAGACTTATAAAATTATAACTGAATGGGATCTTTAAATCCACTCTGTGTAAAAATTCCTGAATCATGCTTTAAAATATTTTCAAATTTCCTCTAACTCCTAAGAAAAGGCTCCCACGTCATCACTTTGTCCCTTCACCTTTTCCAGATGTTTAAAAATGAAAATAACAGATGTTTGCTTGCAGGGTAGAGACACCATAGTCAAAAGAATTTAACAAGATGGGGGAGGGGGAGAGGTTATTATAGGCTTACTCAAAAATTGGAAAAGTTATATATGAACTTTGGTATCCATCCCACAGTCTAATACAAATCTAACCAACAATCTATTTTATAATCTAAGCGATGCTTTTATACAGCTTGTTTTTATACTTATGCAATTTTTCCCAATGACATAATCATTCTCTAGATAATTTTGTAATCAATACAATGTAATGTCTGTTTGAAGAGATTAATTGAAAAATCTAAACTAATGCATTTTTTCCTATGGTAAACAGAGCATTTCTGGAATTTATCATGTAAAAAAATTAGTTAAAATATGAGAAAAAACCAAATTTTATCTCCAGTCCTTTCTTGAGGAGGCATATGCTGTTTTTATCTTTTCATTACTATGTTATCATGCAGAGAAAGAAAAGATAAATAAGGTCATATATGTCAGTGACAGTTAATATGTTTATAAAAAAATGAAACTGTGGGACTGAATGTTCTTAAGTGGAAAAATGTATATAAACTGGAAAATAATTTTGAAGAAAAAGCATGTTTGTGGGCTAAAAAGAATAGCAGTGAAAGCATTTTAGAACTATTTTTAGCAAAAGCTCAATCAGTGGGGGGAGGTGGGGGAGGGAGTTGCAGGTAACAATCCTGCAGACCCTCATCTTGAGGAAGTCAAAAGGAAACCAGACAAACCACAAAGTAGAAGATGCATAGGGAAGGAAGAGAGTTGCTAAAGCAGGCGGTTGATACTTGCTCTACACAAAACCTTTGAAGCATGAGCATTATGACAACAGGCCACCTATTGTTTCTATACAAGCATCCTGATTCAGGCACTCTTTGCAGTCACACATTGACCTTACATTTTCCTACATCTATAGAAAATAGCAGCCCCCACTGTTCTGTACCCAGTGACCCTGCTTCATCTTTCTTAACACCGCTTGTCACCACCTGACACGTTTATTTGTATACCGTCTACTAGAATATAACCTTCACAAGGTCAGGGTTTGCTGTTTTGTCCCTCAGGCCTAGAACCATGCTTGGCACATGGAAGGTGCTCAATAAGTATTTGCTGAAAGCATGTGCATTTAGGTACTGATATACTTTCCATGTGATTGATTGTATTTTTGATAATCCTGCTGAATAATCATTTATTTCTTTTGTTATTGAATTATAGACAATGTTACAACAGATATAATTAAATGTGGTATTTAGCTTTAAAGGCAGAAACACATATCCATATACTGTCTTGACCTAAAAGAATTTATCTGAGCTTCAGATTCATTTAAGTCCCTCCTTTGGTTAACTCAACATCTGGTGACCTGGAACTAGACTGAAGATTGGAGGAAACCAGCTCTCTTGACTATCCTGGAGGGATAACTGGGTGTTCGATATTTAACTTAATTTTATATTAAGTTCATTTAGATATTTGAACTACAAGAGGAAATTTTTTACTATTTTTTTTAAACAAGCAGGAGGATCATAGTCATGAGTGTTGGATATATGTGATAAATCAGCAAAGAAAATAGCTCAGCACTGAGTGATGAGGGCTCTTAAAATGCATACTTTCATGTGTAGGTGTGTTTGTGTGTGTGTGTGTGTGTGTGTGTGTGAGAGAGAGAGAGAGAGAGAGAGAGAGAGAGAGAGAGAGAGAGAGAGAGAGAGAGAGAGAGGGAGAGAGAGAGAGAGGTGTTGTGTGCATGTTGGGTGCACAAACTTGACGATGTAATTTCCTCAAACTCTCTAAAGAGGTATATTTTTCACACTTCTAACATATCTCCTTTGTTGTAACAATGTGGAGTCCTAAGTTAGGAAGACATAAACCATCATCTAATCATTTTCTTCTCCTTTCTTTCTTTTTTTCACCCATGGAAACTTTAGCTTAGAAAAAAAAATCTTATGAGAAGCCAAAATCCTAATAAAGTGGAATATGAGCCCAAGGCATCTACCTAGTCAACATCTCCCATCCTCTACCACCTCCAATAGTACACCCTGAACCTGAATACTCCAGAGAGTCCAGTTTAAAACCTAGTGATCTAATCCATAATCTTATTTGATGTGATGCTTCAGTACCATCGTCTCCACCATTTTGACTCTAATATTTGCTTGATCTCCTTGAGTTGCCCTATTCAGTTATATCAAATCATTTAAAAGTTTTACCTTCTGTTGAATTGGAATCCACCCATTAGCATCCACCCTTGAGCCCTAGTTCTGTCCACTACTAGAGCATAGTGAAGGAAGTCCAATTCCACATCTATGGTATCATGCTCACTCATTCCCACTTAAGCATTCCCATTTCCTTCAGACATTTATAGTGTGAAACAGCTTGGGTTTTACCTACCACCCTAGCCATTCTCATTTGCATATACTCAGGTTTGATACTTGCCTCCTGAGGTCTGATGCCCAGCGCTGATAAAGTACAACAGGTTAAGTTCCAAAACATTTAGGTAGAACAAGACAATCACTTTCCTTTTCTGTCTGCATATGCAGCCTAGGACAGGAATAACTTTTATGAAACTGCATAGTAGGACTCTCCACCTAAGAGAGACACCTCCATCCTGCTCTTCTTCAGGTGAACTTTCCCTTTAAGTAGAAGTTTCTGTACATATCCTATAAGTTTCAAGTTATTAAATCTTGCCTGTTGTTTCAGACTGTTGAAAATTCCTAGCCTCAGATTCTATCAATGAGTGAATAAGATATCCATTTCCATTTTCTGTGATTTATCAATCTGATAATTTGATAATTCTAGAAAAAGACAAAGGCAGAGTCCAGCAGGTCATTTCTAGAGACTTTCTTCTAAATTGACATTGACATTAGTTAGCATTTAAAATTTTTCATTGTTCAACCAGTTATGAATCTACCCACTTCTGCTATTACTAGTTCACAATCATCTGACATGCTCAGATAAATGAGTGATAAATGTTTAAGTTGAAATCAAGATACCCTTATTACAAGGTTAATTAATAATACCAGCTACAAAAACAAAAACAAAAGATGACAGTCCTCTCTGTGAGCTCTCTGCTGCCTTCTACTGGGAACATTTTTTATGTAATGAGTGAAAAATCATATTTTGAAAAATCTGCTGTGGAATTTTGCTTAAGATTAATGTCAACGACACTGCCCTATTTTTCATGGAATTTTAGTATATGTTATGATTGCTACTTAATAACAACAAAGCTTGCAATTAATTCTTATATCTTTTTTCCCCTGAGAACTCAAAACTCTGATGTTTTATTTAACCTGTTTTCACATTCCTGGAGGGTGCCTTTTATATTCACAAAACACAAGCTACGAATGATGGCAACTGTCATTTATAGTCTAGGGTTATAAGAATTCCTTAACTTATTTTAAATGCCCAGGATAAATGTAAAGAACAGTTTTCAGAACAACAATATCAGAACAGTATCAGCAACAATATCACACAACGATTGCCTTTGACAGGAGTGTATTTCTACCTCAAAACAGGTAATATATTTTAAAATCCTTTTAATAATAATATTCCCCACAGTACTCACATATAGCTGTTACTCTGACACACAAGTTTGGCCAAAAGAACTCAAAGGTCAAAGGAAATTATGTCATTCCAGCCAATATACAGGCTGATCCCTGATTATCTTTTCACAGTAAAAATGTTACTGCCTACTTCATTGCTTTGACATTCAGGAAATCTCACTTTGACTTTGTTACCACATAAGCCCAATGTTTCTCCCTCTGTTGCTCTTGTTTTTTCTCAAGGGACTGTTTGTCAGGTTTCATTTGTAATATCCTGACTTTTGAGGTCAACTGTCTCTGACAACCATTTTAATAGTAACATTAATACAATTCTTTTCTTACTTAGTATCATTAAACTTGTATTTGTATATTTGATTTTCTAAAATCAAACAGCTAGCACTGAGCTCTTAAAGTTTTAGTTGTATTGTTGTCAAAGAATAATAAATTAGAGAGGAAGATCGATGCTACAAAATGGCAAAGAGAAAGGAGTAAAGCACTTTATATACAACTGATACCTCCTTAATTATGCATGTTTTGGACCATATATTTTAAATGGATTAAGAAAAACTACATCAGAATCCCAGGGTGCTTATTAAAAAAGCAGATACAGGGTTCTTCCCAGGCCTGCCTCTTTAGACTTGTCATTCATAATCACACACCATCACATTAGACAGAGTCATTTTTAAATGAATCATCTGGAAATTAATTATTTTTCACACACACCCATGATTTATCTATTAATTTAAAATTTAGAATTTGATATATTGGAGTTTCTTGAAATAGACTATTCACAGACTGGTGAACTTGACAGCAGCCTGGAATTCTTTCCGACATCTCACAGGGGGAAATTGGTTGGAAAAGGAGGACAGCTTGGAAGCACCTCAGTGAGGCGTGACACCTGTGGCCTCTGGGACAGAGCTTTTTCTATGGAAATGGCCAAAAGGGTGAATATTGTGATGGTTGAAAGTGTAATACAGCCTCCTAAAAAACAGCTGTGATATTATCATTTGTTGGGACAATTTCCAACACAGGCCACCTAAAAATCTGATCATTTTTAAAATCCATAATTATCAGGTGCTGTTGTAGAAAACATTGTGCTAGGCCTTGAATGTTAAAAAACAATAAAGTTCAGAGTCTCTTTCCTCAAGGATTCATAGGCTAAAGGGGCAAAATCAAGCATTTGATTCTACTTGGACAATCTTTAAATAGCAAGACATTAACCTTCTGATCTGAGTTATCTCACTATTTTGTAGGCCAAATCTAGAGGTCGTTTACCTCCAAGGAAATTCTGAAAAACCAAGCCCTGAATTTTCGGTGTCTTATAAACAATGCCTATCTTATCTGTGCATGTCAGAGTCAAGAGGTGCTTCTCAGGGCATTTGGAAGCCTTTAGGATAAATTTTCCTGTTTTTTTCCCCCCTAAAATGAAGAAAGGCCTTATTTGGTATTTCAGAAGTTTGACATTGTTCGTCACACTTTTCTACTGCTATCCTGGCTAATTACAAGCCTGCCTCGAGCCCAAGACTCGTAGGTTTAAGTTTTATTAAGAAATGCTGTAGAGGATAGGAAAGTGAACAAAAGGGCTTGGGTGGGTGGCCAGGGCCCTGGCTCGATTTCTGCTCCACCCCTTACTGATTGGTGGTCTTGGAACGACACTTCCATTCTGAGACTCTGTTCTCATCTCTGAGTGTGCACCAGATCATTTCAAAGGTAACTTCAGGGACAAACATTCAAACATTATCTTGAGAAGCTTAAAATCAGAGAACCTGCTCTCACTTCATACCACACCTGCTGGTATCGTGTCAACAGGCAGAGAACTAAAAATACTGCTTTTAAAAATAATTACATGGGGGCTTCCCTGGTGGCGCAGTGGTTGAGAATCTGCCTGCCAATGCAGGGCACATGGGTTCGAGCCCTGGTCTGGGAAGATCCCACATGCCGCGGAGCAACTGGGCCCGTGAGCCACAACTACTGATCCTGCACGTCTGGAGCCTGTGCTCCGCAACAAGAGAGGCCGCGATAGTGACAGGCCTGCGCACCGCGATGAAGAGTGGCCCCTGCTCGCCGCAACTAGGGAAAGCCCTCGCACAGAAACGAAGACCCAACACAGCCATAAATAAATAAATAAATAAACAAAGTAACTCTTTAAAAAATAATAATAATAATTACATGAATTAAGTCTAAACGTGCATCTTTCCTTGTGTAAACAAATTTTCAACCATTCTATTCTTTTCTCCACGTTGTATTTCTCTTAACTTCTGAATCTTTTTCAGGATGCATAAAACACTATCACACCTATTTCCAAAATAATTTCGTGAGTTTTACAACTGCTCTCAGTCCATAAGATGTCAAGTAGAGTGATGAGTGATTCCCAAATTTTCAGATCTGGAGAGGTAAGCACCAAAATGCAAGGTAACCTACCTACATATGTTGAAGATATAAATTGAAAAGCTAAAGTCATAGACATCATGCATACAAAATGCACACTGACCTAATTAAAAAAAAAAACAGAACATTTTGTGGACTGGACTTCTATTAAATCTACTTAGCAGCTTTCTTCAATTTTATTTTTTGTTGGAGAAAAGCACAGATGCATCAATAGTTTATTCTTAGAGTCCTCTTAAAGCTAATAAAATCTAATGAATGTTTCAAAAATTGGGGGAAAGGGAGAAGTGAATGAATCCTTGTTTTTCTTAACTTCCTTAAGCTCCAGTTTCCTTATCCACAAGATAAAAATAACACTGCTACCTAACTCATGGACTTGTTATAAGGACTGAATGTGATAATGTGAATAAAGCCCTCTACCCGCTACCTGGTAGACATTAATGGCTTACTTATGGGTTTCCTAAGCTGACCATGATGCTTGTTACTAAATGCACTTTATCTCTTTTCATTCTGCCATGTTTAATTGTGTGATATTTATTGTGGGATGTGGATATTTATGCTCATTTTACAAGTGAAAAAAAACAGAATCAGAACTTAAGGTTGTTCTCCAACATCACACAATGCAAGATGATTAAGGTAGGAAATTACCTCAGGTCTACATGGCTTTAAGCATGTGCTTTTTCTGCTGCATTACACTGTGTCTTCTTGTTCCCTGATCCAAATGTGTAAGCCTTAAAATGTTTATTTTGAGCTCACGGGGGAACTTTGAGTTCATAAATCTACATAGTAGAATCATATCATTGGTTTTTTATGTATGGAAAACTAAAATTTACTGAGATTTTGGAAAACTTATGTGTCTTCTGTATCAAAATAAATTTTAGTTTTCAAAGTAATCTTTGGAATGTGGACCAGTGTTCTCCTTCCATCTGACCAGAGTATTATGGAACTGCCAACTCACTAGTGACTCAAGTCAATTTGTCTCACTATTTGAATTCCTTCCTTCCTTTATCCCTTCCTCAAAATACTGTTTTAACCAGTTTTTTAATTTACCATATTCACTTTTGGTTGTTTCCAAGAATGAAATTATCCCATAAAGATCAATACTCACCAACTTTAAAGATATTCAAAAGAACATAAATATACTAAAAGCATATCTATATGAATAGACCCTAATATTATTTTGTAAAATGACACATTTCAGAATAAATGCAAAGTCTGTTCATTCCTTCCTTCCTTCCTCCCTCCCTTTCTTCCCTAGCGCTATTTTAAAAAGAACATATCATTGAATTTAAACACTCTGACCTAGTATATTTGTTGAAAGTTTTGATCTATTTCAACAAATATTTATTGAGTACCTACTAACTGTCAGGCATTGTTCTGAGTTCTTGGAATGTATGAGTAAACAAAACAAATCCTGCCCTGGTGGAGCTTACATTCCAGTGAGGGGGTGACAAAAACAGAAAATAAATATAACATATAAACAATACATTATTTTAGAAGGTGCTAAGTGCTATGGGAAAACAGAAAAAAAATAGAGCAGATTAAGAGGGTTTGAAAATAGTGGAGTAGGGGGCAGACTGCAAATTTCTATAGAGCAGTCAGTGTAGGCCTCAGTAAGAAGGTGGTATTTTTGTAAAATTTGAAGGACGTAAGGACATAGCTTTCTAGAGGAAGAGAGTCTCAGGAAGAGAAAACAGCTAGTGCAAAGTTGGGAGTGTACCTGATTGTGTGCTTGTATGGATTTGAGACATAGTAAGTGTGTACCTGGGAGTGTACCTGTATGGATTTGAGACATAGTAAGTGTGTACCTGGGAGTGTACCTGTATGGATTTGAGACATAGTAAGTGTGTACCTGGGAGTGTACCTGTATGGATTTGAGACATAGTAAGTGTGTACCTGGGAGTGTACCTGTATGGATTTGAGACATAGTAAGTGTGTACCTGGGAGTGTACCTGTATGGATTTGAGACATAGTAAGGATGCTAGTGTGGCTGGGACAGTGAGGTGTGCAGAAGCAGAAGAGACCAGAGAGGAACTGGCAGATCATGCTGGACGTTGCAAGCCAGTTTAAGGAATGCAGCTTTGACTCTGTGTGAAATGGAGGCCAATGCTATGTTTTGAATAGAGATATAACATGATCAGACTAACCTTTTAAAAAATTCCTCTGGCTGCTGCATTGAGGATAGACTGTAGGGTAAAGGTAGAAAGAGGTGGGGGGCAGGGGTACCAGTTTGGAGGCAAGAGATAATGGAACAGGGTGGTAGCAATGGTGGTAAGTGAGCATGTATATCAGTGGCCCCCAACCTTTTTGGTACCAGGGACCGGTTTCATGGAAGACAATTTTTCCATGGATCGGGGGTGGGGCAGGAGGATGGTTCAGGCAGTAATACGAGTGAGGGGGAGCGGCCGATGAAGCTTCTCTCACTCACCTGCTGCTCACCTCCTGCTGTGCGGCCCAGTTCCTAACAGGCCAGGGACCGGTAACGGTCCACGTCCTGAGGGTTGGGGACCCCTGGTGTATATGGCTTTGTACCTTTCATACAGCTTTTAAATTCAATTAGCCTCTTTAGAAAGTATGCAGACCGTGTCAGTCATAACCAAAGACATGCAAAAGGTACAAGAGCTGATGTACAATAAGGGTCTAATAAATATATTCTGGAAAGAAAAATGAGTTTTTAGAAATAAAACTAGCTATTACTTACCTAGTACATAATCTCAGTATTTTACGCATAATTTTCATGTAAAGCTCAACTCATCCCTAATGAGGTTGCTACTATTATCACACCTACCATACTGATGGGGAAACTGAGGCACAAGGTGTTGTAAAACTCATCCAAGCCCAGGAGGTGGCAGAGCAGAGATGAGTCTGAGCACTCTGGTCCCAAGACACCTGCTCTTCACACTATGCAACACTGCTTCAAAGAAGTAAGTTATAATTCACTATAATTCATGGATTCAAAAATTGGAGTTTTTATGCTTGGCATACATTCATTTTCATAACTGCAGAAGCATGATAGGTAAGGTACACGCAGACACTAAGATAAAACATACTTTCTTTATGAAATTAAGTCACCCACATTAAGAAAATCTGAAATGTGCCATAAAAAGCAGCAAATTGTTAGTGATAGTCGAAATTGTACCTTTTATTTTTATTCAGTTCTGAAATATGTTGGAGTAGAAAATGTACCATGAGCAATTTGTTGTCTCAAACACTAAAGTGGCTTTGTGGCAGACTAAGATAATACATCTTCTCAGTGTAATATTTTGTTTGAATGCATAGAATTGTTGCATTTAAACTTAGTAATGTTACATTTTTCCAACTCGGTGGTGTATATTTTGACATATATGACTGAAGAATCCAATTATACACCTCAGGTAAAGGGCACAATGAACAGCCAAAAAAGGGGCTTTATTTAGAAATACAGCACACCATATTTTTTACCTCTAAAGGGAAAAAAAAATAAAGGCACATAATTGAGGATTAATGAACCATACGCAAAATTTATTGAATAATTTATTTGGTAAAATAAAGGGAGCACATGAAAGAGGTATGTGAAAAATCAGCATTGTCATTTCTGCAGTGTTTAATATTGTAGAAAAATTGAAATACAAAAGAGGTTGTGAAGTTGCTTAAGAAAGATAGTTTTATCAGTGAAGAGTAATGAACCAAACATGCTGATGTGTTTTTGATAGCACAAGGCTGTCATGAACTCCTTCAGGTCCCTAGAATATGAAGAAATCCCTAGCAAGAAGATTTCTTTGTCTAGAAATCAAGTTAAAAAATATACATATGGCTCAAGAATCATGTAGAGGCCCTGCTAATGTTTGAGAATTTCAAATTTTTGATTTTTAAATATACACCTTTTCACAAGCACGCTATGTAGTCAGGAATATATATGTGCCTTGCCTTACCAATTAAATGAGATCTTGAAAGTGTCTCAAGAGAACACTTTCCCTCCGTTGTTCTAACTGAGATTTTCATCTAAATGATAAAAACAATTCACTCAGAACACTTCTATGCATGGTCCGTGTAGCTTCCCAAATGATGACAGAAAAGTAATCAAAGATAGTCAAATATCACATTTTTTGCACACTTATCAAGACAAATAAAGTGAACCTCACTCAAGGAGCCCCTCAGCAATAGGAATGTTGAACATTCAGAATTGCTGGGCACTTAAGAAGATGGAAACCAGAACCTTTGCTACCCAGAAATTATGGAAATTTGCTCTCACAAATTGCTTGATTAAAGACTTTAATCGAAAGGAGACAGATTCAGAAGTTGTTATGAATCACTTCCAGGCTTGATTTCAACACCTTCACAAATATTCCTTAACTATCTAATTTTTGTCAAGAAATATTCAAGGCTGTGGGTGGAGGAATTTAAAGATGAATAAAATAGTCTCTGCTCTCAAGGAGTTTATTTAGTCAATCAATATGTAGTGTCCCCAGGCACTGTTCCAGGACTGGGGATATAGTAGTGAACAAGATAAAGAACCTGGCTTTAAAGAGTTTACATAATAATGGTGCTGGCAATAAACAAGTAATTAAATAAATAAATAAATACTGGTAACATGTCATTTCAGGTGGTGAAAAGTGCAATGCTGAAAAATAAAGCAACTTTAGGGGAGAATGATGGGGACAGAGGGGTTCCTGTTGGAGATGTGGCTGACAAGGAGAACTTTTCTGAGGATGTGGCACCTTCACCAAGACCTGACTGAATTTCAGGAGTTAGTTGTGGGAAAATACACAAAAAAGGAGAGTTCCAGCCCTTAGGTAGGATCCACTTGGGATGCCTGAGCCCAACAAGGAGGCAAATGTGCTAGAATAAAATGAGTAAAGAAGGGAAAGAAAAGGCTGTGAGGTTGGAGAAGTCACCTGGAGCCAGGTTATACAAGGTCATGGTAAGGGTTTTAGATTTTGCCATAAGTGGGAAGAAAAGTCATTCTCAGGTTAAATGCAGGGAATGACATAATCTGACTTACGTTTTATAAGATCATTCAGCTTGGAATATATTTTTAAGGTGGAGTCAACAGTACTTACTGATGGACTGAAGTGAAGTATGGGAGAAAAAGAGGAATCAAAGGTAACATCTATGATGTTTGAGAAACTGGTTGACACTGGGTATCATGTACCCAGGTGGGAAACAGTATGAGAGTTGCTGTGTTGGTAAAGGAGATCAGACTTTATCAGCCTTAAATTTGAATGTGCTAAGTTTGAAAAGCCTATTAGACATTAAAATGGAGATGTCCAAGGAAGCCACTGGGTATACTGTGAGAGCTACAGATATAAATTAGGAAGTCATAGTGTAAGGATGAAATTTAAAGCCTTAAGACTGAAGGAAATTTCTCCAGCACATGAGTGTAGATAGACATGGGTTAGAGGTCTGAGCCCTCACTGTTCAGATGATAGGAAAATAATGTGAGATCACAGCAGCTAAGGTAGAAGTAGAACTAAGAAAATATCCACGGATACTGAAAGTTGTTCTAAAGATGTATTGCTGCACAACAAACCATCCAAAAATTTAGTGGCGTAAAACAGCCACCATTTTATAAGCTCATGATTCTATGGGTCATCAATTTAGGGAAGACAAACTAGGAATGGTTTGTCATGTCTGGGACCTCAGCTGGGTTGACTCAAATAAGTGGGAATGGCTACAGCCACACATCTTGGGCCTCAGTTCTCTACCCAGCCTTTCTACATGCAAGTTTGGACTTCCTCACTGCATAGTGGTCTCAGAGTAGTCAAATATCTTGGTCAAGCTCCAAGAAACCAAACTAGAAGCTGTCATTCCCTTAAAGATTGGGCCCTAAATTGGCAGTGTTCCTTCTGCCATAATCTCTTGTTCAAATCAGTATTCACATTCAGCTCATATTCACTTAAGAGGAATACACCCCATCTGACTATAAACTGTTTAAACTACCATGCCAATTTCTCATAGTTATTAACTATTAAAAAATAGTCATTTCCTGAACCACCAATGTATCAAAGCATAAGTTAAGAGAAAAATTATCTTTAGACAAATAAAAATGAAAACACAACATACCAAAACTTATGGGGTACAGCAAAAGAAGTTCTAAGAGGGAAATATATAGCTACAAACCCATTCCTCAAAAAAATGGAAAGATTGCAAATAAACAACCTAACATTACATCTCAAGGAACTGGAAAAAGAAAAACAAGCTAAGCTTAAAGTTAGCAGAAGAAAGAAAATAATAAAGATTACAGTGGAAATGAATAAAATAGAGAATAGGAAAACAGAAAAGGTGAACAAAACTAAGAGTTGGTTCTTTGAAAAGATAAACAAAATTGACAAATCTTTAGCTAGACTCACCAAGGAAAAAAGAGAAAAGACCCAAGCCAACAAAATTATAAATGGAAGAGGAAACATTATAACTGATACCACAGAAATACAAAGGATCATAAGAGGCTACTATGAACAATGATATGCTAACAAACTAGACAAGCTAGAAGAAATGGATAAATTCTTAGAAACATATAACTTACCAGACTGAATCAGGTAAAAATAAAAAATCTGAATAGACCAATTACAAGTAAGGGGATTGAATCAGTAATCAAAAATCTCCCAATGAAGAAAAATCAGGACCAGATGGCTTCACTGATTAATTCTACCAAATATTTAAAGAATAATTAATATCAATCTTTCTCAAACTCTTCCAAAAAGTAGAAGAGGAGGAACACCACTTCTAAACTCCTTTTGTGAGGCTAGCATTACCTTGATACCAAATCCATAAAAGACACTACAAGAAAAGAAAACTACAGGCCAATATTCATGAAGAATATAGATATAAAAATTCTTAATAAAATACTAGCAAACTGAATTCATCAGAATATTAAAAGGATGATTCACCATAATCAAGGGGATTTACCCCTGGATTGCAAGGATGGTTCAACACATACAAATCAATAAATGTGATACATCACAGTAATAGAATGAAAAAAAATGGAACGATCATCCCAACAGATGTAGAAAAAGCATTGGACAAAATTCAATATCTGTTCATGATAAAAAAAACTCCCAACAAATTAGATACAGAAGGAATGTATCTTAGGATGATAAAGGCCATATATGACAAGCCTACGGCTAACATCATACTCAGTGGTGAAAGGTTGAAATATTCCCTCTAAGATCAGGAAAAGACAATACTGCTCTTCTCATTACTCATATTCATCATAGCACTGGAAGTCCTAGGCAGAGCAAACAGGCAAGAAACAAAAGGCATTAGAATTTTAAAAAAGGAGTAAAATTGCCTTTATTTGCAGATGACATAAATTTATATATAGAAGACCCTAAATACTCAAATCTAATCAATCTCATTCAGTAAGTTTGCAGGATACAAAATTAACATACAGAAATCAGTAGAGTTTCTATACACTAACAGTGAGTTATCTGAAAAAGAAATAAAGAAAAAAGGATTCCATTTATGACAGCATCAAAAATAATAAACATTTAGGAATAATTTAACCAAGGAGATGAAATATCTCTACTCTGAAAACTACAAGACACTGATGAAAGAAAGCAAAGAAGATTCAAATAAATAAAAAAATATTCTGTGCTCATGGATTGGAATAATTTAAATTGTTAAAATGTCCATACTACCCAAAGCCATCTATAAATTCAATGTAATTGCTATCAAGATTACAATGGCTTTTTTTTTTTTTTTTTTACAGAGGTAGAAAAAACAAGCCTGAAATATATATGAAACCACAAAAGACCCAAATAGCCAAAGGAATCCTAAGAAAGAATAACAAAGTGGAGGCATCACATTCCTAATTTCAAGCTGTATTATAAAGCTATACTAACCAAAACAGTATGGTACTGAAATTAAATAGACACATAAACCAAAGGAACAAAATTGAGAACCTAGAAATAAACCTATGCATACACAGTCAACTACTACTTGACAAGACAGCAGTGAATACTCAGATGAAGAAAAGACAGTTTCTTCATAAATGATGCTAGGAAAATTGGATCTTCACATGAATTCTATCTTACAGCACTGACAAAAATTAACTTGAAATGGATGAAAGACTTAAATGTAAGTGTTAGAGCCATAAAACTACTAGAAAAAAACATAGGAAAAAAATTCCTTGATACAGGTCTTGGCAATGATTTTTTGGAGATGACACCTAAAGGGCAAGCAACAAAATAAACAAGTGGGACTACATCAAACTAAAAACTTCTACACAGCAAAACAAGTGATCAACAAAATAGCAAGGCACTTCACAGAATGGGAGAAAATATCTGCAAATCATATATCTAATTAGGGGTTAATATGCAAAATATATAAAGAATTCATATATCTCAATAGCAGAAAACCATAATCCAGTTTAAGAAATGGGCAAAGGACTGGTTACCACAAAACTCCTAGAGGAAAACATAGGCAGACCACTCTTTGACACAGACCACAGCAATATTTTTTTGGATCCTTCTCCTAGAGTAATGGAAACAAAAGCAAAAATAAACAAATGGGACCTAATCAAACCTAAAAGATTTTGCACAGCAAAGGAAACCATAAACAAAAAAGACAACCTACAGAATGGGAGAAAATATTTACAAATGATGCAACTGACAAGGGATTAATTTCCAAAATATACAAATAGCTCATACAACTCAATATCAAAAAAAAAACCAAAAATCCAATCAAAAAATGGGCAGAAGACCTAAATAGACATTTCTCCAAAGAAAACATAAGAATGGCCAACAGGCACATGAAAAGACACTCAATATCACTAATTACCAGAGAAATGTAAATCAAAACTACAATGAAGTATCACCTCACACCGGTCAGAATGGCCATCATCAAGAAGTCTACAAATAGGGGGACCTTCAAGATGGCAAAGGAGTAAGACATGGAGATAACCTTCCTCTCCACAAATACATCAAAAATACATCTACATGTGGAACAACTCCTACAAAACACCTACTGAACGCTGGCAGAAGACCTCAGACTTCCCAAAAGGCAAGAAACTCCCCATGTACCTGGGTAGGGCAAAAGAAAAAAGGAAAAACAGAGACAAAAGAATAGGAATGGGACCTGCACCTCTGGGAGGGAGATGTAAAGGAGGAAAACTTTCCACACACTAGGAAGCCCCTTCACTGGCGGAGACAGGGTGGGTGGGGGGCGGGGGGTCAGCTTCAGAGCCATGGAAGAGAGCGCAGCAAAAGGGGTGCAGAGGGCAAAGCAGAGAGATTCCTGCACAGAGGATTGGAGCCGATCAGCACTCACCAGCCTGAGAGGTTTGTCTGTTCACCCGCCGGGGTGGGAGGGGGCTGGGAGCTCAGGCTCCGGCTTCAGAGTTCAGATCCCAGGAAGAGGACTGGGGTTGCCTGCAGGAACACACCCTGAAGGGGGCTAGTGTGCCACACCTAGCCGGGAAGGAGTCCGGGAAAAAGTCTGAAACTGCCTAACAGGCAAGAGACCATTGTTTCAGGGTGCACGAGGAGAGGGGATTCAGAGCACCGCCTAAACAAGCAGCAGAGATGGGCATGAGCCACGGCTATCAGTGCGGAAACCAGAGACAGGCATGAAACGCTAACGCTGCTGCTGCAGCCACCAAGAAGTCTGTGTGCAAGCACAGGTCACAATCCACATCTCCCCTCCTGGGAGCCTGTGCAGCCCACCACTGCCAGGGTACCGTGATCCAGGGACAACTTCCCTTGGAGATCACATGGTGCGCTTCAGGCTGTTGCAATGTTACGAAGGCCTCTGCTACCTCAGACTTGCCCTGCATTCCGTACCCCTCCCTCCCGCCAGCCAGAGTGAGCCAGAGCTCCCTAATCAGCTGCTACTTTAACCCCGTCCTGTCTGGGCAGGGAACAGACACCCTCAGGCCACCTACAAGCAGAGGCGGGGCCAAATTCAAAGCTGAACCCCAGAAGCTGTGCGAATAAAGAAGAGAAAGGGAAATCTCTCCCAGCAGCATCAGGAGCAGCGGATTAAATCTCCACAATCAAATTGATGTACCCTGCATCTCTGGAATACCTGAATAGACAACAAATCACCCCAAAATTGAGGGGGCAGACTTTGGGAGCAACTGCAGACTTGGGGTTTGCTAATATCCCATGCAAAATGAAATCCAAAGAAAGCTGGAGTAGCAATTCTCATATCAGACAAAATAGACTTCAAAATAAAGACTAGTACAAGAGACAAAGAAGGAAACTCCATAATGATCAAGGGATCAATCCAAGGAGAAGTTATAACAATTGTAAATATTTATGCACACAACACTGGAGCACCTCAATACATAAGGCAAATCCTAACAGCCATAAAAGGGGACATCGACAGTAACACAATCATAGTAGGGGACTTTAAACCCTACTTTCACCAATGGACAAATCATCCAAAATGAAAATAAATAAGGAAACACAAGCTTTAAATAATACATTAAACTAGATGGACGTAATTGATATTTATAGGACATTCCATCCAAAAACAACACAATACACTTTCTTCTCAAGTGTTCATGGAACATTCTCCAGGATAGATCACATCTTGGGTCACAAATCAAGCCTTGCTAAATTTAAGAAAATTGAAATCGTATCAAGTATCTTTTCCGACCACAACGCTATGAGACTAGATATCGTAATTACAGGAAAAAAACCAGTAAAAAATACAAACACATGGAGGCTAAACAATACACTACTAAATAACCAAGAGATCACTGAAGAAAGCAAAGTGAAAATCAAAAAATAACTAGAAACAAATGACAATGAAAACACGATGACCCAAAATCTATGGGATGCAGCAAAAGCAGTTCTAAAAGGGAAGTTTATAGCAATACAATCCTACCTCAAGAAACAAGAAACATCTCAAATAAACAACCTAACCTTACACCTAAAGCAATTAGAGAAAAAAGAACAAAAAACCCCCAAAAGTCAGCAGAAGCAAAGAAATCATAAAGATCAGATCAAAAATAAATGAAAATGAAATTAAGGAACCAATAGCAAAGATCATTAAAACTAAATGCTGGTTCTTTGAGAAGATAAACAAAATTGATAAACCATTAACCAGACTCACCAAGAAAAAAACAGAGAAGATTCAAATCAACAGAATTAGAAATGAAAAAGGAGAAGTAACAATTGACACTGCAGAAATACAAAGGATCATGAGAGATTACTACAAGCAACTATATGCCAATAAAATGGACAACCTGGAAGAAATGGACAAATTCTTAGAAAAGCACAACCTTCTGAGACTGAACCAGGAAGAAATAGAAAATATAAACAGGCCAATCACAAGCAATGAAATTGAAACTGTGATTAAAAATCTTCCAACAAAAAAAAGCCCAGGACCAGATGGCTTCACAGGCAAATTCAATCATTTAGAGAAGAGCTAACACCTATCCTCAAACTCTTCCACTATATAGCAAAGGGAGAAACACTTCCAAACTCATTCTACGAGGCCACCATCACACTGATACCAAAACCTGACAAAGACGCCACAAAAAACGAAAACTACGGGCCAATATCACTGATGAACATAGACGCAAAATCCTCAACAAAATACTAGCAAACAGAACCCATAGCACATTAAAAGGATCACACACCATGATCAAGTGGGGTTTATCCCAGGTTGCAAGGATTCTTCAATATACACAAATCAACCAACGTGATAAACTATATTAACAAAATGAAGGAGAAAAACCATACGATCATCTCAATAGATGCAGAAAAAGCTTTTGACAAAACTCAACACCCATTTATGATAAAAACCCTCCAGAAACTAGGCATAGAGGGAACTTACCTCAACATAATACAGGCCATATATGACAAACCCACAGCTAACACTGATCTTAATGGTGAAAAACTGAAACCATTTCCACTAAGATCAGGAACAAGATAAGGTTGCCCACTCTCACCACTATTATTTAACATCATTTTGGAAGTTTTAGCCACAGCAATCAGAGAAGAAAAAGAAATTAAAGGAATCCAAATTGGAAAAGAAGTAGTAAATCTGTCGCTGTTTGCAGATGACATGATACTATACATAGAGGATCCTAAAGATGCTACCAGAAAACTAATAGGGCTAATCAATGAATCTGGTAAGGTAGCGGGATACAAAATTAATACACAGAAATCACTTGCTTTCCTATACACTAATGATGAAAAATCTGAAAGAGAAATTAAGGAAACACTCCCATTTACCACTGCAACAAAAAGAATAAAATACCTAGGAATAAACTTACCTAAGGAGACAAAAGACCTGTATGCAGAAAACTATAAGACACTGATGAAAGAAATGAAAGATGATACCAACAGATGGAGAGATATACCATGTTCTTGGATTGGAAGAATCAATATTGTGAAAATGACTATACTACCCAAAGCAATCTACAGATTCAATGTAATCCCTATCAAATTACCAATGGCATTTTTTACAGAACTAGAACAAATCATCTTAAAATTTGTATGGAGACACAAAAGACCCCGAATAGCCAAAGCAGGCTTGAGGGAAAAAAACGGAGCTAGAGGAATCAGACTCCCTGACTTCAGACTATACTACAAAGCTACAGTAATCAAGACAATATGGTACTGGCACAAAAACAGAATCATAGATCAATGGAACAAGATAGAAAGCCCAGAGATAAACCCACTCACCTATGGTCAACTAATCTATGACAAAGGAGGCAAAGATATACAATGGAGAAAAGACAGCCTCTTCAATAAGTGGTGCTGGGAAAACTGGACAGCTGCACGTAAAAGAATGAAATTAGAATACTTCCTAACACCATACACAAAGATAAACTCAAAATGGATTAGAGACCTAAATGTAAGACTGGACACTGTAAAACTCTTAGAGGAAAACATAGGAAGAACATTCTTGGACATAAATCACAGCAAGATCTTTTTTGATCCACCTCCTAGAGTAATGGAAATAAAAACAAAAATAAACAAATGGGACCTAATTCAACTTCAAAGCTTTTGCACAGCAAAGGAAACCATAAACAAGACGAAAAGACAACCCTCAGAATGGGAGAAAATATTTGCAAACAAATCAATGGACAAAGGATTAATCTCCAAAATATAGAAACAGCTCATTCAGCTCAATATTAAAGAAACAAACACCCCAATCCAAAAATGGGCAGAAGACCTAAATAGACATTTCTCCAAAGAAGACATACAGATGGCCAAGAAGCACATGAAAAGATGCTCAACATCACTAATTATTAGAGAAATGCAAATCAAAACGACAATGAGGTATCACCTCACACCAGTTAGAATGGGCATCATCAGAAAATCTACAAACAACAAATGCTGGAGAGGGTGTGGAGAAAAGGGAACCCTCTTGCACTGTTGATGGGAATGTAAATTGATACAGCTACTATGGAGAACAGTATGGAGGTTCCTTAAAAAACTAAAAATAGAATTACCATATGATCCAGCAATCCCACTACTGGGCATATACCCAGAGAAAATTATAATTCAAAAAGACACATGTACCCCAATGTTGATTGCAGCACTATTTACAATAGCCAGGTCATGGAAGCAACCTAAATGCCCATCGACAGACTAATGGATAAAGAATTTGTGGTACATATATACAATGGAATATTACTCAGCCATAAAAAGGAATGAAATTGAGTTATTTGTAGTGAGGTGGATGGACCTAGAATCTGTCATACACAGTGAAGTAAGTCAGAAAGAGAAAAACAAATACAGTATGCTAACACATATATATGGAATCTAAAAAAAAAAAAAAAGTGGTTCTGAAGAAATTAGGGGCAGGACAGGAAGAAAGACGCAGATGTAGAGAATGGACCTAAGGAAACGGGGAGGGGAAGGGCAAGCTGGGACAAAGTGAGAGAGTGGCATGGACATATATACACTACCAAATGTAAAGTAGATAGCTAGTGGGAAGCAGATGCATAGCACAGGGAGATCAGCTTGGTGTTTTGTATTCACCTAGAGGAGTGGGATAGGGATGGTGGGAGGGAGATGCAAGAGCGAGGAGATATGGGGACATATGTATATGTATAGCTGATTCACCTTGTTATAAAGCAGAAACTATCACACCATTGTAAAACAATTATACTCCGATAAAGATGTTAAAGGAAAATGCAAACATGTATTAAAAAATAAAGCATGATAAATGTCAAAAAAATAGTCTACAAATAATAGGGACTTCCCTGGTGATCCAGTGGTTAAGCCTTCACCTTCCGACGCAGGGGGTGCGGGTTTGATCCCTGGTCGGGGAGCTAAGATCCCACATGCACTGCAGCCAAAAAACTAACACTTCAAATAGAAATAATATTTTTTTAATATTTTTGTTTCATTTCTATTTATTTATTTTTTAATTAGTTAATTATTTAACTTTTGGCTGTTTGGTTCTTCTTTGCTGTGCTTTCTCTAGTTGTGGTGAGTGGGGGCTACTCTTTGTTGTGGTGTGCGGGCTTCTCATTGCAGTGGCTTCTCTTGTTGTGGAGCATGGGCTCTAGGCGTGTGGGCTTCAGTAGTTGAGGCTCTCGGGCTCTAGAGCGCAGGCTCAGTAGTTGTGGTGCACGGGCTTAATTGCTCCACGGCATATGGGATCTTTCCGGATCAGAGCTCGAACCCATGTCCCCTGCATTGGCAGGTGGATTCCTAACCACTGCACCACCAGGGAAGCCCAAAATAGAAATAATATTGTAACCAATTCAGTAAAGACTTTAAAAATGGTCCACATCAAAAAAATCTTTAAGAAAAAAATGTCTACAAATAATAAATGCTGAAGATGTTATAGAGAAAAGGGAACCCTCCTACACTGCTGGTGGAGATGTAAATTGGTGCAGCCACTATGGAGAATAGTATGAAAGGTTCTTTAAGAAACTAAAAATAGACTTAGCATATGATCCAGCAATCCCACTGCTGGGCATATATCCAGGAAAGTTGAAAACTCTAATTCCAAAATATATACACCCCAGTGTTCACAGCAGCACTATTTACAATAGCCAGGACATGGAAGCAACCTAAATGTCCATCAACAGACTGGATGGATAGAATGGATAAAGAAGATGAGGTATAAATATACAATGGACTATTACTTGGCCATAATAAGGAATGAAATAATGCCATTTGCAGCCACATGGATGGCCCTAGAGATTATCATACTAAATTAAGTCAAAGAGAAAGAAAAATATCGTATGATATCACTTATATGTGGAATCTATAAAAAATGATACAAATGAACTTATTTACAAAACAGAAATAGAGTCACAGACATAGAAAACAAATTTGTGGTTACCAAAGGGGAAAGTCCAGGGGTGAGAGATAAATTGGGAATTTGGGATTAACAGATACACAATACTATATATAAAATTGACAAACAAGGACCTATTGTATAGCACAGGGAACTATATTCCATATCCTGTAATAACTTATAATGGAAAATAATCTGAAAAAGTATGAATTGCTTTGTTCTACACCTGAAACATTATAAATCAACTATACTTCAATTTTTAAAAAATGGTGAAAGGACGTGAATAGACATTTATCCAAAGATGTACAAATGGCCAACAGGTACCTGAAAAAGTGCTCAACATCACTAATCATTAGGGATATGCAAATCAAAACCAGAATGAGTTACCACCTTATGCCTGTTAGAATGCCTCTTACCAAAAAGACAAGAGATTATAAATGCTGGCAGGGATGTGGAGAATAGGAATACTTTTGCACTCTTGGTGGGACCGTAAATTGGTAAAGCCAATATGGAAAACAGTATGCAGTTTCCTCAAAAAATTAAAACTAGAGCTACCATATATACCCTCTTCTAGGTATATATCCAAAGGAAATTAAATCATTATGTTGAAGAGATATCTGCACACACATGTTCACTGCAGCATTATTGAAAACAGTCAAGACATGCAAGTCTTGACTGTTAAAGGATAAAGAAAATGTGGTATATATATACAATGGAATATTATTCAGCCATTAAAAAAGGAAATCCTGTCCTTTGCAACCACGTGGATAGACCTTGAGGGCATTACGTTAAGAGGGCTAAGACAGAGAAGGAAAAATACTATGTGATCTTACTTATATATGGAATCCAAAAACAAACCCATAGATACAGGGAACAGATTAGTGGTTACCAGAGGTCAGGGATGGGGTTGGGAGAATTGATTGAAGATGATACAACAGTACATACTTATAGGATAAGTTATAGGATAAATAAGTGCTAAGGATGTAACGTACAACATGATGACTATAGTTAACACTGCTGTATGACTTGAAAGCTGCTAAGAGAATAAATCCTAAAATTTCTCATCACAAGGAAAAAAAGTTTTTCTTTCTTTTTCTATTTTGATCTACATGAGATGATGGATGTTAACTAAACTTACTGCATTAATCATTCTACAATATATGTAAGTCAGTTCATCAGGCTGTACACCTTAAACTTATACAGTGCTGTGTGCCAATTATATCTCAATAAAACTGAAAGAAAAAAAATAGCCAGTTTACAATGTGATCACCACTGAAAAAAGAAGTATATGCAAAGCAGCTAAGAGGACAAGAATGGGCTGTGTCTGGAAAATCAGGACGAGGCTTGACAGAAGGATCTACTTTTGAGTTTTAAAGACTAGATGGTTTGCTAGGTTGAGAAGCAGGAACAGCATCAGCAAAGGCAAAGCTTTTTGGAACAGTATATTGTGCTGACAGAATGCAAACGTGTCTCGAATACAGCTGTGCTAGAAATAAAAATCTTATCTGATAGACATTGGGTGCCACTGAAGATTTTTATTAAAAATTTCTCCTATCAATGTGGAGAATGAATGAATATAAAGAGAATAGAGGTTGAAAAATTATATATGACCGTACTTCAACCTTTTTTGGTGGGGGGCTGTCTGAATTAGTGGGAATCAGAGGGAGAGGAGAGATTTGAGAAAACTTAAGATGTAAGATATTGGCTGTAAATGTGAAAAAGAGTAAGGAGTTAAGAATCACTCTATGTGGTCTGGCTGCATAGATAAGGTCTCTGATTGATCCACCACTGCACTGAGCAATAAGCAGTCTGCAGGTTTGGAGGATGAAATAATAAGTTGATTAGGGGCCTGTTTATTCACTCAGTCATTCGTTTTTGAGCACTTACTAGATACCTGGCATTGAAGTGGACTTCAAAGAACAAAAACAAGTGGTGTGGTTCCTACCCTAGAAAGGCTCCCAGCCTTGTGAGTTTGACTTTGTCTTGTTGGATTTAAACAGGCCTATGGAAAGTCTCAAGCCTCTTGGCAGGAGCAGAAAAATCTTGAAGGGATACAACCACAGGTCTGTAATCTGCAGAAGCAAATCAGGATCTAAATTGCATTCAGTACATTCCCCTGAGATGATCAGTTGCCTTCTCCTTCCCCTGCCTTCTCCTGAGCTTTCCGATCCAAGAGAAATCACCGAGTTTGCTTTTCAAGGTAAAACATTGATTCAGCCTCCAGCCTGGCTCTTCGCTGCTTACTGAGCCCCACATGCCGGTGGGGCTTCACATTTGTACTTTCATCCCTGCCTCTTTCAACTGTTTCTTTAAAAATAACTTTCCTATTAAACACTGTTTCTCTGAACAATCTCTAGCTTTTTATGTTTCTAGCCAAACTATTTTAGAAATACCTGTCATTTCTCACATACTTTTGACATTTTTAACCCTTATGAAATTTTATTGAACTAATCTTACCTCTAGATTTATTTGGTTTAGCAAATATCAAGGGCAGTTTTAAATTGATGCTGCAGTTGGTGACATTGTCGTAGATGGAAGACTTGTGGCAGGGGGCAGAGCTAAACTCTGCTTCTCGAAGTGCTTATGTTAGGGTTTCTAGAATTAGGCAGGCTTGAATTTGATTCCCAGTTCTTAGTACTTGTATGACCTTGAGCAAGTCCATTAATCTGAGCTCCAGGTTCCTCATCCTTAAAATGAGGCTAATAGAGGGGATGCTGTTTAGCTATGACATGCAAGATATCAGACGTATAATGGGGTGCAAGAACAGACACAAACCCTGGCTCACGCAGTTTATAATGTGTTATGGACAGAATTGTGTCCCTCCCAAATTCGAATGTTGAAGCCCTCATCTCCAGTGCGACTGTATTTGGAGACAGGGCCTTTATCAGCTTCAGCACTTGGGAAAAACTTCCTATCCTTCCTTCTTACTCCAAATAAAATGGCTGAACTTCTTCCAAAAGTGTATGTTTGCAGGGGAGGAATTATGCTGTGTAATCATATCATATAAATATTGAAATATGGCTTTGGGTTAATTCTTATTTCCTTGGGTTTGCATGTTCAAACAATTCTTTTTTTTTTTTTTTTTTTTTTTGCCTTTGCTTGAAGTATTTCAACTGGTTGGAAGGACCCTATAGAAAAGCTTTTTGAGTTAGGATCTAGTCTAAGGCATTCCTAGGTACTATAGAGATCCTAAATGCATGTGTCTCAGGGAGAATGATAATAGCTACCATGCACTCAGTTTTGCTACACAGCAGGCAATTGTGCTGAGCACTTAACATGCATTATATGATTTCATTTAAACTATAAGCCATCATTTCACTTTACAAATGAGAACATTGGCATGAGAGAGATTAAGTGAACTAAGGTCACATAAATATGTGGAAGAGATGGGAATATAATCTAAGGTCGATACAACTTTAGACTCTCCATACTTTCACTATAGCTGTACCTATAAAGACTGTATAGCATTGTGTATCTTTTTAGACTTTAATAAATAAAGTCTATTTTATATATAAGTACTATATTTATGTATTATATACTACTCTGCCACTTATTTTCAATTAACAGTGTTTTTGAAATTTAATGTTACCACATGTTACATCTGTATCACTCATTTTGACAATTACCAAGAATTTGATTTCATAAACATGGAATATGCAACCATTTGTTTATCCAGTCTCCCAATGACAGACATTGGCATGTTTCCACTCTGTTAACAAAAATTCTGTAATATCTATCATTTCACATATTTTCATGTGCACACATGAGATTATCTCTAGAGTATATACTTAGACATGAATCTATCTCCAGAGTATATATCTAGAAGTAGGTAATAGAATAAGTTAATCTTCGCCTTATTAGATATTGTCAGAGTACCATCCAAAATGTCTGCACAAAGCTATGCTCTCAACAGCAGTATACAAATCTTCCTTTTTCCTCATAGCCTTACCAATAATCAGAGAAATATTTGTGTTTTGGACAAATTCTGATGGGTTTGTAAAGCTAACACATTGTTTAATTGCCCTTTCTTGATTAGTAGTGAAAGAAAGCATATTTTTAATAGGATTTTCTTTGGCAAATTGTCTGCTTACAACCTGTTCAAGTGCTTTTTTCTACCGTGTTGAGAGTCATTTTCTTATAGATTTGTAGTTCTTTATTGTAAGAACTTGTTCTGTGACTTATGTACATTGTAAGTGTCTTCTACTCTACTGCTTACCTTTTAACTTTTTTTTAGTATATGTTTTAAAACTTCAGTGTAGTCCAATTTATTATTATTATTTTCTTCATGGTTAATGCTCTGTGTATGTCATTTAATAAATTCTTCCATGTCCTAGTATACTAAAGATAGCCTCCTAAATTTTGTTCTAAAGCTTTAGAATTTGATTTTAATACTTTTAATTCATCTGTAACTAGTTTTGTGTATAATGTGAGGTATAGATACAGTTTTACTTTTTCTGTTTAGATAATCATTTGTCCCAGTGTCAACTGTTAGTTTATTTATAACATTACCTGTGTTATATGCCAAGATTAAATATGTGTAAAGGTCTGTTTCTGGGCTACTCTCCCCCACTGATTCAATGTATAAGTTATACAATGTTTTAATATCATAATAAATCTTGATATCTGGTCTCACTTTTTATTTTCTTCAACTTTCTCTTGGATATTCCTTGCCATTGTCCTAAATGAATTTTTTAAATCTGTCAATTTCAATGAAACATTGGAGACATTGAAACTTTCACTGGATTTGTTTCAAATTTCTAGATAAATTTAATAGAAACAGATTTCCTTATAATGGTGAATTTTCTTATGAAAATGTCATATCACTATTTTTAGGCTATTTTTTATCCTTCAATTTTGTTTATAATTTCCATAAATTATTATATATTTCAAGTTATTTTTATATGTATTATAGTTTAATTGACTTAATGAACAGTATCTTTATTTCTACTAATCTTTTAACTGCTTATCTTAGCAATTGAGCCCATGTTGATCCTACATATAGCAACCTTGACAAAGTTTTAGTTTTAAAAGTGTGTATCAGAGTGCCTTTGCAGTTCTCTCTACACAATCATAACATCTGGAAGGAACAAAATATTGCTTTTCTCTTTCCCTGGCAGAAATTTCTTGCTATCCAACTCAAAGAATAATTTTTGGCTGGGCACATTGCCATTCTTCTAAAAGACTACATTTCCCAGGTAATTTTGCAACTAGATGTGACCATGTAACTTTGTTCTGGTCAATGATATTTAAGCAAAACATTGTGTGGTGCTTCAGGAAAAGCTCCTTAAATGGGAAGAAGTGAGTTCTTCTCCATTTTTTCCTTCTTGCTGCCTGGAATGAAAATATAAAGGCTGGGACTTGAGCAATTACCTTGGATATAAGGCAATATAAAAAGCTGGTGGATCAACAAGATAGAAGTCTGGGTCCCTGATCACTGGGGAGCTGCCACACCAGTCCTGATTGCTTGCCTTTGTTTTTTTGTTGTTGTTGTTGTTTGTTTTCTTTAAAGTGAGAGAAACTATTTTTTTTAAGGTATTGTAATTTAAGGTCTTTCTGTATGTGCAGATGAAACTAATCCCAATGGATAAACTTTCCATTTCTTGTATTTCTTATTTGTTTTCCTTGGGCTATTGCACTGTCTTTGACCTTCAGGACAGTATTAAGTAACAATGTTCATAGCAGTCATCCTCTTCTCGTTCTTAAGGGTAACGAATCAAAAGCTGCTCCATTAAGTGTGATATTTGCTATAGAGTTTTTGTAGATATCCTTTCTTATTAAAGGAGGAGAAAGTAAAAATTATGTCTTATTAGTCATCATTAGACTTACCTTAGTTAGAGAAGTAGCCATTAAATGCTAGTAGAGAGCTGTATAAAATTAAAACTGACCATACATAAGCTTTTAAAGACTACTGGTCTTTTAAATTATTTTGTTCCTTTTAATACATAACAGGGACATTTACAACACAAATGAAATCTATGAATGCCTGTAACAAACTAAATCTTGGATATTAGTGAAATACCCAAAATTAAAACTCCCAAGTGAGAGAATTTCAAGAATTATTTTGCAGTTGAAAACCTAAAGATGCCACCAGAAAACTACTAAACTACTAGAGCTCATCAATGAATTTGGTAAAGTTGCAGGATACAAAATAAATGTACAGAAATCTGTTGCATTTCTATACACTAACAAGGAAATATCAGAAAGAGAAATTAAGGAAACAATCCCATTTACCATTGCATCACAGAGAATAAAATATCTAGGAATAAACCTACCTAAGGAGGCAGACCTATACTCAGAAAACAATAAGATGATGATGAAAGAAACTGAAGATGACACAAACAAATGGAAAGTTATACCATGCTATTGGACTGGAAGAATCTGTATAGTTAAAATGATCATACTATCCAAGGCAATTTACAGATTCAATGCAATCCCTATCAAATTACCAATGGCATTTTTCATAGAACTAAAACAAATAATTTTAAAATTTGTGTGGAAACACAAAAGGCCCCAAATAGCCAAAACAATATTTAAGAAAGAACAACGGAGCTGGAGGAATCAGGCTGCCTGACTTCACACTATACTACAAAGCTACAGTAATCAAAGCAGTATGGTACTGGCACAAAAACCAACTCACAGATCAATGGAACAGGATAGAAAGCCCAGAAATAAATCCACACACTTATGGTCAAATAATCTATGACAAAGGAGGCAAGAATATTCAATGGAGAAAAGACAGTCTCTTCAACAAGTGATGCTGGGAAAACTGGACAGCTACGTGTAAAACAATGAAATTAGAACATTCTCTAACACCATATACAAAAATAAACTCAAAATGGATTAAAGACCTAAATGTAAGACCAGATGTTATAAAACTCCTGGAGGAAAACATAGTCAGAATGTTCTTTGACATAAATGGCAGCAATATTTTTTGGACCCGTCTCCTAAAGCAAAGGAAATAAAAGCAAAAATAAACAAATGTGACCTAATTAAACTTTAAAGCTATTGCACAGCAAAGGAAACCATAAACAAAATGAAAAGGAAACCTACAGAATGGGAGAAAATATTTGCAAATGATGTGGCCAACAAGGGATTAATTTCCAAAACATACCAAACAGGTCATACTGCTCAATATCAAGAAAATACCCTGATCAAAAAATGGGCAGAAGACCTAAATAGACATTTCTCCACAGAAGACACAGAGATGGCCAACAGGCACATGAAAAGATGCTCAACATTGCTAATCAGAGAAATGCAAATCAAAACTACAATGAGGTATCACTTCACATTGGTCAAAATGGCCATCATCAAAAAAGTCTATAAAAAATAAATGCTGCAGAGGGTGTGGAGAAAAGGGAACCCTCTTACACTGTTGGTGGGGATGTAGATTGGTGCAGCCACTATGGAGAACAGTATGGAGATTCCTTAAAAAACTAGAGTTACCATGTGATCCACCAATCCCACTGCTGGGCATATATCCAGAAAAGATGAAAACTCTAATTCAAAAAGATACATGCACCCCAATGTTCAGAGCAGCACTATTTACAATAGCCAGGACATGGAAGCAACCTAAATGTCTATCAACAGATGAATGGATAAGGAAGATGTGATATATATATAAAATGGAATATTACTCAGCCATAAAAAAGAATGAAATAATGCCACCTGCAGCAACATGGACAGACCTAGAGATTATCATATGTAAGTGAAGCCAGACAGACAGAGAAAGACAAATATCATGGGCTATCACTTACGTGTGGTATGTAAAAAAAATGATACAGATGAACTTATTAACAAAACAGAAATTGACTCACAGACATTGAAAACAAATTTATGGTTACCAAAGGGGAAAGGAGGGTAGGGATAAATTAGGAGTGTGGGATTAACAGATACATGCTACTATATATAAAATAAACAACAAGGACCTACTGTATAGCACAGGGAACTATGTTCAATATCTTGTAATAACCTATAATGGAAAAGAATCTTAAAAAGAATACATATATATGTATAACTGAATCACTTTGCCATACAACTGAAACTAACACAACATTGCAAATCAACTATATTTCAAATAAAAAATAAAACAAAACTGCATAAGATTTCAATTTTTTTAAAAAAGGCTGGATAATTTAATACAAACAAATCACAAAAAACAAATTCCAAGTCACATGGCAAATATAAAGAAGCCTCTGCCTTTATTTTAAAGGAAAAGAAGCAGTCATTAAAGACTGGTCAGAAGAAATGAAGAATAACGGGAATCAGAATATCAAATTCTCAAAAGATGGATCAATGGGAAAATACATTATTTGATTTTTCCAAAATGTTCTCTTTTTATATTCACTGCCAAGTAACATCTTTGATTCTTTTTCAGAAGTCAAATACCTGTTAAGTATAATAAACGTACTATAACATTTACTTTTTGTGTTGTGTGCAAATACTTTGCAATCCTCACCTCTTAAAATACTGAAAAGTGCCTGCCCACACAGGTCTTCTGTGGTATTCTAAACACACATCTGAATTTGTCGGCCATATGTGCTGTAACTCCAACTGCCATGTTCATCTGATGACACAGACTGGATTTGCATTAGCAACCCAATTTAGATTTTTAAATTTATATGATTTCTGCTCTGAATAGCACCTCAAACCTCAGTATTTTATTACACAAAGGATTTGCAGTAATAACACCATCAAAATATTCAAGTTTATGGAAATACTACAGTACACAAATTTTCTTTTGCCCTTGAATATAATAATATTGCAATGCATACTGTTTCAAGTCAGCTTGATCTTTTTTATGTTGAGTTCATGTTTTTCATCTCTTGATTCAATTACTTACAACATAGCCTCAAGGAAGCAGATGGTAAGTGGGTGAGTAAAGACCTGAATTGTGATTCCAAAATTATTTAGCTAAGTCCCAGAGATCAGTTGGTCAAGTGGCCTTTTTCCCTGCCAGAGACAGTATATCTGAATTTTTCCAAAGGTGTCAATACTAATGATCATCTTCACTGTACAACTGTGTTTAAACAGAGCACATATTTCAGGAATAATTATCACGGTTTTTTGGTAGTGGAAATAAGACATTCTGTTTCCACCATTGAAAATATTTCAGAGGTTACAGGGAAAGTCAGATATAATAAGTTTTATTCCAAGAATTACATCAAGTCAATCATATTCCCAAATGACTTGTGGTACCTGTTTATACCATCAAAGTAGAGTAGATGGATTTACTATAAGTGAAGCTGAATTATGGAAACAGAAAAGTGCCACTAGATTACTGCTTTGACAGATATAAAATTAGATCATATGAAATTGCTAATATCAATATCTGACTCTTGACTTTCAAAATGCCAATTTCATGTTGTTCAACCCAGAATAGCTAATATTCACTAAGGACTAAGAATTTTATATATATTCAATCACTTAATCTTCATAGCCATGCAGTGTGGTAGGTATTATAGTAATTTCCATTTTACAGATGACCAAAAAAAATCCACAGAGGGGTTCAGAATATCCTTTCAATCATACAGATAGTATGTCTTAGAGCTGGGTTTAGAACCCAAGTGCTCTAGCTATGATACCCAAGTTCTTAATCCCTGGGCTACACTTATTTTATATTTAGTCCACAGAATATAAGTTAATTAAATTCACATTCCAACTCTGAATTACAAAATACACCAAATGACTACCCATTAGCCAAAATGTATAGCTGAATTCCAGACCGATTCATTACTTCCTCCCAGAGAGCTCCACCTGGCTATCCTGAAGACTTCTACTATTCAACACCTCTAAAAGAAACCTTACCATCTTCCCCCACACTTCCCATGGGCCCATGCCAAAATCCTGGGTATTTTTCTTGGATTCCTTCTCCATTTCAAGTTAAATCATTTATCAGGTTCAGTCACTGCTACTTCCTGTTTCGTTTTCACACCTACCCTCTTCCCTCCACCCCCTCTACAAGAGTCCCTCATGTGGACAATTATAATAGACTCTTATTGTCCTACTTTTGTCAACCAGAGGTTTTACCAATGGGTAGCCCAATTCTACTAGAAAAGGATCACAATATGACTCTTGTTCCTTCATAATAATTTAGAACTGGTCCATACATATCATATTTGCATCCTCCTTGTCCTCAAAGGTTGCCAATATCATATCTGTGCTACTTTTGACCACGTGGGAAAACACTCTGCTATTCTTCCCAACACCCTGGTATGCACAGTCTGCCTCTCCTGTTTGGCCGAGCTTAAGGGAATACTGCAAGGCTTGCCCTTGCCTAGGCATGCACTTGGGAGATAAGACCAAGGGCCAATCCATCCAAGGCCTCTATCACCTCCTACATCACTAGTCCTGCAGCCTGCCCAAAGACAGGGGACAAGGGAAAGTACGTTTGCTGACCAACAACTAACTCCCATGTTTTTTCTGTCACTCTCTTCTCTACTTTTCATATAGCAAACTTTATTTAGCCTTAGAGACATTAAAACAGGGCTGGACTGATCATATGTCCTTCTAGATTATTTTGTCTTATGCTTGGTCCTTAGCTTCTTAGTTTCAAAATTCAAGAATTTGCCTCACCAGCTGTTTCTGCTGGGTCATTCCTTCCCAGAGGACAGTAAGTACCAAATATTCTTACTTCTTATTACTGCTTGAAAAAGGAAAGGTATAAAAGTATAGAGAAAAAAATAGGATTACTACACCAAAATATTTCTGCACTATATACATTCCAGTTTTGTTGTTTTTATTTTAATTTTAATCTTATTTAATCATTACTACATTGAAAACTCAATTCTGTTAATTAAGGTTAATGTTTTTAGTAACAGTGAAACATTGAAAGGACAAATTTTACAACATTAAGCATTTCCTCCAATCCCACTTTAGGACTCACTCACACTGTACTTTGAATAGACTTCCTACATGTGGTTCAATCTTTCTTAAAAATATTTTTTGCCTAATAATCATTTGTAATTAGCATACCAATAAATCAGGTTGTATAGCTATCTAACTTTATATATGCATTTAAATTACGTTTTTTTACTCATTTGCTCCAACAAGTTAAATCTAGTTCCATCATTAGTTTTGAAATGTGTGACTTTTAAATTAATGAGAACTTAATTTTACTATGTTGTAGAATAGAATGTAAAATGAACAGAAGCCAATAATATTTTTTAATGGGTCATTAAGTTTATTTTAAATTTTTAGATTTGCTAAAAAAAATCTCAAAGTTTAAAAAGTTCAAATAGAAAACAAACAAACAAAAAAAATCTGAACAAAGAGTTTCAGAAGTGCTAAATCATTTCTGCAATCAGTTACCCAAGACACTTAGTGTAATTTTACTCTTCTCATTTTTAGCTGTGATTATTGAAAAACAAATTATTTGTAAATGCTGATTATAGTACTTCCTTCAGAGGATTATTTTGAGGATTAATTGAGATAGAACAGAGCCTGACACATGATAAATTCTTGATGAATGCATAATAAGTATGTTTCTGGTAGGAAACCATCAGAGAAAGACAGAACTGTCCCTGATACTGCATAGAAAGTTAGACATTCTTGACTGCTGATGTCCAGGGGGGCTTGCTGGCAGGGATCACAGAGTACGTGGCTTTAATGCGGAGGGGGGGTCGTTCAGGGTGCTGAGACTCTAACAGGATGAGGACGTGCACAGTGTATAGAAGGCCTTTGGCTGCCAGGGAGCAGCCCGGGCATGTAAAGCATGGGCAACTTCCAAAAAGTAGAGACGCAGAAACAAGATAACCTACCATAGAAAGAAGGAAAAAGGGAAAGTAAACGTAGAGAAAACTGCAGGAAGGGCGGCAAAGCCCTAGGTAATAAGATAGTCAGATACTGAGTAAAAGACAAGTTTCTTTTCTTTTTTTTTTCATTTTTCCTCAACTTGATTTTTTTAAAAATTTGTATTGGAGTATAGTTGCTTTACAATGTTGTGTTAGTTTCTACTGTACAGCAAAGTGAATCAATTATACACATATACATATCCCCTCTTTTTTGGATTTCCTTCCCATTTAGGTCACCACAGAGCACTGAGTAGAGTTCCCTGTGCTATACAGTAGCTTCTCATTAGTTATCTATTTTATATATAGTCTCAATAGTGTTTCTACATCAATCCCAATCTCCCAGTTCATCCCACCTCCCCCTTTCCCCACTGGTATTCACACGTTTGTTCTCTATGTCTGTGACCCTATTTCTGCTTTATAAATAAGATCGTCTATACCAATTTTTTCAGATTCCACATATATGCGTTAATATACGATATTTGTTTTTCTGACTTACTTCACTCTGTATGACAGTCTCTAGGTCCATCCACATCTCTACAAATGACCCAATTTCATTCCTTTTTATGGCTGAGTAATATTCCACTGTGTATATTTACCACATCTTCTTTATCGATTCGTCTGTCGATGGACATTTAGATTGTTTCCATGTTCTGGCTATTGTAAAGAGTGCTGCAATGAACATTGGGGTGCATGTGTCCTTTTGAATTATGGTTTTCTCTGGGTATATGCCCAGTAGTGGGATTGCTGGGTCACAGCTGGAGAGGGTGTGGAGAAAAGGGAACCCTCTTGCACTGTTGGTGGGAATGTAAATTGATACAGCCACTATGGAGAACAGTATGGAGGTTCCTTAAAGAAAAGACAAGTTTCTAGCTGAGCTCTTCCTCCTACAGAACCAGAGGCAGATCAAGAACAGTATCCAGACACTGTCAAGGAAACACGGAACTGCTAGAATTCACTTAGACTTAGTTGTCAAAATTAAATTAGATACAGCACTTTCTTTTAAACGTTAATGCATATTGTATAATTATAATACACGGTTATTCTTAAGCACACATTTATTTTTCTAATTCAAGTTTCAGTTAAAAATTCTGAGAATTGATTATATTTTTATAAACCATCTGATAACAGACAAAGTAGGAGAAAAGTATATCTGATGAGGTTAATCTTTCATTTCTGAACCAATTTAGAATAAAATTTCAGAGGGAGGGATGTTCAGAATTGAAATAATGAATAGCAATGGTAGTTATGTAAGTGTATTGAAATGTTTGTATATGAAATTTTTGATATTTTAAAAATTACTTGAGAACCATTTATCTTCATCATGATTATGTTAAATCTACCAAGTCATTTGATAAATGATGAAATGGAATATGTTATTAAGTCATTATTTTGGGGTCATTAGTTAGTCATTTAAGACCACAATCATTTTGGGGACGAACAGTAGGGAACTTCATAAACTAAGGTCCTTGAACTGTGTTTTCATGAAGCATGTGGAGAATGATAAATTGAAGACCATCCCACCCACACACAGTGATGTACTGGCTTCTCATTTTCTGCCTCCCTATTTTCATAGGCCTCCCACCTCATTTTCTCTTCACGCTGCATGATTCTAACCCTTATTTTCTGTTGATATCATCACTGTATATTTATTCCTTTCCTTTCTAAAAGAGAACACTAAAGAGAAAGAATGGCAAATGTTACAGAAAAATCCATCTGCTTTGTTTAAATATATCCTTGAAATTTAAAGGAAGAGCTTAATTTAGGTTCAACTTAAATTGTTTACTTTTTTGTTTTCTTTTTAGCACTCTTTATACATGTAATTGACTATTTGTGATTACTTTTTAATTTTTCATTTAATTTCTGGTTTTTCTAGCACAGTGACCCCATGACAAGGTAGAATCTGCCTTGATAGATAGATTCTATCTAGAATTTTTATAGGTAGAAATTTTTATATCCTTGGCAACCACCACAGTGCCTACACATGGTAGGCACTGTAAACTTCTGTGGACAGAAAGATTTCTTAAATATGCATTAATCACTCATTCATCCATTCAACCTCAGAATGAAAGACACTAGTCTAGGAGTAGACCTACAGCTGCACACAAAGTTCTTACCCTCATGGAGCTTAAACTCTAGAAGGAAATACAGACAAGGAACCATTAAAGAGATAATTATAAGATACAATTTCAGGTACTGATGAACATTATGAATAAAAAAATGGAAAGAATGATAGGGGATTATGGGGCAGGGGCCTGTTTTAGACAGAGTTGGTGTGTGAAAACAAACTACAGGGAGATCAGAGTGCAGAAGTCAAAAGAAAACAGCTCATGGAAGGCCTTAGAAGTCTTGGTGAGGACTTTATTCTGAGTTTGATGAGAAGCTTTTGGAGGGTCATAGTCAGAGGAATGAGGTAATATGATTTAAATTTTAAAAGAAGCACTTTGACTATTATATAGTAGAGCAAGATGGATATCAAAGAGAGTGGTCAAGGCTTTGCAACAGTCTAGAAGAGATGAGAAGTGGTCGGGTTTGAGCTTGGTTTAGAAGTATTTCACGATGGTACTTGGATGCCAAATTATCAGTTTAGTACTTAAAGTTATACAACTCTTAATACAAGTTTTGTAAAATGGAGGTCATAGCTTTTATCCTCCCACATAAAGGTGCTCTGTTTGGTCCACTTCCTACACGGTATCACACTCAAAGAAGCAAAATATAACATTCTAAAAAATGCACTGTAAGAAATTCAAACTTTTATTGAATTCTCTTGGAAAGTACTAAGGGGATTATTCATCTCATACAACCAATGTTTTTAAAATTCCCTTTCACCACCTTCTTTTCCTCTGCTTCTTACGTGGCTCAACAGATGCCTCCGCCCCCCACCCCCCGCCCCATTCTCTCTATTCCCTCTCTTAATTCTCCCTCAACCAGCTCAACCAGAACCAGCTCATCTCCCTCTCTTCCGGTCCTCTTGTCAGTTTCCCTCTCTCTGTCTCGAGATACTCTTGGCCTCTTTGGTAAAGGCAGATCAAGATGCTGCTCTGGGTATCTTTCATTTCTCCTCCCTGTCCATTACCCACTCGGCACAGTGGAGACCAGACTGGGCAGCAGTCACAACAGCAAAGCCACGTGTTGCCCCTCTGACATTTATTATATGGACCACAAGCCAGAAAAAAGAGATCTAAAAGAGCTGGAAATCAGCTTAACTAAAATTTAAACTAGAAATATCAACAGGTCATTTTGAGGAACAGTATGGAAAAGTAATCAAGATCTTGTTGTTTGTTAACCAAAACTGAAATACGTACTCACTTGTATTCCTGAATAATTGTCTTGAAAATCAAAGGAACAGTTTTCTGGAGTACACTACTACACCATGCATTATTTAGGTACGAGAATGCTGTAAATTTTCAACTGATTTGGGAATCATTATTTTGAAAATTCTTATTTTGGGGGACTTGACTCATCCTTATCTTGATGAACCTATTTATAGAATTTTATTGTGTTTTTAAGTTGTAGGTTTTTCTATTCTAAATTTATTTTTTATTCATTCAGTTATTATAAAATACATTAACAGTTGATTAGTATTTTAAAGTACAACTATATTTCTTTGATTATAAAATTATAGACAGCTGTACTTCAGTAAAACATATTAATAATAGAGTAAAAGAATCAGTAGATAAAATATATCTTTGTAAATGTTGTAATGATTCATGTAATTACAATTTTAGTTCCCTATAATATATTCAAAATTGCTTATGGAATATTAAATACGGTACTATAATTGTACCTTTCATAAACCTCTTATTTTAAAAAGAGTTACCAAAATCAGGTCTTTATTTCCCACATTTTCATTTTTTTTTCAACTAATGATGTAACCTCTTATTATGTACTTGCTAAGTATTACTCTATATAAATATGTGTATAAGAAAGGTCATTTCAGAGACATAAATGAAACATGAACATCTTTTTAAAAATAACTTTTTTTCTTTTTCTTTTTTTTTTTTTTTCCCAAGAAGCACATTATTTTATTTATAGCCCCACTGTTTTAGATGTACATTTATGGACTATCCAAAAGCAGTATTTTTTTTTTTTTAGCAATCCTGGAAATTTTAAATACTCTAAGCAACACCCGAAGATCAAGTTGTCAAGTTCCTCACCGAGGACATCCTTAGGTCATCTTTGTGCTCCCAGATAGTAAGTAGTCAGCTAGCAGCAGTCTATGCTTCAAGCGTCCATCTTTCACCTGAACGAAAATTAAAACCGACAACGTGGCGGAGGCCAGACCAGGCCGCTGCCCTCCACGCGTTGAGGGACCGGGAGCCTCGGACCCGGCCCGGCCGCGGCGCCAGTCTCACTAGACTCAGGGTGGCCGCGCGCTCCTGCCCTGCGCCCGAGCCGTCGGAGGCCAGGCGGCCACAGGCCCGGGACCGTCCGAACCCCCACCACCATACAGGCCGAAAGAGAGGTGAGGTTAGAAAAAAAAAGCTATTTTTTCTTTTAATAATGGTTTGCTATAATATAAGTGGAAAATATAGAAAAACATATTAAAAAAACAAAAATTGCCCAGAATACCACCATGAAGATAGAACACTCATTTTAATATATTTTCAGTCTTTTCTCTATGCTTCTATAAGTACATAAAATGATTACCATTAATTGGAATAATGATGTACATTTTGTATCTTGCTTTTCATACTTAGCATTGTATCATTAGCATTTTCTACATCAATAAAATTTATTTTAAAACAGACTAATTTCGGATAATGGTAAAAGCTCTAAAGAATACAAAGCAGGATAAGGATCTAACCAACTCAAGGCAGGGTGATGGACTGTATTAGACTAGAGAAGCAGGAAGAGCTTCACTGAGGAAGTATTTGAGCTGAGGAGTTTTGATGGTTAAATTTACGTGTCAACTTGACTGGACCATCAGGTGCCCAAACATTCGATTGAACATTATTCTAGGTGTGTCTGTATGGGTGTTTCTGGATGAGATTAATAATTGAGTTAGCTTATTATAATTTCCAATTACAAGATAAGTTCTGGGGATGTAATGTACAACATAATGAGTATAGTAAATAATAATGTGTATTTGAAAGTTGCTAAGAGTAGATTTTCAAGGTTCTCATCACAAGAAAAAAAATTGTAACTATATGTGATGATGAATGTTAACTAAACTTATTGTGGTAATCACTTAGCTATATATATCTTTCAGATCATTATGTTGTGCACCTAAAACAAATACAATGCTACATGTCAATTATATCTCAATTTTTAAAAAATGAATATGAATTGTACAAAAAAAAACCACACACAACATTTGATTTGGTAGACTGAGTAAGGCAGATTGTCCTTCTTAATGTGGGTGGATCTCATCCAATCAGATGAAGTCCTGATAGAACAAAAAGACTGAGTGAAAGGGAACTCTCCCTGCCTGTTTAAGCTGGGGCATCAGCCTTTTCCTGCCTTTGAACTTGAACTGAACATTGGCTCTTTTCTGAGCCTGCTGGCTTTTGGACTGGAACTTACACCATTGGCTTTCCTGGTTCTCAGGCCTTCAGACTCAGACCAGAAACTACATCATCAGCTCTCCTGAGTCTCCAGCTTGCCAACTACATATCTTGGAATGTCTCATGGGACTTCTCATCCTCCATAATTGTGAGAGCCTATTCTTTCTTTTTTTCTTTTTTTTTTTTTTGAGCCAATTCCTAAACACACACATATTCTGTAAAAAAATATATATATATATTGTATAAATAAATATGTATATATATGTGTGTGTGTGTATGTAGTCTGTTTCTCTGGAGAACCTTGATTAATATAGAAGTTATATAAAAATAAAGGAGCTACATACATCATAAAAACAAACAACCACTTCAAAAATTAGAAGAACTGAATAGACGTTTTTCCAAAGAGGAAATGCACATGGCCAACAGGCACATGAAAAGATGCTCAACATTACTAATCATCAGGGAAATACAAATCAAAACCACAATGAAATATCACCTCACCTGTCACAATGGCTATCATCAAAAAGAACACAAATAACAAACGTTGGCAAGGATATGGAGAAAAGGGAACTCTTGTGCACTGTTGGTGGGAATGTAAATTGGTGCAGCCACTATGAAGAATAGTATGGACGTTTCTCAAAAAACTAAAAATAGAATTACCATGTGACCCAGCAATTCCACTCCTGGGTAAATATCCAAAAAATAACCAAAACACTAATCCGAAAAGATACACGTATCCCAATGTTCATAGCAGCATTATTTACAATTGCCAAGATATGGAAGCAAGCTAAATGTCCCTCAACAGATGAATGGATAAAGAAGATGTAGTATATATATAGAATATATATATTCTATAGATAAATATCTGATACTTGTTTTCAGGTATTTTTTGGCTGTCATAAACAAGCTGTTACAATTGCTACATAAGTATTTTCTACCTGTTTAAAAGTTCTCTTTTGGATTATAAAGCTTTGCTTTCAGAAAAACAGGCACAAAGTGGTACAAATGCTTTGGAACATGATTAAGTCTATGACATTAAGAAATAGTACGGCTATACTTTATTGTTGTGAACAATATTACATAGTAGGAAGATTCTTGGAAACTTGAATATAATGAATATAATCTTATTTTATAATGTGAGTGTTTATTTCTTTAAATATAAACGAGCAAACAATCCTAATAAGGGACTCCTTACATAAATTTTTCTGGAAAGAGAATTCTTTATAAATAATCCAAGTTGAGTTTATAAGCTATATTTGCTATATTAAAGGTACTTAGAGAAGATTGCTATTTTCTTGTAGAGAATTTGCTATTTTCTTGTAGAGACAGTAATCTCTACACTCCTACACCTTCCCTTAATTTATCAAGGCAATGTCACAATACCCCTGAGCCGTGTGTGCCTGGCATTTCTTTTGGATCCTGGGCTCTCTAACAGCTGTGTGGATGCAGGCAGCTTGACAATGCTTTATCAAGGGCACACCTGTGAGGGCTCAGCCTCCTGAGCCTGCCTTTACTCAGGCTCAGAAGGTCAGGAGCACCCATGGCCTTGTGTAATGTAACACCCAGAGTAAGGATCCAGTGTCACTGACCATTATTCAAGCATTTTCAAGTGACTCCTTCTTCATCTATTATGTTTTTTCCAATTGCGTATTTCACATCCAAAATATATGTTCTCTATAAGAAGCAAAACAGTTATAACTCATTCTTATTTTTGTGATCTTTATTTATACTAAGTTACACTGGTAAAATATATAGCTTCAAGCTAATTTGCAATGAAAACAATGATTTGATACACTTAAGTTATTTTTAAAACTGTGGATAAAATTTTTAAAAGAGACCTTTCATTTGTCTTATGCACTATTTAAAACCAAGTAATTAGATCCTACAAAGGTACTGACTGATCTGTAGGAATAAGTGTGGGAGATAGGTATTTACTTGAGTAAATGCGTAGGAATTCTTTTTGTATGCTATGTTTTATAAGAAAAAAATAACTTGAAGGCACTGAGCACTTAATATTTGACACATATTCAGCAAAAGATACACAGTAGGAATCTGACATAACAAGCTTGCCATATGTTTTTATTACAATTCATCTACTGAAAAAAATATTTATTAAACATTAGCTACATGCCAAGTCCTGTTCTCCATTATGGAAACACAAAGGAGATTGGGATAGCCAACGCGCCTGCCTTTGAGAAGTGGATACTCTAATACAGGGAAGATAATCAACAAATAAGCAATGCAAAAAATATATAATTTGCTATATATGTGTGGGTATATATGCACATACACATACATATGTATATAAAAGTGATTAGATACTATGATTAATATCTGGAATGAAACAGACTGCTGTGATAGAGAATAATGGAAGGAAATTGCTTTAGCAACTTGGCTAGAAAAGACCTCTCTAAGGAAGCAATGTTTATAATCATGATGTTCTTTTCTAATAGCATAATGTATATAGTTTTCACCTTTTTCCTTGTGTTGATGTGTCATACGTCTATTACTGAGGTGGGGAGTAATTTAATAACACTTGTCATATATATTTTATTTGAATATGTTTCTCAACTTGTCAGTTTTAAGTTACAGATTTCATTATATTAAGTCTTTTCATTCAGAATTACATATTATACAAATTTCAGAACATAATTTATCAGTGAAGCCAATATTTACCCCTGTATGTCAACGTGATTTATTTTAATTTAAATCAATTATTAGTACAACTTTGTGTTTTGCTCTGTGTCCCCCACTAGACTGTCAGCTCCATAAGGCAGGAAGTGAATCTAGTGCCTAGCACCTCCACATATGGTGAAAAGTCAATATTTTTACAAAAGAATCACCTAAAAGTAGTTTCTAAGATGAATATTAGCAGTATAATCTATTATCATTACTTTTTCAATAGGGCCTAATTTTTCAGGTATTAAATACTTTCTACTCTTGAAATAACAAACTTCACTCCCTCTTCACAAGTGTGAAGGTTGGGCACCTTAAAAAGAAAACAAAAATTGATGTTCCCATGCCAAAATGCTGGTGATGGGGAAAGCTACTTATGAACATTAAAAAGTATATATCGTTTGTGCTTGGTTTTCTCTATTCCCTTTAATAGTCTGATAAAGGACCCTCTTTTATTAGATAGGAAAGCAGACTGTTGGAGGAATCAAAATAGAGACTTCTTTGCAGATCAGTATAAAACAGATTCCAGTCACTTGAAACATCTATTCTGCTGTTGGAATGGTGGGATAATGAGAAGCCTGGGCAACCTAGAGCAGAAATGTGAAAATGGCAGCAGGTAAAATCACCAGCAACTGATAAGAACACTGCTGAACTTTGAAAAAATACTGTGTTTTTCAATCTCTCCACACTTAATTATATTAATTATGAGTCTTGTGTGTATACTCTATTAGTTGTTTGGTCAAAAATAAGTCATTTCATGTGTTTGTCTGACTTTATTGTTTTCATATAGAGAATTGCTTTCTACAATGAATTACTTTTCACAGTTAAAAAAAGCAATAAAAAATACGTGTTCCTGGGGAGGAGTTGGTAACATGGGCCTTTTCATATGCTGCTAGTGGTGTAAATTAATTCATTCAACAAATGTTATGTGCCAGGCAGGGTTCCAGGTGCTGGAGATATGACAGCCATCATGGAATTTACATTTTAATTGGGGAGATATAAGTACATATATAATAAAAAAAAATGGTATTTTATGCTATGGAGAAAAATAAAGCAGGTTAAGGGGAATGGAGAGTGTCGGACTTTGGGGAAGGGGTTTGGTATGATGCCAGGGTCCAGGTCTGAATGAGATGGTTAGGCCCTGCTTTTTGTTTTAAAGGGGTTTTTAAGTAGGAGTAATATGACTTGTTTTAAAAGATTCCCTCTGGCTTCTGTATAGCCTATTTGGGCAAGATTGTTGCATAGAAATGGGGTAGGAGGACATTATAGACATCTAAGCAAGGGCAATAATGGCTGGGATCGATGAGGTAGCAATGGAGGTGGGCAAGTGCTCGAATTCTAGGCATACTGGGAAATACTATTTTGGGGTATATAAAATAGGTTTGGAAACATGGATGGACCTAGAGATTACCATACTAAGTGAAGTAAGCCAGACAGAGAAAGACAAATGTATGATATTGCTTATATGTGGAATCTAAAAAAAAAATGATAGACGCGAACTTACATATTATACAAAATAGAAATAGGCCCACAGACATAGAAAACGAACTTATGGTTACCAAAGGGGAAAGGTGGGAGGGAGGGATAAATTAGGAGTTTGGGATTAACATATACATACTACTATATATAAAATAGATGACCAACAAGGACCTACTGTATAGCACAGAGAACTGTCCTCAATATTTGGTAATAACCTATAAAGGAAAAGAATCTGGAAAAGAATAATTTGAATCACTTAAGCTGTACACCTGAAACTAACACAACACTGTAAATCAACTATACTTCAATAAAAAAATAAAAATGAATATAAAAAAAGGCTTGGTCAAGGATGATTTTAACATTTTTGGCTTGAACAATTATATGGATAGAGTTGGTATTTCATCAGATAAAATCTGCAGAAGTTGGTTTGAGGGAAGAAACTCAGAGTTTGTTTTTTTAATGCGATCAATTTGAAATGCCTATTAGAAATCCAATTGGAATTGTCAATACAGCAGTCTAGAGCTCAAGGGGAAGGATCCAGACTGCAGAAGTGATCTTGGGATTGTCAAAGTGTAAATGGAATTGAAATCCATAAGACTGGATAAGATTCCATCAGAAGCCAAACTGCACGGAGAATGGGAGAAGAAAGGCAGTGAAAGCAGAACTATTGGATTCGATTTCCCATGAGGGAGACAACAGAGCTTAGCAAGTAAGAGTATAAACTCTGTCCTCAGAGTGTGGATTGACTGATTAATCATGGATTGATTCTTTAATCATGGAGCATAGGTAAACAGTAGTTTTAGGGTTACTTACCTCATAGAGTTATTGTGAAGATTAAACAAGAATCTAATCACAAAGGGCTTAACATATAATTACTCAATAAAGGTTAGTCCTTATTGGCATCATCACGCTCATCATTGATAGGGGACAACTCCTAAGGAAAGATGTTTGATAATATATGTGCTAATGCTCTTCAGAGGATAAAAGGGAGTGGTAGACAGTTCAAGTTTTTACTCCCATCACCGCGCCTCATTTTTTTCTGCCCCTCCTTTCATGTTTCTTTTATATAGACCTCAGTTACTTAGAGATACCAACCATATTGTCCATATCTCTCCCTATGTTTAATTTTTCAATCTCTTTGACTTCGATCTCTGACTTTGACTTTATTTATTGTAATATAAGATGATACTGGCTTTTAAATGGTTTATGCTACATGTAAGCCCAAGGTTACACACATACAGTAGTCACTCACTGGTCAAGGGATCTTGATTAGAAGGAACAAATAAGTGACCAGATAGTCAAAGATCTGCATTCAAGCGAATGGGAAACCAGAAAACCATGTAGAAAAGAGAAAAAGAGTTCAGGGGGAACTCCTTTGTAGACAGGGAAGGTGGAAGGAGCCAGAGGTTAAGAGAGATGTTCTTCAGAAGATGAAGAGCAAGAAGAGGGTACTGACGATGCTGAGGTATGACCTGGGAAGGGTTGTTTGTTTCCAGTAAAGGAATAAGTAATATAGCCACATTAGCTGCATTAAATTAGTGACCTCAATCAAAGAAACAGTGGTATTACGATTAAAAGCCAGTTATTTTCCTCTATGTTGGCTTCATTCAAATTCAATATTGCTAATTATCGTGCATCCCAAGTCTAAGTAAAATCAGGCAATGAGCCTAAAAGAATTCAATACAGTATGTTTCTATTTTGGCAAAATTGCCTTAATAGTAAACAGAAATGAAGTTTTAAAGATTAGAAATGTATTTGAAAGAATCCACAATTCCCCTTCTTTATGTAGTTCTCAGAATTATCGGTAGAATTTTGTTTCCAGGAACTTCTATATTTTAAAACTACAGGTCAATTTGAAAAAAATGATGGTGTTATTTAATCTTTTACAGTTAATAATCAATAATTTGTTTAAATCTCACAAGTTCATATCTAGTAATAACAAATCATAATTTGGGGATTTTTCTAGGCAGGTACTAGAAGCATTAGGAAATGTTTAGGACAAGTATGTTGACCTGGGGTCTACAGAATAAGGAGGGTCCATGGATAAGCTTCAGCAGCTCCATAAGCCTCCCTGCAATTACATGAAAACTTGTGTATTTGTGTCCCAGTGAGTTTTTCTGGGGATAGGGTCCAGAAACACTAGAGAATTCCCAAACTGATTCTCATTTTCTTAAAAGTTTTTGCCCTGCTTTACAGAAACTAATTTATCAACTCTTTAAAGTAAAATGTATATCTCAGAACATTGATGGACTATAAATTGGAAGGCTTGAAAATATATCAGCAATGTATTACCTCTATGCAGACACCTCTGATCTTCTGTAGTCATTTTTCTCAAAAATTATTTCTCCTAGAAATAACTGTTGTTTCTCCTAGATAAAGTTGTTTAGCTTCTACAGTTAGATAATGAGAGATGCTGAATTTAGGGTGTTTTTTTCTAACCACTGTTTGCCTCTGGCAAAGACATCTATCTAGGATCTGACATGCCTCTGGGTCAAAACCACCATTTATGAGTTTCCTTTATTCTCATCCCAAGAGCATTGACCCATTTAGCTAGAGGATGGAACAGAGAGGTTTGGGGGGCTGTAATAAGTCATCTGTATTTGTAATGAAACCCCACTTTGCTTGATTTTGATGGTTTTAGAAGAATGTTGTGGGGAACAGGAGGAGAAATAGTTGAGGGAAGGGGAGAAAGAAGCAAGGACAGCATAAAAGGGCAAAGTTAAAAAGAAACTTTGCTATACAGAAACATATTTACTTCTTTGGTGCCTGGCAAGTTTGCAAATGCTGCATTACTAATTTAATACGCGAGGATTTCCAGTTCAGTGAATACGTTTTGTGCAATCAGTTAACAAAATTATTTGTTACGTATATAGAAGATACCTAGTGCGGTTCTAGTCACTGAAAAGGGCAGAAGAGAAACAGAAATCACACCGTCATCCCTTAAAGGATATATAATTTGATGGGAAAATTAAACACTTTGTCAAATAGAGTCTCACAGATATAATATACAGGTATCTACCCACATGGATACATATCTAGATAGATAGATAGATATCTGTGTGTATGTATAATCAACTAAGTTTATTAAGACTGGTTTTAGATTTCTCTCATTCATCTAAAGCATGTTTAATTGAAACATTTAAAACATACAGACAATTGTAGAAGATATCAGTAAGATACTCAACAAGAAGGTTAAACTGATACTAACTTTGACATTTTCTTTACATTTCCTTTTTTTTTTAATGAAATGTTTTAATTCCAGCTAATACCCATCCCCCCTTCTATCCTCTCCCTCCCCAAAGGTAAACACTGCTACAAAGTTGGTATGTATCATTCCCATGCACTGAACTGCATATGTTATCCATTTTTTAAAAAAAAATACATTTTGTAAGTCTTGAAACTTTGAATAAATAGTATCATGCAGTACCTATAATTTACTGATTGCCTTTTCTCATTTTTCATTGTTTTTGTATTTATATATGTTGATACACTTCAATCTAGTTCATTCATTTTAAGAGTTATTCTGTTAATCTGTTACTATGCTTAAAGAATAGTTATACCAGTTTTTATAATTTTGCTAAATGAACATCCTTTTGCACAGGTGTAAAGTGTTCTCTAGAATAGATACCTAGAAGTGAAATTGCTGTGCCTACATCTTCAACTTTACCAGCTACTGTCAAATGCTCTCTGATCTGCTCTCACCAATACAGAACTTTGTTTCTTCACATCCTCATCTACTTTTAGGGTCATCAATTTTGCCAGTATTATACCACGAGTTGGAATCTCACTGTTGTTTTAATTTGCTTAGTCAAGTTAAGCACCTTACGGGTGCTTGTTGACCTTCTAGGTTTCCTGTTTGGTGAACTGTCTGTTCCTTTCCTATGTCCATATTTTATTAGTTTGTCTTTATTTCTCATGGATTTTTCCCAGCCTAAGGCATATCTTTTCACTTTGTTTTTAGGGTCATTCTTTGAACAGAAGTTGTAAGTTATAATATCATTCAGTTAACAGTGTTTTCATTATGGTTCATATTTCTTATGCTTTATATGAGAAATACTTTGCACATAGTAGTTTGGAAGGAGGAGGGCATTCTAGACGTGGAAGCCATAAAACTAGAAATTAATTAGCATGGTGGAGGACAGCAAGTAGACTGGCTTGTTTTAAGAGATAGAACCTCAAGGAGCCATCTTGTCTACCTTTGAAAATATATATATATCAGACATAGAAAATGATAATAATTCAGGCAACTTGAAGTAAAATGGCAGGGCCAGCTCAAGAATGAAGGACGTGACTTTTGACCTCAGTTGTGCCAGGCTTATACAAGAACTGCTAAGGCTGAAGGGATCACTATGTTGGCACGTCTGTGACCATTTGAGGCCCTGCAGTGTGCCAAGGAACACAAACTGGGAAGCTCTGGCATTTTGCCATCAGAATGAATGAACATTAAATTATCTAAATTCAGCAAAGGTCTGCCAAAGATAATCTCAGAGGTACAATTTTCACAGCCCCAGCACTGCAAAGTCCAACAAACCTCTCTCCAGGAAACGTTTCCTCCTATCTATCCCAATTCCTTATATCTTACGCCCATCCTATTTCTGAGGCTATCACTTTATGCAAAGGAAGGGCAGGCATGTTTTTCTCCCTGGATCATTGCTCTTAGATTAAAGTTCCTAATAATTGACAGGCTTTCTCAATTGCTTCTTCCAGAAATATTTTTAATCATCAGGTTATTAGGGTAACTTTAAGCTGAAGTATTAAGAAAACCGATTAAACGTACACACTAATGCAAGAATTTTTTTTGCAATTCATTGTTTTGCAATCCTCTCATTATTATTCTTGTTCAACTCTTTCTACGATGTTGTACTTGATCTGTTACAAGCAAAGGACAGCACATTTTTATAAAGCTCATTTAAAAAATTACAGTTGATACTGGTATAATTTTAAAATTGTCTTAGTAAATATTTTGAAAACTCACGAATGTACTTAATCTGTCATACTTTCCTCTCAAAAGAATAAGATGAAAAAAAGAACATTATCAGATTACTTCCACACACACTCAAAAGATACGTCACCACTAAAAACAACTGTATAGGAAAGGATTTGAAAGAATGAGGCCAATTAAGAAGTAGTTCACTGACACAGTAATCAGAGTTCATCAATTTAAAATCAACATCCATCATTCCTACATGTTCTTATGGGTACCAAGTCAGTCAAAATAGAACAGAAGGAAAACATATATCAAGATTCATCAGAGTTTAACGACAGTGACAGGTGCATGCTTCTCAAGTAAAAACATACATGTCGATGGGAAAACAAACCAGCTACTGCTAGATTTGTGTAAACTATTAGTACATCTTAGAAAGTAAATACTGCTCCCTGGCATATACAATTATGGATTTTGATTAACACCTAATTTCTATAATTTTATGTAGATGATTCTAACGTTTTACATAGGTATATCTGCCCTCCCTTTCACACACATAAAATTTGGCTAAAATAATATTCTGTAAGGAATCTTCGTAAGCCCTCTGACTCTCATGCAGGCTAAAAGTTTGAGGACCACTGCTTTAGTCCAATGACTGGAAAGAGTGTGTTGCCAAACATGTATTAACAGCTTAAATATTTACATGTATTCTGAATGTGTATGAAGGACATAATTATATACATTATTAAAACCCTATTATATCAGGTGAAGAAAATTGGGATGTAGTAGTATCTATTCTATTGCCCATTAGTCACTGGTTTTCCTTTGAAGTATAACCCACAGTGATCAACTATTTTAACTTAATAGCAGAAATAAAAAGGGGAAGTCTAAGAGAATTTTGTACTGGCTGGAAAAGAAAGCAGGAAGCATATTCCACATCAAATTTTTACAGAATTTTCACAAAGCATAATCAAGGCATCATGAAGTTCCTATTGATGTCATTCTCAAATACACGCAGACGGGAAGAACTATTGCCTAATGCCTCGATCTCATTACATGTATCTGCTTAACTAGAGATCTGTTTAGCCTAGGCTAAAATTTGATTTAATACATATAAAAACAGTAATAACAATTAGAGAAAAATGTGGTTTCAGATAAAACAATGAGAAAGCAGCCATGCCCTGTATCAAAATCTAGTATTAGGTCTAAATATGTAAATCAAACTAAAAAACATCAGGCATACCTCACTTATAACTAAAGTGAATGGACTGTTTATATATTGCTAACAGCCAACCAAACCTTTCAAAAGCAAAAACAAACAAGAATTGTTCAATTTCATAATTCCCAAGATGTGAGGAGAAAGACAAATTTAGTTTAGCTGCTATAGTTTTAAAGTATAACTGAATATTTTTTCTTTTTCTTTTTTTTTTAAATTTTATTTATTTATTTTTGGGTGTGTTGGGTCTTCATTTCTGTGCGAGGGCTTTCTCCAGTTGCCGCAAGCGGGGGCCACTCTTCATCGCGGTGCGCGGGCCTCTCACTATTGCGGCCTCTCGTTGCGGAGCACAGGCTCCAGACGCGCAGGCTCAGTAACTGCGGCTCACGGGCCTAATCGCTCCGCGGCATGTGGGATCCTCCCGGACCAGGGCTCGAACCCGTGTCCCCTGCATTGGCAGGCAGACCCTCAACCACTGCGCCACCAGGGAAGCCCTATTTTTTCTTTAGTTAAGAAAAATGAACATTAAAAATCTTGACCAAATTATTTATTTTAAATATTTATTCCAGGAATATATAATGGAAAAATTTAAACTTTAAAAATACCCAAATTACTTTAAAATTTTTTTTTAAATAGCATAAAAACATGCTTTTAAAAAATTACAATTGGGTAGATCACTTAGAGTTTTATCTGTATTGCTTGGAATGCTCTGAAATTGGGATATTTTCGTATTTTTATTGTGGTTATGAAATGAAGATTAGGAAAGAAATGCCACTTTTTTTTAATGTAATAAGATTGTGTTTGGTTGCTTATTATTGTTTTCATAGAGAACTCATTTTGTTTTTATTCACTAAGTTGTAACTTCATTGTCTTGATCATTATTCACTATGAATATTCCCTATATTGTTTAAATTTATGCCTTTGAGTTCAGTTTCTATTGAGTTTGCACTTATTGTCTTATAGCCCACTGAGAAAAACATTAAAAAGATGGCATTAAGAGAAATGCTAAATGTAAAACCCAGCTTTATCAATTCTAATATTTATGCAGTTAATTTAATTTAGCTTTGCATAAAGTCAGTTGAATCACTGAAATTTGTTTTCTGTTTTCATGGTTCTAATCACTACCTAAAATTTTGATATATTTTAGTAGGAAATAGTCTAAGTGGAAGTAGCGTGAGGAGAGCACTAACTTATTACTTCCAAAATCTAGAGGGAGTCCCTTACTCCCACCCCATCTCATACCTCACTACCATCATGAACAGAGTAGAGGCGGAAAGAATGACATGCTGTGGAGTAGCTGGGTGTTAAGAGACATGAATTCTAAACCTCCTAAATTGATTGCGGTTGAGATCCCAAAGTAATACCCGCTACTGAACAATAACCAGCAACTTGGAATTGGGGCTACTTTCCCACATGACTCAGGCTGCTGAGGCAGGTTTAAGGATAGGTGGGGTCTCTCCATTGGGAAACTAATATTTCCATATCTCTGTATAGTGAGGGTTTCTGAGCAAACATTATAGGCAACCTGAGTTCAACATGAGTGAATAGAAAACAAGCCTTAGACATTACAAATAGCAAAATATCCAGAAAAGATATACAAATTTCTCTCTCCTGGAGCCATTTGTTTCTATTGGAAGGGGATGTAACAACCAAGGGACCTCCTCGCTCCCTTCCCAGAGAGGATTTGTTTGCAGTAGAGAGCAAAATTTTCTCTCCCTTTTGTGCAGGGGATGAAAGACATTTATGTAAGAGTCCCTAGACAAGCTCCAAGATTCATAATTCTCAAGTCCTCTCCTCTCCTAAAGAGCCCCTACTCTTTACATATAGGGTAATATATGCCCTCATCATATTGTCCCAAAAGAAAAATGAGTCATGGGAATCAGCACTAAGATTGCTATGTAAATAATCAGGCTGCATCTAATCCAGAAACTTCATGCTTACCGTCAGGATAAAACAAATATAGAAATAAAAAGTTATCACTCTCCCTATGCTCAAACAAAGGAACTAATCTTCTTCTATAGTTCTATTCTAACAGACATATGAAGAATTCTGTTTCCAATAACTGCACAATGAAATTATTTGCAGTCAGGTATGAAATGCCTATGAAAAGTAACCATGTACTATGCTATAAAATAACTGTTGAGATATTTTAAAGAATTACAGAAAAATACAGAACATGATCTGTAACCACAGTGGAGTTCAGTTAAAATCTGAGACAAAAAGAAAACAAGGAAGGACAGATATTTAGAAATACTTCCAGATAATCCATGCAAAGAGACTATAGAGAAAATTTTTAATGATAAATAGATAATGTCAGAATCTGTGGGATATAGCTAAAGAGATATTCAGACAGAAATGTATAACCTTATAGCCATGAATTTACAGAAGAGAAAGACCAAAATTTAATGAGCAGGAGGTTCCAACTTTCAAAGTTGAGACGAAGAACAAATAATCCCAGAGAAAATATAAAAGCAGTATCAGAGCAGAAGACACTGGAATAGAAAACCAAAATCAGAGGGCAGCAAATTTAAAAGTTGGTAGTTTGATAGTTATTATCAACTGGAAATATTTACTAAGGAAAAGAGAAGAAACATTTGTCAGTATTAGAAATGTAAAGAGAGGCATATTTATAGATGCAGCAGATCCAAACTGAATGTTTTAAAGATCATTAAAGGAAATGCCTCAGTAATTTAGTATCTTCCTAGAAAGAAATATCAAATCTGGGCAGTTTTACAGGTGACTTCTACAAATACTCAAAAAAACCTGATAATTTTAACATTACATAAAATATTGCAAGGAATTCAAAGATATTTACTTCCTACCTGCTTTTACAAGATAAACATAATATTGATACAAAAAATAGACATGGAAAATATGAGAAAAGAACATAATCTTTATCACTGATTATGGTATAGCCTCAACCACTTCCCCTAGGGTGTAAGCACCTTTTAATCCCTGAATGATTAACAATTAATAAATTTTAAGTAAATCAAAACCATAATATTTATATGTTTATATGAAGAACTTTTTATATATTTTGTTTTATCTATTTGTAATGGTCAAAAAATCTTGTCTATCAGAGTAGCAGGCCAACATTGTGACTCTAATGCAATTGTGTTAATGAGGAATTGATTTAGACTTATGATTTTAATTTGAAATGAGTAAATATATCATTGAAGCAAATAAAATAATAAGTCATTATGTTTGTTAGATTTATAAGAATTAAGTACTAAGCATGTTTTTTATTGTCAAATTAAACAGTAAAACTACTTAAAAATAAATATACTATATAACATTTATGTGTGTACTTGGAATGTTTATATGAATTGGTTAAATAGAAGAAATTAATCAAATCTTCTTAGATATGATTCTACTTACATACCCAGGCAATATTTATAAGATGTAGCAGTAATTTTTTTGCAGCATCATGGCAAATACTATGAGATGTAAGATGTGCTAGAGAAAGGACAAAAATGAGTTTCTAAACATATGTAAAGAAACTCCAGGCTGCAAATCCCTTACGGACAAAACCTCACAATTTAATTCATTGATTAAATTAATTGCAATGTGGTTAGGTAGTGAAGAATCTCAACTCAAATTATGTAATAAAATCTATGAAAGATACCCTGGTTCAATGAATAGATGAGGGTAGTGAATAAGACACCAGATGGCAAAAACGGAAGGCAGGGGATTTGAAGATACCCATTTCTAAAAGAAGAGATCTAGCTCAATAAATGCCAGCTAAGGTCAAACAGCCTTGAAAGATTTCCTCAGCACTCCCTGTTCTAGCACTAATTTTAAAGGATGATTGATTCCACCATAATCCTAAATCTTCAACCAAGTGGCTTCAGTCCTACCAAGATGTAATTCTGCCTCCCCACCCCAGCTTCTTTTAATATATTGTTACCTCCATAAAAAGTCTTGTTACCTCCACAAAGTGTGAAAATAAGTTATTTCTTTCATAATTACTTAAGAATAAATTTTAAGAGAGTTAAGTACATGTAGTAATGTATTTGAAATAACAGTGCATCTTCAGTAATGCTTTGTTTATGCTTTTAAATGTTAGATATACTCAGGAGAATATGAGTTACTAAATTTTAAAGTTTCCTTTATTAGATTTACAAGCATTGCTTACATGCTTAGAAAAATGCAGGTATATAGATTGACAAACTTCCCTGTCAGTTGTTTGAAGGGCTTGAGAAAAATCAGATAAATCTGGGACTATAGTCTGAAATATCTAAAAAAATTTAATTAAACTTTATTGTAAATGCTTTTAAGTATCTCAAGGCATTTAATCTGCCAGCTCTATTAGCTATGTATTTATCAAAGTGAAAGTGATTTTTAAATTTTAACACCAAATTACTAGATTCATAAAGAAAATAAGAGGCTTAATGATTTGGGCATTTAGGTTTAAAAAATCAGGTTCCTTTTTAAATATACAACTTTAATGAGCTGAATTCCAATCAAAGCATAAGTAATTCTAAGTATTCCTTTTGTATACTAAGATGCTTTTTTTACACAAAATATATACCCTAGTCATAATTTGGAGGCTGCCACGCAATACAACATAGTAGTTGGTTACATGTACTTGACTTTGCAAGACACAGAGACCTGGAATGGAATTTCAGCTCTACAGCTTAATAGCTACTTCACTGGACAAGTTACTTCACCTCCCTGAGCTTGAGCTTTCAACATTAACATGGGAATGATAATAGTACCTAATCCTTTTGATGATTATGGTAGGTAAATGACCTATTTCAGGTCCTGGTAAAGAGCAATCATGCAAATGGTAGTTATTTATTTTTAACACAGGCGAAGTTAGCTAATAGCACATGTCCAATATTAAGTGTCCAGTGAGATCTGATTTAGTAAGGAAAGACTTTATGGAGGTAGGTGGGTAGGATTTACAGGACGAGAGAGGGGACAGCAGGAAATTTCAGGTTGTGGCTCAGAAGCAAGAAATCACAAGGCAAATTTGAAGGTCTGTAAACTAAAATTTTCCAAAGGTTTATGTTGAGGAAATAATTATGAGCAAATGGATTAACTTCAGATTGTAGAGAACCTGGAACAACAAAGGAGTCTGAGTTTAAACTAGATGTTATGCAATAATGGCTTAGATACTAACAACTGTGAAATATAAAAAGATAAGTACTAAATATTGGACACTGGAACTAGATTTCAATGGAATAATTGTCAAAATGATACTATTTGTAGGCTAAAATATATAGGATGCAAAATTGCTTCCCAATAGAATGTTCTAAGAATAAAATTAAGTTTTACTGAGTGGAAATACATTTGAAACTGCATAACATTGTAACTTTCATGAATTTGATTTTTGAAGATGACAGGTTTATTTTGTTAATCTGTTTCAGAGATTTAAATGATTTTACCACAGAAATACTAAGCTAACACAAAACCTCAATTCCAAGTGATAAAAAGGTGATGAAATCCTGAAGAAAAAAGTGTTATTCGTTTTGGTTATGAACTGAGAAAATGGCACTGAAATACACTGATCCTTCAGGAAGCTTCATGCCTTCACATGATGATATAAACCATATATTGCCTCAGCATAGGATGTTTAAAACTAATTTTCTTCCATGTAAAGCACAAAGAATTAATCTGGCATCCTTTTCAAGTTAGAAATAAAAAGAAGCTTTTAAAGAAAAAAAGTTGACTGTTGAGAATAAAAACTACGTATATGTTACTTTGAGAGATGAATTTCTTACACAACAACAATTTTCTTAGGGGAATAATGCTTAGTTTTACAATAGATGTTTTGTTTATATAATTTTTTGTCTATTATTCTTTTATGTGAGACTACAAAAATTGGTAAACCTAAAGAAAAACTGTTTTTACTGATATGCTTTTTGATCACTGAGACTACAAAAATTGGTAAACCTAAAGAAAAACTGTTTTTACTGATATGCTTTTTGATCACTGAGGAAAAAATTAGCCTGGTAGTTCTCAAAATGTGGTTTCCCTACCAACAGCAGCAGCGGTGTCACAGGGAAGTTTAGAAATGCAAATTCTCAGGTCCCACCCCAGATATTTGAATCAGAAACTGGATATAGGGCCCAGCTGCCAGTGTTTTAATAAACCCTCCAGATGTTTCTGATGTACACTAAAGCTTGAGAACAACTGATTTAAACTACTGCTCACTGGATTCGAGATTTTCACTGAACTTTAATTATGGTTATGTATAATTAATAAAAAGGAATGTAAATTTCTTTTGTCAAAACGTTATTTTTCTGGAGGGTTCAAGATAGCAGCGCAGAAGTTCCTGAACGTACCTCTTCCCACAGACACAACAAATCTGCAACTACATATGAAGTAATTCCCTCATAAAGGGACCTGAAAATTAGATGAACAGAGCCTCCAAAACAAAGAGTAGAAGGATAGAATCAAGATGGGTGGGAAAGGCAGAGAGACAGCCTCATCAAGGTAAAAACCACACACCAGCTGTGGTAATCCCCAATTGGGAGGGACCACAAAGGTATGGATCTTTTTCCTGAGGAGGAAGGGGTTCAAGCTCCACAACAGGCACCCCAACCCTTAGATCCTGCACAAGAGAGACAAGCCCCCAAAACACCTGGCTCTGAAAACCAACAGAGAATACGTGCAGGAAAACCACAGAACTCCAGGGAACAGAAATCTTGCCCTCAAAGGACCCCCACACAATTCCCATGACATGAATAGAGTGCAAAAACACTAGATTGAAAAGCTCATGGACCATAGGTGAAGGTGACCCACTTACTAATCTTGAGACATCTGGAGGCAGGAACCAGTTGGGACATTCCCTGGGGACTGAGACACTGGTGGGAGGCATTTTGGAATTCTCCCTCTAACCTGTTAGTGCTCATGTGCATGTCCCACTGAGAGACCCACCCACCCACCCTGCGGCTCAGTCAGGCCTCACAACTGACCAAGAAATAACCCCACCTACCAGCACTCCACAGTAGCCTTGGCCAGACCCTGCGGCCAGGCTGCGTCCAGTCCCTTCCACTGGCACCCTGCAGCCCTCCCATTGCAGGAGGGCACACATAGCCCACATAGGGCACAGCCCTTGAATGCCTGGCTCTAGTGGCCAGTTGGGAGTTAACTTCTGAGCCCCACAAGATATCTCCTAAATAAGCCCACTCTTTCAAGACTGGGAGAGAGAGCTGATTTACCTAACACATATAAACAAACACAGAGAATTAGGCAAAATGTGGAAACAATATTCCAATCAAAATGACAAGGCAAAACCTCAGGAAAAGAAGAAAATGGACATAAGCAATCTACCTGGTAAAGAGTTCAAAATAATGGTCAAAAACTTGCTCACCAAGAAATCAGGGGAAGAATGGACAAACATGAGAATTTCAACAAAGAGACAGAAAATATAGAAACAAACAGAAGTGATAACTGAACTAAAAAATACACCAGAGGGGTTCAACAGGAGACTGGATGAGGGAGAAGAACAAATCAGTGAGGTAGAATATAAAACAAAGGAAATCACCCAGACAGAGCAGCAAAATGAAAAACAAGAAATTTTAAAAAGTGGAAATACCTTAAGGAACCTTCAGGACAACATCAAGTGGAAAAACATTTGCATTACAGGGGTCACAGAAGGAGAAGAGAGCAAGAAAGGGCCAGAAAAACTATTTGAAAAAATAGTAGCTGAAAACTTTTCTAACCTGTGGAAGAAACAGACATTCAAGTCCAGGAATCCCAGAGAGTTCCAAATACAATGAACCCAAGAAGACCCACACCAAGACACATTACAATTAAAATGGTAAAAGTTAAGGATAAAGTGAGAATACTAAAAGCAGCAAGAGAAAAATAACTTATTTTGTACAAGGGAAATTCTACGAGGCTCTAAGATTTTTCAGCAGAAACTTTCCAGGCTAGAAGGGAGTGCCATAACATATTCAAAGTGATGAAAGGAAAAAAAACCTACCACAACAAGGTTATCATTCAGAATTAAAATGAGATCAAGAGTTTCCCAGAAAACAAAAGCTAAAGAAGTTCATCACCACTAAGTCAACCTTACAAGAAATGTTAAAGGGACTTCTTTAAGAAAAGAAATGGCACTAATTAAGAACAAGAAAACTTATGAAAGTAAAAACCTCACTGTAAAAGGTAAATATATACAAGTAGTGGATCAATCACTTATACAACAAGCATGAAGGTTAAAACAAAAAGGTAGTAAAGTTAACTAAAATTACTATAATTAGTCAAGGGATGCATAAAACAAAGATGTAAAAAGTTTCACTGAAAGTATAAAGCATGCGGTGGGGGTGGGGTTTAAAAAATAAAGGTATGGAATGTGTTCAAATTTAAGTTGCTACCAACTTAAACAGGCAACTATTTACATAGAGGGTTACATGTGCACCTCATGATAACCCCAAAGAAAATATTTATAGTAAACACACAAAATAAAAGGAGAAAGAAATATAAATATAATGCTAAAGAAAGACAACAAAACACAAGGGAAGAGAGAAAAAGAAGAAACAGAGAAGCTACCAAAACAGACAGAACACAATTAAAACGGCAATAAGCACATCCTATCAGTAACTAGTTTAAATGTAAATGGACTAAATTCACCAAATGATGTAAAATGGCTGAAGAGATTAAAATCACAAGACCCATCTATACGCTGCTTACAAGAGACTCACTTCAAAAGAAAGGGCACACACAGACTGAAAGCTAAGAGATGGAAAAAGATATTTCATGCAAATGGAAATGAAAAGAAAAAGCTGGAGTAGCTATATTCATATCAGACAAAATAGACTTTAAAACAAAGACTGTAATAAAAGACAATGAAGAAAAGTGATAAAGGGGTCAATCCATTAAGGAGACATAACATTTGTAAATGTATATGCACTCAAAGGAGCACCAAGATATATAAAACAAATATTACAGACATAAAGGGAGAAATCGAAAGTGATACAATATTTGGGGACTTTAACACCCTGCTTACATCATGGATAGAGGGACTTTCCTGGTGGCACAGTGGTTGGGAATCTGCCTGCCAATGCAGGGGACAAGGGTTTGACCCCTGGTCCAGGAAGATCCCACATCCCGCAGAGCAACTAAGCCCGTGCACCACAACTACTGAGCCTGCACTCTAGAGCCCGTGAGCCACAACTACTGAGCCCACGTGCCACAACTACTGAGCCCACGTGCCACAACTACTGAAGCCCGTGCACCTAGAGCCCGTGCTCCGCAACAAGAGAAGCCACTGGAATGAGAAGCCCACATACCACAACGAAGAGTAGCCCCTGCTTGCTGCAACTAGAGAAAGCCCGTGTGCAGCAACAAAGACCCAACGCAGCCAAAAATAAATAAATTAAAAAATGGATAGATCATCCAGGCAGAAAATCAGTATGAAAACATCAGCCACATTAGACTAGATTGACACACACACACACACACTCTCTCCATACCATATTTTATATATACATATATATGTATACTACATATATATATAACATTACATATATAACATTACATACATATATATATATATATATATATATATATATAAAACATTACATATATATGTAACATTCCATCCAAAACCTGCAGGATGCACATTGCACATTCTTCTCAAGTGCTTCTCAAGTGCACAGGGAACATTCTTTAGGATAAATCACATGTTAGGTCACACAACAAGCCTCAATACATTTAAGAAGATTGAAATTATATCAAGCATCTTCTCCAACCACAATGGCAAGAAACTAGAAGTCAATCACAAGAAAAAAGAGGGAAAAACCACAAAAATGTGAACAAACAACAAGCTACTGAACCACAATGGGTCAAAGAAATCAAAGAAGAAATTAATACCTAGAGCTATATGAAAACAGAAATACAACATACCAAAAACTATGGGATGCAGCAAAAGTGTCATAAGAGAGAAGATCATAGCAATACAGAGTTCCTCAAGAAACAAGAAAAACCTCCAAATAAACAATCTAACTTCACATCTAAAGAAACTAGAAGAAAAAAATGATGCCCAGAGTTAGTAGAAGGAAGGAACTAATAAAGATTAGAGTAGAAATAAATGAAATAAGGGCTAAAAAACATTTAAAAAGATCAGTAAAACTAAGAGCTTGTTCTTTGAAAAGGAACAAAATCAACAAACCTTTAGCTAGACTAAGAAAAAAGAGGACTCAAAATCAGAAATAAAAGAGAAGTTACAACTGGTACCACAGAAAGACAAAGGATTATGAGAGACCACTATGGGCAATTATATGCCAACAAATTGGACAACCTAGAAGAAATGGATAAATTCCTAGACATACACTCTTCCAAGACTGAATCATGAAGAAATATAAAATCTAAATAGACTTGATTACTAGCAAGAAGATTAAAATAGTAATCAAAATCTCCCTACAAACAAAAGCCCCAGGACCAGACAGCTTTACTGGCAAATTCTACAAAACATTCAAAGATTTAGTACCTACCCTTCTCAAAACTCTTCCAAAAAATTGAAGAGGAAGAAAATCTTCCAAATACATTTTACAAAGCCAGCACTATCCTGATACCAAAACCAGACAAGGATACCAGAAAAAAGGAAAATTATACAACAATATCCTTGATGACTATAGGTTCAGAATTCCTCAACAAAATAATAGCAAACTGAATTCAACAATACATTAAAAGGACCATACATCTTGATCAAGTGGGATTTATTTTTTCTAGAGACACAAGGATGATTCAACATTTACAGGATACACCACATTAACAAAATGAAGGATAAAAATCATATGATCATCTCAACAGATGCAGAAAAAGCATTTGACAAAATTCAATATCCAGTTATGATAAAAACTCAAGTGGTATGAAAGGAATGTACCTTAAACATAATAAAGGCCATATACGACAAACCCACAGCTAACATCATACTCAGTGGTGAAAAGCTTTCAGCTCTTCCTCTAAGATCAGGAACAAAGATGGTCACTTTCACTTTTATTCAACATATTATTGGAAGTCCTAGCCACAACAATTAGGCAAAAAATAAAACGTATCCAAATCAGATAGGCAGAAGTAAAATTGTTTCTGTTAGCAGATGACATGATACTGTATTTAGAGAACCTTAAAGACTCCACCAAAAAACTGTTAGAACTAATAAATTCAGTAAAGACACATGTTACAAAATCAATATATAGAAATCTGTGGTGTTTCTATACAATACTAGAAAACTATGAAAGAAATTAAGAAAACAACCACATTTATAATTGCATCAAGGAAGAATAAAATACCTAGAAATAAATTAAACCAAGGAGGTAAAAGACCTGTACACTGAAAACTATGACACTGATGAAAGAAATTAAAGAAGACAGATAGTTGGAAAGATAGTCTATGCTCATGGACTGGAAGAAATAATATTGTTAAAACATCCATACTAGGTAAAGTTCAATGCAAACCCCTGTCAAAATGCCAATGTCATACTTCAAAGAACTAGAACAAAAGAATTCTAAAATTTGTATGGAACCACAAAGGATCCCAAATAACCAAAACCACTTTGAGAAAGAACACAGCTGGAGGTATCACACTCGCCAATTTCAAACTATATTACAAAGCTGTAGTAATCAAAACAGGATGGTAGTGGCACAAAAACAGACACAGATCAGTGGAACAGGACAGACAGCCTAGAAATAAACCCACACATACAATTATTATATGACAAAGGAGCGGTGACATACAATGGGTTCTTCAATAAATGATGTTGGAAAACTGGACAGCCACAAGCAAAAGAATGAAATTAAACAACAAAGAGTATACATAAAAATTAATTGAAAATGGATTAAAGACTTGAACATAAGACTTAAAACCATAAAATTCCTAGAAGAAAACATAGGCAGTAACCTCACTGACATCAGTCTTAGTAACATTTTTGCGGATATGACACCAAAAGTCGAGGGAAACAAAAGAAAAATAAACAAGCGGGATTACATCATACTAAAAAGCTTCTGCACAGCAAAGAAAACCATCATCAAAACTAAAAGGTAACCTACTGAATGGGATAAAATATTTACAAATCATTTATCCAATAAAGGGTTAATATTCAACATGAAGAACTCATGCAACTCAACAGCAAAAAAAAAAAAAAATTACAAAATGGTCAGAGGACCAGCGTTGACATTTTTCCAAAGATTACATACAGAATGGCCAACATACACAGGAAAAAATGTTCAACATCACTAACCATCAGGGACATTCAAATCAAAACCACAATGAAGTATCACCTCACACCGGTTGAACGGCTAATATCAAAAATACAAAAATAACAAACGTTGGAGAGGTTATGGAGAAAAGGGAATCCTCATACACTGTTAATGGGACTGTAAGTTGTTGCAGCCAGCATGAAAAACAGCATGAAGATTACTCCAAAAATTAGGAATAGAACTACCATATGACCCAGCTATTCCACTTCTGGGTATTTACATATAAACACTAGTTTAAAAAGATATATGCACCCCTATGTTGATTGCAGCATTATTTATAATAGCCAAGAAACAACTTAAGTATCCACTCATGGATGAATGCAAGTTATGGAAACAACTTAAGTGTCCACTGATGGATGAATGGATAAAGAAGTTGTAATATATATATGCAATAAAATACTACCTACCAATAAAAAAGAATGAAATCCTGCTATTTGCAACAACATGGATGGACCTTGAAGGTTAACATGGATGGACCTTGAAGGTGTTATGCTAAGTGAAGTAAGTCAGAGAAAGACAAATACTGTATGATTTCATTCATATGTGGAATCTCAAAAACCAAAATAAAACAAAAGCCAACTCATTGATACAGAGACCAGATTAGTGGTTACCAGAGGGGAGAGAGACTGGGCAAAGTGGATGAAGGGGGTCAGCTGTATGGTGATGGATCCTAGCTAGTCTTGTGGTAGCGATCACTCTGTTTGCAATAATGGGCTAAGCAGGCTCTGCCAATTTCCTTAGAAACCCCATCAACTTATATAACATCATTTCTCAAAGGAAAAAAATGTCCAAATAGCTAACCTTGCTAACAATTCCGTACTTAAGGACCTCTTGGTCTAAATTAGCATTATCCGGGAGAAATACAATGTGAGCCACATGTGTAATCTTAAATTTTCTAGTAGCTATATTAAAAAGGTAAAGAGAAACTGATGAGTTATTTAATCCAATACATCCAAAATATCACCAAGTTAAAATGTAATGAATATAAAAATTAATACAATATTCTACTTTTTTTTTTAGATTAAGTCTTTTGATTTGGCATGTACTTTACACTTGTAGCACCCCTCATTTCAGACTAGTAAAGCATCATAGCTAGTGGCTATTGTATCAACATCACAGTTCTAGCTTCAGAATTAAGTTGATTTTCCTGAGACGTAAAAAAAAATTAAAAACTGAAATAACATTTATTCACCCAAGTAAACTCTTATAAAAGGCTATACTTATCTGTCTATTCCTCTTTCATAGAACTAAAGTGTAGGAGGACTTAATATATATATATATCATATTTGGTTGGGGTTCAAGTGTGAAGTTGCTAGAAGAAGTGCTCTTTTTTCTGTAACTCTTTAATTCTAAGGTAGATAGATGGACATATACCTAAATTTGTTTTAGAATGTTTCTTACTGAGCAGTGGGCCTAAACGTCATTTTTAGTATTTCTGTAGCTCTGGAACTATTTTAAGCAATAAAATATTTATGTAAATATTTTACGTTACACTAATAAAGACCTGGAAACGTTAACTTAAGCCATGATTATAGTGGCTATTTACAGTTGGGCTCACTTTGAAGGAGGAATAATCAAACAGAATTTTGCCAAGGTGTACTGGAAATCCAGCTTAAGGAGCTAATGTCTATTGCCATGAATATTTCAAGCCTATCTTGGCGAAATTATTCTCATTTTGTTTTTCCTCTAATTTTTCTGTAGGTTTCCAACATACTGAATGTCCTCATCATTAGCATGAAAGATATCTGAAATCATCCTTATTAGTTTTAACCATTAACCTCTCTTATTTTGGTTTCCTAAATAATGAGATTTCGCCACTTTCTCTGAACATCCTTCATTTGCTTCTGCACTAGAAAGTTTATAGTCTCCTTTCATAAGTATAGTATAGATTTTTTTTTCCCACTGTGAAAGGTAATTTAAAATTTTGGGGAGCTAAATATTCTAAAACTATTTTTCTTTCTAAAGTGATAGTATATTTTGATTTTTGTAAATTGTATTTGAATTTTTTACCATCACATATCCTTATTAATAGATATGCTAAGTGTTATAAACTCACAACAAAAAAATCATTTTTAAGGGATTAAATATCTTTTACTCAAATAAGTGTTATTTAAATGTCCTCAAATCAGATACTTGACAAGAATAAATCAAAGAATAAATCGTGGTTCAATAAATTAAAATTTTATCCCTTAAGTATTTTTTAATTATTTTTTAAATTTGTGTTATGATGAGTCATTTTTCAGTCACAAATTTCCCCTCTACTACCCTCTAAAAATTTTGAGGGTGAGAAAGCTATTTGGTTGGATAAGTCTTGAAACTCATTAAAAATGAGTAACTACAGCAACCTCTATGTCACATCCCACTCACTTCTGCAAAAGAAATGACAAGATGTGTCCAAAAGCAAAAGAAAAACCAGTCATGATATTCCATTGTTCCAAATTTTGAGCTATTGTGTAAAAGTGAATGATCAACTACATATTCTCTTGAATCCATTATCCCATTTTCTTTTTAATCAGATTTGTTGTGGGTTTCTTCCCTTTTTCTTTTTTTTCCCCTTTGTTGCCATCTATTTTTGGAAACATTCTAGGCTCTATTCCTTTTTAGAACACTGACCTCTAAGCATACACATACTCTTGTTACTTTGATCTTAGGCTAATATGTCTCCTGAGCCACCCTCTATTATCTCTTTTGCCTTATCTAAGAGAAAGAAAAGAAAAAAAACCTCTACTGTTCTAAAGAGGGATAGTTATAAAACTTAAGCCTCTAGTCTAATTCCGTTTTTCATCATTTCAAACGAAGCATCCAGAGAGAAGATGGCTTTTCTGTCTTTTTCAAGATTCAACTGATATTTTTCCATCTTGTTAAAGGACTTAGAATTTTAGTCTTGTCAAAGACTTCAATAGTTTACTATAACAAAAGGCTTGTACTTCAATAATACTCCATAAGTTTTTTTAATTTTTAATTTAATTTTTATCTTATATTGGAGTATAGTTGATTTATAATGTTGTGTTAGTTTCAGGTGGACAAAGTGATACAGTTATACATATACATACATCTATTCTTTTTCAGAATAATACTCCATAAGTTCTTAAGTGAATCTTTCAACATACCCAAGCCTATTTTACACATGTACTCATTAAATGCAACCAAAGTATTTCCCCAGACCTCTAAGTCCTTCATATGATGAAGCATTAGAAAAGGCACCTTACATGTGTGTATGTTTCAATTATGCCAATAATTCCAGATTTCCTACAGTGGCACATCCATTCTCTAAGACAGTATTAGGTTCCCGGAGCACTGCCTTTCCCTTGAGAGAGACAAGAGAAGAGTTGACTCTTGGAACAACGTGGGGGTTAGGGGCACTGATCTTCCACATAGTTGAAAATCTGTGTATAACTTATAGGCGGTCTTCTGTATCTGTGGATTCAATCAATGCGGTTCTGGGTTCGTGTAAAACTGTAGTATTTATTCTTGAAAAAACCCACGCATAAGTGGACCCCCTAGATTCAAACTAGTGTTGTTCAAGGGTCAACTGGAAAAGTATCTATTATGTCCTCCATCCACACACTCACATCATGCTCAAGCCCACCTATGCCACACTGGTGTGGAGGGCCATTTTTTCATTTAATAGGCCACTGCAGATAATTTATAAACTTTTAGTTATGAAAATCACTAGTGAGGTTAAATTAAGAATCAGAACTGCCACCTTCTAAAACATGAAGGTTATCACATTCTATTTCACTGCATAGTAGAGACTTCTGCAGGTGTGCTATTATCTGGGACACCATTTGCCTACAGGCTGAGATCAGCGTATCTCTGGAAAAACTTTTTTATTCCTCTTTAATTGTGTTTTACCCTACAGGGCACTGCCCTCTTGTACCTGATATACTATCATTAGATAGTCAGTCTGTAGGTTAAGGCTTTTCATCTTCAGAAGTTCTCTATCAAAATGCAAATTTCCCACAAAGGTCTATGAAACAGACATGCTAAGAGGCTATTTATTAGGAAGAATCCTCGGGAAGCTGGAACTCTCAGCTCAGGATTCTATTACTTTCTAAGAGTATTTTGATACTGATTTGAAACCGGAGGCAAGCAAAGAATGACAAGAGTGTTCTCTAGGGCCAGGGCAAAGAGGAAAGGAATAGGGCCCAGAGCAAAACAGAAAGGCAGATCTAAAGGCTGATAATTACGTTCTGAGTCAAATAGCATTAATGAGTCATCTGTCATCTGAAAATGTTCTTCTCATTCATGGTTGGAGAGAAGTGCAGTTTGGTGGAAAAATAAACAGCTTGAATTCAAAAGACCTGAACTTAAGGCACTCACTGAAAGAGCAGTGCAATATAAGGTGGAGCCAAATCTTGAGGTTTTAAGCCAGTATCATATTCACCAGCTATGTGACTTCAGGCAAAACTACTTCTTAGTGAATCCAAGCAGGACCCTGTGGGGTCTTCCCAAGTATAAGCCCCTCCACAGCCCCTGCTTCTTGTTTGGCCTTGCCCAAGTTTCAAAGAGCAGATTCAAGCAGTTACTAATTACAGAAGTGAGGGAATGCAGAAACAAAGGAAAAGCAGTCAAGCAAGAAAAGAAATGATAGCTTAAACAACAGTTCATAAAACAGAGTCACACCAAGTCCCCAGGGAGTGGCCAGGTTCATAGGTCAATCTTGAATGGAACTGGCTTCCTGCTCAAGACTGATGCTTCTTCAGGTTTCTGAGCACTGTCAGGAACACCTTGAGTTTGGGATGTACCTCCCTTGATCACCTGAAGCTTTCCTAGACAAAGACAAAGCAGCAAAGGAATGTGAGGGAGGAGTACTTCCCAGAACTTCTGCTGCCAGTGTCCTTGACCCCAGTGAGTCACAGCCACCACTTGCCTCTGCAGGAGACCCTCCAACACTAGCAGCCGTGTGTCTGAAAGGGTCTTGGTGCTCTGGCCAGGTGTCAGGCCTGAGCCTCTGAAGTGGGAGAGCCGAATAAAGGACATTTAAACCACCAGAGACCTCACAGCCCCACATAATATCAATCAGCGAGAGTTCTCCCAGAGATCTCTGTCTCGACGCTAAGACCCAGCTCCACTCAACAACCAACAAGATCCTGTGCTGAACATCCCATGCCAAACAACTAGCAAGACAGGAACACAACCCCACCCATTAGCATAGAGGCTGCCTAAAATCATAATAAGTTCACAGACACCCCAAAACACACTACTGCTCACGGTCCTGCCCACCAGAAAGACAAGATCCAGCCTCATCCACCAGAACAGAGTCACCAGTGCCCTCCAACAGGAAGCCTACACAACCCACTGAACCAACCTTACCCACTGGGGGCAGACACCAAAAACAACAGGAACTATGAACTTGCAGCCTGCGAAAAGGGGACCTCAAACATAGTAAGTTAAGCAAAACGAGAAGACAGAGAAATGTGCAGCAGATGAAGGAGCAAGGTAAAAACCCACCAGAACAAAGGAAGAGGAAGTAGGCAGTCTACCTGAAAAAGAATTCAGAGTAATGATAGTAAAGATGATCCAAAATCTTAGAAATAGAATGGAGAAAATACAAGAAACATTTAACAAGGACCTAGAAGAACTAAAGAGCAAGCAAACAATGATGAACAACACAAATGAAATTACAAATTCTCTAGAAGGGATCAATAGCAGAATAACTGAGGCAGAAGAACGGATAAGTGACCTGGAAGATAAAATGGTAGAAATAACTACTGCAGAGCAGGATAAAGAAAAAAGAATGAAAAGAACTGAGGACAGTCTTAGAGACCTCTGGGACAACATTAAACACACCAACATTTGTATTATACAGGTCCCAGAAGAAGAATAGAGAAAGAGAGGGTCTGAGAAAATATTTGAAGAGATTAGAGTTGAAAACTTCGCTAACAAAGGAAAGGAAACAGTCAATCAAGTCCAGGAAGCGCAGAGAGTCCCAAACAGGATAAATCTAAGGAGAAACACGCTGAGACACATATTAATCAAACTATCAAAAATTAAATACAAAAACAATATTAAAAGCAGCAAGGGAAAAGCAATGAATAACAAACAAGGGAATGCCCATATGGTTAACAGCTGATCTTTCAGCAGAAACTCTGCAAGCCAGAAGGGAGTGGCAGGACATATTTAAAGTGATGAAAGGGAAAAACCTACAACCAAGACTACTCTACCCAGCAAGGATCTCATTCAGATTCAAGGGAGAAATTAAAAGCTTTACAGACAAGCAAAGGCTAAGAGAATTCAGCACCACCAAACCAGCTTTACAACAAATGCTAAAGGAACTTCTCTAGGCAGGAAACACAAGAGAAGGAAAAGACCTACAATAACAAACCCAAAACAATTAAGAAAATGGTAATAGGAACACACATATAAATAATTACCTTAAATATAAATGGATTAAATGCTCCCACCAAAAGACACAGACTGGCTGAATGGATACAAAAACAAGACCCATATATATGCTGTCTACAAGAGACCCACTTCAGAGCTAGGGACACATACAGACTGAAAGTGGGGGGATGGAAAAAGATATTCCATGCAAATGGAAATCCAAAGAAAGCTGGAGTAGCAATTCTCATATCAGACAAAATAGACTTTAAAATAAAGACTACAAGAGACAAAGAAGGACACTACATAATGATCAAGGGATCAATCCAAGAAGAAGATATAACAACTGTAAATATTTGTGCACACAACATAGGAGCACCTCAATACAAAGGCAAATGTTAATAGCCATAAAAGAGGAAATCAACAGTAACACAATCATAGTAGGGGACTTTTAACACCCCACTTTCACCAATGGACAGATCATCAAAAATGAAAATAAATAAGGAAACAAGCTTTAAATAACAAGCTTACCTCAACATAATAAAGGCCATATATGACAAACCCACAGCCAACATCGTTCTCAATGGTGAAAAACTGAAACCATTTCCACTAAGATCAGGAACAAGACAAGGTTGCCCACTCTCACCACTACTATTCAACATAGCTTAAGCCACAGCAATCAGAGAAGAAAAAGAAATAAAAGGAATCCAAATTGGAAAAGAAGTAAAACTGTCACTCTTTGCAGATCACATGATACTATACATGGAGAATCCTAAAGATGCTACTAGAAAACTACTAGAGCTAATCAATGAATTTGGTAAAGTAGCAGGATACAAAATTAATGCACAGAAATCTCTTGCATTCCGATACACTAATGATGAAAAATCTGAAACAGAAATTAAGGAAACACTCCCATTTACCATTGCAACAAAAAGAATAAAATATCTAGGAATAAACCTACCTAAGGAGACAAACGATCTGTACACAGAAAAATATAAGACACTGATGAAAGAAATTAAAGATGATACAAATAGATGGAGAGATATACCATGTTCTTGGATTGGAAGAATCAACATTGTGGAAATGATTTTACCACCCAAAGAAATCTACAGATTCAATGTAATCCCTATCAAACTACCAATGTCATTTTTCACAGAACTAGAACAAGAAATTTCACAATTTGTATGGAAACAAAAGAGACCTCAAATAGCCAAAGCAATTTTGAGAAAGAAATATGGAGCTGGAGGAATCAGGCTTCCTGACTTCAGACTATACTATAAAGCTACAGTAATCAAGACAGAATGGGACTGGCACAAAAAAAGAAATATAGATCAATGGAACAGGAGAGAAACCCAGAGATAAACCCAAGCACATATGGTTACCTTATCTTTGATAAAGGAGGCAAGAATATACAATGGAGAAAAGACAGCCTCTTCAATAAGTGGTGCTGGGAAAACTGGACAGCTACATGGAAAAGAATGAAATTAGAACACTCTCTAACACCATACACAAAAGTAGACTCAAAATGGATTAACGACCTAAATGTAAGGCCAGATACTATAAAACTCTTAGAGGAAAACATAGGAAGAACACTCTGTGACATAAATCACAGTAAGATCCTTTTTGACCCACCTCCTAGAGAAAATGGAAATAAAAACAAAAATAAACAAATGGAACCTAATGTAACTTAAAAGCTTTTGCACAGCAAAGGAAACCATAAACAAGATGAAAAGACAGCCCTCAGAATGGGAGAAAGTATTTTCAAACAAAGCAACTGACAAAGGATTAATCTCCAAAATTTACAAGCAGCTCATGCAGCTTAATGGCAAACAAACAAACTGAATCCAAAAATGGGCAAAAGACATAAATAGACATTTCTCCAAAGAAGATATACAGATTGCCAACTAACACACGAAAGGATGCTCAACATCGCTAATCACTGGAGAAATGCAAATCAAAACTACAATGAGGTATCACCTCACACCAGTCAGAATGGCCATCATTAAAACATCTACAAACAATAAATGCTGGAGAGGGTGTGGAGAAAAGGGAACCCTCTTGTACTGTTGGTGGGAATGTAAATTGATACAGCCACTATGGAGAACAGTATGGAGGTTCCTTAAAAAACTAAAAATAGAACTACCGTATGACCCAGCAATCCCACTACTGGGCATATACCCTGAGAAAACCATAATTCAGAAAGAGTCATGTACCACAATGTTCAGTGCAGCTCTATTTACAATAGCCAGGACATGGAAGCAACCTAAGTGTCCATGAACAGATGAATGGATAAAGAAGATGTGGCACATATATACAATGGAATATTACTCAGCCATAAAAAGAAACGAAATTGAGATATTTGTAACGAGGTGGATGGACCTAGAGTCTGTCATACAGAGTGAAGTAAGTCAGAAAGAGAAAAATAACCCTCCTTTTCTTGGCGGGGATCGGGCTTGCGGTCCCGGTGCGCGTAATGTACAGAGGTAGAGGGAAAGGGCTCTGGCCCCCTCGGCGTCATGTCTTCGGTACCAGTGGCTTCCAGTCTGCAGGTTCTATCCTCAAGTGCTGGGATACGGTGGAAAAAGAAAGAAAGAAAGAAAGAAAAACGAATACCATATGCCAACACATATATATATGGAACCTAAAAAAAAAAAAAAAGGTTCTGACAAACCTAGGGCCAGGACAGGAATAAAGATGCAGACGTAGAGAATGGACTTGAGCTCATGGGAAGGGGGAAGGGTAATCTGGGATGAAGTGAGAGAGTGGCATTGACATATATACACTACCAAATGTAAAATAGCTAGCTAGTGGGAAGCAGATGCATAGCACAGGGAGATCAGCTCGTTGCTCTGTGACTACCAGAGGGGTGGGAGGGAGAAGCAAGAGGGAGGAGATATGGGGATATGTATATGTATAGCTGATTCACTTTGTTATAAAGCAGAAACTAACACACCATTGTAAAGCAGTTATACTCCAATAAAGATGTTAAAAAAAAAAAAAAAGTCACAGGACCCCTGATTCCTCCTGAAGGGATACAGATAAAGATCTGATGCATATCTTTGATTTGTTCTTCAGAAACTAAGACCTTCCCCCACCCCACCAAAAAAAAGTGGAGGATGGTGACTACATGCTGACCACAAGCACACAGACCCTAGACTGGTTGGAACCAGGCTGAAAATTAAGGTTCCTGAAACATCACCCTGTTACCTCATCAGCAGCCAATCAGAAAAAACGTCCACAAGCTGATCACACAGCGTGTAATCCTCATTCCTAATGTTGCCTTGAAAAACCGTCCCCTGAAGCCACTGACGGGGATGGGGTCTTTTGAGAACTAGTTGCCCATTCTCCTTGCTTGGCACCCTGCGAAAAATGCTGTACTTTTTTAGTGCAACCTAGCATCAGCAGATTGGCTTTGTTGCATGTTAGGGAAGCCGACCCAAGTTCAGTTGGGTAACATTAGTCCTTCTACCGCAAGGTAGAGGGGACAGTAGAGTAATTTCAAGGACTGAATGAGATATGTAGTTGGCATTGGAAAAAATGTTATTACTACAATTACTCTTACTCCTACTATTACTACTGTCTAATATATATGGAATTTGTACTACATGCTAGGCACTATTCTAAGCATTTTATTTGAATTTATTCATTTAATCCTCCCCCCTTTCAAAACCCCCTATTTTACTGTTAAAAAAGGAAACAGATATTGAGCACCTTGTTGAATATTTTACACTTGGCAAGTAGTACAGTCAGGATTTGAACCCAGGCAGTCTGACTCCAGAGGCAGGACGGTTAGCTGCTTATGTGCTGTACTGCTGCTGATGTTTTTTCTTAATTGTTGTTATATTGTTAATATTACTACTAAAGGTTATATACTTGAGGAATTTATTTTAAGATTATTTGAACATCTCAATGCCTCAGCTTCCTCATAACCATGCTAAGGATAATAGCAACAATCTGCCTCATGGGTTTATTGCAAGGCTTTAATAAAATACTGTGTTTGTGCTAAGATAATACTTCTCTTTTTTCCAGCAACCACCACTTTATTATTATTATTTTTTACTGAGGTATGTTTTTTTGTTTTAATTTTTATTGGGGTATAGTTGATTTACAATGTTGTGTTAGTTTCAGGTGTACAGCAAAGTGAATTGGTTATACATATACATTTATGCATATACATATATCCAGCTGATTTACAACATTAAGTTTCAGATGTACAACACAGTGATTCACAATTTTTAAAGATTATACCCCATTTATAATTATTATAAAATATTGGCTATATTGCCTGTCTTGTACAATACATCTTTATAGCTTATTTTATGCATAGTAGTTTGTACCTCTTAACCCCTATCCCTATCTTGCCGGTCCCCACCCTCCCCCGGATAGTAACCACTAGTTTATTCTCTTTATGTGTGAAGACAACACTTCTCAAAGTTTAATGTGCATACCAATCACCCGGGATCTTGTTAAAAAGCAGGTTTCAATTCAGTAGGTCTGGGGTAAGATATTAGAAATGCAGGGGCTTCCCTGGTGGCGCAGTGGTTAAGAATCCGCCTGCCAATGCAGGGGACACGTGTCCGAGCCCCAGTCCGGGAAGATCCCACATGCCGTGGAGCGACTAGGCCCGTGAGCCACAACTACTGAGCCGGCGCGTCTGGAGCCTGTGCTCCGCAACAAGAGAGGCCGCGATAGTGAGAGGCCCGCGCACCGCGATGAAGAGTGGCCCCTGCTCGCCGCAGCTAGAGAAAGCCCTCGCACAGAAACGAAGACCCAACACAGCCAAAATAAATAAATAAATTAACTAATTAATTAATTTTTTAAAAATGCAGAAATTTGTTAAAAATGAGTTTCCAGGTGATGCTGATGTTCCTGGTCCAGGGACCACACTTTGAGTGGCAAGATGCTACGAATCTCCTGGAGAATTCTCCACTTTTAGTTTGAGCGCCCCTTGGCTATTTGCTATGTGACAAGTTTTCCTTATTCTGGCAAATGGGGACTGATAAATATCATTAGTGTACTAGAACAGAGTTCTACACAGACTGCGCCATTCCACTACCCAAAAATATTTTGTACACTACAAAAACAAAAAGAATGGAAGTTTGAGATGCTCTGCAAACATTTTAACTTCCTATCTATCTTGAGAAATTGAGCATGGTGCTGCTTTGTCACTTTCCTGTGAAAGAATAAAAGGAGACATCAGTAAGTACCTCCCAAATGAGAAAAATCATGAATGAATATCACTACCAGTTACCTAGGATATAAGAAATGAAGTTTTTGTCACCTTGGCCCTTGGAAATGGTAACCAGGTGTCATAGAAAGAGATTCTACCTATGGCTGAATCTTCTCGTTCTATCACTTCACTCTTTCCCATAAAGGAAAGGGAGAAGAGGGGCTTTTCACTGTGCTTTCTTTTGAAACAAAAGCAACACCACCCCAGGAGAGGGTGGAGGATAATGTCTGATTCTTAATATTATCTAGGAAGAAAATAAATATCTTGGCCAAAAAAACCCCCATACTTTTCACTGCTTCATGTCCCTTGGGGTTATGAATCTCTCATTTTCTGTCTTACGTAAAACAAATATAAAAGCAAAGCAAATAAAAAGTTTGATTGTTTCAGACTCTCACAGCGAGAGTGGAGTTTTTCTTGATCTTTAGCTAACAATTTCCCCAAAATGATTTGTAAAAGTTCTTATGAACCATAAAATACCAAACAAATGTCAGGATAATAATCATTGCTGCTATGAGATTTCTCGCATAGCAGGAAAGAAATTTTTTAAAAAATCTATACAGAACGTACAGTGTTTGGAGAACTGTTCCCTCCTACCAGTGTTTAGAGGTGACAGATGTTGTAGTGATAACTATTTGACACTTTCCCCCAGTCCATCCTGGACAGTTATCTTAACAAAGGAATAAATACTGTGTATTGTCAGTCACTTTGAAGTTTACACACTCTACAGTGGCCATCTGATTGCGTCAATATTCATTTGTGCATTCCTCCCACAAATGTTTGGGAAGGTGTCAAGGAGGAGAAACTCAGTTGTGGACATGTGGGAGGGTGTCACGAGAGATCAACTTAACTCACTTCATGATTTTGCCCTTACTCATGCAAATGAATAAAGATGGAATTGATTTGAGAATGCTGCAAATGTTACTAATTTCCAAAAGAGAAGCGTGGGATGATAATTGTAAATGTTATATTGTCAAAAGTCAAGCAGAATATAAAGTTTGCCATTATTTAGAGGAGAAAGTATTTTCATTTGATTTATAACTAGTTGGCAAATTAATGCAGTATTAAAACAGCAACCTCATAATAAATAACATTGAAAAGTGCATAACTAGACTGATGTTCATGTTCAAAGGGGTGATTTTGTATATAAAAACACATGATGTTAATGCTCAACCCTGACATTTTGGAGAATAACTTCCAAATGGTGTGTGAGGCATGTCTTATCTTTAGATTAATGTGCGATATGGAAGGAGGGGAAGAAATGTCACTCAAGTGTGAAAATCAGAATCCTTTCCTTGTGTGTAGTGTTATGCCATACTGTGAGAATAAAACATTTTTTTGCAATATATAAATTATAGTATAATTTAGAAATAATAAGACGTTGAGCATGGACAAAGCCTCAAAAGCTCTTAAGAACATTAAAAATAACTTTTATATAAATATCATTCTTATAAAGATAAATAGGTTAGCAACGGGCAGAAGACCTAAGTTTCCTTAAAATAGATAAATTTTATAATCAAGAATTTTATATTTGGCAAAATATTTGAGGTTTCCAAACAAACAGTTGAAAATTCCTCTGAAATGCTTGATGAATTCAGAACACAGTTATTTAAAATCCTTATGTGTATCTTTATTATTTTTTTTTATTGTTACTTATCTATGCATAGTGATCCAAACGAAACCACTGCATTAAGACAGTGACCCAGACAACCAGGAACAGAGTCCATATTCTTGAAAAAGATATTCTATTAACCTACGAAATACATTGTGAATGGAATAGTCAAAACTAAACGAGATACACAGCTGAATTCTCCTCTGGAGACAAAAAGACAGCCACCGCCCCTCCCAAACTTAGAGAATGCTCTGAAATACTTTTTTTTTTTTTTGACTAAAAAAAATGACTAAATTACATGAAGATCCCCAATCTTCCACCACCAGGACAAATTATACACATATTTGAGAAGTAGTATTGACAGATTAGTAACTAAAAGTACCAATTACTCAGTTAAAATTGAATTTCAAAAAGTTTTTTAGGACAAGTAATATTTGATGCAACCATATCCCATACAATACTTACACCTAACAGTTTGTTGTTGTTCATCTGAAGTTTGTATTTACTGGGTACCCTGTGTTTTATCTGGCAACCCTATTGAAAAGGCCATTTCAGGTTAGAGCTATTATCTAGAGAAAGAGAAGGGGCGGAATGGGGGCTGGGGAGGAACACCAACAGCTATGATTGTAATAGTAGTAGGAAAAAGTAACAACTATTTACAAAGTGTTTCCCTCTGTGCTCTGTGTTCCCGATCTCATTTAACTCTTCCCAACAGTCCTCTGGGCTAAGTTCTTTACAGAGGAAGAACTTAGCATAGAGTCTGGCACATAATAACCACCAGTCACTGTTAATCAATTCTATTATTTTTATTTTTAACATCACCATACCTCCTTCTCAAAAAGAAAACTGAGGCTCTGAGACCCCAAGGTCACTTAGTTTGAAGGAAGGCGCTGAGAATTGAACCACTGTTTCTGGAGCCCAAGATCTTAGACTTTGTTCCACTCACTGTTCCAGACAAGATTTTACTCTGAACATCTGAACTGCACTAGGTGGCTGAAGCCTTGAAGTGGCCTTCATTTTGACTCTGTTCTAACTCATGTCAACACAACTGTGGTTGGTTGGAACAAGCTATAGTTTAGAAGCAGGAATGCTGCATAGCTACATGGAGCAAAGGTATTCGGCATGAGAGTTCAGGGCCACTGGAACTGACACGTTCACAAACATCAACAGGCTTTTTGGTGACAACTGTGAACCTTGAAAGGGAGGAGAGAGGCAGTAAGTGTCTGCAAAATAACTAAAATCCAGGTCCTCTGATTCCTAGTAGTGGTCAAACACGTCATCTTCATTTCTTTTTTTCCTTCTTATGTGTTGAATAAACTCATCAATGGAAGTCATTTTAATAATGTGCACAAATTTTCTTCTGCTAGGCATATAAACGCAGACGTGGACAAAGAATGTCACCTGCCACATCAGTAAACAAATGATGTTGCGGCCAACAAGCCCTCAGCCACTGCAGCAGCCCCCAACTGTGCACCGTGAGGGAATTCAGGATGGAGAAAAACAGGATACTGGCCTAGACAGTTAAGGTGCATATTGAAGGAATGATTTCATTTGCATCTTCCCATAAATAGAAAAACCCTAAATTCATTAACTGGAGATGTCCATTTTTATTTCTAATTAGCAGTAATCTTTGATGTTCAGCTATCTGGGCATGGTGCACATGCAGAATTCCTACATTCTCTGGCTCCTCCCTTACCTCTTTGGAGCAGTCCCTCAGAGCTATCTGAGAGGTTGTCTCCTAGGCTTAAGTCCTCAGTATGTCCACTTAATAAAACATAATTCTCAACTTTTAGGTTGTGTTTTTTTTTTTTTTTTCAGTTGACAGAGAAATCAATGCTAACATCCTCTATTACACCCTTCAATTAAACTTATCACCAAGGCTGTGATTGATTTATTGGCAAATTCTTTAAAAATTTTTCATTAATTATAAATTTTTCTTCATTTCCACTCTAGACAGTCCAATTTCGAGAATATTACTTTTGGAGAAACATTATTAATTCAATGTCTGAATAATAAGATTTCATAAATAATAACTCAGACTTCAGGTTTTAATAACTAATGTCTTACACCATGAACCTGCCACAGCCATCAGATTTATAGAGTAGCAGAGGTGAGAGTGAAAATAGATTGGAAATCATTCTGATAACTACACATCTGCACCTAGTTTCACCATTTAGCCAATAAAAGAGAAGGAAAAATAGCCTGACAGTTTAATTAATGACTCGTTAAAATATCAAGGGCAAAGTAGCCAAACTTATTTGAGACTAACAATTAAGATAAAACTGAAAATTATCTGAAATTGATTTATCTTATTTACCACTAACGTAATATTAGACCACTTTTTCTTTTAGTAAAACATGCTTCAAATGTTGTTGCAGATCAATTCTCATAGTACCTCATTATTGCCAACAGCAGATGATTTTGGACATCAATGAAGTTTGACAGGAAATATTTTTCTCCTGCTTTCTGCAACAGTGCAGATATGCCTTCATGAATCCCAGATGAAACAGTAATATGCATTTCCTGTCTACTGTAAAAGCAGGTTATTGGTCTTAGGGACTTTGTTTTTTAAAAATAATTTTATAGAATACAGGAAACTCAGAATGAATCTATGTATGGTCTGGTCAGAAAACAAAGAACTGTGCATCTTCCTGGGATGTTTTGCTTAAGAATATTGAAGTTTATTCTTAGCATCAGAGATGATTCTTTGTGGATTACAAAACAGGATATACTCTTAATTTGAAATCTAGTTTAATTAAACAAATCTTTCAAACTATAATATAGCTGCATATTCAAAGTCCACTCACCTCAGGATGCAAAGCAATGAGCTACACTAATTTTGATTTTGTTTATCTTAGCATGATGCAGAAGAGAGTTATTATTTTTATCAACAATGTTTAATATTTAGACAGATAAACTTTTTCCTGATGACAGCTTCTCCATTTCTTTCATTTGGCAAATGTTTACATATTGTCTAATTGTGGTGTAACTTTAACAAAAGGTAATAAAAATTTATAGTTTTCCATGAATAATAATCATTGAAGAATATCTGCTTGTAGAAAAAGTCATCATTGTGAATTTACAGCAGAGTTTTCTAAATTTGGACGAAAAGGGTGTCATATCACCCTCTCTAAAATTTTGAGGGAAGCTTTGAGAAGAAAGTAGAGGTAGGAATCTCTGACCTTTTAAAGGCTGCTTTATGGGTAATCATGATAAACAGCCAATGATACAAGTAGTATTTTTCTGTGTCCTTTTCATCTATTTCTTACCTCAAACTTTCCTGCTGCCAAATTGAGGGGGAAACCAAAGTTTTCAAGATTGGACTATATGTGAGAGCCTCAGAGTTGAACTGGGGTTCTTGCAAATGTGTATTAGGAGATTCATATCAAACAAAAGGCAAGTGAGAGAAGCATGAGACATCCAGAAACTCTAAATGACAATGGGAATTGCCATTACATCCTAGTTGAAGGGAAAAATAAAGACTCTCAGAAAGATATCAGCATTGGCTAGGCCCAAATTTAAGGTTAAAATCATAGATATGATTCACTACAATAGGTTTCAATATGATTTCTATTTTATAAATGACTCAATATTATAAAAGGCAATAATAATTTATACAAAACTAAACCTTTATGGAATATAGTCTAAATCTAGAGATTCTACTTGAAGCAGAAATAAAAGAACGAGGATGACCAGTCACCCTGATGTAAAATGCTTTCTCTGATGCAGTGTCCCCCCTGCTGCTCTTCCACGGATGAATGTTCCTGTCGTTTTTCTATTCTATTCTGAATTCCATACATGCATTAATTTGGTCCCAGTGGAAACTAAGGGGGTAGCAACAATGACTATTTACAAAGTCTTGCTTTGCTTTATTTTACTTCCTAATAACAGATACAAAAAAGAGCTCCTAACACAGAAACATCTCTTCTTTTCTCTTACTCCTTTGTTCCCCTCCTCACTTTCCCTCCTCACCTAGAAATACTGAATAACACTATTTTAGAAAGAATCTCTTTTGCTCTAATTGTATAATAAGCACCTGTCCAAATGACCAAGCTCCTCACCCTCTTTCATGAATTTCCTACAAAGTAGCTGCCTGGGAGGAATGTATACCTATGCCAGGAAGTTACCCACACAAATTGGAATATATATATGTATATATACATGTATATATTTATATACATGTATATACGTGTATATATATGTATATATACACGTATATACATACACGCATACACAATTCTCTTTTAGCCTAATTAACGTTAGAAAGTAGACATTTATACCAAGGCTGAGCATGCTCATTTTGGGTGCTAGTTGCATTTCAAAGATGAACCTTAGGAAAAGACGTGTCATAATACACAGTAATCTATTCAAAACTTTGAATGAATGATGTTGAGGAACTAATAGGTGTCAACCTTAGAGTTTCATTTTTAATAGGTTGTACCCTCTGGCTTCATTATCAAACTATCTTTATTAAGATGAAGTAAAAATTCAATTGATCTTTTTCCATAGGTCAAGTTTTGGTACATACTAAAAACACTGATTTTGAAAATCCTATATTCCTTTAGTTAATATATGTATACAGTCTTAACTAGCTGTTTTAAGAGACTGAGATATATCATTTTTGTCCATGGTACTGCCTCAAACTTTGTTTCAGTTGAGAATGTTGAGGTGTTACAGGAATTTTCAAAGGATCCTAGAGAAGAGTAAACTTCAGCTATCAACGAGACCTTGATCCCAGAGAAGATTTGTAACATTATAGGATATCAACAAGAACACTGTGAAATAATTCAGCTATGCTTTACATGAAGACGTCCCTTCATATAGAAGTACGGCATGTTTAGACCTGGAAGGATTCATTGTAATATGTAGTAGCAAAATGGAAGAGGATAGGATAGGGTCTAAATAGCATGGGTCCTGATGTTAATTTTGGGAATTACAGAAGTAAAAACTTGGACAAGGATTTTGAAGCTTTGTTATCAAATAAATTCATTACAAAACTGAGAGGAACAGCTAATAAGTTAGATGACAGAAGAGATGTTAGAAGGGGTGTGGTGGTGACTGTCAATCCAGACCTACCTTTTACTGAGTGTATTCTTAGCCATCCTGAGCTCCACTTCCTTCATATGTCAAGTTCATATATTACTATCATACATGGTAGTGAAATGGCATTATGAAAATCAATCGTCAGAGTGACAGGAACACAAATTTAATCACCAATAATGTCTATATACTGAGTACTGAGCTATATTCTTTAGATCCTATGTGAAAAATATTATTCCATTCATTTCAGGGAACTAAAAATCAAAGTGGTTTGTATTAATCAAGATTGAGTATAACAAAATGACAGTTAACAGATTAATCTAGTTTCACTTGTCCCCAAAGGTAACTCTAAAGGCCAAAAAGAATGACTTAGTAGCATATGTGGAAAGTACTTATAATCTTTAAATGTTTGTGACCTAAATGTGAGTCCCAAGTTTTAAGTGGTTACCACCAAACAGATGACCTTTCAAGGTGGTTTTAATAGAAGTAGAGTGGTAAGAGCAAAGATGATCACCCCTCTGTACTCTATCCTAATAAGATCTTGCTGAGAAGCTAGTATTCTGTTCTGGGGGCTGAAAAGACATAGAATACTTAGCATAAAGACATTGACAGATTGATGAAAACCCTTTAAAGCTATGCCATTTGTAAGATGATCAAAGACTCTGAAATGAAAAATAAAAATACATGGTGGGAATATATTAAATATCTGACAGATTACCCTATGAAGGAAGCCTAGACTTGGTCTATGTTGTCCCAGAGTATTAATAGGATTACCTGAAAATGGTTAATCTTGGAAATTAGAAAGTGTCAGAGCTCTGGCTGGATGATCATATGACACAGATGTCTTAGGAATAAGCTAATATATAGTACCCCTTTGTCAGGCCACCGTGAAGCTCTTTGTTTTGCATTTTCACTACGTGGTCTTGGTATAGATTTTTCTTTTTAAACATTGCTTATAACTTATTGGTCTTTTTGAATCTTTTGATTAGTGTCTTTCATCAGTTCTAGAATATCCTCAGGTATTACATTTTCAAATATCTCATCTGTCTTACATTTTCCTTCTTCTTAAGCTCTGCTTAAACATATATTAGATCTTCTTACTCTATCCTGTTTCACATCATCGTTGCTGTCTCTTCTCTGTGTTGCATTCAGGATACTTTATTCTGATTTTCCAGTTCAATAATCTTATCTTCAGCTGGGTTTAACGTGCTATTAAACTCTTCCACTGAAGCTTATTTTGAGTGAATTTGGGCTCTTTGCAATAACATGGTTAAAGATATTGCAAGCCTTAATTAAATCAGATAAATACTTGAATTTTTTGGATTGATTTAAAATGTGTTTGTGTGATTCCAGAATCTTCTGCCTTGGAAATTACTTGTGGACTATTATAGATTGATATTTGATTTGACTCAGAAGATGATGTATGCAGACAAAATATTTACAGCCACTTTAACTTAAGATAGCAAATATCTGATTGAATATCTTTAAGACAATCGTAGTTAAGAAATTGGATTTTTTCGAAAGTTTTATTCTATATTTTGCATTCTTAAATGCAAACTTTTTCTTTAAAAGAGATTAGGGATGAAAGGAAGAACAGTCCTGCAGACAAGTCTTTCTGATATATTTAGTTAAGCATTACCCTAAAACAGATTTTAAGAGTGTACTTAGTTTTTATTTAATGTTATTTTTCAAAAATATTACAATTTTTCATAGCAATTAGGCTTATAAAACTATTTTATCTTTTATATATGCTTCTTTGTTTATGAAGTGAAATATGCAATGTTGCAATGCTGATTTCTCTATGGTTTTCTGTCTTGAATGGTAAAAAAAAAAAAAAAAAAAATCTTATCAAATTCATGCCTGCAGTCAACATTTTTATCTGAATAAAATGAAGCTGGCTTAAAACTATTAAGCATTTTGAAACACCCAGAAGGGATTGGTTTCTTTTCAATTCTTCAGTGATGTGCTGGATGTTGGAGTCTATCTTGGCATATTCAAACGTGCAATGTTAATTTAAGAAGATATTTCTGTGAATCTATTGTAAACTTATTTTGGCAAAAATCTTTTATAGTGTCTGCATTTTTATAGAGAGATTTAAGTATTGCCACTAACTAAATCAATGGCTGCAGAATTACGGGTTATACTCGTGTGATATAGATTTTTAAAGTACAGGCAGAATCAGAGATAAAAGAAAACAGTTCTAGAGAAGAAATGCTATTCCCTAATCATTAGAAATGGACAGAGTCAAGAGTTGCTATAAAAAATTATGTAAAGAAATCCTATTGGACTATTTCTAGCTTTTCTAAATCCTTCCATCTCCTTTGGGGAAGTTATTTTGTAGGAATTAAAGTATTTATGATAAGCACTTAGAAATATGATTTTGGTATATGAAATAAGATGATTTATACAGCATTTGCTTATATTCTTTTCACTCTTTAAGTATGTTTACTAAACAAGACCCTTTAACTCACAAGTTCCAAGAACCCAATTCAAAATGGCTAAGGCACATTGGCTAGTCCAGAGATCACCTTGGCTTCAGGCAAGAGTCCAGACATTGCCATCAGGGCTTGGTCTCTCTCCAGTCAACTTTCTTTCCCATTTCCTCTGCTCATAGGCAAGCACTCTTCACATGGTAGACCCCAGGCTTATAGTCTGGCAGAAAGGGAAAGTTGGCACTTCCCAATAGCACCAAAGTCCCAGGTTGTGTACAGCTGGATCAACCAAGATCACTGGCTCTTTCTGAACCAGTTATCATAGTTAATGGGATGGAAAACATTGAAAAGCCAGACTTAATTCATGAACCCTCAACCCAACCACAGGCTCCTGAGGCCTGTAGGGGCTGGGATACCAGGGAAGGTCAGCTCACTGGAACACAGGGACTGAGAGATTAAGAGGAAGATTTTCCCCACAGCAAAAGTGTGTTGTTATTGGAGGACGATAAAATGGTCATTAGGTAGGCAGACACTGCAGAAATCCACCGAACACATAATATGACAGGATAGAAGCACATGCATCAAACCAAACCTTGTTAAAAAGGACACCTTGAATGTTCCAAGCAGACTAAAGACAGTCTTCTCATGATCTGTAGAGACAAAGATTTTTATTCTCATGGCTCACCAAACTTGACCAAACCTTGTAGTTTCATCATTAGAGTTGGAAAAGACTAGAACAAAAGAAATTTAGTCAAAATACGTCCTTTAATGATGACAGTGAAACATCTTGAAAATTCTGCAGACTATAAAGACACTTGTTTGAAAACTATATAAAATAAGAACTTCTTAATGTAGTATTGTTGACTGGAGATTTTTTTCAATTTATTAATTTCTGCTAAAGGAAGTCACTTAGTAAAACAGTCGCTTAGTAAATCCAGTCAGTAGTTTATGAAAGTTTTAAACAACAAACATTAAGTAGGATCCTAATTACAAAATTAGAAAAATTTTCAGATTTTAATTCCCAAAGGTTTAGGGTGTCAAAATTGTTATGAGCAATAAGAAGTTAAGATTCTAGTGCTGATACTTAGTTGCCCTATAACTACTGGCAACCCCTAGTCATTCAGAAACTTGGAATAATATTTATGTCATCACAACTTTCTGAAGAATAAATGAGAAAATATATATAAAAATGCCTGGTATACAGGATACATTCCAAAATATGTAATAGTTCATACAGAATAGAAGACTCTTTCTCATTCATCTAACAGCCCAAGAAGGTGTAGCTGGTTTGCAAAGGTGGTTCTCCCACTCAATCACAGAGGCATTCAAATTCCTTCCATTTTGTGGCACTGCGACCCTTATGGCCCTTTCATGTGCAACAAGCTACTAGAAGAGCAAAGGAAGGAAAAGCATAACAGCTTCTTCACAGCACACAAATGGAACACATCACCTCTGTTCACCATTCATCAAGTGCCATGGCCACCCCACTCAACTCAAATAATGTGGAAGTGTGTGGCCTAGTTGTTTGCCCAGGTAGAAGAGGAAAATGGTGTCTGCTTTTTCCCCATAGTTACCATGTGAATGTAGGATTAAATGATTGGGTTTCCCTGATGTGAGCTGAAAGATGTATCAGACTCAAGCTAAGAGACTCATTTACTAATGGCCATGGGCAAGACAGCAGCTCCTTCTGCACCGTGAGCTTTGCTCTAGACATGATATAGCTATCACCTATATCCATCCCAGTTGATGGAGAGGTCAATCCATACGTAGAAAGAAACTGGCCCCTACCAAACAAAACATCACATTTGCAAATTTGGCCACTATGACAACATATCTCACTCAGCATAGGATTGTATTGAATTTAAAAAATTAAAATTTCAAAAATAAATAAATATCATTTAGCAAATGAATTTTTTTTAAGTTTTAAAATTCTAAAAGTTTCTAGGCTTAAGATTTTTTTTTTTTAATTACAAATCAATTTTTTAAACTTGAGAATTTTCATTTGTTAATTTGCAGCTAATTTGGCCTTTTTAAAATGGGTCAGTTTGTACAGTTGAGGCTCAGAGTAGGTTTCAGCATTGGAAGGATTTTAAAAGTTTCACAGATATCAGTAATTGCAGAGGCCGTTGATTTATTCACATGGCTATCCACCCCACTTCCCCACCACAAGGGCCCCAGGAATTTCCCAGCCTTCTTTCCTGACACACACCCACCCTGAATGCCCAGAGTCACCCTTAATATGCCAGCACAAATTATGATACTAGTATGGAATCATACAGAGTCATTAGCTCACAAGACAGAATCAGAGTCACCTTAATTAAAGCCACAGTAATTCCCAAGTCACACTGGATAGGGTAAAACAGATCACCATACAACTTGCAGAGAACTATCTTTTAAAGAACTCACATAAGATATTCAGCTCCTAAGAGCCTCACATTCTTGTACAGACTTTTTCACTCCACAATAAGAAAAAAAAAAGTAGATATGGCTGCCAACGGAGTAAAATTAATGTACACAAATCAATGAACTTATGCATAAAGGAGATTCTGATATTCTCTTGTAAAAGCACGTTAACAGCCATGGCCTTTGTTATAATGCAGTTTGTACCCGCCCAGAGCAAGTCACCAGATGAGAATGTGACCCTTGGTCAGAAGAGCACAACTGAGCTTACTGTTAATTTGAACAGACACCATAGCATAAAACAAAGACTCTGAGACCAAAACCTTGTCAGTTGGAATGTAAATGAATCCTGCTGACAGAAAACTCTTTTCTGAATCTCGAAGCTGGAGTTGTCACGGGAGGCCCTGTGAATGGCTGCCTGTCAAAGTTTGCAGAGAGCAGGGCTTCCCCACATAGTTTATGTGGCACTGAGAAGAGGAGGAGGTGGCAGAGAACATAATGGTGCACTGGCAACAGCATGTATTGTAAGCCATGCAGTTTAGAAGACCCTAGAAGACTAGCAATGTGTTTAGCTTTCTGGCTTTTTTGTTTTTTATTTTTCCTACACTCTTAAATATTTGAGTTCGCAGGGAGATTCTAAATGAGAGGCAGAGCAGGGATGAGTAAATGAAAATTGATGCCTTTCGCCTGTTACCAGAGTAATTAATGGCTCAATTAGTTATTTGCTGGCTTCCAGCATAGCTGTGAAGAAGCATTTTCCAGAATCACCGCCACCTCAATAAAACTGCCGTGGAGTTCTGATTCTCACTGACTTCAAAATTATGCCTCTTAGGCTTTGGGACTTACTAAACACTTTGCAGTCACTGAGGAAAGAGTTCCTGTCATGGGCCCCAACTAACCAGGTGATGTAGGGAGGGCAGCTATTCAGAAAAACTGACTTTGGAACTCTGGTTATATCCAGCTACCAAACACACAAGAACACATCTGCCAGAGGTACTGGGATAAGGAGAAACTGGGTAGTAGGCTGAGGTGCAGCAAGTTTGTCTGATGTAGGAATCCTTTCCTAACTCCCCATGTTTTTTTTTGTAGACAAAAGTTACCTGGAACACATAAGAAGTTTTTTTTTTTTTACATTTTGTAGTTTTAAAAAAGACACAAACACTGCTATTGCAAAATGTATGTTTATACCTAGTAGCTGTTAAAAATGTGCATTTTTTTTCTTAGGATTTGAAAAATATCAGATCCATACTTTATGCATCTTTACAAATCTGATTTCTTCACCCGTCCTCCTTCACACACAAAGTTAGACAACTCCATCAGTAGTTTCTGCCTCATCTCTTCCTTTGTAATAGCGCATTTCCTCATGGGATATCCCACTACCCATCCAAACATGCCTTTACTTCTAATGACACCAGTACCTCATTTTATGCCTGATGCACCAGCTCTCACTCCTCCACGATTTTTCTCCTTTGACTACAAATATGCTTGGAAGAAACACACTGGGTTCTGTTTGTTATTAATACCATAGAGTGAATTAATTTTACTTCTTACTGAGCAGTCAGGGCAATTCCAGACCAGGTTAGAGCACAAGTTGACACTGTGGACAGGGGGGACACCTAACTGGGGCTTTGAGGTGATGAATTTACACAGAGAAACATGGTAGAACCTGAAATCCAGGGTACAGGTAGGGGTCTGGACAAGGAAAGTGGAGGCATCACCAGGAGATGAGCAGGAGTCTTAAAAAATTAATGGCACCCTAAGTTCTAATTTCATTTACTCTATAATTTAGCAAAGAATGGGGTCCATCTCAGCTTGATATCATCAGCAGGTGAGATCAGGAGAGACAATTATGAAAGCTAATAGTTTGAACCTACATATATTACATGTCATGTATTATACTTAAACACATGAGAATGGAAAATATTTGGAACATACAGTATCACTTTTCTAAAGAATTATATCAAGTGTCCAAGCTAACATTTTGACAGTTACTGCTCTGCTCAATGCCCTTCAGCCCAACTGTTCAATAAGTTTTCATGGCCAGAACTTAACCAACACACAAAAAATTAATGATTTATGCTTCTGAATATAGCTGCTGCGGCACACTTTTTTTCTGATATTTTTTCTTAGACTTTTAAAAGCAGGTCTCTGCCTTTTAGCTCTTACAATCAGTAGTAGACCAGAACATGGACAACAGTACTTTACTTTTTTCATAGTTGGCAGTGTGGCTTGTCCCATGCTGTGGCTTGGGAAGAAAAGGCTTGAGCCTTTGATGGTGAATGTACTTGGAGTCAAATCTCAGCTTATACCTGACTTTTGGGCAAGTTTGCTTCTCTGAGCCTCTTTTTTCTCATCTGTGAAATGGAGATGAATATAATCTGCCTCTTGGGGTTATTATAAAATATTTAATATGCACATCTGATAAAACAAGACATAAAACTTCTATTCTTATTACCCATTTGCTTTGACAGTTCTGGCATTTTCTCACTGCTGTGCCCTGTGTCATAGACCTAAAATGATTTTGTGCTACTTTGACATCTGACACTGGAAGAACCTCAAATGGCTTTACCGCAAGTTCTTCTCTTCACTCTGCTTCCATGATGAAATCAACATCCTTATAAAAAACAAGCAGAAGAATGGGAAACTGGCATCTACTATGCATCCAACAAACACCATGTGTTGTCCTAGTGAGCTCAGTTTTTCTGTTGGATAAACAGATTTAGAGAAGGTAGACTGTGCAAGAATTATACACCTATTAATGGCAGAATGAAGATTCAAACCCAGTCTGTCTGATATGGCATTCCATGCTCTTTCCACTACATCAAAAATTTTGGCAGCAACAATAAAACAGAAATATAAAGAACAATTTAATTTCAAGCAGGGCTCCAGATTCTTTTAAATTATTTCCCATGATTTATGTGGGAGGGGTGTCTAATTTTGCTGAACCTCTGTAATCACATGGGTAAGGGCAGAGAAGCAAGAGAAAAGGTAGAATATAAAATCCAAGAGGGCACTGACTGTAACGCAATGTTGTAAGTCTCAGTCCTGGCACCTCATAGGCTTTTAGCCAGTATTTGTGCAGCAAAAAGTAAAGGAAACATGTTTGCACTCAGGCTCTTAAACCTTGGGCCCACTAAAAGGAAGATGCCATAGATTCAGGCTGGGGTCCCACCCATATCTTTCATTCACTCATTTAATATTTATAATACTGGGTACTATGTGGATAAAACAGAAGATAAGATATGGTTTCTGCCCCTCAGAATATAACAGTAAAATAGAGAAATCTGATAGGCATTTTTAATCACCTACTATATACAAAGCCCACTGTAAAGGATATGATATAAATGCAAATGAGAACGCTATGCCATTCAAGTTAGTTTTGGGCGAGTGTGTTAAGTAGAAGAGAACTGGGGTCAGAGAATTACAGACTTCAAAGCTATAAGATACCTTAGAGATGATCTCTCGTCACTTCCGTGCTTCCTCATAACTCAGTATAAAACTCAAACTCGGGGTTTCCCTGGTGGCGCAGTGGTTGAGAGTCTGCCTGCTAATGCAGGGGACACGGGTTTGAGCCCTGGTCTGGGAAGATCCCACATGCCGCGGAGCAACTGGGCCCGTGAGCCACAACTACTGAGCCTGCGCATCTGGAGCCTGTGCTCCGCAACAAGAGAGGCCGCGATAGTGAGAGGCCCGCGCACCACGATGAAGAGTGGTCCCTGCTTGCTGCAATTAGAGAAAGCCCTCGCACAGAAACGAAGACCCAACACAGCCAAAAATAAATAAATAAATAAAAGATTACTATTAAAAAAAAAAAAGTTTATAGCCACTGAAATTTGAATTTCATAAAAAAAACAAAAAACAAAACTCAAACTCCTTTATAGGAGATAGGATCCCTAAGATCTTCCTCCTGCTCACCTCTCTGGCTGCATCTCCCACCACCTTTCCCTCCCACTTCAGGATCTATACTAGCCCAGGAGTATCCCATCCTCACTTCTCTGAGCCTCTGCCCCCTCCTCAGCCATAATCATCTACCTCTACTTGCCCCTTCCTCAGGTGACCTCTGATGATCCAGCTTTACTTCCACTTGCCCCACCTTTGGGGTCAGTGTTCCTCTTTGGGCACACACGCCCTCTGGGGATCCTCTGTCAAGGCACTGGATGCACAGTGTGGCCACGGTCTCTCCCACTGGACAGCAAGCACCCTGAGAACAGGAACCAGGTGCTGCAATCTTCAGGGCCCCAGTGCTTGGCTCAGGGAATGCAACTGACTCTTGAGAGATTAGCTCAATTTTCCAAAAGCAGATCTCATAATCAAGGTGTGAAGGATATAAGCGAAGTTCTAAAAGATGTATAAAAGTTGATGGGGAAGATTTGATTGCGGATTCAGGTAGAGTAAGAAAACAGAAAAGCTGAAGGCATGCTCAGACCCTGCTGGTAGACCAGTCTGGCTGGAGCAGAGTTTAATGGAGGCCAGATTTAAAAGGCAGATGCAGCCTGATTTAGGAGGATTTTAATACATAGAGGAATACAGGCATCCCCTTTTGAAGGAATTTGATCTCATTCACTTTTTTATACTTCTTGACACTTTCTATACACTCAGAGATAGTCTAGAACTTATTGGAAGACATACTAAAGACATAATCTTACTAATCCCATATGAATCAACTGAATAACCAATTACTTAGAGGAAGAGTCAGAGTACAGAAGTCTATAAGCTTCATATTTAGCAGGTCAGTAAGTATAAGCATGGAAAGTTTAGGATCAGGTCTGCAGGGCAACATAGTTTGATTATATGACAAGTAAGATGTCAACAAAAAGTAATTGTCTAAAGCAGGAGTCCCCAATCCCCGGGCCGCGGATCAGTACTGGTCATGGCCTGTCAGGAACCGGGCCGCACAGCAGGAGGTGAGAGGCGGGAGAGTGAGCGAGGCTTCATCTGCCTCTCCCCACCGCTCCCCATCACCGCCTGAACCACCATATACCCCCCCACCCCCATTCCCCACACCCTCCCGCCCATGGAAAAACTGTCTTCCACAAAACAGGTCCCTGGTGCCAAAAAGGTTGGGGATCACTGGTCTAAAGGCATCTTAGACCTCCTCTGAGAATGATGCTTATAAACTATTAGTCCCTTCAGTTATAGCAAGACAATCAAAGATGAATATTTTAATTCTATCATTTATAGGGATATAAATTTCAATGAAGTGACAAACATTTTTGCTAGAATTTTTACTCTTATTACAGAACTTACTATTCTCTTTGGTCAATAATATGGCTTTAATAGTTTGTAAGTACTACACCTAGTGATTTTTCTGGAAAGATCTGGAGGTAGTCATTCTGCTGAGACTACGTAGGTGTGCTGACCATGTCATACATATGTGAAATGTACAGAAATAGGCAATTAATCACTTCAGTTACAGTGTATAGGATGTGATATTTTGCACATTCCTTCTCCATGATATTTGAAGTAGCTCTTTGAGTTGTTTTCTTTAACAAGCCTCAAAGACACGAAACTGCTAATTACAAACCATCCTGTGACACGCAGCGTGGCCATGGTGAGGAGAAGTAAATATTTAATTCAAAAAAAGTTTTAAAAAAGCAGCAAGTATTCTACATAAATATATCTAAAGATAATATGTGAAACCATATTATAGGATTTTGTCTGTTTTTCAGAAAAGACACTTCAAAGTTAACAATGAACCCTTTTATGAATACACTGCTTTAGCTGAATTTATCAAATTGAATGCATCGATTGCATATTCTAGAAGCTGGGCAAGATTCTATATTGACAGCTTTTGTTTTAATTTGTTGCCTGGCAGTGGGAATCTTATTCCACTGTATGCCTAACTCATCTCTGCATACAGAAGGCAATGTTTTTTTTTTACAGCATATTAATAAAAGGCTAAAAGATGTGATGTTTTCTAATGAGTAGACTTTGAAGTACGAAGGTACATGATTATTATGAGTTTTTTTTTAACATCTTTATTGGAGTATAATTGCTTTACAATGTTGTGTTAGTTTCTGCTGTATAACAAAGTGAATCAGCTATACGTATACATATATGCCCATATCCCCTCCCTCTTGCATTTCCCTCCCACCCTCCCTATCCCACCCCTCTGGGTGGTCACAAAGCACCGAGCTGATCTCCCTGTGCTATGTGGCTGCTTCCCACTTGCTATCTATTTTACATTTGGTAGTGTATATATGTCAATGCCACTCTTTCTCAACCTCGTCCAGCTTACCCTTACCCTTCCTCGTGTCCTGAAGTCCATTCTCTACGTCTGCATCTTTATTCCTGTCCTGCCCCTAGGTTCTTTCAAGAACCATTTTTTTTTTAAGATTCCATATATATGTGTTAGCATACGGTATTTGTTTTTCCCTTCCTGACTTACTTCACTCTGTATGACAGACTCTAGGTCCATCCACCTCACTACAAATAACTCAATTTTGTTTCTTTTTATGGCTGAGTAATATTCCATTGTATATATGTGCCACATCTTCTTCATCCACTCATCTGTCAATGGACACTTAGGTTGCTTCCATGTCCTGGCTACTGTAAATAGAGCTGCAATGAACACTGTGGTGCATGACTGTTAGGAGTTTCTTAATGACTTCTTCAGCTGGAGTCACTCTTACCATGTACCTCAGTGAGGAAGGAATCACTCTGCCCTTTCATTGTCAGCTGATGATCCCTCAAGATCCTGACTCTGAAATGGCCTATCTGCCTTTTGTTCAGTGAGTTATAGGACTTTTTTTTAAATTAAAGGGGTGGGAAGTGGCTTTACTGAGATCCACAAATATCTTTATCCAATTTCGAGAAGAAAATAGGATTTTAATGGCTATTTATTGTCTGGACAAAAAAATCAGTAAAACTAGAATCACAAAGAATCACAAAGAAAGGCAAGAAGAATGAACCGGAAAGAACATGGGTTTAGAGCTTCTGGCCTCATCTCTGCCATTAAATCTTGTGTGACCCAGAGGCTGCAATAAAATGTCACCAAAGTTCAGGTAGGATTGGAAATGACGAGGCAGGCTTAGTAGGCAAGGCTGTGAAAAATCCAGTATTCTAAGATAACCTGAATCTCCAAGAGAAGCCAGAAATATAGATTGATGTGAAAGCTCTTGATTTTTGAATGTTGAAAACTAAATTTAACTAATAATAAAATGCATTGAAGGTAAAATAAAACTTATTTGCAGGCTGCATTCTGCCTACAGGCCTCCAGAATAGGGCATTTGCAAGACTCATTTTCTTGACTATTACATGAGAAACTGAAGTAGATGATCACTAGGTTCCTTCAAGCGCTAACATTTCCCTCCTGGGCAGTGGAAAGTCTCAAACTCTGTTCTCTCTTCTATCTTAACCAACATCCCTTCTGGCCTTCTTCTGTTCAGTCTTTTATTTAAATTCACTCAATATATAGCCTTCTCACCTGTACTTACAGTATGGAAGACTACTGTGAGGAGAACAACAACAAAGATGAAGACAAAATCAGAAAATGACAGCAAGTTTTAACTTAGAATCTATACATAGTTATGGCGTGCATAATATATGCACATCTATGAAACGTGCACAGGACTGCAAGAACTCCTACAGTTGATGATGGAAATGGCTGTTCCCACTCCAGAGTATTGTTACACTGCTTAGAGTTCTTTGGAAAAAGACATAAATGCCTTGAGATAATCATGATATTCTTATTTTAAATGACAAAGTCCCTGTGCAGCATGGAGAATTTAATGTAATGTCTACATTTGTTTTTTCAAGAGAAGCCAGAAGTATAGACTTTATGTGAAAGCTCATGCTTTTTGAATGTTGACAACTAAATTTAACTAAAAATAAATGAAAGTAAAAATATAGCACATAAAGGTCACTGTCTTTTTCTGGAAAAGCAAGCTTTATTTTTATGTCTTAACTGATTTTTACTACATTGCAGCAAGGTATTACTTTACCTTCTAAATTAATATTACTTGACCTTCTCTACTCAAAATCCTCCCATCACTTCTCGTGACTCTTGCAAAATAGTTCTAAGCCTTTACTACAGCCTGTGAGGTGGTTTTTTTTTTTTTTTTTTTTTTTTAAATCTTATGTGGCCAATTTACTAGTTTTTATTTATTTATTTTTGGCTGCGTTGGGTCCTCGTCTCTGCGCGAGGGCTTTCTCCAGTTGCAGCAAGCGGGGTCCACTCTTCATCGCGGTGCGCGGACCTCTCACTATCGCGGCCTCTCCTGTTGCGGAGCACAGGCTCCAGACGCGCAGGCTCAGCAATTGTGGCTCACGGGCTCAGTTGCTCCGCGGCATGTGGAATCCTCCCAGATCAGGGCTCGAACCCGTGTCCCCTGCATTGGCAGGCAGACTCCCAACCACTGCGCCACCAGGGAAGCCCCCTGTGAGGTGGTTTTTAAATAGCCACAGATGCTTTTCTACTCATCCCATGAAGAGGCCGAGTCTCCTCCCCCACTCCCTGAATCTGGGCTGGCCTTGGGACTTCCTTTGATTCCTAGAATGTATCAGAGGGGACCTTGAGCAAGCTCTGAACCCAGATCTTGAGGCCTAAAGCTCCCACTCTCATCCTCTTGGAACACTTCTGCCACTATGTGATGAAGGCCATCGTAGAAAACTATGTCACCTACGGACATCCTGGACCATAAGCTCCAACAGAGCTGCCAGATGGCTTCAGCTCTTGAGGGAACCCAGGTAAGAACAGCAGAAGAATCACCCAGTGAACCCACAGAAGTGTGAGAAATAATGATTACTGTGTTAAGCCACTAGGTTTTATTGTGATGTGCTATGTAGCAGAAGGTAATACAGCTCTATGAGGTACTGGATGATCTGACCACAGGGTACCTCCCCCTCCTCTCTATTTTAGCCATTCTGGCCTCCTTGATATTTCTCAACCTACCAAACATTTCCTGCTCTTCCCTCTGCCCGAAGTCCTTTTCTTCCCAGTATGCACATAATTCCTTCATTCACTAAGTCTCCTCACCACTCTGAGGAAAAGAGCAATCATCTCCCTCCCTGATCCCTCTCTAGCTTCTTCTCCCGCTTCCTTATTATTCTTAGCTTGTATGTACTATAATCTTAGCTAGCAATACGTTTATAGTCTCTCTTAACCTGAATGCAAACTCCAAGAAACTAGAAATTTTTATTTATTTTGTTTACTAGTATATCCCCACCACCTAGAATAGTGTCTGGAACATAGGTATTCAATTAGAAGTGTGTTGAATGCATTATTTTTCAATTCCTAGAGATTATTCCAAAAGTATTCAAAGTAGGAAACTTGCCCCTCAGATATATGTTCCAGCTAATATGTAACACATTATAGGGACTGAGACTGAATCTTACAAATTAAATAAATAAATAATTTTTAAAACCCTAAAAATCCCAGAAGAGAGCAGTTAGTGTATATGTGCTCAAATTTTTCTGGAACATAGGAATTAGAGTGCCTCCATGGAGTAGTTGCAGATCTTGTATTTATACTGATAAAAAATTTTTTTATATTATTCAGTTTTCTCACTGGGATTCTTTTCCTAAAACATCTTTATTTTTCTGATCCCTAAACAGAATTGTGTGGCTTCAATCATTATAGCATCCCAACATATATCACAACTTATTTCTGACTTTATACAATTCCCTTCCATCTCACCCCTTAAACTCGGGTCTAAGACATTAGATTTGTGGATATTTACTTTGCAGTTGTCTTTTTTCAATTTGATTTTACTTTTAGAGCAGTTTTAGGTTCATAGCAAAAATAAGTAGAAGGTACAGAGATTTCCCATATGCCCTGTACCCACAACACATACATAGCCTCCCCCATTATTAACATTCCCCTCAAAGTGGTACATTTGTGACACCTGATGAACCTATATTGACACATCATCATTACCCAAAGTTCATAGTTTACATTAGGGTCCACTTTTACTATTGTGCATGCTATGTACTTGAACAAATATGTAACTTATATCCACCATTATAATATCAGAGTAGTTACACTGGCTAAAAATCCTGTGTTCCACCTATCCACCCCTCCCAACCCTTGGAGGTCTCTGTCTCTTGACTGAAATAATTTGGATGTTAGTGAGCCCTAGGGAAGGTCCTAATCACTGAAGACATATGGCACATGCCAAAGATATCAAGTAAGAAAGCATCACCTGACATCCCTAGTGCTCATTGTACAAAGGTAGTGGGTCAACATTACACACCAATTGCACACTACATGATGCTGAGTATTTGCAAGTCAGTTCTCATAGGTTAGAACCCGCTCCTATTCAAACCAGAAACTTGAGTGTCATGCTGGACTCTCTCTTTTGTTTTTTGTTTGTTTTTGGTTTCCTCCCCATTTACTCAGTAAATCCATGATTTAACTTTCTAAATAGGCATGTAATCCACGCTCTCACCTTCCTTCAGTTCGTCCACATGACTATAGCCAAGGTGCTCATTATCTCTTGTCTGAACTGTCTTAACAGCTTCTTACCTGATATTCTTGCCTTCTGCCTTGCCCCACCTCTAGTCCATAAATGGCCAGCCTGAGCATTCTGTCAGCAGATGGAAAAACTAGGGAGGAAAGGATTTAGCTATTCTTTCTAGTATAAGTTTTCAAGAATCTCAAGACGTTCTCAACCTTACATCCACCATGCTCACCTATTTTCCTATGAGACTAGAAATAATCTCTTGGAGAACCTGCAGTGAAATTTTCTTCTCCAGCTTTTTTTTTTTTTTTTTATCCTTCTGAGAGAATACTTTCTATCAGAGCAACCCTGGAACACTTATTTGCACCTTCTCTTCTGTTTTTACCTACATTGTCAACAAATAGTGGGTCTGAATCCCATTTTATGAAGTCCCAGGAGACGTTACTGCCTTTTTACTACTTGAAAATTTAGTGTTTTAATATTAGTCTCTCTGGTGGCTTTATTTCTTCTTATTATTAGGGTTTTCCCTGTGCTCTACTTTATATCTTTTGTTTCTTTGAGATTTAAAACATATATATATAGTTTATATATGTACATATATTTTAATTTGGCAGTCCATCCTGTCAAATAATTACATGCAACAGTCTCAGATTTTCAGAATGTTCTCTGTGTTTACTTTAACTTATTAGAAGTTCTGTTCTCTCTTCATGGAAGATTAGACATACAAAAATTGTCTACAAGTAAAACTCTGTTTGGGCCTCTGGGCTCACATTTAACTGGGAAAATATGAATCCTTTTCTGCTGGTGCCTCATAGGGTCCCAGACATGAGGGAAGTCAGGAGAAAGATCTTTTTAGCATTCTTTTTAGCTCTGTCTTTTATGGACGCACTATGCATAGAGAATTCTTCTGTCAGTTTGTATGTAAGATTTCTGATTTTGCTTTTATGGAGTTTATCCATAAAACATATACAGAATTGTTAATAGCATTACATATAAATAATTATTAATATATTTAGTAATTAGAAAAATCAGATTTGTTACTAAATTCACTGAAAATAGCCTTTAGTATCTAAGAAATACTTTGAGTTCAAATATTTTCACTTTATTTCCTTTATTTTACATTTAGAAACCCTTAAAAATAAGCCTAGTATTTTACTATATTAAATCATTTGTCATTAAGCAATTAATACTACTTTATTCTAAATTTCTGTGACAACTGAAAATTCAGTATGTCACTAATTTAATCTACCTTTTGCTAAAGTCTATGATGAATCACCTATTAGCTATAACTATTATTATATAACTATAGTATATAGTTATATACTACTATATAGTTATATATTACTATATAACTATAACTATTACCTAGTAGCTATAACTATTTCATTTATACTTTCCATGTTGATTATTTTCAAATGGTAAGTACTAGCAGTTTTTTCCCTTGTCTTCCATTAATGAACAACTTTGAATTAGGCAAATTTCTGGATATTGCTGTAATTATATCAGAGAAGGATAGGAATATGCTTATAAACTAGTCACACAGAACATTAGGATTTGTAGAAATTCACAACCATTGTCAAAGTGTGTACCCTATACTTTTGGATCTTTACCCACATCCTCCTTCTTTTGGGGAACTGAGTGATTCAACTAGAGTGGCTTTCTTTCAAGAAATAGCGTATCACTGATACACTCCCCACACAAATTCATCTTTACATCCTCTAATGAATTTAAGTTAAAAACATTCTGTCCTAGAAAGCCAGTAGAGAAGGTAAGGTGGTGAGAAAAGTGTAGATAAGTTTATGGACGGTCACACTCTGAGGATATTTGTTCTCCGACTTTAGGTATATTGTATAATAACAGGATTCCCACCCCACCCCCCACCCCGAGTTGGTTTGGGAATATAATGATGCCTATGATCCTTCTCAGAAAATGTAACTCCAGTCATTGAAATCTTTGGTCTAAGGTAGAACCAGAGACATCTCCAGGAAGAGGTCATTTTGAGTAGCTGCAGGTTCAGGCTGAGAGGAGCAAGAGAGAACCAGAAGCTGGAAGTCACCTAAGAAGATGGGACACCAGGAGTTTGGGGGAAGTAGGGGGACAAACATCCATTGAGCCTCGAGGGTCCTAGGCCCTGTGCTCAACTCTTTCACATCCCTTTTCTCATATGATCCCCCAAATAGTTCTATAAAGAGCTATCACTGATTTTATAGATTAGGAAATCAAGGATTAGAGAAGCCAAATACCTTGCAACTTTCCTAAGTAGAAGAAACCTCAAACAATAACCTCTCCTTTATTCGGCCTTGTTTTTAAGAATAGCACACAAGGGAGATATTTAAAAATTTACAAATACCTGGCTAACTGCCAGCAGAACATTTCCCCATGCACTAAACACCCCAGGTTCACCAACTCTGTCCAGAAGGTAAATGCCATGGCATTTATGATTTCTTTTATTGGTTACCAACATCACTCAAACTGTATAAACCCAAACTCAGCACAGCAATCATCTCGGTAAATAAAGGTTTCCCAGATAATTAAAAACTACTGCAAAAGAGCAGATTTGAATATCCTTATTCAACAACAATAACAAAATCAAACTTATTTAAAATATACCAAAGGTGCTTCTACAATTCTTCCTATTAACATTTGTAATAGATTTTTATTCTTTAAATTATCTATGTAAATTGGTATCTGCCCTTCTAAGTTATAAACATGTAATCATCTCCAACCTGAAAAAGGAATCTTTTTGAAATATTACGAGATCAGATTTATTGTTATTTGAGTTGGCAACAAATTAAGTGTATTGTTTTCAATGAATCACATTTAGAAATGTGTATAGAGTGCATCTGAACATATTTACATAAGTAATTTAGAATTATGTTGCTTTTCCATAAATAAAAAACTTAGAGCTTTCAGTATTTAAATATCATCTTCATTACACTAGAAGAAATAATTGTGTTTTTAAAACTAAACACATTAGTTGTGCAAATGAGAATGTTCTTGCTTTTGCCAAAATGTGGAAATACAAGACCTCATCTAACATAATGTGCTTTGTGTTTTGTGGAATGACAATTGTATTTCTCTCATACAGAGATGTGTCATTAGAAAGCAAAATGGGGGCACCATGCTGTCAGTCTTTGGGGTGAATGAAGCTTGGTATTGATCAAAACCAGGACTTGTTGATGATGCATTAAGTGTTCTTGGTTGTTTGTTTGGTTTGCTTTTTTATAAGTGGTATCAAAACAACGTAGCTTCCAAATACCTAATTGAATATGAAGTTAAGCTTAGGAAATGTGCAGTCTAATTTTCTTACACAAATAAATCCCTAAGCAAACATGATGTAAATAAGCTTTATTTTTATTTAGTCTGATCGTAGATATCTAGATCTTTGTGTTTGATATCTTTGAATCCAGAGATTCATTAAGCCCCGCTTTATGGTTTTATATTACATAGGAAAACAACTTTGTTACAGAAAGAACTCCTTAGTAATAATGATATATATTTGCATTCTCCTCTTCCCTTACTTAGAAACTACTTTTTGATCTACCTTCTCTCTGAAAGACATTAGGTGAGTAAGTGGAAAAGTTATTATATAACTATCACCTCAGATAAGTCATTTGAATGATTACTTTAAAATAGGATAGCATGCTTTTCCCCTATTACTCTTATTCCACGGAAACTCAGAATTGTTATCTGTTTTAAACATTAAAAATGCCTGATCTCTTTATAAGAATAAGACATATGATTTCCAAGCTCTTTTTAACATACAAATTGTTCACTGTATGTCTGTTGAGCACAAAGCATTATGAAGAACCAAGGAAAATAAAATGAAGTATAAGACATGATTCCTGCTGTCCATGGCCTTATTTTTTTTAGTGAGATAGGATAGAAACATCTAGAAATGGCCATTTGTTATTTTTGTCCTCAAAAACCGTTCAACTTTCTTCTAGCCAACTAAGTACAGTTGACACTTGACCAAAAAGGGTTTAAATTGCGTGTGTCCGCTTTTATGCAGATTTTTAAAAAATAGTAAATACTAGAGTTGAATCCATGAATGCAGCAGAACCATGGGTGTCGAGGGACCCCAGATAGGGAGGACCAACTATATGTTATACAGGGATTTTGGACTGCACCAAGGGTCAGAGTCCCAAAACCCTCATTTTCAAGGGTCAATTGTACTATCATTCCCTTCTATCCATTAAGACTCAAGCAGTTTAGGTTAGACAGACCCTACCCTCAGATGCAGATGCCCTGTCTTCCATCTTGGATCTAAAGTTAAAAGAACTTAAGACCTACAACTATAATTATCTCAGAAGCACGATGAGAGAGCTTGTCTGGAAAGGAAGCCAGTACTAAACATACAGAGCAGAGGTAAGACACGACAGAGATTCTGACAGCCATACTATCCCATGTATTGAGTTGGTCCAATGCTGGTATTGCCCTTAACTTTAGACAATATGTTGCTATCTCTCTCACCTGCAACAAATACATTCCTATCTGATATACACATCAAAAGCTAAAGAAGAAAGTGATGAATAGCTGTTCACACTGTATTCCAAAAGATACAAAATAATTTTTTAGTTCCATGTATCCCTGTTACACCACACATCCCTTTCCTAATGTCCCTATTTTGAATTCAAACAGCTAAGTTTTTGAGCAGCAATCCATTGTTCCTCTGCACAGATAAAGTACTGAGGTACTATACTCCTTGGAAAATTTAGTTCTTAAATACAACCAACTGGGACAAGTTTTCAATTAAAAAAAAAATTGTCCCAAGATGGAAATTTTGGCTTCTGAGCCCTCAGGAAAATATAGCTATATTATATATATAATTTTTTAACAGAAATATGAACTATGACCCTCTCAATAACTGTAAGATGCCAAGTAATCATGAGGGAGTCTCTTCCAAGAGGACTGAAAGAGAATGAGATGAAAGAGGACTTCTTCCCTTCTTGGCTCTGTAGTAGTGATTCTCAACCAGGATGATTTTGCTTCTCAAGGGACATTTGGTAATGTCTGGAAACATTTGATTATTACAGCCAGCGTTGGGGGTGGGGTAGTGAGGGGGAAGATGCTACTAGCATCTAGTGTATAGAGACCAAGGGTATTGTTAAGCATCCTACAATGCATAGGACAATCCCTAGCAATAAAGAATTCTCTGGCCCAAAATGCCAGTAGTACTGAGGTTGAGCAGTCCTCCCCTATAGAATATACCTTAGGGTTCAGATGTTTAGTTGTTATAACCTTTAGATAGGGTTAACAAAACAATTAAGTGGAAATGGTAGAAATACTGCACACATTTGGTCATAGAAAACTAAGCACAGTCCCTACCAAATCACAACTACCTACATATTCATACATTAGTCAGTTACCTATGAAAGATTTTATTGTTTCAGTCTTCCTTGTTGTCTAATAACTATCACATGATATATCTAACTGGCATTGGCTGCTTTCATACGAGCTTCCAGAGGTCTTTGGTATTGGGTAGCTATGCAACCTTATGATTTAAAGGGGCTGGCTTCAACTGGGCCATTGCCCATGTGATTTATATACGTACACTGCATCTGTAACCTTGTACTAGGCTTTTAAAGTTAAATCAAATATTCCACTTATTGTGATCTTTCCTGCATCTAAAGTCAAAAAGGAGTACTCTAATTCTACATATTCAGTCAATGGAGATGTTCCTTTGAGGCAGTTTGCCAATTTTTCTATAGTCAAGTTCAGAAATGTGGCTATGTTAAAATGAATGTCAAACAGCAGAGTCATTAAAATAAAACCTGCTGTCCAATTTCATAGACACAGAGTTCAATGACACCCATAGCAAGCATCAAGCTTCTAATAGAAAACTGCTTGTCAAAAGCAATCTCACCTAATTTTACATAACATTAGTCATTACAAGATGAAAAATTATTGCTTTGACAAAAAGATCTTATGGTAGGTTCTGAATTCAGAAAAATAAGGCAGCACACTTTGTATAATCAAAACCTACCAAATAACTCATTAATAGTTAAATTAGGTAATGTAAAAAGTTAAGCCTAAGTGTATATATGAACGAAATATAAAATATTTAGTTACTGAGTTAATACTGAGAAAATTAAATTTCAAATATAGTATATTCCAACTTTCAGTTGCACAAAAATACATAGTTTGCTTCCAAATGTCCAACTTTTGATCTTTATTAGTAATTCAAATGAGCAGAGAAAAAGTGGCCAAGATGGCAGAGTAGGAAGACCCTGAGCTCATCTCCTTCCATGGGCACACCAAAATTACAACTATTTACAGAGCAATTATTGATGAGAAAGACTGGAAGACTAGTAGAAAAGATCTTCTACAGCTAAAGATATAAAAAAGGAACCACAACGAGATGGGTAGGAGGGGTGGCGATATGGCATAGTTAAGACCCATACCCCGAGGTGAGTGACCCACAAACAGGAGGATAATTAAGATTACAGAGGTTCTCCCCAAGAAGTAAGAGGACTGTGCCCCACACTGGGGCACACTGTAATTAAAATGGCAAAAATGAAAGATAAAGAGAGAATATTAAAAGCATCAAGGGAAAAGCAACCAGTTACATATAAGGGAACTCCCATAAGGCTCTCAGCTGACATTTCAGCAGAAACTGCAGACCAGAAAGGGAGTGGCATGATATATTTAAAGTGATGAAAAGGAAAAACCTACAACCAAGAATAATCTACCTGGCAAGGCTTTCATTCAGATTTGATGGAAGAGTACAAAAGTTTTATAGACAAGCAAAAGTTAAAAGAGTTCAGCTCCACCAACCAACTTTGCAAGAAATGATACAGGGACTTCTCTAAGTGGAAAAGGCCACAATGAGAAATATGAAAATTATGAAAGGAAAATATCTCATGGTAAAGGCAAATATACAGTAAAGGTAGTAAATCAACTACTTATAAAGCTAGTAGGAAGGTTAAAAGACAAAAGTAAAATCATCTATATCCATATTAAGTGGTTAAGGAATAAATAAGACAAAGAGATAAAATATGTCAAAAACAGTAAATACGGAGGAGGGTAGTAAAAAATGCAGGGTTGCTGAAATGCTTCTGAACTTAAGAGATCAGCAACTTAAAATAATCACATATATATATGTATGTATGTATGTATGTATGTGTGTGTATATATATATATATATACACACACACATATGTACACACACATATAAGAGATAGATAGATAGCTATATATATAAACCTCATGGTAACCACAAACCAAAAATCTATAATAGATACACACATAAGAGAAAGGAATCCAAATATAACACTAAAGACAGTAATCAAATCACAAGGGAAGAGAGCAAAAGAAAAACAAAAACTAGAAAAAAATTAACAAAATGACAAAAGGTACATCTCTATAATTACTTTATATGTAAGTAGACTAAATATTCCAATCAAAAGACAGACTAGCTGAATAGATACAAAAACAAGACTCCTATATAAACAGCCTCAAGAGACATGTCAGATCTAAAGCCACACAAAGACTTAAAATGAGGGGGATGGAAAATGGTATTCCATGCAAATGGAAATTAAAAGAAAGCCAGGGTAGCAATACTTATATCATACAGAATAGACTTTAAAACAGACTGTTACATGAGACAAAGAAAGACATTACATAATGATAAAGGGATCAATCCAACAAGAAGAGATAACAATTGTAAATATATATGCATCCAACTAGGATCACCTAAATACATAAAGCAAATATTAACAGACATAAAGGAAGAAACTGACAGTAACACAGTAATAGCATGGAATTTAACACCCCACTTACATCAATGGACAGACAGAAAGTCAATAAAAAAAACTGGCCTTAAATGACACATTAGACCAAACAGACATATATAACTATATATACATATGTGTGTATCTACTTTATACATACGTGTGTATCTACTTTATACATACGTGTGTATCTACTTTATATATATACATATATACATGTATATGTGTGTGTGTGTGTGTGTATATATTCCATCCAAAAATAGCAAAATACACATTCATTCAAGAGCACATGGAACATTCTCTGGGAGAGATCACAGGCTAGGCCACAAAACAAAGTTTCAGTAAATTTAAGGAAACCAAAACTATATAAAGCATCTTTTCCAACCGTAACACTATGAGACTAGAAATCAACTATAAGAAAAAACTGCAAAAAACACAAACACATGGAGACTAAACAATATGCTGCTTTACAACCAAAGGATCACTGAAGAAATCAAAGTAGAAATTTTAAAAATACCTGTAGAAAAGTGAAAATAAGAATACAATGATCCAAAATGTATGGGATGCAGCAAAAGCTGTTCTACGAGGGATGTTTACAGTGATACAAGCCTACCTCAGGAACAAGAAAAATCTCAAGCAACCAAACTTACACCTAAAGAAACTAGAAAAAGAACAATCAAAACCCACAGTTAGAAGAAATCATAAATATCAGTGGATAAATAAGAGACTAAAAACAAACAGAAAAGATCAATGAAATTACAGCTGATCCTTTAAAAAGATAAACAAAATTGATAAACATGTAGGTAGACTCAGAAAAAAAGAGGGCCCAAATCAATGAAATCAGAAATGAAAAAGAAGTTCTAAATACCACCACAGAAATACAAAGGATCAGAAGAGACTACTACAAAAAACTATATGCCAGTAAAACAGACAACCCAGGAGAAATGGACAAATTCCTAAAATTGTACAATCTCCCAAGAGTGAACCAGAAAGAAATATAAAATATGATCAATTACCAGTAATGAAATTGAGTGAGTTATTAAAAAGAAATTCCCAACAAACAGAAGTTCAGGACCAGATGGTTTCACAGATTAATTCTACCAAGCATTTAAAGAGTTAAAACCTATCCTTCTCAAACTATTCCAAAGATCGCAGAGGAAGGAATACTTCCAAACTCATAATATGAGGATACTAAAATCAGATGAAGATATCACAGAAAAAAAAATCACAGGCCAATATCCTTGATGTACAGGGATGAAAAAATCCTCAACAAAATAACAGCAAAATGAATTCAACAATACATTAAATGGATCATATGCCATGATCAAGTTGGATTTATCCCAGGGATGCAAGGTTGGTTTAGTATCTGCAAATCCAGCAATGTAATACACATCAACAAATCGAATAAAAATGATAATTTCAATAGATACAGGTAAAGCTTTGACGTAATTCAACATCCATTTATAATAAAAACTCTCAACAAAGTAGATATAGAGGGAACATAGCTTAACATAATAAAGGCCATATATGACGAGCCTACAGCTAACATCAGACTCAACAGCTAAAAACTGAACACATTTCCTCTAAGATCAGGAATAAGAAAAGGATGCCCACTCTCACCACTTTTTCAACATGGTATTAGAAGTCCTAGCCCTAGCAATCAGACAAGGAAAATAAAAGGAATTCAAATTGGAAAGGTAGAAGTAAAATTGTCACTGTGTGTAGATGAGATGATACTATACATAGAAAATCCTAAAGATAGCACCACAAAACTACTAGAACTCAATGAATTTGATGAAAGTTGCAGGATACAAATTGTACAGAAATCTGTTGCATTTCTATACACTAACAAGAAACTATCAGAAAGAGACATTAAGGAAGCAATCCCATTTACCACTGCATCAAAAAGAATAAAATACCTAGAAATAAATCTAACTAAGGAGGTAAAAGCTCTGTACTCGGAAAACTGTAAGACACTGAAGAAAAAATTGAAGACAAACAGATGGAAAGATATAATGTGCTCTTGGATTGGAAGAATATTGTTAAAATGACCATACTACCCAAGGCAATCAGATTCAATGCAATCAAAATACCAATGGAATTTTTCACAGAACTAGCATTCTAAAATTTGTATGGAAATACAAAAGATCCCAAACAGCCAAAACAAGTTTGAGAAAAAACAGCAAAGCTGGAGATATCATGTGCCCTGGTTTCAAACTATCCTACAAAGCTACAATAATCAAAACAGTGTGGTACTGTCACAAAACTAGACACATAGATCAATGGAACAGAATAGAGAGCCTAGAAATGAGCCCACACTGATATGGGCAATTAACCTACAACAAAGGAGACAAGAATATACAGTGGGGAAAAGACAGCCTCCTTCAATAAATGGTGTTGGGAAAACTGGATCGCTATATGCAAAAGAATCAAATTGGACTACTCTATTCTCTCACACCATGCACAAATTCAAAATGGATTAAAGACTTAAGTGTAAGACCTGAAACTATAAAAATTCTAGAAGAAAACACAGGCAGTGAGTCGTTGACATTGGTCTTAGTAAGGTTTTTTGTTTTGTTTTGTTTTTTGATATGTCTCCTCAGGCAAGGCAAACAAAAGCAAAAATAAACAAATGGAACTACATCAAACTAAAGCTTTTGTATAGCAAAGGAAACTATCAACATAATGAAAAGTCTACCTACTGAATGGGAGAAGATATGTGCAAATGATATATCCAATAAAGGATTAATATCCAAAATATATAAAGAAGTAATACAACTTGACATCAAAAAAGAAAAATAATCTGATTGAAAAATGAGCAGAGGGTCTTGAATAGACATTTTTTCAAAGGAAACATACAGATTGCCAACAGGCACATGAAAAGATGCTCATCATTAATCATCAGGAAAATGCAGATCAAAACCACAATGAGACACCACCTAACACCTGTCAGAATGGCTATTATCAAAAAGACAACAAATAACAAGTGTTGGCAAGAGTGTGGAGAAAATGGAACCCTTACACACTGTTGGTGGGAATGTAATTTATGCAGACACTATGGAAAACAGTACTGAAGTTCCTCAAAAAATTAAAAATAGAACTACCATAAGATCCAGCTATTCCAATCCTGGGTATTTATCTGAAAAAAACAAAACACTAATTTGAAAAAGATATATGCACCCCTATGTTCACTGCAGCATTGTTTAGAATAGCCAAGATACAGAAGCAATCTTAGTGCCCATCAAAAGAAGAATGGGTAAAGATGTGGTATATATATACATACATACACACACACAAGAATATTACTCAGCCATTAAAAATGAAATCTTGCTATTTGTGAAAACATGGATGAAACTAGAGAGTATTATGCTAAGTAAAATAAGTCAGAGAAAGAAATACTGCATGATTTCACTTATATGTGGAATCAGAAAAACAAAACAAAATGAACAAACATAACAAAACAGAAACAGAGTTACAGATAACAGAGGACAACTGGTAGATTACAGAGGGGAGGAGAAAAATAGGTGAGAGATATTAAGAGGTACAAAATTCCAGCTGCAAAAATAAATGAGTCATGGGTATGAAATGTACAGTGTTGGAAACAGTCAATAACTATGTAATATGTATGTGACAGATCATAAGTAGACTTATTGTGGTGATCATTTTGAAACGTATAAATATCAAAATCACTGTGTTGTGTAACAGGAACTAACAGTGTTGTAAGTCAATTATACTTCAAAAACAAACTCATAATAAGATGATCAGATTTGTGGTTACCAGAGGCAGGGGTGGTGAGGGAGGGGGAATTGGATGAAGGCAGTCACAAGGTACAAACTTCTAGTTGTAAGATAAATAAGTACTAGGATGTAACATACAGCCTGATAAATATAATGAACACTGCTGTATGTTATCTATGAAACTTGTTAAGAGAGGAAATCTGAAGAGCTCTCATCACAAGGAAAAAAATATTTTTCTATTTCTTTAATTTTGTATGTATACAAGATAACGGATGTTCACTCTATTGTGATAATTCTTTCATGATTCTGTAGATCATTATGCTGTACACCTTAAACTTATAATTGATATACAGCACTGTGTATCTCAATAAAATTGGAAGTAAAATAATAAATAATAAAACTGGCAGAAATAAGGCAATTAAATCATTTCCTGCCTGTGGGACAGCAACAGCACCGAGGCTTACTTGGAAGTAGCAAAACTACCTTCACTTATGCAATAATATCTGTGACTGTTTCTGAAAGTTGTTCCAATAAAATTTAAAGTTTCTAGTGGCATATTCTAATTAAATAACATTTCACTTTAGCATTCATTTAATTACAGTCACATATTCCCAAGTCATAAAATATTTCTTCTGTAATCTTTTTGGTTTAAAAAACAAATCATTTTTATTAATAACAATGGAAAATTTACTAGCCCATAAAAGTATTAACAGCTCCTATTCCCAATGGAAGATCGTTGGTAATAAAGTAAATAAAATGTGCATACTTTATAACTCAAATCATATCAATTAGTTTATGCCCTAAGCAAATAATTCTGCCGTTATGGGTCAAAGCTCAACATGGGGTAAGTTTATTGTTCATTTTGTCTTGATAAGACAGGTAGACAAAAAAATGTCATTTTGTAAGGAAATATCATTATGAGGAATTGGAATCAGAACAACCATTTGCTAAAAGTTACCCATTGATAGGACTGGAAAAGAGCTGAGATAATTCAAGACTTGTATTTGATGCAGAAGAATTTCACCACAATGAGATGATCAGGTGGTTTAAAAACACTTATAACTGAAAGCTTTGCTGTTTGAACATACTTGTTTACAGATAAAATGTCACAATTGTTTTTGTTGATTTTATTGATTTTATTCTTTTCTTTGCAAGAGGAAAATGATTTGATTAGATTAAATAAGAGTTCTCATCTTACCCAACTGGGTCTATGTAGATGCATTTATTGCTTAGCAAGAAAAAAACAAAAACAAAAACAAAACACTTCAGAATGCTTTGCTAACTTTCCCTCTGAAGTAGCCTAACGGATAAAGATAATATAAACTTACCTTACGGAATAAGGAGAGTCTTGAGATTTGGAACTAAATGAGTGATCTGGAGTGGGCACCAGAAGGTTGGAAATCAGAGCAGGCCAGAGGTAAGGGGCTGAGGTTTAAATACAACAGGGCACTGCACTTGATGAGGGTTGAACATTGAAAAATGTGAAAGTATAAAATAATGACATATTTTTATGTCATATTTTATGTCACCTTCTCATAATGACAGGGTGCTACTGGCATTTAGTGCTGAGACCATGGTTGTTACAAGTCAAGTAATGAGTGAGAGTCCGCTCACTGAAGAACTTGCTGACCCAGTGTAACGGCAGGGCCCCCATTGAGGAACACTGGCAGGATAAAGCAGATTTCATGGGTTTTTTATAGGTAATAGTATTCAAGTTCAGAAGGATGGTCTTTACAGGCAGATTTAGGAATCCATGCCTGGAGACTGAGCAGTGAGAACAGGGCCTCAGTAGCAAGGTGTTGGCCAGAAACGCCAGAGTCAATTAAATGATGACCATTACCCATCAACACTCACGTCATGCACTTCACAGCAAAGACTGAAGATATGGACCTTCCCCTCTGGACCACTGTGGACATGAGTTCTTTATTACCCAGAGCTCCCAGCCTGATTGTAGTGGCCAACACTGCCTTCAGGAAAACTCAAAATTCACAAAACACATTTCTGGTCTTGCAAAGTCACTAATTTATGGAGGAAACAGTTCACCCACCACTTCATCCTCAATTTGTAACCCTTATACCTTACTTCATTGTCCAGGGTCAGATTTCTTTAGGCCCAAGGTAGACACTGTGGTCCGCAAATTCCCTTGGCTACCCCTGTGGATTCCACTCCCCATGAGTAAATCACTTCCTAGCTTCTGCCACTCCTCAGACCTCAGAGTCCATGGAGAACAGGCCCATGTATGGCTGGTATGGCTCCCAGACCATAAATACACACATTAGCACCTGTAGGCTATGCTGGAGGCTTTGACCTATCCCTCTACTGTAACTTAAATGACCCGGATTTTCATTTCTGAGCCCCAAGAATGAAGGGCATTTAATTTTGCATTTTAGAGGCAATAATTGGTTTTTAGCTTTAGAACTAATAAGAGAGATAAATCATATATCCAATATATATTTTTTAATCTGATCCCTAGAGGGAAAGTTATAGCATCTGGGATTCCCAGAGCAAAGATCTAGGTTAGGATATAGGAAAGTGAGATAAGGCAGAGGTTGACAACTCAAAGAATCATCCCACACACTTATCCTCAGGGAGCCACTTGGTTATTTGTGATGAAAAGCTCTGCTTTTTCTCCTAGAAATATTTTTGTATCATTTGCCAATCAGTGGGCTCTTCTCTCACTGAATGACCTGAGATCAGTCCTCTCTAAGAAAGCTTGAAGAAACCATGGGCTTCATGCCTAACTGCCTACAGTACCAGCATTCCTTCAGTCCAGGATATAAAGAGAGGGAAGCTTATTCTGAGCCTGTTGAGTAGTGGGGGCTTTCTCCATAGAAGAGACCCTAGGTGCTGTTCTTAAGTGGAAGGGCTTAACTGTGATCTGCCTTTCTCTGCTCTACTTGGTTACAGAGGGATCCCCATTTTAGGAACTGAAGCTTTGGAGTCCATTCTCCTTGGACGAGTACTTGGCAAGAGAAAGAATTCTTTTCCTTTAGGACTTCACAGATATGTAAATGCACTTCTAGGTCGAGATAAAAGTCATTCTGCCACTTTCCTTTTTTTTTTTTTTTTAAGGAAAAAGTATGTTAACTATTACTGATAACAATATTAGTACTTTCCCATGTAGAACCATGCATACTTTGAATGGCTTTTTTGAATGAAGGCCCAGGCTCTCTTCCCAAATGTTTGGTTCCCCAGAGCTTTAGAAATGAATTGCATGAATTACATATCAACCAACTTTCTAAGACTTGCAACACTTCCCATACTCACAATTCAGAAGCTAACCACACATAACTGTAAATCACAGGCATCTAAAACAGATCATTATCTTTCCAGAATTAAGTTCCTCTTGAGAAACTATTTTTACCCAAATGGTTCACTGGAATGGATTTCCTCTAAAGGAAATGTGATAACATCTTAATCCATTATTAACTCATTGCCTTTAACTTCAGCCTTGATTTTGAGCAGCAATGAAATCAAAGATTTAACACATGTTATACTCATGTCAAAGATACTTATAGCACAATGGATCTGGTTTAAATTATGGGAATGACATACATCACTCTGATTAAGGTCCTAATCAGGAATCAAAGAAAATCTTCCAATTGAACAAAATGTAGTCAAGCATACTGACTACAATATATATTTATCAAACTTTCCTAAAGAACTATCTCAACAAGTTATATAACTCCCACTTCCAAGATAGCATAACAGTGACCTGGTTTACCCTCCCACTTCAACAAAACAAAATACGTATTAAAAAGTTTTTAAGACACTGGACATGAGAAAATGAAGGTCAGTGAGCCCTGAGAGATGGAAAACAAACAAGGTGAACTAAAAGATTGTTCCAGCACTGCCTTGAGCCCATTTCCAGGCCATCGAGCAGGGAAAGGGAACCCAAGTAGAGCCTGGTGCAGTCCCTGCTGAGGAGACAGGGCTGAGACTCAGAGGAGATCAAGGCAGCTCAAGTTCGCAGGATACCTAACAGGAGAGAGTGGCATAAACAGAACTCCAGAGATCTGCAGAGAGTCCTCCTCAGTTATTCAGTAGAAAACTACTGGCATATACATATATGAGGAAACCACGTGAAACCAGGACAAGAACCAGCTGAAAGGATTAGAAGGAAGAAACAGTGACTGGTACCCACACAGGGCTAAAATAGTGCCTGTCACTACAGTCAGACTGGAAAAACCTCAATTTATAGGCGACTGTAGAGTGCTCAGAATGGTTTTGCTTCAATAATGGGGAATAATTAGCCCTTATCTAAGCACTGCTCTGGTCCCACCTAATGAATCTTAAACGTAAGACCCAAGAATATCAAACTCTTTCCAAGTACTTTAATGCCTCCCAGAACAGAGCTCAGTATCTTTACAGGAATACAAAAATACCCAGCACTCAACAAATGTTTAGTGTATACCTCAAGCAGAAAATCAGAACCACCTAGAATTTACAACCTGATAACATTTTATGTAATAACAAATTCATACTGTAAAGACTTGTCGCACCAAAAGATAGGAACCAAGAATACACTAGTTCTCAAGAAGCTTTACAATCTTGTAGGGAGCAGGGAGGGTGGCAGGTATCATCACAGAACTATGTAGTAGGTACAGCGAGATTGCACAGGTTGGAATTAATAATTCCATGTGGAAGATGCTTTGGCAAGGGTTTTTCTTGTTTCAAAGAACAAAGGGGCACTCACTTTACCTCAAGCAAAGTAGGGCTTATTGAAAACATAGTTATGAACTAGAAATGGAAGCAACCAGAAAGCCATGAGGAAGTTGGGAGTATCTCTGGGCCACACAGTCTTTCACTTAGGGAGGCTTTGTTTCTGCCCATGCGTCTTCTCTGCTGTCTTCCCTCTATGGACTGTTGTCCCCAGGACTGCAGCTTGCGAAGCACAAGAGGGCCACTGCAGGCCCAGATAACCCATGACCTGGCTGTACCTGTAGCTACAGGCCCAGTCTGTTTTCCATATCCCCCACTCAGCGTTTTCAGCTAGACCACACCATGCATGCCATTAACTTAGCTGTCCCACCCCTCTACCCAACCAGCTGTGACTGCAGACTGGACACAGCCATCCCCCTCATCAGCTTCTGCATTTAGGGCAGAGTCGCTTAGCAAAGGCTGTGGGTAGGCAAGAACTCCCCACAAAGGAGGAGCTGGAAAGATAAGGAGACATCTGCCAAGTAGTTGGATGAGACAGAGAACATTCCATGCAGAGAAAACCAAAGAGAGATGAGTACTCAATGTATAGTGCTTAGAAGATAAATCTATCAGCCTCCTCTGCTTGGGCAAAGACAAAATGCCTTTATGCAAGTCAGTTCCACAACCCGGTCTGCCTGTGTGGTCCTGTCTCCGGCATGTTCTTCTTACAGAGACTGCCTGTTCAGGGACCTTCTGGCTTAACCAAATACATTAATAGAAAGAGAGCATCCAGAACAAGTTCTGTCTTTGTGCACCCTGGCTAGTTAGACCAAATCTGCAAAATTGTATTGCATCTGGGAAGCACCCTTAGTGGGCGGTTGGCAAAGTAGGCTGGATTGAAAGAAGGTAATGGGTTGTAAGAAGAGTAAGAAAACCACATCTTGAAGAATGACTGAAGAAACTGGGGATGTTTCAGTTGAAAGCAAAAAAGTAATTAGCAGGAGGCTACCTGACAGCTGATTGAAAATATCGAAATGCACCGTCAGGTGAAAAAGGGCAACACTGGAGCTGACAAATATACTAGGAGGAAAACTAACCATTCCATTCATGGAATGGAAGTAACTGAAAGACAGATTTCAACTTAATATAAGGAAAAATACTAAAATTATACAAATATAACTATTAAAAGGGAAATGAGACTTTTGTAATCCATAGAATGCCTCTTGACTAAGATCGAAGACTAGATTACAGCTATTATGTAGTGTGGCAACTAAAGAAAAAAAAAGAAAACCCCTGTAACTGCTTTTGCTTTTGTCACTGAGGTAATGCAAAGCCAGAGTTTCTAGGATTGAAAGATATTTAGTAGTGAATTCAGAGAATCAATTTTAGTTCTTGTTAGAGTAAGATATAAAATCTACACATAAGTAAAATAAAGGTAACAGAAATTTTTTTGGCCTCTTCTCCCACTCCCAGAAAAACAATCAGAGCTTTGATTGTGGAAAAAAATTTACTCATACAGAGAAATAAAGAGAATCAAGTGGGCTTCCCTGGTGGCGCAGTGGTTGAGAATCCGCCTGCCAATGCAGGGGACACGAGTTCGAGCCCTGGTCTGGGAAGATCCCACATGCCGCGGAGCAACTAGGCCCGTGAGCCACAACTACTGAGCCTGCACGTCGGGAGGCTGTGCTCCGCAACGGGAGAGGCCGTGACGGTGAGAGGCCCGCGCACCGCGATGAAGAGTGGCCCACGCTTGCTGCAACTAGAGAAAGCCCTCGCACAGAAACGAAGACCCAACATAGCCAAAAATAAATAAATAAATAAATTTATTAAAAAAAAAAAAAAAAAGAGAATCAAGTGATTAAATAGCTATGTTCTACTTTGCAGCATGCCCCACAAGGTACAGAGAAACAGTTCAGTTTTAAATGACCCCAGTTCTGAAAGTAGAGCATCTTTTTTTCCATGACAGGACTGACCCAGTGGGCTAGTAGTGATATACTGAGCATCATTTACATTCTGTCTAAATAATTCCTAAAATTAAGTTGACTAGAGAAGGGGAAAAGGGACCATAAAGACAGGGGAATGGGAATATATTCTGTGTGTTGGCATCTTCATAATTAGCTATGAAAACCCCTAATTAAAACCTACCTCAACCACTTAGGAACCCATTTGACTCTATGTCAACCCTGTGCCCTTTTCTTAACTCTGAGGATGTGACACACACACCAGAGAGCTGCATCCTATCCCTATCACTTACTGTGACTCACTTACTTGGGTCTCTCAGTTTCCTCATCTGTAAAGTGGAGATAATAGTGGTAGCCTCTTCACTGCATAATTCTAAGAATTAAAGCTTCCTATATATGAAACACTCAACATTATTTCTCCCTCTTCATCTTCCTAAACACTCTGCCCAACCCTCAGCCCGTGCCTCCACACACTCACCCACATCATCTAACCCCACCACCCCCTTAATTTTAGAGATGAGAAAGCAGAAGCTAGTCTACATTCAAGTTTGTGTCTTTTTCAATTAACAGTGAATAACAGTTCTTTTCAGAATTACTCCTAGGTGGTTAAGGATTTCAATTTATCCTAGTATTTGTATTTTTAAAATGTTCTGCAAATATAGAAATAAGAATAGCCTGTTAATTTGGATAAATTTTAAGGTGCTATTTGATTGGGTAGATTTAAGTAAGCTATCTTTAAGTGTTACAGGATTTTTTTTTTTTAATTTTATTTATTTTTTTATACAGCAGCTTCATATTAGTCATCAATTTTATATACATCAGTGTATACATGTCAATCCCAATCACCCAATTCTTCACACCACCACCCGACCCTCAGCCGCTTTCCCCCCTTGGTGTCCATACATTTATTCTCTACATCTGTGTCTCAACTTCTGCCCTGCAAACCGGTTCATCTGTACCATTTTTCTAGGTTCCACATAGATGCGTTAATATACAATATTTGTTTTTCTCTTTCTGACTTACCTCACTCTGTATGACAGTCTCTAGATCCATCCACGTCTCAACAAATTACTCAATTTCGTTCCTTTTTATGGCTGAGTAATATTCCATTGTATATATGTACCACAGCTTCTTTATCCATTTCTCTGTTGATGGGCATTTAGGTTGCTTCCATGACCTGGCTATTGTAAATAGTGCTGCAATGAACATTGGGGTGCATCTGTCTTTTTGAATTATGGTTTTCTCCGGGTATATGCCCAATAGTGGGATTGCTCGGTCATATGGTACTTCTATTTTTACTTTTTTAAGGAACCTCCATACTGGTCTCCATAGTGGCTGTATCAATTTACATTCCCATCAACGGTGCAAGAGGGTTCCCTTTTCTCCACACCCTCTTCAGCATTTGTTGTTTGTAGATTTTCTGATGATGGCCATTCTAACTGGTGTGAGGTGATACCTCATTGTAGTTCTGATTTGCATTTCTCTAATAATTAGTGACGCTGAGCAGCTTTTCATATGCTTCTTGGCCATCTGTATGTCTTCTTTGGAGAAATGTCTATTTAGGTCTTCTGCCCATTTTTGGATTGGGTTCTTTGTTTCTTTAATATTGAGCTGCATGAGCTGTTTATATGTTTTGGAGATGAATCCTTTGTCCATTGATTCATTTGCAAATATTTTCTCCCATTCTGAGGGTTCTCTTTTCATCTTGTTTATGGTTTCCTTTGCTGTGCAAAAGCTTTGAAGTTTCATTAGGTCCCATTTGTTTATTTTTGTTTTTATTTCCATTTTCTCTAGGAGGTGAATCAAAAAAGATCTTGCTGTGATTTATGTCCAAGAGTGTTCTTTCTATGTTTTCCTCTAAGAGTTTTACAGTGTCCCGTCTTACATTTAGGTCTCTAATCCATTTTGAGTTTATTTGTGTGTATGGTGTTAGGGAGTGTTCTAATTTCATTCTTTTTCATGCAGCTGTCCAGTTTTCCCAGCACCACTTATTGAAGAGACTGTCTTTTCTCCATTGTATATCCTTGCCTCCTTTGTCATAGATTAGTTGACCATAGTTGCATGGGTTTATCTCTGGGCTTTCTATCTTGTTCCATTGATCTTTGTTTCTGTTTTTGTGCCAGTACCATATTGTCTTGATTACTGCAGCTTTGTAGTATAGTCTGAAGTCAGAGAGGCTGATTCCTCCAGCTCTGTTTTTTTCCCTCAAGACTGCTTTGGCTGTTCGGGGTCTTTTGTGTCTCCATACAAAGTTTAAGATTTTTTGTTCTAGTTCTGTAAAAAATGCCATTGGTAATTTCATAGGGATTGCATTGAATCTGTACATTGCTTTGGATAATATAGTCATTTTCACAATATTGATTCTTCCAGCCCAAGAACATGGTATATCTCTTCATCTGTTGGTATCATTTTTAATTTCTTTCATCAGTGTTTTATACTTTTCTGCATACAGGTCTTTTGTATCCCTAGGTAGGTTTATTCCTAGGTATTTTATTCTTTCTGTTGCAAGGGTAAATGGGAGTGTGTCCTTAATTTCTCTTTCAGATTTTTCATCATTAGTGTATAGGAATGCAAGAGATTTCTGTGCATTAATTTTGTATCCTGCAACTTTACCAAATTCATTGATTAGCTCTAGTAGTTTTCTGGTGGCATTTTTAGGATTCTCTATGTATAGTATCATGTCATCTGCAAACAGTGACAGTTTTACTTCTGCTTTTCCAATTTGTATTCCTTTTATTTCTTTTTCTTCTCTGATTGCCGTGGCTAGGACTTCCAAAACTATGTTGAATAAGAGTGGTGAGAGTGGACATCCTTGTCTTGCTCCTGATCTTAGAGGAAATGCTTTCAGTTTTTCACCACTGAGAATGATGTTTGCTGTGGGTTTGTCGTATATGGCCTTTATTATGTTGAGGCAGGTTTCCTCTATGCCCACTTTCTGGAGAGTTTTTATCATAAATGGGTGTTGAATTTTGTCAAAAGCTTTTTCTGCATCTATTGAGATGATCATATGGTTTTTATTCTTCAATTTGTTAATATGGTGTATCACATTGATTGATTTGCATATATTGAAGAATCCTTGCATCCCTGGGATAAATCCCACTTGATCATGGTGTATGATCCTTTTAATGCGTTGTTGGATTCTGTTTGCTAGTATTTTGTTGAGGATTTTTGCATCTATATTCATCAGTGATATTGGTCTGTAATTTTCTTTTTTTTGTAGTATCTTTGTCTGGTTTTGGTATCACGGTGATGGTGGCCTCATAGAATGAGTTTGGGAGTGTTCCTTCCTCTGCAATTTTTTGGAAGAGTTTGAGAAGGATGGGTGTTAGCTCTTCTCTAAATGTTTGATAGAATTCACCTGTGAAGCCATCTGGTCCTGGGCTTTTGTTTGTTGGAAGATTTTTAATCACAGTTTCAATTTCATTACTTGTGATTGGTCTGTTCATATTTTCTATTCCTTCCTGGTTCAGTCTTGGAAGGTTATCCCTTTCTGAGAATTTGTCCATTTCTTCCAGGTTGTCCATTTTATTGGCAAAGAGTTGCTTGTAGTAGTCTCTTAGGATGCTTTGTATTTCTGTGGTGTCTGTTGTAACTTCTCCTTTTTCATTTCTAATTTTATTGATTTGAGTCCTCTCCCTCTTTTTCTTGATGAGTCTGGCTAATGGTTTATCAATTGGTTTATCTTCTCAAAGAACCAGCTTTTCGTTTTATTGATCTTTGCTATTGTTTTCTTTGTTTCTATTTCATTTATTTCTGCTCTGATCTTTATGATTTCTTTCCTTCTGCTAACTTTGGGGTTTTTTTGTTCTTCTTTCTCTAGTTCCTTTAGGTGTAAGGTTAGATTATTTATTTGAGATTTTTCTTGTTTCTTGAGGTAGGCTTGTATAGCTATAAACTTCCCTTTTAGAACCACTTTTGCTGCATCCCATAGGTTTTGGATTGTCGTGTTTTCATTGTCATTTGTCTCTAGGTATTTTTTTATTTCCTCTTTGATTTCTTCAGTGATCTCTTGGTTATTTAGTAATGTATTGTTTAGCCTCCATGTGTTTGTCTTTTTTACTTTTTTTTCCCTGTAATTCATTTCTAATCTCATAGCGTTGTGGTCAGAAAAGATGCTTGATATGATTTCAATTTTCTTAAATTTACTGAGGCTTGATTTGTGACCCAAGATGTGATCTATCCTGGAGAATGTTCCGTGTGCACTTGAGAAGAACATGTAATCTGCTGTTTTTGGATGGAATGTCCTATATATATCAATTAAATCTATCTGGTCTATTGTGTCATTTAAAGCTTCTGTTTCCTTATTTATTTTCATTTTGGATGATCTGTCCATTGGTGTAAGTGAGGTGTTAAAGTCCCCCACTATGACTGTGTTACTGTCAATTTCCTCTTTTATGGCTGTTAGCAGTTGCCTTATGTATTGAGGTGCTCCTATGTTGGGTGCATATGTATTTATAATTGTTATATCTTCTTCTTGGATTGATCCCTTGATCATTATGTAGTGTCCTTCCTTGTCTCTTGTAACATTCTTTATTTTAAAGTCTATTTTATCTGATATGAGTATAGCTACTCCAGCTTTCTTTTGATTTCCATTTGCATGGAATATCTTTTTCCATCCCCTCACTTTCAGTCTGTATGTGTCCCTATGTCTGAAATGGGTCTCTTGTAGACAGCATATATATGGGTCTTGTTTTTGTATCCATTCAGCAAGCCTGTGTCTTTTGCTTGGAGCATTTAATCCATTCATGTTTAAGGTAATTATCGATATGTATGTTCCTATGACCATTTTCTTAATCGTTTTGGGTTTGTTTTTGTAGGTCCTTTTCTTCTCTTGTGTTTCCCACTTAGAGAAGTTCCTTTAGCATTTGTTGTAGAGCTGGTTTTGTGGTGCTGAATTCTCTTAGCTTTTGCTTGTCTGTAAAGCTTTTGATTTCTCCATCGAATCTGAATGAGGTCCTTGCCAGGTAGAGTAATCTTGGTTGTAGGTTCTTCCCTTTCATCACTTTAAGTATATCATGCCACTCCCTTCTGGCTTGTAGAGTTTCTGCTGAGAAATCAGCTGTTAACCTTATGGGAGTTCCCTTGTATGTTATTTGTCATTTTCCCTTTGCTGCTTTCAATAATTTTTCTTTGTCTTTAATTTTTGCCACTTTGATTACTAGGTGTCTCGGCGTGTTTCTCCTTGGGTTTATTCTGTATGGGACTCTCTGCGCTTCCTGGACTTGGGTGGCTATTTCCTTTCCCATGTTAGGGAAGTTTTCGACTATAATCTCTTCAAATATTTTCTTGGGTCCTTTCTCCCTCTCTTCTCCTTCTGGGGCCCCTATAATGCGAATGTTGTTGCATTTAATGTTGTCCCAGAGGTGTCTTAGGCTGTCTTCATTTCTTTTCATTCTTTTTTCTTTAGTCTGTTCCATGGCAGTAAATTCCACCATTCTGTATTCCAGGTCACTTATCCGTTCTTCTTCCTCAGTTATTCTGCTATTGATTCCTTCTAGTGTAGTTTTCATTTCAGTTATTGTATTGTTCATCTCTGTTTGTTCTTTAATTCTTCTTTAATTTCTTGCATCTTCTCGATCTTTGCCTCCATTCTTTTTCTGAGGTCCTGGATCATCTTCACTATCATTATTCTGAATTCTTTTTCTGGAAGGTTGCCTATCTCTACTTCATTTAGTTGTTTTTCTGAGGTTTTATCTTGTTCCTTCATGTGGTACATAGCCCTCTGCCTTTTCATCTTGTCTGTCTTTCTGTGAATGTGGTTTTTGTTCCACAGACTGCAGGATTGTAGTTCTTCTTGCTTCTGCACTACAGGATTCTTTTAACTCTGAAAATACCTGCTTACTCCCAGATCTGAGTCCATTTGTGGCATTTACTCAGCATCTCAGGGAACTGAGAACATGATTTTGGCCTCTATTACTGGAATCCTGGTGATAGGCAGCCAATAGAAAAAGATTTGTCTAAGCTTGGTCTGGCAGGCACAGTTACAAGTATCTGACAGACATCTGTTTTTTCATCATTAAGAAAGAAATATTTCCTGAGACAAGTGTGCTCACCATTCATGGGAAATTTTTTTAAATGCATTGTTCATTTCCCTTATGCCCAGCATATGTGCTGATATGTCTACAAGTAAGCTGGTATCATCAGCCCCCAAACACACATCTACAACTAAATCTCTCTACTTGGTGCTCACAAGGCTCAGCCTCACGCTGTGAACTGGTGATGCAGGAATGTGTTAGGAAGACAGTCTTCAGTTCTGTTACTATGCAGCTGACAGAGCCTCACTAGCACTTACTACTATGCCAACTATAACTCCAGGCAACCAAATAGGCTATTTCTATAAAGTGAAACCTTCCTTCATGAACTATCTAATAAAAAATAAACGGTAGAACTAGAATATTTTGCAACTTCCAGTAAATTAGTAGATCTAGTAATGATCATCAATGGCTGCTAAAATCATGACAATTAGATAAAAACCAGACATTATGTACGTCTGATGAAAGTATATAATCATGTGTGAAGTAGAGTTGCCTCTCCAATAATGGAATTTTCATGTGACTGTATCTAAATCTAATTTTAATTTACAGAAAATACAAGGGAGATATTAACATGTTAAAGGACACCATGAAGATACAATCAAAGTTTCCATCTCCTGTCTATTGTAAACAGTACTGCAATGAACGTGGGGTGCATGTATCTTTTCAAATTATGGTTTTCTCTGAATATACACCCAGGAGTGGGATTGCTGGATCATATGGTAGCTCTATTTTTAGTTTAAGGAACCTCCTCCATACTGTTCTCCATAAGGCTTGTACAAATTTACATTCCCACCAACAGTGTAGGAGTGTTCCCTTTTCTCCACACCCTCTCCAGCATTTATTGTTTGTAGGTTTTTTGATGATGGTCATTCTGACTGGTTTAAGGTGATACCTCATTATAGCTTTGATTTGCATCTCTCTAGTAATTAGTGACGTTGGGCATCTTTTCATGTGCTTTTCAGCTATTTGTATGTCTTCTTTGGAGAAATGTCTATTTAGATCTTCCACCCATTTTTTGATTGGGTTGTTTGTTTTGATACTGAGTTGCATGAGCTGTTTGTATATTTTGGAGATTAATCCCTTGTCAGTCACTTTGTTTGCAAATATCTTCTCCCATCCTGTGGGTTGTCTTTTCATTTTATGGTTTCCTTTGCTGTGCAAAAGCTTTTAAGTTTAATTGGGTCCCATTTGTTTATTTTTATTTTCATTACTCTAGGAGATGGATCAAAAAAACCTTGCTGTGATTTATGTCAGAGAGTGGTCTGCCTATGTTTTCCCAAGAGTTTTATAGTATCTGGGTCTTGCATTTAGATCTTTAATCCATTTTGAGTTTATTTTTGTGTACAGTGTTAGGGTGTGTTCTAATTTCATTCTTTTACATGTAGCTGTCCAGTTTCCCCAGCACCACTTACTGAAGAGACTGTCTTTTTCCACTGCATATTCTTGCTTCCTGTGTCATAGATTCACTGGACGAATGGATAAAGAAGAGGTGGTACATATATACGATGGAATATTACTAAGCCATAAAAAAGAACAAAATAATGCCATTTGCAGTGAAATCGGTGGATCTAGAGATTGTCATACTGAGTGAAGTCAGACAGAGAAAAGACAAATATCATATGATATCGCTTATATGTGAAATCTAAAAAATGGTCCAAATGAGCTTATTTACAAAACAGAGAGTCACAGATGTAGAAAACAATCTTATGGTTACCAAGAAAGAAGGGGGGAGAGAGGGATAAATTGGGAGATTGGGATTGACATATTCACACTAGCATATATAAAGTAGATAACTAGTAAGAACCTACTGTATAGCACAGGGAACTCTGCTCAATACTCTGTAATGACCTATATGGGAAAAGAATCTAAAAAAGAGTGGATGTATGTATATATATAACTGATTCACTTTGTTGTACAGCAGAAACTAACACAACATTGTAAAGCGACTATACTCCAACAAAGATTAATTTAAAAAAGATACAATCAAAACAAATGTTTAAGAAACCCTACAGGAAGAATGACCAAAGTTCATCAACAAATAAGAATCTATAGATTGAAACTTGAGATAGCAACCAATTGCACTTATGGAACTTAATTTTGTCCTAATTAAAAATAACACCTAAAATTAAAAAAAAAAAAATGTGAAACATATAAACACTGACCAGAATACTTATTAAGGATTAATTTTGTATAAGACATAATGCGTATGAAAAGAGCTATTTTATAAATATATAAAAAAATATTATCTATAAATCTCTAAGTCTATAAAATTACAGTGAATCTGTGATCATTTAAACAGGAAAATTGCATTTCACATTCTCTAAAAAAGTGGGTGCACTAAACAATTAATTACATTTTTGAATAGACCTAAACTAGAAGAGTAATATGGTGTAAAAATTTTAAAGATTGATAGGAGTGAAAAAACACTTTGTCATTAACTTTGAAAAAGACATTTTTCAACAATTTGTTCTATTTTATATAACTTCCCGAAACATAGTGATAAAGAAATAGAAAACACAAAATGTTTTATTACTATCAGTAATGTTTTTAAATCAAAAGAAAGCCACTCCCCCACACACAGAAATCCAGATGATTTTACAGGCAAGTAATAACAAATGTACAAGAAACAAATATTAAGAACTGTGCAAACTATTATTCAGGTAATAGAAAAAGTGGGATTTCTCCATAATTCTCTGTCTGAAACTAATATAATCTTGATATCAACAATAATCAAAGACAGTATGAGAAGGAAAATTCTGAGCCATTTTTACTTATAAACATAGAGGCAAAATCCTAACCAAATTATCGGCAAACTAGTACGTTTTTTAAAAACCAAGTTTGGATTACTCAAGAAATAGATGTTTCTATATTAGAAAGTCTACTAATTTAATCCACATTACAAAAAAAATCAAAGGAGACTAGAGTACATGAGTACTTCAAATGTTGAATTACTGAATGTTTTATGCAATTGTTTTATAATAAAAACTTAAGTAAACCTCACAAGAGAATTTCTTAACCCAATGAAAATTATTTGCAAAGAAATGCTAGAGCAAACAGCATTCTTAATGGTGAAATAAAACAGCCCCTTCAAAAAATCAGGACAGAGTCAAGGATGCCCGCTAGTTTCTATTAAAAATTGCCACAATATCTGTGGCAATAAGGCCATTATTATCCTCAGATGATAGACCTGTTCACAGAAAAAAGCCAATAAAAATCTATAGACAACTTAGAAGTATTAAAAATGTTGATTATAAGGTAGTATATATAGAAATGTATTTGATTTTTCTATATTTAACAGTCATCAATGGCAGTTTAAAATATATCCTTCTATATAGAAATGGTGTATGCATGTAAGTACACATTTATACACTCATGTACCATATATGTATATAGTCCCTAACAAATCTATTATCTGCAACAAAATTAAGGTTTGCAGACTTGCCCTATGAGACGTGATCTATTCAGTGTAATATTGATGTAAAGGATAGATATACAGAAGAATAGAATGGAAACACTGAAACAAACCCATTCAGAGCAGAAGCCTGATAGGTGACAGAAGTGACCTTGCAGGTCAGCTGAGAGATGGACTATTCAGTAAATGGTACTGGATCATGGGCTATCCATATAGGGAAAAACTGGATGCTTACCTCATACCCTACACAAAAATCAACTCTAAGTGTATTAAAGGCTTAAATGTGAAAAGCAAAAACTAACCTTTAGGAGGCAATTGAGATTAGCTTTATGACCTTGAGGCAGGGAAATATTTGTAAAATAAGATTCAAGAAACAAACTAGAGAAAAGAAATTAGACTATATCATTAACAAAGAGTTTGCATTCAGAGTAAATGAAGTCTACAAAATTCTAACAATAGACAAACTAATCAATGTAAAAACAGAAAATATAAATAGGTAATTAAGAAAAAAGGAATCCCAAACAGCCTATAAAGACATGTAAAAATATTCAACTTCACCGTGAAAAGGTAAATACAAATTAAAGTCACAATAAGATACTATTTTACACCCATCAGAGAAGCAAAAATTTAAGTTAAAGTCTGACAACATCAAGTGTTACCAAAGATGTGGAATAACTGGAATTTATACTCCCCTGAAAAGAATATAAATTAGTATAGTCATATGACCCAGCAATTCTCTTCCTGATTTTATATTCTTCAGAAATATTCTCAAATGTACACAAGGATACAGAGATAAAAGATGTGTATAATAGCATGGTTTATATATACATTTTTTAAATGGAGACAATCTGTACATCAGAAAGATAAATGATAAATTCATGCAATAAAATACCATCCAGATTAAAATGAATTGAACTAGAGATTTCACACACCATTGTAATTATAAATGTTAGAAAAAACACAAAAAAGTATTAGAATACGGAAGTGTAGCAATAGTTTTCAAAAGGCAAAATAGCAGCATATATAGCATCTATAAGATGGTATCTACACACACACACACACACACACAGAGCAATACAAACACTAGTATAAGTACAAGCAAATGCAAGGAAAATAAGAACACCAAATTCAGGCTAATGTTAACACAGGGAAGGGAGGAGAGATGCAATCAGAGAAGAAGATACAGGAAGACCTTAACTCAATTGGCAATTTTCTATCTTTTAATGTCAGTGTGGGAATATCTGTACTTATATGAATCTTCATGTATTTTGATATGTCTTGATATTTTACAAATTTTAATATAAAGTTTAAACAAATGATAAAAAGATATACCAGGCAAACTCTAATCAAAAGATGGCCCATATCACATTATTAATATCAGAAAAAATACATCTTTTGGCAAACCCATTAATAATATAAAGAGTCATTTTTCAGTGTAAAGTAAAGACACTTAGAAACCTGAATACATATGTACTGAACAGTGTATCTCCAAAATACGTAAAGCAAAAACAGACTTGTTAAGAGAAATCAATAACTCCTCTGATCACAGAGAAACAATTTACACCCCTCTCTCAAATGGAGAGATCAAAAAGACAAAATTAAGAAGTTTTGAACAGAATTAACAAGCTTATTCTAATGACATGAGTGTTTGTGTAAAATACACATTTTCTACATAGTTTTTGCCAACGTATATAACATCTAATAAAAAAATTTATATTAGGACAAGAGTAATTTATAAAGTAGCAAAAAATAGCTCTAAATACTAATACCTATATTGAGAAAATGATAAAATTTTATTGACGGATATAAATAAGTGATCTAAATAAGTAGAAAGATATAAAATGTTGATGGGTGAGAAGACAGACTACTAGGAAGATGGCAATTTTCCTAAGTAAATCTTCACATTCAATGCAATTGCAATCAAAATATCAGCTATATTTTTCATGAACCTCGAAAAGTCAATTTTAAAATTCATAGAGAAAAAAAGGTCACAAATAGTAAAGACTGCATTGGCGTAAAAGAATGAAGAGTTGACTTGTGACACGTGAATTAGTTATTGGTTCAGCAATAGACAAAGAGACCAGTGGAAAAGAACAGAGCACCCACAAAGACACTCATAACAATACAGAACTTGCTATATATGAGAGTTGACGTAAATCGGTGGGTGAAAGGTGGACTATTCTACAATGCTGGGACAACATATACATGAAAGGAAAATATGTGTAGTGTAGGAATTTCACCATGCTTAAATCAAAACCCAGATCGATTAAAGGCATAAAAATTTTAAAGTTTTGCTTTCCACATCTGTAAGTAAATACGGGAGGATATTTTTATGGCCTCTCAGTAATGAAGGCTTTATTTAACGGGACATAAAAAGTACATACGAAACATAAAGAGAAAGACTAATAAGCATACTGAAATCTTCTAAAGATATAATTTTGAAAGCTCACATATACAAAGTAGAAAAGCCACAGGTTGGGAAAAGCCATCTGCAATGCATATAATAAAAGAGTACCGATAGAAACCTAAGTAGAACTACTACAGAATAAATAGAAAAACTCAAAAAAAAAAAAAAAAGACATTAACAGGTAATTCGTTGACAAAGAGAACCAAGTGACTAGCAAACATGAAAGACTGTGTCATGTTGGGGGAAATTTTTAAGTCTTTAGAGAACCACTTCAACAGATTATCAAATTGATAAAAGTCTGACAATACTAAGTATGAAGAAATGTATAAAAATGGGAACTTTCAAAATTTATGGGAGAAATATAAATCCTATACTACTTTAAAAAGCAATTTTTCATTACTAATAAAAGACATTCATTCAATTGATTTCAACTTAAAGTTACCCCCTAGAAAAGCTTTTATACAGGTCTACAAGTAGTTATGCGGAAGGATTTTGATTACATTTCTTCCGTAATGGGAGAAATATTAGAAACAACCTAAATATTTACTAACATGAGAATTTGTGGTATAATCATGCAGTTAAATATTGTATATCAAGCAAAAGGAATGAAGTAAATCTACATATCAATTTGCCAGAACTTTAAGAAATAAGGTTGAATGAGAAAAATTATGGTAAAATAACATTTATGTAAAATTATAAGATATACATAAATACTATATACTGTTCATGGACATACTATAAAGAATGACAAATATGAATGCAAAATCAGAATAGTGATTTCCTCTGGGCAAGCAGGTGAAGATAAAAGATGAGGGGAGATGTATAAAGACCATCAACCAAATCTGGAATTTTTCTTAACTTGTAAAAATATGAACAAATGTAGTCAATGTTAGCATTTATTAATCCTGGGTGAATAGATGGGTATCTGCTATGTTATTCTCTGAAATACTATATTTAAAAATTATGAATGAATAAATGCGATCAAAAAATAATCAAAAGTTTGGTCTAACTTATATGGAGGAAGTCTACTGAGGAAATTAATCATTTGTTTTTTAATGCTACATCTTTATTATTATAAGAAAGGTATATTGGGATTGGATTAAGTGCAGTCATGATTGAAATGGTATCAATACTTTTAATTCTGATCTGGAAAATGGAATGTGAATAAAGCAAGCATAATAAAGACGTGTTCTGTGGCCTAGATCTAATCAAGAGAAGCCCACTACCATTTACATTAAAAATGCAAATGATGAAATAGACACACAAAAGCATTCCTCCTCCTAGTCCACCAGTCATCAGTCCACTAGCAGAAGCTCTTTTAAATGAAACTCTTCATAGCAGTAGAAATCATCAGTAGCAGAGATCACCCAGAACAATACTAGTATTATAATTGTTAACACATGCCACTGATATTTTTCAATATCATGGAATTTTATGCCACAAAAAATGCTAAGTGGACTACAGAAAGAGTCAAACGAATAATCTCAACAAAACCATAATCTACTGAAGCAAATGCCATTGCTTAATTCTCAGACTTCATTTTTTTGTTAAATTATCATCACTGGGTACAGTGATCACTCCCTTCACAAAAATCTTTCATCATTTGGATCTTGGAAGCCTACTCTCTTGGTTCTCATTTTTTTCAATTATCACTCATCCTCAGTCTCCTTTGTTGTTTCCTTGTCATCTCCCTGACCTCTAAACACTGAAGGGCTATAATTGCCAAATTTATATTCCTTGTCTGAATCTTTCCACTGATTTCCAGACGCATATATCCAACTGTCTATAATACATCTCCACTTAGAAGTCTCTGACACACCCCAAACTTCTGGTTTCCAGCCTCCACACTAGGATGTTCTTTCTGCAACTCTCCTCAGTAGATGGCAACGTCATTCTCCCAGTTGTTTATCAGAAAATCTGGAATTCTCCTTGACTTCTTGAATTCTCTTCCTTCCCCCACATTCACCAAAAAGCAATATCACTTTTTTTTTCCCCACAATATATTCACGATCTGGTGCTACTCATCACCTTGATAGCTACTACACTCGTTAATTCCACCATCGTCTCTCCTTTGAATTGTCACAGCATCCTAGTCAAACAATGTCATCATTCTGTTCAAAACTCTTTGGATGGCTCCTTTGGTCAGAAAAAGCTTAGGGGCTTTCAGTACCTTCCCAGGCCATATGTAACTACCTTGTACCTTGAGTATAACCTGCCTGAGGCCTTTCTACATGCTGCTTCCTCTGCCTGAAATGCTCTGCCTTCCTGGCCTAAACCCTCTTTCAGGAACCTTAATAGACAGGTTTTCCCCAGTCATTTACAAAATATCAACTACCATTTTTTCCCTGTTTTTTTTCCCTCCACCAAAGTTAACACTTTCCAAGTAATAATTAGTAATTAGACAGTAAGTAATTGTCCCTCCCACCTAACCTCTAGTGCCTAGAAGAGAGCCTGGTAGGTGGCAGGCACTTGGTATTTGTTGAATGAACAAATAAATGCCACAAATACTTAAAGATATCCATATCATCAATTTTGCCTCTAATCATATTTGTTTTGCTCTTATACTTTTGTCTTTTTACTATTCATGTAATGATCTCCAGTGAGATTTTTATATCCTCAGAATATATATATTTGCTATATATTCTGACTCTTGCATAAATACAGCAAATGTGGACAGGAACACACCCTATTCAAGGATTATTTTGAAAGAAATGTAAAAGGGCATCCCCAAAAGACAAAATATGTAGTAGTGTTTTGTTAACAAATTAATTTTTAGTGAATACATTTTATATACTTATATGTATTTTATATACCTAGATGTAATGTATGTCTAGGACTTACACTCTATATGAACATGTAATATAATTCCTATCGCTGCTCTCCCAAATATTTGTTAAAATTCACCATTAGGGAAAACCCAAACGGTCAATGTGTCAGGAAAAATATCTAGAAAGGAATAAGCCCTGTCAGAGACATAATTCTGTAAGTGGTGCTGCATGTCTGATCTGCCCATTTTTATGTGAAATCTTCAAAGAAATATCTGGTGTGATTAGAGTCCAAAATCTTACCTATAATAAAGAAATTTTTTGCCACAGAATCTCTTTGAAGATAACACCAGCGTATGTTAAGAACTGATTCAAATTAGTAAATGGACAATATTCAGTTTATTAAAATCTTAATCATAAATAATATAAACAAAACTCTACCAAATCCTTCAATGTGAGATTACGGTTACTTGCCAATCCACTTCATTACGCTATTTATAACTCCATTGGCCAGATGGGGATAAAAATCCTCAATGGCTTAAAGAGTCTACTCTGTTTCCTCCTCAACTTTCTCTTTCAGAAATCCAGTATCAGTTCAGTTTGAACGAGTACCCTCTTGCTCAGAGCTGACACACAAAGAAATAAAAAAGGGTGAGACTGTGCCTTGCACTGACAACATCTAGGTTCTAAATTATGGACGTTTATTCATCTATAACTTCGTTCTAGATATTTCTGATCCTATATACAGCTGCAAAGATTTGTTCAAATGTTGGAATTGCAATTATAGTTCAATATTTTTCAATATAAAGCGTAGGCTTTAGCTGTTTACTATCTGGGGATAATTCTTTGATCTTTGTGCTTCAGTAATGGTGTGTTTCATAAACATCCCTTCTTATCATTAAGAAGAGAACTACTTCCAGGATGAGTAGAACTTGAAAGGATACACCACTCTTTTCTTTGGACACTCCCCGATTCATTTTATCAGTTATCCCCCTGGAAATAGCAGCAGCAGCTATTTCTGAATACTTTTGATTTTTCTTTTGTGCTATCATCTTGTTTCTTTCTTTACTTTTCACAACATCTGAGTTAAAGTAATAGCTAGCACCACAATAAGTACCTGATACATGCCCAACTAAATTTTAGTATGAATATAATACATATGAAAATCATTATGCACATAAATGAGCCCACCTTTCAATATCATATATATATATACTTTTGGCCTCTAAGGTATGTGGAAGTGTGGTTGACAGCAGTATTACTATTCTCCTAACACTGAAATTGAGAAGCTGAGCCAGTAATGTGAAGCAGGATGTGACAGACAAACTAAAGTTGGGGGGCTTGGGGGAGAGGAACTCCAGGAGGGAGGAGAGTTTGGCTACAGAACGAGGACTTGCAGCAGCACATGTAACAGCTGAAGACTTGGTATTAGTTTTTCTGCACTCCCTCTGTTCCAGAATGTGTTTCATTAATCTCCCAGCACATATCTGAGATCTGGAATTCTTTTGCCTTCATTTTGACAAGAATGTGAGGTTAAGCAGAAGGCAGTGAGAGGCATGACATGACAGAAGTAAGTAAAGCTAACAAGGAGTCCCTAGAGCCATTCTGGTAGCTCCAAATTATTTTAATTGCAATAATAATTTTCTCTCTCTGCAATACAAACAGGTTTTATTAATTATGGTGACCCTGACAACCAAGTCAATGAGCTACTTTTTCTTCATCCTTATGAAAATGTGGTTCTTATTTTATTCAATATGCCTTACACATTGCTTTCCTAACCATCATTTATAGGACTTTAATCATGAGGCTAGGATTTAAACTTTCTATCCTAAGGTCTTTAATACATAGTCAAAATGCCTCTCTCATGTCTAAATGGGGATCCATAAAAAGCTGAAGAATTCAGACTCTCTGCTCACTTGACCTTTCTGAGCCAATGGAGTTATAGTGTAGTACTCCAATCGAAGTTCTGACTTTTGGTCCCTAGTTCCCTTCTAGTAATAACTTTTCAGCTTGGTTTAGTATAAATCCTCAAAATACTTCATCCACCCCTCCCTACCTTTGTTCCTTCTTTCTACACCTTGCTCCACAGGTAGCTTCTAGACTGGTCTGGCAAGAGTCATGCGAAAACCAGTCTGGATGGCATGAAAGATGCCAGTCTGGATGGCATGAAAGATCAGGAAATAGTGGGACATAGGGTTGGGAAGGCAGGTCAGACCTAGATTATAATGATGATGAATCCCAGGTTTTTGTCTGATTTTCTGGAATTTATGGTATGGACAGTGAGAATCATTGAAGGGTTATAAGGCCCAAGAACTGTTTAAATGAGTAATTTGGACCTATTATAGATAGATCTCAGTGCCAGGCCACACTGGCTGTCTACTGCACAACTCCATGAGCCACCTACCAGTTTTACTGCAGTCCATGGCGTGTGCCCCATCTGTATAATGTGATCACTCTAATCAGATATATGCAGGTAATTTGCAGCTAGTTATAAAGATAGTTTTTCAGTAATCTAGGCAAATAATTATTTGAAACAAACAAGGTTTGTTTTGGTTTGTTTTGTTTTGTTTTTGAGGTATGGAATAGAAGATGAATTAAAAGACTACTGCGACTGTCTGCAAACACAGTAAGTGTTGGGTTAGGATCTAGCAGTGAGAATAAAAAGAACGGAGTAGATGACAAAGCCACTATGAAGCAGAAAGCAACAAAACAATGACTCATTAGATGCATGGAGGAAGAGAAAGTCTGAGGAAAACTAATATGGATGACTTTGAGATTGTTCATCATTTCAACTCTCCCTATGAGGCAAAGTTAAAAAAGATGGATTGTGTGTTCGATATATTTTGCTTGGGGCAGAAGTGGAACTAGAGAGTAGGCCTTCTGACTCCCAATCAAAGACTTTTCCCCAGTATTCTATCAAGATTTTCCATTAAAAAAATTCTCATTCTCCTTTTACTTTATACTTCTAGAAGACAAGTTACTCAATATGCTTAGCATTTTGATCAATTCATCAAAAAACAAAATCGTTAGATGAAGTTATTTTACATTTTCTCCCCCATGCATTGATCTTCCACTATAAATATTAAGATCAATACCAGATATATTTGAGAAGGGAAGAATCTAATATTTAAAATGAGCTTACCTTGCCAATCACTATATGAGAAATTTCACATTTTATTTAACCACAGCCCTGTGGAGTTACATATTTTCTGTACTTTACAAGTGAGAAGACTGGCTGAGAGAAGTGAATCAAATCCCCAAGCTCCCATGGCGAGAAAATTAAGGGGTTGAGATTCAAGTGCAGGTCTAACTATAGAGGCCTTCCTTGTCCACTCTTAGTAGATAATATCTCAGCATAGATAGTTCTAATCGTGGTGAGGCTGCTGGAGGAGATAGAGAGTAAAAGCAATACTTATTTTTCCTCTTGGCTTCATTCTTTGCTGTCAACATTGTTTGATAAGTTTTATTTAAACTGGACACTACTAACTGAAGCTCTTATGGTGATAAAATTATCTGATTGTGTTTTGTGTGCAGGAAAGCTTATCTGAAATCTCCAAGTATCATCACTGAAGGGTTCACTACTACAATTATGATAGGTTGGGTGCCATCTATTCCAACAGATCAGTGTCAAATCATCTCAAGTCTAACAAAGTGTGTTTCCTCTAAAGCAAAACCAACACAAAATATACTGCCTAGTCTAAACTAAGAGTGAGGATGCCTAATAAATAGGCCAACCAGACTCTAGGTGTATGTTTCTCCATGTTAGAGACATGAAAGAACTATTTTGCAGTGGAGGCATGGGATACTTGAATAGTAATGGTAATTCAAGTGTGATACTAGCAAAGTCATTAATATTAAGATGAGGTTGCAGTTAAAGAGGGAGAGACCAGTCCCGCCCCCAAGGCACTGTAGAAACTAGTATAAAACTGCTTTAAAGGGTACAAATGGGAAAGAACCTATTCTGTGTATATGTCAAATTTGGTTAAATGCATTCATATTTTAATTTTAAAAGCATCAGTGGAGCACCTACTGGATATCAGGCTCCATGTTAGGGCCTAAGGATGACAAAGAGAAACAGGACACGGCCCTGCCCATAAGAACCTTCCGGTCACCTAGAGAAACCAAAAAGAAAACAATCTGGCCCTCTTTGTCAGCAAATCACATCTGTGTCTATAAAGTTGGTCACTATGAATCAAAACTTGAAAAAAAACAGAGGAGAAAAACTCAGTCATATACCTGTAACTATATTAGGAAAGCAGAAGGTCACATTATCTTGTGGATTTGCAATAGTGCCATTTTTTTGGTCAAGATTTTCTGTTATGACTTAAAAGAGAATAAAAATTGAAACTAGTATTTCTGGGGGAAGAAAAGGCATAGAGACTTCAGGTGCTTGGTTTTCATAGACCAACCTGTGAACAGATAAGGAAGGGAAGCCAATTAAAGGCCATTTCAAGTCTGAAATGACAGGCCATGCTACATCCTTAAAACCCACTGCAGTCCTCAGAAACCCAAGCCGCTTTGAAGGTGCAAGTAGAGTCTAGAAAACTCATGACCCTGAGAGGAAACATCCAAAGTCACTCTTGATTCAGACAAAGAAAATACACTGGGTGTCCCCCAGGTGGGAGGGTCTCCAAAATGTAAGTGTTTCCTGTGGCAAAGAGGAACACAAAGCACCTCTGGTCTGGGAAGGACTCTGGAACTAAAAAGCAGAAAGGGCCATGTGGCATTTCCCATAAAGGAAAGCCAATCTTTCATTAAATTAAGATTGTAAACATTTCATATCCCATACTTTCAATTCCACTCTGCTTTCCTACTTCCCTCCATCCTTCCCCCTTTCCTTCCCTTCTTCCCTACTATAAATGGCTACAGAAATTAGTATATTTCACAAAACAAGGATCATAAGAAGCCAAAGATCACATAAGCAAGTAATGATAGACTTTTGATAAGGTATTTACTTTTTTCTTCTTTTAAATTTTTTAATTTTATTTTTTTTATACAGCAGGTTCTTATTAGTCATCAATTTTATACACATCAGTGTATACATGTCAATCCCAATCGCCCAACTCACAACACAACCCCCACCGCTTTCCCCGCTTGGTGTCCATACATTTGTTCTCTACATCTGTGTCTCGGTTTCTGCCCTGCAAACCGGTTCATCTGTACCATTTTTCTAGGTTCCACATACATGCGTTAATATACGATATTTGTTTTTCTCTTTCTGACTTACTTCACTCTGTATGACAGTCTCTAGATCCATCCACGTCTCAACAAATGACCCAATTTCGTTCCTTTTTATGGCTGAGTAATATTCCATTGTATATATGTATATATGTACCACAAATTCTTTATCCGTTCGTCTGTCAATGGGCATTTAGGTTGCTTCCATGACCTGGCTATTGTAAATAGTGCTGCAATCAACATTGGGGTACATGTGTCTTTTTGAATTATGGTTTTCTCTGAGTATATGCCAGTAGTGGGATTGCTGGATCATATGGTAATTCTATTTTTAGTTTCTTAAGGAACCTCCATACTGTTCTCCATAGTGGCTGTATCAATTTACATTCCCACCAACAGTGCAAGAGGGTTCCCTTTTCTCCACACCCTCTCCAGCATTTGCTGTTTGTAGATTTTCTGATGATGCCCATTCTAACTGGTGTGAGGTGATACCTCACTGTAGTTTTGATTTGCATTTCTCTAATAATTAGTGATGTTGAGCAGCTTTTCATGTGCTTCTTGGCCAGCTGTATGTCTTCTTTGGAGAAATGTCTATTTAGGTCTTCTGCCCATTTTTGGATTGGGTTGTTTGTTTTTTTTGATATTGAGCTGCATGAGCAAAGGTATCTACTTTTGATAAGGTATTTATTTCTTTGAAAATGTTTCCTATTGTAGCTTGACAAGAACTTGGTAACCAATGAAATTATAATTGAAGCATTTATAATTCAGATTTTATCATTTTTTATTGAAGTTTCTAACTATATAGAAAAAGCATCATTGGTAGAACAGTTGGCAGGTACTATGAGGGTCAGCACCCCTTCCCTGGAAGTTCAACTCAAATCCCCATCACATGGCCACAGAGGGGTGACTGGCCTCTTTGGTTCTGGCATCACACCCAAGCTGATTATATCTTGGCCTATTTCATGTGCTCATCTGACCCAGCTTCTCTAGCACCACTACTTACAGCAGGGGCACTTCCCTACCTGCATCACAAACCCACACTCTACATGCTCTATTTTATGGGCAATCACTTTTTACCTTTCACCTTACATCCCAACACCAGAGCTTATAATTTTCTGATTAAATATAGGTGTTCAAATGATGAAGTAACCCAAAAGAAATAAATATGCAATTCAGCGACTCTGATGGTAATTTTATTGCAGATGCTAAAAAGTTAATTTTCCCTGCCTTTATAAATAGTCATATTTCAGTTTTCACATCTGTTTGGAAAAATTCAACAAGGAAGAGGTATTACTACACAAGGAATATGGACTCTCTAAAAAAAAATTACCCAAATTAGAGTTTCACGGGACAGAAATGCTCCTTTATCTGCTATTTTTAAGTTAATTTTTTTTTTTAAAAACATAGGCAATGATGAGATGACAGAAAAAGAAAAAAAATAAGGATTTTCAAAGTGTTTTCCAACTACATGAAATGCCATTGAACCCTCTGCATAAGCCCCTCTGTTTCTGCAGGCAAATTTTGTGTAGGAAATTTCAACAAGCAGAAGAGCAGTCACAGAGATAACACTGCAATAAGATTTCCCCGCAGTCAGTGCAGATGTGACCCAAATGCACTATTAAACACATCGCTCCCACAAGGAGAGGCGGCAGGAATTCAACAGTTGTGAGTATCCATATAGCTCTCCATCTATCACATTCCCTTCTGAGGTTAAGCTCTGTCATATGCCCATTTCAGTTTGATGTAATTGGAAACAGTTTACGTTTTTCTCCCTCAGGCAACAGTCTTTATTTATTTATTTATTTAACCCCTCTCTTATTCTCTCTCCCAAGACAAAATTATTATCTCAAGTCCCCATAAACCAAAACCCTCTATTCATTGCCTCTGGGCATTTAAAAGTAGAAAGCCAACTTTTTGGACTGTTTCTGGAAAACAGTGTTTCAGTGACATTTGTGCCCATTCAACGTAACCCAGTTATTGTAGCACAGTAGTTTGGAGGAATATTGGAGGAATCCTTTACTACATCTGTATTTATACTATCTTTCTGTTGAAGTACATATTTACTTTTAAGTGCATATTTACTGTATTCCCTGAGTGCTATTGGGAATGTCTGCTGTTATTAGTTATGGTGTTGGTAATAATATTTTAATTGCATATGCTGCATTAATACTTCTGTTCAGACTAGCCTAATCTAGTATTTCTAGAACTCATTTTAAGCTTTTGCTGTAAAAGTCTTTTGTGTATTAAATTGTTTCGTCAAAGGAAAATTGTCAGGGTTTCCTTTTCCCCCACCTCCCTAGCCACTATTGGAAGAGTTCCCACTATAATAGGGGGAAAAAAATCACACAAAGAAGCATTAGTGAAATAATGAATCACACCTGAACTGCCCTAGCCTAACTGTAATATGTAATTACAGGTGGCTATACAGTTAGAACCATTTTGTTTTAATAACGCCTCCATGTGTCTAAGTACCTAATGCCTCTCACGAGGTTAGATGAAAAAGTACAGTATTTCTCTCTTCCTTTTATAAACTACTACAAGAAATGGGGAGGACGATCCTTACAATGATAGCAGTGACAGCTATATCACAGTCTTTACTGAATGATCAAGCACCGTGGTAAGTCTCACTCATTTCCCCTGCACTGTACTTCAGATACACCAGCATCTGCTTCTGATCCCATGTCATACAGAGTCAGGTCCTCTCCAAGTCCAAGAGAAATGATGAGCTAATGTTACAAGGCAGAGTGCATGCTCAGAGAAACTACTAATTATCAGCAAGACAAGCTGCTTTCCTGGGGACTGATGGTACAGCAGTTGGCTAGTGGGTGTGCCCATCTCCTGGGCCTTCCAGGACTCTATTTTAGGAAATAGACTTACCAGAACCAAGGAAGTCTAAAGGAGCACTGTGCCTCATTGTAACTGAATTCACTGATACTTAGGGCTTAAGTTGGTGTAAAACATTTCATTTCCCCTTCAGTTACCACTGTTACTACTCAAGACTGTTGAAAGAATATGCAGAAAAAAATCACAACTTTTACGTTTATCCAGATCAACCGATTTATGACTTTTAATAATGTGAATTCTTGAATAAAAGTAAAAACACGTAATGGCTATTTAAGAATAAAACTAGCTTGGATGAGGTTCAAATTCTTTTCCTCTTAGGGACAGATGATTCAAAAAGGAGAATTATATCTTTTAGTATATAATTTAGCTGGGAATATGCCTTTGTAACTTGAAAGTGAAAGATAATTATGACCATTTGTGATATTCAATTTTTAGGTTTTGTGAACAATTAGTTTCACCTAAGAGGACAGAAAGAGAAATGGTATATATGTACAATAATGATTTCAATAACAATCAAGAGAACTTGTAAATATCAACCTTAAAACAGGAGAGCTTTGGGATATGTCACCGACTACGGTAAGGAAACTAGCTTAAGTAAACAAACTCAAATATTTTACCTTCAAAGTTTCAAACACAAAGCTTCTAGAGATATTAAGTTGCAGCTCAGACTTTATATAATTTTATTTTAGATATCTGAATAAAATGGAATCTGATACCACAAGCAGAATTTTACTTATTTTGCTTTAATTTGGCCTTTCTTGCATTTGTGAGAAAGTCTTGATTCTTTCTAGAATATTTTGGCATCTTCCATCAAATTGATTTAAGCCCTTTCCTGTAAAGCATAAGGTACATACAAGAACTGTGTGTGTGTGCCTTATGGGTCACCTTCAATCCCTGTTACGTAGAGGTTATCAGCAAGCACAGTGGAAAGGTCTAAAAACTGAGAATCAATGATATATTATTAAAAGTTATCAGCTACTTGCACTCTGGTTAACCACGCCAGTTAAGGTCACAGCCCCAAACTATGCTATTCAAAATCCAGAACTTACAGATGCATTTGGTCAGATTGATAACTACTCTGTGTGTATGTGGATGTGTGTGTTAGAGAGACAGAGATATTGGGGGGCAAGGCATTTGTTTCAAATATCCTGACAAACTTCTAAGAAGCTCTGGTCACAACTCAAGAACAAAAGGTGACATATACAGCTTAGATGAAGTCTTCACACAGGGCAGCCCAATTCCTATTAGGGGAGCAGAGCCGAGTATCTCTTTTGCTGAAAATCTTAGAAAACTTAGCTGAACAGCTATGTTCATCCTAAACTCCTCAAAAGGATATATTTGCAGATGTCAAAAAGCTTGGTGATACACACAGTATGCTGGATGATAATACTAGCATCCGAAAGATCTTGGCGAACTATACTGATAGCCAGAACCATCAAGATTACATTTAATATAATATAAATTCTGGGCTTCCAGTTAAACATGGTAGTTTGAACACCTGCATTTTTTCTACTCTTTCCCAAAACTCTATTATAATAACAGTGAAGGAATTTTAAAAAGACAAATATCCAAGGTCAACGAGAACGGGAGACAAGATCACAACAGAGAAATGAGAACAAAAGTTCTGAAGCAGAAAACCAGATGCAGAAGCAGTAGCTGTCTTAGTGTAGCTGAAAAGAGAAAACAAAACCAATAAGAAACAAGTTGTGGAATCTAAAAAAAATGGTACAAATAAATTAATTTACAAAACAAATAGAGTCACAGATGTAGAAAATAAACTTATGGTTGCCAGGAAGAACGGGAGGGGGGATAAATTGGGAGATTGGGATTGACATATACGCACTACTATATATAAAACAGATGACTAATAAGGACCTGCTGTATAGCACAGGGAACTCAACTCAATACTCTGTAATGACATATATGGGGAAAGAATCTAATAAAGAGTGGATATATGTATATGTATAACTGGTTCACTTTGCTGTACACCTGAAACTAACACAACATTGTAAATCAACTATATTCCAATAAAAGTTTAAAAAAAAACTAACCCAACATGCCAGGATGGCACATCATTAAATTAAGAAGACACTAACAAGTTCAAAAAAAAGAGTAAACCATCATGCATGTCTCTTTTCAAAATACATATGCTTATAAAGTTAAAAAAAAGAAACAAGTTAATTCATATCACAGATCTTCCCCTGCCCTCCCTCTCCAAAGGATGTGAATTTCAAGTTTAAAAGGAGATTACGAATTTCAAAAGGCATTTTTACTACAACATTTCTAAGTATTAGGGATAATAGAAAGATCTTAGGCACTTCTACAGAAGGGGTTTTTTGTTTGTTTGTTTTAAAGAGATCACCTATATTAAGTATAAGAACAGCATCAGATTTCTTAATGGCAAATCTGAAAGTTAGAAGGAAATGGAACAATACTTTCAAAACTCTGAAGGAAACATTTCCAATACAGAATTCTACATCTAGGCAAAAGATCAAATTAAGAGTAGAATTAAGGCACTCCCAGACATGCCGTGCCTCAAATTCATCTTCCTTTTTAGGAAGCAGCTATAGGACATATCAAAATGCAGGAGTAAATTAAGAGAAAGACATGATATTCAGGAAACAGGAGACCTGACAGAAGAGAGGGATGAAGGAATTATTCAGATATAAAATTGTTTAATGCATAAAACTGGTACCAGATCTTGTTATTATGCCCAGACCTTATAGGTATGTTTTCACAAATAATTATCACCTTTGAAAAACCTTTAACAGTGTTATCCTGATTTGCCTTTTCAGATAGGGCAAATTCCCATAGATATCCAGAAAGAATTTTTAAGAGGGTCAGATTTTTAAGAGCTTTATTAAGAAAATCCATATACCATATAACTCACCCATTTAAATGTTAGTTCAATGGTTTTAGTATACAATCAGAGTTGTGCAACCATCACTACAATCTAATTTTAGAATATTTTGTTCACCTTCAGTATGAAACCCCGTTCTCAATAGCAGTTAAGAGTGGCAGACTTTTTGCAGTTTCATTTCTTCCCTTAAAAAAAGAAAGTTTAAAGATTGCTTGGTTGTTTACATACAGCAGCCTAATGTACTTTTTTGGGGATAGACCGATTCTCTTCTGGTGCCTGAAGGAATCTTCTATATGTTCGTTCGTAATAAGGGTTTGTGGATGATCAGTTGGTGCTAATGATGGGCATTAACGTACCTGTATTTGCCTGGCACTCAAAGTGGTTCATATACATTAACTCATTTATTCATGTGACAACCCTATGAGGTAAGTACTGTCATTACCTCCATTTTACAGGTGGAGAAGTTGAGGCATGAGATTAAGTGCCTAAGAAATACTAGTTTTTATTATTTTACTAGCCCAGTGATTTGGTATAGTCTAACTACTGGAGTGCAAAGTCCTTTTCTTCAGTTCCTTCTAAAAGTGGGTATTCAAGAACTTCTACAAATACTGTTTCTGCTACTGGATAATGAAACTCAGTGTCCACTTGCATTCCTTTGACTATGCAACTTTGTAGAATCAAGTTGGTGTCTAATTTGCATCTATACTTACTTTATATATTTCAGATATATTCCAAATATATATTTCAGATATATTTCCAACGTTTTGTGTGTTTCAAGTTCCAAACGAGTGACCTTCAATTTACCAAAGAAATAGTGTTTTCACTAGTTGTAAAGTCCTCTGGTGAGTCCACAGACACTCGAAATGTACCTAAAAGTATAACTTTGTAACCACGGGTTGTAAATCCATTATGATTTAAGGGTATTGAGCACCCTATAGACCAAGGTCCACCTGTGGGGAGATTCTGAATTTCAACAGAAGCCCCCTCTGCGGGACTCTGCTACCTCCTGCTCCTTCTGAAGGGGAAGGAAGTTGCAAATGGTATGTTTCTGAACGTGAGGGAAACCGAGCCCACCTCTTTTGACTCAATGTCTAGAGTTAGAGTGGAAAAGGGACTCAAAGGTGGGGAGTAGGTTGAATGCTGCTTATGATTCCAGCATCAGGACTGTGAGATTCAGGTGGCAGTAGGATGTGTATATGCATGTTTGGAAAGGGGGCATGGGAAGGGTCCAGGCCGTATGCAGACTTAAATGGTTCTCTCTTTCTCCTTGAAGATAGATTTTATATGTAAATGTAGAGTATAACTAGGGAAAACACAAGGTGAATTTCTCTAAAACACAAATTGTTTTTTGTATAATGCCTCTCAATTTTATTTAGTGTACCAAAGCATTTCTGGAATGGTGGAACTAAAATTTGTGAATGAGACGTACCTAAACATTAAGAAGAAAGTTTAAAGACAGCTTTATAAGAGACAGCATATGTCAGTGATTAACAGCATAGACTTTGGGGCCAGACTGCCTAGGTTCAAATCCTAGCTCTGCTACTTTGAAATACCTGTATGTGTATACCGATACTTTGTTTTACACATGTACAAATTTAAATCATCTTGCAATAAAAATGTTTATAGTAATAAAAGAAAATGTTGATAACATGTACTTTAATTCCCTTTTGAGCCAAAGAATCACTTGAGAGCTAAACAGATAAATGAATTAATCCCCAACCAGAAAAAAGGGTAAATGCCATGAAATCTCCTATGCAATACCATTAAATTCCTATTTAATCACTCCAGGCCCAGTATTAGGTGAACCTTATATGTACATACATGCATGTGTGTGCACGCAACTTCAAATCATTCCATTTCAATCAGTAGAATACAGATACTAAATACGAATCTGCATTGTATTAATATTATGGTTATGTTGTACATACCTTATTTTCTAATTTTGGAGGGTAAGTGTTCTCTTACTTTCCCAACCCCTACAGGACATAGGACAGCCTGCTAATATTTTCTGAATTAAATGTACAAAATAATAGAGCTCAACTGAAGGAGAAACAGACTAATTACTGAAGAGGTGATGGATATGTCTTAAAGTAGAAGTTTGCATTTGAGCTGATCAATCCTAGAAAGATGGGAAGGATATTGAGAAGTGGAGAAATGAGAAAGCACACTGCAGGGAAAGGAAGCAGTGTGGGCCAACATACACCAGAAAGTAGAACCTGTCAGGGGAAGATTGGAAAGTTTGCTTGGCTAGACATAAAGTACAAAGGGGACATTAGGTAGAGAACAAAGGTACAACATCTGCATGTGATTAAAAACTGAAGGCTTAATTTTTTATAATGTAACAAATGTAACTAGTAAGAAATTGATGTGTGAACTTTGTGTAAGATTTAAACGCATGTGTCCACGACCATATTTAGATGGACACTGCACTCTGCCTTCATGAAAAAGCACCCTTCCTCATTAACAGCAATTGAGTAAAGAATTGCTATTCTCTTGATTATATGCAACTTTTGGTCAAAGGCCAGGATGTGTGTGCCTGTCTGACAAGAGGAGATAAAGGGTAGCTCATTCTTCCAACGTGAAAGAAAAGTTGCTTTACAACTTCATGTATGCAGAGATGGCCAACATGAAGCCCCAAAGGACACTCAAGTTTTGGCACTAAAAAATATGCATATTCCTTTAAACACAGAAGAATACTTCCTTCTAAGTATGTGGGGTGCCTTAAATAGCATAAATATTAATTTAAATATTAACAGAGCCCTGCAATTTGTTGGTAATGAGGGAAACAAGATAGAATATGGTAGAACATGGTGCTAAAGGATTTTCCCAATCTCCTGAGAGAATGCCCTGAATTTATATTCATGTACAATACTGACACGTGTATAAAATCTAAAATATTGCACATGTATTTGATAACTCCAAGGATTATTCTTATAGCCCTGCTTTAAGGTCTTAAAAGGCCAACAGCCATATCATTAGAAAAACATGGTTAATTTCTTTACTGGTTATTAATTTTTCTCCTTGGTAGTGCTCTCACCTTTATCATAGTTCAAACTTTTTTCACATCAAAATTCTGGTTTGGAGGAATGAAATGTAATTTCTATTAAAACTGCCTCCAGGATATAATTTGAAGAAGAGGTTATAGCATTTGGACTTAATAGACAAAAGTACATAGATTTTCTTTAAATATTCCCTATGAAGGAGAGTAGATAAAAAATGTTTGCTAACTGTTAGATCTTCCTGAAGATAACAATTTTAAACCTGAATAACTTTAATATACTAGTGTAGAGAATTCCAATTCTGTATGCAGTTAATCAGTTTTACTTTGTAATTTTATGTCTTTTTCCAATATTACGATAAGAAACATAAGCTTCCTGTCTGAAGTCATCATAGTCAAACCCACATTTCAGGAAGTCAGTCTATTATCAGCCTTTCCAGATGTTTCTTCAACTTGTCAGGGGCTGCCTGCAACTAATTTGCTTCCTTTAAAGAAGCAGAGTCCTTTCCTCAAGTTAAGAGCACAGCATCTGCCAACATCTCATTCCTTTTTCTAAGATTGGTGAACATGTGTGTGCACTATTTTCTCACCTCCGCAAAGTGTGTCACTGTAGCTGCCTTGGTCAGAAGTGTCCTTCTTGCAAAAAGGAAATGTATTGTTCCTTTTAAAATATTGAAAATTCTGAAAATCCCCAAACCAACCTGGAAGTGTTTTGCAATAACTTCGTCTAACAATGTCACCGTGTAAGAGGATTTATTAGGGGTTTTTGACCTCTCATCCAATGTCCCATCTGATTTTCCTTGCACTTCCTGTAGCCAAACAAGAGGGCTACAGATGTTCAGTGTGAAATGATGTAATTACGTCTGTGATATGTTTGTCAAATTTGCCAAATACTACATGGTTTCTAGGTTGTAGAGAATGAAGAATAAAAACCACAGGCAGGAGGTGAGACTTGGGAAGTCAGCCTTCTCTGCCAGCCTTGTAACCAAGATTAGGACTCTACATGTTCAAGCACTTCTAAAATACTCTATCTACATCTTTGTCAACTGCATTATTTTTCATTTTCAACCAGTGTATCTTACTTGGGATAAGTTTTCACTTAGGCAATAGAAAGCAATTCCAGTAAATCATGGACTTAGCATCAGCAGAGCTCCAAGTAAGCAAGTGAACTAAGTCCCATGCAGTCTCTACTAATTTTCTCACCCCCCACCGCTGCCCCACCAAATCCTTTCCTCCAATTTCCTTTTCCTGGCTTTCATGTTCACTTTAAGTACTGAGTTAATTCTCATCCACAAAGTAACATAACCGTAGCCCTAACAGATATCTAAGCAAACTGCCATGGGAGCAAGGATGGAAGAAAAATATCTTCTTTGGTAAAAAGGGGTAATAGAGGCAAGTCCAGGAAAGCTTCAAATGGGAAGTTATGCTGGAGCTAAACTTTATAGAGAAGTGGAGAGAGGGCATTCCAGGAGGCAGGAACACGATGAAAAGGGACAAGGGTTATGAGATTTCATGGCACACGCAGACAACAGGCAGAAGTCTTTTTTAAAAGAAGACCATGGTATATATCAGGAAGGGAGATGGAACAGCAAGGGACTCAGTCGTCAAGGGCTTTGGAATGGTATATTGAAGAGTCTGGACTTAGGCTATAAGCAAAGGGGAGCCACTGATTACTTGGGAGGAGAAAAGCAACATGATTAGATCTGTGCTATAGAACGCAAGCCCCGCTTACAGTGTAGGGAGTGAAATGGATGGTAGCTAGGCTGAAGGAAAGAGGAAAGTCAAAAACGTTGGAAGACAATAGAAAGATGACGACTAAAACTAGAGTAGGACTAGTGGGAATGGAGGGCAAGGAAACTATTTGAGACATTTTAGGACATGCTTTATTAGCACATTGGGTCAAATGATCAGAGAAAAAATATTTATCTCATCCCTGTCACCTATTAAAATCTTATGGATCAGTAAGCATGGAAGTAAGAGCTCCATGGAAACACTTTTTTGGTGGGAGGGGGGCAGGAGAGGGACACTGGGGAGAGATGGGAAGCAGGCACAGAAATCTGTCTGTTCATCCGTTTTCCCTACCAAGAACCCCTTCATTCTCACCTCTGTTTAAAGCTCTCAGTATGTCATAGTGCTGACTTTCAGGAAATGCTCAGAGAAGAAAGGATGGTTGGGGTGGGGAGGATGGACAGGATGAGCCTTGGAACAACAGAACTGTGCTCTGGGGACAGACGATGGAGGCCAAGAGGCCTCTCCACCACATACCAGCTGCATGACCCTGGACAAGCCACTTAATATCACAGAACTTCAGCAGCAGCATCTGCAACAGGAAGATAATAACACCTGCCCTGCCTGCCTACTGGAGACAAGAAGGGAAACGTAAGGAGCCAATGTGTATGAGAATTCTTTGCAGAATTGTTATATGAATGTAAAAGATTATAATTAAAGGATCACAAGTGTTAATATAATGGGCATTTCACTGTTATGGAGATGAGAGACAGTGTCTTTACTCCAAAAGATATTTCATAAAGACATTCATACCCGCAAACACATGCATGATTCACTGGAGGCATGATGAGCAGGGCTAAATCCAACCACTTAATTTAAGCTTGCTATGAGATGTCAACAGGCCATAGTGGAAGAACAGAAAATCTAGATCCATTATATAATGAGCTCACTCGCTAATGATATAGTTAGACTGGGCATTCCTTAAGGACTCAGCACCATTATAAGACCTAAGTTCCCACTTTTCTCATCAGTGAGATGGAAAAACATTTCTCACAATAACTATGTAAACTAAAATGCTTGATATAAAAGTAGGGTTCCATAACAATTAGTTTCTATTCCCTGCATTTATTCATCTCTTACATTTAGCAAATAAGTAGCATATGTTGTCTGTGTCAGGCACCATTCCAGGATTTGATACAAAAGAAAAGAAGAATGACAAGGTCCCTAGTACAGCTGCGGAAACAAACAAGTGAACAAGAAAACAGACTGTGACAAGCTCTATGAAGGAAACAAAAGCATGCTGTGGCAGAATCAGTGATGGTGGGGTGTGGGGTGTAGATGGGAAAGCAACTTTAAAGTGAGAATCAGGGAAGGTCTTTCTGAGAATATGACATTAAGCTGGGATTTGAAGAGTGTGAAGGAGCCACCTGTAAAGAAACACAACAGCAAGTTAGCATTCCAGGCAGAAGAAACAGCAAGTGGAAAGGACCTGCAGCAGCAAAGAGCTTGGAACGTGAGAGGCACTGGAGGAAGAGAGGGAGAGTGGTCCAGATGAAGTGGGAGGGAGGTGGAGGCCAGATCACAGGGCATCACTGTGAGAGTTCGGACTTCATTCCAAGTGCAACGGAAGACACCAAAAGGTCTTAGAGAACTGACATAATCTGAATTATAGCACCTAACACTGTGGCTTATGTGTAAGAAGCACTGAAGAATGGAATATCATATTTGAGTTCTATGTATTTTACATTTGAGATGTCTTTTAACTTAAAGATATGGCAATAAAGAAATATTACCTACCATGTTTAAATAGAAAAGCATTCAAAGTTTTAAATATTAATTATGAGATCAACCTAAAGACTAGTGATCCCTGGGTATGATGTATTAAACTATTTTTATCAGTCAGGTATAAATCTTCTAAAGAAATTTCTAGACTACTTAATAGTCTAGCATAAAATCAGGCTCAAAAGAAATCTTTGCTGTCACAGTCTGGTTTCTACCCCTTTCTCTAAGGTCTATTTTCCTTCCTCAAAAGTATGAAAAAATATGGAGTCAATAAGAGCAATTAATAATTCATAAAGTAGGCATTAAAGTTTTCAAAACTTAGGTCTTAATATCCCCCAAATATGAATGTATTCGACAAAAGTTTAATTAAATGAAAGATAAGCTTACATTATTATTTGTTTGTAAATAGATTAACATCATAGAAAGTGATTACAGAAGCAATTAAAAAGAAAAACTGTATTGATAAAAAAAAAGTATGAAAAAAAATGATGAAGAGGGGGTTATTTTTCCAGTGACCTGCTACCACTATACCAACCAACAGCAAGAAGTAATTTTCTTTGCTAACCCAATGTAGTTAAAGCCACTTACAGAAAAGAATGTATGTCCTACTTTTCTCCCTCTCACACGGATTCATTTTTTCATGATGTTTGGTACTTATCTTCAGGTTCAGCTCCTCTGATTCCCAGTCCTATGACAAGCTTTTGTTTGGCTAGTAGAAACCTTTCTCTGTGTTTCTGTGTGGCAACCTACTGCTTGGCTGGATTCCTCCTCATCCATTCCTATTCTTTCATTTGTTTCTATTTCCTTTCTTTTCCCCCCCCTAGAGAGTCAAAGAATATAACATTTCAGATGAAATTGTATTAGGACAAAATTTTCACATTCTACAATAGTTCTTCCTGTGGTTTTAACTGAGTGTTTCAGGATATATGTTCAGCAGTGGGCCATGATTTTATTTTAGAAGCCCATGAGAAGAAATGTCCACTGTTCGTAAGGAAAGTTCTCTAGCGCTGGGCTCATGGAACAGTGGTAAAATAATCACTCAGTGAACAGGACCCTCAGGTGGGCTGGATCTCTCATTTTCATCCCCAACTGTTCCCAGAGGTTAAAGGGGCCACATAAAGATGCAAAAAGTGACTAGAACAAAAGAGATAGGGCAAGAGATTCTTCCTTTTGAATGGACACAGTGGAAACCAATTAACAGGAAGAATTTCATATGAGGAATAATTAAGAAAAATAACAGTTATAGCTCAAAAGTGAAATCACCTAGCAACTTCCCTGGAACTTAGGGCCAGGTAAATGCCATTTAAACCAACAACTGTTTTACAGTTAATAAAACATATGTTTTATACATTTATATAGATGTATAGGACATTTGCTAATCTTTCATTATGTTGTATTTTCTTTACGTGTTTGAAGAGCAAGTGTCCTCACTAATTAATAATGCCCAACACATAACTGTGTTCCCCATACAGTCACTGCTCTATGGTAACGATGAGTGCATCTGCTTAGTACGAATGGCCTGGGAACTCTGATCATACCATCCTTCCTACTTCTCCACCCGTCCAGCCTTGGGAAGGCGCAGATCTTACTGAGCCCTGTTATTACTCAGGCCATTACCCAGTTTTGATCACTGATGTTTAAAGTGGGTGAGAAGACACAGCATATCCTTGTTAGAGTTCAACAATTTCTGAAACATAGCCCCAACTTCTTGTCATTTGAAGTTTAAAAGTTACTAATGCCGTCTTAACCTTGTTCTCTAGCTCCCTAGTCACCACCACCACTCATCCACTCGGCGACATCTCTTAACCCAGTCCTCTCTAAAATCCTCTGCTGTCTGTAAAGGTTACATGTCAAATAAGCAACACTCATCTCCAGTCTTGCCATTACTAGCAATAAACCTTTTTTTCACTTATTTTCATTTTTATTACTTAGAGCCTATTTACTTCTAAAAAGTAAGACGTGGTGACTTACGGAAAAATTAAGTAAAATAAAACCAAAGACCAATAAGGCAAAGGAAGCACGTATATCATTTGAGAAATGAAAATGAAAGGCAATCATATTCTAAATCTGGACAAATGACAGCTACTACAAGACAGCACACAACTTAACTCCGAGTTTCCTGACAGGCAAGCAAAGTATAAGGCATGCTCATCACTCTACACCTGGATTATTTCAGTAATTTCCTAGCTGGTCTTCCTGCTCACTCTCGTTTAAACCATACTGCATACCTTGATCATAAAAAAAAAAAACCCTCAAGATTAATCATTTTAGTCCCTTGCTTACCTCTCATTTTAAATACAATCACATGCAAAGAATGAATAAAATGATGTCAAACAAAGGCAATAATAGACCCGTGTCTGCAGAATCCATGCAGATTGTCTCTCCCCTTGTCCATCCCGACACGTAAGTCTCCCTCTTGTATTCGCTGGTCCTGTCCCTATCTGGGAGACACAACTCCCTCCCAGTCTGACACCCCTTGTTCATACATGAGCATGGTATAGCTGTGGTCCTGGCTTGAGCCCCAGCTGTGTTCCCCACCAAAAGTTTAGAGAAGCCTGAGAATATCTGGGTCAACCTACCAGAAGTCTATGGATGAACTACTACATAGTCCCTGAATAAAGAGAGGATCAGACACAACACACTTGACGGAGTAAGGCAGCCTTAGCACTGAGGAAGAAGAAAAGATGAATAAAACATCAACTTTATCAAAAAGATTTTTCTTCACATCCAGCTCCCTCCTCTGTTCTACTTACCCCTGGCTGGACTCATGACTAAGCCCTGGGAGGTAGAAGATGTGAGTAGGGTATAAAACCATGATTAGAAATTGATAACTTTTTTTTTTACTCTATAACACATCAGGGCAACACATAGGTGATACAGGCAATGTGACTACAATGATTATAATGACAGATGGCCAGAAGCTTGAGTGCCCTGAGCCCCATCCAGAGGGAGCAGTGACAGCCCACCTACAATATGACTCCTTAATGCTCTGTGGGAGGGGTGGTATACAGCAGTCCAGGGAGGGGCCAAAAGGAATGAGTGGTGGTCCTATTCTAGGGACGGGGTGGGAGGTATGGGAAAAGAGAAACAGAACAAACATGGATGCCACATGGTAACTGATTTGACTTGCTTGTGAGTTCAGGTAGAACATCCTTGTGATTCCCTGAAACACTCTGTGGGATATTCAGGGGTTTATGGCCCTGTATTAATAAGAGTTCACAGGTAGGTAACAGTGATATGTGTCCTCCAGCATATGCAATTAAGACTACAGAATACCTAGGCCAATGCCAAACTGGCTTCTCCTTCGTGGATTAGGGCTTACATCTTCTCAGTTAGGCTTGCCTGTGGTACCCAAACACCTGTCACACTGCTCCCTATAACAAAGCTCCATCCAGTTAGGCCAGAGCCTCCCATCCATGCAGCACTCAGCCCCATCCTTGCATTTTCTTGTGCTCTTCCCACAGCCAAGTCTTCACTTGCCTACTGACATCAAGACTATGCTTCTAAATATCAGCTTAGATTTCACTAACCATTTCCCCGTGTTTGCATTCTCAGCATCATTATCAGGCATGTATCTCAGGGTTGCTTCAGAGTTGTTGGTTGTATATGTATATTCAGCTTAATCATTTTAATTTAGGCTTCAAGAAACACAAAAGTTAAATGCCATCTTCAATTAATCAATACGGATTTACCTAACTACTTGCTCAGAAATGTTCTCGATATGCATGCAGAAGAAAAGACACTTCGCCATTCTAAAGAGTTTGCTAGGGCAGCACTTTATGAACAATATGAGACAGTAAGTAATTGAATGGGGGAGATCATTAAGGGCAGGGATAGTCAGAAATGGTTTCAAAACAACAATGAGATTTGAGCTGGGTCTCTTACAAAGCTACAATCCAATGGTGGGCCAGGGCTGCAGTCATGTCTAGGTTTTGCTGGAAAAGGATCTGCTGCCAGGCTCACTTGCATGGCTATCAGCAGGGCTCAGGTCCTCACTGGCTATTGGCCAGAGGTAATAAGAGGCCCACTTGAGGAGAAATTTAAGTCCACTCACAAACGGTGGTTGGCTTCCCTCAAATGGAAGAAATAACAAAGACTGGCTTCTGTCTTGGGTGTTCTAACAGTCTCAGAAATGGCATTCATTTACTTTTTAAGCATATGCTATTCCTAAGAAACCAGTCAAATTCAGCCCACACTCAAAGAAAAGAGATTATAGATTACACAGTGTCATAAACAAGAGAAGATGAGAATTATTGGAAGCTCTCCGAGGCTGCCTACTACAGAGGACTTGATAAGTGGTCAGGAATAGCTAAAGGTGCTTCTTGAGGGATGGGCGGGAGCCAGATCATGAGACCTTACATGCCATGCTAAAGAGTCTGGAATTTATGCAAGTGACTATGAAACCATCAATACAATAATTGCATGATAAAGTCATACATTAAAAAGATTTTTCTGAATGTTTATGAATGTTTGAGGTGTATCCACTGTATTTTGTTACAGTGATAATAGAAGTAGGAAAGCTAAGTAAAAAAGCCAAGGGATGAGTTCTTCCGTGGTAAATTTTTGTTTTTTTTTAATTCAACAAATCCTTTGCTCCTTTCAAGGATTTTTTTTTTTTTTTTTTTTGCCACACCATGCAGCATGTGGGATCTTAGTTCCCTGACCAGGGATCGAACCTGCGCCTCCTGCAGTGGAAGCACAAAGTCTTAACCACTGGACCACCAGGGAAGTCCCTCAAGGATTTTTTTGAACATAAATAATTTCCACATGGTGTTTTTAAAGTATATTTAAATAAACAATTCTATTCAATGGTTACAAGGTATCCTGCATGTATGAAAAGCTGTATTTGGAAAGGGCTTTAAAAACAGCAGAAAGTGTCCAGATCAAAGATAAAGACAGACTGAGAAACTTACTATATATTAAAGGAGACTGAGGCGACATGACGACTAAATGCAACATAGCATCTTGGATTTGATCCTGGGACAGATCAGATATTTGTAGAAAAACTGACAAAACCAAACAAAATATGGAGTTTAGTTAATAGCATTGTACCTGTGTTAATTTCCTAGTTTTAATAAATGTATCATGGTTGATATTACAGGAAGCTGAGTGAAGCATACAAAGAATATTTTTGCAACTCTTTTGTAAATCTAAATTTCAAAGTATAAAAGACAGCAGGAAAATAACATTTAGATACATAAGTGACAATTCCAGAAGAAATTTGGATGTGACTGCTGTTAGAAATCACTGGTCTCATTATATTGAGGAAAACAACTTAAAAAAAAAAAAAAAAGAAAAATCAAGCTCTGTGGGTGGTAGATGGTGGAAATGCTGCCAGACTCCAAGCTGTGGTATCTCAGGGAGGAAACAGAGCTCACCATATTCTCAGGAGGGTTTCATGCTGATAAAAATAAATTAAGATTTTCTCCAAAGGGCCTTTTCCTAAGTTCTGTATTAATCTGATAGAATTTTTTGTTACTTTGTTCAAGAATCTATAGTTCATATTTAAAGAGAAAGCACAGCCTCATTACATAACAAACTAAGTGTACACACTGGAACATGAGCTTGTATTTTTCACCTGAAATGTATAAGCAGGTAGAAAGAGAAATGTATGTTCTTTTGAGTACAAACATCTCTTTGCAGACCTCTGTTTTTGCTTTTCATATGGCATGGTTTGGTCCATATGTCCAAAATAACTCCTCCACTCACCTATCTACAAATTGAATGGCGATTTTAACTGGGTTTTCTGAAAGAAACAATTCCAGCTCATTATCAGTATAGCAGGGTGAATCTGGCACATAGGGTTTTCTCAGTCTATGCTGTTTGATTTGTTTTAGCTGTAGAAATGCTTTCCCAGGAATAGGGCTAGATCGTGAGTAAGGCACAAGAAGGAGGAATTATTTTAGATTTAAAAAAAAAAAAATCAGCAACCCTCAATTTATCTGCTTTTAATTTCTGATCTGCAAGCAAATCTTGAAGTATGAATATCTATGCTGTAATCCCTGGCCTACTGAGTAAGGCTGCTTGCAGTGGTGCTACTGTTTCTAGCTCTTTTTTCTCCTCCAGAGGCTAACACAATAAATTATCAAGACAAGTAAATACTTAATACAGCAGAAACTTTAAGAGGCAATGTGTCCACATTTATAGATAGGTACTTATTCAATGTTTTAAAAATCTATGCTCATTTACTATACATAGGATATCAATTAGCCAGCAAAATTTAACCGAGTGCCTACTCTATGCTTAGCATTGCAAAAGCTCAGTGGGGATAAGTATTAGTATGAATCTCAAAATGACTGCTATGGAGTCAACTGTTGGATCCCTAATCCCCAATATGATAGTATTTGGAGATGGGGCCTTAGGGACAGAATTAGGTTTAGATGAATTCTTAAGGGTGGGGCCCCATGATGCGATTAGTGTCCTCATAAGGGATATCAGAGAGCTTGCTTTCTCTCTCACTCACTCCTTGCCATGTAAGGACACAGAGAGAAGGTTGCCAACTGAAAGCCAGGAAGAGAGCCCTCACCCAGGGACTCAATTGGACCATACTTTTATCTTGGACTCCCCAGCCACTTGAACTATGAAAAATAAAGTTTCTATTATTTAAGCCACCTAGTCTATAGTAGTTTGTTATAGCAGAATGAGCTAATACAATGACAGTATAAGAAAACAGAGCAGGATACCAAGTCAGTCCTAAATTGTGAGGTTTAACAAGCTTTGGTCAAAACAAACAAACGAAAAAACAGTGAAATGAGGGTAACCAGGGAATGGTTTTTGGAGGGTTTGGGACTGGACCTGATCTTTGCAGGTCTTTCCAATCTTTCAGCTGGACTCACTGGGGTCTTCAACCTATAGGCTTTGTCTCTGCCCAAATCCATCCTGACCAAGACTAGGCCTCACCAGCCAGCAGGGCCACATGAGATTTGCTGCTTTTAGAACCTGTATCTGCCAGAGGGGCCTTAGTCCTTGGTGCCCACCAGGTTGCTGCCTGGCCATATTCCTTTGTCCAGCTTTGTCCAGTCCTTATGCTTAGGCCTTTGCTTGAGTTACTTTCCCTTAGACTTGGTTTCCTCATTGAGATGGGTATGCTGAGCTCCCACCAAAGATAGGAGAAATTAGATGAGTGAAAGAGGACGAGAATACAGGACTTTGGTAAATATGGAAGGAGAGGAATGAAGACATACAATTGGAAATGAGTATGATGTTGTTATAAAATAAACTTAACCCTCCCAAACATACACACCCTGACTGGTAAGACTAGAAGAGCTAGGCTAGGGAATAATGGGAAATAAAACCAAGGGGGCCAAATTATATGGAAGTTGGTGAGACTGTATGATAATTATGTGTCAACTTGTCTGGGTTAAGAGATGCTTAGATAGCTGATAAACAGTATATCTGAATGTCTTGGGAAGACATCAGCATCTGAATCAGCAAACTGAGTAAAAACAATCACCCTCACCAATAAGAGTGGGCATCATCCAATCTGTTCAGGACCTGAACAGAACAAAAAGGCTGAGGAAAGGTGAATTCTCTCTCTGCTGGAGCAGAGACATCCAGATTCTCCTTCCCTCAGACATCAGCGCTCCTAGTTTTCAGGAGGTTCTGACTCAAGCGGGACTTACACCACCGCTTTCCTGGTTCTCCAGCTTGCAAAGGGCAGATCATGGGACATCTTGGCCTCCATAACTGTGTAAGCCAATTCCCACACTAATTTTCCTCTTATCTATCCCTATTGGTTCTGGTTTTCTGAAACTCTGTGTCTAATGCTGACAGAAGCAAGCAGAGGAAAGGTAACAGTAACGGAACAAATCTTGTTTTTGCACTCCATCATCAAAACTGCATGCAAGAAATGCATGCAAACTTTAGCATGCATCAGAATTTGGATGTGGGATTTCTGACTCAGCTGGGTGAAAGGAGGCATGGAGTGGGCAAACCAAGAATTCACGCTTCTAAGAAGTTCTCAGGTGATGCTAAAGCAGCTGGTTCAAGGATCACAATTTGAGAAATGCTAGTCTAAGGACAGAACTCTTCCTTACTTTTACATGAGAAAAATCTGTGTTAACAAGTATGTCTAATTGCCTCTTATTACTCAGAGTTTAACAGACCACTATCTGCCATCTGTACCATTAGCAGCCCTCTCCCTAAAAAAATAAAAACAATCTTTATCATTAAAATGCAATGTTGCCCAAAGATAAGTCAAAGAGTGGGAAACAAGAAACATTCTTTCCGTCTGATTATTTTAATACACTAGACATGTCATATGATAAAACAGTCAACATAAGAAAATTATTTTAATTCAAATGCCTTGCCTCATATAATCCTGACTTCAATTAGAATTAAGAATGGGTTTTGCATACAGATCAAAGAGGTAAGATGTTAACAGTAATTCTATAATATTTTTATATATTGGGTAACCCAACAGTTTAAAGAGGTCATTAACGTCAAACTTATGTTCATTTAAAATATAGCACAAAAAAAAATAAAATTAAAAAAATAAAATGTAGCACAAGCAAACTTGGGAGACACTGTGTAGTCAGGCTGCATATGTACGGTCTTCAGAGGCCTGGAGATTGCAAAATGAAATATTTGTTCCATCCTCTGAAGTTTCTGCATAAACTTCAGAACATTATACTGCTAGGGTGTGGCAAATTCAAGTTTTACTTTTTGGAAAATTCTGGAATTCCCCCCACCCCAAGTATTTTCAATACACAGTTGGTTGAATCCTCGGATGTGGAACCCAAGGGTATGGAGAGCAAACTGTACTAATACTGTTGAGAATCCCTGGCTTAAAACAATAGAGTGTGAAGAGTACTACGAAATGAGGCTTCTAAAAAAGAAGGGATCTGGCAAGATTTGAATCACTTTTCTGCTTCCTTACTAATCAATCCACATTTTCATTGAATTTCAAATATATTCCAGTTCGTCCAAGAATATTTCATTGAAATACCCCTAACAGCAGAGAGGGACATTAGTAAATTCTTCAAAGAGTATTATTTTCTCTTTTCTTCCACCCCATCAGAGACCACTCTGGCCAAAAGATAAAAAATAGATACACTAATGAGCCAATCCCATCTCTCCGGAATCTGCTCATTGTAGTTTTCCAAGCCTGTCTCATGTAACTCTCCTTAATGCACCTTCCATTTCATCAGGTTAAGTTATCCAGTGCCCTCTCCTCATTCCTTTAGCCTCTCAATCTCTCTGGCACTGCGAGCTTGGAAAAGTTACCTAGATTCATCAATTCCCCTCCTCCTTCTCACTCTTTATTCCACTGTTACTAGGCTTCTACTCCCTTTCCTTTTTAAAAAAATGTTTCTCCTAATGCCAACCAGGACACTCTGATTTCCAAATCCAATAGCAACTTATCAGTATTCTTTGAAGTATACCAGCATACTCTTTGAAGTACAGCAACTTCAAACATTTTGCTATATGCCATAATAGATTTGGCTCCTCCTTTTACCTGTTTAACTTACTCCCTCATTTACATTAACACTGAACTTTCTTTGCTCCAAGTCTGATATGTCTGTCTTTCCTGCCCCTCTTTCATTTTTCCCTAAAAGTAGGCATTTCCTAAAGTTCTACTCTCAGGTTTTCTTTCTTTCCTAGTTTTCCAGCCATCCACAGGAGAATCCAGGCCCCAAATCCATGTTTCCAGACCTAACACTGTCTCCATTACCTCACATTTATTTTGGTAAAACATATAGGGTTGACTCTGACTCTGGTTGTCCATACACAAATTTCCTCCAGACTTCATTACTGAAGTTTATACACACTGTTGGTGTGAGTGTAAATTAGTACAGCCCCTTTGGAAAATGTTTGTCAGCATTCTAAAAACCTGAACATATACCTCTCTTACAGCTCAGGAATCTACTTCTAGACATATTCCCCATAGAAGTATATGTATATGTGCACCAAGAGACATGTACAAGAATATTTACAGCAACACTAGTCATTATAGCAACAAACTGGAAACAACCCAAAAGTCTATCAGTAGAAGAGATAAATAAGTTTGTAGTATATTCTTCCCATGAAATGCTATGTAGTATTGAAAAAGAAATACTACATGCGTCAGCCTGGTTGCATCTCAGACAAAATGTTGAGCAAAAGTAAATAAACGATATCATCCAGTATGATTTTATATAAAGATCCCAAACAAATCAAATCTCTGCTGAAATAAGTCATAATAGCAATTACCTTAAGGGGGTGATGTGTGATACTTCTGGGGTGCTGATAGCGTTCCACATCTTAATCTGATTGGCAGCTACACAGGTGTGTCCATTTCATAAAATAGTATACCAGCTATATAAATATACAATTTGTTTACCCTTTATGTATGTGTTATATTTTAATTAAAACACTTAAAAAATTTCTGGAGCCCATCTTCAGATATTTCAAACATCCAAATGTGTCCCCATGCTCTCTTGTAACCAACAGAACCATAACTAACAATTCTGTGAAGTCCTCTTGTCATTATTCAAGAGATTTGTCCTTCTAGAAGAAGGAACCCTTAGACACATAATCATCACATGATTATCAACCTCACTATATAACTTTATAAAAGTCGTAACTATTCATATTCAAGATGAATTCAAGAAAAGTCCAAAAGAAATCTGCAATATTAAAGCTATCCACCATGTCATTTTCAACACATGCCATTTACATTTTTCATATTCTTCATGAGGAAGTTTGAAAATCATATTCTAAGACACAGAAATACTTTTATGCCTTTTCTAAAAACTACTCTTGACCCTTTTCGCTTTTCAGTGTGATTGAATTTAAATGTGAGTTTCTAATTTCTTCATAGACATCCACTTAATATTAGAAGCTAAAAAGCTAGATTGACTTTAACTTCTTTAATATGTATGAAATTAACATGATAATTGCACTTAAATATATTTGCTTGTATAACTTATAGTGAGAACCTTCTTTTTTGCCGATTAGGTGACTTTCTCCCGTATATAGGGATAAAGTGAAAACAAAGGTCAGTTCCAGAGAAAGTCTATCAAATACAAGTTCAACTTACTCTTGAATTACGATCTTACATAAATTAAATTCATATAGTAAGATTTTTTTTAATCTGGAACTTTTTTTAATAAAGAAATGAGTTTAAACCTTTCTATGGCTTTTCAAATAAATATGATTAACTGACAAAGCTGCATCTTATTTCAGCATTTGTCATCTAGACCAGATTTCTAATATTACTCTGACTTTTCACTTTTTCTTTCAAAATCTATCATTTTTTGTGATAATTAATCATGTGCAGACTGTAGTCTCAGTCACTGCATCAAGTCAAGAATTGGAAATTCACAGTTAATAAATCTCTGGGAAAGAAGTCAGCAAAACAGAAGAATCATTTTGATTCCAGTGCTGGGCTACTCAGCCTAACAGGCAGCCTGTGAAGAAGATTAAGGCCCCCCAGTTTTTTGAGAGTGTTTTAGTTTTAGTTTTTAAAAGGGAGTCAACATATTTTGGAAAAAGTCAGAACTTCTTTGGGTTTCTTCATACTTCTTTTAAAGCTTAGTTTTTGGGGTTTTTTTTAATTTAAACACATTTGAGGTGGGAACACCATTATCTTTTTTCCCCCACCACTTAGGGCCACAAAAGGGATTAGTCGGGGCCTCCTTTAATACACTACTAGATAAGGGTTATGTGGTTTTGCAACACAACCAGAGAAGAAAAGTGACAAATAAAAACTTTGCAACAAGGAAAATACAAATCTGGACGTGACTACTTCAGTCTCTACCCAACAATCTCTCTAAATAAAAGAATAGCATGGATATTTCTCCATTTATCTCCAAGACATGCTTTTGGAGAAATTCTGCCCCTTCCTCACTTGGGATTTATTTCTACAGTCAACAAGAAAAGTAAATTTTGTCTGCAACTGATTTTCCAAACTTTCTAGTTACTGCCCAGTGTTTTTACATAAATGCCTTTACTACAACTTCAAGATGTGCTGGCAGTAAACAGTACATTATTAAAAGCATGCAAGAACAACAAAAATTAAATTCAAACCACTTACAGTTCTGTGTTCATCTCCAGTCTCTGAGGAAACAACAACACGTTAGAAAACCAGCCCAAGTCCTGCCTTAAGTACGCATCGCCTTCAATCAAGAGGGAAGATTCCAGAGACCACACAGCAGTTTTCAATCCTAGATGAACACTGGAATCACCTGGAGAACCTGAGAAACAGGATAACAGGATAGCCAGTGATTCACCTCCAGAATCAACTGATCTGAATTAACTGATCTGGGGAGGGGTCCCTGGCATCAAAGTGCGTTCAAAGCACCCAGGTGATTCTAATATGCAGACAGGGTTGAGAGCCACTGTTTTAAACCTAAAATTGATTCAAACTAAAGTAAAAAGTCTTGGGTTCTTAATTTCTCTATCACATGTTATTTTTTACTTAGGAAACAAGCTTTTAAAGATTTAGTTCACTAAAATCATGGCCACAAAAATAAAATATACTTAATTTCAGACTTTTTTGCTAAGTGCCATATTAATTGAATCAGAAAACATTCACCTGAATTCTTAGCCTGTAATCATCAGTATCAAAAGACAGACTAGACTTGCTAGAAGGGAACTGCAGCTCCTCAAAAATTTCTCAGCTAGATTTACAAATGGATGACTTTATTTGTCCTACGTTCAACATTCCTCTTTGCTAAGACCCTACCCCCACCCCCAACTTTTATTAGCACTCAACAAAAGAAGATGGCAAAGCAATTGTGCCTGGGAAAAGGTTAACAAGTAGCTCTCTGAGGGTGGAACAGGGAAGATGGAGGAAGCATTGATTTGTAGCATTTGTTGATTTCCCTGGTGTATATATTCCCACCATGGCCGATTACAAGCTACCAACTGGCTCACAAATTTTTGGAAAACTTAACAATCTTCTGAGCCAGTATGAGCCAGTTCCAGCACTCCACTGTGAAATTATTAACATGTTTGTGTATCAGAGTTCTGGACTGGTAAGAACTGAGATTTAGTTATATCCAGCATATTACTTGACATATCTCCCTACAGATATTGATTTCAAATTTCTGACTTACAGGGGACTTGAGGAACTTTCCCCAGATGGGGATATTTTTGAACTATGTTTTATCCGCAATTGGGGTTCAGAAACATACAGATATGTCTGTGTAACTCAGAGGGAAAAGGGTAGAGATTTTAGTGACATTAAGCGAGGAACAATCAACAGGAAAGGTTTCTATGATGAGCTGAATTCAGCAATAAACCCTAAGGGTCAGAGAGGAGTTGATATTGTTAGTCAAGTTCATAATGACAGTAGATATGGAAGGTTATTTAGATGCAGCTAATTTGTGCCAGGGGAAAGAAAAGGATAGTATCAGTAAGTTAAATGGTTTGCATCACTAAACTCAGTATCAAATATGCTGCAGGCTCTACTATGTAAGTCAGGGGAGAATCCATCCTCTTTGGTTTTGAGAGAGGTACTGTGAAAAGAGATGATTATCACAGTGGTCTCTGGAAGAGGCTAAGAATACTCAGAGGTCTTTGGTAGACAGTGGAGTTCCAGAGTAAGTAGTTGGAGATTTAGAGATCTAGAGTCATCAGAATCCTGGTTTAACTGTCAATATGTTAATACTAGACATTTGGGGATATACAGGTAATTTACATTTTATCACCTTCCTCCTGCAACTGCATATCTAGGCAGAAGAGCAGTCTTAAGAGTACACTCAGAATCAGACAAAAATCCCAACTCCACCGCTTAATATCTAGGGGACCTTGTGACATTTCTCTGTGTATCAGTTTTTTCCTCTGTAAAATGGAGATAATGATGGAACCTATTTATCATAGGGTTATTACAAGAAATAAATGACATAATACATGCAAAACATTCAGCATAATGCCTGCATAAATATCCTATTGCTTTGATCGGGGGCATCGAGAAAATATAGGCAAAAGATAGTGCCATGAGGTGTACAGTATTATCCACACTTGAGGGAAAATGTATTAAAGAAATATCTGCCCAAGATTATGCATTTAGTTAAGCTGTGATCCAGAATTTGAACCTGATTCAGCCTGATCCTGAAGCTCCTATTCTTCCCATGTAAGTTCTTTCAGTGGGAAAGCCCATAACACTGTGAACAGATTCTCCAAGATGCTTACTTATCTTAGAGGTGGTCTGGATGACAGATGTTCTACTGCTAAGTTTTTTTGTTTTTTTTTTTTTTAATAAAGAAGGGTCAAAGTTGGGACAATTTTATGAGCAATAAAACAGCCCTCTTAAATTCTGATTAGAAACAAATTTCTGCAGCGGACTCCCATTCCTTTGCTCCCACGCCTCTCCTCTACAGGCACTGCATTTCTCCATCCAGGGCATAAGCAAAGTCGAATAATGTAGCTTGAATAGCTAGCTATCTCCTATTCTGCCTGGATCAGAGCTTCCTGTTCCATCACTGTTATTCACACCCTGCATGTGGCGTAGTCTCTCAGCCACCTAGCTACTTTCCTCTACTTCCGTTCCGGCTATCCTTCTTGTTATTGTTTCCGAAGCGATAATATATACTCTTTCCCAAAATGTGTGTGGAACAAACAAAAGGTCCTAGATATAGTAATAAGTTCATGATGAAAGAAAGCATACATGGCCAAATAAATTTGGGAAGTTCTAGGCCGAAGTTTAGTATCAGAGCCTTTAATATTCTAAGGCATACTGAATATCTTCGAGGGAAATATAATACACAATATTTGCAAATACAGTTTTAGAAGTGTGGAGTGCCCCTTGCCCACTCACACTATTTTCATTGACTTTCATTGTCTTCTAAGAGTGGTAGCTTCCATTCATTTGCTCTTCTCTTCATTTGCTAGTCCTGCAAAGCATATCCACCAGCCAAAATATTCCACTAATAGCTGCAACTTTAGTTCTTGTCTAATGAATTATGAAATACAACTGCCAGAATATGGTACAGAACATTCAGAACAGGTCCCTATGTGGGGCTGAACTTGTGATGTACCTTTCACTTCAACAGAAAACTCTTATGAAGCAAGAAGCAGAACTTTCAAAGTATAACTGAAATACATAGATAGCTGGTTAACTGGATAATAAACTCTTGGCATGGTCGCAATAATGAACAGCAGTTTTTCTTTGGATTAGAACATAAACCAATATATTGAAAATTATATAAACTGATTATGCAGAATGAAGAAATGATAACATGTGATAAAGGCTAACTGGAGAATGCCGACCTAGCCTAATATGAATCTGTTTGAAAACACAAACTGAGTCCCAATTGCATATTCGGTTTTCACTGGGCAATTTTCCAACCACTTTTTTATCTCTCTTATCATCATTTGTTTTTTACAGACAGGCTACTTCCAGGTTAATTTTATTACATTTTGAATGGCCTAAATTTTATTCTCATGCCCTTGTATTATTGATAATCTGGGGCTGTTTCATATGTTGTCGAACCTTCTCATTTTACCTTCTGCACCACAGTTGTTCATGCTTAATTTGAATAGAAGATTTAACCTTGAGTTGTGATGTGAACGCAAGGAACTTCTTTCAGTTGAAAGTTTTCTTTCCCTCTGTTTAGAAAAGGCAAAGAGTAATGAATATATTAAGTAAATCTGTCCTCTCGATTACAGACCATCAAATAATGTTACCTAACTGTACTGATGAATAACAATGAATACTAGTTAAGTATAATTTTATGTTAACTTACTTGGGGAGAATTAAGTTGCTAAAAATATCAAATATTTCAGAAAAGATGTGGAGGATGGTTGAATTTTCTCATTTGGGAAGTGCCAGCATTTTGCTGTTCTTTGAAAATAAATAAGCCCTGAAAAAAATGTTCTCTATAATCTTATACAAAGTATTGCCATTATTACTTATTTAAGGACCTGCTAATGGTAATGTTTGGTCAAAATGCTATGAATACGTGAGAGGAGATGGGGCCCATGCATACTAAGTAATGGGTATTATAATAAAATGAACAGGCTATAAATTGACCCTACTGGTTGCATTCAATAAAGCCATAAAATAAAGCAGACATGGATTAGAGTGGTTATAATGGATAGTTTACATACTAAGCTACTGTTAACACAATGTGTTTTAAGAGCTTGCTAACAATGAGGAAGAGAAGGAGGAGGAGTAAAGGTCAGATTGAGAATGAAGGCAAAGAGGGCATCCTTGCTTTATTAGACAAGGGAGGCTAGGAATCAAATAATCATGAGTTCCTGATTCAAAAAGTTCAAAGTTCATTTAAATAACAATTGTACTGTTAAAGAGTAGCGAAAACAATGGGCTAAGCCTATCTTCACAGAAAAAAAAGATTAAGGAGAAACTATACGTTGAATATAAATCTATAGGTAAAGCATGTATATGCCTCTTAAGGTGATATTAAAAGATAAGGTTTTTTCTTGTTTTGATGTCATTTAAAACAATAGTTTAATTTTTCACTAATGACAGTAAAAAGCATTTTCATTTAATTAACCTGCAATACAGTAGATAAAACTGGAACAGGACATAACAAACTATAAGCTGAAACCGAAATGCACTAAATGCAAAATGATTACATCTAATGTTTTCGGAGATGCTCTTTAAAAAGTCTTTACTGAAACATCGTCGAGTTCTCACCTCCAATTTCTCCCCTATTTCTCCTTTACCTAGCAACAATACAACGTTAAAATCCTTTGCTGCTCTGGAACAAATATTGCCTTAATATTTGTAGTTTATCTTTATGAGCTGCAATATGGTTGTTAAAGTGATTGTGCAAATGCTTTTGTTCTACTGCATACGGAAAGGGGCAGGCATTAATCAATTGTTCAATATAACTGCAAGCCAGAATAATTACTGTGTTAGTAAGGATGGCAAAAGTCACTGAACCACTGTGGACAAAACAAAATGTGTGAGTGAGTCACTGACTGGGTAGTGCAAAATGTCAACTTCCTCAGCAAGGCTTGGCAGAAAATGAAAATAATTTGAAGGAAAAAAAAATATATGTTGTGCTGAAAAACCTTTGAAACAACAGGCTTTTCTGTGTGAATTGAGTATTAACAAAAGAAGCATCTCAGGAATGCCAACAAGAAACATAGTTACCCATGTACATTTCCGCGTTCACCCAGCATCCAAACCAACTTGCATGGATTGTAATTTAACACTTTCAATGACCACCATTCTACTGGGCATTGGACAGATCCATGGAAAATACATTATTAACTACTTACTCGTAATTCTGATGCTCCCTTTACTCTCCACCCACAAAACCCCAAAAGATTCACTCTAATATTCAAGTATTCTAAAAAACTAATCACTTAAAACTAAACCTATTTATTACCCCACGAAGTCCATTATATAACTGGCTGCTGACCAATACCGTTCACATAGCTTGTGTTTGTGTGCAGGTGTGGCTGTTATCATTTAATGGAAAAGCTCTTACTGTAAGAAAAGCAAGAAGAGTGTGTCTTTGCGCACTTATTCAGTAGTAGATATAATTAAGGATGATGGATGTCTATTAGATTCGTATTTATTTTTCATGTTTTTTTTTTCACTTTTAGAAGTAAAAATATTCTTTTTATTTTCTAGATAGGAAAACTAAGATCCTACATCTTTAATTTATCAAAAGTCTTATTTGTACTTCCCATATTGCATTCTTACTTCCTAAAAGTATATTTTGAAAAACTCATTTAAAGGACCCCACAAAGACTCAGTGTTCTCTGTCCATTCCAAACACCTCAGTTTTAAAATAATGTGGATTTTAATTTGTCTTTCTTCACTAGAAGTACTCTTCAATGTGGTAATGAAGAAAAATCACCTTTTTTAGACCTTTAAAATTTTGTTTTTTAGTGCATAATAACCCATGGCTCTCTTCCACTTTTATAATATATTTTGCACTTGCTGTTCATTATATAAAGACACACACACACACACACACACACAAATAATTTGAAGGGATGGAAGTGGGGAAATCACTTTATTGTTCTGAACTCTAATTACCTTTAACATTCCAGAAGTCCCTAGGAGGTCTATTCTTCAGAGTTGAGTGCTCTGAAAATTTACCCCCAGAAAACAAGTCAGAAGGAAGGAAGGAGTGAAGGCGTGATGAGAGGAAGAGGAAAGGAGAGGATGAAAATTACATTATTTTGAAATAAAGACCAAAGTCATTTGTTCATCCCGTTATGAAACTTGGTTAGACTATTGGGACACACATACATAAGGAAGATAGGAAACTTTAAAATCAAACTGTTAACACAATAATATTAAAGCTAAAACATGTCAAATGGAAAGTTCATGTATGCAAATAAGGAGATGTTATTGAACATGTAACCATGCCCAGGTCCAAATTTACACGTGTCTCTATGCATTTTATATCTATCCTACAGGCAGTAGCTTAATTTCCATCTCAATTGACCGTTATCACTCAGTTAATAAGGGATTCAAAACTGAATTAAGCCAGAATTATGATCATTGTTGAAGCTGGGTGATGGGTACATAAGAATTTACTATACTATTCTCTATACTTTATTCTATGTTTGAAATATTCCATAATAAATTTCCATTAAATTTAGTCTAAATCCCAAGTCCATATTTTTTTTTATTTCATACATTAATCTTCCATACTTTCTCCCTTAATTGGGGTTTGGATGGGAGATAGGACAGAGCAAGTACTAAAATTACTACCATTAAAAATGAAATATAATGATCAAAAAAGAAGTGGAAAATAGCATGGGATTTCAGAGAAATAAGAGATCATGTTGAAATGGAAAGATCAAGAAAGTTCTGAATAAGAAGTGGCATTTGGGGTGGGACTTGAAAAATGGTTGGATGCAGTCTGGGGAGGATTTGAAGAAAAGGGGGGAAAATGAGCAAAGGCAGAGAAGTGGGAAAAATTCTGCATGGGTTCAAGGCAGAGAGGTTTCCCAGTGCGGCTGGAGCATAAAGGACGAAGAGAGAAGTGTTGAAAAGTAGGGGCCACATTGTGAGACATCCTGATGAACAAGGGTGGTAGAGAGGAGTAATAAGGCATGACATAACCAGTTATTTTTTTAAATTCTTTTTTGAAGAATAAAATAGCTCTAGAAAACTGCATAAATTGTATCAGAAGAGTTCAATGAATCATTGCAATGTGAATAATGTAACCACCACCAGATTAAAGCACATAACATTACCAGTCCCACCGCCACTGCCTGAAACCTCTCTTACGCACCCTCCCAATCCCTACCTCTCCTACTTCTCAAACACCATTGATTACCTCTGCCTGTTTTTCTATGAAAGAAATCATACAGTATGTATTCTTTTGAATGTCTTCTTCCACTAAGCATTGTTTATCTATGTTGTTTCCTGTAGCTACAATTACTTCACTTTCACTGATGTTTAGTATTCCATTGTATGAAAATATGCAGTTTACTTAATCCATTACTGATGAACATTTGGGTTTCTCAAATTTGAGGCTGCTACAAAGAATGCTGATATAAACATCTTAAATATAACATTTGGTGCATATTTGCACATATTTCTGTTGGATACGTACCTAGTAGTAAAACTTCTGTGTCATAAAGTATGCATATGTTCAATGTTATTAGATAATGGCAGTTTTACAAGGTAAAAAAGTAATTATACTTTGATTAGCAGTGTATTAGAATTCTCGTTCTACATCTTTACCAACATTTAATGCAGTCATTTAAAATTTTTGTTATTTTGGTGGGTTTTAGAAGTTTCTCCTTGTGCTTTTAAGGATTAATGACATTGGATATATTTTAATATTTTCATTTGTCATTGGATATCCTAATTTTGGAGGGCCTGTTTCAGACTTATGTTTGTTTGTTTGTTTTATACTGCATTGTCTGTCTTTTATTTATTGACTGTTAAGAATTCTTATATTACCGTGAAATATACTCTTTCTTGAGAATATATATTGCACATATCTCCTTCCACTCTCTTGCTTATCTCTTTATTCTTTAAATAGCATTTTTTAAAGTATAGAAAGAAATGTTTACTAATTAACTACAATATTTTTCCATCATAATTAGGGTATTTTGTATACTGTTAAAGACATGATTCTTTACCCCAATGTCATGAAGATATTCTTTTTTTTAATTGAAGTATAGCTGACTTACAATATTATATTAGTTTCAGATGTGCAACATAGTAATTCGATATTTTTACAGATTACACTCCATACAAAGTTATCATAAACTATTGGCTATATTCCCTGTGCTGTAAATTACATCCCTGTAACTCATTTATTTTATACCTAGTAGTTTGTGCCTCTTAATCCCCTTTACCTATTCAGTCCTTCTCCCAACCCACTCCCCTCTGGTAACCACTAGTTTGTGCTCCATATCCGTGAATCTGTTTCTGTTTTGTCATATTTCTTTGTTTTATTTTTTAGATTCCACATGTAAGTGAAACATTCAGTATTTGTCTTTTTCTGTCTGACTTATATGAAAATATTCTCCTTATTTCTAACAGAAATATTATTTTATTTGCCTCTCATCTTTAGATCTACAACCTGCTAGGAACTGATTTTTAAAGTATGTAAACTCTCTCTCAAAAGTAAAAAGATTAAACAAATATTGAACTTGTAACGATATTCATGCCAGACTATTTAGGAGAAAGTATACTGGTGTCTGCAATTTACTTTCAACGCATCAAAAATGATGGGTTAATGAAAAGTAAAAGTACAGGTAGTAATATATATATATGATAAAGCAAATATACTAAAATACTAATGAAAGACTATAGATAGTGAGTATACCAATATTCACTGTATAATTATATTTTAACTTTGCTGAATATTTGAAAATGTCCATAATATGTTATAAAATATTTATCAATGTATTTCACTGTATAAAGGAAAACTGATATGATCATCTCAATAGATTCAGATAAAGCATTTGACAAAAGGTCATACCCATTCATAATACAAACCCTCAGAAAACTAGGAATGGAAGGGAACTTCCTCAGCTAATAAAAGATACTTATTGTGCACTGGATTGTGACCCCCCCCCCACAAAAGATATGCTGAACTCCTTATCCCTACCACCTGTGAATGTGACCCTATTTGAAAATAGAGTATTTGTATCAATAGATGTAATTAATTAAGATGAGGTCATACTGAATTAGGAAGAGAACATGTCCCTGACGACATCTTGATTTCAGACTTCTGGCCTTCGGATTTTAAGAGAATAACTGCTGTTGCTTTAAGCACCAAATTTGTGGTAAGTTATTCTGGCAGCTCTAGAAAACTAATACAGCACCTATGAAAAACCTACAGGTGACATCATACTTAATGGTTAAAATATAAACACCTTTCCTCTAAGACTGGGAAATAGCCAAGGATATCTGTTTTAATCACTTTATTTAATATTGTACTTGAGGTTCTATCCAGTGTAATAAGGCAAGAAAAACAATGAATGTGTACAAATTGGAACATGTAAAGTACATAATAATCTTTAATTGCAGCCAACATGTTCATGTATGTAGAAAAGCCTGGGGAATTGGGGGGAAAAATGCTACTAAATTTAAAAGTGGGTTTGATAAGTTGTATGATACAAGCATCAGAAACATGAAATACCTAGCAATTTTTAATAAAATGTGTGCAGAACCTGTACAAGGTAAACTACTAAACGTTTCTAAGAAATATTCAATCTGAACTAAAGAAATGGACAAATATATTACCTCCAAGGATTGGAAGAGTCAATATTGTTAAGAATGTCAATTTTCCCCAAATTAGTCTATAGATTTAATGCAATCGCAAACAAAGCCCCCACAGGTTTTTTTTTTCTTGTAGAAATTGACATATTAGATCTAAAATTTATATGGAAATGCAAAAAATCTAGAAGAGCCAAAACAATTTTGAAAAAAAAGAACAAAGTTGGAGGACTGACACTTGATTCAAAGGTTTACTATAAAGCTGTAGTAACCAAGACAGTACAGTATTGGTGTAAGGATAGACAAATAGATCAACAGAAAGTAATAAACAGTCCAGAAATAGACCCACACATACACAATCAATTAATTTTCAACAAAGATACCAAGGAAAATCAGTGGGAAAGGACAGCCTTTTTAACAAATGGTATAGGGACAATTGAATATTCTTTAGGAAAACAAACTCAACCGTCACAACACCACAAAGAAGAAAAAAAAAAAAAACTCAAAATGAATCATAGGTCTAAAACTAAAATCTTCTGGGAAAAAAAAACACACAAGATAAAAAATCTTCATTACATTAATTAGACAACGATTTCTAGAATATAGAAAGCACTAACCATAAAACGAAAAAAATTTTTTTGATAAACTGTATTTCATTCAAATTAGAAACATCTGCTCCTGGAAAGATGTCACTTAGAATATTAAAAAGGCAAACCTCAGACAAGGAATAAAATATTCATAATGCGTATATCTGACAGAGTACTAATATCTATAAAGAATTTTCACAACTCAATAAGAAGAAGACAAACAACTCAATTTTTTAAATGGCCAAATGGTTTTAAGGAGTACTTCACAAAATAAGATGGAGAAATGGCTAACAGTGACCAAAAACAGGCTCAGCATCGTTGGTCATTAGGGAAATAAAAAAGTGAAACCACAATGATAAGCCACTACACACTCACTGAATGATTAATTTTTAAAAACTGACAAGATCAATGGTTGATGAAGATGTGTAACAACCAGAATTCTGGGAGTGTAAATCCATTTTGTTTTTTACTTTGGAAAATAGTTGAGCAGTTTCTTATAAAATTAAACATATACTTACCATGTGATATAGCAATCCATTCCTAGGAATTACCCAAGACAAATGAAAATATATGCATATAGAAAGATTTGAATATGAATGCTTAAAGCAATTTTAATCATAGTCACACCAAACTGGAAATAATTCAAATTATTACTATCAACAAGTAAATGAATAAACAAATGGTGGTATATTCACTCAATGGAATACTACTTGACAATAAAAAGGAATCGACTATTAGTAAGTATAAAATATGTATAAATTGCCAAAGCTTTATTAGGAGCAAAAGAATCCAGACACAAACATATACTGTATGACTCCATTCACATGAAGTTGCAGAGCAGAAAAAGTAAATATATAGTGGATAAAGATCAAAGTCTGCCTAAAGCTCACAGTGGATGACAATTTACTGCCAGGGAAGAGAGGAGCTGTGGGGGTGTCGGAAATATTCTATATCTTGGTTGCAATGGTAGTTACACAGGTAAATTCACTAGTGAGCTATAACTGACCTGCACAGTAAAAGTGCATGAATTTTATTAAATGCAGATAACACCTAAATAAAATGGATTTTAAAAAATTTTAATAGAAATTTGAAAAACAGTAAAAAAAAAAAAAAAAAGAAAAACAGAAGGAAAGAAGGATGGACGGATTACAAATGCAATAACTGCTGAAAGGAGTTTTTAACCTCAAAAACTGAGAGGAGAAAGGGAAGAGGATAAAATCATTGCAACATATAACTTACAGGTTTGAAAGAAGAGACCTTGTGAAGCTCATGCAGAGGAAATAGTGCCAGTTGGCTAAGGAAATATGTACATATCGGGTAAGAGGAGAGCACAATGAGTCTGTTTTTAGGAAGTATAGGCAAAACTACAATGGAACTGTCATTCCCAGACTAAGGGGCCATTGTTGGAGTGATGCTGACAGAAAAAGAAAGCAAACAGAAGAAGCAGGTCCCTTCTCCCTCCTCCAACCTTTCAGTCTCCCTCTCATGCTCCCTACTTGCAGTCTCCTGAGGAGCCATGGACAAAGAGGAAATGTGGTTTGCAGGGTCCCCCTTGTAGCATCACAAGACTGAGTACAGAAAGATGGGTTTGACAGTGAGATGCAACAGCATAAGAACCAGCATGGTCTACCCTTTTGACTACTCAGTATCCCTTTTACACACCTTTTAACATACATTTAAACATCTATCAATAACAAAACAAGTTCGACAACGATCCTGCTTAGAAAGACACTCCCACCCTCCCCCAGAAGTGAAGACACATGACATCTCAATAGTCATTGTATCTATGGCCCTAAAGTAGTTGCAGTATCTGTTTCTGGGTGTTGTTAATTGCACCTCAAATTTAGTTACAGTTTTCTCTGAATATTCTGTTACTTAACAACTAAATTTTAAAGTTAACTACCATCAACAACGTTATATAAAATAGGGGTGATAAAGAGAAAAAAAATTAGTTAAGACACACATACACACACACATAGAACCAAGGCCTCAGATGGCCAGTGTTTACACATTGGTAAGTTGACACAAATCTTTATTCCTGCAAAATCTAAAGTGTCTGAATTCTCAGTGATTCTGCATTTCTTTGGTTGCTGTAATTTTACGATGGAGTTAGAACTACTAGGCAGCATCCCAGAGAATCCTTTGGGATCCAGACAGAGTTTCTCCTATACCCATTGTACAGCTGCATATTCATAAGCACTGGTTACATGAGTGTGTTCACTTCGTAAAATTAATTATGCCATATACTAATGATATGTGTACTTTTCTGTCTGTATGTTAGACTTCAGTGAAAAGGTATTATAAATTCAAGGTAAGAGGAAATGAGAACCTAAACCAGAGCAATGGTTGTAGATATAAAAAAGAGGTTGAAGAAACTGAAGAAATGTTACAAAAGTTAAATTAAATTGGTTTTATATATATTAAAATAATGTATATATTAATACATATACTAAAATATATATATTAAAATATGTATGTATGTGGATATATAAATATGTGGGATAAATGGAAGCAAAAAATATCCATAACACTAAGATTTCTGCCTTCAGTGATTTAATCAATTAAATGAGACAAGGAATATAGCAGGAGTAGATGATAAAGGAGAAACAGAATGCAATCATTTTAGAACATGTTAAATTTGAAATGGCTATAAGATTTGCAAATAGAAACAGCAGGTCTGCTGGTATTTGGAGGCCTGGAAAAGATCAATAGGGAGATTGGGACTGAAGATATGGATTTGAGAATCACTTATTTACAGGTGGTAATTGAAACCATCTCAAGAAAAACACATAGATGTAGAAGAGCAGCATGGTAGGCAGAATTCTAAGCACAATAACAACCTTCAAGTGAGTCATTAGAAGCTTGTATTCATGGGTAGCACAATGGATGACACCGTATCATGAGTAATCAGGTACCTAGCATTAAATAAATGATATCTTGGGAACTGCAGAGGCAAGAAGATATATATTGTTTTAATATCAACACTGTAAGTAATAACACTACTGCTATCTTTTACTAATGGTGGGAGATATAAACTTAAACAGAAATGGCTCATTTGAAATAAAGACTATGAAGCTATGGTTCCTGGACTTGAACAGGAAGAGATGGTACCAGACACTATGAAGAATTTATGAAGAATTTTCTCATGCATTGATTGGACAATAAGCAAATACACAGATGACTCTACTCACTATTCTAAATCTTCATTGATAATCACTAAACCTCACATGGCTCCATTAACGTTGTAATTTTTTTAAACTGGTGGCGCAGCGGTTGGGAATCTGCCTGCCAATGCAGGGGACACGGGTTCGAGCCCTGGTCTGGGAAGATCCCACATGCCGCGGAGCAACTAGGCCCGTGAGCCACAATTACTGAGCCTGCGCGTCTGGAGCCTGTGCTCCGCAACAAGAGAGGCCGCGATGATGAGAGGCCCGCGCACCGCGATGAAGAGTGGCCCCCACTTGCCGCAACTAGAGAAAGCCCTCGCACAGAAACGAAGACCCAACACAGCCATAAAAAAAAAAAAAAAATCCAATGAATTTCTAACAATATGGATCTTACAAAATATTATTTTTCCTGGGCCCTACATACCTTATAGGTAGCACTAAGTGGAGATAATTCACATTTGCTGACCTCACTTTTATCTATAAGGTAAAAGTTAAGGTCACCTGTCACAAGTGAAAAAGATAATTTGTAGAGGTTTGAAAAGAGTTATGACGATTTAGCACAATCATTAATGATAATGAGAGACACAGCTGTTTGTGGCCACATAAAGTGAGTCATAACCAGTTTTTAAGGACCTGGTTAACCATGGAGACCATGAATTTGTATCGAGGAGTCTATATAGTTGAGGAATTTTATTCTAGCAATCCTCAACAGCTCAGCTATAAAACGCAGACAGTGAGATTAATTCTAGGCTGAGGATTTACAGATAGATGTAGAAGAAAGATGAGGATCCAAGGGAATTAAGAGAGGTTAGGTGATCAAGCATGGGTTCCTGAATGAATACTGAAGTTAGGTAAGAGAAGTAAAATAGTAGTTCTTGGAGACAAAATCCAGAGCAGAACAAAGATGGTGGACTTCTGGGAGGATGGGAGAGCAAGAGATGGAGAAGAGCAAGGTGTCAGCGTCTTCTATAATTGTGACAAGAAATTGGGAGTTTAAGGATTTATAAACAGAAGTCATAAACCTCATGGGGGGAGCTTTTTGCCACAAAAGTTGATGAATGATGGTGTTTTAGTTTCCTACCGATGCTATAACAAAACACAGAAATTTAGTGTCATAACACAACACAAACTTATTGTCTTGCAGTTCTTGAAGTCAGACATTTGAAATCAGTTTCACTGGGCTCAAATCAAGATGTTGGAAGGTCTGTAATTTTTCTCAAAGATCTAGGAAGAACCTGTTCCCTTGCTCTTTCTAGTTTGTAGAGACCACCAGCATTTCTTGACTCATGGCCCTTTCCTCTATATTCAAAGCCAAAAGCAGAGCATCTTCTCTCCTCTCTCATCTCTGCTTCATTTCTTATAACTTCTTTCTATCTGACACTTATCTTCCTGCCCCCTCTTATAAGGACCCCTGTAGTTATATTAGACCCACCCAGATAATCTAAGATTATATCTCCAGCTCAAGATCCATAACTTAATACATCTTCAAAGTCTCTTTTACCATGTACAGTAACATAATCCCCAAGTGCTGGGTATTAGGATGTGGACATCTTCAGGGGGTAGGGTGGAGGGCATCATTCAACCCACCACAAATGATGTATTGAGAGAATGAATACTTCTACCTGAAATGCTCCAGGTGCATTTGTATTCACAAGGAAGGACAGGGTTTACCTAGGGCAACAAAAATTAAAATCGTATTGTGTGAAAAGGTTTAGTAACTAGGGTACTTTTAGTGTGCTATAGGGGTTGCAGAAGCTAGAGCTAAAAGGTTTGGTAGAGAAGGGAGTAAGTCGTGAGCAGGTGATTAAGCAAGAGTCTCAAGAGGTTGCTAGGATGGGAGAGAATAGAAGACAGGAGAGGAGTACTAATTAAATAGTGGCAGTAAGGTGGAATTATCTGGGCTTAAGGTTGAAGCAGATCTCTGATGTCAAGGTTGAGTCCCATCACAGTACAGAGTGCCGGAAGATTCAGCATGAAGAGTCTGTGATGAAAGCTCCCAGGTAAAGTGACTGGGATTTATGCTACTTATTTAAATCAGTAAGATAAATCTGCAATGGCTCGGAAAGGATTACTGTGCTTTTTTTTCATGTTTGCACTGTCTTCTCATTTATAAGAAAGGACATTCCATTTTATGACAAGCTTTATCAAATTGAAACACTGAATGCTCCTATTTTCTTGAAAATGTATAAATTTAGAGTCAATTCTGAAACTCTGAAAACTTCCATTACAGTGAAAGGAAAATTGTCTGTATTTCAAATATTACATGATAGCTATTGCACAGTCCCAAGATGAATAGAATGAGAAGGTCAATATAAATTATGTCGACCTTAAGTGGTATTTTTGCAAGAAAGTCCAAAAAAAAGAAAATCCATTTGTATAATATCCTGCAAAATTCCTGGGTATTCTGGTTCCTAATCAAATGCTGTTCATAATTTGCAAGCTACTTCAATAAAGTTTAAATATTATTCTTACTATCTTTATTTCCACTCTCAAAATTGAATGTCTTCAGACAAATTGATCCTAGGTGTAACAATGGAAGAGCTGATGCTGGTTGTTACTGGAGACTTGAATAGTTAAAGACTCCGGGTGGCATCACTTCTTTCCCTTCTCACTTCTGGTCAAGGGTAAATTTCTAAATCTTTTGCTTTGATTTTTCATTCAAAATGGTACAGAGCCATGATGCTGTACGAACTTACCTAATATAACTTTGGTTTTAAGCTTTTCATCTCTTAGGCATTTAAACCTACTATTTTTTTCTTTTGTGCTGAAAAAGTTAAAAACCAAAAAGGAGAAAAGTGAGAGAGAACCCCTGCCTTAAATTCTAAGCATACTTGGATGAGCCATGAGATGGGAAGTTAGACAATGGTCTCATGCTCTTTTTGCCAACCCAGTGACCTAACTGTGAAAAGCACTTCCTATCCCTGGGGTCAATTTCATCTCATGAAATAGCAAAACTTGAATGAAACAGCCAATAACTGGGTCTGACTGGCTGGTAATAGCCCTGCAGCATTCTCAAATCATCAGAGAGTTAGCTTTCAAAAACACACAGGAGAAGGATTTGTATTTTCTTCTTCATTACAACCAAAAAAAACTGATACACACAATATAAATGTAAGGAGCTTATCTTTTTCTTTACGACTTTTCCTCTGCAGACTTCTATTTCTCCTTGTGTGCCTTGTAGCTGAATGCAGAAAATTTTCACACAAGGCCTATAAAGCAATAAGTAAACTATAAATGTCGAGTGAATGTATTTTTTCCAACTATAAAAAGACCCAAGAGATACTTCACCCACAACCTATAGGAAAATAGTTCAAACCTGGAGTCTGGAGAGAAAGTACTGGGTCAACAGGATGACTTTCTTATTCCACAGAGCATAACAGAAATGAAAATGAGAGCTTTCTTTGTTTGGGGATGAGATTTATCACCTTAGTGTGGAAAAACTGACTATCCTATGCTCTGATTGGCAACAATGTAAGTTTTCATTAATTAAGAAAGGGGAAAAATAGTACTTACATGTATATTTTTCTTATGTAGACATCTTTTAGAATAGTATTTTTCAAACTATGGATCATTAAGTTATTGTGTCCCAACTTACATTTTTAATTAAATACAAATATCTAGAAATGTTTAAGTAGTAAAAGTGTCCACTGTTTCTTGACATTCTGTTTCAGTTGCAGTAGGTGAGTACACATATATGTGTATATGCCGTTGTGAAATAAAATACATTTCCTACTGCAGATTGCAGTCAATGTTTAAATATACTACTTTACCACACTGGGGTACCTGGGAAAAATAATTACAGTGGCATCCTCTTTGTATAGGTGAGTCCTGAGGTAGACTGCAGGAGGGATGAGTGAGGGTCATGAGCTGAAAATGGATAAACATGACTGATCTTAGAAAAATTCCAACCTAAGTATGGCAAGAAAACTGCAGGCAACACTGCAGAGAGGTCACTAGAATACACTGTGATCAATTATAGAATCACTCTAATACATTTCTGTGTCCTATTGCCAGTCTATTTTCTCAATCTTTTCTCACTTTCAAGACTAACTCATAATGCAAATATTTACTTTAATAAGAAGAACATATTTAGTCATCATTTAACAAAAATGATAAATTTAAATGAATGGTAAGCTCTCTTGTGATTGAAAATCAATGCAGTTTTAAGAATTCAATCAAAATATATCATTGCTGGGACTTCCCTGGTAAGATCCCACATGCCATGGAGCAACTAAGCCCGTGAGCCACAGTGACTGAGCCTGTGCTCTAGAGCCTGCATGCTGCAACTACTGAGCCCACGGGCCACAACTGCTGAAGCCCACGTGCTCTAGGGCCCGCATGCCACAACTACTGAGCCCACATGCTGCAACTACTGAAGCCTGTGCACCTAGAGCCTAAGCTCTGCAACAAGAGAAGCCACTGCAATGAGAAGCCTGCACACTGCAACGAAGAGTAGCCCCTGCTCGCTGCAACTAGAGAAAGCCCGTGCACAGCAATGAAGACCGAACGCAGCCAAAAAAAAAAGAAAAAACATATATATATATATATATATATATATATATATATATATATAATTCCTGTAAAAGTCATTTCTTTCTTCCTTCAAATCTAAGAAGTTTTTAACAGAGAAGTGAGTTTCAGGATGTCACCCCTTCATCGCTAGGTTCCAGCCCTCTTGGAATGTAAGCCCAGACTCAGGGATAAATCTCAAATCCAGTCTTTGTCCTGGAGGAAGAACTAAAAAGACTTTTCCCACTATTTGAGGGGATAGGAATACATCAGCACAATCAAACCAGTCAAATTAATGGGGGAGAAAGTGAGACACTGACTCTGGCACACACTATTTGGCAATTTACTACTCCAAGATTAGCCTTCTCTAATGCTGTTTTCACAAACAAAATATCTCTAGAAAAATCTTATCTTGCAAATGTCTTTGCAATGTGTGTGACATGTATAAGTTAAGGATGAACCAGAACAGTATGCTTAAATATTGGAAATTTAAGTAGATTTTTAAGAAACTGCAGAGACTTTTTTTAAAAAGGATTTAAAAATTGTTCAGGTATAATAAGCTGAGTCATTAATAGGATTAAAACTAAGTAAAAGTCATTTAATGTGCTAAATGTCTAATTAGTAGATTCGTAATAATTTTATACCAAGAGACCTGATTCAATGTGTTAATGAATACTTTAACAGTAGTAGTATATGATAAACCTGAAGAAAATTACCAGTTGAGCTGAGTGCTGAAAGAAAATGGGAGCTATCACTGAAATTGAGACTGTGATTAATATTCTTGCAACAAACAAAAGCCCAGGACCAGATGACTTCACAGGCAAATTCTATCAAACATTTAGAGAAGAGCTAACACCCATCCTTCTCAAACTCTTCCAAAATACAGCAGAGGGAGGAACACTCCCAGACTCATTCTACGAGCCACCATCACCCTGATACCAACACCAGACAAAGATGTCACAAAGAAAGAAAACTACAGGCCAATACCACTGATGAACATAGATGCAAAAATCCTCAACAAAATACTAGCAAACAGAATCCAACAGCACATTAAAAGGATCATACACCATGATCAAGTGGGGTTTATCCCAGGAATGCAAGGATTCTTCAATATACGCAAATCAATCAATGTGATAAACCATATTAACAAATTGAAGGAGAAAAACCATATGATCACCTCAACAGATGCAGAAAAAGCTTTTGACAAAATTCAACACCGATTTATGATAAAAACCCTCCAGAAAGTAGGCATAGAGGGAACTTACCTCAACATAATAAAGGCCATATATGACAAACCCACACCAAACATCATTCTCAATGGTGAAAAACTGAAACCATTTCCTCTAAGATCAGGAACAAGACAAGGTTGTCCACTCTCACCACTATTATTCAACACAGTTTTGGAAGTTTTAGCCACATCAATCAGAGAAGAAAAAGAAATAAAAGGAATCCAAATCGGAAAAGAAGAAGTAAAGCTGTCACTGTTTGCAGATGACATGACACTATACACAGAGAATCCTAAAGATGCTACCAGAAAACTCCTAGAGCTAATCAATGAATTTAGAAAAGTAGCAGGATACAAAATTAATGCACAGCAATCTCTTGCATTCCTATACACTAATGATGAAAAATCTGAAAGAGAAATTAAGGAAACACTCCCATTTTCCATTGCAACAAAAAAAATAAAATACCTAGAAATAAACCTACCTAAGGAGACAAAAGACCTATATGCAGAAAACTATAAGACACTGATGAAAGAAATTAAAGATGATACAAACAGATGGAGAGATATACGATGTTCTTGGACTGAAAGAATCAACACTGTGAAAATGACTACACTACCCAAAGCAATCTACAGATTCAATGCAATCCCTATCAAACTACCAATGGCATTTTTCACAGAACTAGAACAAAAAATTTCACAATTTGTATGGAAACACAAAAGACCCCGAATAGCCAAACCAATCTTGAGAAAGAAAAACGGAGCTGGAGGAATCAGGCTTCTGGACTTCAGACTATACTACAAAGCTACAGTAATCAAGACAGTATGGTACTGACACAAAAACAGAAACATGGATCAATGGAACAGGATAGAAAGCCCAGAGATAAACCCCACGTGCATATGGTCACCTTATCTTTGATAAAGGAGGCAAGCATATACAGTGGAGAAAAGACAGCCTCTTCAATAAGTGGTGCTGCGAAAACTGGACAGCTACATGGAAAAGAATGAAATTAGAACACTCCCTGACACCATACACAAAAATAAACTCAAAATGGATTAAAGACCTAAATGTAAGGCCAGACACCATCAAACTCTTAGAGGAAAGCATAGGCAGAACACTCTATGACATAAATCACAGCAAGGTCCTTTTTGACCCACCTCATAGAGGAATGGAAATGAAAACAAAAATAAACAAATGGGACATAATGAAACTTAAAAGCTTTTGCACAACAAAGGAAACCATAAACAAGACAAAAAGACAACCCTCCGAATGGGATAAAATATTTGCAAATGAAGCAACTGACAAAGGATTAATCTTCAAAATTTACAAGCAGCTCACGCAGCTCAATATCAAAAAAACAAACAACCCAATCCAAAAATGGGCAGAAGACCTAAATAGACATTTCTCCCAAGAAGATATACAGATTGCCAACAAACACATGAAAGGATGCTCAACATCACTAATCATTAGAGAAATGCAAATCAAAACTACAATGAGGTATCACCTCACACCAGTCAGAATGGCCGTCATCAAAAAATCTACAAACAATAAATGCTGGAGAGGGTGTGGAAAAAAGGGAACCCTCTTGCACTGTTGGTGGGAATGTAAATTGATACAGCCACTATGGAGAACAGCATGGAGGTTCCTGAAAAAACTAAAAATAGAACTACCATACGACCCAGCAATCCCACTACTGGGCATGTACCCTGAGAAAACCATAATTCAAAAACAGTCATGTACCACAATGTTCAGTGCAGCTCTATTTACAATAGCCAGGACATGGATGCAACCAAAGTGTCCACTGACAGATGAATGGATAAAGATGATGTGGCACATATATACAATGGAATATTACTCAGCCATAAAAAGAAATGAAATTGAGTTATTTTTAGCGAGGTGGATGGACCTAGAATCTGTCGTACAGAGTGAAGTAAGTCAGAAAGAGAAAACCAAATACTGTATGCTAACACATATATATGGAATCTAAAAAAAAAAAAAAAAAAGTGGTTCTGAAGAACCTAGGGGCAGGACAGGAATAAAGACGCAGACGTAGAGAATGGACTTGAGGACATGGGGAGGGGGAAAGGTAAGCTGGGATGAAGTGAGAGAGTGGCATGGACATATATACACTACCAAATGTAAAATAGATAGCTAGTGTGAAGCAGCTACATAGCACAGGGAGATCAGCTCGGTGCTTTGTGACCACCTAGAGGGGTGGGATAGGGAGGATGGGAGGGAGATGCAAGAGGGAGGAGATATGGGGATATATGTATATGTATAGCTGATTCACTTTCTTATGAAGCAGAAACTAACACACCATTGTAAAGCAATTATGCTCCAAAAAAGATGTTAAAAAGAAAATGGGAGCTATGAAACACCTTTTGCTTTAGTGAGGACCTATAGTTTCAAAACACTATAGGAAATGAGTAGTGACATGGCAAGTAGCTCCTGGAGAACCAACAGAAAGGAAATATCAGGAAAAATATCCTCTTAGAAACAAAAAAGATTTTTTTAAATCACATTTTCAAGTTTAACTTGATCTAAAATGTTTAAATTTAGGCTAAGAAAAAAATGGGCGTTTCTTCATTGCACATTTCTTAAATCACACACACTATCTCTCATTCTTCTAAACAATATAACCTAAGACCAGGGTTTGTTTATCTATGTGCTCACATTTCCAAAAGACCCCTTTCTGGATCAATCACTGGAAATGCTTTGAGTAAATTTATCTCTGTGGATGTAAAAGTAGAAAAAGATGACTAAGATGATTCATATGTTCTTTTGAGATTGAATTTAAGAGCAATACCCAGGAGAAATAACTGTAACAACATATGTACTTTCCAGAGGACCAAGGACCAAATGATTCTTTCTCCTTGCTGCATTCCACACTGCCCTGATACCTCAGACCTCCTGGGAATGCAGGAGAAAAGCACCACCATGTGGGCAGGACCTCCCTGAGACAGCCACCACACTCAAGTGTATATATCTGTGCTGCCTACAGGTAGCCCTCTTTTGTCTGTACAGTGTATACTGAACATTCCCCACGCCAGTACTTCATTTTCACTTTCTGAAGTGGATTTACAGCTACTGGTAAGTAGTCCAACAGTCAGATATTCAGCGCCTGTCAATCAATCCACTTCCTTATTGATATCAAGTATATGAAAGATTCAGTGCTGGGCTTAAAGGAGGAACAACACAACTAATGATAATGAATATTTATTGAGCTATTACTATGTACTAAGCATTATTCATTCTTCACATGCATTTGCTCATTCACTACTACCAATAGCCCAATATACCACTGAACCATATTTATACTAACATAGTGTGAGAAACTTGGGCTCATATAGGTAAATTTTATTTTGCAGAGCTAGTAATTGGTAAAGTCCAGATTTGAATTCAGATGGTATGATAATAGAGTTTTATTCACTACTTTGTACTATTTCACAGTAAAGAAGAGAAAAACAAAATATCTAATGGTGTATAATTGTGAAATTATATCAGCACATTGAAATTTGAACAAAGAGTATCCAAAACAAAACCTAGAAAACACACATTGAAATCCAAGCCCAGGAGCTGAGAAGTTGTATAGAATCAGTACATCTTGCTTCCCCAACTTTGTCCTGGGACCAGGCTGTGGCCCATCTTGGATCTACGCAAAATATAGTAAGGAAAAAAAGGAACATGAACAGGGTGAGTCCGTGGAAACAAAGAATCAGATCTACAGAGACTTTAGATATTGATATCAACTGAAAAAATAGAAATATGTTTAATATATTTAAAGAGATAAAAGAAATAATTCTCAGTTTGAATTAGGAACAAAAGACCATCAGATATGACTGAACAAATCTGAAAAAGAGCCAAATAGAACTTCTATAAACAAAGATATATTAGCATGGAACTTGAAAAATGGATTCTAAAATGCATAGAGAAGAGCAAAGGTCCAAAATTCGCTAACATACTTCTCAAGTAGAATATTTAAGAAACTTAGAAATGTCAAGGTATATTAAAAAGCTCTAGTATTTAAAATGTGTGTCACTGCTACAGAGCTACTACAGACTAACGCAGTTGAATAGAAAGCAGAAACACAGATATACTCATATGTAATATCTTAATATGACAGTGATGAACCGCACATCAGAGAGGAAAGAATGATATTCAGTAAATGTTAAGGGGACAATTGATTATTTTATAACTGCATAAAAACCAATTCTTGAAGAGTTCATAATTTAAATAGGAAAGCCAAAAAATTGAAACTACAATAAAAATTGGAGGAAGAATTTATCACCTTGCAGAAGGGAATGACTTCTTAAACAAGACACAAACATTATAATCATTTTTTCAAAGTTTGATCTACTTTACTAGATAAAATTGGAATTACTGGCCATCAAAAGACATCAATAGGTAAATGAAAAGATAAGCCAAACACTGGGAGAAGGTATTTATAACACATAAACAACAAAGGATGCATATTCAGAACATATAAAGAACTCAAAAGCAGTAAGAAATTCAACAGAAAAATAAGCAAAAGACATAAACAAGCCTTCCACAAAAGGGCAAAACTCAAAGAGCTGATATTCATTTTAAAAGACAATACCATTAGTACTTGGTGAAACGAATACTGAAACTACAAGATACCATTTCACACCCATATATTATCAAAAATAAAAGTCTTGTAATACCAAGTGCTGGTGAGATGTATAGCAATAGGAACACATATAAACATCTGGTGAGACTGTAAATTAGTACAATCACTTTGAAAAAATCACTTGGCATTACCTTCTAAGTTAGACGTGAGCCTACTCCAAAACCTATGCATTTTATTCCTACATATGACCCTAGAGATACTCTCACGTATGGGCATGAGAAGACATGTAAAAGAATGTTAATAGCAATATTTTCATAACATCAAAAAACAAAAAAAACCCCGAAATAACCCAAACACCCATTGAACAGAGAATAAGTACACGTTACATTCATTCCACAGAACACTGCCATTCAAAATGAATTAACTAGAGCAGCATGCATCAACATGGATGATTCTCACAAACATGACGTGTTACATAAAGCAAGATGTGAGAAAATAATCTAGAGTATACTACATATATATAAATTTCATAAATATCCCAAACTAATTATTCTTAGGAATGATGCATGCATGTTAAAACTGAATGAAAACCAAGGGAATTACAAATGCAAAATCCAGGGTCGCAGAGATGCAGGGGTGTGTGATGGGGAAAGGAACACCAGGGACTTCAGCGTTCTTGACATGGGTAGTAACGCCCCATTTTGGGGCACTGCAGAAACTCATGATTAGGAGTGCAGTGTACTGGACTTCTGAATGTCTTGTTGAATTAAACTCTTACAAATGTAAGTTGGAAGTATTTTAATATGTGATAATACTAAGACATTTTTTACAAGAAATTACTCTAAAAGCTCAGTAATGTAACAGATCTTAACCAGAGGGAAGCTGAAACAGAATCAAGACATCATCTTGAAATTATTCAATGTTTTATTCTGCACTTCTTCTCACTCAATATATTCTAGCATTTCCAGCTACATTTGTAATTGAGAAGGGTTTCGGGATATAGTGCTCTTATGGCAGCATCCCCAGCTATAACAAAGCAAATAATTTTAACACTACAGCTCTAAATACAGCTCTGAAGGTCACTTGAGAGATGAGGTTGACCTCATTTTCTCCACTTGAGCAGTCTGTAATTTGCCTCGGCCTGTTATCCCTGCATGTTTTTTTGGCTTTTCCTATCCATTATACTAATAAGTCTGGTCCGTAATTACTCACCCAAACTTTAGGCTTGATTATTTATTTAATTCGAGTGTCCACACTTGACTCTGTTCCCATATGGAATGGATCTTGATCTTATATATCCTATATCAAAACAGATTTATTGTCAGCATGTAAGAAATGTAACTGCTCCATGAGATCTCTAGCATACATGTGTCCAAACATTTTCAGATTGAAATACATTTTATTTTACTCTATTCTGCTTTCTTTCTATTTCTCTTTATATTACCGTTATTTCATTACATTCATCTTTTAAAATTGTGCGTAGGTAAGTTTGGTATGCATTTTATTACCAGATAATGAACTATTTATTATTAAAAGCAGTGTGGTGTACAGACAGGTGGTCACTTCACTATGATTTATTATACCTCCCACACTGGCCATCATATCTGCATAAAATATTTCATAATAAGAAAAGGAACCCTTTTTTATCAAATAGTGCAGGAGCAGTGTGAGTAATATCTACATATTTGCTTGACACTGGGGGTGTGGGGTAGGGGCAGTTCATGGGTACGTGAGAGAAAGGGATCAACGGACGAGGAAAACAGGACACGCCTTCGGAGAGAAGGGACCTTCCCCATCCTGCCCCACCTTCATCGGGTACCCCGGAGGGCGAGGTGGTGCCCGTTCTAAAAAGCTTGTGAGTCCTACCTTTTCTTAATCCTCCTTGGAAATAGTAAAAAGAAAGTAATGGATCACTTCATTTCCAGCACAGAGTTCACTGTCGAAAATCAGCGGCTCACACGTCAGAAATCTCACCGTGCCAAAACCTTTGTGCAGTTTATCACGGAGTAGAGGGTTGAAGGGTTGACCTGCGCAGAAAGAGCGAGCGCCGCGCTGCGCAAAACCGCGCGTGCGCAGACCCTCTGGGCGGGAAGCCGGTATTAAGCGAGAGTAGATGATGGCGGCGAGGCAGCGCGGCGGTCCCAGGGGGTGACAAACAGAGCAGGGGACCCAGATTTTGGAAGTGAGGCTCAGAGCAAATACATCGGTTATTACTGGAAGTAGTTAAGACTTCAGTCCCTAAGCGGCCCAAATGAAGATCTTGGGACACAAAGGAAACAAGAAAAAGTCACATTTTCTGGAGCTGCGTCTGAAGTAAGGGCTTAACTACAATAAACATGCCAGATTCCTAGCTGCGCCATAGAACCACAGCAAATAAGGCAGAGAAGTGATAATGTTTATTAGAACTCAGAAGCTTGATTTGCAATTGATAAAACGAGGATAATCTAAGAGACATAACTGACTTTACATTTATCTGTTTACCTGACATTTTAAAGTTATATAAAAATTTTTTCCTGATTATGTTGGTTAGAGTGGTAAATGGAAGTGACAAGACAGTGAAGAAACATATCTTATTACAAAAATGTCCTCAGCGCAGGAAAAGGAATATTTTGCTGTATGTACTATTTCTGTTTGAGATAGTCACAGTACGTTATCAGATTTAAAGAAAGCCTTCCACCGCCAACATTGAATTCATTTCTGTGGCTTGCTTTATCACTAATGAATATATGATTTTTTGTTTAACATTGGGAAATATTTTATTTGAGTGAGAGAGGCTTTTCAAATATTTTAAAATACAAACCAAGCGTTATTTATTTATCTTTACAACCTATTATAAAAAGTGACATTAACATTTCATGTTATTTCATGTAATAAATATAGATTCAGTACCACTTTCAAGTAAGAAGATTGTCTCCTGTCAGGAACATTTCCCAAATGTTCAAAATTCTACTTTGTCAGTTTGGCTTTGCGTATCAGAGCAATAGAACTGCAAGTAGCCTTGAGATCTGAGGACTAAATTAGGGACTTCTCTCCAAATTAGTGTCTCATAAAATTTGCCAAATGTTGGACACAAAGTCTTCAAGATGCATTCAGTCTTGAGACTTTGAATATTCAAGCAGTTTTCTTGGGAGATAAGAAGGATATGGGAGCAGCTGGTTGAACAAGACACTTTTCTGTGCTTAGCTAATTGCACACAAAATTTTACATGAAGCAGATTAGAAATCTTCTGTTATCAGTTTGACCCATACTATACTGTATAAACCATTGCTGTTGACTTTGCCCAATACTGAATTTTCTCCTAAGTACAACTGAAAGTATACAAGATCAAGGATCTTCCTGAATGTTAAATGACATTATATAAGAGCATGTGGTATTTACCATCCCCTTTCTTTGGTATTCCTAACCACGGCCTGCGTGTAAGGCAAAGTACAGTAAATGTGAGAGAGACCCAGTATCGCATTTACTACCTATTCAGCACATTTGAGTGCTTAATGATCATTCCCAACCAATCAAGTCTCCTTTTTTCTCCTCTAGTTTTTTTGAGATATTATTAACTGATATGTAAGTTTAGATGTACAAGGTGATGATTTGATACATGTATATATTGCAAAATGAGTACCACCATAAAGTTAGTTAACCCCCTTCATCCCAACACATAATTACCTTTTTTGTTTTTTGGTGGTGTTAACTTTTAAAATCCACTCTCAACAATTTTCAAGTATATAATACAGTATTGTTAATTATGTTCACTGTACTATATATTAGAACCTCAGAACTTTTTCATCTTATAGCTGGGAGTTTGTACCTTTTGAATGACATCTCATCATTTCCTCTCCCCTGTCCCCTCCAATTCCCAGCTCCTAGCAACCCTCTATGTCCATGAATTCAGCTTTTTTAGATTCCACATACAAGTAAAAATATACAGTATTTGACTTTCTCTATCTGACTTATTTCGCTTATCGTAATGCCCTCAAGGTCCATCCATGCTGTCGCAAAAGGCAGAATTTCCTTCCTTTTTAGTTGAATGCTATTCCAGTGTGTGTGTGTGTGTGTGTGTGTGTGTGTGTGTGTATCACATTTTCTTTATCCATGTGTTAATGGATACCTAGCTTGTTTCCGTGTCTTGGCTATTGTGAATAATGCTGCTATGAACATGGGGGTGCAGATATCCTTTGTGACAGTGTTTCCATTTCCTTCAGATACATACCTAGAAGTGGAATTGTTAGATCATATTGTAGTTCTATTTTCAATATTCTGAGAAACCTCCATGATATTTTCCATAGTGGCTGTACAAAATTACTTTCCCACAGTTGCACAAGTGTTCTCCTTTCTCCACAGCCTTGCCAATGCTTGTTCTCTCTTGTCTTTTTGTTAATAGCTATTCTAACAGGTGTGAGGTGATATGTCATTGTAGTTTTTATTTGCAATTCCCTGATGATTGGTGATGTCAAGCATCTTTTCATATACCTGTTAGCCATCTATATGTCTTCTTTGGGAAAATGTCTACTCAGGTCATTTGCCCATTTTAAAATCAGATTGTGTTGTTTGGTATTGAGTTGTATGAGTTATTTATATATTTTGGATATTAACCCCTTATCAGATAGTTTGCAATTATTTTTTCCCACTCTGTATGTTGCCCTTTTATTTTGCTCATTGTTTCTTTTGCTGTGCAGAAGCTTTTTAATATTATATAGTTCAATTTGTTTATTTTTGCTCTTGTTTCTTGCACTCGTGGTGTCATATCCAAAAAGTTTTGCCAAGATCAATGTCAAGGAGATGTTCCCCTTGTTTTCTTTTAGGAGTTTTGCAGTTTCAGATCTCACACTTAAGTCTTTCATTTATTTCAAGTTAATTTTTGTGAGTGGTGTAAGATGGGGATCCAGTTTCATTCTTATGCATGTAGTTGTCCACCACCATTTACTGGAGAGACTGTCCTCTCCCTATTGAGTGTTCTTGGCTCCCTTGTCAAATATCAGTTGACCATATATGTATGGGTTTAATTCTGAGATCTTTATTCAGTTCCACAGGTCTATATGTCTATTTTTATGCCATTACCATACTGATTTGGTTACCGTAGCTTTGTAAAAAAGTTTGAAATCAGAAATTTTGATGTCTCCAGCTTTGTACAGTTGACCCTTGAACAGCGCAGATCTGAACCATGCAGGTCCACTTATATGCAGATATTTTTCAATAGTAAATGCTACAGTACTACATGGTCCATGTTTGGTTGGATCCACAGATGCAGAGGAACCTCAGCTAAGGAGGGCCAATTGTAAGTCAAATGTGGATTAACCCCTTGCGTTAATAAAGGCTCCACTGTACTTCTTTTCAGGATTGCTTTGGCTATATGGGGTCTCTTGTGATTCCATATTAATTTTAGGATTGCTTTTTCTATTTCTGTAAAAAAATGTCATTGGAATTTTTATAGGGATTGCATTGAATCTGTAGATTGCTTTGGACATTTTAACAATATAAATTCTTCTGATCCATGAACATGAGATAGCTTTCCATTTATTTCTATCTTCTTCAGTTTCTTTCATAAATGTCTTGTAATTTTTTTTAATTAATTAATTTATTTATTTATGGCTGTGTTGGGTCTTCATTTCTGTGGAGGGCTTTCTCCAGTCGTGGCAAGCGGGGGCCACTCCTCATCGCGGTGCGCGGGCCTCTCACTATCGCGGCCTCTCTTGTTGCGGAGCACAGGCTCCAGACGCGCAGGCTCAGCAGTTGTGCTCACGGGCTCAGCTGCTCCGCGGCATGTGGGACCTTCCCAGACCAGGGCCCGAACCCGCATACCCTGCATTGGCAGGCAGACTCTCAACCACTGCGCCACCAGGGAAGCCCTGTAATTTTTATATACAGAACTTTCACCTCCTGGGTTAAATTTATTCCTAAGTATTTTATATTTTTGTTGCTATTATAAATAGGAATATTTTCTTTATTTCTTTTTCAGATAAGTCCTTTTTAGCGTATAGAAATGCAACTGATTTTTGTATGTTAATTTTGTATCCTGCTTTTTCTGAATTTTACTGAATTTGTTGATTAGTTCTAATAGTTTTTTTGTAGAATTTTTAGGGTTCTGTCTATGTAAGATCATATCATCTGCAAACACAGTTTTACTTCTTTTTTTATGATTTGGATGCCTTTTCTTTCTTTTTCTTGCCTAATTGCTCTGACTAGGACTTCCAGTACTATGTTGAATAGGCATAGTGAGAGTAGGCACCTTTGTCTTGTTCCTGATCTCAGTGGGAAAGCTTTCAATCTTTCACTGTTGAGTATGATATTTGTTGTGGGTTTCTTATCTATGACCTGCATTATGATGAGGTACTTTCCTTCTGTACCCAATTTGTTAAGAGTTTTAACATCTTTAATAGATGTTGAATTTAGTCAAGTGCATTTTCTGTACCTATTAAGATGATCATAAGATTTTAAGCTTTTATTCTATTAATCTAGTGTATCACATTTATTGGTTTGCAAATTTCAAACCATTCTTATATCCCAGGAATGAATCACACTTTATCATGGTGTGTGATTCTTCTAATGTACTGTTGAATTTGGTTTACTAGTATTTGTTAAGAATTTTTGCTTACATAAAACATCATATAGATATAACAATCTGTTTTATGCTAATAACTTAAAGTTGATTGCATACAAAAGCTTTACCCTTCTATTTCCCCACCATAACTTATGTTTTTGATGTCATAATTTACCAACTAAATCTTTCCAACAATATATAGTCTTATTAATAATAGTACAGTTGTAGGTAAATGCTATTTTATTTCTTTCTCCAAAAGTGAAAATATCAGTAGTTCAAATTTTAGCTTTGCCCCTCACTGGCTGCTGGTCTTTGGATATAATTATGGTCAGTGTCTTAATTTCATATGTGTGAAATAAGTGTCTGAATAGATGACTTCCACAGATTTCATAACCACAGCATAGTCTGTATTGTTTGGCAAGAGCTTTGCTTTCTATTTATAAAGAAAGTAAAGAGCTATAGTAGAGAATTACAGTGTATTGACAGAAAGAAGAGTTTGAGGTCAGCCAAAGAGTATGTTTGATTAGACAGGGGCCACAAAGGAAACAAGAGACATAAATTACAACTCTTCTTTAACATAACGCTGTGATCTTTGTCTATAATGTGGGATTTTATGAACACACCCGATCTCGTCTGATCTCGGAAACCAAGGAGGGTCGGGCCTGGTTAGTACTTGGATGGGAGAAACAAAGCTAAAACAAGTTTTCACAAGAATATGCACAGGGACAACAGACAAAAGAAACAGGCAGGAAGAATCCCAGACAAACAACAAATTAATTTCCTTTCAAATAAAAATTACAGTTCGATTACAATATACATAAAGTTCAAACATTCCTAGAGCTTGAAACAAAATGCCCCTAAATTATTTTACCTAATATATAGTTACTTACAGTAGATGGCTAGGTTAAAAAAAAAAAAAAAAGTTTTTCCTTCCTCATCCCAGCCTTGTGCCTAAACTAAGCAGTCCTGAAAATGTAACTTCATGAATGGGTGTTATTTAGCTTGTATCTCTAGAATAGCAGTGTACCAAATAAGAACTTGGACTTCTGAAGATTCTTTGTATGGGGATCCTTAGTTTACAATGTAATATTTCTAAAGAAGGAAAACTGTACAAAGACATTTGTGGTGCCAATTTTTAAAGCATCTTTGCAGATACACCATCGCTTTCAAATCAGGAGTCTGTCTTAATCCTCAATAAATTAGAAATGATTCCTTTTGGTTCAGAGACTTTGAGTCAGATACAAGAATGGTAAAACCTGATGGACCCTAAAATAGTGCAGTTTGTTAGATAAACAGTTACACGTACATTCAGAGTAGTGTCAATTGAGGGTTACGTAATGGCTGTAATGACATCAGTTTTGATTTTTTTTTGGGGGGGGGGCCTCCTCAGAAGTGAACTTGTTAGCTCTCTTAATAAAATAAATGGTAAATAAATAAAGGATGAAAAACTCCATTTTTAAAATGCCTACACTGGGTCAGTCACTATGTTAAACCCTTTGCCTACATTGTCATTTAAGTCTTATGTTACCTTTTGAGACATGATTATTCCCATCTACATGGAAGTAAATTTGTCTAAGATCACATTGAAAATAAGTGGGGCAGAGCTGGGACTTGAGATCAGATTTCTCTGATGCAGTCAGCAATCATCTTCGGTACTATAAGTATTTGTAGTCACAGCTATAAGACCCCACTGGGTCTAATATCTAGAAATCAAAAGCCTGTTCATCTTACTACTAAATTAATTATCTCCAGTTGAACTAGTTATTACCCACTGCCTCTTGTTGGCCTGAAAAATGGGGATAACTACAGTAGTTCTTTCCTACTTCTTAGCCATGTTCTGATGCTCAGTTAATTAATGTTTCTGGGCTGCTTTGAAGCCTTCTTTAGATATTAATGGAGATTTTATCCTATGAATAAGACGGATAGTTTGAGGGTCCTTTTTGCTTCCATGAAGAGGATTTTAACTGCTTACAATTGAACTTCAAGTCCACTTACAGTTCAATATGCTATTCTTGGATATATCTCCTACTAAGTTCAATATCACTTGGATCCAGAATTTTATCTGAAGATAAGTAGTGAATTGAGTACTTTACAAAATGCTATGCAAGCTGAAAATATAATCATTATTAATTTTAGCAATTAGCCTATTTTAGCAGTGTTAGTGTTTTTCATTGCTATACTCATGGACCTTCCTGATTTTATCTCTCATTTTTACTGATCTTGAGCATGTTAATATTATGTGAAAGTTATATATAGCATAATCCTCAATAACTATTCCATAGTTCGTTTTTTTTTTTGATTTGGAAATCTCATTGCATTTAATTCTAATTCTTAACGGAATCTATTAATTAAATTTAGCAATTCATAAGGGAAAATATATTTGAAAATGCGGCCACTCTAAACCAGGGTATTGATCATAATAGGCTACTTTATGCCATGGTAATTAATTAAGCCCTAAGTCCCAAGGCATTAACAAAACAAAGGTTTATTTCTTGTTCATACTACATGTTCCTCGCAGCTTGAGGGGGGCTTTACTCCACATTGTCAGGCAGGGACCCAAATTGATGGAGGTTCTAACATTGTATAGCTGTACCATCTAAAACGATGTAATCTTGGTTACTGTGGCATGGCAAAGAGGAGCTGGAGAATCTTGAATCTTTTATAGTTTTTTCACTGCTTCAGCCCATGAAGTCACAGGGGCCACCCAACAAACGTTTCGCTGGCCAGAGCTAATCATAAGACTCTACTTCACTGCAAGGATGCCAGGAAATACATGGAAGTAAATGAGTTGCTTGGTGAAGTTCATTGTTGTTACCACAAACAGGAACCATTTAAGTCTCAACTGTGTCTAACTAGCCAGCTTTTAAGAGCCCAGTAAAACCACATTTGTTCTTTAGAGTCACTACTATCAGCACAGGTCATTCTTAACCATGTTTACTAAATTCACTTGTGAATGGCACATCCTTGCTTCTACCTTATTTAAGGCAATTTACAGTGCCATAACCTGCATGGTTTTTCTATGACACAGGTTGTAATAATCCACAAAACAATGTAGAAAACTGGGACTTTTAGAGATCAAGTAAATATCCTAAAGCAACAAAGCTAGTAAGTGGTAAAACTGTGATTTCAAAATGGGCCTGTCTGAATATGAGACACTTTGTGTCAACTAAAATGGGCTTCCTTCATGTCACAGACTTAGATTTATGCAGCTTTGAAGGAAATAAGAACAGATTTTTTTTTTTCCAAGCACCAGTTCCTTCCCAAATTAAAGCAACTACCAGATCTCAGCTGTAGCAGCATTCTAATAACTGATCTCTTTTCAAACTCTGAAAGGAGACTATCAATCTATCATGATTCTAGGAACAAATAACATCTCATATAATAAACTGAGCTTTAGTCAAAAGATGATGTGAAGTAGATGGTCCTTACATTATTCTAGGTCATTAGTAGAAATTTACAGACTTCTTTAATATAAGCCAGTACATATTTTGGTGTATAATGTTCTTACTTACCCAAGACCACAATTGAAAACTCTGAGTCTAGTCATTTTCAAGTTTCTTCATGTAGATATACCAAGGAAATGTGATTTCCCCTTAAGCTTATCCTTTGGAACCTACAGGATAATCTAGCTAAAATATGGGAAATAAAAATTCAATGGCATGCTAAATAGGACCATTGTTTGAGATATGTTACATTCAGATAAACTCAGAACTTTTCCTATAATAAAAGAAAATATTTATCATCTTAATTTTGACAGGTTTATGCCTGAGCTATTATACTCTACTTACTTCGAGTAATTCTTTAAACATTAAGTTGTGTTTTGAAATGATTGTTAGGAGCAGAATTTATAATGATACGTAAATCACTTCAAAACACTGATACAAAGAATTGTTAAGAAATTTTTTTTTTTAACATATTTTGAATCTAAAATATTTCTCCTTGAAACAGATTCACAACTAGGAATGTTTGTTCATCCGTGTTTTGTTTACTGGGCTTAGGAATCATATTGTTTCCAGAGCCCTGAGATGGATGTTCAAGGTCTAACATGTTAATATTCCACTTATCCAGAGATCAACTACTTAGTAACATCAATCATCCAGAGCCCCAAGAAACAGAAAGATCCCAGACCAGCTAAACTATATAACACAAAACATATTCATTTATTTAAGGAGGGTCTAATTTGGGACATGCTCAGAGCCTCTTTGTTCATATTTTAGACAGAATTTTACTGTGTGAGTTACTAACTCAATAAGATGGAGGTTGGAATTTTTTTTTTAGAAATTTATTTATTTTATTTATTTATTTTTGGCTGTGTTAGGTCTTCGTTGCTGCATGCGGGCTTTCTCTAGTTGCCGTGAGCAGGGGCTACTCTTCGTTGCAGTGCGCGGGCTTCTCACGCTGCAGAGCACGGGGTCTAGGTGAATGGGCTTCAGTAGTTGTGGCTTGCGGGCTTTACAGCGCAGGCTCAGTAGTTGTGGCACACGGGCTTAGTTGCTCCACGGCATGTGGGATCTTCCCAGACCAGGGCTCGAACCCATGTCCCCTGCATTGGCAGACAGATTCTTAACCACTGCACCACCAGGGAAGCCCAGAAATTTTTAAAGAGAGGAGAGTTATAGAGGCTGGTAGGTTCCACTTCTTTTATATATATACTTTTAGTTGCTACACATATAATTGTAGCCAGAGTAAGAGTCAAGGCCAAAGGTTGACACTTGTATCTGATATAAAGGGTGAGTATTGCCAGGACGTTCTTATCATAGCAAGTATACTTTAGTACCAGTGTGGTGCTAGGGAAAGGGGTAGAGGTGAATAAACACGGATCAGGCATTTAGATAAACACTGGGGCTTACAGGATGCATTGGGATGAATGAGGGGAACAAGCATCAGAGGGCTGAAATAGAAATCATAGAGCATAACACTGAAGTCAAATCACCAAACTCACAATTTTTTTCTTCTAGACTATATGTGTTCTCTTTATAACAGAATAAAACCTTCAAAAGATCAACAATTCATAGCTTAGTTTATGAAAGAGCCTTTTTTGCCCTCATCACAATTTTCTAAATCAAGACAGGAAGCACACAACACCCTGACATTAAATTGAAAGAGGTATATTCAGACATTGTATTTATCCTTCCTTTTCTTCATTTCTAGACAAATATTATCAGCACTAGGTTCTAGCCCTTAAGATAAGTCACTAATCAGACTTTTTTCCTTAAAAAAGTAAAAACCCTTTTTATGGACAGGGAAATGGTAGGAAACTGACACAAGAAAAAAGATCTTAAATTTCTATGTGTCAAAAACAAAATTTGAGATTTTTAAAAATTACAGTTTTTATTTATTTTATTTTTATAGTTTTTTAAAAATTATAGTTTTTAGTAAGTGTTCTGAATATTGAAAATTCTGCCATATATACATGACAGAAATAAATACCCATATATATAGATAGATACATACATACATACATATATTTCTGCACTTTTGACATTGGTGGAATAGGACCAATCCTTCTGTTGATAACTAGAAAAGCTGACATGGATATATATGCTTAAATGTTTGGAATTATTAATGAACAGTCAGAATAGTGAAGAATTAGACATTCTATATTAGTAAAAAAATAGAGTATTTAAATACATAAATATAAAGTAAAGAATAATCAAGACATTCTTAAAATAGAAAAAAACAGGAAAGGAAGAAGTAAAATTGTCACTATTTGTGGATGACATGATACTATATATAGAAAACCCTAAAGCCTCCACCAAAAACCTGTTAGAACTAATAAATGAATTCAGTAAACTTGCAGGATACAAAATTAATATACAAAAATCTGTTGTATTTCTATACACTAACAACAAGCTCTCAGAAAGAGAAATCAAGGAAACAATCCCACTTATAATTGCATCAAAAAGAATAAATTAACTAGGAATAAATTTAACCAAAGAAGTGAAAGATTTGTACACTGAAAACTACAAGAAAATCATGAAAGAAATTGAAGACACAAATACATGGAAAGATATCTCATGCTCGTGGATTGGAAGAATTAATATTGTTAAAATGTCCATACTACCCAAAGCAATCTACAGATTCAATGATTTCCTATCAAAATATCAATGCTATTTTTCACAGAACTAGAACAAATAATTCTAAAGGACCACAAAGGAACCTGCATAGCCAAAGCAATCTTGAGAAAGAAGAACAAAGCTGGGAGTATCACATGCCCTGATTTCAAACTATACTCAAAGCTATAGTAATCAAAACAGTGTGGCATTGATATAAAAACAAACACATAGATCAATGGAACATAAGAGAGAATCCAGAAATAAACCCAGATTTATATGGTCAATTAATTCATGACAAAGGAGGCAAGAATATATAATGGGAAAAGGACAGTCTCTTCAATAAAAGGTGTTGGGAAAACTGGACAGCTACATGCAAAAGAATAGAACTGGACCACTACCTGGCACCATATACAAAAACTAACTCAAAATAGATTAAATACTTGAATATAAGACCTGAAAACATAAAAATCCTAGAAAAAAACATAGGCAGTAAGCTCCTTGACATTGCTCTTAGAAATGGTTTTTGTATATAACTCCAAAGGCAAGGGCAACAAAAGAAAAAAATAAGCAAATAAATAAAACTGCATCAAACTAAAAAGCTTCTGTGCAGCAAAGGAAACCATCAGCAAAATGAAAAGGCAACCTACTGAATGTAGAAGATATTTGCAAATCATATATCCAGTAAGGGGTTAATATTCAAAGTATATAAAGAGCTCATACAACTCAATAACAAAAAAAGTAAAAAATCTGATTGAAAAATGGGCAGAAGACCTGGATAGACTTTTTTCCAAAGGAGACATACAGATGGCCCACAGTCATACAAAAAAATGTTCAGCATCACAAATCATCAGGGAAACGCAAATCAAACCCAGGAGATGTTACCTCACGCCTGTCAGAATGGTTATCATAAAAAAAAAAAAAATGAAAACTAATAAGTGTTGGTGAGGATGCAGAGAAAAGGAAACCCTCATGCACACTGGTGGGAGTGTAAATTGGTGCAGTTACTATGGAAAGCAGTATGGAGGTTCCTCAAAAAAATAAAAATAGAATTACCATATGGCCCAGCAATTCCACTTCTGGGTATCTATCTGAAGAAAATGAAAACACTAATTTGAAAAGATATATGCAAACCTATGTTCATTGCAGCACTGTTTGCGATAGCCAAGATTTGGAAAAAACTTAAGTGCCCAACATTAGATGAACAGATAAAGAAGATGTGATATATATATAAATGTATATATATATATTTATAATGAAATACTACTCAGCCATGAAAAAGAATGAAATCTTGCCATTCAAGGCAACAGGGATGGACCTAGAGGGTATTATGTTTGGTGAAACAAATCAGACAGAGAACGACAAATTCTGTATAATCTCACTTATACATGGAATCTGAAAAACAAAACAAAACCATACTAAACCCAGGCTCATAAATCCAGAGAACATAATGGTGGCTGCCGGAGGGTAAAGGGATTGGGGGGCTGGTGAAATGGGTGAAGGGGATCAAGAGGTAAAAGCTTCCATTTATAAAATAAGTCATGGGGATGTAATGTACAGTACAGAGACTATAGTCATAATATTGTATTAAATTTGTATGGTGACAGATGGTAACTAAACTTACTGTGGTGATCATTTGGCAAGGTATACATACACTCACACTAGGGAGTAAATTCCACATAAATAGGAACCTTATCTTTTTTCTTCACTATTATATTTCTAGCATTTAGAACAATGCCTGACACATGGTAGGCATTTAATAAAATTTTGATGCATGAATGAATAGACCACAATACAAACTATTGTGACAATATCTTTACTCATTACTTCTTTAGACTAGATTTATCAGTGATCACCTAATGGAACAAGTTGTGATCAGCTCAGTTTTGATCTTTTGTTTGTTTAGTTTTTAGTTATAATAAGCCTAGTGGCCACTGTGTTTCAACTTTGGCCCAAGAAATTGTCTAATCTTGTTCATTTAATCCTTAAGTACCTTGTCTCATTAGAAATGATCATTTCTATTTTAATCTAACTCTATACTCTCAAGAAGAATGAAGGTCAAAATTCAAAGAACTGTTTTAATGATAAGTTTAAATTGCTACATCATTTTATGACCTCCTTATTTCCACCATTTAACCCATTTTTTTTAATGCCTTTAAAATGTTTGTTTTCATTGACTTTAAAAGTTTCCCTTGAGGGCAGAGAACATTTATTGCCCTGAACTGTCCCCAGTCGTATTTCTTGGCAGGAATCTAAAAAGGAAGGAGAAGAATGAAGAAGAGATTGTCCATTTTGAGAAATTAGCTTCTACTTTTCCCATATAAAATTATGCTCATCAATTTATCACACATTTATTGAGAACCTACAGAGTCCTGGGTACTTGCTGAGGGCTGAAAAACAAAGACTAAAAAAAGATTTCCTACCTTCAAGTACCTCATAGCCTACTAAGGAAACTTCATATTTTTAGACTGAGTCAGAGGAACATTAATTCATTATATATTTAACAATCTGTTCTGTTAGAAAATATTATTCATAAGTTGGAAAAGAAAAAAGAAATTATTAGGTGTTCTTTCAGTGAAATACTGGGCTTGACTCTACTGTCTGGGCTATTCTGCAACTCTATTAGGGCAGAGTTTAACTTACAGATATTGTTCAATAGAGATGCAAATACTTCCTGTCTGGCAGAAAAATAACTCTAAAAGTTTATTTCTCCTTGAGACATCAACCAGTTTCATAGCCTGTATACCTTACCTTAACATTCTTTTATTAAATTATACATATATCTATGACAGTGGTGTGCTGGACCCAGCTCAGACTAGCTCATGAGAACCAATTATTTAATTTTCAAGAATTTTGAAAGCTCATTGGCTTCTCATTGGTGACTTAAAATCGGCCATGCTTGGAGTTCTTGGACTACAAAATTGGCAGACAATCCAAATCAGGGCTTTTGCATGCTTGTTTGTTTGTTTCCTGGAAAGCCAGGTGAACTGATTTTAATCTCTTATTGGTTCCCTCATTAAATGATGAATGAAATCCAATTAATGACAAATAAAATTTTTGACATGCTTATTTTATGTCTTTATAGCAGCCATGATTTTTAATTTTTTAAAAATTATACTCTAACAGTTGACGTCAATTGCCTTTCTCAGGAATTGTTGACCCATTATTCTACTATGTTAAGGAAGAACTTCATTTTCACTGTCACTGGAACAAACACAGAGTGCTAGCTCAAGGTGGCCTGTTTTAGGAGGACAATCTAAAAGCTTACCGCTGTAACAATTCATCTTAACCAAAGGTTAAGAGTAGATGAAATAATATACAATTCCCATACTGATAAACAATTGAATAACCTAAACTCACCAACCTGACTTTACTGATTCAGGTCTCATTCCCTTTTAATGTATAGCTGATTGCCAGGAAATTACCGTTTTTCAGTATGTTCCCATCGATTTCTGAGGATTTCATTTACTAGTTCAGTTGAGCCTCTGAAAATGTAAATTCAAATCTTCATTTCTCTGAAAAGAGATAACTACTACTCAAAGAGCTTTGTTGTTCTCTTATACAAAGGTCCAAAAAACTCTTTTAGTCCAAGCTTAGCCATAAAGATTTACTTTTTGTTTTTACAGAGCAGTTTAAAAAAATATCGCTTTGGAGAACTAAAAAATGTCTTTTGAGATAATCAAATATAGGTCTTCTTATCCTCATTTTACAGATGAGAAAACAAAGGCCCAGGGCCTTGGGAAATTTCACATGTTCTACTAGGCAATTATGAAATGGCTTGGCTGTGGCATTCTCTGTAAAATATGGAAAACAGATACAGCCTGCTTTAAATGAATAGAAAATAGTTTTATAGCACTAAGTTAAAAAGTATGCAAACAAAATCAAAATCACAAGTGTCAAAATCACAAGACCAAGATTGAAGCTAAAGTTAGGTTCTTAAATTGTTTTATTTTCTGTGCATATTCAGCTAACAACTCATAATTACCAAATCTGGCAAGCAGAGAAAACACTGGGTGATTTGAGATGCTTAGTTTTTGTGTTTAAATTTTTAATTTGTAGATATGCCATGGAGCAAGTTCTTGGCTTTTGACAGAAGTATCAATGTTCTTCAGCTATAGGCTTAATTAGGTGCATGGATTTCTTTATAGTTTGGCCATTTGGCAGTAATACTTTTTTTTCAATATGAGGGTTTGCTGATGTTTTCACATCACCAGTTGATTTTTTTTAAGTCACTATTGTGTTTTTCACAGTTGGATGTTAATTGTGGCTTTTGAAATAATTGTCTAATGAGGCTGAGTAATTTTAAAGCTTTTTCATTGAGTAAAAATGCTTCTGGTAGCCAAGGTAATTTCAGGGAAGCGCTTTGATGAGTGCTGTTTAGGATTATACAAAGTTTAGGATTATACAAAGTTTCTACGGAAAAAAAAAGGCTTAGTTAAGGTAAGTTTGGCTAAAATCTTCCCTTTTGCTTCTCTCTGCACATGGAAAATACAGTTGTAGTAAGTCCAGCTTCATAGATAGCCTGGAAAAAAATAATTGTTATTGGATTGAATTTGCATGAGTTTGAATATCAAATCGAAATACAGAGTATGATACATCATAAGGACTATTATTATTCTCTATTTTCTCGTGACACTGCAAATATGACTTTAATTTACAACATGATTGCTTAGATTTTGTCACTTTCTTGGGTGGCTTCAGGGGAGAAATGAATGAAATAGGAAATAAAACTTTGATCTTATTGTGTCTATCAGAAATAAAGGCCTAAAGGCAAGGCTCTGCTTTATTTGAGGATAATAATAAAAAAAGGTACCTTTGTATTTTCTCCACTTGGCTAGATTGAACTACATTTCCTAGAATGCCCTTATTTAAGTTTCCAGTTAGGATAGTCCATGAGAGAGATTCTTGGGGGACTTAGAGGGCAGAAAGGAAGCACCAGCCATTTTGTAGCTCAAATGTGTTGTTGCTGATTTGCTGACCCGTCTTGTTATTGTGAAACACAGCTGAGCCGGCAACAGTTCTATCTTCCCACGCGTTCTCCTTCAGTTTCTCTGACTCCTGGGCCATGTGTGTGTGTTTAGTTCTGTGAGATACTACCTGGCTTCTTCAAGGCACCCACGTGACCCACACTAGAGGCAATAAAAATTGGCATGGGTTTCAGTCCTTTCCTGTGGAGTTCCAGGCTATGCTTTTGAGTTCCAGTTTGCTCTTGGTCTCCCCCGCTTTACATTTATCTTCCCTTCCCAACTGCTTGCTCTGAAGACTCTAAACTCCAGCATCAGATGTAAACAGCCCTGCAGAGACTAACCAGTTACATAGGGCCAAATCCCAAGTGTATATTATATATATATATAGATAGATAGATATATATATAGATATAGATATATATATATATATCCTAGTGTTTATACTTCTCTGGTTGAACCCTGAATGATACAGTGACCTTTCAGAAATAAGAGAGGCATTTGAATAGTAGAATAAATGCCAAAACAAGAGTTTTAACACAATTATCAAAGATATTAGAGACCTGTTCTACCAACAGTTGCCCACATCCCTAGTTGAATCCTCTCTCATGTAACAGACAAGCTGGGAGAACATACCAACACCATGTGCTTTGAGGGGAATACCAATAGATCCCAGATAAAGAAAAGGGAGTCTAGAACGAGTTACCCTTTTATACCTCGGCAAATGGAAGGTTTGGATAGAGTTGATCCTGTATAATAAGATGAAAAGAAATAGCATGATAAGTAGGTAGAAATTCAGAAGAAGAAAAGTCGAAAGAAGAATCTCAATTATGTGAGACAGAGAAAAAATCCAGTATAGGAAAGAGAAGAAAACATTCCATAGCATTTGTTTTGTATATAGAAAAAATTTAAAAGAAAATGAAATGAGTGAAACAAAATGAGACATTACACCAACAGAATATGATTAATAATGCAGAGCTAAGTCAGTAAATTAAGGATAAAACACTACCAGTCCTCAAAACTAATACAAATTAGAAGAACAAGAAACAACACATTGGGCTAAAACCTAACTGGAAGCATGGAGGGAAGGGTCAAGATAGTGACAGTCATGGCAAATGAAATGACAGTGATTCCATTTGAGAAAGATAACAGATATGGTTAAATGGATAATAGTAATAGAGCCTAAGATTATTTAATGAGTATGATGTTAAGAAGATTATTAGCAGTATAAAAAAAATGTATGCAATGTGTAATAATTTTCCTGCAATAAGTATTTAGAGTGTTAAAAATAATAGTTGTCTTGAGTGAGTTGGGAATTCTCAAATATTCTTGAAAATTTAATTTGATATATTTCTAGAAATCAATTTAAGAATTGAATTATCTTAAATCCTTTCTAAAATTAGAAATGACTACGCTCTCTGGGTTCCGCTTTCCTCTCATAACAGAAAGTTTAATGTAATTGTAAATTAAATTGTTAGTTTCAAATGTGGCACCAAATGCGTTATGAGATAACCCAAAACATAGATTTTCAAAGGGGATATCTCGGAACTGGTTACACCACTTAAAAAATTCCTTACCATCAAGAAGATATAAAAAGGGTCAGGAATTGGATAGTCGTGAGGATCTGTAAAGAGATTTCTTCGAAGAAAACTGTCGCCATATTTGAGTTCTCCACTGACCCCACATACACACAATCATGCACACACACAGGGTTTAGGGATGGGTAGAGCTCTCCTTTCCTCAAGCCTGGAGATCTGGTGGTAACAGAACCACTACATGAGTTTGACATCTCTTCTAGAATTTGAGAAGGACAGGGGACTGGTATCTGACTTCTGCTAGATAGGAGAGTGAGATAGATGGACTGCCAAGCAGAGTGCAAAGTGAAGGAGAGGTGATATTTTGGGTTTGCCTGTGCTTCCAGGGTGGATTTGAACAAAATATTCACTAGTGTTTATTGTGAACCATATGTAGGCCAAGTTGGAGAGAGAGCCAGCCTGGAGCTATTTGACTTCTTCCTAAGAAGACTACCTACATGTCCTGTAGGACTCCAACAGAGAAAGTTTACATGGAAAGGATGACAGGAGAACCAAAGACTGAAGGTAAAGCATCTGTCAAAGAAATAGAATACATCAAGATCAACTGAGTTGCAGTTGGAGTGTCCTAGTAGGAGAGATTTTAACACCCCGTGAAAGGTACATATGAGAGAAAGGTCAGTTTTTCTGACAATTCCACAAAGCCAAAAATTATATTTCAACAATACCAATCAAATCAGAACTTTCTGTTCATTCTCTCTTCCTTCTTTGTGCCAATCTATGTGGTCTTTAAGAATTACTGGCAAGTGAAGAGAAAGGGAATAAATAAAGGAGAGAAACGAAACACTCTACTGCCTAAAAGCAGGTAGTGATTCTCTACAGACTACACTTGTGGGCAGTGATGAGAGAAGCTTGAACAAATATGGATGTGTGATTAATATATCACAATTCCCAAATCAAAGCTATAATTTGCACAGGACCATCTGTTACCTGAGGGAGACTAGAAAATCACAGGGCCATCAGAATTTTTATCCAGTGAAAGGGGAAAACATTTTCCCTAGATAAAAAAATTTAAAGTGACAGTGGGAAATTTTAAATTATGAGCATTTTTGACCTTTAATTAAAGTATAATGAACAGAATATTACACAAATCACAAGGCACAGTTCAATAAAGTTTTAAAAAGCAATCATACCCTTATAACTAGCACTCATACCAAGACATATCACCAGCACCCCCAAAGCCCCACTCATGCCCCCTTTGAATCATCTCAGTCAAAAGTAACCACTTTTCTAACTTCTGACATCATAAATTAATTTTGCCTATTTTTGAACTTTATATAAATAGAATCATATGATATGCATTCTTTTGTGTCCAACTTCATTCACTCAACATTATGTTTATGATAGTCTTCCATATTTTTGCATGTCATTGTAGTTTTCTTCATTCTCATTTCTGTATATATTCTTCTACATCAAAGGTTGACTGTAATATGGGCCATGAGCCAAATCCGACTTACCACCTGCTTGTATGACCTACAAGATAAAAATGGTTTTTATATTTTTAAATGATTGAAAAAAAATCAAAAGAAGAACATTATTTCAGGATACATGAAAGTTTTTGTGAAATTTAAGTTTTAGTGCCAATTAAAGTTTTATTGCACATTCATTTGTTTATGTATTATCTATGGTTGTTTTCAAGCTCCACTGGCAGAGTTGAGAAGTTGTAACAGAGACAGTGTTGACAACAAAACCTAAAATATTTACTATCTGACACTTTATAGAAAAAGCTGACCAACCCCTGTGTTATGTGAATGTAGCACAATTTATTTATTTGACTATTGAAAAGCAGTAGTTTCCGCTTTGGGGATATTGCAAATAGTACTGCTATGAACATTTTTACACATTTCCTTTGTGATCTTATGTGTGCCTATCTGTTACATGTATTACATGTTTTTACTATGAATGGATGTTGAATTTTGCCATATGCATTTTCTGCATCGATTGATATGATCATGTATTTTTTCTTCTTTAGTCTGTTAATATGATAGAGCACATTATTTGATTTTCAAATATTGAAACAACCTTGCATCCCTGTATTTAGCTCCACCTGGTTACAATGTATAATTCTTTTTTATATATTGCTAAATTCTATTTGCTAATATTTTGTTAGAGATTTTTACACCTATATTCAAGAGAATATTCAGTCTATAGTTTTCTTTTTGTACTATCTTCATCTAGTTTTGTTATCAGGGTAATCTAGCTTTATAAATCGATTTGAAGAGTGCTCCGTCTTGTTATAGTTTTTATAAAGATTGGGTAGAATTAATGTTAATCATTCATTAAACATTTGGTACCATTCTCCCCAGAAACCATACGGGCCTAGAGATTTTGTTATGGGAAGTTTTTAAGTTATGAACTCAACTTTCCTATTACTTATGGAGTTATACAAATTGTCTATTTTATATTGAGTAAGTTGTGGTAGTTTGTGTTTTTTGAGGACTTGGTCCATTTTCATCTAAGTTGTCAAATTCAAGTATATAGTGTTGCTTGTAGAATTCTCTTATTATCCTATTATTTCGTGTTTAATTCCTGAATTGTTAAGTTATACCTTGTCTCTTTCTGTCCCTTTTACTTTTGCCTCTCCTACTGTTTCTCCTACCTGTGCGCACCGCTAAAAGGATGCTGTTATAAAAAAATTCAACATTAGTTTCAGAGGAAAGCAGGAAAACTACAGAATGTACAATATTTCATTCGGCTATCAGCTAACTTTTAAAATATAAACAATAGGAACTGGGCAGTTACTCTTGTTGAAAACAAGGATAAACTTATCAAAATGCCCTAAGCTTTTAAATTTTAACGATCTAATTTACTTTTCTTCTGTCTCAGCTGGGCCTTTAGGGGATCCTAGAGAAAAGGGCACAGAACACATGACGGGATTTTTGCTGTGACTTAACTTCTGTCATTTATACCCTAATTGAAGTGAGAAAAATTCTGTGGGAATACATAGTGCCTCAACTTAATCCTAAATCATCTGAGAGGCCTATCTGACCTTTCTTGAGAGCTTTGCAAGGCAACTGAGTTGTCCCAGTCCTCTGAACAATTCCTTCACTCTCCTCTTTATAAACAGATGTTGACAGACCAGACTGTTCTGCAGGATATGATTCTGTTTCCCAGAAGCATAACACTATTTTCCACAGAAATACATCATGGGAAGGAACTCACACACACACTTAAAATACAAATTTTAAGGATGGCAGAGTATTGATGTATGGGTGATAAAAAATAAATAGATTGGGAAACAAGAGACCTAAATATAAACACTATTCTATCATTTGGACTTTAAGCAAATCCTTAAAATGTCCCAGTTTCCTGTTTGCTAGATGCATATATTTTTCTGCAGCCCTCAACCTTGGGGAGAGTAATTACCAAAAGAACACTTACCAGACATTGAGTCATATAGAAGTAAGTTGAAAGAGATGTATGCCACTAGTTAACCTAGTTCTTCCTAGTAGTTAGTTGTATGATTTTTGGGACACTTATACATGGCTAAGAGTAGCCCACTTCATGTTTATGAAATGTTTGTTAAATAAGATTATAGCATTTTAGAAATTTTGCCAAATTATCTCATTTGAAAGATAAGAAATCCAAAGATTGGAGCCATTTAATCAACTCAGTGATAGAGTCGGGTCAAGAAGACATGTCTCCTAGAACTTTTCCAGCCCTCTTTCTATTGTATCCCCATTTTCTTTAATTTAGCAATCTGCAAACAACAGCTTACATATTACTGAGAACAATAATTGTATAATGCATTCATGCATGACATATATCCCTTTCTTTTGCAACAGTTCTTACTGGAACATCAAATTTTAAGATAAGAGTATCGAGTTAATGAAAATTTGTAAATAAATATGAGCCAGTCAAATAGGATGAATTAAATCTCAATCATTGTGAGTGGAGAGTTTGTACTTAAATAATAAGATCATGCTCTTTTTACATAGCTAGCTATGTGAGTTCCAAATGAAATTAGTGTAGTTTTCTTCATCTTCACTACTTGAAAGAGTAAATACAATTTGGCCTTCTTTATTTTGATTACTTTTTACCATGAGAGTATGTATCTTTGCGGGTACAATTAAATGAGGCTCAGAGACCTATTCAATCTGAGAGTTGGGAAAGAGTGTAGAAGTTGCCTAGTCTAACTTTACTATTCATGAAAATAATGTTTATTTAACCAACTTTATTAAGGAATGATATATCTGACATATATAGAAAAGCAAACAGGGAATCAAGCTGATAGTCTAGGGTCTTAGTGAAAGAACCAGCAAGAGTTGGATATAGGTAGAGGCAGCTTGGAGACAAACCAAAGCAGATGGCAGATTTAAGAGACGATCTAGGCCTAAGGTAATGGTAGAATCAGGTATAGATAAAATCAGCAGGGCAAGAAAGAGATCAGGCATAGTGAGTAAAGGTTCTGGGTCACTAGGCTAGAGAAACTTAGCATTGTGTCAATGTCCTCCAGTCAGACTTCAGCAAGAGGCCTGTAGTTAAACAAGTGAGTGTGTTACTTGTTGCAACAAGAGAGAATGCTCACTGTGAAAAACACCGGGGCATCTAAGGAAGAGTGCATTAGAAATAACCTATTATACTTCGGCTTTGGTTGGGTAATTTGGGGAATAATTCAAGATAATGAATATTCACTATTGACTGGGTTTTCCGAAAAGTGGGAACAATTTTACAATTACGTATCTCATAAGTCTTACCTACAGGGAAGGAAAACTAAAGTGAGGCTAAAGTTGTAATTGGTAAAGAAGCAGCAATCATTCATGTTAGCCAGAAGGGGGTGTTTGGTAATTTTTGTGGTTAGGACAGTGTTCACATTTTGCCTGCATTTAAACATGATTAGAGAGCAATCTTGTTTTTTATCTTCATCCATCATAGTCTTAGAGTAGCCTAGTCTGATGTTGATGTTCTCTGGAATTACTTATGTTCAACAAGAGAACACCAAGACCTAGCTTTGGGCTCCAGGTCCAAGGCCTGGCTGATTACGCCAGGCCAGATCCTGAAGGTCGGGGGCTGCTTTTCTCTTTATCAGTTGGAAATGGTCCAGGAAACCAGATAGCTCTATATAAAAGTGAGTATAATAAAGAGAAATCACACTCAAGTCCTTATTCCCTTTAAGTCTAGTAAGTTATACTGAGTTAAGCTCAATTTTAGAATATTGCAAATAAGATTAATTAAAAGTTTGCTATTTGGCTTTCTCTGTTGATATGAGTGTGTCTTGTCTGGATGGAAGGGCTTTAGTACCATGAGTCATAGGAGTGTGTGACTGAAAACCAGACCTGTGACAAGGTCGTGACGGAGGTTCTGAAAGTTGGCCAAATATCATACTATATTGGAGCAAGTTTGGACTTCTATGAAGGCTATCCCAGATATTCATCAAACCAGTGCCAGCATGAGGGTATGGATAAAAACTTAGATATGCAGAATCATGAGCAACACATTAAAAAAAAAAAAAAGAAAAGAAATGTCTGGCTAAAAAGAAAAGCCCCCCAAAATTTTAGAGGAAGTGTCACTCTCAAGTTAACTCTGAGCCCATATTGCCAGCCTTATGTTACATGGCCCAGGCCAGTGCCTTCCAAACTGATCTACATAAAGGTATCTCAGGACTGCCATACACTTGTGATTCAATATTGTTTTTATTTTTAGTTTATAGCAGTACTGAAAAAAAAAGTATACACACACTTAATGAATTATATGCTAAATTTTAACAGTGAAGAACAATGAAGACAATCAACTTGTTACCTGATGATGGAAATCTAATTCATATAGCTGAAGATCTCAGAAAGAACAGAGATCTGTTCACATAAAATTTTCCTAATTAGTATACCTCCACTCTGTATTATGCTGGCCGTAATTAGTGACTAGGTAAGAATTAGTATCATGTGATAATGCACGTCACCCAGCTGAGTGATAATGGAGTAGGATTTCTTTATAAATTCTGGATACTAACCCCCTTATACACATTGCAGATAATGCACTTTGCTATTATAATTTTTATTACTATTCTTAGTTTTCAAGTGTATTCCTGACAGTTGAGATTGTCTGAAAAGCTGCTGCAGGTAAGTGTTCCTACAATTAGGGGTTTTTCCCCTCTTTATAAGCAAAGTCATCTGACTTGAGATGATTTAAAGCCTAAGGCAGAATTTTCACCCTTTATTATATACAAAATGGAACAAACATAAGTGAAAAAAAAAATTTAAGCAATAAACTTACACTTGATCAGCTTTAATTTGCTTTTTGCTAAAGTAATCATCTTAGAAGTTAATGTAATAGTACCCTTCACATCTCTCCCTAAATTAGCTTATTTGGGAAAATTATTTCAGAGAGATTTCAAGTTATGCTAAGTCTCTTCTAAAACAAATATATTCTTCTGTCAATGAAAATTGGGAAGAATAAAGGGCACATTAACATACAAAATATACCAAAAAAATAGTGCTGAAAAATCAAACCCTCTTGTTGCTAATTTTGGTAGCAAAAGCAACTCTATGGATTTAGCACACTGTGTACGTTTTGCTAACAGACTAAAAGGTTAAACAAATTTAAACTGTTAGAATGAAACTAGTCCCCCAAGCTATTTCAACTTAATTTCTCTGGTGAATCCAAAGAGAACAAAAATGTTTGGCAGCTTGTTCTTTCAGTGTAGAAGTAGCCTTGTATTTTTTGTAGATGTTGATTTCTAAATATTTGTCATTTGTTCATTTTTTTGCTCACCTCTAGTATCCTGATGATGCTAAAGCTTGTTCATTTTATAAGATCTCTATTACTTGAGATGGGAAGACATTCAGAATTCAAATAAAGATTTTTATAAATTTGTATTCCTAGAGTTCTAGAGATAGTGTTTTAAAAATTTTTAATAGAATTGGCACAAAATACTCCTTCCATTTTATCAGTACAAACTGTCCATTGACCTAATTAATTAGAAGTGCTGTTCTCTGAATTTTTGCTTATTAGTCCCATATGCTTCATAGAAAAGTTCAGGCGGAATGCTAAGAGGATAGAATATCAATAGCCTCCAAAACCAAACTATGTTTGACTTTTAGGCCTGAAACAATATTATGGAGGAGGAGAAGTTTGTCTCCAGCAACCTTATCTCCCTTATCCCCACTCTTTCTTCTTCTAAGCATTCCTCCCAACCCCTCTTCCCCCAACACACACACTTGCCCACCTATGCACTCCCCCTCCACATAGACAACATGTAAATGAACAGGAATGGCTGTGTTCCAATAAAGCTTTATTAACAAAAACAGGCTGTGGGCCTAATATGACCCATAAGTCATAGTCGGCCAACATCTTCCCTAGAGCCTTAGTGATATAGCCCATTAGCTGTGCTCATTCACTCACTCACTCACTTCCTCATTTAATAAAGAATATAGAGCCCCTACTATGTGTCAATTACTTGACAAGGCTTATTACATATTGGTACAAAGATGACTGAGACAGTTTTTCCCTGTATGAGCTCAGAGTTCAAGGGAAAGATAGATTCGTCAAAAAAAATCATAAGTTGATAAGGTAAGTGTGTGTCACTTTAGATTTGTTCTTGTTGTTGCAAGTGGCCAGCAAACTTTTCCCAAATGGTTTAAGCAAAAGATAGTATATTGGTTCGTGTAAGCTAAGGTTCAGGAGACATTAGAGAAAGGGACCTAACCAGGGCCCATCTGTTATCTCTGCTTTTCTTGAGTGGACTCCATCCTCAGACTCCATGTGGGATCGCAAGAAGATTCAAGGTCATATCAACACCACACTTCATAGCAGAATAAATAATCTAGCTTCATGATAACATAAAGTTCTGGGTTTATGTCTTCTTGGGTCTCCTAAGATGATTTGAGTCATGTGCCCAACCTAAGCCAATCACTGTAGATGTGGGGATGGAATATGCTGAGTGATTTAGTTTAGGTCAGCTTCTCCAATCTGGGGAATTGAGGAAAGCTTCACCTAAAGCACATGGGCTGAGTGGAGAGGGCTGATTTCCCCAAAGAAAAATTGGGTACTATTATCATAAAATATGGATGCTGTGTGGCCAAAACAACCAGTGTCCATCACAAAATAAAAATTTAGAGTGGGCAAACAGCCTTTGGAGCAGTTGTTTTGTCATTCTGCTGGGATGGATCATTGCCTTCTTCTAGGTGACTAGGATACTGACTTGTACACAGTCCATCACTAATATCCTACCCCTGTCCCTTGTACCATTGTTCATTACAGTCGGTTTGCCTCTCCAAACTCTCTACAGGTGGGACTGCCACTCTTGACCTTAGTCTCCATGACTAAGCCATTGATATCTACTGCCAAACCTCCCTGACATGAGTTGCTTGCTCACAAGGATCTACAGATAACCAAATCCCCTCACCTATAGTCTGTCCACCTACTGGGATAATTGGTCACCAGGCTGGATGGCCTTAATTGTCTGATCCAAGGACAATGTAAAATTGGCATGATTTCTGGCCACTCAAAGCCCTCTGTGGCTGTGCTCCCAGCTCCATAGTCCTAACAGGAACAAGTTGTTGATGTGTAATTTCAGACATCCATAAAAGAAGTTTAATTGGCAGGGAAAAAGCTCATCTTAGCAGCCAGGATTCATAGATGCAACTCTTCATATTATACGTGCATAAACCCAATCCTAATCTTAGAATTAAGGCTAACAACAACAATAATATAATTATAACAGTAGTAATATAACATTAATTAAATGCTTACTATATACCCAGGTTCAGTTCTAAGTGTATATATTAACTCTTAATCCTCACCCCAACACTGAGTGGTAGATATAATGTTACCCTTACTTTATAGATGAGGATCTTGGAGTAGGGAGTGTTTAAATACCTCACTTATCTAGAACGTGCACAGTCAGGATTTGAACGCCGGCAGCCTGGGTTCCACCTTATGTTAGGATTCTGCCACTGATAGACATTGTAGGACTCTGTTTCCAATTGCTGTGAAAACACAACTTTCCAGCTCTGGCATCAGGTACATTTTAAGAGGCTCAGGATAATCAGCTGCAGAGTAAGAAGTAAACCCCCTTTTGTTCAAAGATCAGGGCCATATCTAGTCGTCTTAAATTCTAACATAATATTTTCATACACCGTGCTACAGCATGTTGGAGCATTTTAATTCTCTCTCATGTCTTTCTGAGCAATTGTTAAATGGGAATAACTATTCATCTACCTTAAAAATGACTTTTAACTAAAAATTAGATTATGATATCTATCTGAAATATAAAAATCTGACTGAAATTTTTTTCCATGAAGATATTATAATTATACTAGATAATTACATTTATAAAACAAGTGCCTAACAAGGGATGATAGTGCCTCTAAAGTAGCTAAAATTCAAATCTAATGTTTCTTCTATCTTACTTGTATGGATATTTTTAAAAGGTATAGTGGTTTTTTCTTGGGTTTTAACAAAGTAATACAATGTAAAATGCCATTTTACCAACTTATTTTAGTAAATTATTATACCTGTAAATTTATGATTGAAAGTAATTTGTGGCCTGGCTTTTAAAAGTGTGTGTGTGGGTGTGTGTTTGTGTGTGTGTGTACATGCACACACATATGTGATGTCTTCTGTGGTTTGGAAATGTGAGGAATTTTGTTTTTCTAAAATTAAAATAACAACTTAGCAGGAACATAAGTTTTGGATCATAAAACAAGACTATTGAGTAATAATTCTACAAAAGCACACGGAAATTATTGCTAATAAATGAATTCATGTTGTTTTTAGTATTACTTTGCTACAACATGCATGTCTTTTCATTTTGGATGTAAATGCTAGACTTGCTTGATTGTATTTTATAGATCTCTCACTGTTTTCCTCTTCAATAGGACATCCATATGAATATTAAGCAACCATGGAGCAGGAATGAATCCACCATTCATTTCTAAATGTATATAATTTCAGCAGATTCACGGGAGTATGAAAGAGTTAGTGGTAGTTTTGGCAAATGAGAGTGGAATTGTTTCAATTTTAGGAATGAATTGCTTTTTATATTTATCGCTTTTCTGTGTTTGTAATAAAAGTGATATTCATAAAAAAGGTGAAACAGTACAAACCAAAGTTATTTTTTAAAAGTAGACGATCATTTCCAGAAATGATGGAAAGATGAGTTAATGCATCTTTTACCCAATTTCTGGTTGTGTATATTATCAACACCTTTCCTTCCCTCCATTAATGCAGGCTAATTACACTATCTCATATGTTACTTTCAAAAATATATGTTAAAATTTGAATTGACTTCAATGAACTTTTTTATTCATAATACTAGCTAACGTTTCTTAAGTTTTTAATATGTGTCAGGCACTATTCACAGTAACTAACAATGATTATCTCATTTAATCTTCATAATCCTATTAGGAGGTTACTGTTATTATTCCTGTGGTATGGATGTGTATTCTGAGACAGACTGGCTAAGTAACTTACCCAGGGTCACACAGCTAGTAAGTGGTAGAGCTAGCTGAGAACCCAGGCAATCTGATTCCAGAGACCACACACTTAACAATTCATTGTTTTGCACCCATCAGAAAGAATTCTGCTGAAAAAATTAGTTGAAATACTCTCATTTCTGAAGAACGTTTGCAATATAGCCATAGGGTTTATGCAGCTACTTTATTGCTCTGCAGTTGATATCACATTCATCAAATAGTGATATCTATTAAGCATTAATCTTTTTTGCTCTTTTTCTAGTATAGCACTCATTCCTTTTCTTATATGTGCCTTCTGGGATTTGTCCCTGCCCAATTAAAGATGATAGCAGCAGAGTACCTATTAAAATGAAGTAGAATCTTAGACGTGAGCAAAAGGAACCCTGCATACCACAAAGGCACAAAACATACAAATTCATTAAAAAACTCCTAGGACTGTGTATTACTCCGGAGCTGGTATTTAACATGCACACAGAAAGGCCTGTAACTCTAGATATATCTGTTCTCAATATGAACACCATTCAAGCCCCAGGGAATTGCTTTTAAGTTTTGTGCTCTTTGATTATAATTACATTTTATTTTTAATCTTTAGGTTTTTACCATCAATAAAATGCAAATTATGTGAAAAATTTGATTAAGACAATATAAGTTATGCATAAAATAGGGACAAAAATGAAATTTATGGAAGAATATATAGCAATTTATATAATATGTATATCTTTATATTTTTTATGTATCCAAACACAGCTGGTTCCCCAACACAACACCCAAACATACACAATAATAAATAAATTCAGTCCTCATTAACATTTTGCCAACTCTGAGATCTATAAAAAACAAAATTTTACACATTTGATTTTCTGTCACATTGACAATACATTTTTCAAGATGAAATAAAGCATATTTTCCTTTATAATTGCTTGACTTGTAACTCTTAAATATTTAAGCATGTAGTAGGTGGGCCTCCATTTGTTCTCATGGTCCAGGCACCACTAATGTTTGGGGCAGCCCAGCTTGAATGTATCTAATAGAATGTCCCTACCATAGTGATTTGATGCTCACCTTTACCCATTTAAAAAATTAATCATCACATTTTTCTTAAAGAGTGAAAAAATGTCATTGTTCCTTTCTTTGTACTCAAATTTCCATTTCACTTCCCAACAGTTGTTTATCGTAATGCAGTACTCCTAGTAAATATATTTATACTCAAAGGCCTGTTATTAACCACTCTATCAATCTTTTCTGCAAAAAAATTATATAAATTGAAATTAATTTTTTTATTCTTGTGGCTATAAGGCTTCACAGGTTAAAAGCACATTTGTGAACTGAGTATTATTACTAGCAATATTAATATACAAATGATGAAAATATATCAAAAGTTTTGATAAAAATATTGGACACAAAAAATGTATCACTTAATGAGATAGCTGGGGAAGTTTTAATTGGTTCATGTATCCATGTATGCATATTACTTGTTTTTAGGTTTTAGCACCCATTCTACTCTACGTGTTCATTTTTTAGAGCTATAAGTTCTGAGAAACCTTCTTTACATAAATAAGTAGAGGGACGAGAAGGGGATTTTAATTCTCTATCAACCATATCTGCCTTCAATTTTCTTGAAAAGAAAGGATTCAAACTTAACAACTTTCCACTGCCACCACATTGATCCAGCCATGAATCCCCTCTTGCCTGGATTATTACAACAGGACCTTAACAGGTGTCCCTGCTTCCATTCTTGTCCCCTGTCAATCTATACCACATTATTATCATCTATATCACATTGTATTATAACAGCTACAGTGAGTCTGTTAAAAGAAAAGTCAGATCATACCACTCCCCTGCTTAAAATCTCCCTTGGCTCACCATGTCACTCAGAATAAAAGCCAAAAAAAGCCTTCAAAGATCTGCATGATCTGATCTCCTTTCTCCTCTCTAACCTTATCTCCTATTCTCCATCCTCATCCAGTGCACTGCATGGTCCACATGCCCCCCAACCCTCTACCTGGTCTCAGAGAGCCTGGACACCAGTTTTCTCTCTTCCCTCAACATTGTCAGTTACCTTCCTTCATATAAGACCTACTCCTTCTAGGTGAAGCTAAACTTTCAATACCTCTCTCCTTCCATCCCTGTCCTTCCCACTAGTCATCTCCCATTTTCCTACTTGAATTTTTTTTCTCTAGCAACTATCACTAACATGCTAGATATTTTATATTTTAAACTTGTTTATGGTTTATTCTACCCACCAAAAAATAAGTCTTATGAGGGTAGAGATTTTGGAGTGTCATTAAAGACTATCGCTCCATGTCTGGAATATAGTATGTGCTCAGTAAATACTTTTTGAATGATTGCATTGGTATTCTATACTGCATAACAAATTACTACAAAAGTAGCAACTATGAACAATATGCATTTTATCAATTCAGTTTCCTTGGGTCAGGAGTCCCGGCTGGCTTAACTGGGGCCTCTGCTCAAGGTCTTGCCAGACTGCAGGAATCTCATTAGATGTCAGCGGGGTAGTATTATTTCCTGAGTCCGATGGTTCTCTTCCAAGGTGGTCATTGGCAGAATTCAGCTCCTTGCAGCTTTAGTACTTGGTTGCTGGCTCTCAGCTTCTAGAGACACCCACAGTCCCTTGGCGCACGTTGCTCTCACAAGCCCTCTCAGGGCATGGCAACTTACTTCCTCAAGACGAACAGAAAAATCTCTCCCTCTGGTGTGTTAAGATAGTTTTATACACTGTAATGTAATCTTGGCAGTGGCTATCCCATAATAGCCCACCCATTCTCCAGGGGAGAGAATTATACAGAGTGGTGTAGTTCAGGGGTTGAGAATCTTGGGGACCATCCTAGAATTCTCCTTACCACAATGACTGAATAAAAAAAGGAAAAGATAACACTTATCTCATGGTGTCTTAAATAAGAAGACTTAAAGATACCATTCTTTTAAGTGTCCCTGTTATTTGAAACCTGGAGGCTTTTGTAACCCATAAGAAGATTCAGTCTGGGTGGGAGTAAAGTAGGACAAGGACACTTATGAAAGAGAAAGGAGAACACCTTGACATCACTCAGGCAGATCAGTTTCAGGGAAGTGTATCCATGGAAGTTAAGACTCTGGAAACTGAATTCCCTTAAAACTATCTGTGTCCCTGTCAAGTCTCCGGATACCCTCCAGACATAAGTACTCTTCAGTTTGAAGACTGCTGGGACAGTCTATTTTAGGGGTGTCCCTTATATAAAACATCGACAATCACCTGACACCATGACTTGCCTCCAGCCATGGTTACCTTGAGTTGCTATGATAAGATGTAGTTGCTAAAATAAAAGGACTTCTACTCACCCATTCCTAATGCCAGGTTATCTCTACTTTCTAATTCCTTGATCATTTTCTTGAAAGCATCTCAAGTAGTCACCAAACTTTCATTTTATCTTTCAGCATACTTTCTCTACACCCTCACTTTTTTTTTGCTTTAGTTTTTGTAACAGATCCAGCACTATCATTTTTATACATCTTCTCAGCCATTAAGGGCCAAAATATATAACAAAAATAAAGACCAAGAGTTGGAAACTACTTGTCGCAGAATCCACTCATCTCTGATGGTGAGGGGAGTGTGATGAAGAAAGCTCATTGGCCAAGAGTGTACAATACCCTCTGTAGAACTAGATTTCATTGGCTGAAAACACATGAGTAGTCAAATCATGAGGAATTATAAATAGATGTGAATGTGCTCAAATGAACATATAGTCAATCTGTTGTGTCAGAATGTTTTCATTGGGATTTATACACACATACCTACGTGTGTGTGTGTGTGTGTGTCTATGCGTGAGTCTCAGGAATAATTTGATATTAGTAACATTATAGCAAGTCAGTTTCATGGTGTTGTTAAAGTAGGTATATGGTTGGGGAAATAATAGTTGAGTTGGAAGTGTCTAGTGATATAAGAAGACACACAATGGGGAAACAGGTGAAGCTGAGTCACATTAGTGGAGCAGTGAGGGGAGATCCAAAAGAAGAGAACCTGAAGCTGAAGAAGTGTCAGAATTACCTGATCATTAAAGTTAGTCTGAAACCTGAAAGATCTTTTCAATTCCTAAACATTAGCACCATCACCAAGAGGTCTGGCTGTTCTATGTTCTGGAAGGATTTCCAGCTCCCTCATTGCTAAGAAGAATTCTTAAAATAAGTTCTCAGTTTTGAAAGTAACCTGGGTCAATTTCTGTCCCTTCTGATAAGGATATTGCCTTAGAGATTTTTGGGGTTTTTTTAATATATTTATTTATTTATTTTTGGCTGTGTTGGGTCTTCGTTTCTGTGCGAAGGCTTTCTCTAGTTGCGGCGAGTGGGGGCCACTCTTCATCGTGGTGCGCGGGCCTCTCATTGTCGTGGCCTCTCTTGTTGCAGAGCACAGGCTCCAGACACGCCGGCTCAGTAGTTGTGGCTCACGGGCCTAGTTGCTCCGCGGCATGTGGGATCTTCCCAGACCAGGGCTCGAACCCGCGTCCCCTGCATTGGCAGGCAGATTCTCAACCACTGTGCCACCAGGGAAGCCCAGAGATTTTTAAAAAATAGTATTTGTAATATGCTTTGTTTGTACCAAAATAGCACAACTGGATTACTGACTGTATATTTTAAGTTATAAATGTCTTAACCTACTTCATAGAAATATGATTTTGTTTTTTAAAATTTGTGTTTATGTGTATGGGAAAATGTCTGGAAAATATGCCAAAATATCATCCATAGGTAATTCTGGGATTATGAGGTTTTCTTTAATCTAAACTTTTCCTCTTTTTCCTATCTATATTTTTATTTATTTATTTTTCAACAATAGTATGGTCAACTCTGCCTCAAAAACAAAACACATCTTTGTTATTTTGAAATAAAAAGTTGTTTTAAAAAGCTACTCATAAAAAAATCCAGAAGGACTCTTTGTAGAAATATGCTTCAGAGAGAAATTATGTATTTTTAAGTGAATTAAGGATTCACTTAAAATAGAATTAACACTCTAAGAAACACTCTAACAAAATAGAATTACCCCATTAGATTGTAAGCTCCCAGCAAAAGGACCTCTTCTGTGCTGTTCATTTGTGTGTTCCCAGTATCTGGAAAGATACTTGGCATTAAGCAGTTGCTTAATGAATATTTGCTGCATGAACAACTCTCCTCACATAATACAACTGAAATATTAACACATGTACTTATTATTACCACAGTTGCACATCTCCTATTAATTTCTAAATAACTTGAGAAGAAAGTTATATAGAAGGACTTTCAGTCTGTGCCTCAATATTCCTTATTGATCTGAGGATCTAAAAATGTACTTCCTGCAGCATAATTGCATTTTTTATAACGCTGTAGATATATTGTCACCTGTTTACTCATATGTATTTATGTATTTACTGGACACTGTCTGATGTGCCTGAAACTGCTGAGGACTAGGGTACTGTGTACATGGATGAACCAGACAGACATGGTCTCTGTTACCATGGCCTGTATAGGCTCATGAGAAAGATGATAGACAAAAGACAATAGACTCGTAAGCACACAAAGAGAGATTTACTTTCAACTGTAATAAGTAAGCATGATGGAGAATGACACCCTACTGCTGACTGAGTTAACAAGTTAAAGTCTCTTTGAGGTGGTGATGTTTAAGAAGACAGCTGACCAACAAGAAGTTAAAAGTGATGCAAGTGATGCAAACTTTATGGAGAAGTATCATTCCTGGCAAATGGAACATGGCATGAGAGGCTCCAGAAGTGTGAATGAGACTAGTACATTTAAGAAGCAGAGAGAAGGCCCATGTTGTCTGGAACATTTTGAGCAAAAAGAATATGAATATATGACGTGAGGTTAAAGAATAAGGCTGAGGATCAGATCATATGAATTCATGTTGTCATGATAAGGATCTGAAGTTTCATCTCATGTGGAATGGGAAGCTACTGAAGAACTTTGGGCAAGGTAAAAAATTTGATCAGGTTTTATTTTTTTAATATTTTTTAATACATTTGTGTGGAAAATGTATTGGTGGGGGAACAAGACAAATACAAAGAGAAATTTCTCACAAGAATTTTGCAAATATTACTTATTCTCTTTTCTTATTGGGAATAGAGATATTGATTGAGATTACTACAGTTATCTAGGTGAAAAGTGAGGGTTGCTTGGACTAGAATAGTAGCTGTGAATATGTGAAGTGAATAGATATTTTGGAGACACAATTGACAGGATTTGTTAAAAGATCAGAAGTGGCTACGAGAAAGAGACAGGAATGAGAGTTGACTACCAGGATTCCAGCTTGAGAAGATCAGAAAAACAGCTCTGGAAAGAGAGATGAAGAATTTAATTTTGAAAAAGGGAATGAAAACACACTTGATCCATGCAACCTCTTGTAACTTCAAAATTGGAATAAATTGGATAAATAAATTTATAATTGAATAAATAAATCAAAATTGGAATAATGCAAACATTGGGATGACCCCTTCACATGGATGATTCACACATTAGTGAAGTATTGCATAGAAGAACAAGGAGAAAAAGAGGAAGAAAAAGAAGAAAAGAAAAGCTGATCACACTCCTAATAGGAAAAGTATAAGGAAAAACCAAACTAAAATAAATAGTAGAGGACCTTCAAGATGGTGGAGGAGTAAGACATGGAGATCACCTTCCTCCCCACAAATACATCAAAAGTACATCTACATGTGGAACAACTCCTACAGAACACCTACTGAACGCTGGCAGAAGACCTCAGACTTCCCAAAAGGAAAGAAAATCCCCACGTACCTGGGTAAGGCAAAAGAAAAAAGAAAAAACAGGGACAAAAGAATAGGGATGGGACCTGCATCTCTGGGAGGGAGCTGTGAAGGAGGAAAAGCTTCCACACATTAGGAAGGCCCTTCACTGGTGGAGATGGGGGTGGGTGGTGGGGGACGCTTTGGAGCCACAGAGGAAAGCGCAACAACAGGGGTGCAGAGGGCAAAGCGGAGAGATTCCTGCACAGAGGATCGGTGCCGACCAGCACTCACCAGTCCAAGAGGCTTGTCTGCTCACCCGCCAGGGTGGGTTGGGGCTGAGAGCTGAGCCTCGGGCTTCGGAGGTCAGATCCCAGGGAGAGGACTGGGGTTGGCTGCGTGAACACAGCCTGAAGGGGGCTAGTGCTCCACAGCTAGCTGGGAGGGAGTCCAGGAAAAAGTCTGGACCTGCCTAAGAGGCAAGAGACCACTGTTTCAGGATGAGCGAGGAGAGGGGATTCAGAGCACTGCCTAAACGAGATCCAGAGAAGGGCGCGAGCCGCGGCTATCAGCACAGACACCAGAGATGGGCATGAGATGCGAAGGCTGCTATTGCAGCCACTAGGAAGCCTGTGTGCAAGCATAGGTCACTATCCACACCTCCCCTCCCGGGAGCCTGTGCAGCCCACCACTGCCAGGGTCCCATGATCCAGGGACAACTTCCCCAGGAGAACACACGGCACACCTCAGGCTGGTGCAATGTCACGCAGGCCTCTGCCGCCGCAGGTTCGCCTGCATTCCATACCCCTCCCTCACCCCAGCCTGAGTGAGCCAGAGCCCCCTAATCAGCTGCTACTTTAACCCTGTCCTGTCTGGCTGAGGAACAGACACCCTCAGGCGACCTACACACAGAGGCGGGGCCAAATCCAAAGCTGAACCCCTGGAGCTGTGTGAACAAAGAAAAGAAAGGGAAATTTTTCCATGCAGCTACAGGAGCAGTGGATTAAATCTCCACAATCAACATGATGTACCCTGCATCTGTGGAATACCTGAATAGACAACAAATCATCCCAAAATTGAGGCGGTGGACTTCGGGGGCAACTATAGACTTGGGGTTTGCTGTATGAGACTGACTAGTTTCTGATTTTTATGTTTATCTTAGCTTAGTGTTTTAGCACTTGTTATCATTGGTGGATTTGTTTATTGGTTTGGTTGCTCCCTTCTCCTTTTATTTTTATTATTTTTTTTTTATTTTAATAATATTTTAAAAATTGTTTTTATTTTAATAACTTTATTTTACTTTATTGCCTTTCTTGCTTTCTCTTTCTTTTCTCTCTTTTCTTCTGAGCCGTGTGGCTGGCAGGGTGTTGGTGCTCCAGCCAGCTGTCAGGCCTGAGCCTCTGAGGTGGGAGAGCTGAGTTCAGGACACTGGACCACCAGAGACCTCCTGGCCTCATGTAATATCAATCAGCGAGAGCTCTCCCAGAGATCTCAGTCTCAATGCTAAGACCCAGCTCCTTTCAATGACCAACAAGCTCCAGTGCTGGACACCCCAGGCCAAACAACTAGCAAGACAGGAACACAACCACACCCATTAGCAGAGAGGTTGCCTAAAATCATAATAAGTTCACAGACACCCCAAAACACACCACCAGATGTGGTCCTGCCCACCAGAAAGACAAGATGCAGCCTCATACACCAGAACACAGGCACCAGTCCCCTCCACCAGGAAGCTGACACAACCCACTAAACCAACCTTACTCATTGGGGAAGACACCAAAATCAACGGGAGCTACGAACCTGCAGCCTGTGAAAAGGAGACCACAAACACAGTAAGTTAAGCAAAATGATAAGACAAAGAAATATGCAGCAGATGAAGGAGCAAGGTAAAAACCCACCAGGCCAAACAAATGAAGAGGAAATAGGCAATCTACCAGAAAAAGAATTCAGAGTAATGATAGTAAAGATAAGCCAAAATCTTGGAAATAGAATGGAGAAAATACAAGAAACGTTTAACAAGGACCTAGAAGAACTAAAGAGTGAACAAACAATGATGAACAACAAAATAAATGAAATTAAAAATTCTCTAGAAGGGCTTCCCTGGTGGTGCAGTGGTTGAGAATCTGCCTGCCAATGCAGGGGACACGGGTTCGAGTCCTGGTCTGGGAAGATCCCACATGCCGTGGAGCGACTGGGCCCGTGAGCCACAATTGCTGAGCCTGCGCGTCTGGAGCCTGTGCTCCGCAACAAGAGAGGCCGCGATAGCGAGAGGCCCGCGCACCGCGATGAAGAGTGGCTCCCGCTTGCCATAACTGGAGAAAGCCCTTGCACAGAAACGAAGACCCAACACAGCCATAAATAATAAATAAAAACTTAAAAAAAAAAAAATTCTCTAGAAGGAATCAATAGCAGAATAACTGAGGCAAAAGAATGGATAAGTGACCTGGAAGATAAAATAGTAGAAATAACTACTGCAGAGCAGAATAAAGAAAAAAGAATGAAAAGAATTGAGGACAGTCTCAGAGACCTCTGGGACAACATTAAACACACTGACATTGAATTATAGGGGTCCTGGAAGAACAGAAAAAGAAAGGGACTGAGAAAATATTTGAAGAGATTATAGTTGAAAACTTTCCTAATATGGGAAAGGAAATAATCAACTCCAGGAAGCTCAGAGAGTCCCATACAGGATGAATGCAAGGAGAAACACACCAAGACACGTATTAATCAAACTATCAACAATTAAATACAAAGAAAAAATATTAAAAGCAGCAAGGGAAAAGAAACAAATAACATACAAGGGAATCCTCATAAGGATAACAGCTGATCTTTCAGCAGAAACTCTGCCAGCCAGAAGGGAGTGGCAGGACATATTTAAAGTGATGAAAGGGAAAAACCTACAACTAAGATTACTCTACTCAGCAAGGATCTCACTCAGATTTGACGGAGAAATTAAAACTTTTACAGACAAGCAAAAGCTAAGAGAATTCAGTACCACCAAACCATCTTTACAACATATGCTAAAGGAACATCTAAAGGTAGGAAACACAAGAGAAAAAAAGACCTACAATAACAAACCCAAAACAATTAAGAAAATGGTAACAGGAAAATACATATCAATAATTACCTTAAATGTAAATGGATTGAATGCTCCAGCCAAAAGAGATAGACTGGCTGAAGGGATACAAAATCAAGACCTGTACATATGCTGTCTACAAGAGAACCATTTCAGACCTAGGGACACATACAGACTGAAAGTGAGGGGTTGGGAAAAGATATTCCATGCAAATGGAAATCAAAAGAAAGCTGGAGTAGCAATTCTCATATCAGACAAAATAGACTTTAAAACAAAGACTATTACAAGAGACAAAGAAGGACACTACATAATGATCAAGGGATCAATCCAAGAAGAAGATATAACAATTGTAAATATTTATGCACTCAACATAGGAGCACCTCAATACATAAGGCAAATGCTAATAGCCATAAAAGGGGAAATCAACAGTAACACAATCATAGTAAGGGACTTTAATAAATAAGGAAACACAACCCTAAATGACACAGTAAACAAGATGGACTTAACTGATATTTATAGGAGATTCCACCCAAAAACAACAGAATACACTTTCTTCTCAAGTGCTCATGGTACATTCTCCAGGATAAGACCATATCTTGGGTCACAAATCAAGCGTTGGTAAATTTAAGAAAATTGAAATCATATCAAGTATCTTTTCTGACTGCAACACTATGACACTAGATATCAGTTACAGGAAAAAATCTGTAAAAAGTACAAAGATGGGGAGGCTAAACAATATGCTACTAAATAACCAAGAGATCACTGAAGAAATCAAAGAGGAAATCAAAAACTGCCTAGAAACAAATGACAATGAAAACACGATGACCCAAAACCTATGGGATGCAGCAAAAGCAGTTCTAAGAGGGAAGTTGATAGCAATACAATCCTACCTCAAGAAACAAGAAACATCTCAAATAAACAACCTAACCTTACACCTAAAGCAATTAGAGAAACAAGAACAAAAAAACCCTGAAGTTAGTAGAAGGAAAGAAATCATAAAGAACAGATCAGAAATAAATGAAAAAAAAAATTAAGGAAATGATAGCAAAGATCAGTAAAACTAAAAGCTGGTCTTTGAGAAGATAAACAAAATTGATAAACCATTAGCCAGACTTATCAAGAAAAAAAGGGAGAAGACTCAAATCAACAGAATTAGAAATGAAAAAGGAGAAGTAACAACTGACACTGCAGAAATACAAAGGATCATGAGAGATTACTACAAGCAACTATATGCCAATAAAATGGACAACGTGGAAGAAACGGACAAATCCTTAGAAAAACACAACCTTCCAGGACTGAACCAGGAAGAAATAGAAAATATAAACAGACCAATCACAAGCACTAAAATTGAAACTGTGATTAATAATCTTCCAACAAACAAAAGCCCAGGACCAGATGGCTTCACAGGTGAATTCTGTCAAACATTTAGAGAAGAGCTAACACCTATCCTTCTCAAACTCTTCCAAAATATAGCAGAAAGAGGAACACTCCCAAACTCATTCTACGAGGCCCCCGTCACCCTGATACCGAAACCAGACAAAGATGTCACAAAAAAAGAAAACTACAGGCCAATAACTCTGATGAACATAGATGCAAAAATCCTCAACAAAATACTAGCAAACAGAATCCAACAGCACATTAAACGGATCACACAGCGTGACCAAGTGTGGTTTATCTCAGGAATGCAAGGATTCTTCAATACACGCAAATCAATCAATGTGATAAACCATATTAACAAATTGAAGGAGAAAAACCATATGATCATCTCAATAGATGCAGAAAAACCTTTTGACAAAATTCAACACCCATTTATGATAAAAACTCTCCAGAAAGTAGGCATAGAGGGAACTTACCTCAACATAATAAAGGCCATATATGACAAACCCACAGCCAACATCGTTCTCAATGATAAAACACTGAAAGCATTTCTACTAAGATCAGGAGCAAGACAAGGTTGCCCACTCTCACCACTATTATTCAACATTGTTTTGGAAGTTTTAGCCACAGCAATCAGAGAAGAAAAAGAAATAAAAGAATCCAAATCAGAAAAGAAGTAAAACTGTCACTGTTTGCAGATGACATGATACTATACATAGAGAATCCTAAAGATGCTACCAGAAAACTACTAGAGCTAATCAATGAATTTGGTAAAGTAGCAGGATACAAAATTAATGCACAGAAATCTCTTGCATTCCTATACAATAATGATGAAAAATCTGAAAGTGAAATTAAGGGAAAACTCCCATTTACCACTGCAATAAAAAGAATGAAATACCTCAGAATAAACCTACCTAAGGAGACAAAAGACCTGTATGCAGAAAACTATAAGACACTGATGAAAGAAATTAAATATGATACAAACAGATGGAGAGCTATACCATGTTCTTGGACTGGAAGAATCAACATTGTGAAAATGACTATACTACCCAAAGCAATCTACACATTCAATGCAATCCCTATCAAACTACCACTGGCATTTTTCACAGAACTAGAACAAAAAATTTCACAATTTGTATGGAAACACAAAAGACCCCGAATAGCCAAAGCGATCTTGAGAAAGAAAACTGGAGCTGGAGGAATCAGGCTCCCTGACTTTAGGCTATACTACAAAGCTATAGTAATCAACACAGTATGGTACTGGCACAAAAACAGAAATATAGATCAATGGAATAGGATAGAAAGCCAAGAGATAAACCCATAAACATATGGTCACCTTACCTTTGATAATGGACACAAGAGTATACAATGGAGAATAGACAGCCTCTTCAATAAGTGGTGCTGGGACAACTGGACAGCTACATGTAAAAGAATGAAATTAGAACACTTCCTAACACCATACACAAAAATAAACTCAAAATGGATTAAAGACCTAAATGGAAGGCCAGACACTATCAAACTCTTAGAGGAAAGCATAGGCAGAACACTCTATGACATAAATCACAGCAAGGTCCTTTTTGACCCACCTCATAGAGGAATGGAAATGAAAACAAAAATAAACAAATGGGACCTAATGAAACTTAAAAGCTTTTGCACAACAAAGGAAACCATAAACAAGACGAAAAGACAACCCTCAGAATGGGATAAAATATTTGCAAATGAAGCAACTGACAAAGGGTTAATCTCCAAAATTTACAAGCAGCTCATGCAGCTCAATATCGAAAGAACAAACAACCCAATCCAAAAATGGGCAGAAGACCCAAATAGACATTTCTCCCAAGAAGATATACAGATTGCCAACAAACACACGAAAGGATGCTCAACATCACTAATCCTTAGAGAAATGCAAATCAAAACTACAATGAGGTATCACCTCACCCTGGTCAGAATGGCCATCATCCAAAAATCTACAAACAATAAATGCTGGAGAGGGTGTGGAGAAAAGGGAACCGTCTTGCACTGTTGGTGGGAATGTAAACTGATACAGCCACTATGGAGAGCAGTACGGAGTTTCCTTAAAAAACTAAAAATAGAACTACCATATGACCCAGCAATCCCACTACTGGGCATATACCCTGAGACAACCATAATTCAAAAAGAGACATGTACCACAATGTTCATTGCAGCACTATCTACAATAGCCAGGACATGGAAGCAACCTAAGTGTACATCGACAGAGGAATGGATAAAGATGTGGCACATATATACAATGGAATATTACTCAGCCATAAAAGGAAACAAAATTGAGTTATTTGTAGTGAGGTGGATGGACCTAGAGTCTGTCATACAGAGTGAAGTTAAGTCAGAAAGAGAAAAACAAATACCGTATGCTAACACATATAAATGGAATCTTAAAAAAAAAAAGGTTCTGAAAAACCTAGGGGCAGGACAGGAATAAAGATGCAGACGTATAGAATGGACTTGAGGACACGGAGAGGGGGGAGTGTAATTGGGACGAAGTGAGAGAGTGGCATGGACATATATACACTACCAAATGTAAAATAGACAGCTAGTGGGAAGCAGCCGCATAGCACAGGGAGATCAGCTTGGTGCTTTGTGACCACCTAGAGAGGTGGGATAGGGAGGGTGGTGGGGAGACTCAAGAGGGAGGGGATGTGGGGATATATGTATACATGGCTGATTCACCCTGTTAAATAGCAGAAACTAACACAACAATGTAAAGCAATTATACTCCAATAAAGATGTTAAAAAATAAAATAAAGAAAATAAGTAGTACACGAAAAAAGATTAAAGAAGTAACATCAAGTGTATTACTGTATATGTAAATTAATTCAAGTCTGTTACAGAAGGACAAGATGTCAAATTGTGTTAAAAAAAAGTTATCTGTTATTACAACAAATATATGTAATGTGATAGATAGAGTTAGAAAAGATGTGGATGGTCAAAGAGATGCTTGGGAGTTTGGGATTGACATGTACACACTAATATATTTAAAATATACAATCAAGAAGGACCTAGTATAATAAATAAATAATAAATGCAAAAAATATCAGTAGTTGCAGATAATGTTAGTCAGGTGAAATATAAGGATAAGCAACTAACTAGTATAAGTTATGATAGAAGGCATAATTATGCAGCAAATATAGCTGTCGTAAGCCAACACATAGCAACTATACTCATATTTTTTAAAAACTTTTAGAAATATCTCTTAAGAGATAATGATTAAATACCTTTATGCTGGGAGATTTTAATATACCTCTACAGCATCTATCATATCTGGAAGATAAATAAAGAATGCCAATTATTAATTAATAACACTATCAAAAATCTTTATATTATCTATGTTAAGATTGAGATGTCTCCACATGGAGACATTGGGTAGGCAGCCCAGGGCTCAGAACTGCAACTCCATGACATTTCCTCTACATATAATGCTTCCATGGTCATAGATGCTTTTAGACGGTAAGGTTATGAACACTTTTAGTGTCTGAGGACTTACAAAAATTAGTCTAACATTTCTCTGGCCAGGCTTCACTCTGTTTAGTTCCATTACAATAGGACAAAAGTTTTATGACATTGAGACACTGAGACCATTCAAAATATTATACTATTCTTTATTATCTAATCAAGGAAATCTTAAGCAATTACCAGATATTACATGCACTGCTTACATTCCTCCAGCAAATGTGCTATTTCTTCCAACTCCAAGCAGCCTGGATACCTGACCTCATCTGGCTGGCTTGGTCTTTGAGCAAATACAGAGAGAAAGCTTTGCCTACATCCCACAGACAGGCTTCAGTGGAATTACCAAGCAATTATTTCAATAGGGAGATATGTTCTCACTTGTTCTATTACCTTCCCTGGAGCAGAAACCAAGGACCTCAAGTGACATCCAGTTTCAGTTCTTAGTCCATCTGAGGCAGGTTCAATGATGACATCAAATCGCAACATCCTTAACCTCATTTGCATTCCAAAAAAGGAGGTTTTTCTTTTCTATTCTCTAAAATAAACTTCAAGTAGCAAATATATATAATTGACTAGACGAAGAGATATTTCTCACAGGAATTTGCAATATGTGTAATTTATCTTCTATTCTTGTTACAGTATGTATAACTTATCTTGTGGGAAACGAATGGGAAAAGGGCACAGGTCGTTTTGCAACTTGGTTATTAGTCATAACTTATTAATACCATATTCTTCCCAAGAGAGATGAGTAATGCCATAGCATTATGTTATCAGAACCTAGGGAGGGACTCCCGTAACACCGCATACTCCAAGTAGAATGAGATGAGGATACTAGTCATGAGTCAAAAGAGAAAGACGCTAATTAAAAATAATTCTAAGGTTTTGAGTATAAGTTTCTGAGAAAGCCCAGAATAAGGATCAAGTTTTGGAAGAGAAATGAATTCAGCTTAAAACAAATTAAATGTTTGCTACCTAGTGGGATCCCTGAATGTGAATTCCCTGCAAGCAGCTGGAAGTGTGGGAGATGTCCAGAAGATAGATTGGAGGAAGAGTTATTACTTGGGTTTAATCCACACAGAGGCAATTATGTTTATGATTTATTAACCAAGCTCCTTTTTAGAAAATGTATTTTCTAGTTGTTAATATTATATAACTGATACTCTGTTGTCTAAACTTGTGTCTTGGAAAGAAGCTGTTTATATAAATTGTAACAATCTTGGGAAATACTTAAAGCAAAAAGTTTAAGTAATCATTCCTCTTTACACTAAGTCTCTCAGGTTGGTGAAAGGATTCTTGAAAAGAAACCAAAATTTAAAACTTACTTTTATTTTTAGCATACCCACATTTAAAATAATGTATATGTAGACACACACACATTTAGGTAGGAGTAACAGAAAAGCCTTTGCAAATACTTCTCAAAGAAAAGATAGAGAATTTTGTGTAAAAGTGATGGTTTGTTCAGTGGCTGTTCAGTTCTACTTTTACTCAAGGAGTCTTGTTCTCCTTTCTTGCCTCTATTCCTACATACAGTGTCCAAATCCCCGCCCTCTCTTCAGGAATCTTACAAATGCCTAGAACTATTGCATGCTGGCACTTCCATGGGGATTACAAGAACAAGAGGTTCCCCTTGTCCATCCTCCTCTCCTTTGTGCATTGCCACTCTTCTCTTTCCACTTCTCCAGTCTCCATCTACCTAGTCTCTGAAAGAAGAAAAACTGGTTCCTCAAGTTTGCACACAAGTATCTTCTTCTACCGTTTAAAATTTACTCTTGCTTTGGAATGGGAGGAGGGGTGTAGGGGGAGAAGGAACCAAACTTTGTGTACCAATGAAGGAGAAAATGAGGAGGGAATATTCTTAATCCTTTCATGCTACACTCATAGCATGCTTTCTTTTTCGCTCATAATAAAAGATGTTAGGCAGGGTTCCCCCCAACACACACTTAAAAGATCTTTAAAAGTAGGAATCATGCTTTATCCCAGTTCATCAGTGTTTAGTGAGTGAGGATGTGAGTGATTGAATGAAAAAGTGAATGAACTTTCATTCTTGGGTAGTAAAGATGTTTGAATAGGGCTTTTTCGGTTTACAAGTTTTTAAATATACATTATTATTACTTAATTCTTGATAGAATTACATGAAGTAATTTTAGAGGGAAAAAAAAAAACTAAGATAATTGTAAAGTCAAGATGTGAATCCAGATCTTCTGAATCCAATTAGTGGCCATTTTTACTCTCTTATTCTATGTCTTAGGAGAAAAGAGATAAACTAGAACAGTGATGTCCTAAGCTAGAGAAGGAGGACGTTTATTAAATGATCCATGTAGATTAGGCCAATAAAGGCAGCTAAAGTCAGTGGAAGCAACATCTCATTCAGCTAAACCCCAAATGGGGTTTCCTCCCTCTTTGTACTGGATGCCTCCTCAGGCTCCTGGAGCGACATGACTTCTGGATTCATATGCCCCAGATCTTGACTACTGTGCCCTGTTCTCCACTCCGTGACATGAAGACTTGGGTTTTTTGATTGCCTTCCCTGTTACCTCATAAAAACTCTTTTTAAGACCTTATGCAACTCCTTTTGTGGGCCCTACATGACTAAAGCCACCCCCAGTCCCACCTCACAGTAAGAGTAATACTTGTTCCCATGCCCCTAGGCCATTCCTTGCTATTAATGCCTATAATGATAACTGCCAATTATTGAAGACTTACTGTGTGTTAAATATTGTGTTGATCGCTTTAAATGTGTATTAATTCTACTATATGCCTAAGGCATTTATATTATAATTCCCATTTTACTATCAAAAAAACCAAGATCAGAAGGGTAAGGTAACTTAGCTATAGTCAGTGACTTAGCTGATTAGTGCAGGAACTGTGGGTCAGCCTCAGCTCTGACTGATGACAAAACCCAGGTTCATCCATTGCATTAGACACTTGGTACAAATGCTACATCTTCAGTGAGTCCTTCTTGCCCCTGGTCACTTGTGGTTCCTATATCCTGCCTTGTTTTTCTTCATAGCACTGATCACTGATAAATTAATTTACTTATTATTTGTCTCCACTGACTAGAACTTAACTTTCCAAAAAGCATGGACTTAACAACTTTTGTTCACTGCTATCTTCTCTGGTGTGTGGAACAGAGCTTGGCAATAGTTGTCTCTCAATAAATACATATTTTTTTAATATATGAGTGTACGATTCTATAGAATACTTGTTCTTTCACTTTCTAAGTATACTTTCCTTAATATTTTCCTTGTGAGAATAAAGGCAAATTACATAGAAAAATTAAGAAACAGTATCAGAGGCAATCTAGGTAACTCTGAGCAACAGGAGAATTAACCAATTGTGCATCTGTTTACATGTTAAAGTATTCCAGCCCTGTATTACTGACAGGTTTACTAGTCAGCTTATGATGCTGCAACAAACATTCCCCAAATCTCAGTGGTTCACAATAACAAATGTTTATTTCTTGCTCACTTTACATGAAGGCTGCAATCGGCTGCAGATCTGCTGGTCTTGACTTAGCTCTATATGTGTTCACATTCTAAGTACCAGGCTAATGGACAGCCGCTATCTGGGGTGTGCCGTTCTCATGACAGAAAGCAGATGCTCACAGAGGAACACAGCCAATCCCCACAAGCATGTTCAATACTAAATCTATTCATATTCCATTAGCCAAAACTAGTGACGTGCCCCATGTCAACAGAAAAATACAATGCCTACAGGAATCCAGGGCAAGGTCAGGGAGAGACTGAGTAAAACAACATACTACACAAGTACTATATTTCTACATTACTGCTGCCTATCTCCCTTCATCTAAGAACTTTTCCTTCACTACTTACACACATTTGTAAATGACCCATCTTATGTTCTTTATCAAGATTTTTTTCTCTTCCCTATGTAAAGTATACCCTACTTGTTTCTACTGAATGTTCTCCAGATTTTAATTATTCAGTTTTTTTCAGTTTAGTCCAGGCATTGTGGTTTTTAATATATATTTCTAAGTTACTGACTTTCAAATTTGGTATTATTGACAAATTTAATCTCTTTCAATCAAAGACAACCTAAGTCCGTGAGCCCAAAGTCATTGGAAAGACCCTTTTGTGGTGAATATACAAATCTCATGAGATGATTTTTCCATTAAAAAAATAAGTATAGTATTTCAAACTGCAGCTGTAAAATACCTTACCTGTTTAGTCAGAGAAAGTACAGTCTCAGTTTTAAAGATTTTGTGAAGTATCATGATAATTTTGCTGTTCTTGGAAGAACTTTATCAATATTTCATCATGACACTTTTCTCTGCAGGAGAACCTAAGAAAAATATTCTATTAATCATGGTGATATTAAAGCTATCTGTCACTTGTAGCATGCATATGCAATAAAGTAATCAGATAAAATTGATATCAGAGACAAATGACCCACATTAAAAATGTCTGCTCGGGTTTCTAAAATTGGTCCTTTTTATGATGATCTCAATAACTAAACCTCTCAATTTGCAAATGAAGATAAATCCTAAGATAATTTTTAAACTCTGAATTGTGAAACAGGATAAAGAGAGGCCTAAAGTGACTAACAGTGTAACAGCTCAAAGAAATGCTTTAGAACTTTTTGAGACAAATATTTTTATTACTAGCTATTTTCTTGGACATTCACTTCAAATTTTCCATATTTGTACTAAAAATGAAACTAATAGAAGCATGTGGACTTAAGCAAGTTTCTTACACATTTGCATTTTAGTTTTTTAAAATGTATATCTAAAGAGACTAGAATCAGTATATCCCATATGTTACTCTGTTAAAAAAAAGGAAGGAGTTGGAAGAGGGGGACATCAATAACACAAGTTAGAGAATGCTTAATGACAAACACTGTTTTTTGCCTCCCAATATCCATTCTTCCCAACTTCCTCACCAGTGGAATCCCGATTTGGTGCAGAGTGACAATGTTTCTGGTTTAAAATCTCACTTCCACAGACCTCAGACTTCCTGAAAGCATATAATCTAGTTCTGGCATGAAATTTATGTAAAAACCTACTGGGTGATACACCTAGGAAAGCGATTGTAATACAATGCCTGGAGATGTAAGATTCTTCCTGAAAACTTTAGGTGGAAAAACACCCAATAACATTGGTTGAACAGAAAAATAGAAGGAGCTCAGAAAATGATGACTTAATGAAGCCACTGAGACAGCCCTGGACTGCCTACACTGGGCCTCTTTTCATGTGGGGGAAAAAAAAAAAAAAATCTCCCTTTAGTTAAGCCAGCGTAATTGGGTTTCTGTTACATGCAGCTGACCCAAACCCCTAAATCATAAAATCCTTCTCTTGGTCACTCATATATTCATTAGCATAATAAAAACTCTGAAAAGCCCTATGATAAAGAAATCCACTTAACTTTGTTTAACACAGAACTTTTCAAACTATCTTGATCAGAAGATACCTGATAATTTCCCTATGAATTAGCATCCTAAGCTACACACATTAGTAAAGTGCCACACTTTTAGTAAACATTTGACTAGAGATCTCAAAAGGCATAGAAATGTAACATTCTGTAATTACATAGTTAAAAATCTAAAAGACTATGTCCATAACCATAACTGCCCCTGGATCCTACACGTCTTAGGAATCATTGCTACCGGTAACAACTATTGGCATAAGCCGCTACTCAAAGAGTTAGCATTCCCTGTCTCCATAGGTGTTGGGGTGCACCAGTGACCTTAGAGGACTTTTAAGCAAAAAATCTCTGAAAATTATCTTTCTTCTTTACTCTGATTTGTCCAGGGGTGACTGTTTATTGAAACCTGAGGCAGATGATGATCTAATTCCTAAAGAAAAGTAAGCAAGAGAGAATTAAATGTCTTTCTTTGGAATTTGGTTTATGTTCTCCAACTTATGGTATTATGACCACTTGATCAGCATTCTCTTCCTGTTATTTTTAACATCTTCATTGGAGTATAATTGCTTTACAAAGGTGTGTTAGTTTCCCTCTCCTTTCCCTCTACCTTGCAATCAGTGGAGTACAGTTATTCAACTTTCTTATTCACATATGTGAAGGCATTTATGTCACTCCAGTAACCATGATTGTTTTAAACTAATAGACTAAAGCAATAAACATATGGAAATGCTTTGTTCATATTAATGCTTTTCAAATAAGCATCTGCATCTAAGAGTAAAGGTCATCATCACCATATGTAACAGATTCCCTATTTTCATAGTTCTATATTAAGTACAAATGAACCTCAAAGGAGGTAAATGCTTTGACTCTTATATTCTAAATAAAAGGGAAGTGCATGTAGAAAAATAATTGGGGAAAATGGTGCTTTATCATTTGTTCTGAGAACTGAATGGTAAATTTCTGATTTCTATAACTTCTTGTTGCTTCAGTAGTAGGGTTTTTTTTTTTTTAAAGAGAGAATTACATTTAAGCCATTAGTCTTTCAGTATATTTACATTCTGACAAGGAAATAAACTGGAAATGGGGCAATTATCAGGGTGGTTCTGAGCATAGCCTGATTATTATTACTCCATTTGTCCTTTAAGCCAGACCAAACTCTACAGGCTATTGCCTGGTTTCTAGGGCTAAGGAGTTGCAATAAAAGAGAAAGTAAAACCTAAAAGGGTAAAAACCAAACTGCAAGTACAAGGTGTTCACCATAATGGTTCTAGTTTCTGCAGCAATGGGAGATAAGGCTAATTACTGCAGCAACAATAGGAAATTGCTCGTCGGGGATGCAAGAAAGTGCAGTTAGCCGCACAGCAGGATCCCTCGCATGGAGCGTCGGTATTCTCACGAAAGACCTGGAACAGCAGCAGAATCTTTAGTGGGCACGGTCAGCAAAGTTGCTGCTTTGGAGTCAGCAGCAAGAGGAGCTATCACCACCACCCGTAGAGGTAAAAAGAGGAAAAGGAGAAAAGGGATGCGAAGGCATTCAAAACAATCCACTGAGCACACGTGAGGAATCTGAAGGGGGCTAGAGTTCTGAGACAAGTATGGATTTGTAAACTTATTTTTACTCTAAGACTGCTATGGTGTTAAAAAAAAAAAAAAAAAAAGTGAATAAAACCAGAAAAAGAAGCAACAGCATATCAAAAATAAGTTTTTTTTAACAAAAATTGGTCTCAGGAGATTGTAGAAGAAGACTGTATGAGGCTGTGGTGAGGTCAAATTATCTAAAGAATTGGGTAGACGATGGATAAACAATTATAAGTAGAGAGGGATAAAAAGGAGAAGGCAATCATTGATAGACTAGATAGATAGACAGATAGATAGATGAAAAGTTATCATAAGTATGAACCCATTAAGGGCTTTCCATCCCTGGAAAAGCTATGATCAAGTGATCAAAAACACATATATATCTATAAGGCACTTTCTTTAAATTAGCACTATACTAAGCACTACAGAAGTATAAATAAATGGCAGGTACTTTCTCCTCTAGGCTTGTGGGTGATAGCTGAGACTGATTAAAGGGACCTGAGGAGTGTACAGACCAGAAAACATGGTAAAGTAGGGCAGATTACAAAGAAGGAGTAAAAATAGAAAATAAAATCTTGTCACAGTAAGGTCAGGAAACATGAACTTCAAAAGACAGGAAAGGTAAAGTATTCTTGAAATATATAGACCTTACATATAAATAGCTGGGAGCTCTTTTGTTGTTATTAAATATAGAAACTCCCTTAGTCCCTTTTAATCCCTATCTGATCAAAAGCATTATTGAGCCACTGTATAGCCTAAAAAATGTATTTTTAGAACGAAGAGGTATCTGACAATTGGAGGCAAGTTATATTAGTAAGCTTTCTAAAACATAAGTAACATATTGAATCTGAAAAATATGGAGTGGTAAAATTTCAGATGGCATAAAAATTATGAGGGACAAAAAATAAAATCACAAAACAAGTGTTAATATCCATGAAGAGGACTGAATGCTGGGTAAAAACTAACAAAGATTTATTTTGAAAATTCTGTCAAATTGAATCTCTTTTTATAAAAGTGTCTGATTTTTTTTTTTTTTTTTTACAAACATTTACTTTAAGTTCAGCAAATATGTTTCTGGTCCCTTTAAAACTAGATAGTTACCCCCAAACTGGTGCAGTAAAATTGTAGTTCCTGATTATAGGACAGTGGAACCAAACAATAATTTCAAGCATATTTATGGTATTTTTTTAATGTCATAGTACACAATATATTTCAGTTTCGTGACCTCCTCTGAATGTACAATAAGCATTTAAGTAGGCAGCCCCATCTTTCCCAGTAGGAGGAGCAGGAATTTGAACTAAACCAGAACTCTGACCACAGGAACCTGGGAGGCACAGTCTCTAACCCACATACAGGCTTAGCCTCACAATGTAATGAGGGCGCTTGTAATGCAGACAATTCTTCCTCTGAAAACGTAGGCTCATCTCTAAAAACCTCTCCATTTTTCTCTCTACATATTTCTGCTTCAAATACTCTTTTAATAGGAATTTACTCATGGACGTGTCCCTGATGATGGTAGAGAAAAATCCACTTTGTTTCACTTTCTGCAAAAAGTAAGTATTTATCACCATCCCGTTATAAGACTTGTGGGGCATCTTTACAACATGAGAATAAAGTCCTTTGTAACTAAGAATCTTTATAAGCACTGTGGAAGTCTAAGTCCAGCATAGTTAATTACTGAGAAGTTTCTCCCATTGTTAGTCATTTTAGTCAAGATTACATTAGATTCTTAATTTGTTTCAATTTCATAATCACTTCAAAGTTTCCTAGATGTAATTTTTCTTTATTAAATGAACAAATGGATTTGGTTTATTACATGGGAGCTTATATTCTATAAGTATACTTTGTGGCATTTCCTATCACAGAAGTCTTATGTTTTCAAGAGGAGAAATAGTGTTATTTACAATGAAAAACTAATTCAGATTTATAAAAGTTTTCCAATGCTTTTGAATAATCCTTTAATGTTGTTTTTAAAAATCACATTTTTATGCCTCTAGTATAAAAGATGGTACTATCCTAGAAAATAAAGAGAACAAGAAACATTAAAAAAATTTACTTTAATGAACAGAGGAGATGCGTCTGTGAATCAGAATAACAATGATCTGAGTTAGGACTTCCAAATTTAGAGAAGGTAAAATGGGAGGTAAACAGGGGACGATGGATGCCTGTGGCTGCAGATCTCAGACTAACTTGGCAGAATTTCCAAAGTGAGTAACAAGCCAACATCTCTCAACTGAAACATGAGAATGTGTGGGCTAACTGTGGGAACTTCCATGAACTAATATGGCAACAAAAAATCAGGGTAAGACTGAATAAAGAATTCCACTGACATGCCATATTTTCATATAAGCATTTAGTTGGTGAGGCAGAGCAAAAAGATAATGATATAAATGAAGGCAGCCCCACATCTACTAACTTATGTTGGATGGAGAAAAGAGCTACCCAACAGCACCATGAACTGTCCAGTCCTATAATGAACCTCCTATAAATAACTGGTGCAGAATGAGAACCACACTCAAAAATAAGCCACCGTCAAAAACTAATCAGCATTGGTTCTTACCAAACACGACATCACATGAAGGAGGACAGGAATAGGAAAAGCAAATAGCAAAGAACACCCACCAAAATAATCTTGCCACAGAGCAGATGACCAAAAATATTGCTATAAATTAAAAACACTTAAAGAAGTGGTAGCTATATAAAGCAACTACTCAAATAAAAGGTACAAAAGATTATAGAACATGAGACTATATAACAAAGGAGTGAAATATGAACCAAAAGAGCTTAGGAAAGTAGTGGAATAGAAAGTAAAAGCATCACAGAGATGAAGGCTACGTTGGCAGAATCACACAGGACAAAATGCTCAAGGAACATGGAGTGCAACACTGAGAACAGCAAGCAAAAGGAAATGGAAATAAAGAGTTAAAGAAGAGTTGCTTGGGCCAAGATGGCAGAGTAGGAAGACTCTGAGCTCACCTCCTCCCATGGGCACACCAAAATTACTGCTATTTACAGAGCAACTGTAAATGAGAACAATCTGAAGGCTAGCAGAAACGATTTTCTGCAATTAAAGATATAAGGAAGGAACCACAAGGAGAAGCGTAGGAAGGGCAGAAACGTAGTCGAGTCAAGACCCATACCCCCAGTTAGGCAACCCACAAATGGGAGGATAATCGCAACTGCAGAGGTTCTTCCCTCTGCAGGACTGAGCCCTGCAGAGGCTCAGTCAGGGGTCTGAGCACCACATCAGGCTACTCCGCTGGATGGGTCCTGAACCAGGAAGATGAGCCCCCATAATGTCTGGCTTTGAAGGCCCGTAGGGCTTGCATACTGGAGAGCCAGAGGATTGTATGAAACAGAGACTCTGCTCTTAAAGGACGCATGCAAAAATCTCACACCCTCTGGGTCCCAGCACAGAGCCAGTAATTTGAAAAGACTTCAGGTCCAACCTACTTGTTGATCTTGGAGAGTCTCCTGGAGAGGCAGGAGGCAACTGGAACTCCCCCTGGGGACAAAGACACTGGTGGCAGCCATTTTGAGGAGCTCATTCTAACACAAAGACACTGGTGTTGACAAGTGCCATTCTGGAGTCTTCCCTGTATCCTATTAGCACTGGAGGCTTACCCACCTACCAGTGGGCCAGTATCAGTCCCGGCAACCCCTGGGCCTTGCACCCAGCTGCTCAGGGACCTGGCTCTTCCCACCCACAGATTGGCACCAGCCTGAGACCCCCCACTCCTGGGTAGGTATCTGAAAAAAATGAAAACACTAATTCAAAAACATAAATGCACCCCAATGTCCATAGCCGCATTATTTACAATAGCCAAGATATGGAAGTGACCAAAGTGTCCATCAGTAGATGAATGGATAAAGAAGTGGTAGTACATATATACAATGGAATATTTCTCAGATATAAAAGATAATGAAATCCTGCCATTTGCAACAACATGGATGGACCTGGAGGGTATTTTGCTAAGTAAAATAAGTCAGACAGAGAAAGACAAATGCCATATGATTTCACTTATATGTGGAATCTAAAAAACAAAACAAATGAATAAACAAAACAAAACAGAAAGGGACTCAGATACTGAGAACAAATAGGTGGTTGCCAGGGAGGAGGGAAATTGGAGAAGTAGAGAAATAGGTGAGGAGATTAAGAGGTACAAACTTCCGGGTACAAAATAAATGAGTCATGGGGATAAAATGTACAGCATGGGGAATATAGTCAATAATATTGTAATAACTTTGTTGGTGACAGATGGTAATTAGACTTATCATGATCATTTCGTAATGTACAGAAATATCAAATCACTATTTTGTGCACCTGGTACTAACTAGTGTAGTAGGTCAATAATACTTCCATTTAAGAAAATAAGGATATGTAATCACAATATTCTAAGAGGTTTTACAGAGAACAATATTTACACTGTTATAATGATGGAAACACTAATTATTGATATAATTTAAAATATGATAAAATTTGGGAGAGAGGACGAGGAAGGGGAGGTGGAGGTGTTAAATCTTCATGTCTCTTGCATTTATAAATTTAAAAAATGCTTCTTTCATTTCTTTTTATTGTATCTATATGAGATGATAGATCTTAACTAAACTTATTGTGATAATCATTTCATAATATTTGTAAACCAAACCATCAAGCTATACACCTAACACACACTCATATGTGTCAGTTATTTCTCAATAAAACTGGGGGAAAAAAAGAGTAAAGAGGACTACAGAAAAAATAATTACTATGGAATTGAACATATACATAAATGGTTCCCCTAAAGGTGAGAATCAAAATATGACACATAAAATTATTTTAAAATATAATGGGAAGAAGCTTTCCAGAAATTAAAAAAAGATAATAAATCCAGAGATAGAAAGAACACAGCATATCCCAGGGAAAAAATGGATATAAAATATCCAATTTTATTATAGAGTAGTAAAATCACTTGACTTCAAAGGTAATAAAAGAGTCCTTTAAATGTACGAGTATAAAAATCAAGATACAGATAAATGGTAAAACATCAGGCTAGTCTCCAAAAGTTCCACAGGAACACTAGAAGACAGCGGAGTAATGCCTACAGTGTTTTCAAAGAATGAGATTATAACTCAATTTTAAACCCACCCAAATTCTCATGTAAGAATAAAAGCAACAAACTAAACCTGCAAGAACTCAGCATATATAGTGCCTTTGAGTTATTTTGAAAAACTGCTCAAGAGAAAATTTCAGCCACCCAAGAAATAAATGGAGACACAGTGGCAAAAAAGACTGGTGATGAATCTTAATTTCCTTCAACTCTAGGCCTAAGACTAAATAGTTACAGAGATCATAGTTACAGACAAAATGTGAAAGTTATCCATCCTGACAGGATTCTTTCACTTGCTTGCTCTCTTTCTGTATTAAGTAGAAGCATGTCTTCCATCTGTAGAAATCCTGTACATCAAAGATGAAGAAGCAGTGAGATATATTAAGACAGAATTATAAGGAGGTCATATTCTTTTCAGATCACCAGGAAAGTAAAGAAGGCCTGTAGGGCTCAGGTTGGAAGCTCTTACCCAAAATAAAGCCTGTGTATTTGTTGGTGTGTCCTGTATACTCTTTCTCAGAAACTGAGCCTGGTGATGTAAGGCATCCCCATATAAAGGAATTTTCTAGAACACAACTTGCTTAGTTGTGAACATACTCTCCTATTGACTGTCTCCAGGGATTAAGAGAAAAAATACTCCCTTTACTAGGGATCCAAAATTGAGTGGACCACTAGTTTCATAAAAGCACTTAACATAGTAAATACAATTGAATCTTCTATTAAAACCACATGAGTTTAAACATCAATTTCAGCAATCTTTAAAGTTATATTTATATAGAAGTCATGAAGATAAATATGTGCTGATCCTAGACTATCTAGGAATTTTCTTGGTTTTTAAAATTAATTTATTCTCAGCACTTTTTTATATACCAAGTTTCTGTTTGGCCGTTGCCACCTGAGTTCTGATTAAATATATATTCATTATCAAGATACTGAATTATATTTATCAATCATTTGCTATATGCCATTCATTATTCTAAGTGTTTATATGCATTATCTCAATTAATTCTCTTCTTTGTGAGGTAGTGACTAGTATTAAGCATATATTACAGATGAGGAAAATGAAATACACTGCACAGAAAAATGTGATATAATGTGTAAAAAGTGTATATGAAAACAATTTTGAAGGAATTGTTTAAACTAAGGTTCAGTAGCTTTAATCATAAGGTAGTGATAATGATCATTATATTGATAATAATAAAAATAATAACAGTGTTGTTTTGAGGATCAATGCACATAATGCTCATAAAAATGCCTTAATTATAAAGCATTATACCAATTTATCAATAACATTATTGTTGTTATTAGGTGGTAAAAATTCTCCATTTGATCACCTCATTTATAACTAACGTTATGCATGGCTTTTATATTTTTAAACTCAACAGGGTTATACTATTTTTCAATAGAACTACAAATCACTAGTTCCTCTCTATAAAATGCATCTAAAAATCTGGTTTCTGAATGTTCCAGGGAAGGAGAGTTCAGATTAGCCTCTCAAGGGATCTTTATCTCAGAAATGTTAAGGACCACCGGTAGTGGAATGAATTACCTCAGCAGTTGTTGGAGGGAGGTTTTAAATCATAGGAGCTATGGATTTTAAAAGCATGTGCTAGCAAATTCAGATTTATGTTATCTCCGTTGTCTATTGGTCCCTTGACTTTTATCTCTTTCCTAAAATAACTGTATGGACCTAAGAACAACCCCAAGCATAAATGATTCAAACCAATTCATTAGAAACTGTTTCTCATGGTTACAATTTGAGTACAAAATATTCCAGCAGTCAAAATAGAGCTTTTCAAACATTTACGTGTTTACAATTTATAAGAGATTTATAGGAGTTTGCTTCTTTGTTTTTAATAGTAATTTATTTTTCTCTTGTCTCCTAAAACATCCTTCTTTAAAATGAAGTCATATTCCAGATAAATTTTGAATACTTCATCTTTCAGGTATTTTTTTCTACTTAACCTTATTCTTTCTTAAGCAGGCATTAAGGGAAAAAAAGCTTGCTTTTCCAGGGGGAAGCAACTTAGCACATAAGGTTTCCAAAAGTATTACTAATGCAGGGAGAATTGTAGCATTGCCTGTCAAGCCTACAGATATTTAGAAATAACAAGAAATAGGATGAGACTCAGTCTCCTTTGTTCTGAGAAACTAAGTCTATATCTCAAGGTGATACTAGCTTCACTCTATTGTATTCCATCTTCGCAATTTCTTGATTTAGATTATACAGCTTTGATCTCTACATTTCTTTCCCTCCCATTCTGGTATATCTTATATGGGCATAAAATCCCCTTTAAGTGGCTGACTGCCAGGACTAGTTTCCAAACCCTTGAATGTTTTTTTCCTCAGTCTCATGCTTTGAATTTGGAAGTGAAATCCATTTGTTTCAGCTTGTTCATTTGTTTTCTTTGGCCTGATGCAGCTTAAGTGCCATTAAGTGTTTCTATGATGTCTGAACATGAAGGAAGACGAGAAGTACAAGACATATTACAAGCAGAGAGGGAACAGTAATGTCACAGAATTCTAGAATGCAGTCACACACATCATGCCCAATATTTTCCTCCCCCCTACTTACCATGTACCTTCAAATCCTTTTAGGACATACTCAATTCTACCTTCACTAATGGAATCTTATTCATAATCAAAAGAAAAATTTAATATTAAAATATCTGTCAAAGCGAAACTTATTTTCACTTAATATTGGAGAAAATTTCAAGGCCTTTCTTTTTTTTTTTATTATAGATAGTCCTTGTCTCCTAATTCTATTAAGATGAGTCTTATTTAAAAACCTAAATATAAAAGTTTCAATAGATTGATGGCATTAACGGCTCCAATTTTTTACCTCTCCCTTCATTCACACTCTTGCTATATGACTTTGTATGTCTTCCCTCAAACAAAGACGGAATATATTTCCCTTGATTTTGGATTCAGCTATGTGATTTTGTTTACCTCAGTGGGAGGCTAGCAGTGATGGTGCACTCAGGGCTTGAAAAAAAAAAGCACTTAAGTGTCTGTCATTGCTCTCGCACTTCTACCAGCTATGAACACAGCCAGGCTAGTCTGCTGGTGGTTGAAAGACAAGTGTAGCAGGACCACATCACCCTAGTCATTTTGGCCAAGGACATCCTACATCAGTCAAAACTAGTCCATACCCAACGTGCAAGTGAGCCAGCTATGATCAGCAGAGCTGCCTTGTCACTCCAGCTGACTGCAGGTGCACCAGCCAGCCCAGCCAAGAGCACCTGAACACGTTAGTGTGAGATAAATAAATGTGTATTGTTTTATTCCTTTAAGATGTCATAGTTGTTTGTTATACAATATTATTGTGATGACAGATAATTGGTATATATGTGTACAGACATAATATATGCACATATATAAACATATGCATACACAGTAGTATAAATACCTAGAAATGTGTTGGAAGGTAAAAATATGTTTCTGAATAGTAATGTGCAACATTTACATATATGTGAATAAATTTTATGATAGATTTAGAAATTTTAAGGACACAGTTACAAAAATAGACCATATTTCCTAAAGCCATTTTACCTAAAACCCCTTTGCCTAAAAGGAGTTTTCCAAATATTCAAACCCCTTTTCAATATGTTTGTGTGTATTTGAATGATTTAATTTTACTTTTTACATTATGGGCAAATTTTAGCATTTTCATTATTTAGTTCTTAGAATATTTTTATCTTAATTTTGTATACTTAATAAATACTAGATACGCAACACTTTGGGAAAGCTGGAAATATTTTAAGGTTTTATTTAAGATATTATTCATTTTTGAATATGTTAACACCTAGTTAGTCAGAAAAAAAAAAAAACTTTTTCAGTTAAAAAAAGGTTAGCAATCAAATCTTCCCAATAATACTAAGCTATTAAATACAATCATCTATGGGATGTGCAATCTTGATACAGTTTAATTATGGGTCATCCTATGAATCATCTTGTATTTCTTAACTCAGTGTTTCTCTACTGAATAAATATATTGAAACACTTTAATCTCACGTGACATGCTGTGAACCTGAAATATCTTAAATCTTTCAAAAATGAAATATTTCAAATTAGTCTTTTAAGTGTTCAAGACAGATATAATGGGAAGAGAAATAAACAATAATATAAAACAATCCCATCTTCATGAAAATGCTGTAAATTTGATAAAGATGTACTATAAATATTTTTAAATATGTTAAATGTATTGAAAGTGAACTGAAGCTTATTGGGTTGGCCAAAAAGTTCGTTCTGGTTTTTCCATAAGATGTTATGGAAAAACCCAAATGAACTTTTTCTCCAACCCACAATATTTCTCCTTATCTCATCCTGCCACCATCAATGTGGTCAAGAAAACAACTTAGGAATTAGAAAGAAGAAATTATGGGTACAGTACCATTTAAGTTTGATGAATGCCAGAAAATAGGGAACAAAATAGATACTTAACTTAAAGCTAAGGTGATTATTTCACACACTGACACACGCATACACACACACCCCACAGAATCAGAGTACATTCTTCCCTAGGAAGAACATAAATTTCTCATGTAAAGTAGACAAGGAAATACATAAAGTCATCCTTGTTTGTCAAAGTATATTTTATTTTAGAGGCTGAGAAGAAAGCCAGATGATGTCCCTATTCAGAGCCCTCCTTTCTTTCTTCCCCTACTGTTTGCCGTTCATCAGGCTGGATTGTTTCCACAATGGAAAACTCTTATAAATTGTAAAATGTTGTACAGGTGTAGCCTTTTCAACTTGCATTGCAATTACGGAATTTAACCTTAAGGTATGTTGAGTTTTGCTTCTCCTGAAGGAATGGTACTAGAGAAGTACTAATAAGTGTTGGAAAAAATTCCAATTAGGCCCATTTTACATGGTGGCATGGTCTGAAACTCTCTCATCATCTGATTTAAAATGTTTATGAGAGATAGCTAAATGGCAAAAAATGTGCAAGATTACAAAAAATAAAGCTTAGAGAAGATGGCCTTGAGAGGGAGGGGTGGGGAATTCCACTAGGTGCAGTATCAGTAGAGTTAGACTGAAAAACACAACTGAGCCACAAGCCAGGAAGCTACCTGAGGCCACACCAATAAAGAGTGCTACAGATCCACTGCAACAAATGAGGCATTGGTGCCCATTACTGGGCTTTCCAGGCAGAATTCCTGACATAACCGCCTGAATGTAATTTGGTTACACTCCCACTGAAGTAGACAGTGCCCTCAAGTGGACACTGGTCTCAGAACAAGCCTCAGTAGCGCCACCCTACCCCCCTATCTTGCTTGAGTGGTTCTGCAATTCATACAGCCACTTTGCTGTATACACATTGCAACTGCTGACAAGCCCACCCTCAACTCAGAGACCAGACTGCTGAGAGGCGGCCAACACGGGGTAGTCAGTGTCAGCAGACACTTCCAACCAGAACCACACGTGCACAGTGCAATGACCAGAAGCAGGTTTTATCATCTCAGTTTTAAACATTCTATGTGCTTTCTAGAAAGGCAAAATGGTTCAGGGACTTTCACGAGACAATTGGAGAGATGTTGTTTAAGGGTACAAACTTGTGACTAGTGTATACATACGTTCTGGATATCTATACACAGCATAGTAATCATAGTCAACAATACTGTATTACGAACTTCAAAGTTGCTAAGAGACTAGATCATAACTGTTCTCACCACAGAAAAGAAATGATAATTACGTGACCTAATAGAGGTGTTAGTGAACGCTGTGATGGTAATCATATTGCAATATATAAATGTATCAAATCAACACGTTGTATGCCTTAAACTTATACAATGCTATATGTCAATTATATCTCAATAAAAAGAAAAAGAAGAAAACGGAGAGGAAATAACTAGAGAGAAGTAGGGAACACTGTTTTTCCACCATGAAAATAAGCAGAAAGGATTTTTAAATGTATTTTGAGTAAAACTATAACCTTATGATTACCTTTAAAGTCAGTGATTGAGCGACTAATACCATATAAGATATGAGTAACAGAAGGATTGTAAAATAAAGGATAATTCCAAGTAAAATACATGTTTAGTACATAAAATAAATTACATAGTTTAAACATAAATAAATAGTTTAGCAGTTCATTAAGTTAAAAATTAGGTCCCTTCCTGTCCGCACTAAATAAATATTAAACAAACATTTAAAGAATATCCATTCGAAACGACAATAAATCATTAGCCTGCTCAATGAAGTGCCATATTCCAGGCAGACTCTGTGTAGTCCTTGACTAAGCATGTCCAAACCTCTGAACTAGGATAGCAGCTACAGCTGTAAATAAGGTATATACATTTAAAATCAATAAAACACTGAGAACCTGTCTTTTTTTCAGTGTCTGTCTCTAGTTCAGGAATCCTGTGGTTGTTCCTGTCACAAAATTTTTTTTTTAATTCCTCTTTCCTACATGGGAAGTAGTTTTTAAACTTGTCATTCAAAGCCTATAAGCACCTGGGTACATAAATGATGAAGGTGTGAACAAATATTATCTTGCAATACATAGTTACTTAAAAAAAAAAAAAAGTAGATAGGCAAAGGCAGAAAGAAAAAGAGCCCTGGGAGCTTTCCTTGACAGAGAGGATATATGCATAAAGCAATTATACAAAAAAACGAAACAAAACAAAAACAAAAAATGAAAACAAACAAACAAACAACATAAAAAACAAGAACAGCCAGACGAAATAAGATAAATATAATCTAGGCACCAGAATTAAGACAAAGTTCTGCTCCACACAATGGCACTTCCCAAATCTAAATCTGACAAAGGGAACAGTCAAGGGGACAGGGAAAGGGCTAGGATGGGGCAGTCATCATACATGTTAGCAAAAATAAAATAAGATTAAAATAAATTAATTAAAATAAAATAAGCCTAGATGACATCTCATTGTTCAACTATTAGAAGTAGATTTTCCATAGCTCAGGGGAAAGAAAGTATTCTTTCCATAGCTGGAAAGGAAAGATATGCTTTTGAAAAGGATTTATTATATATTAATTTAAAATTATGTTAATCTTCTTGGGAAATCAGGATTGCTGTTGCTTCTCATGGTGAGTAATTGCTTAGAGTTACTCATAGTTACCATTTTGTTGCTTTTCATTCCTTCCTCATTTCCATGTTTCTATTTGGAATCATTTCCCTTTAGTATCATTCCCTTTAGTATTTCTTGTAGTGCTGGCCTCCCAGGGCAGAATTCTCAGAATCATTGCCTACAAATATTTTTATTTTACCTCTATTTTTGAAAAAAACTTTTCACTAAGGAAAGAGTAATTCTAGGTTGGCAGTTTTCTTTCTTCCAACATTTTAAAGATGCCATTCCATTGACTGACCTGTGTTGATCCTCTTGAGAAGTCAGTCATTAGCTTTATTATTGATCTTGTGAAGGCTAATATATATTTTGTCTCAGGTTTCTCTGTTCTTTATATTTTCCCCCTATCTTTGGTTTGAAACAGTTTTACTATGATACAGCTGCATGGTTTCTGGTTGGTTTATTTTTCCATTTTATCCATGCTTGGGTTCACAGCTCTTCATGAATTTTTAGCCTGATTACTCTCATCACTTTTGAAGTATTCTCAATCATTTGGTCTTCCAATCTTGCTCTGCTCCATTCACAGTTTCTCCTTCTATTATAAAAATTACATATATAGGAACTTTTTATTGTGTTCATGTATCTTTTGTGATCTTTTTGTATTTCCCATTCTTTTACTTTCTCTGCTTCAGTCTTTCTTGTCTTTCTAGACATATATCCTTTTGTCAGATGTGTCAATCTGCTGTTAAACACATCTATTGCATTTTTATTTTAAATTATATGTTTAGTTCTACAATTTCCTTTTGTGGATTTCAGATCACTGGTTAAATTGCCTGTCTCACCCTCTATTATCTTGAACATATTACCATAAATTTAAAGTCTTAGTTTTCTATTACAAGAGCCTGCATTAACCATAGGGGTAATTGCTATTGTTTATCTTTTTCTCTTGGACATGTTTCTTGGTACACTTGGTAAGTTTTTTGAAATACAGTCATTGTGCATGAAAATTTTGAGAGGCTCTGGATGACGATATGTACCTCCAGAGACTCTTACCCTCATTCTCCGGCAGCCAGCCAGAGTGCTGACAGACTGTCTCAATCTAGGTGACTTGAGGCTGTTTTTCAGACACTGTAAGGTTTGAACTCTATCTCCTAGCATGTAAAACAACCACCCCTCTCCCCAGAGGTTCCTTACTGAAAGCCTTTGATGTTCAACAAGGTTTTTCCATTTGGGATATTCATTACTCCAATTTTTGTCTCCCCAACAAAGAAGTGAGACTACTGAAATCTTTGCTTGATTTTTATTTTTTGCTTAATTTTGGATCTCTTGCCCTGTGTAGCTTACACATCAACAAATACCTGCAGGAGAAATAGCCCACTTCTCTTTTACCACTTCTAAGACACTTCCTTGTACCCCATTTATCTCCAGAATCTTGGACCCTCAGGTCCTGGCCTCCCTCACAGGTCTATACATCTACTTTTGTTTCCTAAACCCCATGGGATTGCTGAAAGTCCTGCTGGCTTTGCTGCCCCTTAATATTTTCCCTAAGCCTTTCACTCTATCAAGCTTAAAAATTGGCACACAGACCAAGAGTATCACCACATGCAGAATGTTGGGCTCAAATCAATAAGCCTTTCACCTCTAAAGATCTTGGGCCAAGTCCTGGATGCTGAGAAGCTCTGCAACACCTTCAAAAAGGTTGTGGTTTGGATATACGTGTGTGCATTGTATTCATTTTCTGATTTTTCTCAATGGGGTAATCATCTGCCATAATTTCCTCCATCATAGCCAAAAGCTGACGTCCCAAATTACTTGTGGGAGTTACTTGTACCACAGATCAGAAACAAGAGAAAAAGTGGATGGCTACCCCAAAACTGTGAAAAGGAAAGAGAGGTGTAAATATGGTAGCAATTTCCAATTAGACCTCTTACCCAGTGGTGAAGGTTATAATCTTTGATGCTGTCACATTATGCCATATCAGCTACTTGATTGATGGGTTGAGCCTATCAATTAGTTGGGTATTTCTGATTTATATATTCATCTGCCTAAACATCCTGAACAAGAAAATCTCTTGAACTCCCTTGAGCTTCGCAATGTGTTCACTAATTGATAGTTATTTAATGAACATTAGTAGTTTATTCACACACCATATGCTAACAATTTAAAATCCTTGTTGATCAAACCATGTAACAGTAAAGTCAAGAGAAAAATCCCACCTGCCTTCTTGACTCCTAATACTTTATTCATGCAATAGGAAGTTGTCTCTAAGTGACATGTCATGAGGGTGTTTATTTATTGTTTTCATGAAAGCAACTTTATTTTCAAATAAGTGGGCATAAAAGAGCTACATTTTAAAAAGACAAGTTTGCTTCCATTTTGCAATTTTGTGACAGAATTATAATGCTTTCCTCAAATTCAGAATTGTTGCATGCATTCAACACTTTGAAAACAAATTCCACTCAGTAATGTGTTACTCTTTGGTAACCTAAAGCATACAATCACCTAGTCAATGGAATGGTTAATGGAATTATAACCATGGACATGAAATTATATTTGTGAAAATATGAAATTCCTAATAAGTTCTATCACTGCTCAAGGGCATGTAACCTACTCAACTACCCAGAGTTCCTCCCTTTCCCTTCGACTAGCATGTGCTGGCAGAGGCATCTCACTGGGATAATTTCTTAGTTTCTTGATACCATAAGTTGTTGGATTTTCCTATAGTTTTTATTTAATGTTTATAGAAGTAGAAAGCGCCTATCTAAGTAAGTCTTAAGAGGAAGATATAAATCAGGTCTTGATGTTTGAAGCTTGGTTAAGACATCTTCCCCTGCCCTCTTCTGTGAAAGTCAGAGTCGTATGTTTGCTTCCTCAGGTAATAGAATGATGCTCTCTACCCAACTGCTTACCCCCCCACCCCCAAAATTGCTCCTGCTTTGGCTTTATTTTTCAACAAAGAGAAAGTGTTTCTTCTACCACTTTGTACTCACTAAGTACACAACATTTCTGTATTATCAAAATCTCTACCCTAATTTGTGACTAAACATGTAGAACTGTTAAATCTGTTGATGAAAATTCATTAATAATCAAGTTAAGAGGAAAAAATGGATTTTATTTGAGCCAAATTAAGGATTATAAACTGGAAGACAGATTCTCAGAAAGCCGAAGAAATGAAAGTCGAAGGCACAGTCATATACATTTTCAAGACAAAAGAATGTACATCAAAATGACATTGATATTTTACATAAAGTTCACCAAGGATACATAGTCCAGGTAAGCAAGTACAAAGCAAGCAGCAAGTCACCATGACCCCCTACAGAGTTGTGAAAGAATGCTATTCTTCTGAGAATTTACATTGCTAGTGTCAGAAAAAAAGGGGGGTAAAGATGATCTTTACGGTTGGGCAGTCACTCCTATCTTTGAGGAGCTCTGGTTAATGCATAGTGCAAATGCACACTGCACGTTAGGGATGGAGAGAGGAAGCCCAAACAAACACACAGAGATAATTTTATGTTTAAGTTTTCTTGTCCTGCCTTAAAATATAAATTTTATTTCATCAAGTCAAAAATTCATCATAACCACTGCACACCTACTAGAATGGCCAAATTCTGGAACACTGACAATATGAAATGCTGGTGAGGATGTGGAGCAACAGGAACTCTCATACTTTGCTTGTGGGAATGCAAAATGGCACAGCTATTTTGGAAGACAATTTGGCAGTTTCTTTCAAAACGAAACACACTTTTACCAAACAGTACAGCAACTGCACTCCCTTGTACTTAGGAGTTTCAAAGGAGTTGAAAACTTAAGTCCATGTAGAAACTACACACAGATGTTTATAGCAGTTCTTTTCATAATTGCCAAAACTTGGAAGCAACCAACCTATCCTTCAGTAGGTGAATGGATAAATAAACTGTGGTACATACAGGCAATGGAATATTCAGTGTTAAAAAGAAATGAATTATCAAGCCACGAAAGGACGTGGAGGAACCTTAAATACATATTACTAAGTGAAAGAAGCCAATCTGAAAAGGCTACATATTGTATGATTCCAATTATATGACATTCTGGAAAAGGCAAAACTATGGAGACAGTAAAAAGACCAGTGGTTTCCAGGGGTGCTGGAGGCAGGGGGAAGATGAATAGGCAGAACACAGAGGAGTTTTAGGGCAGTGAGAATAATTTGGAAGATATTATACTGATGGATATATGTCATTATACATTTGTCCAAACCCATAGAATATACAAAAACAAGAGTGAACCTTAAGGTAAACTATGGACTTTGATTGGTTATATGTATCAGTATAGGTTCATCCTTGGTAAAAAAAAACAATGCACCATTCTAGTGGTGTTGATAATGGGGGCACTATGCATGTGTGGTGGCAGCGGGTATATGGTAAATCCTTCCTCTGGATTTTGTTGTAAACCTAAAACTGCTCTAAAAAAATAAAGTCTTTAAAAGAAGTTCATTGCACCAAAATAAAAATAAAATAAAATACCTAGGAATAAACCTGACCAAGGAGGTGAAAGACTTATATGTTGAGAACTATAAAACATCAATATAGGAAATAAAAAGGGGTTCAAAGAAATGGAACGGAAAATCCCACAAGGACTCAGAAGCAAAAAATATACAAATCAATTTTCACTGCAAAGTAAATGAGCTGTTACAGTGGAGAATTACTGGACTGAATGTCAATATTATGACATAGTATGAGTGTGTTTCGTGTTTGGTAATTGAAATCATTGTTGCTTTTGTTGTGGTCATCCATTTACAATGCTTGGTGTCAGTTTATTTATCTCTTGTAAAAATAAAATACAGTGTGTGTGTGAGTTGTGAAAAAAAAAAAGGAAACTTTAAAAAAAAAAAAAGAAAGAAATGGAAAGGTATCCCATGCTCTTGGATTGATTGGAAGAATTAATATTGTTAAAATGGCAATACTACCCAGAGCAATCTACAGATTTAATGCAATCCCTATCAAATTATCCATGGCATTTTTCACAGAACTAGAACAAATAATCCAAAAATTTATGTAGAATCATAAAAGACCCAGAATTGCTAGAGCAATCCTAAAAAAAAAACAAAGCAGGAGGCATAACTCTCCCAGACTTCAGACAATACTACAAAGCTACAGTAATCAATACACAGTGGTATTGGTACAAAAACAGGCATACAGATCAAAGGAACAGAATAGAGAGCACAGAAATAAACCCACACACCTACAGTCGATTAATCTTCAACAAAGGAGGCAGAATATAAAATGGGAAAAAGACAGTCTCTTCAGCAAGTAGTGCTGGGAAAGTTGGACAGCAGCATGTATATCAATGACACCCTCACACCATGCACAAAAATAAACTCAAAATGGCTTAAAGACTTAAACATAAGACATGACACCATGAAACTCCTAGAAGAGAGCATAGGCAAAACATTCTTTGACATAAATTGTACCAATGTTTTCTTAGGTCAGCCTCCCAAGGCAATAGAAATAAAAACAAAAATAATATGGGACCTAATCAAACTTACAAGCTTTTGCACAGCAAAGGAAACCATAAACAAAACGAAAAGCCAACCTACAGAATGGGAGAAAATATCTGCAAATGATGTGACACACAAAAGCTTAATCTCCACAGCTCATACAACTCAATAAAAAAAAAACCAAACAACCCAATCGAAAAATGGGCAGAAGACCTTAATAGACATTTCTCCAAAGAAGACATACAGATGGCCAACAGGCACATGAAAAGATGCTCAATAACACTAATTATTAGAGAAATGCAAATCAGAACTACAATGAGGTACCACCTCACACTGGTGAGAATGACCATCATTAAAAGTCTACAGATAACAAATGCTGGAGAGGGTATGGAGAAAAGGGAACTCTCCTACACTTTTGGTGGGAATGTAAGTTGGTAGAGCCACTATGGAAACAGTATGGAGGTTCCTCAGAAAACTAAAAATACAATTATCATATGATCCAGCAATCCCACTCCTGGGAATATACCTGGACAAAACTATGATTCAAAAAGACACATGCACCCCTATGTTCATAGCAGCATTGTTCCCAATAGCCAAAGCATGGAAACAACCTAAATGTTCATCAACAGATGAATGGATAAAGAAGATATGGTACGTATATACAATGGGATACTACTCGGCCATAAAAAAGAACAAAATAATGCCATTTGCAGCAACGTGGATGCAACTAGAGATTATCATACTAAGTGAAGTAAGTTAGAAAGAGAAAGACAAATACCATATGATGTCACTTATATGTGGAATCTAAAATACGGCACAAATTAACCTATCTACAAAACAGAAACAGACTCATAGAGAACAGACTTGTGGTTTCCAAGGGGGAGGGGGGGAGGGAGAGGGACGGACTGGGAGTTTGGAGTTGGCAGATGCAAACTATCACATTTAGAATGGATAAACAACAAGGTTCTATTGTATAGCACAGGGAACTATATTAGTATCCTGTGATAAACCATAATGGAAAAGAATATTTAAAAAAAGAATGTATATACGTGCATAACTGAGTCTCTTTGCTATACAGCAGAGATTGACACAACATTGTAAAACAACTATACTTCAATTAAAAAAAAAAAGAAAAAAAAGTGCACTGTACTAGCCTTCTAACTGGTATACTACTAAGCTTTTATATTTCTAATCTTACCTTGTACCATTGTCAATTAATATTTTAACACATTGATTTTGTTTTTCATTTTTGAGCAATGAGATCTGTTAGATAAAAATTAATTATCCCTCCTAGAAGTGTGAGAAAAAATAATATAGTAAATATCTTTACAAATATATAGCTGAGATCATAGGAATGTAATGGAAAAATCCCCAAAAACCTAAAATGGAGAGCTAACTGCAACCACAGTGATAAGCAGTGAGCTGAGGTTGCAGGTATCTTTGGGAGTTTGATTAGTCATAGTAATATCTTTGAGCTTTATAAGCCCATGCCAGAGTTAGAAACAAGACCAAGGGTCCACTCAAGACAGAGAGTTAGAAAAAAAGTTTCCCAATAAAGCCTAGAGTCCTCTCTTCCTAAAAGGTTTTACCCTAGGTAAAAGAAGGGATGAGAAGAAGCTCAACCACCATTAAAGGGAGATAACAGGGAAATTTGTCTCAGCGAGGGTGGAAGAAAAAGCCTCCCAAACATCTTATAACCAGAGTGCTGTACTTCATGCAGTTTTGAGAGTCAAATGTAAACTATCTACGAACCAAGAAATTGACATAAAAACTTGCTACCGTTCTAAATAGAGTATTCATCAAAGATCTCATGGAATGGCATTTGAATAAAGACTTGAAAGAAGTGAAGAATGAAGCCATGTGATATGTGGAGAAAGTATGTTACAGGTGGAGAGAACCAAGAACGCAATCCTCTGAGTGAGCCTAGAGCCTGCAGTGACTCAGGACTGGGCCATGATCCTCTGCCCTCTAAACAAGTGCTCCCATCCCACTTCACAGCTGTTGCCTCACTTTTGGCTCTTGGACATATAACAAGCCACTGGTCCATGGAACAGCAATACTGGGGAGCCAAAGAGAACATGAAAGTTGGTGACACCAGGCCCACAGGCAAAGCAGATCTGGGACATCAGACATCAGGTTTGGGCTGAGTATTATCAACACAAGACTGCTCAGCAGGGCAATGTTTTCTCAAAGAGCAAGGCCCATTTGGGACTTCCCCAGTGGCGCAGTGGTTAAGAATCCACCTGCCAATGCAGGGGACACAGGTTCGATCCCTGGTCTGGGAAGATCCCACATGCCGCGGAGCAACTAAGCCCATGTGCCACAACTGCTGAGCCCACATGCCACAACTACTGAAGCCCGCACCCCTAGAGCCCATGCTCTGCAACAAGAGAAGCCACCACAATGAGAAGCCTGCACACCACAACAAAGAGTAGACCCCGCTTGCCGCAACCAGAGAAAGCCCTTGCACAGCAACAAAGACCCAACGCAGCCAAAAATAAATAAATAAAATAAACTTATAAAAAAAAAAAAAAAAGAGCAAGACCCATTTGAGAATTGACTCGAGCCTTTAGGCCAGGCCAGGTGTTATATTCAGAGACACGAAACAGAATGAGGTGTTCTAACATACGTCTCTTAGGAGTTGAAGATTGAAAATATAGAGACAATGGCAAAAGATAATGTTTGAATGACTGAGAACTTCCCAAAATTGTTTAAAGATATAAAACCATAGGTTCAGGAAGATCAACATGTTAAAAACTGAATAAATAATCATAAAGTCAAACCTAGATACATAGTTTAAACAGCAGAGCACCGAATACAAAGAGAAAAATCTTAAATGATAATAATTTCAAGCAGTCATTCACCTTGCTTTAAAACTAACAAACAATTGCCATTACTTAATGGTAAAAACCAAACACTCAATCCTGAAGTGCGTAATTTTTCTCAACCTGCATCAATCTTCTCTATTTGAACTTATTTTTTTGCCATGCCCAACAAGTACATCTACTCAGTTCATAGGCCTTTGTATGTCATGTGTATTCTGAACTTCGTCTTCCCATTTGTCTTCTCCCAGAGTGCCCTGTTCTCTGCCATCATCACTTAAAGTCTTACCCAGGGTATAAAACACAAGGTAGTCTCACCTCCACTGTGAGACCTTCTTGATCCTGCCAGCCCACATCTATGCCACTCACTGTGTCAAACAATCACATAATGCCTGACACTGCTCCTATTTATGGATGTGTATCTCCTTGCTCAGTTGAACTATTGTCCCTTAAAGGATACGTACAATGACAATGGTTTAAAGCTGTAGTTCTTTAACTCTTGGATCTCACAGATTCATAAACTTTGGGGTGAATATAGCATTCCCAGTTCTTCCTTTTGCTGAGAATACATTAAAAGCCATCATCTACTATCTATGTCATTTCATAAGAGAAAGGACATTTTAACAATGAAAGTATATTAAGGGCATAATCTCATGTAAATTTAATAAATTTACCTTAATATGAAGTTCACTATATTGTTCTAATTTTTCTCCCTTTACTAAAAATAACTAATAAAATCTTGATCAACGGCAGCCCCAATTGCTTCTAGACTAACATTTAGAAATCACTGCTCTACTATTACTTTGATTCCCCTCTTCCTGCCTCTAGATTATGGCAGAGAAAAGATAAATAAATATTTGAATGATCAGATTAGGTGACCAAATTTGAATTATTTCTTCACATTTTCTTATTCTCATCATGGATCTTGTCTCCGTTTTCACCCGCCATCCCCAGTCAGACCATTGAGAGTTTTTTTGAAAAAAGTTACCAATGCAAAAAAAACTTTTTCTCAGAATTTTTAACTGAAGTGTTTCTGCATGTGCTTGTAGCAGAAGCAGTTTTTACTTGTGATTCTACTACATGTATTTAAAGGTAAATGTCAAAGTCTACTTCTAGTTTCCCTTTATTGTCTCTTATGTTGACCATTATTTCTTACTTTTTCTTTTTTATTGTAACTCTAAATTTATTTGTTATCCTCTAGCATTCTCTTTTCTCTAAGTTGTCCTGGTTTTTACTTCTGTGCTTTTCTCAGCCATACTTAGATGCTTACAAAACTTTAATCACGTATTTCTACCCACAGTTCTTCTCATTTACAAAAACATTTTCCTCTGTGCACTTAGAATGCATTATTTTTATGAAGTTAATTTTTTTATTATTAAAGCAATACAATTAATTGTAGAATATTTTAACATATATTTTAAATGAAAGAAAATCACTCACAAATCTTACTCCCAAAGATAACAATTGTTAACATTTTGATGTAGTCCCTATATTCCCTTAGAGTCTTTTGCTGGGTGTTAACACTCTACCCTTTCAGTAGAAAAAGGATTATATATATGATACTTAACAAAAGAATATTTAGAGGTCCTGGATAGAAAATAATACAAAGAGAGAATGTATTCACCTATAATATCTACCACTATCAGTCTGTTGCCACCATTAGAAAATTAGATAATACATCAAATCATGCTATATGAATTTTGAAGATGAATAAATATATGGTCTAAGGTCCTTGACAATGACCATTTCCTTGATCTATACAACTCTGCTTTGGAAGACAGCAAAAGAAATACTTGTGGCTTAACAAGTGTCCTAGCAGTGTCCCCATCATGAAAATAATTATCTATTGTTATTAAGTGCTATACCAAGATATCGCAATTTATTGATTTCAGAGGTTGCAGTATATTTGACAAGATAATTTGCATGCCTTCTTAGAAAACCTTCTGCATCCCAGAGGACTTCTGTGGGGATCATGTAACCCATCTACCCGTTCCCCTTCAACATATGTACCACACATACATCTCACCAGCTACTGCTAATGGGACCAGTCATTAGCACCAGAACTCAAAGTTGGCCAATACGTAAAGTGGCTTTCTTGGTTTTGTTTTTTGTTTTTTTCCTGGAAATTGGACTCAAAGAATGAGTCACATTGGGAGTGGAGGCCAAGTAGTCGTGTAGACTTAAGGGCGGAGGTGTCTTCTTAGGGTTTCAGTATTGGACTACATGCAGAAACAAGCAATGACAAAAGAGCCTTAGAAAGAGAAATATCTTCCTTTTTCTAGATCTGATCACTTTCTGTTACTAGGCCCAGTCTCCTGTCTATGAAGTCTACCTCTTTTCCCTGTATTGAATTGCTATGCTTTGAATAACATTCATTTCTTTTTTGTTGTTGAGCTATTTTCAGTGTGTTTTTGTTCCTTGCAAGTAATGACTGAATGACAAGGTAGGAAAAGGGATAAGAGATTCTATCTGGTTTGTAGAAAGATGAATAGAGGTTCAAGAAAACATCTCAAGGAATTGGCAGAGGGCAGGGGTGTGGGGAGGGGGGAGACAAAAATGGAAAAGAAACAGAACTGAAGGGAAGGAAACCCTCCCTACACAAATAAGCTTTGCCCCGGACTGATAAGTTCAATAAGGAAATATCTGCATGTCTTTTTTCTCTTTTTTTTTGTTTTTTTGTTTTTTTATGCAAGCAGTTAGTTTGAGTTCAGTTGAAGACAAAGTACCAAACTCTGTTTCCCTGCTGTGGGCAGCATCTCAAATCTCAGTTCAGTTCTTTCAGCCTTCGCTGAACTGCCAGAGATTTGGGCAGAGTTATACACAGAATCTGGGGCTCCCTCTTTCTAGCTTTCTCCTTTTCTGGTATTTTTCCTCCTCATATTCCAGTGGCTGCAGTTGCCCACTGAACCCTGTCTTCTGGCTCTTCAAACAACTAAAATTGTGGGTTTTCCATCAGTTTTAGCTATCCCTGGAGGTGGAGGCTAAATGTTTTATAAACAGGAAACTCACAAGATTCCTTTCCCTTCTTCCAAGTATCATCTCTCCTCCAATTTCTACCTGTTTCTATTTATTCTTCAGTGCCATCAAGTAGTTGTTTTATATATGTTTTTCAAGAGTTGATAGTTTTTATCAATCCCAAGTGGGCTAGTCTGATAAGAGCTACTTGGCCCAGTGGAAGAAGAATGTTTCTGCAAGTCTTTTTATAGTCTAACTTTTTCAGCATTGAGTCTTTCTCTTTGTTTTAACCTCTCTGTCAGATGAAGTACCCCTTCGAGTAATCATTTTCATGACAAATTTATATATATAGAGAGAGCCTTTTCTTAATCTATGTATGCAGGAAAGTGATACTCTCTTCCTTTCCTACACAAAAAGCAACTTGGCTAGCTAAATATGTGTGTCACAGCTAGCATGGATTATTGCAGAGAATATTGGAGAGCTAGGCAATGGGACCGGAGATATTCCTATTTGATTCTAACAAAGCCATACAACATGAAAGCAATAAATTCAAGCTATAAACAAGGAAAACAGAACTGACTAGCACATTTTAAGACTATGGCCAAGGAAACTCCACATATCCTTTGGCTGCTCTAGTTAGATCCTCTCCCTATAAAGAATGAGAAAAAATAGCAAAAAATAAAATCTGAAGTGAAACCTTTATTAATCAAGACTTGGAAAAGAACAAACAAACAACCAAAAACTAATACAAGAAAAGAATTTAATAAAGGGATTGTTTTACCAAAGTGTGGGCAGGGTGTAGAAATACAAGGAAGGCTGGTGCAGATCCCCAGGGTTAGCAACCACAGGGAGCCATTTCTACCCCAAGTCTGAAGGGGCAAAGTCAGGGAACACATCTTGGAATCTAGAGAGGAAGCTACAAGGACAGGGTCCCTCACAGGTGCTATGCCAAGTCTCAACAGCCTGGAAGGAATGAAGATAGGGAACTAAATATTTCAATCTCATTCTCTTTCTGTCCTCCAATCTCCTGCAGGTACTCCCACTGGTTGGACTCAACTGGAAGCCAGAAGATTCTCCCATCTATTGATGGAGTCCATAAATATTAGCTTCACAGTGAGTGCCCAGAAGGTGAAGGAGGGTGGAGGGTGGATTTAGAGGTTTAATGAGAAAAAGACCCTAGCGTAGAACTTATGAAAAATTTACTGTAGATGAAGGGGGAAAGAACTTCATCCTAAAGCAAAAATGAAGTGCAGACATCTGAAAAGTGTATGAACTACATGAAACTATGAACTAGCATAGTTTTTTAAAAATAGGTTTGGTGTTCTCAGTAGGATATGAAAAGAGGCAATCTCTATGAAACAGATGCAGGAGGCTTAAAGGAGAGAACAGATTAAGATCTGAGTAAAACTGGATAAAATAATGATTTATTTAAAAAAAAAATAAAGATACAGAAGCAAAAGCAGTAATAAGAAATATTGATACATTAGAAAATCAAATGAGTTCTAGTCAATACAGAAAACTCAACTGAAGTAGAAAACTTCCAACATAGAAATTATATATTAACATTACATTGATAAATATAACCAATAAAATTTAAATTCAAACCCAAGCTTAAAAGTAAAAATGAGCAATCCCTGATGCCAGAAAATAAGAGGAAACTTAAACAAAGAGTGACTGAGAACTAAAGTGTCCCATAGAGTATCTGGATTGAACATCTGTCTAAATGACTGGATTTTTAACACAGCTTCACCAAGATGCTTGTGGTGGCCATGGTCTTGGTGTCTGAGAGATGGAACTGAGCTTCCTAAGTAAAGAGAAGAATCTGCATGAGTTGTCTTATCTATTCTAAAGGACCAGAGAGGATACCCAGTGGCCTTAGGATATGGCAGAGGTCATCTAATCTCCATGGATCACTGGAAGAATAATTATAACCTGAAAGAAAGAGAAAACATGAACTTGTGGATGTGATTTCTGAATTTGCACATTTACTCAGTGCAGAGGGAAGCACAGAGCCAAGGTACTTCCTTAATAACTGAAAGGACATTCCCACAACTTAGGTCACTCAATCCTCCAAAAGAAAAATAACTCCCACTGACAAGGAGCCCATTTGTAGAAATTTCAGCATACATAAAGGAAATAGATTGGCAAAATTAGAAATGGCAGCTATGAACATGGGAAAATTCACATCTCATCAATCCCCTTAGACAACTCTAAAAGAGATATTATAAAATAGGTTTAAAATATTCAGAGATGAAAATAATATAACCAAAATTCAAGAATAAACTTTGTGGGGAAAATAGAGGAGTCAGATAAAAAGAATAAAATGTAAATTATAGAATTAAATAATGTAGTTTATTAACATTAAAAACTCAGATTTGGGGGCTTCCCTGGTGGCGCAGTGGTTGAGAATCTGCCTGCCAATGCAGGGGACGCGGGTTCGAGCCCTGGTCTGGGAAGATCCCACATGCCACAGAGCAACTCGGCCCGTGAGCCACAATTGCTAAGCCTGCGCGTCTGGAGCCTGTGCTCCTCAACGAGAGGCCGCGGTAGTGAGAGGCCCGTGCACCGCGATGAAGAGTGGCCCCCGCTTGCCGCAACTGGAGAAAGCCCTCGCACAGAAATGAAGACCCAACACAGCCATACATACATAGATACATACATAAATAAAAAGAATGTAAGCAGACAAGAATCTCATTAAAATATTAAAAAAAAAAAAAAACCTCAGATTTGTAAGCAGTTATTTTGGACAATATTAAAGAGAAAATTGATAAAATGATAGATAAATATAAAGAAATCACTGAGACTGAAACACAGACAGATAAAGGGATGGAATCGTGAAAGTTGAGATACAAACAAAGAATGAGATATTCCAGCTTATTTCTACTGCAGTTCTAGGAGAGGATCCAGAAAATGAGAGGAAAGCAATATTTGAAGAGATGATGTTGGAGAATTTTCCAGAGTTGAAGAAAGCGTGAATACTCAGATTAAAAACACTTCTCAAGTCCTAAGTAGGCTAATTTAAAAACAAACCCACATATAGAATAACATATCATAAGGAAACTACAGAACATCAAAGATGATGAGAAAATAATAAAAACTTAGAGAACACAAATCACTTCCAAGTAATGATCAGCAGACTTCTCATGAGCAATGATACATGCCAAACCCAAATGGAGTAATATCTCCTAATTGCTGAGGAAAAATAACATCATCCTTCTAACCCAATCTCAACTGTCATTTAAAAATAAGGATAAAATAAACACATTTTCAGATACAAACCCAGGAAGAGACTTTATACTTACAGAAAGTACCATTTCAGAAGAAAGTACTTTACCAGAAAGGAAATTAAATCTACAAGGAAGGAGTTCAAACACAGTATTTTAAGGTCCCCATCTTCTCTGGGCAGAAGATACAGTGTGATATTAAGCTTTTTAAAACTTATGTGCACATAACAATTTACAGATAACCTTTAAAACAGTGGTTCTCAAACGGGAGTGAGTTTTCCCCCAAGGGATATTTGGCAATGGCTGGAGATATTTTTGGTTGCCATAACTCTAGGAGAGGGTAGAGGTCAGGCATGCTGTCAAGAAGCATCCTACAATGCACAGAACAGGCTCTCACAGCAAAGAATTATCCAGCCCCAAAAGTCATTTGTACTGTTGCTGAGAAACTCTGACTCAAATGAATAGAACAGAAAGTATAACTTTGAAACCAGTAGCAGAAAAAGCAAAATAAGGATGTTATGTAAAGAAGGAATGAGATCAAAGAAGTGAAGGACTTATACGATAAAGAAATAAAATGATAGAAATGTAATCATTATGAATATAAGCAAAATAAACTTATTTAAAAGGCAGATATTCTCAACTTGAATAAAAAGAAAGAAAATTCAGCTATTTACAAATTCATGTTTAGAACTTAATGGCATAGGAAGTTTTAAAATGGAGGAATGGAAAATGGTACTAACCAACAGAAAGATAATATAGCAAAAGCAGGGACTTCCTTGGTGGCACAGTGGTTAAGAATCCATCTGCCAATGCAGGGGACATGGGTTCGATCCCTGGTCTGGGAAGATCCCACATGCTGCAGAGCAACTTAGCCTGTGTGCCACAACTACTGAGTCCACGTGCCACAACTACTGAAGCCCATGCACTCTAGGGCCCGTGTGCCACAACTACTGAGCCCGTGTGCTACAACTACTGAAGCCTGTGCTCTGCAACAAGAGAAGCCACTGCAGTGAGAAGCCCACACACTGCAACATAGAGTAGCCCCCCAAAATAAATAATAAAAATATATATATAGCAAAAATTGTACCATTAAAGCAAATAGAATTCAGGGTTAAAAGCAGTATTATATATAAATATGTACATTACTTGATGATATAACAATTGTGAACCTATGTGCAACTAACAATATAAACCCAATATATAAAGAAAAAAGTATCAAATAGTTTTCACAAGAACTGATAAATTTAGCAGATAAAAAGAGTAAAACTGGGGATAATATACTTAAAAATTTTGACCATCTATAAAGAGAAAAGAATGAAACTAAGGCTATCTCCTAGCTATATTGATATAACAGCAATATTAAATATTTATAAACATGCATGTCCCTCGGCTATATAGGAAAGATTAGTGTCTTTCTGCTTTGCAACTAACAAGATTTTCCATTTTTGTCTGAGCATAAGAACACTGCCTAGAGCCAAAACTTAAACGTAGGATGTGTGTGCGTCTATGTGTTTTAACTCCAAATACAGTAGTTTTTCCATTCTACTATATGGTCTATATTAGAAAAGCACACAAATTTATCACTTTAAAGGTTTTTGTAAGACCTCTATGTTTCTGCAAAATGAATGATTAAAATTTTCAGCCCAGTTTTCTGAGACTTAAACAATGTATGTAAAAAAAATGCTGTAGGCTGTATAGCCAATCCCCCCTTCTCTCTCTAACTCTCCTCAAAAACTGTAATACTTGCCTGCTTAATTATAAAGAAACTTTGAGGAAAAGGGAATTACCACTTATAGAGATTGTAAAAAGTTGATTGTGGTTGGGAAATTTACTCTGGAATCCTAAGTAAATCAACACTCAATTGCTTCCTGAGGGAACTGGAAAGTTCCAGAAACCATTCTTATGCTTTTCCCAATTTCGTATGTCCTCAGATAATGAGAATTTAAAAGTTATGCCAAAGTTCTGTCAGGGTTAAGTACACATTTTACATGATTTATATATGACTGTAAGACTATGTTGATATGCCCACAAACATTTTATAGCTGATGTCAGCATTCACTCAAGCAACACGGTAAGCTATTAAAAACGCATGTGGCATGGACTTATATATACTACCAAATGTAAAATAGATAGCTAGTGGGAAGCAGCCGCATAGCACAGGGAGATCAGCTCAGTGCTTTGTGACCACCTAGAGGGGTGGGATAGGGAGGGTGGGAGGGAGACACAAGAGGGAGGAGATATGGGGATATATGTATATGTATAGCTGGTTCACTTTGTTATAAAGCAGAAACTAACACACGATTGTAAAGCAGTTATACTCCAATAAAGATGTTAAAAAAACAAACAAACGCATGTGAAACAAAATTATTGAACTGTAAGTTTCTTGTGAGGTGATAAAAGCAGACTAAACTTTAAATAAAAACTGTATAAAACTTTCATGCAAGAAAAAAGAATCATTCTGAAAAAATTATTTTCCAAATCGTTTATTTATAATAGCAAACATCAGTGAAACTGGAAGCTATAGAAGAGGGAAATGGTACAAAATACAGCAAAAAGTAAAAGAAAATATAATAGTGTATAGTATTCTTCGTTTATCATTTGTATGATTGTTTAAAGCACTGTATACACTGTATATATGTCTGGACCTGAAGGACAGAAAAGCATGTTGAGGACTTCCTTGGCAGTCCGATGGTTAAGAATCCGCCTTCCAATGCAGGGGATGTGGGTCCGACCCCTGGTCGGGGAACTAAGATCCCACATGCCGTGGAGCAACTGAACCCTGTGCTCCACAGGGGGATCTCCCACATGCCACAGCCAAAAATAAAATAAAATAATTTTTTTTTAAAAAAGCATACTAAAAAAAAAAAAAAAGCATACTATTTTTACTAGTGTTATTTATTGATACATCAACACTACCTCCTCAAACTGCAACCACAGCATTAGAACAATGTTCACTATGAACTGAGGGAAGGGAGGACTTCTAACAGCAAATACATGTTTAAAATTGTGATGTTTGGATCCAATTGAAAGAGAAATTCTTTGATCTGTACTAGAAACTATAACCCTAAAAAACAAACAAAAACTACACAAAGGAGTAAGAAGAGAGGAGAAAATGCTAAAAAACTGTACGGAAATAATATTTCAGATCTTCCCAAGCAATGTAGTATTTAAAACAATATTGACTCTATGTTCATATGATTTCAATATCATTGGCTCATCCTTAGTTATGTTGTAAGAAGCCTTATGAATTTACCAAAAATCCTCGTGTACTATGTTCTGCTATTAAAATTATTTTACTTTCTACTTAAATTTCTTCAATAAAATGGTAATATGTATTTTATATGTATTTCTGAACCATTGACATTCTCAAGGGATGTATGTCAATACCTTGATGAATTCCTCACATTCTAAAAACACAAAAGTATGTTATAACTGATGTGTTCCTTTATTAGCACTTTGTCTTTCCCCTGCATATCTAACACTAAAAATTAACTACATTTTTATTAGCATCTTATCAATGGCTAGTTTTCAGAAAAAAAATGTTTATATCATGTAGGATAATGTAAAGAACAGGGAATGACAAGTAAAGCATAAAACTGTGTTGTGATTGCTCCCCAGTTAGCTAAACAGCTTGCTAACAAACACCAGAATTACAATGTGCCAATAAAATCCATGAATTAGCAAAATTATAAATTCCTATATGCTCTAGAATTCTTAAGTCCTAGTGGAAACTGTGAACGTTGAATCTGCTAATATCAATTTTGTGTGTGTGTGTGTGTGTGTGTGTGTGTGTGTGTGTGCGTGTGTATATCATGGGTTGGCAAATGCTTTTTGTAAATGGCCAAATAGTAAATATCATAGGTTTATTCATATACACACAAATATATGTACACTGCAATATGTATACATATGTATACCACATATATATACACAAGTATAATATACATTTATTGGTTTATCTGTCAATTTCCAAATATTTCAAAATTCTATTTTCTCATGGCATAGTATTTTAAGTTAAATGTTGTATTTTGAGATAATTGTAGATTCACATGCAGTTGTAAAAAAATAATTTAGAGTGTTCCCTGTACCATTTACTCAGTTTTATCCAGTGGTAACATCATGCAAAACTATAGTACAATACCACATCCAGAATACTGACATTGATGCAATCAAGATATAGAACAATTTCTATCCCAAAAATCTCCTTCATATTTCACTTTGAAAGCTGAACATACTTCCCTGTCACCCACAACACCTGCTTAATCTCTGGTGAGCACTAATCTGTTCTCCATTTCCATGGTCTTGTTATTTCAAGAATCTTATATAAATGGAATTATATACCGTGTAAACTTTTGGGATTTGCTTTTCTAATTCACCATAATTTTCTGGAGATCCATACAGGTTATTGTATGTATCAATAGTTTATTACATTTTATTGTTGAGCAATATTCCATGGTATGGATGTATGGCTGTTTGTTTAATCATCCATTGAAAGACATATGGGTTGTTTCCTTTTGGGGGCTATAAATATTCATGTTTAGGTTTTTATATAAATATAAATCATAATTTCTCTATGATAAATACCCATGAGTGTAACTGCTGGATCAAAAATTGCAAGTTTAATTTTTAAGAAACTGCCAAAATATTTCCAGAATGACTAACATTTTACAATCCGACCAACAATGTATGAGTGACCCAGTTTTCCTATATCCTCACCAGCATTTGGTGATGTTATTACTTTTTATTTTAACCATTCTGTTAGGTGTGTGGTGCTACTTCATTGGCTAATGATGTTGAATATCTTTTTATGTGCTTATTTGGCATCTGTATGTTTTCTACAGTCGAATGTCTGTTCATCCCTTTGCTCATTTTCTATTGGATTGTATCTATTTTTACACTTAAGTTTTTTTTCTTTTTTAAATACCTTTATTGGAGTATAATTGCTTTACAATGTTGTGTTAGTTTCTGCTGTATAACAAAGTAAATCAGCTATAAGTATACATATATCCCCATATCCCCTCCCTCTTGAGCCTCCCTCCCACCCTCCATAGCCCACGCCTCTAGGTCGTCACAAAGGATTGAGCTGATCTCCCTGTGCTATGCAGCAGCTTCCCACTAGCTATCCATTTTACATTTGGTAGTGTATATATGTCAATGCTACTCTCTCACTACGTCCCAGTTTCCCCTTCCCCCCCCATGTCCTCAAGGCCATTCTCTACGTCTGCCTCTTTATTCTTGCCCTGCCGCTAGGTTCATCAGTACCGTTTTTTTTAGATTCCATATATGTGCGTTAGCATACAGTATTTGTTTTTCTCTTTCTGACTTATTTCACTCTGTATGACAGACTCTAGGTCCATCCACCTCATTTCAAATAGCTCAATTTCCTTCCCTTTTATGGCTGAGTAATATTCCACTGTATATATGTACCACATCTTCTTTATCCATTCATCTGTCAGTGGACATTTAGGTTGCTTCCATGTCCTGCTTATTGTAAATAGTGTTGCAATGAACATTGTGGTACATGTATCTTTTTGAATTATGGTTTTCTCAGGGTATATGCCCAGTAGTGGGATTGCTGGGTCATATTGTAGTTCTATTTTTAGTTTTTTAAGGAAACTCCATACTGTTCTTCATGGTGGCTGTACCAATTTACATTCCTACCAACAGTGCAGGAGGGTTCCCTTTTCTCCACACCCTCTCCAGCATTTATTGTTTGTAGATTTTTTGATGATGGCCATTCTGACTGGTGTGACATGATACATCATTGTGGTTTTGATTTGCATTTCTCTAATGATTAGTGATATTGAGCATCCTTTCATGTGTTTGTTGGCAACCTGTAACAAAAAAGACCCCGAATAGCCAAAGCAATCTTGAGAAAGAAAAACGGAGCTGGAGGAATCAGGCTCCCAGACTTCAGACTATACTACAAAGTTACAGTAATCAAGATAGTATGGTACTGGCACAAAAACGGAAATATAGATCAATGGAACAGGAAAGAGAGCCACCTTATCTTTGACAAAGGAGGCAAGAATATACAATGGAGAAAAGACAGCCTCTTCAATAAGTGGAGCTGGGAAAACTGGACAGCTACATGTAAAAGAATGAAACTAGAACACCTCCTAACACCATACACAAAAATAAACTCAAAATGGATTAAAGACCTAAATGTAATGCCAGACGCTATAAAACTCTTAGAGGAAAACATAGGCAGAACACTTTTTGACATAAGTCACAGCAGATCTTTTTTGACCCACCGCCTAGAGTAATGGAAATAAAAAATAAACAAACGGGACCTAATGAAACTTAAAAGCTTTTACACTTAAGTTTTGAGAGTTTTTTATGTAGTGGAGATACCAATTCTTTCTCAGAGAGATTGTTTATAAATATTTTCTTCCAGTCAATAGCTTCTTTTCTCAATCTCTTATCAGGGTCTTTCAAAGAGCTTTTTTTTTTTATAATGAAGTCCAATTTATCAACATTACTTTTCATGGATTATTCTTTTGGTGTTAAGTCTAAGAACATTCACTTAGCCCTAAATCTGAAAGAGTTTCTTTTACGTTTTTTTCTTAAAGTTTTATAGTTTTACATTTTGCAGTTAAGTCTGTGGCCCATTTTCAGTTAAATTTTCATACAAGTTGTGAGAACTAGGTTGAGTTTCTGTTTTTGTGTTTTTTTTCCTCTCTGGATGTCTAATTGTTCCAGCAGCATTTGTTGAAAAGGTCCTTTCCTCCAATTAATTGCTTTTGTACCTTTGTAAAAAATCAGTTGGGTATGTTAGTTCTATTTCTGGGTTCTCTATTCTGTTCCATTGATCTATATGTTTATCCCAATGCTATAATTACACAATTTTGGTTCCTGTAGCTCTATAGAAAGCTTCACAAAACGAATTGGGGCATATTCTGTCCCAGATTGTGTGGAATTGTTGTCAGTTATTCTTTAAATATTTGATAAAATTCTCTAGCGTAACAATGTAGGTTTGGAGATTTCTGTGAGAAGCGTTTGTTACGAATTCAATTTACTTAATATTTATAGGACTATTAAAATTGTCTATTTTATAATGAGTAAGTGGTCATAGTTTGGGTTTTTCAAAGAATTGGCCCATTTTGTCTAAATTGTCAAATTTATGTGTATAAAGTTGTTTGTAGCATTTCATTATTTTCCTTTTGGTGTCTGCAGAGTCTCTACACTGATCTTGTTTCATTCCTGACATTGGTAATTTGTGTCCTCAATTGTTTTCTTTGTCAGTCTTCCTGGAGGTTTGTCAATTTTATTGATCTTTTCAAAGGACCAGCTCTTTGTCTCATTGATTTTGGCTATTGTTTTCTGTTTTCAATTTTATTGATTTCTGTTTAAAAAATTTCCTTTAGACAGTCTTTTAGGTTAGGTCTGCTGATAACAGATTCCTTAGTTTTCTTTCATCTGAGAATATCTTGATTTCCCCTTCATTACTGACAAATATGTTCACTGAGTAGAGGATTCTGGTTGATAGTTAATTCCTTTCAGCAATGGAAAAATATTTTGCCAGTTCCTCTGGCCTCCATGATTTCTGATGAGAATCCACTGTCATTGGAATTGCTTTTGCCTTTTAGCAATTTTTTCAATTTTTTTTGTCTTTAATTTTTAGATGTTTAATTATGATGTGTATTGGCATAGATTAATTTGGATTTATCCTTTTTGAGGGTCACTCAGTTTCTTGAATCTGTGGGGTTTTGTCTCTTGCTAAATTTAAGATGTTTTCAGCCATTATTTCTTTGAATACTCTTTTGGGGCCTCCTTGTTTTTTCTCTACTGGGAATTTGATGCTATGAATATTAGATCCTTTATTATCATTCCACAGGTGCCCAAGGCAGACTCTGTTCATATTTTTTTTCAGTCATTTTTTTCTCTATTATTTAAATTGGGTAATTTCTATTGTTTTATCTTCTGGTTCACTGATTCCTTCCTCTGTCCCATCCATTCTGCTCTTCAGTCCATCTACTGAGTTTTTTATTTTGGTTACTACACTTTTCCAGTCCAAAATTTCCATTGATTTCTTCTTTATATCTTCTATTTCTTTGTTGAGAGTTCCTATTTCTTTGCTGAGGCTTTCCAATTTTCATTCATTTCAAGCGTGTTCATGATTGCAGAAGGCACACAAATTCATGGTAAAGGGAGATTCCATTTTGACACGTAGGCAGCAGGCCTAGAGAGCAAACAATCCTAATAATTTCAAGAGGATAGAGGACTCCAGGAGGAATATGTCAAAAAAAAAATGAAACCAGAAAATGTGTTTGAATGTATCACTGGGAGTTTTATAGTATTATAGTTCTGTCTGAATTAGAGTTAAGTAATTAGAAAAATAAACTTTAAAAAATGGTAATTATCACATCAAGAGAAAATAAAAAGTATAAATTAAATAAAATGTCTCATAATATACTACATGGCTCAGTTGTGAATATGTATAGTCATAGTATTGTCAATGAATACTGATTTCACTCAAAGTATAATATTTAAAATTAGGGGAGGGTGGTGTGTATAAGAGGATGGTAATTGGGGTAATTACCAATTTAATGGAGGTAAATCTTCATCCTTCTTAGTAGTAAGTCAATATATAATATCTAAAACAGAAATGGAGAAAGAGAACTATAAGCAATTAAAAGGAAATTTGAAGGTAACTATTGTAGAGAACTGTTAAGAGAGTTAAATGTATTTGACTCTTGAAAGTAGAAGATAGTGATGGGAAGGGTAGAGTGAATATAGGACTATGGTTTTGTTCTTGTTGTTATGAGCCTGTATGACTCCAATAAAAATGAGGTTTACATTTTTAGAAGCTATGTAGATTTTAACTCACATTTTAAGTCTGCTCTCCCAGTAGTAGAGTTAGTAACAAATAAACCTTTAAGTGGCCTAGATATGTGCTGTTTGTACTTGGAAGGACTTCTGAATTGTGAACCACTTCAATAGTTGCAAGTTGAACAATGATATGTATATTAGAAATCCCATAATATTCTGTAAACTGTAAGAAAGTCTTTATATAATTTTTTAAGACTTTCAACTAAATCTTCAAGGTTTCTCTGCTCCAGTTTCTCTGGTATCAACTCAGGAAGGAAGGAAAGAAGAGAGGGAAGGAGGGAAAGAAACCTTTAATATTACAAAAATACTTTTACAAAAGTATTTTTAATATTTTCAATAAACTACAAAAATACTTTTAATAAACTATATCAGTGAAAGTTTGTCACAGGACAAACTTGAAAAGGTTATAAATATTTCCTTGTCCCACCTACTGGTTTCCTTTCCCCTGACTGAGTGTCCTAAAAATGCCTTCCTGACTTCTCTTTGCCATTCCTTTCTGCTAAAACCTGCCAAAAGGAAAGTAGATAATCTGAGTCAGTTATACCTTGGCATACACATAAGTCTTCATTTCTATTAGTAAGTTAACCTCAGTTATGCTAAAATAATAAAGACAAAATCTCAGTGGCTTGACATAGTTTCTTTCTCAGTCCCACAAAGTCTGCTGGAGAGTATGGGCAGCTCTCTATAGCAACCAGCCTCCATGTGGTGATTCTGCATTCCAGGCCTCTTCAAACTGTTGGCACCTTCACATCAATGCATGCTTCAACAATTGCTGCAACAGCAAAAGAGACCCGAGAAAATCATGCACCAGCTCATAAATGCTTCTGCCTGGAAATGATAATTACACTCATATTTCATTGACTAAATCAAGTCACAAGCCACATCTTACTTCAAAGTATGCCTGCAAGGAAAGAAATTCTAAAAATCATGGTCAGCAATAATAATGTCCACTGCATAATGTTGCTGCTCATAAAGTCATTTAAATTTAGGCAATAACACTAGTGATGAAATGCAAGATTTTGTTCCTGTTAAAAGAATTTCAGTCACTAGTGAGGAAGGAGGAAAAAGCACGTTTAAGAAAGAGACTTTGCCTGATGTTCTTTAAAAGTAAACATCCATGGTGTGTTCTTTCTCTGAGGAAGACAAGCACTTTAGAATCTGTGAGGTAGAAATTGCCCTAAATTTATCTAATGCTTTTATTTGCAATCTGTGGGTTGCAAATCCCTGGGAGGAGTGTCTCATATTCATATTTTACCAAGAAATGTCCATATTTTGAAGCAATAACACATCTTGAGTTCATTTGTGCTAATATTTTAAAAATTATGAGTCCATTTCAAGATGTTAAATTCTTAGCTACTTCATGATATTGTCTTAATTGTTGAGAGTTTCTTTGGAGTCATATCCCCTTACTATTGTTAAGGAAAATTTTAAATGATGCAAAAGATGGCTGCACACCCTTGGTTATTATGCTAATGATTATCTAGCAAACCCATTATGACTCTGTAGGACCTAGGGAAGTGTAAGTTTGTTGGACTTACTATTTACTACCGATTATGGCCCAGACATTTAACAATACTTTAAAGTTAGATTTCTATATGTAGAAAACTGATAAGTTACAAACCATTTTTATTTGTGATAGAGCCCATAAGGTGTTCCCCAGATCTACCTCCAGAAATGAAGGTCTTATTCCCCAGCTACTGGAAATACTTCCAAAAGACAGTCTTCAGTTACCAGTCCTCTTTGGGAACTGCCTCATTGAAGAAAACTGGCTTTCCTAAGGTCACACCTCCTCCCAAGAGTAACCAACTTCCCATGACTGGTGAAGTCATGTAAAGAAAGGGATATAAAAGGCTAACTCCCTCCTCCCAGCTCAAGAAAACAGAGCTGGATCAGCTGAGCCCTCCCTGGGGCAGGATCACAGCACAGCGTCTCCTTCTGCCCAATCGTGCTTTCTTATGCTCTCTTCATTAGGTGTTGATCCCATGAGCATTTCCCAGTAGATATTCTCCACATCAAACTTGGTATTGGAGGCTGTTCCCTGCACAACTTAACAGTGACTTTGTCTAATAATGATAAAAGACACTTCTGTCCAGGAGAGAAAATAACTCCAAAGATTATGTTTTTATTGTCCTCATGGAATTAAGGCAATAAAATTTTTGTATCTGATTTAGCAATTTTATCCCAGCATTCTTTCTTTCATGGACTCTATATAATATAATCAGTTTCTGATATCTTCCATTGAACCAACTTTGTCATTTTTTGATTTTCTCAGTGATAAGTTAAATAACATTTTGGCACATGTTTACTATTTGTTTGTATGATAATTAGGGTTTTTAAAAATATTTTAAAGTTTTTACTGTCCTCCATAAATTCTGTAGCCTAGGTTTGATGTTTTAAGTCTTAGAAGCCTCAGTTTGTTCATCTGTGTCATAGAGTTTATTGCAAAGAGTTTATTGTAGAGTTTATTGTAAAGTTTATTGTAGAGTTATTGTGAAGTGCCTACCACACAGTAAAAACTCAATGTTGTAGCCGCCACTCATATTTTCTACAGGAGTTTCTGTTGTGCTTATTTCAACTGAATAATTAAAATACAAATACTATCATATGAAAAATTATGAGAAATATTTGATGCTAAATACAGATCCTCATACTTATAAAAGCTAGGAACTAATAGGGTCATTCTAGAACAATGTCTTATATGATGTAAAACTCCTCCCCTAACCTGTTTGAACATTCCAGTGAAGGAGAGCTCATTATTACTCAAAATGTATTATTGGGAAGTTCTAACAGATCAGAAGTTTCTTATATTAGAAAGCCAAAAACTGACTCAATTTAACCTCCAGATGCTAATCCTAGCTTTACTCCATTGCATTACAGAAAAAGCAGACAAGCTAATATTAATTGATCACATGCTGTGCACATCTCTCTTTACATGCATCACATATTTTCACTCTCATATCAATCCTCTGAATTAAGTACGATCATTATTCCAAATTCACAGGTGATAAAACTGAATTTAGAGAGGTTAGACAACTTTCCCAAGATCACACGGTTAGTTCAAAGCCAGGACTTGAATCCAGGTATATCTGATCTCAAAGGCTTTGCTCTACTCACCAGACAGTCTCTACTCCTCTTCTTTATTATACTGGTTTTCAAACCCCTTCTACTCTCTCTTCTCCGTTCTCTTCAAATCCCCAATACCCTGCACAGCAAATAAGACCTCTCAGTCCCTTGTGTATCCCAGGGCTCTAAGGTCATAAACTCACAAACCTGGTTAAATCCCTCTTCCACATTGAAACCCTTCAACATTTGAAGATAATTATTGTATCTCCCTCTGGAGTTTTCGTTTCTCTGTGCAGACATCCTTTGATTAGTTCAGTTGACTTTCTATGACAAGATTGCCAAAATATACACAATACTGCTTGCCTTCAACTTGGCATGCTGGTCGACATAGACTGCCCCTCTTTACAATTCAGTACCCAAGGCTGAGCATAACATGGTAGAAATAGTCTGACAAGTATGGGGTAGTGTCCTTATGATGGACTCTTATTCTGACTCTAAGCCTCTGACAGGTAGCTCAAATTCTATTAAATTTTCGGTAGAGAGGTCACACTTAATAAATCATAGTGACCTTCCAGTGAAATGCAATGGCTAAGATGTTTTCATATGAGTAACTGTTTTAATGAAGGCTGTTTTTTACCTGTGCAGTTGATTTCTTGAAACGAAGTGCAAGATATTGTGTCATTTCCAATTAATTTTGCCTTGTCGTTTTTGGCCCATTACTTTAGCCTATCAAGTTATCTCTCAGCCTTGATTCTGTTTTTAAATATGTCACTTAAACTTAAGCAATTCTGGGTAGTTAACAATCTTCATAAAAATGTAGGACAGCTAGGACTCTTATAGTCTTGCTGACTACCACTGTTAGCCTTCTTTCACGTGATAGTACATACTTTGGGAGTAGAGATTTTAGAAAGTATTCAATCTACCCACAGTTACCATCATCCAGCCTATATTCTTCTGTGTTGCATAGTGCTAGTATAACCTTTGGCATATAATATGGGTTTAATAAATATGTCTTAAATAAATTAATGAATTGCCCAAAGCACATCAAGGGATATTTTGGTAAATGTCTTTCTGAAATTAATATATACCATTTCTAAAGGATTTTGTTGCTCTATCCCATTCAAAACCCTTGTCAGTAAAGGAAATGTGATGTCTGACATTATTTGATCATATAAAACTATGCTGATCTCCAGCAAGCTTTGCTTCCTTTCTAAGAGCTCACAAACTGCTATTTAATAATCCATTGCATCGTCTTTTCCATGATCATGGTGAAGCTTCTGTTCTAAAGTTTGTGGTATCCAACTTCTTCATTGTTTCAAAAATTGGGTCATTAGTCACTGTTTTCCATAATTTTTCAAAATAATTTTGTGACCCTCCATTAACTTCTTCCTGCTTTCCATTAAAAAAAATTGATTTGTGGCTGAGATCTGAAATATCTGTTCTACACAGATACTTGCTTGATTTCTCTCTCCTTATACATCTTGGGCCTCAATCCATTTCTATGGGTTCTGTTTTTCCTATGATGTACAGCTTTTAAATTATTTTAATTAATAAGGAAAATGAAAGCAGAAGGAATTCTGTTTTCTTCAAGAAGCTCTGCTTTCTCTTAGGAATTTCTTAACATTTGTTTCCTGTTATTTTGTGGAGTGTAAGGTATGTGATGCAGTCAGGGGATTGTAGGGTAAAGAATGGGTGGAACAGATAATTTATGAAGTTGGCATTTTGGATGGGACAGAAGATGAAGACTGGTTTAATCAAGAGGCTGGCAGACAGTTTCACTTTTTGCCATATGGGAGAGAGTAGAAAATAGAACATCTGGTGACTGTGAGCTTATCATGATAACATCTCGGCTACATGGGCTATTCCAGTTGGCCTTGGCTCATCATGAGGAAGCCAGATGAATCCAGCACATGTAAACATTCTGTGTGCTCTCTGGATGTTAATATCCGGGAACCAAGTCTACAGAGAATATCTAATCTAACTCTGATGTTATTTCATTTCCTGAGGGCACCAAAGCAGCCATAGTCCTAGGAGAAAGAAAGAGATGAATAAATGGACTTGTCATCACCCCAAACTCACAACTTGATTTGTTAAGACTTTCTGGTTGATTGGACCAGTGCTGTGCCTCTGTCACTATAGAGACTGTTCATCAAACTGATGTCCACTGATGGATGACAGCTGAACTGTATTTATCCATGAGTTTCAAAATTTCCTCCCTTTACTTCCATTATCACTGATATTAACAAGCAGAAAATAGACTAATTAGTTTTTGTTCTCCCCTTTCTTAGGCTAGTTAAACTTTAAAAGATAACTAATATTTACAGTGTATCAACAGTCTGCTAAGTACCATAGATACATAAGTATGTCTTCATGTAAGTTATATAACTGTTTAAGTTAAAAAGTGAAAGAGCTGGGATTTAAACCAGGTCTATTGGATTCCAACATGTTCTTTTAACTATCAAGATGCATTTCTTAAGGGAAGCAACAGCAAGAAAAACAAATGTGACAAATTGGCAACAAATAAGACGTCACTGGGGTGGGACAAAGAATATTTATTTAACCAAAAAAAAAAAAAAAAAAAAACGGTTCTGGCTAATCTACAAAGTACAAAGTAATGATCTTCAGACTTTGGGAAATTCAGAACTGGTGCATGCAGAATATTGTGATATAATTTTGTGTGATTTTAAAGTAATGTTTATTTGTGGTTTATAAAGCTTGTAGAGAAATATACTTTATTGTGGAATTTAATAAATACTTAAATAGAAAGCAGTTTGAGTGCGTCTGTGGAAGATTAAAAAGACATAAATACACAAAAACATAGTAAAAATAAAATCCATCATCTCTAAAATTGCTTGGCAAAAAAGTTTGTATAACCCTACTTAACTCTTGACAGTATATTATTGTTTGTTTCTAATTGTTTTGTGCTTCCTCCTTAAGTTCTTTGAGGATGAGATTTAAAATTTCTTTCTTGGATGTCAGACACCTGGAACGGTATATGTGACATTTATCACCCCATTAAGGATTAATATTCTTGATCTCTCTAGGGTACACAGTGTCAGGCATACTATAAATGTTGTCCTGATATGATGATTTATTTGTATGTATGATTCTGACTGTGACATGGTACAGGTTACTGAAGTATTATATGTCAGCTGCAAATTCATCCTTTTTGCATGCTCCGTGATAACAGAATTGGGCCTTGCAAATATTTCTCTTTTGCCACCCAGCAAGACATTAAGCCTTGTCTATAGAGGGTGCTAGAGGGAGACTTGGGGAGAAAAGAGTTGGGTAGATCTCTTTCCAGGCTCCAGAAGAGTATGCTTTTTCTCCATTGCTTGCCCTCTTGTGCTGAGTTCCAGAAGGATGCACCTTTCTCTAATATCTGGCTGCAGCACACTCTTCTTAGCTTCCAACTCAAGCAGCAGTGGCATAGCCAGGGGCCCCATGCAGTACAAGGTAGTGTCCCAGCCTGGGAACTGTTCCCAGCTTCGTGTATACATATGCCCAGGATCCTGCAAGTTTGGTCACCTATCAACCCAGGGGGGCTGACCTTTATTTTGTACAGATGACCTGGAAGTGCCCTGGTCCAAGCCACACAGGGCAGTGGACTAGACTTCCGCAGAGGGCAGCCTCCCCAGCTCCCAGTTGCATCAGCATCCAGTGGTCAGCAGGTATCCCCAGCACCTCGCAAGTTCTGAGGCTTGATAATTCTCTGTGGACTGCATTCGCTGACAACCCGGAGGGAAGATCTCTGGCAAGTCCTACCAGTACACCTCCACAGTGACTCTCCTGCCATCTAGTAGTCATCCTAGCTCCTGCAAGGAGGTCTGGATCTCAGCTTGGGTGGGGCCAGGGTGCTTCCTCGGACACTGTATCTCCTGCTAGGGGTGGTGGCTGCGCCCTGTATCTGCTCACCCTGTATCCTTTCCAATTCTCTTTACCTCCCACAAGTTAAGTCTCTGTTCTTCATTCTGCTATTAATAATTCTTTATATTTAACTTTCCTTGTTCAAAAGACTTGTCCTTTCTGTCTTGTGACCTGATCCTGACTAATATAGACCTCTTAGTCAGGAAACTACTCTTGATTTTGAGTCTTTCTTTACCACCTCAGAGAGGGAGAGAGAGGGAAGGAGAAGGGGGGAGTGGGTGGAGAGAGAGAAAATAAATGTAAGTCATTTAAAAAAAAAGCAATCTAATGTATATTGTGTACTTAGTACATACAGGGCATGATGCTAAGTACCTGACGTTAGTCTTTTGACTCTCACAATACCCTACAAGGTGTGCCTTATTAATGCTATGTCACAAATGCAGAAAGTTGTTCAGATTCCAACAGCCAATGGTGGCAGGGGTGAAACTTGAACCCTAGTGTTTCCAACTGTAGAGTTCTGATTTTTAAAAAAACACTCTACAGCCCTCCAAATTACATGATATCTTAAACTAATATATAAAGTGTTCATTCTAAATATAAAGTGTTCCTCGTCATATTATAATATTCTAGGTCTTAAAATATCCCAAATTTTAATAAATGAGCTATTATTTTGATATGCTTTGGCAGCTATAACAAAATACCATAGACTGGGTGGTTTAAACAACAAACATTTATTTCTCACAGTTCTTCAGGCTGGAAAGTCCAAAATCAATGTGCTAGCCAATTTGATTCCTGGTGAGAACACTCTTCCTGGCTTGTAAACATCAGTCTTCTCTCAATGTCCTTACATGGTGGAAAAAAGAGTGTCCTCTAGTTTCTCTTACTCTTTTCATATGGACACTATTCCACCATGGGGGCCCCACCTCCCTGACCTCATCTAAACCCGGTTACCTCCCAAAGGCCCAGTCTCCAAATTCCATCACATTAAGGGTTGGGGCTTCAACATATGAATTTTGAGGGGACACAAACTTTCAGTTCATAACAGCTGTGGAGGTAAACATTGGTATCAATGTTATTAAACATTGGTATCATTTTACATTCGTTCCTCATTTTTTATATGAAGTGATTTTAACATGTTAGTGCTAAAGGAGAGAACTCAAGGTCATCTAGGCCATTGCCTAGACTTCAAGTTCAATAGTCACATAATTCAATAAAGAACTGGGAGTGAAGAATTGTTTCTCTAATAAAAACTGTAGCCAGAATTTATAAGTTTCTAATTACTCAGCAGTTTAAATCCTTGTAGTCCTATTGCTATTTATATTATGTCCATGAAAAAAATATTGTGTCCAAACTAACATTTATATGATATAATATAGTCAAACTCAATTTGCTATATCTGTAACATTTCTCCATTGATTGTTGTCTTTTAATATTCAAGCTGATATTCTAATTACAGAAAATGAAATTTTTTTCTAGGATTATCATTCAAAAAGCGTGATCAATTAATTGTCTAGGCAAAACTCAAAAGGGAAAAAATTAAATGAAGGAAAGAAAAATTTATACTCTTCAAATTAATTCTTTAAAATTTGTTTCTGTAAAAATGAAATGAATTAATGATAAATGGTACTAGCCAATTCTATATTGTGTGTGTGTGTGTGTGTGTGTGTGTGTGTGCATGCATGTATACAACTCTGCCAATTTCTTTCTCAGTTCTACTTCGTTATAGGTATGTGTGCTTGGGCAGATGTTTTAAGCCTCTTTAAACTTCAGTTTTCTTATCAATAAAATAAGTATAATAAAAACTATCTTGCAGATTGTTGTGAGTATAGGTGATAATAGATATGCACATGTGAAAAGCCTCAACAAATTTATCTCCTTTGTTCCTTTTCTCAGGAGACTAGTGGAGGATGTGCTCCACTTGACCAAGAAAAGGAAGACATGCCATTCAAGAAACAAGAATCCAACAAAAGAGAGAAGTAGAAGAAATCACACCCCTATCTTCTGGTGATGGTAAGGAGAGACCCAGGCTAACTACTGGGTTAGAGAAGAAAGATGGAGGGCTGGAGGAAAGATAGCACAAACAAAACCAAATCTGGTAATTACCTGCTATGTTTGAAGATATCAAGAGGGCTTGAACAAGTGATTGACACATAGAAAAAATAGCTATTAACTCCGAGGATACTCAGCATTGTACAATAAGAGAAAAGAAATGAAATATATACTACATGGTTCAGTTGTGAATAATATTTACAGTCAGTATACTGTCTAAATACAGTATTGAGCTAACCAAAATATATTGAGATGTTGGGAGAAGGGCTGTAAGAGAGCTCAATCCTTACCTCCCAATAACAGGAAACCATGAGATAATATGTAATACTGAAAAAAAAATCAGGAAATGAAAGTGTAAGCATGTTTGTTGATAATGATGACAAATACCAGAAGAAATAGGTAAAAGTCAAATCATTCTGTAGAGTACAAGAAGACAATTGCAATCCCCTGCCTACCCATTCCTTCCCCCATCTCCCCTTCCCAGAGGAAATCACGTCCACTCTTTTAGCTGTTTCATCTGGTATTTACCACCATGTTTCTAAAAGTTAAGATTAAGTTTGTAAAGAGACAGCCTGTAGGTTTATATACCTATCACAAGATCCAGTCCACGGTAAATAGCGACTACTACTTCCGTATGGTTGCTGTTAGATGAAGAAAGCCATTGATGTCATGTTACAAACATTGGGATGCATTAAGAGACATACCATTAGGCCCATCAAAGATTCCAAAGTGCTACCCAAGGAACCCTTTGCACCTAGAGTCAGAAAGGTGGACTCATTTTGTGCTTTACCTCCCTATGCAGGTACAGAGAGAAAATGAAAAGGAAAGTAAAAAGGAGAAGGAAAAGAGAGAGTTGAAGAATCTGGTAATACTTTCAACTTAAAAAAGATCAATAATCCAGAACCGTCCTTTACAAAAAACAGACATACTTTGGAAATAGCTGCAGTATTTCAAATATGTCAGAAAATAATAGCTAACCCTTACATAGTACTTACTATTGGCCAGCACTATTCAAGAAAACAGACATATATTAATTCAATAAATATTGACAATACTATGTGGTAAATATACTATTTTAATCCCACATTTTACAGCTAAGGAAACTGAGACACAAAGAGATCAAGTAATTTGCCTGAGTTTACACCACTAGTAAATGAAAAGCCCGGTCTGGAACCCACACACCCTGGCTCTGAGATCTCTGCTCTTCACCACCACTGCATGAAATGAGGTCTGTGGAGACCCATGCTTGGGGCTGTGTCTCTTAGAACAATGAGAGGAGAAAGCTAGGCAGGTGGGGGGAAGATGGGTGTGGAACTCTGTGTATCAGGGTATGCCTGTCACGGTTGGAGGTGCTCTCTGGTAGAGGGGGGAGATGAGTGAGAATGAGCTGGTTGGTATCAGATGGCATTTGAGGTTACGGATGTGCCAATCATCTACCCTGGGCCCAAAGTTACATATGAAAGGTGTACACCATACCTTACCATAGAACTCCTCCCAGAAGCCTAAATGCTTCTTCCCAGAATGGGAGCCCTCTGTGGCACGAAGAGGAAAGGAAATGACATCAGAGTCAGGGTTAGGAACTGAGTTATTTTCTCCTCAGGAATAGAAAAACTAAACCACTGGGGATGCAAAGGCAGAGAGTGTTGTCGGCCAACCAGGAACAACTGTGTGGAATGTGCCCTGCTCACAGGAAATTTAGATGACGAGAAGGACCAAACACAGAACCCCAGGCCAGAAATGCTCTGAAAAAGTGCATTTCTCAATGAACCTTAATGGTGTTTTAAAAATAAAAAAGAATTTCTAAGAAGGGAAGACACCTATTTCTAAGAACTTGATTATTAGGGACCAGAGCGGGGCAGAACTCCCACAACTCTGCTCAGATTTTATACATTATCAGTAAAGCTGTTCCAAAGCTTGAACACATCCCTAACCTTCACCTGAGGAGGCTAGAACACATTTTAAGATTCCCTGGAGAGTGACTTAAGAGTACATAATAGGGCTTCCCTGGTGGCGCAGTGGTTGAGAATCCGCCTGCCAGTGCAGGGAACACGGGTTCGATTCCTGGTCCGGGAAGATCCCACATGCCGCGCAGCAACTAAGCTCCTGCTGCCACAACTACTGAGCCTGTGCTCTAGAGCCCGTGAGCCACAACTACTGAGACCACATGCTGCAACTACTGAAGCCCACGCGCCTAGAGCCCGTGCTCTGCAACAAGAGAAGCCACCGCAATGAGAAGCCCGCGCACTGCAATGAAGAGTGGCCCCCGCTTGCCGCAATTAGAGAAAGCCCGCGCACAGCAACACAGACCCAACACAGCCAAAATAAATAAATAAAATAAACAAATAAATTTAAAAAAAAAAAAAAAAGAAAAAAAGAGTACATAATAGATGCCTCTGGAACACAAACAGGACTGTTAGTGAAGTATCTCATTGCAGAGCAGCTTCAACTCTTTGCTCTTTCCCAGCTGTGCCAGGCCCTTGGCTGCCACCAGAGATAAGAGGCAGAGCTCCCAGAGACCCACAGAGTCGCTGTGGGTCTTTGCTGAATGGGAGTTCAGCTTTCAGGAAAGAGATAACTATTAACCTTCGGCTTAGTGTCTGAGCTCATCTAAGTTTTGCAAAATAAAATATAAATCATCCAAGAATTTGCTTTTCCTAGTTGCGAACGTAATGTCATCCAGGAATGTTGATTCTGTTAAAGGCACATGTGGACCCTCTGGGACTCTACGGGTGAGCCACAGTCACTTTCCATGGTGAAGCTTGGTTTGCCAAGGTCGACCATAGAAGCCCATGAGGCACAATATCTGAGGCAGGCAGGCCCTGCTCTGTTAAGCACATCCCTCCACCCACACATTCTTCCAAAGAGGAAAGCTCCTTCACTTTTTAAAATGGCCTTTTGTTATTGACATCTTTAGGGACTACTGCTTGACAGAAACTCTTTATAGTAGAGGGAAACTAGAAAATCTAAAGAGGATTCTGTCTTCCAAAAATCTAGTTCAATCAGTAGTAACAAGGGGGGCAAGAGTTTAAAACGTCTCACTGGGCCTCTGTAAAGACAGAGGTCTAAGGAACTTACTCTTAGGACATAGATGTGATCAAAGGAACAACAAACTATTATCGCATCTTAATATGAATGTTTTAAGCCATGAGATGGGTTTTTAATTCCATCACTAAGTTATGGAACACAGTTTTTGGCTGCTTTCAGTAATTAGAAGGGTGTTTTTCCTGTAAGTCCCCATGTGTCTATAGTAAAAACATCTGTCCAACATCTGCCAAGGGTAAGAATGCACACACTGAGGAAAATTGCTTTTGTTCATGAACAACAAACCTTCAAACAACGTTCGACAAAAAAAAAAAAATCTAAGCTTTTATTATGTTGAAATTATGTTTCTGATTTCTGGCATTACAAAGGGAGTATTTAAAATGTAAATTGATTCACTGTGGTCCTGTTAACTGAGGCCAGCTGTGCAGAGGAGGATGAGACATCATTTGGTCTCATGTTACTCTTGTTTCCCTTCCCTGGTTTCCTCCATAGCCACTCTCTCCGCATGAAAACACACTCTACTATCTGCTCAGATTGTTAAGGTGCAAACAAATGAAACTGATTCATAATTTATAGATCCCTGGGGGGAAATGTTTCCAATGTTTCATAGACGAGAGATCCATCTTTTAGTCTATGAAAATGAAAAAAATGCACAAATCCTATGGCCTGGCAAATTTGTTTTTCGATATCTACCTGCATCAGTCAGCATTTCAACAGAGAAGCAGAACCACTAGGATATAAATACATATATTTGGTTTGACCTTAAGCAATTGTGGGAGATGGTTGCACAGTCAATATGTGGCTGTCCTTTCTGTATCTGGTGCTGGAGCATGAAATCCACAGAGCAGGCAGTCAGGAAGGGAAGGTGGAAGTAACAGGACGTAATGGGAGAAGAAAGAATAAACTGGAACCTGGGAGGCTGAGGCTGAAGCCCCGAGGAAGGTTGGGAATCTGCATTAGACTCTCAGCACCACCAAACCTCTCACTTGGGTGATGGGGGGGGTCCAACAGGAGGACCCCGCTCGTGCCATCATGGACTAAACATGCGCCGTGCCCGGGAGGCAGAGAAGCTGAAGCAGGAGACGCGGCCTGGCTGGCCAAGCGAGGCCCAGCCGCTACCCCAGAGCAGTCGCGGGAGCCAGTAGATAAGCTCCCGGCTTATCTTATAGGTGCATGAGCGGAGGCAGCACCTGGTGCCCAGACCGACCTTCCAAGTATAAAAACAATATGGCTCCTGCTAACTTCCACCTTCCAAATCTCATGAAAAATGCTTCTTCGAGCTCACACTATGTAGGAACTATGTAAGAGAAGGAATGCCAGGAACATAGCTCCAGCTTAGCAAAGGTGAAAAACCACAAATCTACTTACCCCAGTGAAATACACTCTCATGCACCCAAGGAAGCAGGTGCAGAATATACACGTTACATTGTCTTTATTAAAAATTGGAAAAATTTAAAGGTCCCTTAATACCTGAGCTACATCCATATAAGGCATACTGCAATTCCAACAAATGAGGTTGAGCCACATACTAACATCGGAAGAATTCTAGGCCAAATTGTTGGATGTAAAAAGAAAGTGTTATATATACAGTATGGTAGCATGTTTTAAAAACACATAATGTAAAATATTGCTAAATAGTTCCGTGGGTACCTTTGTTCATTTATTCAACACGTATTTATCACCTACTGTGTGCCAGATACTCTTCTAATCACAAGGGATATAGCAACTAAAAAAGCTCTCTGCCCTCAGAGATCTTATATTCTAGTTGAGGAGAGAGACAATAAAAAGTAAGTAAATAAATTAAATTAGTCATGGCTTAGGTGGTGATAAATGCTACAGAGGCAAAGAAAGCTGGGGAAAAGAATAATGAACATTGGGGGTGATTGCAAGTTTAAATGAGGAGGCCAAGGAAGGCCTCACCAAGAAGATATTTAAGCAAAGGTTTGAAGGAGATGAGAGAGCTAGCTGTGTGGATATCTGGGGGGAAAATATTCTAGGCAGCGGAAGTAACAAGTGCAAAATCCCAGGGACATGGGTGCATCTGGTGTATTGAAGGATAAATGAACGAGGGGAAGCACGGTAACCTGTAAATCAGGTCAAGTAGAAACTCATAGGCCATAATGCAGACTTTGGACTTTACTCAGAGATGGAAGTCTTTGCAGAGTTTCAAGCAGGGAATTCTAAAAATGAAAACAAATCATCCTGGCTGCTGTGTTGAGACAAAACTGTAGAGAGACCAGAGTGAAAATGGGCACCAGTTAGGCAGCTACTACAGTAATCCAGGGGAGACATGGGGTGGCCTGGACCTGGATGGTGACGATGAGGTGGTTGGGTTCTGAATACATCTTAAAGGCAGAGCCTGCAGGATTCTCTGGACACTGGAAATGGGCTGTGAGAGAAAGAAGAGTCAAGCACTACTCTAAGCAGAGCTTCTTAGCCTGAGCAACTGAGGCAGGGGAAGTCTTGACAGGAGATGAGTTTCGGGCTGGTTGACTATGAGACAAGCATTAAAATCCTAATGGAGATACCAAGTGGCTTCTTGTCTTTTTGAAGCCAAAATCATCTTGCACCCATATTAAAGCTAGGCCTGGCTCCTTGTAGCTGAAATTTCTGATGGACACTGCTGCAAAATTACTGGCTTACATGTAACCCCCAGAAGTTCAAAAAGTACTTCCAAGGCACCAAGTTTGTACTCAGAAATAAGGCAATATGGCTGACCTTCATTTTTCAACTATTTTGCTTATACCATCCATACCAGAGAGCAATCCTATACACTGCCTATTTAACCACAAACACAAAACATTGGGAGAAAATGAGATAGAATTTAGCTAATAACCTACTTGAATTAAACGTTTTTTTGTTTTTCTTTTTTTTTAAAGATAATCAGTTGTCTGGCTAAATTTTTTCAAACATTTAAATGTGCTGATGCAGCCTGTTTTGTTTTGTTTTGTTTTGTTAGACTTATATGGGAAAAAATGATCTACAAGCTCTGTGTCATCATTATCCTTCTATTTCACAACAATCGTCTGGGTTTGTGAATATTTGTTTCTTGAAATAAACTCATGGAAATTCACTGTGGAGATGAATGAACTTTATGAATTTAGTATTCTGATCGGGTGAATCGAATTTCATGGAAACAGTACAAGGCTAAAATATCTTATCTTGAAGCACTTAAAATACAGATGTTTCAAATATGGATGGATGGTATGAATAGCAAAAACACTTTAAAAAATCAGATTCTTATGTTACTATTTTTAATTTTGTATTATCAATTGCTTAAATTAATTCATAGACAATTGTTTCTACTAATATGAGAGAATCAGCTTGTCTTCTTTTTCTTTTCTTTGGTCCCCACATATGAGGGACTGTGAGACTAAATAAATCATTATATATTCTGCATGCAATTCTCCTGCGACAGCCTTTCAAAAAAGAATTAGGAAGCTTGAATATTAAACACCAACAATCCATGACTAGGATAAGGTCAGTTTCAAGGATGAAGACATTTTTGACTTGAGTAGTTGCGTAAAAACAATTTCAACAATACGGCTTTGTTATTGTGTCTACTTTATGAAGAAAGTCATTGCTTTCCAACTTCACTTAAAAACAGAGAAAGTATATATATATATATTCTCTCTTTTTTCTGTCACACACATCCCTGAATTGAATGTCAATGGCTCTTTAATTCAGATAAAACACAAGTTTTTACAGAGAATACAAGGAAAGCTAGCCTGTTGGTAATGTTCTGAAGCCTTCCCTTGTGGCTTCTATTTTTGCATTAGTATTGATCTGCCAAGTTTAAACTGTCGTCATCATCAATGGCACACGTCTTTGTGGGAATATTATTAACTCACACTAAACTCTGTATTTCAAATCATATGCCAACCTAACTGAACAACACTTTTGGGGGGACTGTTAAGAGTATGCATATATTTAGAAAGGATAAATTATTTTTTATCCATCAATTTCTATGCATTTATTAACAAAGCGCCTATAATATATGAATAGTTCTAAGAGCACACAGAACTATCATTATTGTTGAGAACACATGAATATTTACTTAGTGGTGTTAAGTGTGATAATGCATTTTAGTTATATAGCAATATACCCATATTTTTAGGGTACACTAGGGTGTGTGAGATGTCTGGGTGCTTTAAAATACTTCACAGAAAGCCATCAATAAAGCACGTGTGCAAAATCTTGATAATGGGTGATGTGTATATGAAAGTTCATTAATTATACTCTCGTGCATGTTTGAAATTTTTTATAATAAAACACAAAACAATCCACTTGCTTCTATCAATCAACTCCCTTTTTTATAAATAATAAAATGAAATTCCAAATACAGAAATATGATTTCTTAACACTGTGGTCCCTATACTGGTGAAAATATGCTGATGTAGGCAGCATATCTAGGCTGACTGTGTCCACAGAGAGGGTAAGAGAGCTAACATTTGGGGAAAGGTACTTTTTTCCAGTTACTTTAGGGACGATAGCATTTGATCCACATGACTCTCTGCAATTTCTCTATTGCTAATGGAAGAACTGAGACCTAGAAAGAGGTTAAGTAATTTGACGAATTCACATAAATAATATGTGCTGAAGTCGGGATGTGAATCTAGATTGGAGTGCCCCTAAATATTGTTGTGTCTTAACCAGACTTCTGGGTCTTTTGGGTGAATTTCTGAAGAAATTTCAATCACCACCATTAATGTTAATGAGAAATAAAAACACAATTCTGATCCTGTGTCCTTGCTGCTAAAAGACTTTTAAATGCTTCCTTATTAGCTAAGAGGGAACAAAAAGCTTCAGAAGGCTTACCATGTGTGCTCTTAAATGGCTCCAGCCCGGCCCATCCTACCTCCATCCACACAAGCCCCTCCATACACACAGTGATGATTAATTTTATGTCAGCTTGACTGGGTCATGGGGTGCCCAGATATTTGGTTAAACATTATTCTGGGTGTGTTTGTGAGGGTATTTCTGGATGAGATTAACATTTGAATCAGTAGACTGAGTAAAGCAGATTGCTCTTTTTGGTGGGCTGCAGCCAATCCACTGAAGGCTTGCATAGAACGAAAAGAGAATGTGCTCTCTCTTCTTGAATATCCTTGAGCTGGGTCATCGAACTTCTCCTGCCTTTGGATTCGGACTCAGACTGGAATTAAATCATTGACTCTCCTTGTTCTCAGGCTTTGGAGTCGGACTAGAACCATACCATTGGCTCTCCTTGGTCTTCAGCTTGCTGACTGCAGATCCTGGGACTCCTCAGCCTCGATAACTGCGTGAGTCCATTCCTTATAGTAAATCTCTTCATATATTATTGGTTCCCAGACTCAGACAGATTTTGGTACTGAGAAGTGGGGTGCTGCTATAAGAAATGCCTACAAATGTGGTAGTGGCTTTGGAACTGGGTAATGAGTACAGCCTGGAAGAGCTTTGAGGTGCATGCTAGAAAAAGCCAGCATTGCCTCAAAGGGACTTTTAAAGGTAATTTTTTGAGGGCTCATAAGAAGAGAAGAGACCTGGAGGGAAAGTTTCCATCTTCTTAGAGAATATATAAATAATTATTAACAGAATGGTATAGAAATATGGACATTAGGGGCCATTTCTGGTGAGGTTGTTATAGGAAAGAAACTGTGTTCTATTACAAGTGAATCACTAAAGGGATGTTGCCTATAAGCTTAAATTATACATAATGGCCCATCTCTGGGAACCCTGCCTCCCAGGTGATGAGCCTTAAGCTAACATACCTTTGTTTAGCACACAGGAAACATCCCAACCAGACCCACCTGTGAATGGGTGCAGGCAGGAAGAAATTAGCACATCCCCTCCAGAGTCTGGCCAGAACCAGGGCTTTACTCCTTCCCCTTTTAGTATAAAAGAAGTCTGAAATCTAACTTGGGGAAGATGGTTCTTTGGGACACCAGTCTACCATCTTCTCGGTCTGCTGACTTTCTGAATAAAGTCGCTAGCCCTTGCCCCAGCAACTCATCTCTAGATTTACTGTCCTGTGGTACAGTAAGCAGTGCGAGCTTGGACTTGGTAACAAGGTCTCAGATGGAAACATGTTATTGGAAATTGGAGGGAGAACAATTCTTGTTATAAAATGGCAAAGAACTTGGCTGAATTGTGTTCATGTTACAGTGTTGTGTGGAAGGCAGAACTTGCAAATGATTGAAATTGGATATTTAGCTGAGGAGATTTCTAAGCAAAGTATTAACATTGCTTCCTCCTGACTGATTGTTGTAAAGTGCAGGAAGAGAGAGATGAAATACAGAAGGAGCTGTTCAGCAAAAAGGAACCAAAACTTTAAGATTTAGATAGTTTTCATCCTGCCCATATTGCAAAAAAATGAGAAAGCATGTTCAGACAAGAACACCAGGGGCTGGATTATCATGCAATCAAGAGATTAAGGGATTATATGAGGAGGGACATTGCCAGATTGGATTGAAGGGGATAGAGACAGGGACTTCTAATCAATACTATGCGGGTGGGGTCATCCAGAGCCAAGGGCTGAGCTACCTGGATAGTTTTAGGGATAATATCCCTACCCAGCAGAGCCTTTAGGGGCACAAGCCTTGGCCAGCAGAGCCATGGGAGCGGGACTGCTGCCCCAGTGGACTTGGTAATTGAACCAAAGGGGCTTAAATCTTTAGTCTTGGGATCTGATGGAGATTCGCTTCCTGGGTACTCAACTTGCTTGGGACCCATCCCCCTTTCTTCCTTCTGATTTCTCCCTTTTGGACTGGAAATGTTTACCCTATGCCTGTCCCACCATCATACTTTGGAAACACAAAGCTTGTCTGGTTCCACAGTGTGATATTGTGATTCATACTAAGAAATATATATGCGGTCTTCATCCCTGTTTCTGGCACAGAGCCACTAAAATCCTTGGAACTGTCTGTGATGAGAGCGACAGATGTCTCCTGCTACGTTAATGAGGTGACTTTTGGACCACACCTAAGAATTGAGGCTGGTTGCCAGGGGAACCAAACCTGGGGTAGAGGGTTAGAACTTTCAGTCCCACTCCCCTGATTTTCAGGGAGGAAAGAGGGGCTAGAAGTTAAATCAATTGTGAGTGGCCAATGATTTAATCAAGCATGCTTATGCAGTGAAGCCATAAAAACCCAAAAGGACAGAGTTCAGAGAGCTCCTGGATTGGTGAACACGTGGAGACTTGGGGAAAGTGACACATCTGGAGCTTTGATGCCCTTTCTCACATACCTTGCCCTACACAACTCCCATCTGGCTATTCCTAAATTATATCCTTTTACAATAAACTAGTAATCTAGTAAGTACAATGTTTCTTCTGAGTATTGTGAGCCCCTATAACAAATTAATTAAACCAAAGAAGAGGGAATTGTGGGAACCTCTGATTTATAGCCAGTCAGTCATAAATACAGGTAACAACCTGAACTTTCCAACTGCATCTGAAGTCCAAGGAGGGGGTCATGGGAACCTCCAACCTGTAGCCAGTCAGTCAAAATCACGGGTAACAACCTGGGCTTGTGACTGGCATCTGAAGCGGGGTGGGGGATTGAACCCTTAAACTATCCCCCTACACACACACACACACACACACACACTTTGGAAATTGGATCTCAGAACACCTGTTTACCCAGGTTCACAGCTGGAGAGAAATTTTGCCTCAGGCTGAATCATGCCTTGAGCCTCACTCATGGCTGCTTTAGATGATATTTAAATAAGACTTCAGACCTTAGACTTTAGAGTTGAAGCTGGAATGAGCTAGGACTTTGGGGGCTGTTGGGATGGAATGAATGTACTTTGCATTCAAGGATATGAACTTTAGGGGACTAGAAACAGAGTGTTGTAGACTAAATTACGTCCTTCCAGGAGTCATGTATTGAAGCCCTAATGTGATGATATTTGGAGACGGGGCCTTTGGGAGATAACTGGGTTTGGAAGATGTCATGCGGGTGGTGCCCTCATGATGGGATTCATGCTCTAATAAGAAGAGAGGGGCTTCCCTGGTGGCGCAGTGGTTGAGAATCTGCCTGCCAATGCAGGGGACACAGGTTCGAGCCCTGGTCTGGGAAGATCCCACATGCCGCGGAGCAACTGGGCCCGTGAGCCACAACTACTGAGCCTGCGCGTCTGGAGCTTGTGCTCCACAACAAGAGAGGCCGCGACAGTGAGAGGCCCGCGCACTGCGATGAAGAGTGGCCCCCACTTGCCACAACTAGAGAAAGCCCTCGCACAGAAACGAAGACCCAACACAGCCAAAAATAAATACATAAATAAATAATTTTTTAAAAAATTAAAAAAAAAAAAAAAAAAAAGAAGAGAGGGTTTTTCTCTCCACCAAGTGAGGGCACAGCAAGAGGGCAGCCATCTGTAAGGCAGGAAAAGAGAACTCACCAGAGTCTGATTGTGCTGGCACCCTGACCTGAGACTTCCATCCTCCAGAGCTGTGAAAGATAAATTTTTCCTGTGTGAGCCACCCAGTCTGTAGTGCTTGTTGTGGCAGCCCAAGTAGACTAAGACACCCACCTACCTTCTGGCCGTGTGCTTTGTTGTTCCTCCTGTACACGCCATCCCTCTACTTCAAATGTCCTGATCCTCTGGGAAAAACCCACTCATTCTTCAAGATTCAGTTCAAATGCCACATTCTCTGGGAAGTTTTCTAAACCTCCCAGGAAAGGTTAAATGCTCCTGCTACCATGCTACCATCGGTTGTGTATTACAGTGGGCGGAGTTCTTGTCACCCAGTGCTGTAAGGACAACTCATATATTGGGTTTTTTCTACTTGTCACAATTCTTTAAATCTCAGGGTCTGTACAGTAAACAGTGTGGAGCTAGTAGTCCAGGCAAAATGCAATGGAGGCCTGAATTATGCTAATGAAGAAGCAACAAATAGAAGGAACTCATGCAAGGGAGGTTGGGGAAGACGCTCACCTTTTAATCTCATCCAAACATCCTTTCTCTTTCTACTAATTTAACTGTCACCTGGCTACTTCCCCCACCCCTCCACTGATATGCTTACAAATGACCTCCTACTTGCCTTTTTAGTTTTTACCCTCCTAGGTCTCTCTACTTCATTTGACACTATTAAACCCAGCTTCCTTGACAATGTCCCTTCCCTTGATTTCTGGTACACTGCGAATTCTGGCTTTCCTCCTCTGCCATCATTCTGGCCTCCTTTTACATTCACCACTTAAGGGTTTCCCCAGTATTTAAAAGTTCTTTTCTTGGGCCCATTTTTCTCCCTTTATAGTGTCTTTACATATCTACCATCTTGATTTCAATCACCATTGAATGATGCTCACATCTGTTTCTCCAGCTTCAAACTCATACATCTAGCTTCCTGCTATTTGAATTTCCTGCAAACAGCACAGTCTTACCATGCCCCAAACTAAGTTAATCAGTAAAGCCCCCAATACAAATGCTGCTCTTATCCCTACATTATTTATCCCTGTTCATGGCCATGCCGTTCATACTAGATAGAACTTCGTGTCATCCTTGATGCCTTCCTTAACATTATTTCCCACATATCTGTCAAAACCTGCAGGGCTTCCCTGGTGGTGCAGTGGTTAAGAATCCACCTGCCAATGCAGGGGACACGGGTTCGAGCCCTGGCCCTGGAACATCCCCTATGCCGCGGAGCAACAAAGCCCATGTGCCACAACTACTGAGCCTGCCCTCAAGAGCCCACAAGCCACAACTACTGAGCCCATATGCCACAACTACTGAAGCCTGCGTGCCTAGAGCCCGTGTTCCACAACAAGAGAAGCCACAACAAGGAGAAGCCCGTGCACTGCAACAAAGAGTAGCCCCCGCTTGCCGCAACTAGAGAAAGCCCACGCACAGCAACGACGACGACCCAACACAGCCAAAAAAAAAAAAAAAACACACAAATAAATTAATTAATTTTAAAAAAAGAACCTGCTAATATCAATCATTTCCTTGATTCCTTCCTTCCCTGCACCCCCATATCCAATCGACCTCAGAGTGTTTCTGATCTAAATTCCTAAACATTTCTCAAGTCTATTCCTCTCTCTCCAAACCTAGCAAACCCTTGTTAAAAGAAAGCCTCTCTGCTTATCTCTGTTTCAGCCTAGACTTCTAACTCCACTCTCTGCTTCTGTCATTCCTCCTTCAAATAGATCTATCACACAGCCTCCAGCACAGTCTAAAACATATATATAACCCCGCCTAAAACTCTTCTGTGACACTTCAAACTGTGGTGGCCCCCAAGCTGTAAGCTTATTCAACTTTCTGCTTTCCAGAGAACTGCTTGTCTCTTTCTTGGTATGCACTCCTGACGCTGCAGTATTGAGCGTAAAAAAGGAAAATGGCTTGCGGCCAGTTTCGTTCCAGGTGCCTGCTCTGGATCTAACAGCCCCTGGTTGTTCCCCAGAAGAAGGACGTGCTGCCCTGAGGGGGAAGTCTGTATCTCCAAAGAATGGCCCATAAGGCATGCTGATGCATAGATAGTGGCGCATAGATAGTGGCGACAGAATTATGTGGAAATACAAGGTTTACTGATTTATTGTCTAATATTCGTTCCGTACTAAACCTATATATACATTCATGCTCTTTGAATAAACTTGCCTTGCAACCATCAGTTGTCTTGGCCCTTCTGACCCCATACTGGTGCTTTTCAGTTCCTTACCCCTCACCGCCAGGAACTTCTAGCTTTCTGCAGCCGGTCTGCGGCATCAAACTATGGGGAAAAAAATCCAAGTTTTTTAGGATACTGTGTGATGCTTTCCATGATCGTGTCCAGTGGCTTTCAAACGTTTTTTTAATTTTATTTATTTATTTATTTATTTATTTTTGGCTCATTGGGTCTTCATTGCTGTGCACGGGCTTTCTCTAGGTGGAGCGAGCAGGGGCTACTCTTCATTGTGGTGTGCAGTCTTCTCATTGCAGTGGCTTCTCTTGTTGTGGAGCATGGGCTCTAGGCGTGCAGGCTTCAGTAGTTGTGGCGCGTGGGCTCAGTAGTTGTGGCACACAGGTGTCATTGCTCCCCAGCATGTGGGATCTTCCCAGACCAGGGCTTGAACCCGTGTCCCCTGAATTGGCAGGCGGATTCTTAACCACTGCACCACCAGGGAAGCCCCTCAAACTTTTCTTTTAGTAAGGTAAGAGAAACATTTATACTATGACTCAGTACACACATATGTTCTCATAACTGAAACCATACTTGCCTTTACTGTGTGTGATGTTATCTGTTCTATTTCATTTTTAATTGTCAGCCCATATTGAATTGAAAAGCACGGCTCTAGTGTCAGCCTACCTCTAAAGTCTCATTTTGCTACTTCCTAACACATATATGATACTTGAGCAACACCAAGCTGACTGAATGAATGAATGAATGAATGAACAAATTAATGACCCTTCAGAGATATACGACATTTTAAAGATGCTGAAAAACCTAAGAAGTTGGAAAGTGGAAAGAAATAATTGACTTGCCATGTAGACTAAATAAATGTAAAATTCACAAACAGGCTGTGCATCAGTTATCTTTAGCCATGTAACAAAATCATCGCAAAGTTTAGTGGCTCAAAACAGCATGAATTATTATTTCTCACTAATCTGTGAGTTGGCTGGGTGGTTCTTCTGCTGGTTTCACCTGGACTCACTCACACAGCTGCATTCAGCTGGGGATTCAGTTGAAATAAAAGGTCTAAGATGACTTCTCTAAATTTCTAGGGATTGGTTGACTCTTGGTTGTGGCGCCTCAATTCTTCTCCATGTGGCCTCTCACCTTCCAGTAAGCTAGACTGGCTTCTTACATGGAAATTTCAGGGTAGCATCTAGGAGGGCAAAGGCAGAAGTTGCAAGACCTCTTGAAGCCTGGACTCTGAATTACATACAATGCCACTTTCCTCAAAGTAAATCACAAGCACAGATTCAAGGAGTGGAAAATACAATCTACCCCAGGCTCCTTAGTAATTAACTTACCAGCCCTCCTAGTCCTATTGCTCCTCCCCCTTTTTTTTTTAAGAGCCTCTGGGAACTACAGTTTTGTCTTTTTTTTTTTTTTTTTTTATGGCTGTGTTGGGTCTTCGTTTCTGTGCGAGGGCTTTCTCTAGTTGCGGCAAGTGGGGGCCACTCTTCATCGCGGTGCGCGGGCCTCTCATTATCGCCGCCTCTCTTGTTGTGGAGCACAGGCTCCAGACACGCAGGCTCAGCAATTGTGGCTCACGGGCCCAGTTGCTCCGTGGCATGTGGGATCCTCCCAGACCAGGGCCCGAACCTGCGTCCCCTGCATTGGCAGGCAGACCCTCAACCACTGCGCCACCAGGGAAGCCCCTTGCTCCTCCCCTTTGTAATCAGGTATCCCTCCATTTTTCCTTTTGTCCTTTCCACTGTGGCATCTATAATCTAAGAATGAAGAGCATTGAGTATGTTCTTGAACATGAAGTTCTTGAATATGAACAGATACAGAGAAGTAGAAAGGCAAGGAAACTTCTTTAAAACAAACAAACAACCATCAATTGAAATTCAGTTTAGCAAGGAATTTTGGATGTTGGAAATTTGACACCCTTAATTTGGGGAGTACATATCTGAGTTCAGATACTGTAACCTTCTGCAAACTGTGTTTGGTTTATATTCACCTGGAGAAGAGTTAGGCCTTGAGCCCTGAGGCCAAACTTCTTTGGAAGTATTCACTCCTTTTAAAAATTTTTTATTTATTTTTTTGTGTGTATTTACATTTTATTTATTTATTTATTTTTTTAATTTTTATTGGAGTAGAGTTGCTTTACAATGTTGTGTTAGTTTCTGCTGTACAGCAAAGTGAATCAGCATATATACATCTGTATATATGTATATACGTATACATATATCCCCTCTTTTTTAGATTTCTTTCCCATTTAGGTCACCTCAGAGCATTGAGTAGAGTTCCCTGTGCTATACAGTAGGTTCTCATTAGTTATCTATTTTATACGTAGTATCAAGAGTATATATACATATATATATATATATATATATATATATATATATATATATATATATGTCAATTCTCATCTCCCAATTCATCCCACCCCCCCCTTCTCCCTTGGTATCCATACATTTGTTTTCTATGTCTGTGTCTCTATTTCTGCTTTGCAAATAAGATCATAAATGCTGGAGAGGGTGTGGGGAAAAGGGAACCCTCTTGCAGTGTTGGTGGGAATGTAAATTGATACAACCACTGTGGAGAACAGGATGGAGGTTCCTTAAGAAACTAAAAATAGAACTACCATATGACCCAGCAATCCCACTACTGGGCATATACCCAGAGAAAACCAGAATTCAAAAAGACACATGCACCCCAATGTTCATTGCAGCACTATTTATAATAGCCAGGACTTGGAAGCAACCTAAATGTCCATCAACAGAGGAATAGATGAAGAAGATGTGGTACATATATACAATGGAATATTATTCAGCCATAAAAAGGAACAAAACTGGGTGATTTGTAGAGATGTGGATGGACCTAGAGACTGTCATATAGAGTGAAGTAAGCCAGAAGGAGAAAAACAAATATCATGTATTAACGCATATGTGTGGAATCTAAAAAAATAGTATAGATGGAAGTATTCACTCCTGATTTCTCCTTCCTCATTAGACCTCCCTCACTCAGAATGACCCACCTGATACTATTAAATGTCCACAAGATCAGTAACTGAGCTCACTTCTTGTCTTTTAACCTGTCTTAGGTTGGCCTCCAATAAATGCTGTACCTACAAATACAGGCAAGGAAAGTTTCTGCACAGCCTGATGAAGCCAGCCTCTCAGCATATGCTAATTTTGCCTACAGCTGTGACAAAAAGAACAGATTTAGCATAAATCTCTGAGAACAGGGCAAAAGCAAAATGTCTATGCTTGCCAAGTACCTTCACAGTGATCACAGGTTATTTAACAATCTGTTTCAATCAAAGTCTGTCTCAATTTCTGAAAATGCTAGATTCTCTGTTACAGAATCATATCAGAGATGCCCAGTTGTGGATGTCTGGTGCAATATTGATTTTTCCCTTTAAATTAGTTCAACTGCCAACTCAACCAGTTGAAATGCTAAACGCTCAATAAAATATGCATTTTCCTTTTATTTAAGCAATGCATAAAGAAGCAATTTAAGAATCTAATAGAAGTTTGAGTCAGAGAGCCTTTATGAATTTAGTTTTTATTTATTTGATAAATATTTGTCTATTATTTATTTACAAAATAGTATAGAGTGAGCATCTCTTCTGTGCCAGGCACTGTTCCAAGTGTTAAAGGAAAAACAGTGAGCAAAACAAAATTCCTGCCCTCTTAGAACTGACATCCTTTGAGAAAGACAGTGTGGAAGATACAAAAATCAATCAGTCTCTTAGATTCCGGTTGTCAGGCACTTTCAGAGACCAGCTAGAAAATGGCAGGTGCTATCAGAGCAAACAAAATATGCTTTGAGACTGCAGAAGAAGCATTGATTTCTTCCAAGAGGCAGAACCAGAAAAAGGTTCAAGCTCTTAAACTGGGCTTGAAGAATGGATAAGACTCACACCTTCTAATGAGGTGGGAAAGGCTTCCAGGAGAACAGAAGAGCGTGAGCAAAGATGCAGGGTTAGAGAGCTGACCCATGATTCCATGTGGCCAGCAGTTGGTTCCAAGAAAGAAAATAGTAGAAAAAAAGAAAGGTAAGTGGTGGTGCAGGGCCAAACACCACTTTTGAGGCCTTAAAGACTCAAAAGGAAATGATTCTCCACCCTCCCTGAAACAGATCATTTAAAACAATACAAAGGGACTTCCCTGGTGGTGCAGTGGTTAAGAATCCACCTGCCAATGCAGGGGACACGGGTTCGAGCCCTGGTCCGGGAAGATCCCACATGCCGTGGAGCAACTAAGCCCATGTGCCACAACTACTGAGCCTGTGCTCTAGAGCCCGCGAACCACAACTACTGAAGTCTGTGCTTCTACAGACTATGCTCCACAACAAGAGAAGCCACTGCAATGAGACGCCCGAGCACTGCAACGAAGAGTAGCCCCTGCTCGCCACAACTTGAGAAAGCCCACGTGCAGCAACGAAGACCCAACACAGCCATAAATAAATAAATAACAATACAAAGATGAAAATTTACACTTTTCCCCTCAAAATTCTGATTTTTCCCATGAAGGCTTCTGTATTAAAGAACCTGACTCTATTTTTGATGCTTGATTACAGACATCTTTTAAGTTTCACTCCATCCCTCATCCCTTCTGCCCCCAATCTGGGCAAGCTAAGAAAGCCCACATATTCATTCCTTTGGCACCAGTGGGATGATTCAAACCACGCAGGAACCCTCATCCTGACCCCACCTCCTAACTGCCATAAAGACTCCAGGACTCTTTTCCCTGCTCTCTGAGTCATTTCAGACTTGCCTGGGAGCTTAGTAATATATTTTTCATGCACTTCGCATGTGTGTGTGTGGCATCATCAGTCTTGACATCAAGCCAAATTCTGGATGGAACCCATCCTGTATCTATGGAGCATCTACAATAACTACTTTGATGATCTTTTATAAAGGTGATTCAAGGCCTCTGTTCTGTTCTGCCCGTTGGGAGACACAGCAATTTGAGGACAGATCAAAGAAGGTCTTAGGCTCTAACGTCACTGGAATTTTAAAACTGTTTTCTCTGTAGCTATAGGTTCCACATTTCTTGCAGTTAGGTGAAATACTTGAATATTATGCCTACTCTAAATATACAACAGACACTTAATGGAAGAATATCTCAGCAATAGTTGTTGTGATGTCAGTGGATCTTTTGATAGCATAAAAGTAAATTTAAAAACTATACAGTAGAGATATGCACTTCACCTAAAATGAGTAATAGTGAGAATTTGAGCAAATCTTAATTTTTTCAGTAACTGTTTATCAAGCATTTAACACTTGCAGTGCACTGTGCTTGTCCCTGAGGATGTAGAAACAGGTTATTTTGTTTTTTGTTTTTTCTGTAGTTACTTTATATGCAGACCTAAGACATGCATTCAAACAGGTGTACCTCAGGTGGTTAATTTGCCTAACCAAAGTTGAAATGAATAGATGAATGATGAAAATGAGTTAATTGTCACTTAGCCCATAATGAGTCACTCATAACCAAGCCATTCAGGGGGGAATTAAGCTCTCTTCTGGAATGCATTTCATGTACAAGTTATTCCTTGCAGAAAACAAACTGCATTGAAAAAAAGTTCTAAAAGCTGATGATTCCAGATGATGAATAGCATTTTTCTAAACTACCAAATAAAAGCTATTATGAGGCTACTAACATGATTCTCATAATTAAATAGATTTGACAGTCATACTCAGAGTATTTTATCATTGATGGTATGTTACATCTTTTTGAGAATTTCCTAGTTCTGTGGAATGAACTAACATCACCTTTTAAAATATGAAATACTTTAAAAATTATTTTCTAATACTGCAATCTGGAAAATGAAGTGTTATCATTTATAAACATATTGTCAAAGAATGGTTCTCAATTACTATTGGAAAGAAGGGACACAATCAAGCTGGACAAAGGAATAGGAAGAATGCAGGAATTAATCAAGATATCAGATGTATTCCTATATATGCTCCTGGGATAATTTAAGGAAGTTTTCTCTCTGTGAATCCAAAGTTATTAAATCATTATCAAAATTACTAAAAGATTATGCTAATCTCAATTCCCAAATAAAATATAAGCATTGAAAGAGAAGCCTAAATAATACCACCAGAATGTGTGGTGATACAAGAATATTTACGTCAGAATTGAAAGTTGAGTTGCTTAACTTAGCACTGATAAAAATTGATATTGTCAAATTGCTTATCAAGTTTCCATCAGAAGTGGCAAAAGCTGTCAAAACGGACTCAAGCCATTTGGTACATAGTAAAGACTGAACTGACATAGGGAAAGCATGAAATAACATGCCATTACTTCTTCCAAAGGCAATACTAATTCTAAACATGGAATAATTGCCACCCGTTTTATGACAAATCTCTTTCTAATGTGGACACATTTCTTAAAAAGAAGTGGTAATTCTTTGACAAAAGCTTCCTAAGTGTGGATGTGTCCTTGGCAAAGATGCCTTAAAGGAAAGAAGAAATTGTCTGAAAGAGAGCAAGAACTTAGATAAAATGAACCATACTAGGCTGAAAATGTGTGTAATCTTTTCTTACGGATATAAATTGTAATACTGAAGAAGCTACATTTCTTCACATCATTTCAAATTCTTAAAGCCAAAAGTCCCTTTTAAGTCTGCTAAGAACTGTCTTCAACTTGTGTAAAGGGACTCAAGGTCAAATATAAACAAGGAGGGAACTCTGCTCCTGTGCTTTGGCCTTTAGGCAACGGTCACCTTGCAACCTCAAATTCATAAAATTGTCTTTCAACAAATGTGCTAAGTGTTGACGATGCACAAGCCCCACCCCAGATATTTGAAACACATCTGCAAAACAGAATGACAAAGATCTCTGAACCAACAAGCTTTATCACTTGGATTTCTACAACAGCCTTCCCACTCTCAGCAATGACTATTTCAGTCTCCTCAAACTGCCACACCCCTCTTCCTCTCATTTGGAGCAGGTTACCTCACCTCTTAACCCTCAAAACAATCGGAAGCCATGCAATATAAACTCCCTCAACTTCCTGGTACCAAATCTGCTCCTCCCTGCCTGTTACGAATCCCACCACTTTCAAACTTCCTAGAATCTTGGACGACTGATTTCCCTCTTTATCCTGTGTCCTAAATAACTCTCTCTCTCTTCACTGAATCCTTACTATGAGTATTTATGTTTGATCTAAACTAGAATTCCCTGTTTAAAATGTGTGTGTGCATGCACACACGCAGACACACACATGCATACACACCAAGATCCCAACTTACCTTCAGCCACTGCCCTATCTTCTCCCAAATCCAAAGTGCTTTAAGAAGGTACAAAATTCTTACTTTTCAGCTTCCTTATTTCACCCGTCCACTCATTCCAATACATGCATTGCCCTCTCCACATCACTAAGATTACTTTTGATAAGATCTTCGATGACTTTTATGCTACTGAGGCTAATGAACAGTTTTCAGTTGTCATCTTACTCAGCAGTATTAGACATGTTTACTGCCTTGAAATCCTCTCTTCCCTTGGCGTCTGTCACATTATGTCACATCTTCTAATTTACCTCCTCCTACCTCTCAGCCACTCTTCCAATTTTGCTTTCCTTTCTCACTTGCTCTTTAAACACTGGAGATCCTTGGAACCCAGTCTGAAGCCCTTATTCTCCTCATACTCTTTTCTCTCCACCCAGTCAAACTCACTCACTGCCGCAGTCTCAAATGCTATCACTATAATGAAGAAATTATAGTTCTACCCTGACGGCTCTATGAACTTGCAGAACTGTATTTCCCATTGCCAACTTGGTATAGCCTTTTGGATGCCACAGAGGTGCTCAAATGCAACGTGTCCAAACCAAAGCCACAGTTTTCCCTCCACAAACTGCTCTTCACTCAATACTCCTTTACGGCAGTAAATGGCACCACCAACCACCCAGTTGATCACGACAGTATACTAGGTATTAGCCCTGTCCTCTTAATCCTACCTCTTAACGATTGCAAATGTGTTCATATCTGTCCATCTTCATTGTCGCAAGTTTAGTCCAAGTCACCACTATCTTCCTTCTGAAGCTTCTTATTAACCTTTCTGGAGAACTTGTCTCCCTCCAATCCTTTCTTCATATTGCAACTAATCACTTTTCTTTTAAAATACTAATTTCTTTAAGACACTGTCCTATATAAACCCATCAATAGCTTTGCATTACTTTTAGGATAAAGACAGATGTCTTCATCTGGTCTATAATGCCCATCAGGATCTGACCCTTGACTGCCTTCCTCTCCCTTCTTACACTGCCTTCTCCCTTGCTGACCTCACTCTGGCCAGAGAGAAGACCATCTGCCCTTGGAGGCTTTGCACATGCTGCTGCTTCCATGGGTAGCTCTCTGTCCACACCTCCTTACCTCTCTTATTCTTAATTAGGTTTTAGCAGAAATCTTACTTCTTGTACAACCTTCAGCAATTAACCTAACCTCCTTTCTTCACTTTTATTATCTGTAAAGTGAGGTAGCTGTAAAGATAAGGAGAGTTAATACCAGTAAAACAGTTACAATAGTGCCTGGAGTACACTAAATGCTTAAATGATGTTAGCATCATTATTTTTATTATTGTTATTACCATTGCCATAATTATCTTGCTTTTCAAAGACCTTCTCTGATTCCCCATACTACATCAGTTCCTCTCAGTATATGCTCTGCTAGCACCCCAAACTTTTCCTTCACTAGATTTAACTCACCTATGATTAACTGAATATTTGTATAATCACCTACAAAACTCCAAGCTCCATGAGGGCAAGTACCACATTGTTTTGTTCATCACTGTATATAGGCAAGTCCAGTGCATGTCTGGCACAGAGTACATTCATAATATGCTATAATGCTAAATGAATGAATGAATCACACTCCATTAATTTACTTTTTGTCTCAAACATCTTAGAGCACACACAGCCTATTGCTCTAATTGACTTAACCCTCTTGGTTAGCACCAGAAGAAGTAATCTGTCTCCTTGGGTCCTGTGAATTGAATTGCCCCCTAAAAAGAAATGTTAAAGTCTAAACCCTGGTACCTGTGAATGTGAATTTATTTGAAAATATGATCTTTGCAGATATAATCAAATTTAAGATGAGATCATTAGAGTGGTCCCTAACCCAATATGACTGGTGTCCTTAGAAAAGGGACAATTGGACACACACACACACACACACACACACACACACACACACACACAGGAGAACACTATGTGAAGACAGAAACATATAGGGAAAATGACCATGTGAAGACAGAGGCAGAAATTAGAGTTATGTTGCTATAAGCCGAAGTCGCCTGGGGCGCCCCAAAGCTGGAAGAGGCAAGGAAGCAGCCTCCCCTAGAGACTTCAGGGGAGCGTAGCCTTGCCAGTACTTTGACTTCTGGCCTCTTGGAACTGTGAAAAAATAAACTTATGTTGTTTTAAGCCACCCAATTCGTAGTACTTTCTTGTTGCAGCCCTAGGAAACTAATGCAGGTCTTTTCAAAAAAAAAAAAAGTAATTTAGAGGCAGATAAACTGAGACCTTGGGCAACTCGACAGACGGCAGAATCATCTCTACCCCTCAGTGATCCTTCTTGACTTTTTGCCCCATTATACATGAGACTCACTGATAAATGAGCCAGCTATGGGGCCTTCCAGGTCCTGCACCTGGCTCACCAAGCAATCAGAGCTTTCCATACAGGGCAACAGCCCTGGTGGCTCCTTGGATAATGTTCAATCAATGGAGAAGGTTAGACTGACTCTAAAAAGGCCATTTTTAGTAGGATATTTTGCCTGTTGTTTGCTCCCTAGCTGAAAAAGAAATGTCTCTTTATAATGCATTCAATACAGCTGATTATAGACTAACTAATTCAATATTAAACGGCATTCTTTCTTTCTGCAAGTCAGCAGGCCATGATGAGTCTGAAAATGCTTAAAAGTCCAGCTCAGAGAATGGTCTGTTTTCACCTGTGTTTTTTAAAGCATGCAGCAATAATATACATTTAGTCAACTGGTGGAGAGAAAGTACTTGTCCTGTCAGCTTTTGTATGCTTCGTGATTACGGAACTGGCAACATTATTATTCTTGCCAGTTCACATGACTGCTTGACAACCGCTTACCAATTTGCATTTTTCAGTGATTTTCCAACAGTGTAATTGGGAGGCTTTACGATTACACAAAAGTAGAAGGCTAGAGAAATCTGTGGATGCTGTCTATATTATTTTGAATTATTGTAGCTGCAGTCTTATTACCACTGATAGGCCTGAATTCAAATATAATCAGAGCCATTTGCTGAATATGAATAACACTGTAGTATATGTATTTTGATAGCCTTGGCACCATAGCATTAAAATAAAAAGGTGATCTTGTTATTTTGACCCAAAAAAAGAGCATTAGAAATATTCTCATGCTACCTTTTGAAATATTTTTATAAATTTTTCATTATTAAAGGAACAAAATATTAACTAAGAGTTAAAAATTCAGAGAATTCTTTGGATTGAATCTTATATGAACAAGATATCTAATGATAATAATTGAGTGAACCTCAAAACTCAAAAGCTCTAGAAGGGTTCTGACAAAAAGACATTTCTATCCTAAGAAAATTACTACATGAGCCACTTTTATCAGTGTTTTCTTTATAGGTCAAAATATATTGATATTCTCCTCAAAAGAATAGGGTTCTGAAAAACAGAAATAAAAGCACTATTCCTCATGAAAACATAATACAACCCTAGAAAAATAAATTCAGTTCCACCCCATTTACATAAAATTGGGTCTTACTTGAAATTCCATTATCAAGTCCACAAAAGTGTTTAGTTGTTTGGATTGGAAAGCTGCATTTGTGAAAGCAGGAGTGACTCCAGAGACCTGCATCAACTCATTTGTTTACTCACCTCTGTAGGTGACAACTGGTCTCTCTCACTCAACCTCCCACTGCAAAATTATCAGTATAGTGGTTCCAAACTTACGAATCTTTGACCCTTGGGAAGCCATTAATTTATTACAACATATCTAAAAACCCATATTCATCCAAGCATTTTCTGTAGTAACAATAAATAAGTGATCACAGAAATAATGTTTCAAATGTAGAGAAGCCTGCTATAATTAAAATAAAAACATTTTTCAAAAAAATCACAGAATTCATAGTAGTTTTTTATTTTCTCAATCCTCAGATTAAAAAAGCAGTTACTCTCCTGTAACTGCATTGGAATATCTCAAAACTACATATAGTCAATAACAGCTACGAATTATTGAATGCTTATTGTGTTTCAGGAATTGTGGTAAGCACTCAATCATTACCTCATTCAATTTTCACAGCAACCCTTTGTAGTATTAATAAATCACAGATTATTGGATACAGACAGAAAGGTTATTCTCCCAAAGTCACACTTCACAAAAAATAGGCCCAGAATTCTAAACTTAGATCATTACAACCCCTCTCCTGCACTGTATCATATCACATACCCACTGGTGTGCTGTAGCTGCCCCTGGGCCTATGCCAACTGTTAAAATCTGGGAATTTGAACTTGGTTGTGGTGGTAATATTTGCACCCCAGAAATCAACAAGCACCACAAATAAGGGTTTCCTTCCCCCAGCCCAGAGAGCTGGTTTACTAGCACCCCACTGGATACAGCAAAAGATTTCACCTATTCTTCCACTTTCACTTTGGTTCACATGGTTCAGAATAATCTGTCTCCTCAAAAGTCTGTTAAAATGGGGACTTGAAAGGGGTCATAGGCACATTTGAAAGTAAAGAATGTTTACCCGTGGTATGAATTCCAATATCCCACCTCAGTGTTCTGCTATGCAGAGGGCTTTGAAAGCACATGTCTGCCTTTTCATGATGTCTACCATTCACCCTCCAAAGTCCATTGAGTAAGACCAACACTTTATTCCTTGAAGCCCTCTAATATCCAAGTAACTTCAGGCCATAAAACCTACTCTCTATATTATATTTCCAAAACTTTTACTACTCTATTTTCCCCCAGACTCAAAAAAGTTTTTTTACCTCAATCATAAAATATACTTGATCAGGGTCAGAGTCTAGAGTAGATATTTCAGGTCATTCATTGTCTCTGGGTCTCATGGCTGCCTTCTGCACAGTTCTTGATGAGAGGCAGAAAAGTTGAAAATAACCTGCTGAGTGGGGCCAATGTTATTGCAACACCCACATTTTGAAATCAAACCCAAAGGCCCTTCCTTAGTCAACTCAAGCCCTTCCTTACAGACATGCTTATTGTCAAAAAGACATTATTAAACTATGGCTTCATGCTACTATAAATTTCTGAGAACTGTTTTGTTTTTTAAATGAGACACACCGTGTGCTCACTCATCCAGATAAAGGGAGATGCTCATCACAGCTCAGTGGGCTGGATGAGTTTAGCAAGATGCATCCTGTCCATCAATAGCCCCCAAATCTACTCTCTTTGGTAGCTTTTCATGCACAAGCTAATTTTTTCATGATTAATGAGGAATAGCTTTACCACAAGTAAAACCTGCAGAAAGCCACCCACTCACCAATGAGCAATATTCTTCAGCAGCTTTGTTGTTAAATAATAACTCACTTACACAAGCAAAAAAAGACATTATAGAAGTTGAAGTGTTTATTTAGTGAAAGTATAGAAAAAATAACTAATGTAAAAGTCCCGTTAATAAGAATGAAGAAGTGATCAATATATCCTTAAAACATGCTTTAATATGTAATACTTTGATTCCCTAACCTGCCACAAGTATCTATTTAGCCCATAAATTTATAACATTAGCAGCTACTTTTTATAACTTGATCTAATTTTAACAAGACTCCCAATTTCAGCCATGCTGGAGTTAAGTGCTCCTGGATTATACCTCCTGCTGTAATAACGAGAGAACTGGTTAAAATATATAAATTTTTTTCATATGCTAACCAACAGGCATTACAGGATTTTGATCCATGAGAAAAAGGAAACAAGAGGAACCCCACAATCCACCCAGATTGCTTCACGAAGGCACTTTTAGAACAGAAGAGGACAAAGCAGAAATGGAGCAGAGTGGTCCCACTGAGATTAGTAGACAGAGATCAGAAGTGAGAGAGGTGAAGACACCTGGAAGTGAGGGGCAAAGAGAGAGCCATACAGAGAAAGAGCTCCAGAAATCAACCTTATCCCCTTTAGATCTTCAGCTGAATACTAAGTTGCACAGGTCTAGGGTGAGATTACATGAAACTGGGCAAAAAAGTGCTACTAGGGAATGAACAACTACCTGAAGCTCTAACCAGAATAACCACCAGAACTGGCATAGGGCTGAGAGACACTTGAGTTCGGACCAAGCAGAATGAAGAATCTTTTTTAAACACCCAGGGTATTCAGAAGAGACTCCAGAAAGACAACTGCTAAAGGGTAGGGCTAGTTCAGCAAAACTTACTTTAAACTTGTTATAGCAGAGCTTGAAAAAGCCTCAATAGGATCAAGCTGATCTTCAAAGATGTTAAGTATCTGACATAAAACTCAACACACTTCGAGGAAAGAAAGAACATCTAGACCTTCACAAACACAGCATTCACAATATCTAGGGTCCAATAAAAACTTTGTAGACATGCAAAGAAGCAGAACAACATGACCCATAATCAGGAGAAAAATCAGTAAATAAAAATAAAACCAGAAATTACAAAGGTGATTCAAAGGTGTTAACAGCCAAGGACCCTGAAAAACAGTGTTATAACTATGTTCAGGTTCAAAGGTTGAAAATAAAACATGAGTATATGGAGGAAAAAGATAGAGACTGTCAATAAATAAATGGAAACCATACAAAAGAACCAAATAAAATTCTACAGCTAAAATACAATGAAATGAAAAATTCACCGCATGGGCTTAACAGAAGATTAGAGTCAACACAAGAAAAAAAATAGTGAATTTCAAGATCAGGCGATAGAAACAACACAAAAAAACACAAAATGAACAAAGCCTCAGTGATCTCTGAGACATTATCAAACAGTCTGACAAATATGTAATTGGAGTCTCAGAAAAAGTCAAGAGACAGGGTGGGGCACAAAAATATGTGAAGGGACAATGGCCAAGAATTTTCAAAATTTGATTTGAGATATAAACACAGACCCAAGAAACTCACAAACCAAAAGTAGATTAAACATAACGAAAATCACACCAAGACCCATCATAATCAAATCGCTGACAATGAATAAATAAAGAGAAATAAATAAAGAGAAAATCCTTAAAGCAACCAAGAGGAAAAAAGACTGTTCCATGTTGGATGGGACATTAATTGATTTGAAAGGAAAATTTAAAAACTCTTTGGGTTGATGAAAATGTTCTATATCTTGATGCGGTAGGTGTCTGCATTTGTCATCATTCATTGTACACTTAAGATCTGTACATCTCTCTCTCTATAAATTATACTTTGACTCTCTAATTCTACTAAGATTTTTTAAATACCTCCATGTGCATAGAGCACTTGGAAGGTATGTGGAAAAATAATCTAAAATACATACACACTGTGACCCTAAGCTTATGGTCATATGAGGAACAAACATTTAAACAATTCAATTTGAGTCATGAAACTCAAATTAATACTGTTCAGATTAAAGATAGAGTGCTTTTAGAGCACAGTGTAAGAAATTTTTCATTCAACTCAGAGGATAAGATAAGAATCATCTTTTATTTCAAGGAAACAAACATTTTTTGAACACCTATAGTAAGTTATATACTAGAAATACAAATAAATAATATGTATTTTGTTTATAATAATAAATAAATGTATTGAATATATGCCATGTGCAGACACTGATCTCATTATAACATCATCTCACTATAGCTTAACAGTTAAAAGTCAAGCATATCTGGGCTCAAGTTCAGGCTTTGTCACTTGCTAGCTTAGGAAAGTCACTAAACTTCCATGAACTTCAAATCCTCACAGATCAGGTGTTGATAATAATTAAAATACCATACTATTTTGTTGTATGTTTATGAAGATTAACTGAAATAGACAAAATCAAGACATTGTCTGAGTCCTGAAGGATCCACCAGGGGCGGCCTATAGCAAATAATGTCATTACAATGTGTTCAGTAGAGTGTCACTGCTATGAGAATACAAAGAGGAAGTTATCTTATCCCAGGAGAAGTCTCCCTTAGAGCGATGCTTAATGGAATCTTAAAGAATAACAGAGTTATCCAGGAGACTTGGGAATATATAAACTCAGGGCAAAGGAAACATCATAAACACAATCTCAAAGGCAAAAAAATAAAAAAATCATAATTGCTGAAATGCAAAACACAAGGCACGTGCTGTAGGATAGATTCAGAGGGACCAGGTTTTATAGAAGGTTTTATATTGCATGTTAAGGGGGCTGAGCTGTACTCTGTAGGCTCTTCGGAGCCACTGAAAGATTTTAAAGGACAGCAACTTTGCATTTTAGAAACACAGGTGGCTCAATGGAAGATTTGAAAATGGCAAGGTGTCACAAAAGCAGTGAGGAGGTAGGTGGTCACCAAATCTCAGGCAAGAGATGAGGCATGAACTGGAGCAACTGTAGAGGGATGGAGATGATGGGAAAGATCTGAGAAATTCAAAGGAAGTAAAATTGGCAAGGCAAGGTGAGTGATGGGATATGAGGGGTGAGGGAGACAGCACCTAGGTTTGCTCTCTGGGTGATGATACCATGACAGGGATTACAGGAGGAGGAATGCTTTTGGTTTTGAGCATGTTGAATCTGAGATACCTGTAGGAATCCCAAGGGGCTATGTGTAGCACAGGTGAATTTGCATCTGGAGCTGAGAGGAGAGTTAAGGAAAATTGATGTGGATTGGAGAGCCATCAAATATGAGGAAGCAGATGCATTAAAATAGCTAAGAGCATTTGAAAAGAAGACAAAGTACAAACTGTGGTGAGGCAAGGACATAACCCCGGGACACTAATCAAATCAATTGGTAATTGAGGAGACTAGCAGGAAGGCAGAGAGAAATAGGAAGTAAACAGAGACAAATAACACTGAATAAAGGGCCTTTGAGTGGAGAAAGGGGAGAAGCGTGTACCAGGTAGAACAAAAGCCTGAAAATTTTATGCTGTGTTAAGGAAACTATCCACACACAAAAAATATAGTATGAAGTGAATTAAGAGGTTGAGACCAGCTCAGGGAGGGTCTTGAAGTCAGTGCTATTAAGTTCAGGTTTTATTATTTAGTGTTGGGAAACTTTTTGTCCAGTTTTATTGAGGCATAATTGACTAATAAAAATTGTATATATTTAGCCTATACACACGATGCATGATGGTTTCATATATATATGCAATGCGAAGCTATTGTAAATCATTTAGGAGAGAAATTACATATTCAGTTATTTATTTCAGAAATGAAATTTTCACCTTTATGTGAAACAAAGAGTGGAAACAGGAGAGATGCTGGAAGAGCATTTGGGGAACATTTGGGAAGTATGGGAGCTGAGAGTGACAGCCTGCATTGGAGGATGGGGAAGTGAAAACAACGTCAAGCTCTTTCCCCAGGAGAGCAGGAGGGTGGGTGTTACCAGTGACTCAGGCAGGAAACATCTTAGAAGGGCCTGGTTTAGGGAGGTGAGAACTGAGACCATCTGTGCCCACAGGACTTAGACAAGTCTGCAGACCACCTATGTCAACATGATATAGTTCTTTGTTCCAGGAAAACTGTTCCAGAGAAAGATAAGGCTGTAAAGCAAAAAAATAACTCCACCAATTGTTTTAGGAAATTCCTACAGATAAATTTATTATAGATAAGAGGCTGTTCACCTGAGCAAACAGCCCACTTACCAAACAAAAGTTTGCTTATCAAGACTTTCTTCAGGAGATTTTGTGCCGCTCCGATTAGTTTTGTCTCGGGAACCGCCTTACGCCATGTAAACCTAGAAGCCAAAATTCTGTAAATATTCCCCTTCTGAAACACGGCTAAGACCTTGTCAGATTCATGTTTTTTTCTTGCTGCAACAAGTATGAGGTAAGTTTTGCTTTATTAACAGACTCTGTGGTGATAATTTGGGGCATTCACTAGAGGGAATACGACGAGTGCAGTGTGGGACGTATTTGATTTGAAAGATCTGTGGGACATGAACAGGCACTTGAGTATTTGCAAAGAGCGCTAAAGAGATGATAAAGATGTTATTTGATAAGGTTTCCAGTAAATCCAAATCATATCATTCAGATGGGTTCAGGTCAAAATATTGTACACTAATAATGATTATTTTGTTTTGTTACCTCCCACATCAAATTTCATTACCGCCTTTTCCCACTGTATAAAGGCCTGTCATGCCGAGATCATTATCAGTTCCATGATTTGGCTCATGCTGCTTCCTCTGCCTGGAATAGTTTTCCCTTCCATCCTAAGGTTTAAATCTCTCACGGCCAGCAGTCTCCTTCCAGCCCTTGAAGCCTTCTCAGAAGCGTCTTTAATTCCCGGTGTTTATTCCTTCTCTCTTCCCTATTGCATCAACTGCTCTCCAATCTATTCCCAATGTTTGTTTTGTATCCCTGAGCACACTGGAATCACTTTAAAGAGACAGACAAGTTCTTACACTTTGTTATTGCTCCCAGCCCCTAAATTATTCCTGGACGTGTTACAAGCCTTCAAGGAATATATTTAAATGTACTAACTTAAACTCAGGAAAGTTAAGAGGAAGTTGAAACATGTCTGACTCTCCAAAAAAGAATGTTTAACTAGCAATTAGTTAGCTAATAATCATTAGCTTAATTGTACATTTGTTTGATGCAAGCTTAAATTTTGAGTGATTAGGAAAGAATGAGAAGGAAATCACAAATTTTATTCAAGTAAAGATCTAAAAGATGCAACTTATCTGTTTCTTGAATGCAGATATTGAATATTTTGCATCAGAAATATATGTATATATTTGGAAACACTATACACCTATGTATATGTCTGGGAGGATACGGACCCAAATATTTACAGTGGTTAGCTTAGGTGTAATGACAGCACAAGAAAAGATTACAGGCAATTTTTTTCTTCACTTTGATCTTAATTATTTATCTAATTTATTCTAGAGCAGACTGGTATTTGTTGGACAATAAAACAAAGCTGAATAAAATTCTAAAATTTCAGTGTGCATTGTCCAAGTTTTCATATGAAGAGTTAGAAAGAAGCTGGCACAAAAATTCATCCTCAAAAGAATAAAGTGAAAGACATGCACTTACTGTTTAGAACAAGACTGAGTAGTTAGTTCCTTGTTCTGTCTATTACACGAGAATTTTTATTGCTGAAGCTATCAACCCAGGTGCTAACTATAATGATAATTATAATTAATGATGAACTGAACCTGCTGACTCTCCTCAAATGCCTATTCTACTGATACAAACCAGGAAGTCATTTTTACTGAGGGTCTTGGTGATCCAATAAGGACAAGATTTGATTTAAACTTGAGAACTTCAGTTAATAATCTTGCTCATTATTTTATACCCTGTATTATCCAGTATCCAAGGTAGGTCAGTAAAACATAATTGTTTGGGGATCTGAGATTAATGTGCACACGCTTCCCATTTGGTGCTTGTTTGACTGGCACATCTACCCAAATTTTTATGTGTCAGAAGCCAATATGAACAGCAATTACCAAATATGAACTTGGACACACAATTAAAATTTGGATTTTTGCCCCCGAATACCCCTCTCACCATCTGCCTTCCCCACCCAATCACTTTTTTATTCTGAGCTTCTTTTCAAGATAAATTTTTTTCTCTCTGACTAATAGGAAATATCTTGGACGAGCCCGACTAATTCCAAAGCAGTACCTATAATCCTTTAATCACTTTAAGAGGTAAATGAATAGAGAGGCATTTGGGAAGAAAAAAAAAAAAGAAAAAAGAAAATAGGTCTGGTGACAGAATATATTAAGCTAGTGTCCTAGAGTTAGAAAAGCTTGCTACCATCCTCACACCCCAATGATATGCAAGAGTATAATCATTATTCTGAAACAGCCACAACAGATGCACATTGGTTTATCTATTTTTTAACTGACTTGACCATTAATGTTAATGTGCACATATAGAAGGTGTCGTCTTGGTGTCATGTTGGATACCAATCCTGTATTTCTTATGATCTACTTCTTTGTCTTTAACAATTTTTCTGAATTTTTTACTTTAGGAACACAATTGTATGTACTTATAAAAGTGTGTGCCTAAAGTTGTAAATAAAATAGGAAAGCAATTGGCAGAAAATTAGAAATAGATATTTATACAACACTGTAAATTTTCACTCTCTGCTTTATGTCACTCTATTTTGCCTTATGGTGAAATAATCCATAATTAAACTTTACTGCAATATAAATGTTAGCAAAATGGACTGTCATGGTCAATCAGTGTTAAGAAAAAATTAATCAAATCCAATTCCTTTCTCTAATGAACTTCTTCATGCACTGCTAGCTCACACATCCAGCTCTAAGTGAGGCTGAACAGGTAATTTGGAGAAGCCCAAGGATAGTTAGAGGAGTCTCCTCACTTTGTGATGGAAAGATTTGGAGTTAAGAAGCAGGTGAAATATTAGCTGTGGGAGAAATCTACACACCTGATAACTTCAGGAAAAGTTCATATATGAAGTGTCTGATTTTAAGGGCATTATAGCATAAGATACTTGTATGCCAGTGAAAAATTAGCATACTGAAAAATGCATTTCAGGACATTTTGGAAGCTCCATGAAATACTTTGTGCACCAAAACAAGACTTGGTCAGTCCAATCCCTTCAATTATCCATGTGGGAAAGTATTAGGAAATAAGCTTTAGATGCTAAGCCTGGCTCTGCTGCTTACAAAGTGTGTGACCTTAGGCAAGCATTTAACATCTTTGTGTCTCAAGTTTCCTGTCTCTAAAGTAACAATACACACAGTAGGTTTGTTTGAGAAGATCAAACAACTGCTGACACACAGACAGACAAATAGACAAAAAACACATTGACAAATATATACTGTGTTTTTATAATGGATAAAATTCATGTGTTTAATTCAAGAAATCACTGAATTCTAAGCTGTCAGGGAATATCCTTAGGCCTTCTTTCTGTTCACCCTCCTGGACCAATTTCCCAAATTTTCCTTCCTTGTCTGCTGCAGATTCCAGGCATTGAGTTTGTTTTCCTATCCTTTTCTCAAAGCTTTTCTGCTTTGAAGCTGCCACTATCCAGTTCATTCTTTTGACTCTCTGACTGCCAAGGCTGTGAGTAAAATGCAAAAATAATCTCCCTCAGTTCCCCCAAGGGCTCTTGGGTTTTTTTCCTTTTCTTTACTGTTTAACAGTTTGGAGGAAACAGACTGAGAATAACAAAGGGAGATAAAGTGGGAGAAATTGCAAAGTTTAACACATCTCTCAAAATCCATTTATATAGCCACCTGTTAAAAGAGGGTAGTTTGCATTTCTGAAACCAATTTACCTAGAATTCAGTCTTTGGCCAACATTATTCACCTCCTAGACACACACACACACACACACATTACATCTTTATTTTCACAAAACTTTAAGTGAAATTTAACATCTCCTTTATTTATTACTATAGTAGTAATAGCATTACTTGAGCCTTTATCACTATATAATTGTTGCAAATATAATTTAATGCTCATTGCTACTTAGAAATTAAGGCAGCTACTAGACCCACTGTAGATCTTATTATTTGATGTTTTAATAGAAACTATATGTATATTTCAAATCTGGGCTTTTTATGTCTATATTACCATATAATTGGCTTCTTTTGTAATTCTATGGATTTGCTTTATGCATATAAAACAGTATATATTTAGTTATTATTTCATTTAAATCCCACATTATTGTGTGTACCTGGCTGCACCATTTTGTTTGCTTCAGTTCAGATATGATGTCCTTATATGTTGGCTATGATATGATGGTGGCAATGCCTTCTACATGTCAAAATGGTACTGAACTCCTCTTTAACAATGGGGTTTGAAGCTAGGAACTTAAACAAATAAATAATAAAAAGATAAATGCTTTAAAACCTAAACATTTAATCTTTGGAAGCTATTTTTCTAGGGAAAAAGAGAGGTATATGCAAATCTGCGAAATAATGAGCTATGCTACAATTAGTTTCCGGCGTCTAAGAGGCTGAGTACATAATCTATGGCCTGAACACAAAGACACAACTCATGGAGTTTGCTAACTGAACTTTCCACTCTTGGAGGCATCCTGCTGTATTATTGACAAGAAACACCATGAGTTTTGTCAGGCAGCATCTGGGCAGGACTTGCCCTACTGTGTGCTTAGGTGCTGCTTCCCAAGTCCACACAAATAGAGTGATTTCCCTTTGTTTTGAGCACATAATGACAGCTGCGTGTTGTCACCACGCTTTTTAGAAACAAATCTCTAAGCTTTTTCAAAAATCAGAGCATCCCAAAATGATGATTTCCTATTATGTTGCAAAATTGCCTCAAAGCATTATTAATACTCTTTATGTCCAAACTGTGGCTGCTAAGTAAGCTTTAGAAAGAACACTCACAGTTTGCTCACAGTTACTGCAGCAAGATGAAAATTTACTGTTTCTCCCTTAAGGAGCTTGCCAATGTAAGATCAACATTATATGCCACCTTGAAGAGTCCAAAAATGTTTGTTTACTCATAGAAAACCTTTTACCTGTGGATCTCAAGGTACTCATCTAAAAACTAATCCAGCCACCTCTAAATTTGGCCCAAGTCTAGAATGTTCTAAGAAGACAAAGCCAACAATCATAGCTGTCTTAGTGAACAGTGAGGAGTGCCTAGGATGGCTACAACTCCAGAACTCATGCCAGGTGAAAAGCTAAAGGGAAACATAATCTTAGTTTGCTGGGATAGTAATTACCTCCCACAGAAAGTATCTTCCAAACCCACAGGATTTACAATCAGCTTAGAAACATTTAGAATAATCAAAGATAGAGAAATAATACTTCAGTATTGTATAATGAGGAAATAACCCTACCCAAAGAGTCTGTCCTTTGTCTAGAAGGTGAGCTCTAGGCCCCTGGCATGTCCTGCCTGGTAGGACTCTGTTTGTTGGGGCCTTTGACCACCAGAGAGTCATCTAATGCTGTGATTTATCATGGGGGCTCTGAGCCATGCTATATCAATTTTGACCTCCAGACTAACTAGAAAGTAAAGGCATTAGCCTGACATCCGGGAAGGTCTGGAGACAAAAGATCAACCAAAAGTAGGTAGCATGTGATTGAGCCCCAGTAAAAGCTCTGGACACCAACGGCTCAAGTGAGCTTCCCTGGTTGGCAATACTCTCTGCACATTGTCATACATCATGGCCAGGAGGAGGTGGCACTGTACGTAACTCCACAGGGAGAGGTTGACCAGAAGCTCTGTGTGTGGATGTCCCCCAGACTCTGCTTTATGTGTGCTTCCTTTGGCTTATTTTAACCTTTATCCTGTCCCTGTATACTCTTTGTGAGTACAATAGCTTTCAATGATTTCTGTGACTCCTTGTAGCAAATTTTCAAGTCTGAGGGTAGTCATGGGAATCCTCAAATTTACAGCCAGCTTGTCTGAAGTGAGGGTGGAAATGGAGACCCTGAGTTTGCAGCTGGAGTCTGAAGTGAGGGCTCTTGTTAGGCCTATGTCCTCTAACTGTACAGTTTGGTTAACTCTGGGTAACCCTTAGAACATTAAATCTGCCATATTTTTGACTTTATATTAGTTATATAAGCATTATTTAAATACTAAGGAGGTTTTAAGTCAGATATTAAAGTACTTAAAAATGACAGAAAATGATTAAGTTTATGAATGCAGTTTAAATTGTTCAAGATAAGGGTATACAGTTTGTAAATGGCACCAAAATTTATTTAAATACACCTTAAAATTGATTGCAAAAATTTGTAGAAATATAAGTGAAATAAATTTCTGAACTGAACTTAAAATCTCAAGGGGGATCTAGGTTTTTGAATTTGCAAATTTAATAAATTGATTAGTAATTTAAAAAACATTAAGAGTATTTTCTGTCCTTTTAAGTCTACTAGTGGATATTATAATGCAATTTCTAAATTTAGGGAAGGTGAACTAGGAAGGGGCTAAGTGATTACTGAATACTAATAAAGTAGGGACAGGATTAATACAGGAGATATTCAGAAAGTTATACATTCTTGATGTCTGATCTATTGCTTTCCTCTTAAACCTTCACTTAGATTTGGGAAAACAATATTTGGGGTCCTTCCATGTAAAAAAGTTAATTAAGTTGTGAAAGCAAATTAGATTTTTAGTTGGTTGACTTATCTCTTGGCATGAGATTCAGTAGTACTGGTCTGTTGGATTATGCATAACTGGTGAAGCCCAAGAAAGTTAGAAGGGCACAAAGTATCAGTTAAAACTCTTTTGGTTACAAGGGACAAAAAATCCAATCCAACTGGTCTAAGCATGAAAGGTAATTTAGGGGCTCATGTAACTGAAACTTCCAGGCACCACTGGATTCAAAGACTCACACAATGGCATCAGGACCCACCTCTCAGTTCTTTTTTCTGGATTGGCTTTACCCATACATTATGAAGGTTGGGCCTGCATCCTTCCATGTTTAAAACCAGCAGAAGATAACATGCCTCTCCAAGGGGAAGCAGAATTATCCAGATGGCATCTCATTGGATCATGTGCCTGTTCCTTTCTCAGCCAATCACTCTATGCAGGTATAAATCTTACCCTCATCCTTGGAGCCAGGAGGAGAGTCAGATCAGGAACAGTGCAGGGAAAAAGTAACTCCCCCAGAGGACATTCACCTTGGAGAAAGATGAGTAGATGCTGGATGCAAGTCACTTGGATATGTTTACATATTCAATAATTCTACTTTCATAATGTCTCTCTGGTGTAATCTTTTTTATTAAGCATATAGGAAGTCAAGAAGCTTAAGCAAGGGTTAGGGGAAAAGTTCATTTCTTTGTGGAATTAAATAATGGTGAAGCCAATAGAATCAAAGCAAAAATAATGTTAGTTTCTACTCCTATCCCCACCAAGTAGCTCTGTGACAAGACAAGTTACTTAGCCTTGCTGTTTCACAGTTTCCTTACATGTCAAATGAAACTACAGATACTGCCACATCCCAAGTTTTAAAGCTGATATGAGAATTGAAAGAGATCATTTGAAAGACAAGGCTCAAAAGATGTTATTTTAAAATTACAAAAGTTCTATACAAATATAAAGTATTAGTAGTAGCAATAGTAGTACCATTGTTTTATGTACTGTACTAATTGAAGGTGTGATGTGTAAACAACAGAAACCATCCTGGACCATTTAAGTAGAAAAGAAATTTGATAGAGGGGATCAGACAGTTCACAGACTTCTGAAGAATCAGGCTTAAAGGCTATATAACTAGGAGCAGGACGGATTGGCGCCAGAAGACACCAGGCCTGCATTCTGGGCACAGGCTCTGTACCTTGTCTTTCCAACATCAGGTGCTGGAAGCTAGGCTACGTGCTGTTGCTATTTCTGAAACTGAATGTCTCCTTGCCACCAAACTCAACATCAGAATTGAATCCCCCTTGCACTGCCTTCTTCACACCACACTCTACCAATCAGAGACCTCATATGTTAATGGGTGACTGGCAGAATCAAGGTCACATACCTGTACCTTAGCTGCAAGGGAGCCTGGAAAGGCAAGTTTATGGCCTTTATCTTAGGAAGTGGGATTCATAACATAAGAAATTCACCAAATATAGGAAAGGGTCTCAGTACATTCCAAAGGCACATAAATATCTACTATAAGCATAGCATTGTTTTAAGTCTTAAAATATTTAATATCATTGTGCAAATGCAACCTACAGAACTATAGTCATAGCAGAATACATACATCCTTCAGCTGTAAGTCTTTTTACATTTTGCTTTCTCCCTCTTTTTTTAAATCGTTGACAATGATTAGACTAACTTTGAAGCCAAAATTTTGCTTTATTGTGTTTTTTAAAACCATTTTTGCTCAAACGAAAATCTCTAGTTTATAAATATGTCAATCAACTTAAGTGTTTTTCAGAAACTCAAACTCAGCTGCCAACCAATTGGTAGCAGTTACTCACTCAACTATATCCAAGATAGAGACTCATCTTACAGACCAAATGTCAGAGATTTTTTTCCAGGAGTCTACCAGAAAATCATTATATGTGAATCCTGCAGAGATGTTTTGGACTTTGAACAATATTTGACTTATAGGTCTATGACAAGTAGAAATTATTCCTTTTTTTTTTCCCCAAACTGTGTTCTTGTAAACCTTCTTTATTTTTTTCTTAATTTTTAAAAATTTATTTTATTTTTTAATTTTTATTGGAGTATAGTTGCTTTACAATGTTGTGTTAGTTTCTTCTGTACAGCAAAGTGAATCAGCTATACGCATACATATATCCCCTCTTTTTTAGATTTCCTTCCCATTTAGGTCACCACAGAGCATTGAGGAGAGTTCCCTGTGCTATACAGTAGGTTCTCATTAGTTATCTATTTTATACATAGTAGTGTATATACGTCAATCCTCATCTCCCAATTCATCCCACCCCCCTCTTCCCTGTTGGTATACATAAGTTTGTTCTCTTTGTAAACCTTCTTTAAATTCTGTGTTTCTCTACCCACAATAGACAGGTGAAAAACTGAATGGGAATTCTGAACATCTATTATCTCTTCTATAGTGAAATGTAATGCCTTTACTTCTTGTTGATGAATCTTCTTGCATAGCTGACAATGATGACTATGTTTAAGGAGTGCAATAACTTAATATTTGTTGTCCATTCCCCTGAAATACTGAGGGAAGATAGGAAGAGAGACAATCAAAAATACTTGTGTAGCATGTCTTAGGTGAATTTTTCTTGATCCTATTGGGTGACAATGTGAGTGTTATAACTCAATTTTGTCTCAGCTATTACTTTCTGATTAAACTTTTGTGTGCATAACATAGGTATTACATAAAAATTTCAAATTTTTGCACCTGAGTGTGTATGTGTGTGTGTGTGTGTGTGTGAACAAAAGGGAGCAGTAAGTGGGAAGGAAGTAGAGTTTGCTTAGGCTGAGCTTCAAGGAGTGTGTGTACCTTGCCAGGTGGAGAGCAATGTATAAAATTTGAACTTCAAATCTGTTACTTTATTATTACTCTCATTTGTTATCATTAATCCCATTTTGACATCATTAATGACAAAACAGAGTCTTGGAGTAAACATTTAAAGAAATGCTGGCTTACATCTATAAATTATTTTAAAATTTTATATGATAAATATAAAAAGTGAAAACACTAACAATATATTTCTTTTTAAATAATATGATTTTATGATTATCTTTTTTAGTAGAATTTATAACACTTCTACATTTCCTATGTTTCATAATTATTTTATTTTACTAATTGACTGGTTGACCCGTTATTTGATGACCTGCCTGAAAGACAGAAATAAATGCAAAAACCCTGCCATCCAGCATGCTCTGTTAGCCAGCATTTCCAGCCCAGCCTTGTGGCAGATGTTGGAGGAGATGTTAGAGAACCAAAAATACAGTTTGGGGGTTTTAGGCAGAAAAGGGTAAAAAGCACAAAGGAATAAAATGTTCACTTTAAGATTGATTATCAATAAATCAAGAAAAAGATGAATAGGGCTGAATGCAAGAACAAGAGCGATAGAAGAAGTGTGTAAGACTGTAGGAATCCCAATACATACGTGATAACTAGGGCCAGAGGAGAGGAGAGAAATAGGAGAAAAGAAAGCAAAGGAGGATGGAATGTAAAAATAGCAATAACAGATTTAAGTTACATTTACTGAGCATTTATTAAATACTAGGGATGCTTTAATTTCTCTCAGAAACAATGAGAAGATGATATTATTCCTAGTCTACAGAGGAGGAAACTGGGAGGAAGGCAGGAGCACAGGTAACTCTCTTGTTAAAAAAAAATATGAAAAGTGACAGTGTCAAGATTTGTACACAGGTCTTTTCATTCATGCTCACGACTTTTCCATGATACTTGGCCTGCTTTGACTCTACCACTTTGAAAATTGATTTCTCACTGTTTGTTTGATAATTCTTTATTAGCTTGAATATGCATTTAGCAATACTCATCTGTAAGACAAACTTTAATATTTTAGCTCTAAAAGAAGAATAAAATAGTAGCAGCAAGCAGGAAGTACAGCACAAGCTCATATTCCATCAATCTTCCTTTTACTTATGATGGTTTTCACATTCAGATGCAATGCCCTAGGTCAATAACCACAAAAGTTGATCAACTGCTGTTTACTAAATCAAATGCCCCTTTAAGCTAAAGTCTAAAGCCAAAGCAGGAATTACATGAGTTGGGTTATATAAAAATTGGTATACTTCAGGTCTATTCCAGGAAGAGCTTTCCTGGGCCAAAAAGATGTTTTCCCCTGAGCAGGAAAGCATGATGTATGAACAACTGAATCAATTTTAATATTGTTAACCAATTAAGAAAAGAAAATGGATACCAGTTCACTGGATGGGCCCAATGTACACACTGAACAAAAAACATTTTAAAGTGTCAAGAATATACACCTGTGACTATTGTTAAAGATGGCTGACTTGATTAATCCCACATGGTTCTGTTTCCTTCCAAAATCTAACTGAAATAAAAATAGACATTAGCTAGAAAAAAAAGGAGAGATAACCTTGAAGGGCAAAATTTTTGTGAGATTTCTGGAAATTGGAATGCAATAAGAGAGAGAGTGAATGTTTAAAACACATACATACATACACACACACACACACACACACACACACACACATACACACAACCCAAAACAGGCAGAGAGGACTGCTACAAAGGTAAAAGCCATGCATTCCAACAATCTTGAGCAAAACTCAAGAGAAGTTCCCCAGTATTCCATAGGAATTCATCCAAGAGCAGGAGCTGTCCAAAGGCAAATAATCAAAGTAATTAATTCAAAGATTACAGAAATACTGAACCAGTTGTGCCCTGCTACCTCACATCATTCCCCATAATGTCACATACCCGAGTAATTTACTCCCAGGCCAAAAACAGGAGGCCCTTTCTGAAGAAGTGTTGGCTCTGTGGTGAGATGGGGGAACACAGCAGAGCCCAAGATAATTCTAGACCTCTGCAATGGAGAGAGATAAAAAGGAGTATCTCCTTCCAAAATTGAAACAAATAAACATGAAATAAATCCACTTACAGAACAAAATGCAACTGATGGAACATAAGTGGCTGTCCTTCCAAGATTCAATTGAACTAACCTGAGAACAGAACTCAGCCTTTGTTACATTCCTGAAATACAAGCCATCCCACAAAGCATTAGTGAGAAATGTCAGCTTTTTATCAATTATTTCATGGGGAGATTGAGAAGACATACATTACCTATCACATAGGAATAACTTATTAACTATCACACATTATAATCACATACATTTAACTGTTCTCCCTGAAGACACCAGCCCTTCGTTTCCTTTCTCTCTTTTCTGCCTGCAAGAATATCAAACTTTCTCCTCCTCTTTATTACATTTGTGCCTCCAGGGTTCTTGCTGATTCCAACACATACTTCCTACTTTCTGTTTAAGTAATTGTACTAGTGCAATATGTTTTAGTTTAAGCAACCAATCACACAATGTGTTCCCAAGTTTGCATAACCCTATAATTAATTATATCTCTACCTACAAATCCTCTTCCAATACTTTTTGTCCTATATATTATTTAATTGAACCATTTCCCTGAAGATTACTACTAACCATCACTCTTACATAAGCCTTCCCATTATTTATTTATTTCCCCATAAAATGAGTCCACATTTGCCTTTCCAACATCTGTCTCTTCTCTGCAATATTTCCCATTACCACAGAGGCTAATTTTTTTCAAATGCTTCATGCATTCTTTATTATATAAGACTCTTGTACAAAAGGAAATATACAAATTGGGTCCCCATATGGAAAGAATAAAGTGAATCTTTGGAGGTTTATATGATTAAATCTATAAATCTTCTATGAATCTTCTCTCTCTATGGTCCCATTGACGTGTACCATCCTAAGATGCCTTCCATCTCACCTGTACATTAAGAAAAAGTCATTTGGAGGATTCTCCAGAATTCCAAGAAAGTTGCCTACATGACATCCATTGTAATAAATAAGTTAATAATACCCATATGGCTTAATTAGAACTTTTCAGAATGGCAGCTGGAAAAGTTAATTTCCTTGAGAGGTCAAATGGCATCTTCAATGGCCTGAAATTTCCAGACCAGCCTCTGCAATTCCACTATCCTGATAGAAGTGTGAAAACTAATTTATTTGTCTTGGCTAATTAAATTCTACCTGTAACAAAAAGTGCCACCACTGCTTGTCTGTAAATCAGAGATGTTAATTATATGAGAATATTCAGTGTTACCATGCTTGGGAAGTCGATTACTACAGCCATGTTTTTAAAGGCTTAGCCAAAAATCACTTTCTAACGATTCTGCTGGAATGTCAATGAATCCTGTATATTCAAATCCAGAACAGTTACCTAATCACCTTCTATTCCCTAGTTTGTATCTGAAACATTAGCTCTCGTTTTCATATATTATACATCATTTTGAAAAACATGTGAAGTCTAGAACATCAGAAATATATGTCAAAAAAAGTATACAAAAATCACGAGCAGTAGAAAATAATTTTTAATTGATAGCAAGACTAAGAGATAAAAGCAGAACAAAGAGCCATAAAGTAGAAGGGCCATGATAATACATGCATGGCTTACAAAGTTAATTCTAAGTTTTCTATTTTAAAAGGAAAATGACCCCCTCTAAGTGTTTCTAATAGACACTGTTGGTTCCTACTCAAGATCTCTTCCTCTCTCTTCCTTATTTAGAAAAAAAAAAACTCTTTTCTTAAGGTAGCTACGTAGATTGGGGGTAAATTCTGATTAATGTAAGACAGCCATGGTCAGCTCATCTCCTCTGCAACAGTTGTGCTGCTAGTATTTGTTCTAGTTGGGCACCTAACGTGGTTCTGGCCAATGCAACGGTAGGAGATAACTGGGGGTCCTCTGGAGATGTTTCTTTGAAATTAGCTAGAAAACTCTGAGAAAGTTTGGCATATGCTATTCTTCTGTATGTTACTGTTTGAGGATTTCACTCCTAATGCTACTGCAACCATCTAACAACCATGACATAGGCTAGCCTGACAAGCTTGACACTGAAGGTGCATAGCTGGAAAAAACAGGAATTTGTGATTGCTGTGAATATCATTGAGTTGCTGAATAATCACTCTTAAACCAAACTGTCTCCTGACATCTTGTTAACTGAGGTTATACATTTACTGATGCTTTAATAACTGGAGCTAGTGTTGCAGATAACCCTCGTTGTTTATGAGGGAAAATACCTGTTCTTTGGGAGAAGCAAAATTTCACTAGCAATTAGCAGAAAATTTTCTAAAAAAACATTTTCATGTGGAACTTCATAAGAAAGGCAATGAACATTGGGATGGACAATATCCTCAAACAAGATTCCTATAGCAAATATAGAGGTAGGTTTGATAATACTTTTATGAGAACATAGCACCAAAAAGAAACTCCATGAGAGCAAACCATCAGGGCTATGCAATCTAGACACGTTTCAGTCATTATTGAAGTGAATAGTACAGATACTATCCATTTTATGGAAAAGGAGGAGCCTAGCGAAAACTCTGCTGAGCAGATAAACCATCCCACGTGCACATGGCCTTCGAACAGGAGGATTGGCAGGAAAACACAATAATCAACATTTATTACTACGGATCTTACTCTTAAGTCTTAACACCAGAGACAGAGGTTTGTTCACATTTTATTGAGGCAACTTGGGATTATCGGTTATCTACCTTCCTGCAGTGAGAAGAGAAGTAAGTCTACTTCTTTACTTGCTTTGTTGGTATCTAGAGGGAACTCAAGGATGAATGCTATAAACTGGAAAATATTTACTGAAAGAAACTTCTAAAGTACTTTTATCAGATCATGAAGTGGATAAAAAAATCTCAATCACATGTTAGAAAGGAGGAAAAAGGAACTATAAACTTTTTTCAACACTCCAGACAAATCTGAAAAGAAGGTAACACAGCGCGCGGGGCAAGCCAGCGAGAGGACGAGCGGCGCTGCCGGCCGCCTGCTGCCTGGGCCGCCGGTGAGCCAGTGCGCGTGCGCGTGCGCGTGCGCGGCGGCAGCCTCCGCGGCGACCCGGAGCGCGCGCGCGCGCGCGCGCGAGCGAGCGGAGCGGGGCGCTAAGTGAGGCGGGACCTTAGCGGTAACCGGCACTGCGAGCCGTTGCTGCAGCGGGCGCGGCTGGCCGAGCATGCGGAGCGCTGCGACGACAGGGCCTCCGCCATGAAGGCGGTGACCGAGCTCAACGAACCTCTCCCCAGTGAAGACCGAAACCTCCTCTCTCAGGCCTACAAGAACGTGGTCGGTGCCCAGCGGTCTTCCTGGAGGGTTATCATTAGCATCGAGCAGAGAACCATGGCCGAACCATGAGAAGAAAGAAGGTTAAGGCTTACCAGGCGTAGATCGAGAAGGAGCTGGAAACGGTGTGCCGCGTCGTGCCGGCTCTGCTGGACAAGTTCCTCATCAAGAACTGCACTGATTTCCAGTGTGAGAGCAAAGGTCCTCTACCTGAAGATGAAAGGCGACTACTACCGCTACCTGGCAGAGGCAGCTTCCGGCGAGAAGAAAAACAGTGTGGTCGAAGCTCCGGAGGCCACCACGAGGAAGCCTTCGAAATCAGCAAAGAGCACATGCAGCCCACGCACCCCATGCGGCTGGGCCTGGCCCTCAACTTCTCCGTGTTCTACTGTGAGACCCAGAGAGCGCCCGAGGAGCCCTGCCTCTTAGCCAAACAAGCCTCCGAAGATGCCACGGGCGAGCTGGACACACTAAACGGGGATTCCTATAAGGACTGCACGCTCATCATGCATCTGCTGTGAGACAGCTTCACCCTCGGGGGGAGCGACCAGCAGGACGAGGAAGCCGGAGAAGGGCCACGCGGGCGCCTCGGCCCGACGCCTACCCCCACCCCAGCACCACCGCCCCTTCCTCGCTATAGTCACTCCGTAGCTAGTGCTAAACCTGTCTGTATGGCAGCACAGCTACTCGGATCCACTCAGATCTGCTCTCCGCTCCCCCGGAAGCAGTTCCGGACAAATTCATGGGCCTTGCGGGACTGACGGTTTGCTGTGAGCCCACGGGAGCTTCCTTTTCCGGTTGTGCAGACAGGTGCGTTCTGAAGGAGGCATTTTACTCTGCTTGCGGAGCTAAGTGAAATGCAGGTGAAAGCAATGGGGAGGTTAGAACGGAGGATTAGCCGACACAGGCTGCAGTTGGTGTTTAAACAGTTCATTTAAAACAAGCTGATAGTGTTTTATTAAAGCAGTAAATCTGTGCATGCATAAATGAATTCACCCCTCCCACCTCTTTTTTCAGCTGTTGGAAAACTGTTAAGGGAAGCTGAGATGGAGAGACCACTTGCTCCTTTCCATCAGCTTAATGATAAGCTGTTTAACGTGAGGTTTCAGTAGCGCCTTGTTTTGCCTCTTTAAATTATGAGGCGCACAAGCCTTCTTTTCAGTGCGATGCATCTAAAGTTTTGATATCTGTAACTTTTTAATTTTTTTGTTACTATTGTTTAAGAATCATGGATTTATGTTTTCTAACTCTTTGGCTATCGTCCTATGTGTTAGCTCATGTCAGTCAAAGTCGGTGATTATGAAATGCCAGACTAATAAATTAAATGTTTTGGAATTCATTGGGTAAGTAAGTGCTGCTTTGGGGGTATTTAAAAAAAAAAAAAGAAGAAGAAGAAGAAAATGAGATAAAAACCTTAGATGATTCAATCTAGAATGTTAATAAGATTCCTTTTGTATCTCACTGTCTCACACAGTTTATTAAAAAGTTGTTTATTGTGTTTTTTTAACACCTTTATTGGAGTATAATTGCTTTACAATGGTGTGTTAGTTTCTGCTTTATAACAAAGTGAATCAGTTATACATATACATATGTTCCCATATCTCTTCCCTCTTACATCTCCCTCCCTCCAACCCTCCCTATCCCACCCCTCTAGGTGGTCACAAAGCACGGAGCTGATCTCCCTGTGCTATGCGGCTGCTTCCCACTAGCTATCTATTTTACGTTTGGTAGTGTATATATGTCCATGCCACTCTCGCACCCTATCACATCTTACCCCTCCCCCTCTCCATATCCTCAAGTCCATTTTCTAGTAGGTCTGTGTCTTTATTCCCGTCTTGCCACTAGATTCTTCATGACCTTTTGTTTTTTTCCCTTAGATTCCGTATATATGTGTTAGCATACTGTATTTGTTTTTCTCTTTCTGACTTACTTCACTCTGTATGACAGACTCTAACTCCATCCACCTCATTACAAATACCTCCATTTCATTTCTTTTTATGGCTGAGTAATATTCCATTGTATATATGTGCCACATCTTCTTTATCCATTCATCCGATGATGGACACTTAGGTTGCTTCCATGTCCTGGCTACTGTAAATAGAGCTGCAATGAACATTTTGGTACATGACTCTTTTTGAACTATGGTTTTCTCAGGGTATATGCCCAGTAGTGGGATTGCTGGGTCGTATGGTAGTTCTATTTGTAGTTTTTTAAGGAACCTCCATATTGTTCTCCATAGTGGCTGTATCAATTTACATTCCCACCAACAGTGCAAGAGTGTTCCCTTTTCTCCACACCCTCTCCAGCATTTATTGTTTCTAGATTTTTTGATGATGGCCATTCTGACTGGTGTGAGATGATACTTCATTGTAGTTTTGATTTGCATTTCTCTAATGATTAATGATGTTGAGCATTCTTTAATGTGTCTGTTGGCCATCTGTATATCTTCTTTGGAGAAATGTCTATTTAGGACTTCTGCCCATTTTTGGATTGGGTTGTTCGTTTTTTTGTTATTGAGCTGCATGAGCTGCTTGTAAATCTTGGAGATTAATCCTTTGTCAGTTGCTTCATTTGCAAATATTTTCTCCCATTCTGAGGGTTGTCTTTTGGTCTCGTTTATGGTTTCCTTTGCTGTGCAAAAGCTTTTAAGTTTCATTAGGTCCCATTTGTTTATTTGTGTTTTTATTTCCATTTCTCTAGGAGGTGGGTCAAAAAGGATCTTGCTGTGATTTATGTCCTAGAATGTTCTGCCTATGTTTTCCTCTAAGAGTTTGATAGTGTCTGGCCTTCCATTTAGGTCTTTAATCCATTTTGAGTTTATTTTTGTGTATGGTGTTAGGGAGTGTTCTAATTTCATACTTTTACATGTACCTGTCCAGTTTTCCCAGCTTCACTTATTGAAGAGGCTGTCTTTTCTCCACTGTATGTGCTTGCCTCCTTTATCAAAGATAAGGTGACCATATGTGCGTGGGTTTATCTCTGGACTTTCTATCCTGTTCCATTGATCTATGTTTCTGTTTTTGTGCCAATACCAAACTGTCTTGATTACTGTAGCTTTGTAATATAGTCTGAAGTCAGGGAGCCTGATTCCTCCAGCTCCATTTTTTGTTCTCAAGATTGCTTTGGCTATGCAGGGTCTTTTGTGTTTCCATACAAATTGTGAAATTTTTTGTTCTAGTTCTGTGAAAAATGCCAGTGGTAGTTTGATAGGGATTGCATTGAATCTGTAGATTGCTTTGGGTAGTAGAGTCATTTTCACAAAAAGTTGTTTATTGTTGAAATGAGACTACAGTTGACTCTTAAACAATACAGGTTTGAACTGTGGAGGTCTACTTATACACAGGTTTTGTTCAATAAATACATGCTGCAGTACTACATGATCCTGATGGGTTGAGTCCACGGATCCAGACCCCCACATAGGGAGGGCAGACAGTGAACTTACATGTGGATTTTGGACTGTGCAGGGGTCAGCGCCCCTAACCACCTCCCCACCCCGAGTTGCTCTGGGGTCAACTGTAGTTAGTTAAAGACTAGTTACTCTGAAAATATTGCAGATAATATGGTTCATAGAGAGCTGCAATCCCTTATTTATTTTCTTGGAAGTCTCTTTTGAATTCATCCAAGAAAAAACTAATCTTTTGTTTTCTCTACACAGCTCCCCATCTAATCCTCACCTAGCTCATAGGTCAGGATTGTTCCATTCAGTAAGCCTTAAGAGAGCACATGCTCGGTGCCAGATGCCGTGACCAGTGCCGGCAGCGCAAAGCTGGACAAGACATGGTGGTCCCTGACTTCAACAAGCTCAGTCAGGTAAATCTTAACATTTGCCTGCCAGAGATTGATGGGTACTTAACTGTCTACAGTCATAATGAATCAAGAAACTGTTCAAATTCAATGATTTTGATGCTCTGACATATATATTCACATCTGTCAATTGAAATAATGTTAAATTTGAGAAAGAAATATTGAGTAGGTTCTACTCAATATTTAGACGATGTGGTCTGGGAGTAGGGGTGGGAGAATAGTGAGAGAAGAGAACGGAAGAATGAACACAAAAATGAAAGAGAAGTGTGTGAAGGCTCAAGAAATTTACAAAACAGTGGGAGGAATTAATATGTAGATAATTTTAATAGAAGACCACATCAAAGGGACAAAGAACAAAGTGGTAGGGAAACAGAATGGAAAAGAGCATGGGGGAGGGGCAATTGGGAAGGTGTTATGGGGTAAGTAGCTTTTTGACTAGGCATTGAAAGAAAAGTATGATTTTTATTACAGGTTAAATAGAAGTTCATCCATCACCACAGACATTCTCCCAGCTTTAAGCTTTAATCTTCCACTCTTCTAAAACTCTGCTTTGCCATCATTCTTGGCAGATATCATTCTTGTTCCACTGACTAGGTCTTGAATTTCTGGCACTTAAGTACTTATAAGATTATCAGGAGGGAAGTTGCTTTTAATACCAAATTTTCTAGGTCATAATGGGATTTGGGGAAAATCCACCTGTCATGGGGGTTATTTGACTCTAAATTTATATCAGTTCAACTTTAGACCACAAACTCATTCTACATAGCTTGAAAAATAGAATCCATATATCAAATTTTATAGCTAAAAGGTCAACAGCCAGCATGTGACCCAAATATCTTGAATTTAGAAATAGGAAAGCAGAAACCAAAATATGTTAAGGGAATTGCTGAAGGTCACATTGGAATTTCTGTAGAAGAAATGGTGCAAGAAATTGGGGCACAGGTGACCTCATTGTTTTCTCTCCATCACAGTCACCTTCCTTGATTTGCTTGGGTTCACCACTGATTCAAAAATTCCCAATTGCCAAGCCACCGGACTCCATGGACAGAGATTTGTTTGGGTGTCTTTACTGACATTCTGTATCTAGGAATTATTGTTGATGTGATAAAGCAGGAGATCATGTCTTTCACTGGAAACTTTCCACATAAATCGAAAAATGGTTTTAACACTATCCTTGTCTTTTTTCAACCACAACTTATGTATATTTTCCTGTCAAAAGGAATATGCTTTATGCACAAATTAGCATCTGTCTTGTTCATGATGAATCTGTGTAATCAGTATAATAACAAGAGAAATGGCTCATAATTTTTGCCTTATGTTTTTTTCAATTTGAGAAATTAAAAAGCAGTGCCAGATTGCAGTTGAGAAATATGTTTAACTCCTGCAGCCACATACAGTCTTTATGGGAAGAAAAGTCCCATCTGTTTCTTCTGTAAATGGCACTCATGAGAGAAACACCAATTCAGGAATTCCTGTGATTTTATGAACCAAGCCAAAACAAAAAAATACCAATGTCCTTGAAAAGAAATGATTTTTAGTTTCTCTAGTTTGTGTCATATTCTCTGAAAAAAAAAAAAAAAAGGTGGATCAGATGATCCTAATTTCAAACCGTTTAGACCATTTTCTGAGTAATTAATATGCTTAAATATTAACAGTATCTCTATCTCAAGGGTTTTCTGCAGAGAAGTATTAAGTTGCAATATTGTGTCGTATGATTCCTATATTTAGTGTTTATAATTCTCATTTAATTTTAGCATGTAATAAAAACATGTATGTCCTAACATGTTAACATGTAGTACTGATGTGGAGAAAATCATTGGCAGATGACTTTGTAGCTATGGGTAGAATTACAGTCATTTTCATAAATATTATGTGATCATTTTTATTGCTAGCCACGTATCTGCAGTACAATGACAGAAGGTAGATAAACCTCCAGTAGGAAGTAAGAGGCCAGAAAAATACATTAAGTCAATAGAGAGTTTTGAAAACATAAAAACTAATTAAGTCAGGATGCTAAAGAAATAGCAATATCTCCTATGAATTATATGAATATATCTAAATAATTCTTACACTCTAATGCTCTAATATATGATGAATGATTTAAAACTCCACATGTTCAAATGGAACTACTGTTTGTTCTTTGAATGAGTGAACTGTGTGACCTGATGGTGAAAAATAATTTACTTCAATCTAAGGCTGCAATGCGAAGAGTATAATATTCAGAACAAAGGAGATCAAAAGTACTCAAAGCACATCAGGAAAGGCAGAGCTCTTCTTTATATTAGAATGCCAGCTAATAAAGATTAAAAGGATAAAATTAGAAATGCTGCACCTGCCAATGTAATAACTGATGAAGGCAAGGGTCATCAATACATGCTAAAACTATAGGTATAAATCTTGGAGAACAAGATAATCATATAGTCTTAAAGTATTACCTCACATATTGTGGATTAATTACAAAGGAGAATACTGACCTTTATAAAGGAGGGTTTGGGAACACCATCTTAAATAATGGTGATCAAATGACCAAAATGTTTGCCATCAGTAATGGGACCAACTGATACCATGCTCCTCTTAATGTGATAGAGTGATATGACACAACTTTACCTATGTAATATTCTTGTGAAAATGTTTAACCTGAATTTAATAATGAAAAAGCAATTACATCAATTCAAATTGTGGAACATTTTATAAGACACCTATCCCACAGTCTTTAAAAAAGAAAAAATGATCAAAGAAAAAGAAAAGTGAGAGAACTTGAAGAAGGTTAAAGAGACATAACCACCAAATGTAAACCATGGTCCTTGGTTGGATCCTGGGGCAGGGAAAAAAAGAAACACCTATAAATAACAATTGGACAGTTGGGGGTATTTGAATGTTGACTGTATATTGTCATAGCAGTGTTACATTGGGTGTGTTGATGGTATAGTGGTTATGTGGGAGAATGTTTTTGTTCTTATAAAATACGTGCTAATATATTTAGGGGCAATGTGTTGTAATGTCAGCAACTTAACATCAAAGCTTCAGGTAAAAATTCGTATATTTATATACAGACAGAAAAAAGTAAATAAGATAAAATATTAAAATTTGTGAATACAGGTGAAGAATATGCAGGTGTTCAATATAGCATTCCTTCAACTTTTCTCTAGGATTCTTATATTTTTAATTGGGATAAAAAGAGTGCATCAGGAGTATTGAGTTCAATTCTTGATACCACATTTTAAAGGAGATTTCCATGTCCCAGAGAAAGGTGAAAGGATTAAATATCAAGATGATGAGGATCAAGAAACAGTGTCAAATAAAAAATTAGGGATTGTTCACATGCAGAAGAGACAGCTCTTCCTCTGGATATTAAAATACAGTCATATAGAAGATGGAGTAAATTTCTTCTGTCTTTCTTCTGAAAGAATGCCTCAGACAAATGATTGAATGTAGCAAGCACCCTAAGACCAAAAAGAGCAGAAATCGAATGGCATTTTTGCTGACGTGGGTGAGAGGTCTATGGAAAAGACCCCTTCACTCCCCTTCAACTCTAAGAGTCCATGTTTGAAATCAGAAACAGGGCATAGTCTTCTGGAAGCACAGTGACACTCACTAGATAACAGCACCTCCACAGTTTGTTTCAGTGCTTTCAGACCATCAGATACAGATCTGAAGCAATACTCAGACTTCTGATTCCAAAAAAATATATTTAAAGAACAGCACACCCATTATATGTCAGGCATTTTGTTAAGCACTAGAATTCTAGAAGTGACAAGAGTGGTGAGGTTTCGCTCTTGTGGCTTTTCAGTCTAGCTCATAGTTTTGGGAAACAATGAGAACCAGGAAAATAGGTTTTTGTCCATTTTATAGGAATGTTCTCTTGTGCTTAAGAAAGAACTATAAAGGTTATCCTGAAAAGCCAGAACTTCTTTATGAAAATATTTATGAAACAGTGTTTTGTCCTGTTAATATCTAAGCACATGTCTAAGGAACCTGCCCCAATGTACCTATCTTAGGAAAATAAACACCATTATTATTTACTTTTAATTTATTATATCTATTTTTTTTATTATTTGGTGCATGTACATACTCTAAATTTACATCAATATGAATTAATGTGGGTTCAGTAATTCTTTTATAATTTTGCAATATAGACGTTGAGATAGCTGAATGTTCTCTGCAAAAGTAAGGTTGATAATTACACTTTGCAATTATATGTTCAAAAACCAAGTACATGTTGAATATCGGTAAATGAAAAGAATGGGCTTTTTTCCATAACTTTGTCAATTTTCTGTCTCTATAAGAGGGGGTTTTGGTGGATCTTGTCCAGGATCTTCATAAAGCTGGAGCAGATCTATTGTTCAGAGTAGTCTGTGCCAGAGGAGATGGTCCTAGCTGACCAAAATTGGTAGGATTATTTTTTGAGGAAGCCTCAGGTATTGACAGAGGAAGTTATCAAATTGTATGTAGGGGAAAAGTGGAGGGGAAAAACAGTGAAGAAGCCCTGAGCATGCTAGACCAAAGATCATGGTGAAACCGTAAAATGAAAATGATTCACGTGGTAAAACAAAATCAGTACAAGTGGTTCATGATTAAAGCTTTGAAGGTTTGGGGACAGGCTTTTATATGAATGAGTCTACTTGGTGAGCCTGTCAGCTTAAAGGAACCAATGTCAGAGAGACCAACCTATCGTTTGCTGCCAGACTCACTTTCTATATCCTTGCAGAGATTAGCAAAATTTATCTTTGGCATTCATATTTTGACTAAGGCATCTTACATTTTCCCACAAAATCAAACTAGTTTCTTCAGGTCTTTATTTATTGGCATCTCATGCTTGTGAGAGTTGGCTCTGGTCTTTCATCCTCAGCCTTGGGAAAATTGTTGCTTATTCACCCTTAACTACTCAGTTCAGTACAATAGGGAACACTAGCCTGGCCCTTCACAGTAAGTATGCGGATTGTGGAACTCTGATAATTTATTCCCTTAAGACTTTGTTTTTATTTATCAGTTAACTCAAAAGAACTTACAAAATAAGTGATTTATTATCAGACACAACAAGAAATCAGAGTTAGTCCCAGTTAGTGGTTCCAGGATTGTTGTTTTATGGCCCAATGCCATACTTAGAGACACAGCTCTTTTTCTTCAGATTTGTCTCCTGTGGTGACAAGTGTCTGTATTAGTTTCAAACTTCATATTCTGACATAGCATATAAAAACCAGAAGAGACCATTCTGTCCTCACACAGGATGTCCCAGCATCCCCACAGCAAATTTTCTCTCAAAGCTGTCTCATGGACCAGGATGGAATGAAGTAATCTTTTCTAAACCGACCATGGAAAGGGTAATAGAATTGCTCCTATTGAGTCAGACCAACCAAGATTTAATCCCTGAGGCTGGGGAGCACCGAAGCCTTAAGTGATTCATGAGACATCCAGAAAAACAAAGTGAGGATTTAGATGGCAAGGAATAATTGAAGAGGAAATGTACCTGAAGGGGCAACCAGCAGGGTCAGGGACATATTCTTTCTGTGTGAAATCTCCTATCTTCCTTGACTTCCTATAGAAGTCTTACTCTTCTTTCAAGATTTCTCCATTGGGAAGCTTCCCTAAACCTATAGGCTAAGTTAGTTACTCTCCTCTGTGCTCAGACAGCATCTCCTACAAACCCACCTCCTTGTAGAACTTACCACACAGGATCATGTTGACCACAACATCTGTTACCTCCTTTAGGACCACGAGGACCTCTCAATAGGAATCCCCTTACTCTACTCTGCAGGCCAGCACCTATCCGTACTGTGGCTATTGTATGTTCCTTGTGAGTATTTACAGAAGAGCGGGAGAGGAAGAAACAGACAGCAAGAAGAAATAAAAGAGGAAGAAGGAAAACATTGAAGATTGAAGCTATAGTTTTTACTGGTGATTACAGACACAAGGGTATCAATATTTAGCATAAGCATTGAAGATTAGATGGACAATTTTTATGAATATGTTCAACAATTTACAAATAAATATTTAATGCTATTTTTATACACTCTGTTTTAATAATTCCTTTAATAACTTGTCCTTTGGCAAAGTCACAGTGGCAGTCTCCTCCCTGAAATAGTTGCACACAGAGGTGTGGCTGATGTGAGCGTAGGTAACAGGGAGAGCGATCTCCTCAGCCGAACATATTTTCAAAAGTGGTACTTATGGAAGAATGTTTAAGATACTACGTTAATACAGTAGTTGTTAGGATTGTGATAAAAAGATCTTAGAAAAAAAACAGTATGGAAAGCAAGACCACGAGATATTTGGAGAGGACAAGCAAAGCACAAAACCTTTCTTAATGTTTGCTCTCTCGGGAACAAATAGTACAGCCTTCTGGTCCGCCTTACTCCCAACATCCCTCCCCCTACATAAGGTTAACCCTTGCTAGACTTCTTGTTCCCTAAGAGCAACTCATTCCGTAAATATCCATGTGCCTACCATGTGCCCAGCACTGTTCTAGACAGTTGGGATGCATCGGTGAATGAAACAGAGAAAGATCGCTCCTCTTGAGGGATTTATATTCTAGCAGGGGGCAGTGAGTTGGGGAAGCAGTAAGAGAGCTGCATCACACTCAAACTGCAGTTGTATCTTTGGAGATAGATGACAAAAACAGCATTAATTTCCAAGAAGAGATATACCTATTCTCATTACCCGGGCTCAGATAAAAGACATTCAAAGGGACCCATCAGCACTCAACCAGTGAAGAAGTCTGCCATCTAAGACTGTAGGGAACCCGTTCATTATATTTCCTAACTTTCTATTAGGCTTCCCTGGACATGTAGAACAGATACGGTCATGAGCTCTAAGATATTGCCAAGTATACAACTGAGAAAGAAGAGGCAGAAAAAGGCAAAGGAAATAAGGTAGTAAAAAGAAAGGAAAAAACAAGCAGATAGAGCAAGCCCACTTAACCCTGTGGAAGATGGTATTCGGATAAACTTAGTGTGAGATTTAAACCATTATGTGTAGCTATCTGGAGGAATACCTAAAAAGAGTCTTCTTAAATTTTTTTTTTTTTGGCCACACTGCATGGCTTGCAGGATCTTAATTCCCTGACCAGGGATCTAACCCATGCCATGAAATTTAGATGTGAGAGACCAAAAAGCATAGAGGCAAGGAAACAAGGCAGGAATAATCTACATTCACAAATAAGGGAATTTGCAAAATAATAAGAAATTTCATCTCATGTTGCTAGAAAGCCATTTAAACTAAAATTTTCATTTTTTAATGATTTAACATTTTGTTCAGTTACAGTGTTATAGAGTGAAATATTTTAACAAATAGTATATCAGTAGAGTAAAAATTCAGTAGCTTGTTCCCATGGGTAAAAGATATATCCTTTCATATTCTCCCTAATATTTTAGCTGGAATTTAAAGCAGTGAAGTCTAACAGATTAAAAAGAGAAAAAGTAAAAGTAGTGCCATCCATCGAGGGCTTATGGTGTGCCATAAGCACTGTACTAAAATATTAATACATTACCTCACTTTTCCTCATAATCATCCTATGTGGTAGCGATAATTAATTTTATAGATGCAGAAACTGAGACCTAAAAAGTAAAATGCCCATGATGACAAATCTCCTAAGGGAAAGAGCTGGGCTTTGCACCTGGCTGTCTAATTCCAAGGCCATGCTACCAATGACAAGCTGTGCTAAAGGTGGAAATTGTAAGTCTAAAAAGCCGGCTTCCACCTGAAGCAAATCTCCGCATTCAGATTGTAGCTCATTTGTGACACGAGCACTCTGACATCTGTAGCTGAACTTGAGGTGTTCTCTGCCATACATTTCCCTTTGCAGTCAACTTGACAGTCAGTGGAAACCATCCAATGTGAATGATGTCTTTCCATTGAGTCCAGCATGTTGCCAAGCACACAGTGGGAAACAGACTAAGCTGGAAGAGGCTGAATTATGAATCCTCAGTCTGTGGACTTTTAGAAACAGTGTGTTTGCTAGGAGAGCTTTCTGTTCTGTCACTTATTTGTTCGTGCCGGAATCGAGGTGGGTGCCCTACAGCGCAGGCTGCAAAACAACAGATGATGCTGTGTTGGTCACTGTGGAAACCAGACTTCTAAGATGAAAGAACCTCTTGGCATTGCTGTATGAGCGTACTTCCAACAGTGGACTATCTGTCCCTTATAGAAGTCTGATTCCCCCAAATTACTTAAAGAACTCCAATTTTAAAATGTCAGTTTTCCAACGTGCTAATGTTTAACATATTTTTGAAGAACTTGTGGTTGGCAGAATAATGAGCTCCTAAAGATGGCCATGTCCTAACTCCTGGAACCTGTGAATATGTCACCTCACATGGCAAAGGGGAATTAAGCTCAAAGATGGAAGATTGCTAATTAGCTAACCTTAAAATAGAGAAATTTTTCTGGATTATCTGGGTGGGCCCAGTGTAATCACAAGGGTCCTTAAATGTAGGAAGGGGGAGGCAGAAGAAAAGTCAGAGTGATGTGATGGGAGAAGAACTCAACTCATTGTTCTTAGCTTTGAGGACAGAGGAGGAAGGCCACCAGCCATGGAATGTGGGTGGCGTCTAGAAGTTAAAAAGGGCAAGGAAATGGAGTCTCCCCCAGGGCCTCCAGGAGGAATGCATCCCTGCCAATACCTTGTTTTAGCCCAGTGAGACCTCTGTCAGACTTCTCACCGACAGAACTGTAAGAGAAGAAATTTGTGCTGTTTTCAGCCACTGAGTTTGTGGTCACATGTTACAGCAGCAGTAGGAAACCAATATGCTGCTAAAAGATAGTATTAGTGAATACTTGAGGACCTGTGATTTTGTGAATTTAGAAGCTGTGTCTGGGCCAAGACAGCTCCATGGATAGAGGCAGGCACAGGTGTACCGAGGTGAGGACAGAACAGAGCACAACCGTGGGATTAAACAGCACTTTGAAAGCTGATTGGAGGTGTAAGAGCATGGCTTACTCGTTCATGTTACCAGTTTCAGTTACCTGAGGAAATTTCTAAAATTAATATGCATTAGTTACATTTGAAGTATGGAAATAATGGATCTGGGTTCTAGTGGGTTGTGAGCTTATAAGAGAAACAAATAACGGCAAATCATCAAAGGGAAAATATAAATTTTCAGTATTCTTGCAAACTTTTACTCTACTTCCTCTATCTATATGATATAGAAAATATTACTATATTAATTTCCCAGGTTCTTGGGGAGTGTTGTATAATTCATAATGTGAAGCCAAGGAGACTCACACAGAATTTAGTGTATCCTAAAGTACTGAAATTAAACTAATATTAATTTTTTCTCAGTTGATAATTTTTGAGTGCCCACCACATTTAAGATACTGACCTATGTGCTATGGAATATAAACATACATTGCTTCCATTTCTCAGGGAATTAATAATCTAAAATTTGTATATATATATATAGAGAGAGAGAGAGAGAGAAAACACACACACACACAAGCAATTATATGATAAGATAGAGAGTAAAAAAAGATATAAAAGATATAGATAAAACCCATAATAGGTTACAATGCAGTGAACAACTATATTTGCTGCACAGAGCCATGTTTCAAAGACAATCTTTAGCCCTCACTCTGCAGCTAGGTACTATATATATTCCCTATTTTAAGATTAAGAAAATCAGACTCAAAAAAGTGACTTACTCAAGGGTCAAATGGCTAGGTGGTGACTGACAAATTGCTTATCCTGAAAAAAAGTTGGTTTTAATACTATGTACCTGGTAGTGCTCTCAATGTTTTACATCCTTATCACAACTTATGAAGTAGGTCCTTCTTATTACTCCCATTTTACAGGTGACAAAACAGAGGCACGAAGAGATTAAGTCTCCTCCCAAAATCACACAGTAAGCGGCAGGGTTTATGACCAAAGCCCAGGCATCCTGGCTCTCCAGTCCTTTGCTTAACTACTGTCCACACAGACTCTTTGTAATGATTCTTCCCTAATGAATACTGAGGGTTTCCCTATAAACCTGTTTGAAAGTGGAGCCTTAAAACACTGCCTGATAGGGAACCATAGAATTTGTCATTTTTATGGATGTGAATTAATATTATAATATTTTGTTTGAGGAGAGTGTTGAAACAGAAAAGAATCTCTAGTGAAGTCGTAAAGAGTAATTGCTATATTTGTGACAAGAGCCTGAGGCTCACTGTGACTTCTGCCATGACTTCCATGGAAAGAAGCCAAGGCTTAAGTCATTAATTCTAAAATTCCTAAAGGTTAGGGAATCCTCTCGTTAATTTTCTTGGTGTTGTATAAATATTATATGAAACTATGGTTGCTTGCTTTATTCATAACTTATTAAAACAAAGCACTTTTGCATGAGCGTCCTTCTCCTTTCATTTAGTTCTTAACATTTCTTTGAATTGCCCTCCAAACCCACCTGTAGATTCTGAGAATGGGACAGTTGACTAAACAACAAAATATGTGACAAAAAATTTGAGTGAGAAATTCTCTATGTGTCTATTTCTTCACTTCAGGCCAGTATTATTTTCATCTGTTTGCATTTCCCAGCCTTGAGAAAATGTCACATTGTTTTGGCAAAGTGATAATAGGGTTTTTCTGGAAGAACTGGAGGGAAAGAACTCATCTGTCTTTATTTGGCAATCTGTGGTTAATTAGCTATTTTTCAGTGAAATATGACAGTAAGGGAGCCCTGCCTTTTTTATAAGACTGGTTTTGTATTGGGCTTTTGGTGTGAGATTATTTTGTAATTATTTCTTTCCTCAGAATGGATAGAAATCCAAACTTTTATTCTCAATTTAACCTAAAGTTTTGGCCTACAAGCTATGCGTTTTACTCTCAGCTCCAGTTTGCTGTGAAATAATAATATGGACATGGTAAGCACTATAATTGGGCATGAATGAACAAGGTAAATAGTCATAAGGATCCATTGTTGGCTTGGCTCTTGGCACCCATGTCCTTATTTAATCCTCATATAATCCCATTTTGTAAGTAAAGAAACTTAAACTCACAGAAATTGAAAAATTTGCCCAAGTTCACCTTGGCAGTAATCAAAGTTCTATTCATCTGGCTCCAGATGAATCTTTAAAATTACTGTGTGTTCCAGGTACTGTTTAGCAATATTCAGTTAAAACACAGCAAAAGTATAATTGGGGGTTGTATTTTAAACTATTGAGTTTACATCTGAATTAAAATTTAGATTCTGCTCATTACTTGTATGATATTGGACTTATCAATCTCAACCTCAGTTTCCTTACTTGTAAGGTGGGAACAATATTACCTATTTGCAGTTTCTGTGAGAATGTTAGAGATAATATACTTGAAATGCCCAACATCATGCCTGATATACAGCATAGATATAGATAGCTATTATTATTAATAGATAGTAGCTATTATTATTAATTTATAAAGTGCTTTTTATTTTGTTTCAAATATGCATAAAATATCCAATAAGAAAAAAATGTTTGCCCCCTTTACAAATATATCTGTGTGAGGGAGAGCTGTCAGTGAATTGCTAAATGCATCAAGTTGCAGAGATACACATAACTGTGGTAGCACGTGCAAAGTAATTTAAGGACACTGCAAAGAAAGAAGGAATCACGTACCCCATGACTGTGCCCACAGGCCCATGCCAGGATCATACAATAGTAGGTAACAAGACTAACCCACTTGTAGGGTTAGTCTTTTGGGGTTCATATTGGCTCAGGCATGTGGGTGGAAGTAAACCTGGAGATTAAAGTCTCCCAAAATCTACAGCATGGTTGGGGGTAGTATTAGGGTCAATAAGGCTGACTCACAGAAGCATCACTGACCCTGCCATGGAATCCAACATGATCTTCTTTGGTTTCCCAAGATGAAAGAGCCATATTCCAAAAAGGCTGTACCAATTTATATCCGAACTAGTAGTCCATGGACTGCCTATTTTGCTAAATTCCAGCAAACCTTAAAAACAATTTTTTTTTTTTTCCTCAAAGAGTTTTCTTGGTTCCTTACCAAGCTGATGCCAAAATAGAAGACAGGAGTGACACTTCCCTCTGATGAATTAAGAAATTAATTGGCCTGGGATCTCAAAAACCTGAGCTAGCAGGGAAGTCAAAAATAAATAAATAAATAATGAGACAAATCGTGATAGCAAGCCTATCACTACGGACCAAAGTAAAGCTGCAGCTGCTGGGACTATTGTTTGTGCTTTAGGAGGCTTCTGAAAATAAGAAAGGGGAAAAAATCGGGATTCATTATGACATTTCTTTTTTTCTTTTATTGAAGTATAGTTGATTTACAGTGTTGTGTTAGTTTCAGGTGTATAGCAAAGTGATTCAGTTATACATATATATAATATATGCATATACAATATATATTCTTTTTCAGATACTTTTTCATTATAGGTTATTACATGATATTGAATATATTCCCTGTGCTATACAGTAGGTCCTTGTTGTTAATTTTATTTATTTATTTAAAAGTTTTTTATTTTATATTGGAGCATAGGTGATTAACAAAGTTGTGTTAGTTTGGTGATTAGTTTGTGTTGTAGGAATACAACAAAGTAATTCAGTTATACATATACATGTATCTATTCTTTTTCAAATTCTTTTCCCATTTAGGTTATTACAGAATATTGAGCAGAATTCTCTGTGCTATACAGTAGGTCCTTGTTGGTTATCTATTTTAAATATAGTAGTGTGTATATGTCAATCCCAAACTCCTAATTTATCCCCCCTGCTTTGCCCTTTGGTAACTGTAAGTTTGTTTTCTATGTCTGTGAGTCTATTTCTGTTTTGCAAATAAGTTCATTTGTATCATTTTTTTAGATTCAACATATAAATGATATATGATATTTTCTTTCTCTGTCTGACTAACTTAATATGATAATCTCTAGGTCCATTCATGTTGCTGCAAATGGCGTTATTTCATTCTTGTTTAGCCTGAGTAATATGCCACTGTACATATGTACCACATCTTCTTTTTCCATTCCTCTGTTGATGGACATTTAGGTTGCTTCCATGTCTTGGCTATTGGAAATAGCGCTGCTATGAACACTGGGGTGCATGTGTCTTTTCAAATTAAAGTTTTCTCCAGGTATATGCCCAGGAGTGTAATTGCTGGATCAAACGGTAACTCTATTATTAGTTTGTTGAGGAACCTCCATACTGTTCTCCATAGTGGCTGCCCCAATTTACATTCCCACCAACAGTGTAGGAGGGTTCCTTTTTCTCCACACCCTCTCCAGCATTTATTATTTGTAGACTTTTTAATGATGACCATTTTGACTGGTGTGAGGTGATAACTCATTGTAGAAAAAAATCAGGATTCATTACGATATTTCTACTTAGCCTTGAAGTGATCTTGAGTGTAATGCAGGTGACCTCTTAAAAACATAGATTTCAAGGCGCAACACTAAAGATTCTGACCTGTATTTTTAACAAAATCCCAGGTGGTTTTGAGGCAGGTAGTTTTCAGAGCACACGTTGAGAAACGTGGGCCCCTGGCCTCAACTCTGGCTATACATTGAACTAACAGGGGAGATTTTAAAACCTCAGATGGCCTAGGAATACCAATGGAAGGACTTGCAAAGTAATGAAAGGAATGTAATTTTTCAACATATTTTTAAAACTTATGAAATGATTTAGGAGCATTCAGGACCCTGCAGTGAATTTCATGCTACTTTATGTTTCAGTTATTAGAAAGTTGTGATTAACATAAAATTCGAGATACCTAGATTTTATGACGTTCTTTACTTTTTATTTTACTAAAACAAGAGAAGGAACAAAGTAAACTTCCCAAACTATTTGTGAAGAATCTGATAAATATCAGGTTTTGTGACAAGTTCCTCACTGAAATATAAATAAATAAGTTTTATTGCTTTTCTGATAGAGTCTCTTTGCACACTTAGGATAAAATTTTATTGTTGTTATTATGGAGTTATGTCCACAATATGTCCCTGAGTTTGGACCCAGGAAAAGCTTTTGAATTCTGATAGCATGTATTTATGCCTCTTTTCTAGTATTAGAATTAGAGATTGTTCACTTAATTATTTTAACAACTTACTTGTAGAAGGCTTAACTCTTCAAGGTTCAAACCTACTTCATTAATAGTTATCTCCAATATAACTATAACCAATATTAATAGTTATGGGTTAGATAAATGACCCATAAAACATTGACAAGTAATTTTTATAAGTGATAAATTTTGGTTCTACCGCTATCAGTTGCTCGAAAGCTTAATGGCAGGCTTGTCATTTCTCCCAGAGTTTCATTAGGTGGATATTGTCAGAAAGGTATTTACCAGCACTGACATGTTTACAGAATCAATAGTGGTAATGAGGAGCTGCTTTCTTCTGGAAGTGAAGGTAAAATATGAGTGTCATTTTGTTTGTCACATGCCTTGAATCAGTGATCTGGGTCTTCCTGAACTAGCCAGCTATGCTATTTGTCACCCACAGGCAGGCAGAGAATTTGATAAATGACAGCAAATGACATAGATTAAGGTGATGGACAAGCAGGTAAGACTTTCAGTATGTTTCTAGAAAATAATAAAGTCTATGGCCACAGGATAGGAAAAGGGTTAGTTTAAGTAGCACATGATGAGTGGTAAAAATAAAGTTTGGGGAACCACGTGTCACCTTGTCTTTATTTTAAACAATAAATAAAAAATTAACGCATTTAATTCTGTAGGAGAGTCACTTCACTAAGAGGATTTGAGGTTGAAACTGGTTATTCCTATATTTAATTGCTCTGTAAAGCAATTGGCTTGGGTTAGATAAAATAAAATCCACAGAGTTCACCACAGGAGAGCAGTTTCCCACCACTGTCAGTCTGTCTCACCAGTGTATTTGCATTTCGGCTTTGGTTTTCTTCTCACTTCAACCACTGATTTATCTCAAAAGATGGCAAAAGTCCAAATTCATCCAAAAATGTTTTATCACCCACTCATACTCCAAGAATGTGTTCTCAGGAGAATAAATATTCAGTAAGTTTATCTTACTTGTCTGCAGCTTTGTCTTACTGAGGTCACTCAGCTTGTGTCTATATGTTCAAGGTCAAATTATATGTATATAAAATATATGATCAGTCTTGTTAGCCTTCTGTATTAAAATGGCTCATCAAATATGACACTCAGAATATGAAGTACTTGGTTTGACCAAGGCAAGAGAAACCAACTAAATTGGACAATTACACATAATTCTCCTAAGGGCACAACTACACAGTTAAAATCACATTAAGTGTTATTTTATGGGGCTAAATGGCACCATTTTTTTGACATTAACTTTTTGAAGATAACGATTATCTAACCTGTAGAAACTCCCTTTAGCAACCAATACGTTATTGAGATCTCAGGAATAATGATAAAAGTAATCATAAAGTAATACTAATTATGGTATACGTTTTATAGTCTTTTACAATTTACAACACACTTTCATAAGTTTTATCACATTAGAAAATGAGTGATGACTCTATAAAAATGCTTTGAGCTTTGTGGCAGAGGGCAGCATAATTTGAAACAATTTATTTCTCTATCTGATACTCATATAAACTGTCGCCATTAAGCAAGTCTTCTATTGCCTAGTTATTCTGAAGTTTTTTGCAAACAAGACTTAATCAAATAGAAAATGACAGTCAAAACATGCAACCTACCTTGTGGAAACTTTAGAGAACAAAATCATCAACTTTCTTTGTTTTTAAATAAACTTTATTTTAGAATAGTTCTACATTTTCAGAAAAGTTACAAAGATAATATGGATAGTTACTACATACCCCACACCCAGTTCCCCTATTGTTAGTTCATTAGTGTCATACATTTGTCACAGCTAATAAACCTATACTGATATGTTAGTATTCACTATACTCCATACTTAATTCAGATTTCATTCATTCTCCGCATATTTTCCTTTTCCTTTTTCTGTTACAGGATCCAGTCCAGGGTACATAGTACATTTAGTCATTGTGCCTTCTTAGTCTCCTCTGGTCTTAAAAGTTTCTCAGACTTCCCTTGTTTTTCAAGACCTCGAGGGTTTTGAGGAGTACTGGTCATGTGTTTTATAGAATGTCCCTCAGTTTGAGTGTATATCATGTTTTCTCTTTTAGGTTGAGATTGTGGGTTTGGGGGAAGATCACGGAGGTGAAGTGCCTTTCTTGTCACATCATTTTAAGGGTACATGCTATCAATGTGACTTATCACTGATAATGCTGACATTGATCACCTGACAGAGATAGCATTTGCCAGGTTTCTTCACTGTAAAGTTATGTTTTTTTTAATTTATTTCTACTCTTTGGGAGTAAGTTGCTAAGTACAACTCACATTTAAGGAATAGGGAGTTAAGATTCACCTCCTTGAGGAATTAGTAGCTACATAAATTATTTGAAATTCTTCTGTGTAAGAGATTCATCTCTGCCTCATTTACTTATTCAATCATTTATTTATATCGGTGTGTATTCATGGATATTTTATACTTTGGGTTATAATCCAATACTATGTTATTTATTTTGTCGCTCAGCATGATTCAGCTTTGGCCACTGGGAATTCTTTCAGTTTGTCTCCTGTATCTTTTTGATATACCCCACCCACATGGTTTTCAGGTTTTGAGCTTTTCTTTTCTTTCTAGAGCTACAAGATGCTGTAGACTCTCCTTTCTCCAGCCCTAGAATCAGCCATTTTGACAAAAATTGAAATGGGTAATGGCTTTTCTGAAATTCAGTGATAGATTTTTACATAATTCATACTGTGGTCTTTAGTAATCATTTATCTTTACCCTTTGAAGTCCTTGAGTAGTTTATAATCAAATCAAAATTGAATCACAGAAACACTTCTTAATAAATCAATTGTTAGCTCTAACTTTAAGTTTCTAAGCTCAGTTTTTTACTCTGCTTTGTACCTGAAAGTCCTGTTACCCATGGCTATCCCTCACTTTTATTACCTGTCCTTTTGATGCTCTGATATCTGGGATTGGTTTTAATCATGGAGTTTAAATATGAAAATGTAGAGAGATAAAAAGTCTAATGCAATCTCAATGATGAGTAGAGTTTAATTTTAAATGCTTTTAAAAATACATTGCACTCACATAAAAAAGTATGAAAATTCTGCACTGATGCAAATAGTCTCAAGGGCATCTTATTTCATACATTTAAGTGTGAGTTACAGAAAAACTCCAATGGATTAATGGTCTCATCAATAGTAGGTAGAAATTTCTGAACATTTATCTTGAGAATGATGTTCTGAAATGTCTAAGTATAATTTGAAGTTATAAAACTATCTTTAACAAAAAGTAACTTTAACCAACACTGTAGAGTGATGGCTTTTTTAAACCAGCAAAAGTTAAATCTTGAATTACCTTGAAGTCAGATGATCACAGCTTCAAAAGTCACACTTCATCGTGAACAGGGTACAATAGAACCATAATCTGCTGGAGCTGAGAGGGACCTTTTAGATCACATAGGCCATTTTACAGAAGAGGATATCCATCATCAGACCATGAGAAATACGCTCTTTTTAGTTTGTGTATAGAAAAAGATTTGTAGAATGACTCTGAAATCTGTACCAAAAATTTTTGATGCATGGAGTGATTAGGGCAACTCACTAATTCAGTTAACAGATAAAATCATATTAAAGAAGTATTCAACTTTTCCTCAAAATATATATTGTATTTATTAGAAATGTATTGTTTTTAATCATGAAGTCCTGGGTTTGCTTATCTGTTGTACACCAAACAATTTCTCAATCAATCATCAGAAATTAATTCTTTGAAACCCTATTATCTTTAACTCTGTAAACATATAATATACAGATTTTGAAGGAGCACTAGAATGGAAGTCTGTAGGCCTAAACTGTAGACTCATTTCTGTCTGTAACTCTCATGTGCTCCTGGGCAGGTGGTTTAACACAACTCTGCCTCAGTTTCCTTTTCTGTAAAGCAATAGGGTGAGTCTGAAGAGCTCTGAGATCCCTTCCAGCTTTAACATTCTATGATTCCATTATTTTTATCTTTACTTTTAAGAAATCACTTCACATTTTATGTGTCTGCCTATATGCATAAGTCTGAATAGCTTGTCATCCCTTTTTATGTTTTTCTTCCTGGAATTCTACTGTTTCTATAGAGAGAGTAGCTATCATTTAAAGAAGGAAATTGTCCCAAGTAAAGAACTTAGATTCCAGGATATATGGTTTTGTAATCATGTTCTTTGCTTGTTTTCACATTCACATTAAACAGCTGAAGAGCAGCCAGCAGCAACGCCAGGATGAGAAGAGGAATTTAAAGGAATTAAGGAAATGTGCAATAGATTGCATGTCTTAAGCTATCAAAGTATTTTAAGTCTCAAGAAAACTGCAATTTTTAAAAATTTGATGTTGCCTTGTTGCCATATGGTCTGTATCTGGCACTTAGTGATAGCAGGCAGCCGATTTCTTATCATTATTATTGTGAACAGCAGGATGTAAATGGCATGACCTAAACCAGCCAGGCACGAAAGTGTTAACTCCCTCAGTACTTAACTAGAATGTACACCATATGCATGTGTGTAATTAGCCTTATGCTTTTTATATCCCGACCTTGAGTCTTTTTCTTTTTTTAAAAAAGATATTATAATTTAATTTTGTGTTTTTGTAATAATACCATTTTTTTCCATTGAGAAATGTTAGTTACTTTTTTTTTAAATAATCACCCTCTTATCTGAGTTCATCACTAGGAGAGAAAAATTGCTCCACATTATCTTGAGTAACATTTGGATGAGCTATCAGTCATCAACTGAAATTAACCTGAACACATCTCCAATGAGATGAAGAACATTAAGGCATGCCAGCTGGAAGGCATTTACAGTTTCATTTTTCCAGCTTCCTCAGAAAAATCTTTCCAGTGCACATCTGTGAAGGTTTCATAATGATTAGAGTAATGTGGGTTTTGTGTGGCATTAGGGCACTCAGAGCCGTTTAAACTACTCTGCAGTATCAGAAATGCACCCAAAAATTAAGAGCAAGAAGCTTTTCAATTCACACATTGCACCTCTGCCCTCTGGTTTATGATTGATTTAAAGGCTACTGCCAACTTTCTAAAAGGCAGCTCAGAGCATACAAAACCTCTTTAGTGTAGTGTGTGTTCTCTCTGATCCCTTCATTATGATGATCATTAACCTTAAAACTGGAAGGACCCCGCAGATCACCTGGTCCAACCCAATAAATTTTATAACTGAAGACACTGACTTCAAAGAGACTGAGGGATTACACAAACCTATACATCTACCTTGTGGCAATGTGAGGACAAAGCCCAGGGCTATGCTGTTTCTATTACATTAGGGTGCTTCCCTTGTTCTTTCAAAATTATAAATATATGAACTATGTTGCTAGATTATATTCACATGTCAAGACTTTCATGAACCATGATTATAAACTGAAGGTGATGTGCAAAGCGGTATAAATATATTTTTAACAACACAGGAAAATTACCTTCGGTCACTATGAAAATTACATTTATCCTTGCGGTAGATAGACTTTATAGTCCACATATAGCTAGATTATTGTAAGCAGTGATCCAAAATGTTTAATATCTTGTAAAGAGAACAAGAAAATTATTTGATAGCTTTAATTATGTCAGTATTCCAAATCAGATCTTTTTTGAAATTAGCTTCTCTTTAGGAAGAAGAGGAATTTAGCACCACCTGTTAAAATCAGATTGTAAAGATTTCAAAGAGGCTCAAAGACTTTCCCCTGCTTCTAGGAATTCCTGTATTTAAACTATTTCAGATGCATAAGAGCTTTACTAAATAGGTTTTTTGGAATCTTTAAAATCTAATGCAGCTTTATTAAATGGTGGAATCATACCTGACTCAAATCCAACCTCTGTCATTTATTGGCCATGCGATTTGGGGGAAAGCTCTCTAAGCTTCAGTTTTCCCTAAAGAATGAGAAAATATAAAGAGCCTGCTCATTGAGTCATAATGTGAATTAACTGATAACCCCCCAGCTTCAACCCTCGCACATAGCAGGTGCTCAGAAAATAGTCCCTCACTGTCCAAAAGCTTGTGAACCACTCCCATAAACCTCGAAATGTGTCAGGAGTCCAATATGTCACCTCTGTGACTGCTCTTCACAGCTGGAAGTAAAATCCTTATTCAGTCATAATTACTCACATTTGTTTGTATAATACAGTCACCCTACCTAGAAGGAAAGAGGCTATGGAGGTCAGATTTTTTAGAGCCTTTCAAAAGTGACATTTCCACAAAGTCACTGAGAACAAGAATAGATTGGGAGATGAGCAGTGAAGGTCTCCTAAATACCTTGATCTTTAACATCGACACTGCCCAGCATATAATTTTATTTTATTTTATTTTTTGGACCTGAAAATTGCCTAATGGTTTTTGGGGTGCTTATAGTGAAATAAGCCTATAAATATCTGTATACTCATGAGCTCAATACAACAGAATAGAATGTATTTTTGAGGAAAGCCAAGCAGAGAAAACTTGGGAGGTGGGGTAGAGTGGGGCAGCACCTACAAGTTTAGGGGTTCTGTCACACAAACCGAGAAGAACAAAGAACAAGGGGACCTGTGCGCATGGACAAGCTATTTTCCTTATCCAAATAAAAATTATTTCTTACCTTCATAATTTAATTGTAGCGTGGGGAGTTCACAAATGAATGTATACTTTCAGCCACAAAGATATAATTTTTTTTTTTTTTTGCAGTAAATCTATATTTATTTATTTATTTTTGCTGTGTTGGGTCTTCGTTTCTGTGCGAGGGCTTTCTCTAGTTGCGGCAAGCGGGGGCCACTCTTCATCGCAGTACGCGGGCCTCTCACTGTCGCGGCCTCTCTTGTTGCGGAGCACAGGCGCCAGACGCGCAGGCTCAGTAGTTGTGGCTCACGGCCCCAGTTGCTGTGCGGCATGTGGGATCTTCCCAGACCAGGGCTCGAACCCGTATCCCCTGCATTGGCAGGCGGATTCTTAACCACTGCGCCACCAGGGAAGCCCAAGATATAATTTTATAATAGTGTTTACAAGTATAATTACAAAGGCAGGCATTTAATGTGGCATGTGGAACTAAAGGTATGAATCATACCTAAATATATATGATTATAAAGATACTAGTTCCCAAAATATAACATGGTAGAATTTTTATGCTGTTTTTCTTTCTTTGTTTTGTTGTTCTTGCATTTGTGACTACATCACAACTTTTGCTTATTTTGTGTGTGTGTGTATCACACTGAGTAGGCTAGCCAGTGCCATTGGTATTTATTCACACACTTACAAGACTCCTATAGCTTTGTCTTTTCAGTATTTTTCCTTATTATAATGGGGGAGATTTTAAGTATGACTTCTGGGCCCACATTACCCTTTCCACTGGGGAGACCTGAAAAGATCTGCTCTCTATATCAGTCAGTATGGAAGATGTAAATAAGTAATTAACACTTACGCTCAGTACAAACTGGTACTGTGCTAAGCACTTTTCATGCATTATCTCATTTAATGCTCACAGCCCTATGAGATGTTTTATTCTCAGCACCATTTTACAGATAAGGAAACTAAGGTGTAGAACAGTTAAGTAGTTTGTTCAGGGTCACATGGTAATTATCAGAGTCAGAATTCTAGTCCAGGTGTAATCTGATGGCAAAGTCAGTGACACTAAAACCCTTCATTACACATAGTGTGTTCCAGAAATTTTAATGAAATTCTTTTGTTCACATGTTCTTCTAAAACAGGTAAAGGCAGGCAGAATGGAGTATCTGAAGTGTGATGACTACATTTTTGGCCATCTTAATATCAGGATGGTAAAACTCAGAGGCATGAAAGACTAGACACCTATTAATAATTGATCAGGAGTGAAAAAAACATATAAAAATGTATACACATCAGTAATAGTGAGTGGGCAAAGAGAAATAAAAGAGACCCATCAAGATGCAAGTTGTTAGGACATATGGGAAGGTTCCCATGTAAAATGGTTCTTGTTTGGACAGTAGTGCTTTTCAAATTGTCTTGGAAAATGCACTGTCAGGGAAGGAAGTTGGGCGTGTGGGTTGGTCTGTGAACCCTGAACACACTTGACCATAATTCATTAGCTTTTCCAGAGGAAAAACAGCAAAAGCGTTTGTCTGACACCACCTGAGACTCTTGTGGCGAAGATATGAAGGAGATCTGCCCAGCCTGCTTTAGGGTAGGGATGCTCTATGAGGAAGCCAGAAAGTGCTACTGGCCCAAATACATCTGGAGAGTAATTTGCTTTAGCAAACCACCAGCAGTCTCAGCTTGATCACTATAATGAAGATATTTGTGTATATTCTAGTATGATCATGATAAGCATAACAAATCAGTATGTTTCAATAATTCTAGCAGTTTAACATTTCTACAAATTAACTCAAGAAATCAACACCGAGTGTCAACATAGTCAAGTGAAAAATGAAATGGACCTGTGACCATGGGTGGAATTTTTGCCACTTACTGTAATGCCTTAGTCAAGGTCTTTATCTCCCTGGGCCTCAATTTCATCAGTAAAGTGAGAATCACTCAGAAAGTCTTTGTGGAACCACAATAAGCACTCAGTTTTGTAGTAGCATTGTAGGATATTAAAGGAGAGTGAGACAGAGCCCACACCTTTCCCAGGATTTAGGATAATCTATGTTCTTACTCAAGGAGGTAGAAACACTGGCTACCAATGTTAGCACTTCAGTATCCTTTTTTTTTTTTTTTTTTTAGGGGATATATGGAACATTTAGGAGATATAGGATTCCCTTAACAAAAGAGACAGGGTCTCGCTATGTTACCCAGGCTGGAGTGCAGTGGCTATTCACGGGCACCATCCCACTACTGATCAGCACAGGAGTTCTGACCTGCTCCGTTTCTGACCTGGGCCAGCTCACCCCTCCTTAAGCAACCTGGTGGTCCCCCGCTCCCAGGAGGTCACTATACAGATGCCGAACTTAGTGTGGACACCCATCAGCATAACGCACTACAGCCCAGAACTCCTGGGCTCAATCCATTCTCCTGCCTCAGCCTCCCAAGTAGCTGGGACTACAGGCGCACACAGCTGAGCCCAGCAGCACTTCACTATTCCTAATCGAGATGTCACACCTCATCAACTATGCCCAAGTCAGTGGAAAAAACTCTATTCTTCTTATTTTTGTGAAGAATGTAAGAATTCAGTTCGGTGGTCACATTGCTTCAGAAAATGGGAAGGTTCTAGGAATGCAGGATTACAGTTGTATGGAATAAGCTAAGTATCACTCCCATCTTTCCATTCTTTCTTTTTTTTTTTTAATTTTTATTTATTTATTTATTTATGGCTGTGTTGGGTCTTCGTTTCTGTGCGAGGGCTTTCTCTAGTTGTGGCAAGTGGGGGCCATTCTTCATCGCGGTGCGTGGGCCTCTCACTATCGCGGCCTCTCTTGTTGCGGAGCACAGGCTCCAGACGCGCAGGCTCAGCAACTGTGGCTCACGGGCCCAGTTGCTCCGCGGCATGTGGGATCTTCCCAGACCAGGGCTCGAACCCGTGTCCCCTGCATTGGCAGGCAGATTCTCAACCACTGCGCCACCAGGGCAGCCCCATCTTTCCATTCTTAGTGGTTAATAAGAGCAGCCTCCGGAATCAGACTACTTGTGTTCACAGTCCAGCTCTGCCACTTACTAACTGTTGATCTTGGGCGCATATGCCTTGATTTTGTCATCTCTAAAATGAAATCATGAACACATTGTTGTGAGAATTAAATAATACTTGTAAAAACACTTTAGAAGCATGACTGACATAGGTATTCGCTATTATTATTAAAATGAGCCTCTCTGCACAGATCACTAAAGATGCAGGGTCCAGTAGGTGACAGAATAGCTGCAGGAAGCTGTGGATTTGCCTTTGCAACAAGTATCTAAACACAGATTAAATTAAGTATCCGAGTTATAATTTATCATTGATGCTAAGCCATAAAAATATATTTCTGACATGAGACAAAACAGAGAACAGAGGGCACTGTTATACATGATTAGGTGTTTATAATATAATTAATACAAATATATTTATGTGCATGTGTGTGTGTCTTCAGGCAAAGACAAGTGTGGTACACGTGCTTAAGCCAAATATTAGTGTGCTCCTCTCAACAAAATGTACAGTCCTTTCCTTCAGTACTTAGCAGTAATAACTTCCAAACTAATGACAAAATAATATCAAACACTAATTAAAAGCAATAATATTCACCCAAAATATATATATTTTTTAAGGGCACAGAGAGAAAGAAGTGGCAGTTCAGGAAGAAAAAGAAGCCAAGATTGTTTGGCTTTTTTTTTTTTTTTTTTTTTGCAGTCTCTATTGGAAGCATTAAATTCTATTTAACCTTTAATTTTAGCTTCTCATTGAACTTGTCCAGAGAGCAGGAAGGAGTTCTGTTAGTATATTTTATGGGTTCTAAACCTTGACATGGTATACCTTTCTAATACATTAGCATTCAGAAACTCAACCCTTTACTTCTAAAGAAGAAACTTGTCCTCCAATTAATGTCCTGAAGATTTGTACACTTGCTATTATTTTCAGAGAACATCTCTAACACATAATTAGTTGAATACATAAAAGATATTAATTCATCCCCATTATAAATCACTTCATTATTTCATTCCTTTCTCCTCTTAAGTTTTTAGAACAGAATTTATGTCATACTTAAGATTTTTACTTCTGTGTACAACTGAAACTATAAGTCATGACAAGATGTCACAACATGTCCAGAATGATTTCTCACCAAAGACATTACATGGACAGATAAAATCAAAACTTGCCACATACCATGTTAAACACCTGGAGCTTTATAAGCCCTGTTAACATACGAAAACCCCTTTAGAGGCAGCTTTAGCTTTTTATAGGTTTAACTTTTTTTTAGCTCACTGTCTCTCGAACTCTTCAACCATTAAAATTTTTCTTGAGGCACCTATTAACATTTTATAGAACTTGTGTCCGGTAGAACATCTCTTGGGATGTAATAATGACAAACACAGAGCAGCCCTTCACATACCCGACAAAGCTCACCTGTAAGGAAGAAAACACAGACCTCGAAGTGCAAGCAGGTCTCTGAAGCAGCTGCAAAAAACACAGCTGGTCCAAAGCAAACGCACCTGAGTCTGTAAATGAGCTTCCCTCGGTTCTTAATTCACACAGCTGTCTCCTGGAGGTGGACAGAGAGGAAAGCAAACAGCAGCATGCAACCGCAAGAGCATAGCACAGCAAGAATGTTTACAGACAGGAAGACAGTCCTGTACGTGCCCGTAGACTATCAGGGTATATTACTACATTAAAGACCAAAAGAATTTATGTTAATAATGATAACACTGATTTTTCCAGAGGAAGTCATGTTCAATACATCACCCCCAAGTAGATAAAGCAAAATGAAACACACCTCAGAAAAATCTCTATGAAAAATTAAAATTGAAAAGTTTTGGTACTTAAGAAGATTCATCTTAATGGACCCCTTAATCACAAATGATAGGGGAAAGTTCATGAAAATTATGATGGTGCTTGTCTTACCCTGGGAAAATGAATGGTGGGAATCATACTAAATATGTTTAGATTTAAAGCCTGAATATAATTAATTTATAATGTACAGTTTAAAATGAGAGAAAATTTTGCATCCATCTGCAGATGCTAAGCACAAAAGATACTTTAGCTTCTAGTGTTATTAAACTAATCTACACTAAACAAGATAGTTTACTCAATAAAAAGTGGCTCGCCCCTCCCCTCACTTCTAATGAGTTAGCTATAGAATACAGTTGCCAGATTTAGCATACAAAAGCACATGATACCCAGTTAAACTTGAATTTCTCTGAAATTCTCTGCAAGGTAAACTTAACTAGGTGTCATGTGTTTTTACCTGGTAACTCTACTCTACATGTAAAATATAACATGGATTAAAAACTGTAGGGAAGAGTCTCCAATTTCACGTGCATCTGGGGAAGATGGACAACTAAGTAGTTGAGCCTTTTAACACAGAAATAGGGGAAATAGATTCTAACATTGCTAAACCCTGGTCACTGGCTAAGGCTAGGCAAAAGTTTTTTCAGGTGACATCCTAAAACCAAAATTCACTCTATTATTTCTTCAGAACAGCAATCTTTGCCAGGGACCCAGCAATGGCCAAGCTGTGGTCCTGGAGGAATTCCTACCACAGCTTCACTTTCCGTTGACAGCCAACTTGGGAGACGTTATTTAGTTTTGAAAAATCCCTATCATGGGACCTCAGGTGGGGATAAGGTAGTTTTCTTCCTTATTTCTTCCCAATAAATATGCTTCTGCTTTGAAAGCCTGGGTGTATGACCACTCAGTTTATCCACACAGGTGTGTGGAGTTGAGTGGAAACAGCTAGATGTTCCTGTGAGCCTGGGTATAGGCTAGGATTTAAACTGAGTAAAATACCCAGGAGAAACCAAAGCCACAATGTCTAGAGTCCTGGTGAAAACAAATGACCACAGTGGGTTCCTGTGACACCCTGGACACCAAGATTCATGCCTAAAACTAGGCACTTGGGTAGAATAGTGTTCTTGGGCAAATTACATTACCTCTTGTGCCTCAGCATCCTTATCTGTAAAATGGGTATAATAATGGTACTTACCTCATAAAGTTGTTATGAAGGTTTAATACTGTCATAGAACAGCACATATCCATAATAGGCTTTCAATAAATGCCACTTGTCTTCACAAGATGATTTTCCTCTGTCTTATTCTCTGTTCAACCTGGAGATTTCCCTGGAAAAGAGGCCAAAGCCAAAGCTGCTTTCTCAAAGAAACTAAGTTATTTGCAGTATTGGCCTCACTGAAATGTTTTTTTATTCTCATGGCCTGAGGTATTTAGTAGCTTCAGAAGAATCTTCACAATGATTTAGGTTTCTCAAACACTTGAAAAACCTCAGAGATTTATAATTCAGAGTCCTGACTAAATGGTGGTCGGGTCTCTCCTTCAAGCTGGAAGGACCCCATAGTCCAGAAAAGACTTCACAACTTAGTTGTCAAGTTAGAATCAGGAGTAGAATTGCCTGATGAGAGGTTTCTGACTTGGACTGCCCTGGACTCCCAGGTGACTGAGAGGCACAGGCTGTGTAGGAGTCAGAGGTGGCAGCTGTCTCTGGGTTGACCATGGGCCCCCACGTACCCGAATGCCTCCACCTCTTGCGTGCCCACCTCCCCTCCCCCAGGGGGCTGAGATGGCTGAGTTAGCTCAGCCTGTGTCAGTGTCCTGAGGAAGATGGCTGCTTTTTTTATGCTGCTGCTTAAAGCATGGCTTTTAGGAAGGGCCCTTACAAAGTATCAACTCTCACTTAATATTCAGTTGGCACTCTTTGGGTTGAAGAAATAGTGTATAGATACAGTGACCTTTATTCATTTCCTATTCCTGAAAAGCCTTTCATTAAACATTGCCTGACAGTTTTTACAAACTAATTAGGAGTAGCTGAATGAGTTAATGGAGATCCCACTATCCATTTTTTCCCTCCCATTTTCTCATTATTCTGTAGTCATAGTTCCAAAATTGAGACTTCAGTATTAGAGCACCTCTTTGACACAGAAGGTCAGGCCCCACCCGTGCTGTTTCCAGCACTCCATTATTCATTTGGATTGGCAGTTCTCTTAATTAACACCTTGTCTGTATTTATTGCAAAGATTCCGAGTTGGGAGCTAAAGCCAAGAATGTAGTGTCTTTAATGTGAATTTGCCACATTCAAAATAGAAATGGTTTTATCTAAGACATCAGCTCAATAATGTCTCAAAAATGCACAGGAAACTTACATTTTCTAATGACTAATTATTGATCATCAATATTATACTAGGCAGAATGAGTTTATCATTTCTCATTTCTAGTAATTTAAATAGAGAAAAGGCAAGTAAACTAATACACATTCTCTGTTGCTAAAATGAGGGACTACAAAGGTAAGGTGGATGCTGGTACTGTTTTGAATATTCATGAGAGCAGAAATTGACTGCATGATTAACATATTCTTCCAGTTTAAAGGATACCATTGAGTAATTGTATTATATACATACAGTGCTTTTCTTGAATCACTAACATGATATAATCTGAACAGCACATTATTTGAAAGAGGTGCAAATGGCAGCCAGGGAGGAAACAACTGAAGAAGCATTTTCTTCTTTGCTGTTGGTTTCTACCCTCGGGATATTCACACCTCGGTACAGCCCCTTTAACTCTGTAGTATTTGTAATGTGCTGCTGGTCTCACAGGCATTAAGATATTAATTGCTGTCTGATCCTCCTAATTAGCTTGACTGATTGTTGGGGGCTAGAGCAACATCAGGAGTCTGACAAGGTTACTTGCAGACTGACATTTTATTGTTTTGTTTATCACTTATTAATTACTGTCAACTACCATGTCACAGTGTTCTATTTCAAGAAAGCGGAACTACCATTAGTGCACACTGCCTGTGAACATGATTTTTGTTTTCTTTTGTATTATTTTTTATTTAACCATATTTAATACAACAGATTTTTGAATCCAGTGACAAGAATGTAGCATTTGGGGACATTTAAAAATTGTAGAATAAATATATTTCTGGTTTGCAAAAAAGATACTGGTAACATTGAGTCAAAACAAAATGATGAAAGTGTTGTAGAACGGCCTTTGCTTGGTTCCATTCACACTAATAGAAATTTTCTTGTAAGTAATTCAAAGCACGCCGTGTTTACAAACCTTGAAATAGATGAGAGTAAGTGTCATCTTCATTCCTTCTCCGAAGCAAGGAAAAGTCTTTTATGATTAAGTCATTTTACTGATTCATGATTTTTACTGAATCAAAAATTGATTTCTACTCTATAATTACTTGAGATAGTTGTCAAGGATCCTCCTTAACTGGAAAAAAAGGAGCAAATCAACCATGTTTTTACTTCACTGATAAGAAGAGTAAAAATACCTAGAACAATATGATGATTGGAAAATTACCCTGATTTTTAAGTTAGTTCTTGTGAATTACTGGTAACTTTTCATATGATCACAGATATTTCTGATTCCTTGTGAGAGACTGCATATACAGACACTTAATAGCCAGGTCAGATATTAAAATAGAACTCTGATCCCTAACCTGAAGTGGCCAGTGCAGCAAGCCAAACCACAACCTACTAGCAATCAGCCCCAAATGGTCAGGATTTGATCAATAACCGAAAGCTTCCCTAACTTTTGCACCTGCTTCCAACTTAGGACCAATGGGATAAAGCCAAATATGTGACCCTAACCAATCTCATAGGATGTCTTGCTTCTAGTTACCTAGCTTCCAGCTTCCCCACACCTACAGCCTCCAATCAGGGCATACCTGAAGCCCTCCTTTTTTTCCACTATAAAGCTGTCCCACTTCTCTGCAGCCTTTGAGTTTCTGTCAAATGCAAATTATGGTGGCTGACTGTCTTGCTATAGCAAGCTCTGAATAAATAGCCCTTACTGGTTCTCATTTGAGTGGTCTTCATTTATTTCCACACATGGGAGTAGACTACATTTTTCTAAGCCATATTCTTAAAGTTTATGACTCTTTTTATCAATATGTTCTTATATGACTCTTCAGATAGCCTCCATAAGTCAACTGCACCTTCCTAAAAAACATGATCCCAGGGAGTTCCCTGCTAGTACAGTGGTTAAGAATCTGCCTGCCAATGCAGGGGACATGGGTTCGATTCCCTGGTCTGGGAAGATCCCACATGCTGCGGAGCAACAAAGCCCATGTGCCACAACTACTGAGCCTGCGCTCTAGAGCCGTCGAACCACAACTACTGAGCCCACCTGCCACAACTACTGAAGCCCGTGTGCCTAGAGCCCGTGCTCCACAACAAGAGAAGCCACCACAATAAGACCGCACACTGCAACAAAGAGTAGCCCCCACTCGATGCAACTAGAGAAAGCCTGTGCACAGCAACGAAGACCCAATGCAACCGAAAATAAATAAATAAATAATTTTTTTTTTTAAATCCCATTTTTTCCATAATTTGCCAAATAGGAGAGTGATATTTTACCCAAAAGGAATTAAGACTCATTTTTTAAAAGAGCACTCCTAGTTTACTGGGTATGATATATTAAATAACATTCTAAAATAGAGCCAAGGAGTTATATTACTTCTAAAAGGAAGACTAGGATTAAAAATAATTTTTCTATCAATATCTTGTAATAGACCATAATGGAAAAGAATATGAAAAAGAATATATATATATGTATAACTGAATCACTTTGCTGTACACCAGAAACTTAACACAATATTGTAAATCAACTATACTTCAACTAAAAAATAAACATGAAATAACTTTTCCAGAGAAGTTTTTCAAAGACAGAATCGAAAAGTGGAAAGCCATATTCTGTACAATGAGGCTTTTATGAAAGCTTCATGGCTTTCTTAACCATGAAGAGAGTAAAGAGATCAGTGTTAAGCCTAGTTTCAAACCATATAGAAATTCATAAATTAAAACTTCATAGGCAAAATCCCTAATGAGAGACGAGTCCAATTTATATGCACAACTGCTTTGGGATATGTTTGGTAATTACTATTATGCTGAGCAATTACCATAATAAAGCCATGATCACAAGACACATTTACAACCATACTGTATCTAAAATTAAAGGTCATGAAAATAACATTAAGGAAATCTACAAAGGTCAAAGTTGAAGCCATCTATCAGCCTCAGGAACTCTGTGTTTCTACTTGGTTCTGTATTTAAATAAATTATCAAGTATGTTGGCATAAAATAGTGAAGTTCAGGAATATACCTAGTTCCTGTCTAATCCATTCGTTCTGTGAACATGTTCTGGGAATACCAACACTCTCTTAAAAACACATTACAGAGGACCTTCAAGATGGTGGAGGAATAAGACATGGAGATCACCTTCCTCCCCACAAATATATCAAAAATACATCTACATGTGGAACAACTCCTACAGAACACCTACTGAACGCTGGCAGAAGACCTCAGACTTCCCAAAAAGCAAGAAATTCCCTACATACCTGAGTAGGGCAGAAGAAAAAAGAAAAAACAGAGACAAAAGAATAGGGATGGGGCCTGTACCTCTGGGAGGGAGCTGTGAAGGAGGAAAGGTTTCCACACACTAGGAAGCCCCTTCACTGGCAGAGACGGGGTGTGGGCAGGGTGGGGAAGCTTCAGAGCCACGGAGGAGAGCGCAGCAACAGGGGTGTGGAGGGCAAAGCAGAGAGATTCCCGCACAGAGGATCGGTGCCGACCAGCACTCACCAGCCTGACAGGCTTGTCTGCTGACCCGCCAGGGTGGGCGGGGGCTGGGAGCTGAGGCTCAGGCTTCGGAGGTCAGATCCCAGGGAGAGGACTGGGGTTGGCTGCGTGAAAACAGCCTGAAGGGGGCTAGTGCACCACAACTAGCCAGCAGGGAGTCCAGGAAAAAGTCTGGAGCTGTCTAAGAGGCAAGAGACCATTGTTTCAGGGTGCACAAGGAGAAGAGATTCAGAGCACCACCTAAATGAGCTTCAGAGACGGGCGCAAGCTGCAACTATTGGCGCAGCCACCAGAGACGGGCATGAGATGCTAAGGCTGCTGCTGAAGCCACCAAGAAGCCTGTGAGCAAGCACAGGTCACTATCCACACCGCCCCTCCCGGGAGCCTGTGCAGCCCGCCACTGCCAGGGTCCCGTGATCCAGGGACAACTTCCCCGGGAGAAAGCACGGCGCGCCTCAGGCTGTTGCAACGTCACACCGGGCCCTGCCGCTGCAGGCTCGCCCACATTCCGTACCCCTCCCTCACCCCAGCCTGAGTGAGCCAGAGCCCCCCAGTGAGCTGCTCCTTTAACCCCCTCCTGTCTGGGCAAAGAAGACACCAGAGGGCAATGTACATGCAGAGGCAGGGCCAAATCAAAAGCTGAACCCCAGAGCTGTGCAAACAAAGAAGAGAACAGGAAATTTCTCCGTGCAGCCTCAGGAGCAGTGGATTAAACCTCCACAATCAACTTGATATACCCTGCATCTGTGGAATACCTGAATAGACAATGAATCATCCCAAAACTGAGGAGATGGACTTTGGGAGCAACTGTAGACTTCGGGTTTGCCGTATGCAACTGACTACGTTCTGATTTCTATGTTTATCTTAGTTTAGTTTTTAGTGCTTGTTATCATTGGTGGATTTGTTTATTGGTTTGGTTGCCTCTTCTTTTTTTTTTTAAATTGCTCTTTTAATTTTTTATTTTAATATTTTAAAAATTTTTTTATTTTAATAACTTTATTTTATTTATTTATCTTTCTTTGCCTTTTTTCTCCCTTTTCTTCTGAGCCGTGTGGCTGACAGGGTCTTGGTGCTCCGGCCAGGTGTAAGGCCTGAGCCTTGGAGGTGGGAGAGCCGAGTTCAGGACATTGGACCACCAGAGACCTCCCAGCCCCATGTAATATCAGTTGGCAAGAGCTCTCCCAGAGATCTCTGTCACAATGCTAAGACCCAGTTCCACTCAACAACCAGCAAGATCCAGTGCTGGACACCCCATGCCAAACAACTAGCAAGACAGAAACACAACCCCACCCATTAGCAGAAAGGCTACCTAAAATCATAATAAGTTCACAGACACCCCAAAACACATGACCGGATGTGGTCCTGCCCACCAGAAAGATAAAATCCAGCCTCATCTACCAGAACACAAGCACCAGTCCCCTCCACCAGGAAGCCTACACAACCCACTGAACCAACCTTATCCACTGGGGGAAGACACCAAAAACAATGGGAACTACGAACCTGCACCCTCACGAAGGAGACCTGAAACACAGTAAGTTAAGCAAAATGAGAAGACAGAGATATACGCAGCAGATGAAGAGGCAAGGTAAAAACCCACCAGACCAAACAAATGTAGAGGAAATAGGCAGTCTACCTGAAAAATAACTCAGAATAATGATAGTAAAGATGATCCAAAATCTTGGAAATAGAACGGAGAAAATACAAGAAACGTTTAACAAGGACCTAGAAGAACTAAAGAGCAAAGAAACAATGATGAACGGCACAAGGAGTGAAATTAAAAATTCTCTAAAAAGAATAGCAGAAGAACTGAGGCAGAAGAACGGATAAGTGACTTGGAAGATAAAATAGTGGAAATAACTACCACAGAGCAGAATAAAGAAAAAAGAATGAAAAGAATTGAGGACAGTCTCAGAGACCACTGGGACATTAAACACACCAACATTCAAATTATAGGGGTCCCAGAAGAAGAAGACAAAAAGAAAGGGACTGAGAAAATATTTGAAGAGATTATAGTTGAAAACTTCCCTAACATGGAAAAGGAAATAGTCAATCAAGTCCAGGAAATGCAGAGTCCCATACAGGGTAAATCCAAGGAGGAACATGCCAACACACATATTAATCAAATTATCAAAAATTAAATATGAAGTAAAAATATTAAAAGCAGCAAGGGAAAAGCAAAAAATAACAAACAAGGGAATCCACATAAGGGTAACAGCTAATCTTTCAGCAGAAACTCTGCAAGCCAGAAAGGAGTGGCAGGACATACTTAAAGTGATTAAAGGGAAAAACCTACAACCAAGATGACTCTACCCAGCAAGGATCTCATTCAGATTCAAAGGAGAAATTAAAACCTTTACAGACAAGCAAAAGCTAAGAGAATTCAGCACCACGAAACCAGCTTTACAACAAATGCTAAAGGAACTTCTCTAGGCAGGAAACACAAGGGAAGGAAAAGACCTACAGTAACAAACCCAAAATAATTAAGAAAATGGTAATGGGAACATACATATAAATAATTACCTTAAATGTAAATGGATTAAATGCTCCAACCAAAAGACACAGACTGGCTGAATGGTTACAAAAACAACACCCATATATATGCTGTCTACAAGAGACCCACTTCAGACCTAGGGACACATACAGACTGAAAGTGAGGGGATGGAAAAAGATATTCCATGCAAATGGAAATCAAAAGAAAGCTGGAGTAGCAATTGTCATATCAGACAAAATACACTTTAAAATAAAGACTATTACAAGAGACAAAGAAGGACACTCCATAATGCTCAAGGGATCAATCCAAGAAGAAGATATAACAAATGTAAATATTTCTGCACCCAACATAGGAGCACCTCAATACATAAGGCAAATGCTAGCAGCCATAAAAGGGGAAATCGACAGTAACACAGTCATAGTAGGGGACTTTAACACCCCACTTTCACCAATGGACAGATTAACCAAAATGAAATTAAATAAGGAAACACAAGCTATAAATGACACTTAAACAAAATGGACTTGATTGATATTTATAGGCCATTCCATCCAAAAACAACAGAATACACTTTCCTCTCAAGTGCTCATGGAACATTCTCCAGGATAGATCCTATCTTGGGTCACAAATCAAGCCTTGGTAAATTTAAGAAAATTGAAATCATATCAAGTATCTTTTCCGACCACAACACTATGAGACTAGATATCACTTATAGGAAAAAAACTGTAAAAAAAATACAAACACATGGAGGCTAAACAATACACTACTAAATAACCAAGAGATCACTGAAGAAATCAAAGAGGAAATCAAAAAATACCTAGAAACAAATGACAATGAACACATGACGACCCAAAACCTATGGGATGCATCAAAAGCAGTTCTAAGAGGGAAGTTTATAGCAATACAATCCTACCTCAAGAAACAAGAAAAATCTCAAATTAGCAACCTAACCTTACACTTAAAGCAATTACAGAAAGGACAAAAATAACCCAATATTAGCAGAAGGAAAGAAATCATAAAGATCAGGTCAGATATAAATGAAAAAGAAATGAAGGAAACAATAGCAAAGATCAATAAAACTAAAAGCTGGTTCTTTGAGAAGATAAACAAAATTGATAAACCATTAGCCAGACTCATCAAGAAAAAAAGGGAAAAGACTCAAATCAACAGAATTAGAAATGAAAAAGGAGAAGTAACCACTGACACTGCAGAAATACAAAGGATCATGAGAGATTACTACACGCAACTATATGCCAATAAAATGGACAAGCTGGACGAAATGGATGAATTCTTAGAAAAGCACAACCTTCCAAGACAGAACCAGGAAGAAACAGAAAATATAAACAGACCAATTACAAGCACTGAAATTGAAACTGTGATTAAAAATCTTCCAGCAAACAAAAGCCCAGGACCAGATGGCTTCACAGGTGAATTCTATCAAACACTTAGAGAAGAGCTAACACCTATCCTTCTCAAACTCTTCCAAAATATAGCAGAGGGAGGAACACTCCCAAACTCATTCTGTGAGGCCACCATCACCCTGATACCAAAACCAGACAAAGATGTCAAAAAAAAGAGAAAACTACAGGCCAATATCACTGATGAACATAGATGCGAAAACCCTCAACAAAATACTAGCAAACAGAATCCAGCAGCACATTTAAAGGATCATACACCATGATCAAGTGGGATTTATTCCAGGGATGCAAGGATTTTTCAATATACACAAATCAATCAATGTGATACACTATATTAACAAATTGAAGGATAAAAACTGTATGATCATCTCCATAGATGCAGAAAAAGCTTTCGACAAAATTCAGCACCCATGTATGATAAAAACTCTCCAGAAAGTAGGCGTGGAGGGAAATTACCTCAACATAATAAAGGCCCATATGACAGACCCACAGCCAACATCGGTGTCAATGGTGAAAAACTGAAACCATTTCCACTAAGATCAGGAACAAGACAAGGTTGCCCACTCTCACCACTAGTATTCAACATAGTTTTGGAAGTTTTAGCCACAGCATTCATAGATGAAAAAGAAATAAAAGGAATCCAAATCGGAAAGGAAGAAGTAAAACTCTCACTGTTTGCAGATGACATGATACTATACATAGAGAATCCTAAAGATGCTACCAGAGAACTACTAGAGCTAATCAATGAATTTGGTAAAGTAGCAGGAGACAAAATTAATGCACAGAAATCTCTTGCATTCCTATACACTAATGATGAAAAATCTGAAAGAGAAATTAAGGAAACACTCCCATTTACCATTGCAACAAAATTAATAAAATACCTAAGTATAAACCTACCTAAGGAGACAAAAGACCTGTATGCAGAAAACTATAAGACACTAATGAAAGAAATTAAAGATGATAAAAACAGATGGAGAGAGATACCATATTCTTGGATTGGAAGAATAAACATTGTGAAAATGACTATACTACCCAATGCAATCTACAGATTCAATGCGATCCCTATCAAAGTACCAATGGCATTTTTCACAGAACTAGAACAAAAAATTTCACAATTTGTAGGGAAACACAAAAGACCCCAAATAGCCAAAGCAATCTTAAAGAAAATCGGAGCTGGAGGAATCAGGCTCCCTGGCTTCAGACTCTACTACAAAGCTACAGTAATCAAGACAATATGGTACTGGCACAAAAACAGAAATGTAGATTAATGGAACAGGATAGAAAGCCCAGAGATAATCCCACGCACATATGGTCACCTTATTTTTGATAAAGAAGGCAAAAATATACAATGGAGAAAAGACAGCCTCTTCAATAAGTGATGCTGGAAAACTGGACAGCTACATGTAAAAGAGTGAAATTAGAATACTCCCTAGCACCATACACAAAAATAAACTCAAAATGGATTAAAGACCTAAGTGTAAGGTCAGGCACTATAAAACTCTTAGGGCAATACATAAGCAGAACACTCTATGACATCAATCACAGCAAGATCCTTTTTGACCCACCTCCTAGATAAATGGAAATAAAAACAAAAGTAAACAAATGGGACCTAATGAAACTTGAAAGCTTTTGCACAGCAAAGGAAACCATAAACAAGACGAAAAGACAGCACTCACAATGGGAGGAAATATTTGCAAACGAAGCAACTGACAAAGGATTAATCTGCAAAATATACAAGCAGCTCATGCAGCTCAATATCAAAAAAACAAACAACCCAATCCAAAAATGGGCAGAAGACCTAAATAGACATTTCTCCAAAGGAGATATACAGATCGCCAACAAACACATGAAAGGATGCTCAACATCACTAATCATTAGAGAAATGCAAATTAAAACTACAATGAAGTATCACCTCACACCAGTCAGAATGGCCATCATCAAAATATCTACAAACAATAAATGCTGGAGAGCGTGTGGAGAAAAGGGAACCCTCTTGCACTGTTGGTGGGAATGTAAACTGATACAGCCACTATGGAAAGCAGTATGGAGTTTCCTTAAAAAACTAAAAATAGAACTACCATATGATCCAGCAATCCCACTCCTGGGCATATACCCTGAGAAAACCATAATTCAAAAAGAGTCATGTACCACAATGTTCATTGCAGCTCTATTTACAATAGCCAGGACATGGAAGCAACCTAAGTGTCCATTGACAGATGAATAGATAAAGAAGATGTGGCACATATATGCAATGGAATATTACTCAGCCATATAAAGAAATGAAATTGAGTTATTTGTAGTGAGGTGGATGGACCTAGAGTCTGTCAGACAGAGCAAAGTAAGTCAGAAAGAGAAAAACAAATACTGTATGCTAACACATATATATGGAATCTAATCTACAGCAGAAACTGACACAACAATGTAAAGCAGTTATACTCCAATAAAGATGTTAAAAAAAAATTACAAATTAGACTTCATTGACATCAAATATACTATAAATATCCCTGTTGATTTTTAATTTAATTGCTACAAAATTTCTTGATTTAATATATTTTAGTTTAATATATTTTAAATATTTGATTTTCTTATTTGTAGGAAATCAGATGCTTAAGATATATTCAATACTATATTCAAGAATGATTCAAAGTGGTATGAACAAATTTCAATTTGATAAATGTTATTTCTTTTTTGAGAAAGACCCAAAGTGCACAGCCAATCCCAGCTGCTCAAGAGAATCACTTGTATGAGGCATCAATATTAATTCCCTGACACTTTTTGACACAATTATACTATAGACCATTTTGTCCACCATTATAATGGAATCATTCTGGAGCTATCAGAGGGTTAAAGGAAGAACAAATCTCTGTTAATTTAATTCCATCCCAATTTATTTTATTTTTGAAGTATAGTTCATTTACAATATTGTGTTAGTTCAGGTGTATAGCATAGTGATTCAGTATTTTTGCAGATTATATTCCATTATAGGTTACTACAACATAATGGGTATACTTCCCTTTGCTATACAGTATATCCTTGTTGGTTATCTATTTTATATATAGTAGTTTGTTAATTCCATACCCCTAATTTGTCCCTCTCCCCTTCCCTGTCCCCTTTGGTAATCACAAGAGTCTTTTCTGTATCTGTGAGTCTATTTCTGTTTTGCAGTACTTTCATTTGTATTATTTTTTAGATTCCACATATAAGCAATATCATATATAGTATTTTTCTTTGACTTATTTCACTAAGCATAATATTCTCTAGTCCATGCACTTTGCTGCAAATGGCAGTATTTCATTCTTTTTTATGGCTGAGTACTATTCCATTGTATGCCACATCTTCTTAAGCCAATCGTCTGTTCATGGGCATGAGGGTTGCTTCTGTGTCTTAACTATTTTAAATAGTGCTGATATAAACATTGGGGTGTGTTATATTTCTGATTTAGAGTTTTCACTTTTTTTCCAGAAATATACCCAGGAGTGGAATTGCTGGATCATATGGTAGTTCCATTATTAGCTTTTTAGGAAACCTTCATACTGCTTCCACACTGGCTGCACCAATTTCCATTCCCATCAACAGTGTACGAAGCTTCCCTTTTCTCCACATCCTCTCTAACATTTGTTATTTGTAGACTTTTTGATGATAGCCATTCTGACAGGTGTGAGGTGATACCTCATGTGGCTTTGATTTGCATTGCTTTAATAATTAGTGAGGTTGAGCATCTTTTCACGTGCCTGTTAGCCATCTTCTTTGGAAAAATGTCTATTTAAGTCTTCTGCCCATTTTTTGGTTGGATTTTTTGGATATTGAGTTGTATGAGCTATTTATAAAAGGAAAAGCTTTTTAGTTTAATTAGGCTCCATTTGTTTATTTTTGCTTTTATTTCTTTTGCCTTAGGAGACTGATTCAAGAAAATATTTCCATGATTTAAATCCAAGAGTGTTCCTCTTATGTTCTCTTCTAGGAGTTTTTATGGTTTCAGGTTTTTACATTTGTCTTCAAACCATTTTGAGTTTATTTTTGTGTATGGTGTGAGGGAATGTTCTAATTTCATTGTTTTATATTTGGTTGTCCAGTTTTCCCAGCACCACTTGTTGAAGAGACTGTCTTTTCTCCATTGTATATTCTTGTCTCCTTTGTAGTAGTGACCATAGGTGTGCGGGTTTATTTCTAGGCTCTCTATTCTGTTCCATTGATTTATGTGTCTCTTTTTGTGCCAATACCACACTGTTTTGATTACTGTGGCTTTGTAGTAAAGTCTGGGAGGGTCATACCTCTGGCTATGTTCTTTTCTCTCAGAATTGTTTGGCAATTTGGCATCTTTTGTGGTTTCATATGAATTTTAGGATTATTTGTTCTAGTTCTGTGAAAAATGTCATGGGTATTTTGATAGGGATTGCATTAAATCTATATATTGCTTTGGGTAGAATGGCCATTTTCATAATATTAATTCTTCCAATCCAAGAGCATGGGATATCCTTCCATTTCTTGGAATCATCTTCAATTTCCTTCATCAGTGTTTTATAGTTTTCAGAGTATAGTTCTTTCACCTCATTGGTTATGTTCATTTCTAGGTATTATTTTGATGTGATTTTAAACAGGATTGTTTTTTACTTTCATAAGGGTGCCCCTCTTGCTGCTTCTATTCTACATAGTATTGGAAGTCCTAGCCATAGCAATCAGATAAGACACTGAGCCCAAATTGAAAGGGAAGAGGTAAAACTATCACTATTTGCAGATGGCATGATACACTCTATAGAGAACCCTAAAGTCTCCACACAAAAACTATTAGAACTAAGGGAATTCAGCAAAGTTGCAGGATACAAGATTAATATACAGAAATCTGTTGCACTTCTGTCCATCCCAATTTTTATACATTGTCATTCCCATGTTCCTTTCTAGCTTTTCCTTTCTGCCTCCGAGATGGTTTTACTTGGAGAAGAAACTACAATGAGTCAGTAGAATGTTGTAGTTACAAGTCTCAGACATTTGTTTAACTCTTTTTGTTTCCTGATCTTATTTTAAAATAAGCAAAATATAATAGAATAAAATGTTTTACATAAGTTCATTTAGCTTTTACTAGCCTTTCTTAGTCAAATTCTGATGAGTCCAATTGAAAGTGTGGATAAAAGCAAACAAAAATTTCTCACATCATAGTGAACTCTTGGAACTGTGTGTTAAGAAAGAATTTGCATTATCTCCTATTCACCCTTTCTCTAAAAGCTTCTGGAAATGGTTTTCCATTTACGTGAGGAGTTAGCCAAGAAACAGAAAAGACACGGGATACATGTAACAGGAGATCCAACAAAAGAAGAAAAGCAAAGGAGATCCCCAGAATGATGCTGAAGGAGACGCCAGGATGGCATCTATGATACAGGTGTAGAGAGCAACCTAGAAGTCCCAGTGAGGAACTTCTCTGGAGGAAAAAAAAAAAGAAAATTGATAGAATATCTGAGGCAACTGAAATCTTGAGGGATGATTTGGACCAGAGGTCGGCAAACTGTAGCCTGGAGGTCAAATCTACAATAGCAGCGTTGAGTAGTTGTGACAGAGACCACAAAGTCTAAAGGACTAAAAGTCTAAAAGATTTATAGCTCTTTATAGAAAAAGTTTGCCAGAAAGGTTTGAGGTTGAATTAGCAATGAACACATTAGGAAACTAAGAAAAAGAAGATAAAGAATAACTGACTCCAGAGAAAACAGTTGTATAGAAAAAGAAAAATAACAGTTTAGTACATGGCTCAGCTTTGAATTGCATTTTGTAGTTATAATGATATAAATATTGAATATTCATCTATGCAAAATTATAATACTTGGGGAGGATGGTGAGGGCTAGGGGAGAAAAGAGAGTTCAATCCTTGTCATACATAGTGGAAATTCAATAGATAATGGCTAAAACTGAAAAATCAGGGAGTAACAATTTTTAAAAGCATGTTGTTTAAACACATGACACCAAGAGAGTCAACAAAAGGAGGTAAAAGTGGTTGCTTCTGCGGAAGAGGAAAGAAAAAGAGTTGATACTGTTGTTTTGGAAACAAAGCTAGTGCAACCCTTGGCTCTTAAATTATGTGCATATATAATTTTTTTAAATTAAATTAAAATTGAAAGCAAAATAATTTGGGCCTGGCATAATATAAAGACCATTCATAAAACAACAGTCATTTCAAAAAGTTTTTAGCCCTGGTCTGTGTGCTGCCCATGTGCATTCAATTCTCCCACTAATCCTCAGTAAGAACAATTATCCAAAATGACTAATTCACATGATCTTTGCATCCTAATGAAAAACACTTATTGTTATATAATAATAAAGTCCCACTGATTCCATAAGACTTTCAATATAATAGATATTCTTGGAATCATTTCCCCAAGAAGTCTCAGATAATACTGGAAGTTGTTTGTGTTGACATTATAAGCTAGTGTTTCTGAACTTCTCTTCCTATAAAATGAAAAAAAAGAAAAAAACGAGAAAAGACAGAAATACTCTAAGGTTATTATTGAGATAAAAGATAAATAAAAATTATTTGGTGCTAGGTAACAAGAAATTTTAAAATACTGTATAAGAACAATATGTACATTATAGACCAAGAAAGTATTTGCTGCAGCTATTCTTATTCTCTTCTGACATTTAACAGATTCATACAATATTCTACACAACTAGACTGAATGCCAAGCTATAACCAAAGCGTTCTTGTTTTCCTGAAAAATAGTTTGTAATTTAGAATACTTTTTCTCATAATCACTGCAGCTATTTGGCTTATACTTAATACTTTTAATTTTTACTTTGATAAGTAAATAATATGTATGCTATTACGACTGCCTTCAAGGAAAAGGGAAGACATTCCTATGTATGACCATGGATATTGCACAGAATTGAGCTTCTCTTTTGTTTGTGCATGTATAATTCAAAATACCACTGCATTTCATGTTCCCTAATTCTTCTAGCAATAATCTGTCCTTTTCATACTGCATCTAAGACTTGATTCATCAACTATGAGATCATTACTATTTGGGTGCCTGCATTCTAGAATATGAGTGATAGAATACAAAGACAATGAGTCTTGTGTTGAGAAACTTTTACAAGCACCAAGGAATGCATATAATATGAAAGAAGAGATGAGCTCATGCATAAAATGTATTAGTGTGAACTGAAGTATTGAAAATTGGTATGCCTTGATGTCAAATAAAGATCTTTATCTCCCTTGACTCTTTGAATGTAAAGACTGCAAGATTGAATGATGTGGTTACAGTCATCTGAAATCTAAATTTTTCAACGTTTAATACCTTTTGTCCAAAGTGACTACTATAATCAAAAGAAAACATAGAAGAATCAGTGAGTGCTTTTTAAAGACATATTTTTTATTGTTTTCAGTGAATTTTTTAAACTGCGTCTACATAATATGAGAACATCAGGATGAAAATTGAATTCAGCCAACCAGAAATTTCTGATTACATTATACCAAAAATACAGATGGAGGATAACAAAATATAAATCCTAAAGCTTCACAGAAAACTTTTATGTTTTATTTTTTTGTCCCTACCCTTTCTGCCTCCCTAGGCTCCCATTTAATACCACTCCACTGAATCTTTTTACTTTGTACCCTCTCTTTCTTTGGGATTTCAAAGATTTTGAGTGAGAGATTGCATTCCCATTTATCCTTGAGAAGCTTGACAAAATTCTTGCTCTGCTTTTGTTTACTCTTTTCAGGCTATCATTCTACTTCCCAAGGTTGGTTTCACTTCTGAAATGTCTTCTCATATCTTCCCAGTCATAAGAGACACCATTTTCCTCATCCAACTTTAGATTAAAAAAGGAAAACCACTTAATATAATTATTCAAACCAACCAGCACCCTTCTTTCAAGCAGGGAGATTTCATGACTCAACACGTGAGTCACCTAACTTGCCCCTGATTTTGGAATTCCTACAATTTCAGCTACTTCAACTGAATCATCTGATGTTGAGCTTTATTCTCAAGATCTCCTTTTCCTTGTTCCTTTCCTCTTGGCCCCTTTATTTGGCTTTTGATCCATTGCCTTATTTATTTATTTAATTCCTGCCTCCTGTGTGGTCCTTGTTTCCTCACTGGTCATCAAAATCTTTTGTTGATTGAATTGATTGATTTAAATTGTTCACATATTGATTGATTTCCTTTTTTGAGTAAGGCACTATGCCAGGTGCAATGAGGAATTTTTAAAAAAAGATCAAACATAGATGGCTCCAAGGATCTCACCATATAATAAAGATAAAGCTTATACACATAAAACTAAAATACAGAAAAGAATATAAGAACATACCATAAGAGAGATGCAGAAAATGTGAGTTCTGAAGTAAGAGGGATTACTGGGATAGGAGGAAGCTTAGGTCATAGAATGAGAAAAATTTTCCAAAGAAAAAGTGAAGATGGATAGGACTTGAAAACTCAAGATATGTGCAAGTTGGAGGTGGGCGGGTGAGCAGAGGAAAGGAGTTCAGAAAGGAAAGCATTCCAAGGAGGAAACGACATGAGTTGTATCAGGCACAGAAATCTAATATGAAATATTTGTGTTTGGATTAGAGCTCAGTCTGAATGAAAAGAAGACCAGTTAAAAAAAGAGTAGCCACCTCCATTTTATTTAAAACAATTTTGTTAAAGCCATTTTACTAGTTTAAAGAATTAATGAGATATTTATCCGCATAAGAGTCAGAGACTTTTGTCATGTGAAATAAATGATTAGTAAGAACAAGTATATGCCTAGCACTTTAGGATTTCTATTTTCTTAGTGAGGATGGTGGCAACATCATTTACTAAGAGTGAGGGGATAGATATAGTGTCAGGTGTTTGTGGAGAAGATCATTATCACTTAATTCTGCAATAATGACTCATCAGATGATAGCTATTACTATCATATATAACCTTGACCATTCATAATCAGACCATAGTTCTTACACAGTGTCTAATTCTTGTTACAGAGTGCGAATTTAGTTATTCTCAACAAATTCTTTTTCTTTTTTTAAGTAACTTATTTATTTATTTTATTTTTGGCTGTGTTGGGTCTTCGTTGCTGTGCGCGGGCTTTCTCTAGTTGCAGCAAGCGGGGGCTACTCTTCATTGCGGTGCGCAGGCTTCTCATTGCAGTGGCTTCTCTTGTTGCAGAGCACAGGCTCCATGTGCGTGGGCTTCAATAGTTGTGGCATGCTGGCTCAGTAGTTGTTGCTCTCGGGCTAGAGAGCAGGCTCAGTAGTTGTGGCACACGGGCTTAGTTGCTCTGTGGCATGTGGGATCGTCCCGGACCAGGGCTTGAACCCGTGTCCCCTGCATTGGCAGGCGGATTCTTTTTTTTTTTTTTAACTTTTAAAAAATTTATTTATTTATTTATTTTTGGCTGCATTGGGTTTTTGTTGCTGCGCATGGGCTTTCTCTAGTTGTGGCGACTGGGGGCTACTCTTCATTGCAGTGAGCGGGCTTCTCATTGTGGTGGCTTCTCTTGTTGTGGAGCACTGGCTCTAGGCTCACGGGCTTCAGTAGTTGTGGCACGCAGACTCAGTAGTTGTGGTGCACGGGCTTAGTTGCTCCGTGGCATGTGGGATCTTCCTGGACCAGGGCTTGGAACCATGTCCCCTGCATTGGCAGGCAGATTCTTAACCACTGCACCACCAGGGAAATCCTCAACAAATTATTTTACAAGTCTAGAATTAAAGAACTCTTTCAATTATTATTAAACATAATTTCCTTAACCAGATGGATTTTATTGGATTGATTATTAGATTTAAGGTTTTCATACTCAAAATTGCACAATATAAGCAACATTCCTTTGGAATTTTATCTAGGTTTATCTTTGCCCAGGTGTCCTGCCAGTTACTCTTTCTCATGTCTCAGTGACTCTGAGAAGTGTGTGTGTGTGTGTGTGTGTGTGTGTGTGTGTGATTTTTTTGTTGCCCTCTGTCTCTTTCCTTTTAAAAATTGACCATAACATCCTTGAAATGAAGGAGATCCTCTGCATTGCACAGAATGGTGATAAAGGAAACAGAAAAGGGATGTAAGGACTCAGTAAGAGATGAAAGGACTCTGATTCCCTGACAAGCATATTTGGAAGGAAGAAAAGCCCCAGGGCAGACTTATTAAAAAATAATTAAGCTGAAGTTTAATCCCTGAGGTCTGTAGAACGTTGGAAAGAGCAGAGATGCCACAAGCTGGCTGAGAAGAGGACCGGGAGCTCAGCAGGCAGTAGCCAAAGAATGGAGCCTTTCTAACGGCTGAGATGTGTATCACCTACATCAGCGCCTGTTCCAGGTCACCAGCTTTAACATCCACTGACGTCTGTGACTCTCTCTTCGGATTTTATGGGCTCTGAAATAATCATATGACATATATGACTTGTCAGAAAGAGTAAAAAGAAAAGGAAAATTTGCAAATCTATTATGTCATCTATCATCACTTTAGAAAAGAATTCGGTGTTCAAAAGTTATATGTTAGACACATTTGGGTGAAAGATAATTTCTACTTAAGTATACCATTTCTACTAGTTTGAGAGAGAGCAGCAATTCTTGGGAAAGAAAAATCTTTAGTTCTTAATCCTGTAACAGGTTAACAATGCATTCTATAAACTTGTAAGCTAAGATCTTATTTTTTCATGAAATAATGGCTTAGTATTAGCTTCATAATTGTAATTCAGAGTAAAATTTAACACTAAGGAGAAAAAATAAGCTTTGTCATCATAGGACTGAATTAGCCCTAACGGCCCCTCCAGCTACAAGTGTAGGACATATCTGAGTGCCTAATATTATTTTTTCATACAGTTCTTTTAAGAGGAGGAAAAACCATGCTTTAATGGTTATAGTAGCTATTTTTATGGTTTGCTAAATAATTAGTCTGATTCACAAATAGGACATATTCTGAAAAGTCAGTTTTCATTGCCCATGGTATTACTGCTGCATTTTATAACTGTTCACCATACCAAGTTTACAGACATTTGCTGGTGCAATGATGCGGCAAAAGCCAGGGCATAGATTTGGTGGAAAGAAATGTCAAGTAAGTAAGAGAAGTCAAGAGATGAGAGAGAACTCAAAGAAAATAATCCTAACAGATGAATAATACAAATTTATCCAGACAACTGGTGGGTCAAGCCAGGCGTATTACTGAACATTTCTTTCTGTTACACCTTATAGTCCTTTTTTATGTAGCTACTTTTCAGTATAGTTATATTCACTCATTCAGTAAGGATTTCCTAGACCCCTTCCTTGTGGCTGCAGCACAAAAATGGGAGACATGGTCAGATAAAGAGATAACTACAATAAAATGTAGAAACACAGTGTTCCATTTCAGTACATTTCAGCTCTGATCATTGATAGGGCATGAACTCAGCTAGCCTTGGTGTGTCCCATAATCTTGTCTGGAAATGGGGATAATGACATAAACTTGGCCCATGTCATTCAGCCCAACTGTATAACTTGTAAGTCTTCAAGCATAATAGTAGGAGGTAGTGTATGGCTTGATGTTGAGTTATCTATAATATAGCCAAAACATACACGGAGAAAGGCAGAATTAACTTGACCTGATGCACCAATGCAATCCAGAAGAGCAAAAGAGCCATGGCAGAAAGAATGCTGCTCAGGGGCACATGGGCAAAGCTAGAAGCACTGAAATGTGCGCGGCTTGTTTGTGGGACCTTTTGATTTGCTGCGGTCGCTGCCTCCTCCTCCTCCTACCCCTTCCTCTTTGTGTTTCCTGCCCTTCACTATGTAAACTCACCCGATCTTGTTAAGGGGTAGGTAGGATAAACTTGCCTCAATTGACCTTTGTTCTAGATTGCTTCCAGCTGATCGCCTATGTGACCTGACTGTTGTAAGTTCTCAGGAAAGGAAGCTCAGTTTGCACAGCGTAAGGATGAATCACCTAGCCGCTAAGGTTTGGCCTCATGGAGTCTGAGATGTACTGTTTTTAACTAACTTTAATCAATCAGTTGGTTCACACAACTCACAACCTGTTGATACTCTAGAAGTTCAAGACAATATACCTTTCTTCAACCTCGCCCTCAATGAACCTAAAATCTCTTGCCTAAAGTTCCACAAACTTTTCCTCCCTCCCTCCCACTACTTTCTTATACGTGCCTCCTCCACAGCTTCCTGCATTCCTACTGCTTCCCTTCTCATCCTGACCTATGATGGGTATTCCTGCCTCCCCATGTTTGTTTAAAAAATGAGGCATGACTCAGCAAACCTTGCAGATCCTCCCACACCAAGGTGAAGCCTACCTCATCAGGGAAGTCCACTCTGATGATCCCTAGACCTATTACTCTCTTCCACAGCTTACTGGTTAGGGAGGATGGGCTCCATCTGGTTTCAGACCTTGACTTGGACTCTATACGTCCTTGGGAAGGTTGCCAACCAGCCTGTCTCCATTTCCTCATCTGTAAAATAAAGATATTTTCACTTACCTTATGACTTTGTTGTAAGCATTAAATAAGATAAATCAAGTAAAGTGCCAGGAGTCATGCCCAGCATACTGAGTGCATGATAACTATTCTCTTTTATTAGCAGAAATAACAATGACAACAGTCACGATTAATTAAGCACTTACTATCTGCCAGATGCTGTGTCCTGCATAACCTTGCAAGGCAGATATTATTATGATCAGTTTACTCGTGAGGAAAATAAAGACGTAAATGGTTAGGAAATGTACCAAAGGCCACACACTGAGTAATAGATAGAGCGAAGACTTGAAGATAGTTCAGCCTAATTTCAAAGCTGATGCCTTTTGTTTGCTTGTTTCTAATTTCAGCATATTCCCCTCAGTTGTTAAAGTAAAAGAGGAGGAAAATACATTTATAGAATGCTTTACTGTAAGCAGGCCCTAACCTGGTCTCATTTTTTTCCAATTAACTGGGTGCTTCTACATGTAATCCAGATGGCAGCTGAGGGTTCTCTACCCTTTGAGAAATGAATCAAATTTTCTAGAGCTCTTTATTCTGCACTTTACAAGAAGGCTAGTCTTGCACCAGGTCTGTTTTTTTCTCCTGGAAAGTTCTGGCTTGGAGCTCCAATGCCATGTCTTGGCTTCAACTTCTGGCTCCTGCTGAAACTTTCAACCTCATTCTTCTCTCTCCATGTGCACCTATAAATTCTGTTCCATATTCACTTACACATGGCACTCCTTGGTTTCCTCCTAAAGCAACTACATAAGAAGACTGTACTTCAGATTTGGAGCAGTAGAGGATATTTAAATTACAGAAGCACAAACCGCTTAACAATAAATGTTCAATTTCCTTGGTCTTAAAACACCATTAGACTCCCTTCCACTAGGAACCACTCACTTTCCCATTTTCTCCCTAAGGTCCATGATCTTGCCATGTGGTTTAACTCCCTTTCTTCCCCTCAGAACTCTCTTAATATCCCCCTTTTGGTGGAATACTCTTTAAATTTTCAGTCCTTTTATCCCTAAGAGACTTACAGACAGATTTATTGTCCCACTGATATAAATTTTGCCATCACCTTCACTGCCACTCCAAAAGAGAGATGTTACTCTAGTCCATTTGGATTTCATATGTCAGTGTTTTCCCACTATTCAGTAGATACTTAAATTACTGTCAGTTCACACTTTTCACCTGTAGATGTAGCATATGCCCACTTCAGTCTTAAACTCTGAGAGAAAGAGCCTTGTCATACTCCTCTCTCTTTCCCTTACAGTATATGGAGTATAGTCTTGCAGATTAAAGATGACGATAATGTTGTATTGGCTAATCTATTAGATATGACTAAAGTATGTTGTAGAATCATAGGGAAAAAAATCTCTCTCTCTCTGAAACTCTTTTCATGGATCAGAAACTTCATCAAAGCTGGATGTGACCAGTGATGCACTATTAAGAACAGACTAACGAAAAAGAAAATTAGGGCTTCCCTGGAGGCGCAGTGGTTGAGAGTCTGCCTGCCAATGCAGGGGACACGGGTTCGAGCCCTGGTCTGGGAAGATCCCACATGCCACGGAGCAACTGGGCCCGTGAGCCACAACTACTGAGCCTGCGCGTCTGGAGCCTGTGCCTCGCAACAAGAGAGGCCACGATAGTGACAGGCCCGCGCACCGCGATGAAGAGTGGCCCCCGCTCGCCGCAACTAGAGAAAGCCCTGGCACAGAAACGAAGACCCAACACAGCCAAAAATAAATTAATTAATTAATTTTAAAAAACAAACAAAAAGAAAATTAAAATGAGAAAGAAAGAGAAAAACAATAGAGATGGTGGGGAAAAAGAGATAGGTAAGGAGTAGAGAAAGAAAAGGAATGAGATGGAGGTGGCAGTTCAAACCTGTTAGTTTCCTATCCAACAACCAGTACACTCTCCCTTTTTAACAAGACTCTAAGTTTGTACAAGAATGCAGCTCATAAAAATCTGGAGATAGGGACTTCCCTAGTGGCACAGTGGTTAAGAGTCTGCCTGCCAATGCAGGGGGCACAGGTTCGATCCCTGGTCTAGGAAGATCCCACATGCCACGGAGCAACTAAGCCTGTGCGCCACAACTACTGAGCCTGCACTCTAGAGCCCACAAGCCACAACTACTGAGCCCTCGTGCCACAACTACTGAAGCCCGCATGCCTAGAGCCTGTGCTCTGCAACAAGAGAAACCAGGGCAATGAGAAGCACACGCACCGCAACAAAGAGTAGACCCCACTCTCTGCAACTAGAGAAAGACCACGTGCAGCAACGAAGACCCAACACAGCCAAAAATAAGTAAATAAATAATTTTTTTTAAATCTGGGGATAATTCCTGATTATTTTAAACCCATTGTTGTAATCTCATTGCCTTTGCCAATTAAATATTTAGGCAGCCACCTTTGATGCCTTTCTAGTCAGCAAAATGTGAGAAGAATTATCCTGGGGATAAAGCTTGGAAAGGTTTCATCACACTTTAATAAAATAAAGAAGCACAAGGAAATGTTCAGATGTTGTTATATCTAGACGATATAGTTGGACTGAGACAGCCATCTATTTAGTGACCAGTAGGGGATCCAATTTGAGAACAGTGGAGTGAAAGATGAAAAGAAAATAGGTTCTCGAATCCATCACAGAACAACCAAACAGATCAGCCTTGGAACTACTGTATTTTCTAATTTCTGATTATTTAAGGCAATTGTGTCAGGTTTCTGTTACTTAAGTAAAAGTAGGTTAACTGAAACATAGGGGTTTTAAGCAAGGTAAATGTACAGTCACATCTCCATTTTAATGCAGTTAAGTTGGCTGAACTGTCTAGAATTCATCTGTCAGAGGAGGCAAGAAGATCAGTTAAGAAATATGCCCATTTAGTGAAGAAAAATCAGTGAGGGTGAACTTGAAAGTTCAGTGGGGGTACAAAGAAGGAAATGACTACAAGTGATATTGGAGAAGAGAAATACATAGGACTTTGACAACTGGTTAAACATGAGAAAGCAAGCAAGAGAGAGGAGACAGGATAAGTTAGAATTTCTGAAAATGGAGTGCTCAAATAAGGAAGTCAAAAAGAAACTTATTTACAGGGTCAAAAGATTTGTTTCAGACATAGGGTAGAGATACTGTCATGGCATTTGAGTGGAGAAATCCATCAGGCAGCTGGAAATACTAAAATGGAGATTCCAAGAGGGATCAGAACTGATGTTGACGTTCACACAGTGGTGATAGTTAAGACAAAACTGTGGAATGTGGCTAACCATACAAAAGGTAGGGAGTGGGGACAGGGAGAAGTGGATATAAGAGAGGAGAGAGAGGATCTGGAGAACCACTTATGTTTAAGAGAAAGTACAAGGGAAAAAAACATCAGTTAAAGATGTGGAAAAAGAGGGAAACTAGGATATAAAAATGTAATGGAAAGTGAGGGAAGAGAGATTTTCATGCAGGAGAGGAAGGATAAAAGGACAGACACTCCTGGAAGGTAAAGGAGATCAACATTGTAAAGATAGCAAAGGATTCTGGGATTAGGAGCTGTTGGTTCATCAGTGAATGTGGTTTAAGTGACGTGATAAGAGGTGAAAAGCAAATTCCAAGGAGCAAGAGGTATAGAAATGGAAAACAAATTCTATTTTGGGAGGTTTGAATTTTAAAAGGAGAAATATGTAAGAATCAAGGTAGAAGAAAAGTTTATGTATAAAGAGAATCTGAACATTTTGGAAGGCAAGGGTAGTCAGTAGAGAGGGAAAGATGAGAGATAACTGCTTACTCTATTCCAACTAAGGTTATAATGCTATTTGTCTCTGAAACAATTTACTTAAAAGTTATATGTGTGTGAATGTGTATTTATATGTATATGTATATATGTGTGTGTGTGTATATATATATATAATGTACACATTCTAACACACACACACACACACACACACACACACACACACAAGCAATTTATTACAGAACAGTGGTAAACACAGATCTTTCCAGCTCTGAGAGCTATTGTAGATTCCCAGCCAATGAGTTTTAGTATATCAAAACCTAAGCTGTCTTAGCCACCACACCATACTGAATTGTGTTTTTTGTCTTCCACAACCTCCCTCCCTGACATTTATTTTATATTACAGAGGACACCAAATGGCTGGCCCATAGTTTTGACTGATAATGTCTGACCAAAGGTGCCAGGGCTAGAACCACCACCACAAAACAAAGGAAAGCATATTGGACGTAGTAAACATAAACGTTTTGCAACAGTTCCAGGTGCCATCAAGGAAATGATTAAGTTGGCAGAGGGTAATAATCAGCAGACACATCTGCACTGGGGGCAGGCCACTGACAAGAAAAGCTTCATAAACTTCATTGCAGCCTGAGAGCATTGGCCACCAAGTATGTGAATTGTAGCTGGAAGAAAATGTGGCTGAAGGCCATTTATAACTTCAAGGAATTTGAAGAAAACAGAAGATATTCTTCCAAAGGACGATTCTGGGAACAACTTTCAAAGACAAAATATGACAGATACTTCATGTAGCACTGATTCAGTTGTACCCCCATTTCCAGGAATGTATATTTCAGGCTAATAGAGGTATGTGTAGGATGCAACAAGAGCCCAGAGGAAGATATATGTACAAGCAAAAGAATTCGCATTGGAAAGGACAGATCATTCCTCCTAATTTTCCACATGTGTTAAATTGATAACAATACAGAGAAGTTTTCAGATGGGGAAGAGGTGAACCAAGATGATAGAAGTTGAGACCATCTGTTAGACTTGGGTACAGGGAGGACTAGGTAGAGATTTGGAAATAATAGAAAAAGTTTGGAGCAGCATTCTGACAAATGCAATAAGACTTCTGCTTAAACACTGTGAACTGTACACAGGAAATTCCCATCCTGAACCCACACCAAATGACAATAAAGGAATGAAAAAAAGCAGTAACCTACCAGAGTAAGCTAAATAGAGAGGATAAAGAGGAGACCAGAGATTTTAGCAAAAATTTGAAAGCTAGTAAGCAGATGAGTGGATGGTAACTGACTTAAAAATCTTGAGAAAATTGAAGCATAAACTTGTAATGGTAGAAATAAGAGATGCCATGTTGTTTCACTACAGTAAGTCTCAGGAATATGAAATACAAGGTACTTTTGAGGGCTGAGATGTGAGATGAGGTTAAAAAAGAAATATTTGCTGAAAGTCTTTTTTGAAGAAATTGGCCATTCAGATCCCCTCTGCCACAGGGTGCAACAAGGTGACCCTCCTTTTCAACCCAGCAGAGCGTTTCTAGGGATGATGGCAATGATGGAAGCTTCCTATAGCATCAGAGGCAACAAGGTTCTGGGTCAGCTGGAGCAGCAATGCCCTTCCAAGACTAATTCTGCAATGTGGCTCTGGAAGATGTTCCTGAAAATTCAGCCTTAAAAACTTTATCCATCGAACCTTTGAACTATCTGATATCTCTCAATAAATTCCTTCCTGGTTAAACTAGCTCAAGTGTGAGTATCTGCTAAAGCTTAAACTATGCCTACCCTATGATTCAGCAATCTCACTCTTAGATGAATACACAACAGAAGGATTGCATATATATCTAACAGAAGACTTGTAAAAATATTTATAGCAGCTCTATTCATAATAACCAAAAACCAAAATGCCCATCAAAAATAGAATGAATAAATTCTAACATATTCATATAGTGGAATAGCACATATCAATTTAAAAAAAGAACAAACTACTGCCACACATAACAACATGGAAGTATCTCATTGACAGTGTTGAGCAAAAGAAACCGGGGACAGAAGAGTACTTACCATGTGATTCCATGTGTATGAAAGTTTAGGAATAGGTAAAATTGAAACTAATCTCTGGTGATAAAAGTAAGAATAGTGGGGCTTCCCTGGTGGCGCAGTGGTTAAGAATCCACCTGCCAATGCAGGGGACATGGGTTGGAGCCCTGGTCCGGGAAGATCCCACATGCCGCGGAGCAACTAAGCCCGTGCGCCACAACTACTGAGCCTGTGCTCTAGAGCCTGTGAGCCACAAATGTTGAAGCCTCAGCACCCTAGAGCCCGTGCTCTGCAACAAGAGAAGCCACCGCAATGAGAAGCTCGTGCACCGCAACAAAGAGTAGCCCCCACTCGCCGCAACTAGAGAAAGCCGGCGCACAGCAACGAAGACCCAATGCAGCCAAAAATAAATAAATAAAATAAATAAATGTATAAAAAAATAAAAAATAAAGTGAGATTTATTAAAAAAAAAAAAAAAAGGTAAGAATAGTGGATACCTCAACAGAGAAGTATGTAATGAGAAGGGGCACTGAATAGGCTTCTGGGCTTCTAAAAATATTCTAGTCTTGATTGGGGTGCTGGATATGGAGTGTATACATATGTAAAACCTCATTGGGGTATATTTATATTATACTTCAATGTAGCAAGAAAGAAAGGAAAATAGGCAGGGAGAGAGGGAGGGAGGGAAGGAAGGAAGGAAGGAAGAAAGAGAGAAAGACTAGCTAGAGTGGATTCTGTGGCTGGCAACCAGAAATCCTGACTAGAGCAAGAGTAAATAAGAAATGAATAACAGTCTAATGTATGATTAGATAGCAAGAATATATAGTGGGCTTAAATCTGTACTTTTTCCAGCAACATCCATCAGCTCTGGAGTATAATTAGAGGAAGAGGACTAACACTGAGTGCCTATAGCATGTATTACATGAGGGCACTTTTCATGTGCCTTCTCATTTAAACCACATAATCACTCTGAGGGAGGTATTACTATCTTTATGTTTAGAGCAGGTGATAGATTCAGAAAAGTTAAATCATTTGAGAGTAAAGAGCTAGTTAGTAGTAGAGTGGAAATTTGATTCAAGCCTACCTGACTTCAGTAACCATTTGCTTTCTGTGACACTCTGCTTGGAAGAGTAAGAAGCCTGGGCTTGGAAACTAGAAAAGCAGTTATAAAGGAAGGTCAAGGGTCATAGTAATCTAAGGGCAAACTCTTCACTGGATACAGTCTAGGTAAAAGTGAAAACGTCATCAGGAGATAAATCAGAAAATAAAATCATGTTAAAGGACCAAAGACCACACTTAGTATGAAAAGTCGATGTAGTATGAGAGGAGAGAAGTTAGGGTGAAAGCTTAGAATCTTAGAGATGGAAAAATCAAGAGTAATGAAAATGTTCAACTGGTGGAGAACAGTTGAATATATGAGTACTCAAGATATATGGAATTTTGCAAGCTTTTAAAAGCAGATGTTGGAAATGTAGCACAGGCCTACCCTCAGTCACAGTTTGTTGGCAATAAATCAAGAGAAATATGCCAGAAATTACGGAGTGTCTTATAGCTTCATGGAAATAAGGAACAGGCCTGGTTCAGTGAACTCGTGGTTCACATGCAAAGAAAAAATATGAAAGGTAAAGGATAGCTTACAAATGATATGTACAAGTAGGTCTGTCTTTCAAATTAATTTTTTTTTACATTTTATTTTGTAGACCCATATACCTATATGATTTATGTATTTCATTTTGTTTTGTTTTAGTTCTTCCATAATGAACACTTCCCACAAATGCAGTGTTTGGGAAATGTCTGGTCATTGTTCTGGCTTGGCAAATACTGGCTGTTTAATTCTTTCTAGCTGTATAACTACAAATGGAAATGAAGCTGAAATTTTAGAAGCTGATAAAAACTTATTCTGAATTTTCCTCTCTCAATATCTTCATCATCTTTCTCTCTCTTCCTACTATTTCCTTTTTATATAAATTATGAGGGAAAAAGGGAAAAGGGAGAATGGGAAATTCCTTTGCGATGAAGGTAACACAGTTAGGAAAGGGGCATGTTGACTACTTACTACTGTTGGTGCGTCGTCATTTTAGGTTTAAGTCATTCCTAAGTTAGAGTCAGTGTATAGCATATTCATAACTGCTTTCATTTTAGGTTAGTCAAAGTGCCAATAAGCTGAACTTTTGTATACTGCCTTGGGTGCTTCCCAGCCTCTTGTAATTAATTCTGTCTAAAAGGTGTAATGAATGATCTCAAGCCTATAGGTCATGAAGGGGTCACTATTTGAGACTACAGACCATGTCGGGAAACCAAGTTATCTGGTGAGAATCCATCAAAATTGCTGGAGTAAAATTATTGTTTTTTCCTGTATTTGAAATAAATTTTCTTCTCTCTGTGTATTTTAATATCTTCCATGAAAAAAAAGGGTTGCTCCATACCACACCTCTATATTCACATACTTTTTATGTTGAGGTTTGTTTCTATGGTCATCACAGTAAGATTTTGATTTTTCTTATTCCTGACTGTCTTCAGGAAGGAAACAGAAAATATAATGATTAAGGAATCAAGCAAATATGTTTTGTTTTTGCTCTTGTGTTCTAAGTAAAGCACAGGGAAACACCCTTGTAAATGGAGCCCACATACTTTGTCAACTGGACCCTCCACGACTTCGTAAGTGCACATCTTTGAGAATGACTTACATCTTCAGGCAGAGAATTCCTGCTAGAAGTCCAATATTTTGAAGGCATCTCCATCAACTAGAAACATCCGGAGATATAGAAATTACTCGAGTGCCACGTTGTGGTGAATTCAAAAAAAAGATGCTAACCTCTGATAACCTCTGCCTCTTCCTATAAATAAGCAAATAAAAAGGGACCCCCTTTATCAGATCAACTGGTTTCTGACACTTAACATATATTTGTGGATATAAAATAAAGTGATTAAATGTGAGTTTTTTGCAAATGCTCAAGAGCTATTATTAAAAGCTACGTGAGAATTGTATCATCCAGTAGACACCTAGGACCCTATACAGGCTTCACTGATGGGCACTGATGGATATGAGAAGAAACATTTAGCTGTTTGACTTTTCGTTACAACTGACCAGCAAATTTCTCCAATTAGTCATTTCAGTGATACGATATTCTGTATCAAGTTTCCCCCCACCCTTGAAAACTGATAAAAGGTATTTGCCTTTTCTAATCCAAGTCGTAGAAGGTGAAGACAGGAAAAACCCAGGGGAGTAATTAAATCGACCATCTTTGAGTTGGCAGTTCTATAAACTGCTGGAGGCAACTTAGGGTCATTACTAGTAGCTGGGTTAGTTCCACACCTGAAAGGATTTATTTCCAGGGCCTATGGAAAGAGAACCACGAGGAGTGCTGGCAGTCTCCAAGGGCAACAGTACAGAGAGCAATGCCCCGGTTGGGTCATCCCAGCCAGAACTAGCTCAGCTGTAGAGGCTATGTGTTGGGAGATGCCCCTTTAACTGCCCAAGTTCACTGCTTCTTGTCGAATTCATATTAAAACTTCAGATCTTTCAGAAAGACACCTTCAGCTTGGAGAAAAGAAGATTCTGATATATTTTAATACTAGCACTTATTCAGATTCCTTGAGGGCAGAAATTTTGTCTCATTTATTTTATATCCTTAGTACCCACCACAGGGTCTAGCACAAAAAAGGTGCTTGATCATCTTTTGTGGATAGAATTGTTGATAGCTACTAAAGGCATTTTACCAGATTCCTTAATATGATATTCTGGCCAATACCACTGTCCCATTTTTTTACTGAGTTAGATATTAATGCATATATGGTTTAGAAAAAATATAATAAACTTTATTTATAGAATTGTCTCTATTGGACCAATGTCACCTGGAAAAATGGCAGTTCCATGTGGTTCAACTTCATAACTTAATTTGGTTTTATAGCATTTATATTTTTCAAGGCATGCTCTTAGTAGGAAAAAATTCTCCACTACCTCTTAGAGTCTCCAGCTGAGCCTAAGAAATAAACTGACAGAAAAGAGATTAAAAGGAGAAAAGCATACAAATTTTACTAAATTTTTACATGTACATGGGAAACTTCACAAGAGAATAAAACCAGAGGAAGTAACCAGAGCAGGAAGTTTTTATACACCTTAGACAAAGAAATGATCAATTTGTGCAGAAATTGCAAGACAGGTTTGGGCTAGGGGTAGCAAATGATGAAGTAACTAGGAAGATAAGGGTTAGTTAACAAGATTTGTTTGTACAGATTTTTCAGCCCCCAATTCCCCAACTCTAGTGATAAGAATGTCTTCTTTCCTCCTGGTACAGGGAGGATACCTTTCATTTGAGAGTTTTTTCTCCTGCTTTCAGGAAGAAAAAGGAAGGTCAGAGTGTCTTTCTTACACCTGCTGTTTCTTAAGTGCCTTTATTTCAAAATAATCACTACGCCAAAGGAAACATATTCTGTTTTCCTTCACCATGTATAGTGTTACTGTGAGGTAGGTTAAGACAGGAGCATGCGCATTTTCCAGATGAGGCCCAGAGTGGTTAAGTGCCTTCCCAAGGTTTCCCAACATTGCAGACAGGGCTGAGGTTAAAATCAGCTCTTTTGCCTCAGCTCATTCCACCATCCTTGCCAACAGTACTGAAAGTAAAATATGTATGTATATATATATATATATATATCTTTCCTCCTTTTCATATATGTTCCCCTAAAGAGCATTAGATTCTGTGTGTTCATCAAGTTAGAAAGGATACCTGTCACTTTAAGAGCTGATGGACCAAGATGCAGTTTGAACACTGAATATGCATACTTAAATACAGAGCAATAGGGAATGAAGCATTATAACCAAAACGTTATTCAAACCATTTAACAGGCTAAAAGTCCTAAATCCCAACAAGCCCTAAATCACCCCTACCAAAAGTTGGAATCATTTTTAAAGAGGTTACCAAGACATGTTTTGTTATTATCCATCCATACACTTGTTAGGTTTCAAAATGAAACCTTATAAAAGATTTTCTACCCCTATCCTCTGGGAAATTTTCAACTGCCCAATTTTATTTTTTGCCCATAGCCAAAACTAGAGTTAATTTACATAAAATATTCTTCCAAGCTGTAAACCATTTAAGCATTTTTTTCCCCAGAAGTAATCTTGCTATTACTGTTTTCTGTTAAAAAAAATTATATGTATTTATATATATATATATATATATATATATATATATACATACACACATATATATATATTCATATGAAGCAATCTCAACGACATCTGGGTTTTTTTAAGAAGAAATTTAGTTCTTGAATAAGGATAAGTACTATTTTCATCTAAAAATCTGATTAAAGCTCATCAAAGTCTGACATAGTGAAAAACAAAACCTAAATAAATTTTTTTGGTATCAAAAATTCAGATAAACCTGGAACTAATGAGTATTTTTTTCATATTTTACTTAAATTCTGAGCTATTCTTACCCCCCAAAGGTTTAAATTAATAATTACTCAAATTAAATTCCCCAAAACCTCAAGTTTATTTATTTTTTTTTAAAGGATATCTAGTATAAACCAATAAGGTATTTTTGGTTTTATTTATTTATTTATTTATTCATTCTTGGCTGTGTTGGGTCTTCGTTTCTGTGCGAGGGCTTTCTCTAGTTGTGGCCAGTGGGGGCCACTCTTCATCGCGGTGCGCGGGCCTCTCACTATCGCGGCCTCTCTTGTTGCGGAGCACAGGCTCCAGACGCGCAGGCTCAGTAATTGTGGCTCACGGGCCTAGTTGCTCCGCGGCATGTGGGATCTTCCCAGACCAGGGCTCGAACCCGTGTGCCCTGCATTGGCAGGCAGATTCTCAACCACTGCGCCACCAGGGAACCCCTGAAGTTCATATTTTAACTAATGTCCAAATACTGTCAAATTCTAGATTGACTAAAGTTTTCACAATTGACTTGTCCCATTCCCATGGGTATTAGAAATCAAGTTTTCATATTGTATTTTTAGGAGCAAATGTGAAATAGATATAATAGTTCCTAAAAATACCCTAAAGCTCATTATAGTTTTCTCCCGCAAAGTCTAAAAGTACAGTGTGTCTTCTGTGAAGGCTATCTCTGCTGGGCAATACCATTTCCAGAAGACAATACTAGAGGTGACTCTCCTGGGTCTGTGAGTGGAAGAGCAAGGCAGGGGAGAAACAAGAAGGTCTGAGCCATCTGGAGGCTTGATTCAATGGACATACTTGCGTAAAAGATTTGATTCAGAGCAAGCGCTTGGAAGAGATTTTAGCTCTGAAAGAACAGCAGCTGAGGAAGAGAAGATGAGATTTGAGAAAGCAGAGGGGTTGCTGTCTGGGCAAATGGATAGGTAGCCAAACAGTGAACCACTTCTGTGCACTGCGACAGTACGCTGAAGTTCAACCACCCTCCTGGGATCTGCCTTGTTGCCGCAAAAGGAACTGTTTTCCCCAGTTAAAAAACAAAAAAAACCCCACCAGTGTTCCAAATAACATGTGCTTCACAGTTCACTCAGCCTGTTATACGAGGAAATCTTGCTGTTTAGGCACTGCCAGGAGTGGACCCATTTACATACAATCCACATGGCATCACCAAATTTTCAGAATTACCCCAGATGGTACAACACACGATTAACTATGTGCACGTGGGAAAAAACTTGTAACTGTCACTCAGTCTCCCTGCCCCTTTGTGATGCATGGCACTGCGGGGTTAACATGACATCCTAATTGGGGGTTCCAGGGAGGACTTAAATTTCTCTTCCATTGTATCCCTATTCCTTAAGGGTCATCCTGCCTTCAGACAAGCTCATCCATCCACCACCTCCTTTAAGCAAAAATATACTACCTCCTAAGTATAGGATATCTTACAGTAACTCATCTTGTGCGTATGTCTTCGTGTGTGTGTGTGTGTGTGTGTGTTTCATTCATCAACAAATATTTACTGAGTATCTCATAAATACGCTAGACCCACTCCAGGCAATGGAGATACAAAAGTAAAAAAGAAAGGCAAGGTCCCTTCTCCCGTAGAGCTTATATTCTAGTAGAAGAAGACAGATAATAAGCAAGGGAAAAAATAAGCAAGGTAGTTTCAGAGACAGTAATTAAGTCATTTCATTTACAATGAGCTATGATTTCTCAGCAATCATTTTACATACTAAGAAATAAATTTAACCCATAAATTGTTTTTGTATGTAATGAAAATACGAAATACGAAGGCTGACCTGTTCCAGTGTTTAGACACTCAGTTAAATTTTTTCTTTTCCATTTTGCAGTTTCCTTTTCATATTTTGGGGGCATTAGTTGCCTTTTCTAGTCACAAACATTTTTGTAGGCTCTTAAAAAGAGCCTAGAGCCTTGGCACTGTGTTCATAAACCCTGACGAATAAGTGGACTCTCCTTGTAGACTATATAGAGGTCGGTATTTCATGCCGAGGTGATGGGAAGATTTACTACATACCAGGGGAGCTCAACCTTCTTCTGCCCCAACACACGAGGATGCACACTCCCGTTAGTCACAGGGTTCAACTCAGAGGGTATTTCTAACTCAGGGGCTTATCAGAAACTTCAGGACGTTGGAGATTAGTAAATCAAAGAGAAGCATACATATGGAAAGCCTCTAGCGGGATGTATTTCCACTTTGAAAATTACTGCAGTATACATCTATAGTAACTTTTGTTAAAGTACTTTTTTGCTTGCATGTTAATCAGTGTTGAAAAGTTAAACAGTAGCATCCCAAGCTGTTGCTCCAGGAAGGGAGGACAGTTAATGATGTTGCACAGGAAACATCATGGCTGTCATGGGATCACCAATGGGGGAATTTATTTTCAGTTTTTCCCCTAATCAGGAAGTTTATGCTTCTCAAAAAAAAAAAAAAAAAAAAAAAGTAGTTTTAACTCATTGCTTATCAAAAGAGCACACAGAAAGCAAAGAGGGCAGATCCCAGGAAGAAACACAGAAAGCTTAAAAGGCCACCGGTTAGTCCAGGAAGACAGTTCAGCTTTTCACTTCTACAATCAGGCTTGTGAGTCATATCCTATCTGTGAGACCCTGGACAAGTTAGTCAGCATTTCCGAGCCTCAGTTTGCATATCCGTAAAATGGGATAATTATTATCCCTACTTCATGGAGTTGTGATCATTAAGTGAAGTGATCCAGGTTTGCACCAGCAGCTCAGTAAATGTTAGCTGTTAGCAGAGAGAGTGGCTGCACTGAGCAGAAATTGAAGTTTTTGGAGGACTAAAGAACAAAGTAGGTAGGTGGTATTTTGCAGAATTTTTTAGAAATTCCCATGTCAAAATTTGGTATATGGGGGAAATTGTGACTAATCATATCAGGCTGATAATTTTTTTTCATAATCAGTAGTTAGAATTATAAAAAGAGAAAGCAAACTTCCAAATGCACTACATCATTTCAGAATAGCTTTGAACAACACTTATGTTAGAAGCTCAGAAGTGGCCTAAGTTTGAGAAAAACAGGAAAAAGTAGAGTCTAGTTTCTTTTACATCAGTGCTTTATAGAGGAGAAACTGAAATCCAACCACCATGGTGTCAGAAACCCCATGTATATACGTTAATTAATAAAATTATAACGTGGAAGTAGTTCTCGTTCATTCTCAACTAATTCTTATGATGTATTCTTAAAGTTTTGATTGAAAGATTCCTTCAGGTTATTGGAATTGATAGAAACATGGCCTGAATAAAGTCTTCCTGGTGCCCAGATGGCTCTGGCATCAACCAGGCACATTTTTATCTGACCATACTGCAATTGTGTTATACCTCTACATTTGTCATCGGTTTCGTTTGTTCATCTGTTCATTTTATGACGAGAAACTGACATTTAGTAAAAGACCATCATTAATCATCAACTTAGCAGAGCCATGCTAGAACCCTGGACTCTTGATGGCTCCTAAGGACTCAACCCACCTTCCCTGACTGACTCTAGGATAGGGAAGCAATCCTGACCACGTCAATGATGGATTTTCCTGTGGACATGCCTGACCCCAGGACCATCCGTCAGGCTACAACACAGCTTCAAGCTACATGGGAATATCATGATTCTTGGGAAACAGACTGCAGAACATCATAAACCAAACCTGCTTGAAAATAGGGCTGTGTGCTTTCAGAAAGGTTCTGGGAAGCTGGCCAGACATTCATGTACATTTTTTTATGTGTTAGCTGTGGCACGGGTATTTTGAGAAGCACTTTGGGAAGTCACAGCAGGAACCTGGCTTTTGTGTTTTGAAAGTGCCAGCTTTATTGCAGCTCAAACAGAATAAATAAAAGGGAAACAGCATCATTACCTGGCAGGTTTTTCAGTGCGGTTTCAGCAGGGATTCTCGCTTTTCTAGCTTTAACATGCTTGCCTCCCCAGCTTTATGAAAAAAGAATGCTATCTGGGAAGAACCTGAACCAAATATGAAACACGGTTTCAACAATTTCATACCATTTTTACCAGGAAGTGCTTTCACTGGAACATTTTGGTTTACTGAGAACATATGTACCTCTTCTTTTGAGAGACAGAACATTCTTTTATTTGATGACCTTAAGAGCCTTTTTACCTTCAACTGGACAGAGGGAGGAGAGAAATGGAACTCCAGTGGAAAAGTAATTGTCCATCTCTGTCATGCGCTTTCTTGCTGAGCTACATAATGGTTCATAAGCTCTTAACTGAAACTTATAAAAGCGTTCCCAATTGTTAGTTCAAGGTCTGTAGCCTGCTTAGAAATTGTTGAAATGTACAAAATAAATGAAAAAAAAAAAAAGCATCAGGGAAAGAAATTCTAGGTCATGCTTTTAAGAGCTGCTTGACCAAAAAAAAAAAAAACAGTTTCTTTCAGAGGATGGGAACAATTTCAGTGTTCAGTTTTGTATGCCATTGGTTTTGTTTGGGCACAATATATGCACCTCTGGTGCAGATGACTCAGTGATTGAAGAGGGTTTAATTTAGGTCCTATGAAATGCAGGTACATTGAATGGTGTGGAATCCTGCCTAATACCAGTAATCCTAGATTTGTGTAGTTTAATGGTAGTTAAACCTCCATTGCCCTGTGTCTTGTAACAGTGGTTAGAAAGAAGAATTTTGAGTTGAGGTAAGAGACAGGAGATGAAGTGATAGCACAGCAAGAGTATATTAAATTTTCAAGACAGTCCTAAAATTTCTGCAAGAAACCTGAGGAAAAAGATTGCAGTGCCCATAGGAAATGACACACATGAGTGAACTGATGGTGCCAAGTCAGGATATTTTGCTGTGTCACGGCACAGAGTCATCATCTGCATTGGGTAGAATGCACTGTGGTTTTCCCATTAAGCAATGCAGAGCCTAAGGTTTCCCAAAATAAAACATTCCTGTCACTCTGCATCTCTTCCCTTCCTTCCCTCTGATCACCCAGCTCTGATTCATTTCTAGTCAGCTCTCAGATCTTACTCAAACATCACTTCCTCAGAGAAGCCTTCCCTGATTTGGTCTCCATGGAGTTGAATGTCTCTGTAATATACTCTCTAGCCCCATGTAGTCCACGCCATAGTTGATTTTGTATTTGCATGAGTATGGGGTTCGTGGCTGTCTCCCATTGTCTCCTTAGAGCTTAGCCCAGGGTCCGGCTTGGTAGCAGGTCTTCAAGAGATGTTGATTAATGAATGAGTAAGTGTAGGGATGAATAAACAAGTAAATTGAAGGAAGGCTAGAATAGAGGCAGAGGAGTGAATGTATCTCCTTCTGGGAGGGAAAAGAAGTCAACAGTCTTGACTGTGTTTTTAGAACCAAAACAGACCATCCTATCTTAACTTTCATAATTTATGCATAAAATTCAGCAAAATTATGTTCTCTTCCCACTCTTTATAGAACTTCTGAGGCTGCCCATCTTAACATTTCACACAGTGCCCACCATTAAAACACACTCATGCTATATCAAAAAATTTAAGCCATATCTGATATGGTGGAATAATATGGAATAATTAGTCTGTACCTGAGATTGGTGGATCCCTGAGAGGGAGACTTCAGAGAAAGGAGACTGCTAAGGCAGACACAGGGCTTCCACATTTTCTCCTGGTGTCTCCCATGAACAGTAATCACACAGCTCCCTATATACTGAACACCCTGGTGACACAGCACAGACCCTCTTCCTGAACCTGCATTAGCCTAGTTTTTTACTGTGCACTTTTAAAATGACTTGACTATAGAAGAGCAATGTCTGTATCTCTGTGGTAATGAATTAAAGCAAAAGCTAATCATCTCTAAGGATTTAAAGTTAGATGGTAAAAACAGGCTGTAAAACTTAGTTCTTTCTACCCTCACTTTCCCCCTTTCCTCAGAAGCACAGGGCTTTCCACCCACTACACAGCTGCCTGGAAGATGCTGCATTCTAGATTCAACTTCAGTGACAGTCATGGAGAGAAGTCTAACATGAAATCCCAGTGAAAACAAAGATGGCTGAGGTCATAAGTTAGCAGTGATAAGTTTAGATAATGTTCTAGCTCTTGAAATGTCAAATACTGGCATATCACTTTTAATGGAGGTCTGATTCAATGCTCATTAAGTGAACTACCCAGTCCTTACTTCTTTTGGCTCTGTTTTCAAAATTTTTTGTAAAATAAAGTGCATGCTTTTATGATTCTCAACTTTTTCAGACATATGCAGCCGTGTTTCATGGATGATCATACAATTTGTAGTACTTCATTTAAATTATTACATACTGGCTTCCCTTCTTCTCCTTTTTTTCCCTTTACAGACACTGTAACTGTCATATGTGTTCCAAAGCCCTGTCTAAATTGTTCACACAACCTAAAGTACTTTTAGAATCTCACCCATTCGAGAAAACTTGACTAATTCCCTACATTCTAGAATTACCATTAGACCTAAAATTATCTTGAATATTTTCTGTAAAATTTATTTAAAATACTTGCTCATTTATTCATTTATCTAATAATTTTTGAGGTTGAAAATATATTTACTTCTAGGAATCAGTAGCCCCAAGTTTGAGTTCTACTCTGGATGATGTAAGACCTTTGAAATTGAACTTAGTATCTCAGTAACAAAGATTTTTACTCTTTTGAACTAAGGGATTAGACCAATGCATTGTAAAGGTCTCTTCCAATTATGCTATTTAAGATTAAATTATAATTGTGTATGTTGATGAGTGACAGGCATTCTGCTTCGCTTCTAACATATTTTATCTCACTCAAATCTTCTCAAAAATGAGAGAGATGCTATTATTATTGACATTTTACAAATGAGAAAAGGAGGCACAAAGAGGTTATAAAACTTTCCTAAGATCATTCAACAGGAAGCAGTGGAGCTGGGATGGAAATCGTGTCTGATTTAAACTATCCTGCACGATGTCTAAATCAGAGGTCAGGAGAGTGGAGATAAATTTACGCAAATGTTAAATTCAGTCACTTCAGAAAATGTCAGTGGTATCTCTGGTTATGAATTATTATGGATTATTATGAATTATTGAGTCACATAGAAACAAGTAAGAATATTTTGTTTCCAGCTCTGCATGGCCCCTAAGCTATACTCTATCCACACACCTCCCCACAGAGCCTCCCCCACCACACACCACCACATAAATATATAGGCTCATGTGTGCATATAAGTGTGTGAACATGCACACAGTTCTAGATGAAGGATATCTTACCTACCATACAACTATCTTAAACCACATAATGATTTTTTATAAATTGACCCTTATATAATAAGATTAATATGTTTGAAATTGGAGTTTTATCAAGATAATGGTACTTTTCATTTCATTTCTAAGAAATACCTACAGAGATAGCCACACACATACAAAGCCACTGCCTAAGACTATTTGACCCACTTTCTTAGTTCCAAAAATATTTTTTTCTCCATTATTTTTGCTTAAGGCAGCAATAGAGGAGAATCAAAAATATACTCAATTTGATAAAAATCAATTAAACAGGATACTGAGCTAAACGCTGGGTGACCCTTATTTTTATTCCTGGTTCATCAATTTTGAAAGCAGTCTCCATAGTCTGTAGTAGTGTTGCAATACAACACATTCTAATGTAAAACTGAAAAAATGTGGGCAAAAAAGTGTATAAATTTCTAGTCATTAGCTTAAGCAACTAACTTAGCTATTAGAGTGCACATTTTCATTATATTCTGGTAGTAATTGCTCAGTTAACCTAACATATTCTCATTTTATTTAAGTAATTTCAAATTTGACTCAAGAAAAATAAGTAATATTTGGAATTTTAATGGAATGATAAATTTAGGCAAATGTATGAGTAATTAATAGAGAATTACATACCCAAATATTGATTGGAAATGGATTGAAGAAATAATACACATATATATAGAAATAGATCTAGATATATAAGTTAAAGCATATAAAAACAAAATTTTTAAAAAACTGAATATTTGTCAAATCTCTGGAGGAAAATGCTTCCTAAGTTTAAAATCTTATAAAATAAATAAACATGCAAAAATATCATAAAATTAAAGTTGGGGAATTCCACTTTCAAAATCAGTGTACTAGATAATTTGGACCAGCCTCCTACTAAGAACTAGAAAAGCTGAATAAAATACAAAACATATACTCAAAAGCATGAAAAAGCTAAAAAATAGTAAAGAATTGGCTGCCCGGCATCTAGGGAAATAGCGAAATTGAGAGAGGCAAGCTTGTCATTTGAGGCTACTTTTGCCTTTACTGATGCAGCTGAAAGGCTGAGTGGCACCTTTGAAAGCTTCATAAGGTTAGGGAGCAAAAGTTCAAGTACAGTAGCTGAGCATGAAGGTCCTGATAAAACACCTCCCTTTAAGAAGGAATCCTGAAGGGCTGTACCCTCATAATCAGGAAGAGCCAGAGGTAGACAACAGTTGGCAGACAATACAGGCCAGCTTGGTTGGCATCATTCGTATAACTCAGAAAATCTTATTTCTTGAAGTTGAATTGAAAAATATCTGAAATTGCTATTGAACTGAGACTAGAAGAATCAGATGAAACATTTCTCTTGTATGAAGAAAATATTACCCTAGGAGTCAAATGATTTCTACAAACAGGTTTCTAAATGCCATACCAAGAGTACCATCAATGAAGATACACCATGAATGAGGAGATACCTAAGGCGAGAAAGCACCATGAAAGACAAACAGTAAAAGCAACAGCCAGTAGAAATAGATCTACAGGGGCTCCATAAATTAGAATTATCAGGCACAGACTTTAAAGTGACTGTATTCAAGAACTAAGAAAAATGGCAGCAAAAGATTTAAAACTATAAAAAATTACATAGCCAATGTGAAAAAGAACCACATGGGAGCTCCATAACCAAAACATATAATAACAGAAATTAAGAACTCAGTGTTTTAAAAGGCTGACCCTCCTGCAAGTAAGAAGAAATCTTCTCCTGCCAGACTGCCTTGGGCTGGGACATCAATTTTTTTTCCTGCCTTAAGATTTAACTGAAACTTTGGTATTTCTTGGGTCTCTAGCCTGCTGGCATTTGGACTGGAACTACAGCATTGGCTGTCCTGGGTCTCCAGCATGCTGACTGCAAGTCTTGGGATTTGTCAGCCTCTGTAATTGTGTAAGCCAAGTCCTTATAATAAATAATATACAGATATATAGATAAAAAAAGTAACTCAGTGTTTGGTTTCAATAAACTTGACTGAAGAAAGAATTCATGAACTGGAAGATAGCTCAGAATAAAATATCTAGAATGAAGACAAAGATTAGAAAACATAGAAAAGTGCTTGAGAGACAAAAGGGATATAGTGAAAACATGTTACATACAATAATTGGAGTTTCAGAAGGAAAGTAAAAAAAATGAATGGGGCTTCCCTGGTGGCGCAGTGGTTGAGAATCTGCCTGCCAATGCAGGGGACACGGGTTCGAGCCCTGGTCTGGGAAGATCCCACATGCCGCGGAGCAACTGGGCCCGTGAGCCACAACTACTGAGCCTGAGCGTCTGGAGCCTCTGCTCCGCAACAAGAGAGGCCGCGATAGTGAGAGGCCTGCGCACCGCGATGAAGAGTGGCCCCCACTCGCCGCAACTGGAGAAAGCCCTCACACAGAAACGAAGACCCAACACAGCCAAAAATAAACATAATAAATAAATAAAAATTAAAAAAAAAATGAATGGATCAGGAACTATATTTGAAGATAATGCCTAAGAATTTTTCAAAACTAATGAAACTGTATAATTCATAGATTAAAGACTGATGAACTCCAAGTTGGATAAATAAAAAGAAGTTCACATCTAGATGTATCATAATGAGACCAATGAAAATAAAAGACAAGAAATCTTGAAAGTTGCTGTGGTAGGCAGAATTCTGAGATGACTCCCAAGATTCCTATCCCCTGGTATACATACCCTGTATAATCCCTTCCCATTGAATGAGACCTGTGAATATGATGGAATAGTCCTCCCTTGATTAGCTTACATCACATGGCAATTGTGGTGGGATAGCCACACCTCTGATTATGATAAATTATGTGACTCACTAGTAGCAGACTGTGGAGAATGATTCTCCTACTGGACTTGAATAAGTAAGCTGCTGCCATGTTTTGAGATGGCCACGTGGCTAGGACCAGATGGCCTCTAGGAACTGAGAGCAGTCCCAACCAATAACCAGCAAGAAAACAGGGACTTCAGTCCTACAACTGCAAGGAATTGAATTCTGCCAAAACCTGAATGAACTTGGAAGAGGATCCTGAGACTCATGAGATTGTAGCCCCAGCTGCCCCTTTGACTTCAGCCTTGTGAGACCCTGAGCAGAAAATCTGGCTAAACCTTGCTTGACCCTGACCCACCAGAACTGTGAGGTAGTAAATGTGTCTTGTTTTAAGGTAACAAGTTTGCAGTAATTTGTTACACAGCAACTGAGAATAATACAGGAATACTTGGGAGATATTGCAGGTTCAGTTCCAAACCATCACAATAAAGCGAATATTGCAATAAACTGAGTCACACAAATTTTTGGTTTCCCAGTGCATATAAAAGTTATGTTTACACTATATTGCAATCTATTAAGTGTGCAATAGCATAATGTCTAAAAAAATGTACAGACCTTAATTTAAAAATACTTTATTGCTAAAAAAGGCTAACGATTTTCCAAGGCTTCAGGAAGTCGTACTAGTAACATCAAAGATTGCTGATCACAGATCACCATAAAAATATAACTATAATGAAAAAGTTTGAAATATTGCAAGAACTAGAAAATGAGCAAAACTGTTGGAAAAATAGCTTGACACAGGGTTGCCACAAACCTTCAATTTGTAAAAAACACAGCATCTGCAAAGTGCAATAAAGTGAAGTGCAATAAAACAAGGTATGGCTGTATAGTACCCAGAGAAAAATATTCTCTTCAAAGGAGCAACAGATTTGATAGCCATCTTATGAGAAATGATGGAAGCCAGAAGACAATAAATGTACAAAAAGAAAGTAACTGAAAAACTAGAACTCTATACTCAACAAAAATACCTTTCAAGAATGAATTTGAAATAAAGATATTTCCAGACACACAAAAACAGAAAATTTGTTACCAGGAGACCCACATTAAAGGAAATTCTAAAAATGTTAGTTGAGAAGTAAACAAATGATCCCAGATGAAAACTGGAAGCTACAAGAAGGAATGGAGACCAAAAGGTAAAGTAAGTATGTGGGTAAAAAAAATAAATGACTGATAAATCAAGGATGCATGTTGAAATCTCTAGATTTCAACTCTGAAATGGCTGTAAACTGTTTGTACACTTTTCCATATTTAAAATTTAAAAGTTTTAAAATGCAAAATGAACAAAATTTATAAAGATAAAATTTGTTAATTTTGACTACATACATTCTTTAAAATTCTGTAGGTTAAAAATATCTAAAATATATGCTTTAAATATGAAAAAAACTAACATCTTCCTTTTTCAGTGAGCCCATAAAAACTGATGAGAAAATCATGAATTCCTAACAGACAAAAAACGTGAATAAAGAATTCTCAAAAAAAGATATGTGACTAGTGGATGAGAATATATATTCAGTGATATTAGTCATCCCAAACAGTAATGAAGTAATCTATTTGGGCTGTTAAATTAAATCAATAAATCAATTCAAAATTCTGATGTTTATTTTGTAGGAGATCTGATATATAAGAAAAAATTGAGTTGAAAGGACTATGCCAAAATCATAGCGGTGGGTGTGTTGTAGTGGTGGGATTCTAAGTAACTTCTTTCTTTTTCACTATTTTCTAACTTTTCCTCAACATTTTATACTCATTTTAGTATTTTAATTATATTTATTTTATATTTTAATTTTCAGAATTTCTGAGTCAGGTTGTTATAAATTTGAAGTTTTCTTGAAAACATACTTGCACCCTTTCTGATCTTTATTTTAAATTTCATTGCTATATCTAATTGGAACCATTGACTTAATACCTTATCCATAGCTCTATTTCACTTCAAATACAAAACAGCTTTGATTTCCTATTTCCGACCCACCACACCATTAAATAAATATTTTTTCCTAACTCACAAAGAGACATCATATTCCTAGAAATGTATTAAGCATGGTTCATATATGTATTAGATACACTTAACATATCACAAAAAAGAAAGAAAAAATAAAACTCCCTTTTGACCTTGTCTTGACTTTCATAAAGAGAGATGGCAAATTTGGAAAATGCTTGTACCACATGACAATGATGAAGTTCCTCAATAAGAGAAACGCTCTTAGAAAATCAATGTTTAGTTTCATGTAATGAAAGTTATCCAGTTTTTCTTTTATGGCTTCTGGATTGGTTCACTTTTAGAAAGTCGTGCCACTTAAAGTTTTTTTTAATTTTTATGTATTTTCTTATTGTATTTTTATGGTTTCAATTTATTTTTACATTTTAACCCACATGGAATTTGGTGGAAAAAATTAGTAAGGATCCACCTTTATTTTTTTCCAATTTTCTTAACACAATTTATTGGATAAGCTATCATTTCCCCTTGCTTAAAATGTGTACTTCATTATAGACTAAATTTTCATATATATACATATCTATTTCTTGACTCAGTTTTATTTCCTCTATCTCTATGTTTACTCTTGAGCTCATACCGAACTTTTTTACTTACTGCAGCATAGTGCTCTGGTTAAGAGCATAGACTCTGGCGCCAGATTACCTAGATGTGAAGTCTGGTTCTTCCAATTTACAAGCTGTGAGATCTTGAGCAAATTACTTGACCTCTCTGTGCCCGTTTTCTTATCTGTAAAATGGGGAAAATAATAACACCCTCTTATAAGGTTTGTTAGAAGGATTATTACATGATCATATTTAATATATATAAAGCACTTATTACCATGTATGGCACATAGTAAACACTATCAAATATTTATTAAATAAAATAAGCACATTTTAATGTCTGGTGTAACTAGTCCTGCTTTATGTATTATTTTCTGAATTTTCCTGGCTATTCTTCTACATTTATTTTCCATGTGAACTTTAAAATAAGTTAGATCAAAGATCAATATGTTGCATTTCTATTGGGTCCATATTAAACTTATAATTTATGCAGTATTGGTATTTTTACAATAATGTCTTTCTCGCTAAGAACAAGGTATGTATCATTACATTTGGTCAAATTGTCTTGGGCCCTCAGAAGCAATTTAAAGTTATTTTCACATAGATTTTACAAAGCTTGGTAAGGTTTATTTATAGATATTTTATATTGCTGGTTGTTATTGTAAATGCAATCCTTCCACTAAGTTTTGTGGTTTTTATATGTTATACAAGTATTGCTTTTTACATATTAATATTGTAGTCAGCTACTTTAAAAAGTTCTTACCTATTGCTTCTATTATTTTATCATCTGATTATTTGGAGTTTCTATATATATAGTTGTTATGGACTGAACTGTATTCCCCACAAATCCATATGTTGAAACCCTTACTGCCAATGTGATGATATTTGGAGATGGGGCCTTTGGGAGGTAATTAGGTTTAGATGAGTTCATGAGGGTGGGACCCTCATGATTAGTGCTCTTATAAAAAAAAGGCGTCGGAGAGTTTCCTTACACTCTCCACCGTGTGAGTACACAGCAAGAAGGTGGCCATCTGCAAGCCAAGAAGAGAGTTCTCACCAGAACTCTACCATGCTGGCACCCTGATCTCCGACTTTTAGCCTCCAGAACCATGAGAAAATTAATTTATGTTGTTTAAGCCACCCAATCGATGGTATTTTGTTATGGCAGCCTGAGCCGACAAAGACAACAGTCAGATCTTCTGCAAATAATTGTCATTTGCTTCTTTCCTTCCCATTTTTATATTTCATCTTCTTCCCATTTAATTGCATTAGCAAGTACTCCCAGAAAAATATTAAATAATAATGATGATAGAATGGCTCTAATATTTCACCATTAAACATTCTGTTTAAGGCTTAGTTTTCAGGTTCTGTATGATGTGACATAATAGTAATAAAAATAACTAATAATTATTGAATGCTTATTGTGTTCTGTGCCCTTCATATATAGTGACTGAATTAATCCTCACCTTAACTCTCTGAGGAGGTTCTATTTTCTCCATTTTACAGATTAAGAAACTGAGGCACAGAGAGGTCATGCAAAATGTCCAAGGTCACACATTCTCCTCCTATAACTAGCCTTGCATTAACCATAACATTATAGTTATTGTTTCATGTATCAGTTTCCTCACTATTCTGTACTTCTGGAGGGTTGGAGCTCTTAAGGCAAAGCCTAGAATATTATACATTAAACATTCAGTAAATGCTTGCTTGGGGAAGAAATGAAAGAGCTAGTTTCTGAAAAAACAATAAATTCTGTTTGGGATATGACAAAACTGAGTGGCCTGCAGAGATTCTGGGGCAATGTCCTATAGACAGTTGAGTAAATACATCTTGAGCTGGGGAAACATCTTGGCTAAAGCTAAGATTTGGAGTCACGAATTCCAGTTTATTATTTTGCTCACGCTTTCTAACATTAATTTTACATTTCATTATTAAAGATATGGAAATGCTAGTCAATAGAGAATGGCATTGAATAGGGGCTCTGAAGTCATGAGAATGGTTGAAAGTACACATGGGGCACGTGTAAAGTAAGCAAAAAGGGTAAGGAAAGGGCACGTGGTATTTCCTGCCAGTGCTGAGGATATGGCTAAGCAATGTGCTAAGAAACAAGAAGTGTAATTTTGTGCCCACACATTTTCTTAATAGATTTTCTCAAGAAAAACTTTATATATTTTTAAACTCTTCTAGTCTGAACAAGAATAAATTGTCTGGAAAAGAAACTCTTTCTCAGCTTCGCAGGTACACCTTATTATCTTATGCTTCCCTTCAGTGATCCTTATTGTTTTTCCCACTGTTGATATTACTGAAGCTACAGCAAATGCACTTACCTATTGCTTTATTTCCTACTGCATTATCTAAAATTGCCCGCAATGTCTTTAGTATCCCTTCGTTGACACAGGGAACCAATTCATATCTTAAAACCACTGAGTCATCAAAATAAATGAAAACATGAGAAACCCTGGCATGCAGTAGAGTTGCATGCTCACTGATGGGACCAATTTTAATGAGAGCAAACAGTGCAAGGTGCAAGCCAGATGTCAGGGACTTGGGAGTCAAGGGGAGTAAAGATAGAAGGAACCAGGCAAGATGAGAAAGTAAACTGGCAGAAGCACGGCTCCAGGGTCCTGTATCAGTTTCTGTTTCTCCCAACACTAAATTCCAGCACTGTGGCCTCCCCAGAATTCCCAGCAAACATGTTTGTCCAGAGCTGTGTTTAAACACAGAATAGCATTAAGAGAATTCCAAGGTAAAATCTAGGATTAAAAAAAAAACTATAACGACTGCCTTCTATATTTATATCTGTAATGCCATTTTGTTTGTTTGGTGGGGTTTTTTTGTGTGTGGGGTGGAGGGAATGATTTGGGGTTTTTTCTGCAGAAAATAACAGAAGCCCCAATTAAGACTAGGTTAAGCAATAAGAAATTTTCTGTGTTACGTAAGGGCAAGTCTAGAGATTGATTCAGCAGCCTGGTGGTGTTAACAAGGGTACAAGCTCTTTCCATTTTTCTGCTCTGCTGGCCTTGCTTTTCCCTTCTCTCTGAAGCTACTCCACCTTGTGGTCATGGCTGGCGGGGAGCAGGAACAGAAAGAGGGACTTCCTTAATCACATACTGCACGAGGGGAAGAAAATATGTCCCCTAGTTAGAGAACATAAGATACTCATTCTGTTGAATTGGGCAAACCTGAGATGCACATACCAACAAAAGCCATTAGGTGTGTTCTGGGTGCTCATCCTCATTAGGCAAATCAAGATCCAGTCCTAGGGTTTCAGATGAGAAATATACATGAAAAAGAGGGATTTTATTTTGGGGGTGGGGGGGTGGGAGAGGTGAAAGGGAAAAATTGAAGCTAAATAGCAAACAGATCAGGTCCTCTACATCCCATCAGAAAATCTGACGTAACAATAATAGGCACAGAGTTTGCTATATTTTCCAATCCAGTATATTCTGTCATTTCATTGCTATCTAAAGTACTTTAATTGTACATTAAAATATCGTAGTTTATTGTAATATTTTTATGAAAATACTGACCTTAACGTAGAGTTGAGTATGATTGCATTGCATCATATTCATAGAACCATTCTGACCAGAAAAAAAAAAAAAATACTACTAATTTCTAATAAGGCTCAATGTGAAATTCAACAGAGATCCAGCAAACAAATAACATGAGATACACATGCACTTTTGCATTATGGAAGGTAGAAAGATAGAAAATCTTTTAAATCATAATTATTTTCTGAGTCAATCAATGGCATGTTTTGTTTATTTAAATATTTCTTGTAGCACCTATACCCTTCATCAGTAGTTTTCACAATGGTGTTAACACAGGAACATTTTTTGAAATGAAAGCTTGCGTGAAATGCTAGTAGATAAGACAAGTAAAAAGTGGAATTGCTCTGATTGAAGTAGAAGTTCCACCTATCTTGTCTGTTTTTTGTTTTGTCACCACCTCTCACCATGGTGGGAATCGGTGCAGTGGGGCGGAGGCTAGGGGGGTGGGATCTGGTCTGTGAAGCAGTTTGAAAACAATTGCTCTATATTATTGTCAATTATCATGGAAGGAGAAAAAAGTAGAGGGCTCTTGGTATTAAAATGACATTGCCAATAATGCTAATTTTTCTATGAAGACTCAGTTTTACATCCTTCCTAACATTAATTTTACATTTATTATTAAAGATGTAGAAATGCCTGTCAATAGAGAATTCCATTTAATTGAACGTCATATTATTATCAAGAGGATGCTGCATTGTGAACCAAATATAACATAATAAACCATGTTCATGTTCATGATAAAGAAATACGAATAACCTTGGTGTTGAAAAGGAGTGATTCTTTTGCAAATGCATTATTATACACTTTTTTGTATGTAAGGTTATTTTCTTTTTTATCTTATCAATTATGTACTGTAGATCAATTTCATTCCAGTTTAATTATGGTTTTGCTCACACACTTGCTATTACCAAATCAGTATAACAGAGTATAATGCATTATAAGCAAACATGCTATTGTGTGATTAGTGCTATAGGAAATTTCAAATAAGCCATTTGTTGGAATCACCATAACTCTTCTTTAACATGATAAAGAATTTAGTTTATCCTCGTGTTTGGGTGTTTTGTGTGGGAGCTGGGATGGCCTTTCAGATTTGTCATGATTTAAAGAGAGCAGATCGGACTTCCCTGGTGGCGCAGTGGTTGAGAATCTGCCTGCTAATGCAGGGGACACGGGTTCGAGCCCTGGTCTGGGAAGATCCCACATGCCGCGGAGCAACTAGGTCCGTGCACCACAACTACTGAGCATGCGCGTCTGGAGCCTATGCTCCGCAACAAGAGAGGCCGCGATAGTGAGAGACCCGCGCACCGCAATGAAGAGTGGCCCCCGCTTGCCGCAACTGGAGAAAGCTCTCGCACAGAAACGAAGACCCAACACAGCCATAAATTAATTAATTAATTAATTAAAAATATATATATATATATATATATGTTAAAGAGAGCAGGTCAAGACGTTGCCCACCCCCCCCAAACCAGTGACCAGTCACTGGGTCTGTCTGTCCCCAGGGAGCAGGGTGGTGCCTAACCTTGAGTAAGGCAGCTCCTCTGCTGAGGACATTCCTAAGGAGGGTTCAGCCGTGAGTTGACAGCATCCAAACTTCCCCACAGCTGGGGTAGTGAGTATCTCGGTCCTGCAGGGAGACGGGTGATGCATCACAGAATGAACTTCTGACTCCAGCTTTTACCTCTGAAAATTGATCATTAAAAATAAATAATTAGGCATTTTTCCTGCTTTTTTGAAATGAACCAGCAGAATAACCACACAGCATTAATGGATGAGGGGAAGTTCTCTGTAAAGAAGAATCCCAGCTAACAAATGTAAAAGGAATAGAATCAACATTTTGTAACCCTGAACTAAAAACTTATTTCAGACAACAGTCATCAATAGATGCCAGAATTATTAGGGGATATGCTGAAGGAAAACTGTAGTGAAAGGATCAGAGTGCCATCCCCTGAAAGTCATGAATTAATCTTACTATCATAAAAGTGGCACATTATGGGCAAATGAAGTATACAGGCCACGTATGAAGTATTTTGGTCCAAGAAAAATTGGAATCTGACTTTAGATCTAACTTTAAGTCTACACAATAACAGAAACAGGACTTCCCTGGTGGTGCAGTGGTTAAGAATCCACCTGCCAATGCAGGGGACACGGGTTCGAGCCCTGGTCCGGGAAGATCCCACATGCCGTGGAGCAACTAAGCCCGTGCGCCACAACTACTGAGCCTGCGCTCTAGAGCCTGCATGCCACAACTACTGAGCCCGTGTGCCACAACTACTTAAGCCCGCGCGCCTAGAGCCTGTGCTCCGCAACAAGAGAAGCCACCACAATGAGAAGCCCGCACACCGCAAAAAGAGTAGGCCCCGCTCACCGCAACTAGAGGAAGCCCGTGAGCAGCAACGAAGACCCAACGCAGCCAAAAATAAATAAATAAATAACAGAAACAAGTTAAACTGCACCACGAAGAAGCAACAGTCAAATCCAGGAAATGGAACTTTGTACAGGTCAATGGGATATTTCTTTAATATGCCAATGGCTTGAAAAAAATAAGACCAGTGTCGGGGAGAAGGGGAGAGGAAGGCGTAAGATAAATAATAACCATAAACAACATGCGAACTATCTTGTTTAGATCCTAATTCAAAAAACTGTAAAAAGGCATTTTTAAGAAAATCAATGAAAGTTGAATATGGAGTGGGTATTAAATAATATTAGGGAATTATTTATTAACTTTTAAGTATAAAATTGCCATTGTGGCAATATTAGATGTCCAAACTTTTTTGGAAATTAATGTTAAAATATTGAGAAGTGAAATGACATCACGTTTTGTATTTATTTTAAACTACTCCAGCCAAAAAGAAGAAAAGGTGGGGTGAGGTGGCACGGATGGGAAAAAGAGATGAAACAAATATAGCTGACTGTTGACAAGCATGAAAGCTGTGTAATCAGTACAAGGGTACACAGGACTATTGGCTCTACTTATTTGTACATTTGGAACTTTTCATGACAAATTTTTAAAGACAAAAAATTTATTTTCCAAGCTTCATGAGGTTTTTCTTTCCCATCTGGAAAATAATGGGAATATTAGAGACTTTAGTTTATGATATGTTTGAGAACATGAATGCAGAATGGTTCAATTATAAATACAACACACATCTCTGAATTTATTCATAATTAAATAAGTATGTGGCAATTTGGAACTTTCATTATATGAAAAGAAAGGAATACTCATTCCTCTCCTGATATATATGTTGACTATTCAGTGACACTGTATAAACATAGAGCAAATGATGGAAGAATATATTTCCTTTAATAAAACCCCATTATTCTGTTTGTAAAGAAGGGATTGTATCTCAGACTTCTAGCCCCAAGATGAAACTGTCCAGCATCTTTAAAATTGTAGCACAATCTTCTTTTTAACTGAAACTCCCATTAAAATACGCAGAGGGAAATTGTACTTTCATAATCCACTTATTTCATATCAATTTGTAAGGATTAATCTGTATATTTGTATTAATTTCTACAAATCTAGGGGCATGGGAAAATTGTAGGCCCATGCCTACATGGGGCCTACAATATGTGTTTGAATTGATTAATATATGTGTGAATACTTTGAATTTTTAGATCGGGTGTCATAGTATTGACTAGAAACATCACTGATAATCACATTTGGGGAGAGAGAGTGGAAGATGGAGAATACTGAGTGTCGTTGGATTCACATATTTGGGCAGAAGGAACATATTAGACTCCCGGCATTATAAGCCTTTAGACAGAATAGGCTCTTTCATTACTAAGGTGTTCACCACGGTGGAGATAATTTGGAATCTTTATATTCTTCTTTACAAACCAAGGGTGCGTAGGTAAGCCTTATCACTCTTCTTTTTTTCTGTCTACATTTTAGTGCAGTTTACACTCTTGAAAAAACGCTAGCTGTCATTTAAAAGAATACGTTTTTTCTCCAGCTCTGGATTTTTGTGATTCTGTCTTCGTTATACCACTTATGATGGACTCATAGTCATAATAAATGAGGTTTTATGGGATAATCCTTAACCATTTTAGGGTTACAGATCCTTTTGAGTGTCTGTATCAGTCGGAGTTCTAGTTACAAGCAACAAAAGCCTATTCTGCCCAATGTAAGTGGAATATTGATCCATTAAAGGGATGTTGGGTAGTTCACAGAACTTCTGGACATGGTGATGAATTAGCTTTGGGGCTATGCAAGCAGAAACTATATCCAAAATCTTTCTGCAGAATTGGTGCCAGTAAGGACAGCCCTGCGGCCTCTCTGACATCCTCCATGCCATCCGGACTCACTCTTGGTATGACTGCCACCACCATCAGAGTGTACCCTCCATGCCCCCCACCATGTCTTCATTTCCAGTTCAGGAACAGTGGTAAAGGGACCAGTGTTCACAACTCCAGCTCTGCATTTGTCTGGTATTTTTAGGTTTAACAATGGGAAATGAACAAGGCTATCATATCCCAGGCAGATGAAGAAAAATTAAAAGGATAAATATCTAATACAAAATCTCTAATGAATGTAGATTCTCCCCCCCCAAACACACACACACACACACACAATTTTATGCATTTCTGAAGGTTCTTGAATTTTCAAGACTCATCTGTTGGGCTCCTGGAGAGAAAATGGGTCCTGGTGGTGCTGGTGGTTGTCATCATTATTTGAGAAAACAAATCCTGCTACACAATATAAAGCCTATAGAGAATTAGCTCTAATTTTCTAAATGAAATATTTAGACTTATTTATATAACGGTTTGAGTTCTAGATGAGAAGTGTGGGTATGGCTGTGTGTTTAAAATGAAAAGAGTTTATGTAAATAAACTCTTTCATTATGAGCTTTATGTCCATAAAATTCCTCAATTATCATCATGTTAATGAAATGAAATTTTTATTACTACCCATGTAACTGTAATATTAGTCAGGGCCCCGTGTGTCCTGTCCTCAGCTGTGAATCATATGTATATGTATATGTATATCTATATCTATATGCAATCCAGCTCTCAGAACTAATTTCAAACGAATTTCAAATTTTTGGTTACATTTATCAAGAAATATTAAGGATCTAATTTGCAATTCATGACAATACTTGTTAAAATCTGCTCTCCTTACCTTCCTTCCCTCAGTCTCTCATATCCTCTAGAGTCTCTGGAGTTGTGCTGTCTCATAATATAGCCACTAACCACACATAACTATTTAAGTTTAAATTAATTAAAATTAAATGAAATATAAAAGTTCCTCAGTCACACAATCCACATTCGTGTACTCAATAGTCACGTGTAGCTAGTGGCAATGTTGTTGGACATTTCAGGTAGAGAACAATTCCATAGTCGCAGAAAGTTCTACTGAACAGTACTGCTCTAGGGCCTCACCTCAACAAACCACCAAACTCTTTCTGACACCCACCCAAATTGCCATCTGTCACCCCCAGCATCCTCAACTCTTTGAAATGAAATGGCAACACTCTGTTTCAACCCTTTCTCCTTTACTTCCATCTCAGATCACCTCCTTCTCTACTATTTTTTTGTTTTTTAAATTTTACATCACAAATAGATCCAGGGACTGAGCTAACAAAGACAGAAAGCTCTCTAAGAGAGATATAAGCGTGGAGTCAGGCAGGAAATATTTACATGTTAAGATGCCTTTTCACAATCACATCAGTATAATAGTACTATTATGTACTAAATGTCTTCTGATGCACTCATGACTTCTAATGCTTATAATAACCCTTCAGAATAAAAATTACATTAAAGTTACATTAAATTTCATTTAAAAAACAAAAACCTGAGGCTTGGAGAACTTAAATCTGTTACCTACAGTGACACAGCTAGTAAGGAGTTAAGACCAGACATAGATACATTATTTCCTAAATGTAGGGCCCACTTTCTCTCTGCTCTACCACACTGAAAAACAGTATCTCTCTGAAGATATAAAAATGGACATTCCCATGGCAACACAAGAAGACAAGGGTAAGATTCCCAAAGAGCTCCGTTAGATACGCTAAATGAGAAGCCTCTGCCACATACATTTTTAAATAAGCTCCTTGAGGAAAGAAAAACCGACTTGATCATATCCCGGCATAGTCTGGCCATGGGCATTTTAAAGATTCAAAATTCACTATGAAAATGACTAAGAAATGTTTTCCATTTTGGACTTCAACAACACTTTCCAACTCATCTAGTTTGGCCTTAAAAATAAGTACAAAAATGTATAGTCAAATAAGCAGATAGAAAAATGCCAGTTTTACCCTCATTACTGATAGTCTATGCAAAACCATCTGATTTTAATCTCCCCACTTGATTTACCTTATGTTTTAAAACTTCGTCCAGCCAGTGAGGAATAAATGCAAAACGAGTATAGTGTTATGTTCTAGGGTTTGCTAGAAATTCAAATGTGGGCGTTACCAGTTTGCTATAAAAATCAAGGTAGGAAGTATTTTAATTACACAAGCAGAAGCAGAAAATGCACTTATTTCCCTCTCAAAAATCAAGTTAAGAAAAAATATTTTCCTCTTCTGGAATTTAAGAAGAGCTTGGTTTAGAAAAATAAAATGATACATTTAGAAGAGAAAAGGGGAAGTTGGACCTTGCTAACCTCTCCATTTTCCTTTTCCCAGTTGTTCAGCACATTTCCATTTTGTCAACAGCAAAATTGTTTTTTAGAGTGAAATTGGACCAAATTCTAGTTCAGAGTATTGGTATTTGTCTCTTCCTGGCTTAGGAAGTGTGTGTGTATCTCCAGACAGAATTTCACACACATTATTTAATCAAGCTATACAATGGTTTTGCATGTGAAGTGAATTTGGGGAATTATATTCACTAATGTCTGAGAGCTCTTTACCAGCACCATATGTGGTTTCAAATATTAACAACAACTGTTGAATGGGAGATAATATAATTTTCAAATACTCTATCTGTTCAGTGAAGAAAGTATAGATTATGTTTTAATGAATCTTGATAGACTAAAGAATGAATTTATTCTACTCTTAAATGTGGATTATCATAGAACCAAGATGAGAAAAAGAGACAAACACAATGAGAAGAGACCACTACAGTGACTTTCACGGTAGCAATAAACCTCTTCTCAGTTGTAGTTACAATTGTAGCCCTATCTTTTCTATTTTTTAACCTAACTAATCTTGAAATATTTTCCAACTCTACTGCCCTTGGTTTGCACTTAGCAAAGCATTAAATCCTCAGGATTTGTGAACAAGCTTTCTAATTAGTTCACAAACTACAGAAATGGTTCTAATAGTGGTCTAGAATTAGAAATAATAGGATGTCACCAAACACCGAACTGAAAGTCCTCAGTTATTTACCCTCACCCCCTTTCCAGGTCCCACTCAAATGTCACCTCCTTTCTTCCCTGACACCTACAGTCAAAGTGGCATCTCCTTTCCCTTCGGGCTGCCATTGCCACATACACTGAGTCTAATGAACTCGTGAAGAAAAGGAGTTTATTCCCAGCTAACAGCATAAGAATTGACTGGAAGGCTAGAGATGGCTCAGCAAAGATCAGCAACTAAGTCAGCCAAAGGGGATAACAATTTTATCAAAAATTTCAATCCTCAAGTCACTCTGGAAGACAGGCTGGTGGGCATGACCTGGTTCACAAGATCACACCTTGGCTAGAGAAATGCACAGCAACTGGAGTTACAGCTCCCCAAGACTGCAAGGGACAGGTAACTCCCAAACCAGAATCAGGCACTGTCATGAAAGAAGGGGGAAAGCAAAATGAGCTACGCCGTTCATTTGGCAACTCGTCAGGCTCTGCCTACCAATGCCCTCTGGTGTTCATCTTCAAATGTTATTTGAGTTGCATTTTATTATGTAACTTTTGATTAACTTACTTACATTTTATTTTTCCTACTAAATTGTTAGCACCTTAAAGGCAAAAATAACATGTCTTTAAATTACCTACAGTGCTTCATACAAAGGAAATGCTCAATAAAATTTTATTGATTTAAGACTAAAAGCTATAATTGCTTAAAGGTTTGTTCTACATCACTGTAAAATCACTTTCTAGGTTCTTCAACCATTTATTTTGGAAACCCCCTTAAAAAGCTAGGTTTTTTGATATTTGCAGCTGTTTTTTCTTTCAACATATTTGGTATTTCCTTGGCAAGAGAAGCTGCTGGAATAGTTGCTGAGTATGAGAAGAATGTGTCAACAAATGAGGAGTTTAGCATTCACATAGGGCTTATTTAAATCTTAAATATTTACTGCACACCCTAAAGATATTAGTTATTGCAAAGTAATGAGACTGTACCCAGTAAACTAAAGGATCTGAGCTCCAAGAGTCAAATCATATCAGACCGCTTTCCATTCTCCGCTGAAAATACCGCAAATTAGATCAGGTCCTAACCATCTACAGTGAACAAAAGGCTCTGCACAAGTGGCTATCAACCAGAACCCCAGAGGCTCGTCTCCCGCAGCTGCCCTTCACAGGCACACGCTGGTTGCAAGGCAAGCCATGGAAACGGGATGCCTTCCTTTTCCACTAACTGGCTTTTTCACTCTGGGTATTATTTGCTCCCTTTGGTCTTCAGCTTCCTCTCCCGTAAAATAAAGATGCTGGATCAGAACATCTCTATGGTCCCTCCTGACTCTACTATTCTTTGAATCTATGTATCTATGTCTCTCATCTTTAAATGAGCACCAAAGCATACTTTATACCTAGGAATAATGATAATAATAATGTCTAACATTTACTGAGTCCACACTATGAGCTAGGCTGACAGTTTTACATAGCTGTTATGGTTATTTACCACAGTCGTATCAGGTGCTACTGATGATCGCCATTTTCTATGTGAAAAAAAATGAACCTAATGCCTATATATGAGAAACTAGGGTTGTAACTAAGTAGCAACTTGTGTAAGATCAGGAAACTAAAAAGTTTTTAGGGTAAGGATTTATATCCAATTCCATGTCACTCCAGACCTTGAGTTATTCATTCCTACAGTCTACAGCCTTGAAAATGTCCAATCACCATACATTCAGCCTTGTTAAATCAATGACGAGAGAGTATTTACCTAAACTACTGACTGAAGACTGTTTCAGAGCATTGAGCCTAGATTAACCAAATATCCACAACTATTTTAATACCAGAACACGGATGCGCTTTTTTTTTGCCGTAGTAGTACATTATCATTTCCTCATCATAATTCCCTCACTCATCATTGCCGTGTTGAAATGCATGCTGTGAAAGAAGAGTAGGTGAGAAACCATCACTTGGCCCACCATCATCTGTGGAATGTCTATTTCCATGGGTCGTAACTGTCTGGAGTGCAGCAGGAGACTTCAATCTCAGTCATTTAAAGGAGTGGTTGGTCAGACTCATAGATATAGAAAACAAACTCTTGGTTACCAGTGGAGAGAGGGAAGGTAAGAGGGGCAAGATAGATGTAGCAGATTAAGAGGTTCAAACTATTATGTATAAAATAAATAAGCTACGATGATATATTGTACAACACAGGGAGTATAACCTTTGAAATTTGTGAATCACTATGTTGTATACCTGTAACTTATATAATATTGTACATCAACTATACTTCAATTTTAAAAAATCAAAAAGTGAGGGACTTCCCTGGTGGTCCAGCAGTTGACTCCACGCTCCCAATGCAGGGGTCCTGGGTTGGACCCCTGGTCAGGGAACTAGATCCTTCATTCCACAAGTAAAGATTCAGCATGCTGCAACTAAAGAAGACCCTGCACACAGCAACAGAGATCCTTAGCTGTGCCACAGCTAAGACCCAGTGCAGCCAAATAAATAAATAAATATTTTTTGAAATAGTAAAAAATATAAAAAATCAAAACGAGAAAAAGCAGTGGTTGGTTTTTACAGGTGATTCTCTGGAAGGAAAGATCAAATCTGTGTTTGATTACTCTATTGGCTGAAGCAAAAACCTTACCTAAAACCAAATTGTACAAACGTAAGTTTATTTCTGTCACCCTCATTTTCTGCATGCTGCCCAGGCTAGCCTTTATCAATAGTGCTGCTTCTCTCTCCTCAGGCTTTATACCCTCATCCCCTCTCCTTTTCAAAACCTGTTCTTGGAAACTATTGAGACACATAATGTCCCAAAGTATTTAAGAGTGACAGTAATTAAAAGGTATGAGTGCTGAGACCATCTGTCTTAACATGGCTTAATTAAGAATGTACATCAGCTGAGGCCCCCGGACCGGCTTCCGCCGTTGCCATGACGGCGGCCGTGTTCTTGGCTGCGCCTTCCTTGCCTTCGCGCCTGCGCTCGCTCGCAGCATTTTCACCATCGCCACCGCCGTTGCGTTATCATCTTCCCCGTCATTGGAGCTTCCTTCAGGTTGGTGTCTCTGCTGCTTCACTCCCTTGTTTGGTTCATGGTAGCAACCATTGCTAACGACAAAGATGGACCAATACAGAAATATCTGCCGGTCTTTGGAGTGTTAGTCCTTATCCAAGAAATGTGATGTTTTGCATATTATAAACTTTTTTTTTAAAGCCCGTATGGGTTTGAGGAGTATAAACCCAGGGGAGACAGCACCTTCTATGAGATTAATGGTTTATGTTTCTGGTTTGGGCTTTGGAATCATGAGTGGAGTATTTTCCTTTGTAAATACCCTGTCTGACTCTTTGGGGCCGGGCACGGTTGGCATTCATGGAGACCCTCCCCAGTGCTTCCTAAATTCAGCTTTCATGACGCTGGGATCATACTGCTGCACGTGTTCTGGGGCACTGTGTGTTTGGATGCCTGTGAGAAGAAAAAAGTGGTACGCCCTTCTTGTAGTTCTTCTCCCTTATCTGCTGGTGTCAGCCCTGAGCTTCATAAATCCTCGTTATGGATTAAAGCTGGTGTCTGCATACATCATCCTGGTGCTCACGGGCGTCTGGACCTTCTTCGTTTCTGCCGGAGACTGAAACTCTGCCTACTCTGCCAAGACTAGGACTCCCTCCTCTTCAAGCAGCGCTCCAGATAACCTCCAAGGACGGGCGCTTCTGAAACAGTAAGCTGAGCCTTTAGAAGAAGCACAACTGTGTCTTCTTCTAAAAGTGCATTTTTCTGGTGAAATTTAGAATAAACAGTACTATCTAGATACGATATGGCTTTCATGCAACGGCTTTCTGAAAGGGATACATCAGTGGTGTGCAGCCTGGCTGCAAGTTGGAATCACCTGGGAAAACATAAAGACTAATGTTCTGGGCGCCACCCTCCAGATGTAATTGGTCTGGGCATTAATTGGTCTGGTAATTTTTTAAAGCTTCTTAGATAAAACTCCGATGTGCAGCCAGGTTGAGAACTAGCCACGTCCAAATAGGAACTTTCTGAGAACACCATAAGTAAATAAGAATGAGATGTTTAGCTATCTCCTAACTCAGTTTGTGTTGAGCAAGTAACTATCTGGATGTCAAATAGACGTCCTAGTTGGCCTTCGTCTTTTTAAGTTCTGAAGTCACAAAAGGCTAAAGGGCTATCATCTCTGTGAACTGTTTTCTCGTACTTCACTAGTACTCTGTTTTATGAGAACATGGTAGGCTGTGCTTCTAACTACAATAATAAATTGCACTGACTTACTATGATAATTTAACCGAAGTAAGCTTTTTATTACTAAGCTGTATTTTTCTATAGTTTTCCTTTCTCGATTTTGCTTTTTTGAGGCATTACATTGTTTTTGAGCATAGATTTCAGTGTCTTTAACTAAAAACCAATTATTTCTGACTTCCTGGGAAGATATTATAAAACCAAGAATTTTTGTGCATCTTCTGTAAGTCTTTCCTGGGTCTGCCCCAAGGCAGTGTTTACCCACTGAGTGCTAGTTGCATCTCTGAGCAGCTCTGCAGGTTGCTGAGTGATGTACCCTGGGACGGGCTTCACTGGGGCTGGTGGAAGTTTACTGAAAGCAGGAGGAAAACAAGCCAGTAGGGTGGCTTTGAGTTTGCTCCTGTAATACTGACTAGTGCTTCCGCCCAAATAATATAGTGGTAAATTGAAAATACATTTTACACTACCATGTTCATGCTTTTACGTAATCCATGTAATCTTTAGATCCAGTAAATGTCTCTGGGTTTTGGTAGCAGATAAAGCATTCATTTTATAGGAATATCTAAGATGTTTTTTCATCTTCCAGACCACCCTTTTGGTTTCCTTTATAAAGAGGAATTGTACCTTTTCTAATTAGAAATTGTTCCAAGTTGATGGTTTTTAGGGCGCTGATGGTGTGAAATGGAAATTCCCTACACATTAAAGTGAGAACTTCAGTGAATCTCATATGTGCAGTAGAACAGCCCAAAGAAATAGAAGCAGCAATGAGAGGGCTCACCAGTGACACGAGGGGCGGAAGAAATTTGACAATACTCTGGTGGGGAAGAATAATGGACATGTTTAAAATGGAAATGTGGCCAGTATTTTGGGCTAGACGCACATCTTTCCATGGACCAGAATCTTTCATGCAAACTAGACCTTTATCAATGAAATCCCCTCTCATGTTTAAATTATTCGAATTTCTCAATCTAGGGGTTCAGGAGGAGTAGGGCTTCTAGCAAGACTGTAAACAGTCCCATAAGCAATTATAGTTATTCCCCTAAAGTTTATTTCAGCACTAATACCAATGCTACCTCCGGGGTATGCAATTTTCCACTTTTATACAAGATTTTCTTTAGACTAGGTGAGTCATACAAGAGTCAAGGACATGGAGACTGAACAGTAAATTTACTTTGTAGAGCTGAGGGGAACAAGATACCCACTGAACTGGGGTTCATTCCTGGTGGAGTGAGGTGTTCTTTAATAAACAATAAGAAAAATGTAGAGTTGGTTTATTACTGTTGACTTACAAATCTCTTAAGTGGATAGTCTGATAAAATATTTGTGGATCTGCAAAGTCTAGAAAAATCTGAGAATATTAATATTACTCCTGCTTGAGCTCTGAGGATGTCCTTGGTGCATTAGTAGTTTAATATTAAGTAAAGAATCTGGGATATTGGGAAATCTCATTTATAAAAACATCTTGGGCAAGAAGAAAATTTTCTTTGATGGTGAGACTACTGTCTTAGTTCCGGAAATTATTTGATAATCCTTGATTACCTGGGAACAGAGAAACTTTGTAATCCTTATTTCTCTCACGAGTGTGGCCGTAGTCAGCTTAGGCACTCTTGTTGCAAACAGTCCTGCTTTGCCTATGCCAAGGAAGACCAGGGGAGAGAAGTCTTCCTCTGTTGCTGTGGATATATTGAGATGTGCTTTTTTAATTTTAATTTTAATTTTTGGCATTTGTTATCTGTGATGCGCTTTCCGTGCCCTGATGCTGTTTGGAGAGGAGGTGGTGGTGGTAATCTTGTGTGTTCTCCTCTACACAGGGCTTTCTCAGTTTGGAGGGAAATGTGGGTATATTCCAAGCTGACCTTGGAATGTGAATGTTGTTGCAGCCCTTGACTATGTTGCCACGGGAATAATAGAGATTGATTTTGGATCCCTAATAAATTTGTATTTTAACCCATTTGAATTCGTAGTTGTAACTGAAGAAGTTTTGTTCCCTTGATCCTGGCCTGCCTGACTGGCAATTTAGTAGTAGCAGCCTCTTTTAGAGCATCTTCATGAAAACATGGCTAAAAGGAATAAATGGTATTTGCAGACTGTATAGAAAGTGGCTTTTGTTCCCAATGTTTTATTTTTGTTCTCAAGCACATTTCAGTATTTGCTCAGAGTGGAAGATACACATCAGAAGTGCTAGGTGTAGAGTTGGTGTGGTACAAGCAGTTGTGATAGAATCTGCCTTCTACCTGGTATTCTTCCCACTTGCCTCCAACTAGCCCCAAGACAGGGACTGGTAGTTAGAGTGGGCCTAATGGCTCCAGGGAAACCAGGGTGCCAGCCTGTCTCGGGCATCAGCAGCCTGCTTCTTGGGAAGAGCTCCTTGAGTGTTAGCTTTTTGTTGGCTAAGTTTTTCCTGGGCTCCACCATTCCTAACTTCAGGTAGACAAAGAAGATGTCACAACAAAACTATTTTAAAGTTCTTTGCTTAGTGCACTTTGTTTATGATTGCAATGTTTATATTTCTCATTTAATAAGAGACTTCATTCCATTAAATTTAGTGTTTAGAGGGATGGGCACTGTCTTTATGTACAATATATATCATTTCATATAAGTTACACTGTTATGTCATATATACCTTGCAATATCAGACCTTGCATTCAATACACAATGCAATAAACTCTTTCCAGACCTGTACTTTTCAGCGAACAATAAAAAGATTGTTTGTCACTTAAAAGAAAAAAAGAATATAGATCAGCTAGGTCAACATGAATTAGTTGTTTGTTCCAGGAAACTTTGCCTGGGAAAGATAAAGCTATAAACCAATTAAAAAAGAAAAAACTTCACTGTTTGCTTCAGGAAATTCCCACAGATAATTAACAGAGACAAGAGTCTGCTCACCTTGGCAAACACTTACTTATCATACCAAGTTTACTCATGGCTTGTTTCAAGACCCTTGTGTCACAGAGTCGACCAATCCTATTATATCACAGACTTTGCCCAATCCAGATCATCTCTTCATCTTGAAAGACCTACCTCAAACCACTTTGAGCTCAGACCCCAAAGCCCTAAAATTAGACCACTTCTGACTTCCACTTTCTGAGACACTGCTGGGATTGGTAAGGTGGTGGTCTCCCTTACTACAGTGAGCTAATACATTTAGCTTTCCTTTATTCATAGGTTGATGATTTGGGGAGAAGTCCAACAGTACTACCTGTAAGAGGATGTAACCTATGTTTCTCTAGGTCACTGCATCCTGGGAATAAAACTTACAAGTAATATCCCTCTGATAAATTAATGGCAAAGACAGAAATCAAATATGCCCATCTAGTCATGATTGAGGAAACTCAAGTTCTCCAAAACTGCCCACCTATTTCTAAAAGGCCTATGGGTCTTGTACATGTACTCATGAACAAATCTCAGTATACACTCACTGCTGAGGCTTCTGCTGCATTCAAACTTAAAAAAAGGAAATGGCACTATAGTTGTAACCCATTATTGAGTTTCTCCTTTGGTTGTGGAAACTATTGGCCTCCCCTAAAGTCACTGTTTCTGCTGCCCACCACTTAGATCATTGCTGTTTTAGTCTTCTGAAGTTGATCATGTGTCTAAAGCTAGCCCAAATCAGTGCTGCTCATATCAGTGCCTCCAGGGCTGAAGTTGGGGAGGATTCATGGTGAGGGATGCTTCTAAAACCACAAGGTTACACTGTGTAAGCCATTACCTGCTCCACATATGTGTATGACCAGTGGGAGGCCACATATCACATTACTGAGGAGCATTTGGACAATCGGGGAAATAAGCAGAACACAAAGGATCAAAACAAATCTTTTATTTATTGATTCCTTCTTTCATGCACACAACAAATATTTGAGTGTCTCCTGGCTGTGACAAAAAGGAATTTGTTAATGGCCTTAAAGTGTACTCATCCGTCAAGAAGTTTTGGCATCCATTCACCATTCACCCCTTGTTTATCGAGCACCTTCTATGTGTCATAAACAGTGCAACACTGGGGATAAAATGAGCAAGACAGTCCTCACCAAGCCTAAGGGCAGAATGGGAAAAGAGATAATAAAACAATGGGAATGTGGAATGACAGATTCAGTGTAGGGAAAGTAGAGGGTGGTATAAGAGCAAAAAGAAGGTAAACCAATTCAGATTTTAAAATCAGTGAAGTCTTCCTGGAGTAAATGATCCGTGAAGTTTCAGAAGCAAAGAGAACATCGTGTATTCAAGGAACGAAGTTCAGTAAGGCCAGAGCGTTATCGTGTGAAGTGGGAGAATATGGGATACATGAAGCTGGAGATTGGGACACAGACCATGGAAAGTCATGTTGCGGAGTTTGGAATTTATTTTCAGGGGTAAAAAAAAGAAGACTATTAATAGCTTTAACCAGGAGTGTAAATCTATGAAATTTTCAGAGTGGTTACTCTGGACACATTGTGGAGAATGAATTTGAGGGAAGAAAACAGGAGGCGGAAATCTACTAAGAAGCTATTGAGATGACTCAAGAAATTAAGGTTTTGGGGCTTCCCTGGTGGCGCAGTGGTTGAGAATCTGCCTGCCAATGCAGGGGACACGGGTTCGAGCCCTGGTCTGGGAAGATCCCACATGCCGCGGAGCGGCTGGGCCCGTGAGCCACAATTGCTGAGCCTGCGCGTCTGGAGCCTGTGCTCCGCGGCAAGAGAGGCCGCGATAGTGAGAGGCCCACGCATCGCGATGAAGAGTGGCCCCCGCTTGCCGCAATTAGAGGAAGCCCTCGCACAAAAACGAAGACCCAACACAGCCATAAATAAATTAATTAATTAATTAAAATGAAAAAAAAAGAAAAGCTTAAATTGGAAAAAAGTCATCTATATAAAAAAAAAAAAAAGAAATTAAGGTTTCCTGAACTAGTGTGCTGGCAGTGATGATGCGAAAAAAAAGAGAGAGAGAGAGAGGGGACAGATTTGAGAGATAGAGAGGAAATAGGTTTGATAGTCCTTGGAGACTGACTGAGAGTAAAGGAGATGGGAAGTCCTCACTCTCAACAGATGAGTCAGGTCATGTCACTCCTCAACTCAAAACCCTGCAATGGCTCCCATCTCATTCAAGATGAAAGCTAGGGACTTCCCTGGTGGCACAGTGGTTAAGAATCCACCTGCCAATGCAGGGGACCGGTTCGAGCCCTGCTCCAGGAAGATCCCACATGCTGCAGAGCAACTAAGCCCGTGCGCCCAGAGCCTGTGCTCTGCAACAAGAGAAACAACTGCAATGAGAAGCCCGTGCACTGCAATGAAGAGTAGCCCCTGCTCGCCGGAACTAGAGAAAGCCCGCGGGCAACAACGACGACCCAACGCAGCCAAAAATAAATAAATAAATTTATCCTAAAAAAAAAAAAAGAAAAGCATTTGTTTAAAAATAAAAGAAAGCTAAAGTCTTTACAATGGGCCACAAGGATGACAAAGTCTATACAACACAGCCCCACCCCAGCCCTATTGCCTCAGTGACTTCACCCCTACTGCCCTCCTAGCAGCTCACTCTACCTCACCATTCCCATATCCTGCTCTTCTCAAACATTCCAAGCATGAGCTTGCCTTACAATCTTTGCTCTTGCTATTTGCTCTGCCCAGATACCAGTATGGTTCACACCCTTGCCTCTTCAGGTCTTTTTTTAAAATATCACCTTTTCAGTGAGGCCTCCCCTCATCATCCTACTAAACATTTCAACGTCCATGACAGTAATCCCAAGTTTCCTCCTTAATACCTATCACTTTTTGATTTACAATATACAGTAATTTACTTATTTATTTTGGTTATTGTCTATCTCCTGCTACTAGAACATAAGCTCCTTGAAGGCAGGGATTTTTGACTTGTTTTGTTCATTGCTGTATTCCCATTTCCTAGAACAACCAGTATGTAGTAAGCACTCAATTTTTATTGAACGAATTAATGGGCAAACCCCGTGTCTGTAGCCTGACCAACTGGTCAGATGATGATTCTAATCACTGATCTAGAAGTATGAGAGGTGGGGAAGAGAAGCTTATGAACTCAGTATGGGATCATTTGCCCAGTACCACAACTGTAATATTAAAAGCGTGATACTTTTACATATGTCAAAACTGTTAGCAAAATTTCAACTTTCTTAGAAAAACAGGAGCCAAACTCTTCTCTGAGAGAACAACCTACAGAATTACAGAGCTACACTCACTGATGGGGCATGTGCATTGGTTTCCTGCAAGTCAACCAATAAGACAGTGAATCAGTATACATCAAGAAGATGCCAGCAACTCTGCCACTGTTCAGCATGGCATAGGACATATAGTGATGTGGATACTCGGAATAAATATGTTTGGGGATTCTGTTTGAGGTCTTGTGTATCTAGACACAGCATTGGCAAATAATCATCAGATAATGTTAAGGTAATTTACTCAACTTTTCATCTAGCAAAGGTTAACATTTATTCCCCAAATTATAAATCAAATATCAAATAAGAGGTAGACTAATGGAGAATAAAATGGGTTAAATTGCAGAGAAAATGCTAGCAAGGTGCAATTAAGTTCTTGGTACCTAAATTTGTTTTCTTTTGTTTCCTTCACAATTTAGGAACCCTAATCAACTCTAAATAGTGTTTTTCAGCCCCAGCTGAGAACAAGTTTTCATAAATCTGTATTTCTCAAACTTTAGCATGCATCAGAATCACCTGGAAGACTTGTTATTGCTGGGCACCAAACCTGGAGTTTCTGATTCAGTAGGTCTTGGATGAACCCCAAAATTTGCATTTCTAACAAGTTTCCAGGTGGTGTAAATGCGTCTAACAAGTTTCCAGGTGGGACCACACTTTGAGAGTCACTGTAAGTCAATAAGACTTTCCTGGACTGATTTGTGACCCATTTGACCATTTCAACTGGGCTCTTTGCTGACTCCCGGCTGAAGTTTGTTGAGTTGAATATCTGAATATAGAACCGACAAATGGTATAAAATTAATGCAAATTATTTTTTAAAACTCTTTTACTTAAATTGGTTTAATTTAGACATTTTTCATTATAGAGTCTGTCAATTTCTTTTTCTTCTCTTTTTTTGTAATTTTTGGTTAAAATGGAAGTGAGCATTTACATTTGTATAATGGGATAAATATTTTTCATTGCTGAGCTAAAAGCACAGTACCATGTGCTTTTAGTTTTCTCTCTTATACTTTTTGTTTTCTCCTAAAGTTAGTAATTGCCTCATTTTTAATTTTGCTTAGTTTTCTGTGACCTATCACTAATGTAATAGATCTTTCCAATGCTTCTTGATATTTTCTAAGTGATCAAACACATTGGATGATCACATAATACATTTTTTTTTCTTAGATACCCCACTCCAACTTCCTGCTCTAATCTGACAGGTACTTTTCTAGGTTGGCTGCATAATTGTTATCCTAGAATATGCATTGTCATTTTCCTGTGTTGGATCCACTATTTCCTAATCCCATGTCTTCCTATTTCTTGATTTACTTTCTTACTTTGTTGAAGCATTTACTCCAGTTGCATCATAAGAAAGAAAACAGGGTGAAATAAATTTTGTGAGCTGACACATGCCTGAAAAATTGCGTGTTGACTAGATGGGTACAGTATTTTGACTAAAATTTATTTTCATTTCAATTTTTGAAGATTTTGCTCTATTTATTTTTCTAACTCCATTGTTGCTAGTGCAAATTCAGATGCTATTCTGATTTTCTTTTTCCTTTCTATGCGACTTTTGACTTTTTTCAAACTCTTAGGATCTTCTCTTTCACCAGGTGTTCTGAACTTTCACATTAATGTGCCTTATTGGAGTTTTTCTCATGGGCTGGGCAGTGAGTGGGATATTTCAGTTGAGGAACTCACACATTTCAACTTTGAGAAATTTTTTTATATGGTTTATTTGATAATTTCCTATATGTGTCTGCGGAACTCCTATTAAGTAGATCTTGAGGGTCTTTTATTACCCTTTAAATCCCTTATTGATTCTTTCCAATTTTCCATCTCTTTGTCTTTTTTTTAAAAGCTTTATAGGTGTTTTTGCAACTTTATTTTCAAAGCCTTCTGTTGAATTTTTATTTTAATTAAATTTCATTTTATTTTGTATACAAGTTTTTTTTTTTAAAGGAATTCCTTTATTTATTTTTTTTTTAATTTTTATTTATTTATTTATTTATTTTTGGCTGTGTTGGGTCTCCGTTTCTGTGTGAGGGCTCTCTCTAGTTGCGGTGAGCGGGGGCCACTCTTCATCGTGGTGCGCGGGCCTCTCACCATTGCGGCCTCTCCTGTTGCGGAGCACAGGCTCCAGACACGCAGGCTCAGTAGTTGTGGCTCATGGGCCTAGTTGCTCCGCGGCATGTGGGATCCTCCCAAACCAGGGCTCGAACCCGTGTCCCCTGCATTGGCAGGCCGACTGTCAACCACTGCGCCACCAGGGAAGCCCTGCCAGTTTATTTTAATTTAATTATTTGAATTAAATATTTATTATATATTTAATTTCAGGGAGCTCTTCCTTTTCTCTTTCAGAGCATCCTCTTATATCTTGAGATCATTAACTACAGCTTCTTAGATGTTCTTTGCTGCTTCATGTATTATTTCTTTTTCATCCAACTTTTTTTTTTTCATAGTTTGATTCCTCTCTTTCATTTGGAAGCTATTTCTCTACATCAGCAGATCTCGAACATTAACCTACATCAGAATCATCTGAAAGGTTTATTAAAACACAGGAGTACAGGGCCTCATCCCAGAATGTTTGATTCAGTAGGGCTAGGATGGGGCCAGAGAATTTGCATTTCTGACAAATCCCCAGGTGCTGCTGATGCTACTTTTGCAGGGACCGCACTTTGAGAACTACCGTTTGAGGTGATATAGGGTTGTAAACCTCACAGAGTAAAAATAACTGATGTATATACAGATTAAGGACCTGCTTCTGGGTTCTCTGCTTAGACCCTTCATCAGCAGAACCCCTGACACCGTGGTTTTGACAAAACCCCAGAATTCAGTGCTTTGTGAATTGGGCTCAGAATGGACTCAGTTTGGATGGTAGTGATTTTAAATTTTTCAATATATTTTATGCAAATAAAATCTATAACATACAAAAATATGACACCCTTATAATTCCACATTTTGTGCTTATAAAATAAACAGTTTTCATAGAAAAGAGCAGAGAATAAATTACCAAGAAGTTTCCAGAAAGAGTTCCGGATTTAGGATGTCACTCTGACTTTAACTACTATAATATAAAAGAAGGAGCAAATTGTATAATACATCCTGATTATTCTTTATTAGCTATTGAAATCTTCCTGGTGATGAGTGGAAGTTTGAAAACTGAGTTGCAGCCTCCTGAATGATAATGACAGAACAATCTGGAAATTATGTACTACCCGCAAAAAAAAAAGGGCTCTAAATGTGTACTTTAAGAGTACCTATCTCATAAAAGATATTATCATTTATAGTTTTCTCTTTTCATTGGCTCTACTTCTCTTGAAAATCCTAAACTCTGCAATGTTCAAAAATAAGACAAACAGCTCTGTCTAGTGGCAAATTTGATCATTGCAGCCAAAGTCAAAAATAGTATTCAGTTCAGACCCTTTTTAAAAATTTGTCTACAACTTGGCAAGCAATGTTGACAGGAGGTGGCTATTTTATCCCAACTCAGAAGACACAATGGATAAATACTTAAAGCCATCAGTCATGACATTTCCATTTGGGACTTTTTCAGCAGTTTAAGAGAGACAGGTGCAAAACCCAGCTCAGTTATTTAACTTAAAAGGAAAATGTTTTTATTTGTAACATTGTGCTTTTCAGATAACTTTGTTCAAAACATAAGTATACACCTTAGCCTGTTCTTATCTTCACTCTCCTTTCTTTTTTCCCTTCTCCCCTTTCCTGCCTTTAAGAGAAACCTGGAATTGAACTCTAAGTCAGAATCTTGTCTTTCCTCATATGGCAGAGATGAGCTGCCCCATGGCACCTGGGGTGTCCTGCCTTTGACAGCTGTTTCCACAGAGCACTGTAGACTGTGAATAGAATACCATGTGGAAAAAATGAAGAATAGCAGCTATTTGCTCCTGATTCTACCATAAAGCATTCAGAAAACAGTCATCCTTTTCTTGCAAGCACTGGTACATTGAGACAGAACCTTACTATTTTCCATACATTTCCACTTCCAAAAATAATGTGAGGTATCTTAGAATAAATTTAAAAGGATAAGTAAAATCAAGGTTTTTAAAAAAAGGAGATGAGGAATCCAACAGTGGATGAACACTGGGCCCATGGTATGTCTGGGCATAGGATAGAGGTGAAATTTGCTGAATTGAATTAAAATTTATTGGACATGGAGGATGAGAATTTCGTTGATTTTTAATACATAACAGTTACAAGATATTAAGCGTATGGTTGTACCCCCAAAGTAAAATGATCAAACGTTAAAATAACACATGTGTTTGCTAAAGATAATCTTCAAGAGTGTAATTAATATTGAAGAAATCAGGGGGGCGGAGTCAAGATGGCAGACTAGGAGGACGTGGAATTTGCATCTCCACACAACTAGGGCACCTACCAGGCACCGGTGGGGGACCACAGACACCTAAGGGGATGGGAGGAACCCCCAGTGACCGGGTAGGACGTGGGGTGTGGGAGGAGTGAAGGGGGAGGAGAAGTGGAGGCGGGACAGGACTGACACCCCTGTGGGGCGGCTGGGGGAGGGGAAGGGATCCCATGCCCGAAGGGGGAAACTGGGGAACCATCGGGAGGGCAGAGGATCAAAAGGAAGTGTGGCCAGGTTTCCCCTGCCCACGTGGGCCCCCAGGAACCTGCTGAGATCCCGGGCCTGATCCTCTGCCCACCAAAGCCCCCTCCAGCCTTGTGGGTACTGAGGGAGTGGGAGGGAAGGAAGGGGGAGTAAAAGTAAAGGCTGCACCTCTGAGACCAGCACCCCTGAGGGGTGGCTAGGGGTGGGGAGGAGCTCCTACACCCAGCGGGACTGACCCACGGATAGGGGTCCAGCAGTGACTGGGGAGACTCTGGGGGAGACCGTGGAGGGGGGGTGTGAAGGAACGGAAGGGAACGGGGCCAATGCTTTCCCTGCCCACTTAGGTACCACAGAGCCTATTGGGCTCCTGGGCCTAATCCTCTGCCCACGGAGCCTCCCTCCTGCCGTGCAGAACCCAAGCCCCACCCACACACCCTCACTCAGGGCCCTACCTCTACACTCGGAGACCCCCTCTGAGACCCCCTCCAACTGCACTGGGCCCACCCACACACCCTCACCCAGGGCCCTACCTCCAAACTTCAGAGCTCCACCTTCCGGGAGGCCCCCCCTTTGGACGTGCTGCCTCTCCCCTTCTGTGCAAGTCCTAAGCAGAGGCCCCGCCCCACACTTGAATGTCACCCCTCCTAGGCCCCGCCCCCAAGGCCTTTTCTGGCTGCGTGGGTCCTGAGCCTAGGCCCCGCCCCACACTCAAACATCACCCGCCACCCACCTAGGTCCCACCCCACCCTAAGCCCCGCCCTTGCCTAAGTTCCACCCCAGCCTAAACTCCACTCCCCATAGCCAAGGCGCCTTTTTTTTTTTTTTAAAGATTTATTGATTGATTGATTGATTACTATGTTGGGTCTTCATTTCTGTGCTAGGGCTTTCTCTAGTTGCGGCAAGCGGGGGCCACTCATCGCGGTGCGCGGGCCTCTCACTATCGTGGCCTCTTTTGTTGTGGAGCACAGGCTCCAGACGCGCAGGCTCAGTAGTTGTGGCTCATGGGCCCACTTGCTCCGCGGCATGTGGGATCTTCCCAGACCAGGGCTCGAACCCATGTCCCCTGAATTGGCAGGCAGATTCTCAACCACTGCGCCACCAGGGAAGCCCTCCTTTTTTTTTTTCTCTTTAGATTGGGGTTCAATTTTACCTTCTTAATTCATTTATATTTTTTCTAATAAATCTTTTATTTTATTCTTTATACTTTGTTATTGTTCTGCACCTTTTGGCATGTTCCTTTTTTTTTTTTTTTCTTTTTTCTGTTGTGGTTTTATTTTACCTTGTTGCAGTTGTTTCAATTATATTTTTATTTTTCCTAATATATATTTTATCTTTCTAAATTTATTTTGTTTTTTATTCTTGTTATTGTACTGCTCCTTTTTTTTTTTTTTTGCCATGCCACATGGCTTGCAGGATCTTGGTTCCCAGGCCTGAGGTCAGGTCTGAGCTCCTGTGGTGGGAGCTCTGAGTCCAAACCACTGGACTAACAGAGAACCACAGACCCTGGGAATATTAATCAGAGTGAGACCTCCCAGAGGTCCTCATCTCAGCACCAAGACACAGCTCTATCCAACTGCCTGCAAACTCCAGTGCTGGATGCCTCAGGCAAAACAACCAGTAAGACAGGAATACAGCCCCACCCATCAAAAAAAAAAAATGAAATGACAGAAACATATGTTACAGATGAAGGAGCAAGGTAAAAACCTACAAGACCAAATAAATGAAGATGAAATAGGCAACCTACCTGGAAAATAATTCAGAGTAACGATAGTATAGATAACCCAAAATCTCAGAAACAGAATGGAGAAAATACAAGAAACATTCAACAAGGATCTAGAAGAACTAAATGGCAAACAAACAGTGATGAATAACACAATAACTGAAATTAAACATACTCTAGAAGGAATCAATAGCAGAATAACTGAAGCAGAAGAACGGATAAGTGACCTGGAAGATAAAATAGGGGAAATAACTACTACAGAGCAGAATAAAAAAAATAATGAAAAGAATTGAGGACAGTCTCAGAGACCTCTGGGACAACATTAAGTGCACCAACATTCGAATTATAGGGGTCCCAGAAGAAGAAGAGAAAAAGAAAGGGTCTGAGAAAATATTTGAAGAGGTTATAGTCGAAAACTACCCTAACATGGGAAAGGAAATAGTCAATCAATTCTAGGAAGCGCAGAGAGTGCCATACAGGATAAACCCAAAGAGAAACACGCCGACACACATATTAAACTATCAAAAATTAAATACCAAGAAAAAATATTAAAAGCAGCAAGGTAAAAGCAACAAATAACATACAAGGGAATCCCCATAAGGTTAACAACTGATATTTCAGCAGAAACTCTGCAAGCCAGAAGGGAGTGGCAGGACATATTTAAAGCAATGAAAGGGAAAAAGCTACAACCAAGATTACTCTACCCAGCAAGGATCTCATTCAGATTTGATGGAGAAATCAAAAGCTTTTCAGACAAGCAAAAGCTAAGAGAATTCAGCACCACGAAACCAGCTTTACAACAAATGCTAAAAGAACTTCCCTAAGTAGGAAACACAAGAGAAGAAAAAGACCCACAAAAACAAACCCAAAATAATTAAGAAAATGGTGATATGAACATACATATCAATAATCACCTTGAATGTAAATGGATTAAATGCTCCAACCAAAAGGCACAGACTGGCTGAATGGACACAAAAACAAGACCCATATATATGCTGTCTACAAGAGACCCACTTCAGACCTAAGGACACATACAGACTGCAGGTGAGGGGATGGAAAAATATATTCCATGCAAATGGCAATCAAAAGAAAGCTGGAGTAGCAATTCTCATATCAGACAAAATAGACTTTTAAAAAAAGACCATTAGAAGAGATAAGGAAGGACACTACATAATGCTCAAGGGGTTGATCCAAGAAGAAAACATAATAATTATAAATATTTATGCACCCAACATAGGAGCACCTCAATACATAAGGCAAATGCTAGCAGCCATAAAAGGAGAAATAATAGTGGAGGACTTTAACACCCCACTTACACCAATAGACAGATCTTTCAGACAGAAAATAAATAAGGAAACACAAGCTTTAAATGACACAAAAACCAGATAGACTTAACTGATATTTTTAGGACATTCCACCCGAAAGTGGAAGAATACACTTTCTTCTCAAGTGCACACAGAACATTCTCCAGAATAGACCACATTTTGGGTCACAAATCAGACCTTGGAAAATTTAAGAAAACTGAAATCATATCAAGCATCTTTTTCTGACCACAACGCTATGAGATTAGAAATCAATTACAGGAAAAAAACAGTAAAAACACAAATAAATGGAGGCTAAACAGTGCACTGCTAAATAACCAAGAGATCACTGAAGAAATCAAACAGGAAATCAAAAAATACCTAGAAACAAATGACAATGAAAACACGACGATCCAAAACCTATGGGATGCAGCAAAAGCAGTTCTAAGAGGGAAGTTCATAGCAATTCAAGCTCACCTAAAGAAACAAGAAAATCTCAAATAAACAATCTAACCTTATACCTAAACCAACTAGAAAAAGAAGAACAAAGAAAACCCAAAATTAGTAGAAGGAAAGAAATCATAAAGATCAGAGCAGAAATAAATGAAATAGAAACAAAGAAAAGAACAACAAAGATCAATAAAACTAAAAGCTGGTTCTTTGAGAAGATAAACAAAACTGATAAACCTTTAGACAGACTCATCAAGAAAAGAAGGGAGAGGACACAAATCAATAAATTTAGAAATGAAAAAGGAGCGATTACAACTGACACCACAGAAATACAAAAGATCATAAGAGACTACTACAAGCAACTATATGCCAATAAAATGGACAACCTGAAAGAAATTGACAAATTCTTGGAAAAGTAAAACCTTCCAAGATTGAACCAGGAAGAATTAGAACATATAAACAGACCAATCACAAGTAATGAAATTGAAACTATAATTAAAAATCTTCCAGCAATCAAAAGTCCAGGACCAGATGCCTTTACAGGCAAATTCTATCAAACATTTAGAGAAGAGTTAACACCTATCCTTCTCAAACTCTTCCAAAAAATTGCAGAAGGAGGAACACTCCCAAACTCGTTCTACGAGGCCACCATCACCCTGATATGAAAACCGGCCAAAGATATCACAAAGAAAGAAAATTATAGACCAATATCACTGATGAACATAGATGGAAAAATCCTCAACAAAATACTAACAAACAATCCAACAACACATTAAAAGGATCATACACCCTGATCAAGTGGGATTTATCCCAGGGATGCAAGGATTCTTCAATATACGGAAAACAATCAGTGTGGTACACCATATTAACAAATTAAAGAATAAAAACCATATGATCATCTCAATAGATGCAGGAAAAGCTTTTGACAAAAGTCAACACCCATTTGTGATCAAAACTCTCCAGAAAGTGGGCATAGAGGGAACCTACCTGAACATAATAAAGGCCATATACAACAAACCCACAGCAAACATCATTCTCAATGGTGAAAAACTGAAAGCATTTCCTCTAAGATCAGGAACAAGACAAGGATGTCCATTCTCACCAGTATTATTCAACATAGTATTGGAAGTCCTAGCCACAGCAATCAGGGAAGTAAAAGAAATAAAAGGAATACAAATTGGAAAAGAAGAAGTAAAATTGTCACTGTTTGCCGATGACATCATACTATACATAGAAAATCCTAAAGATGCCACCAGAAAAGTACTAGAACTAATCAACGAATTTGGTAAGGTTGCAAGATACAAAACTAATGTACAGAAATCCCTTGCATTCCTATACACTAACAACAAAAGATCAGAAAAAGAAATTAAGGAAATAATCCCATTAACTATCACAACAAAAAGAATAAAATGTCTAGGGATAAACCTACCCAAGGAGGCAAAAGACTTGTACTCAGAAAACTATAAAATACTGATGAAAGAAATCAAAGATAACATAAATAAATGGAGAGATATACCGTGCTCCTGGATTGGAAGAATCAATATTGTGAAAATGACTATACTACCTAAAGCAATCTACAGGTTCAATGCAATCCCTATCAAATTACCAATGGCATTTTTCACAGAACTAGAACAAGAGATTTTACAATTTGTATGGAAACACAAAAGACCCCAAATAGCCAAAGCAATCTTGAGAAAGAAAAACGGAGCTGGAGGAATCAGGCTCCCTGACTTTAGACTCTACTACAAAGCTACAGTAATCAAGACAATATAGTACTGGCACAAAAACAGAAATATAGATCAATGAAACAAGATAGAAAGCCACGCACATATGGTCACCTTATCTTTGATAAAGGAGGCAAGAATATACAGTGGAGAAAAGACAGGCTCTTCAATAAGTGGTGCTGGGATAAATGGACAGCTACATGTAAAAGAATGAAATTAGAGCACACTGTAACACCATACACAAAAATAAACTCAAAATGGATTAAAGACCTAAATGTAAGGCCAGACACTATAAATCTCTTAGAGGAAAACATAGGCAGAACACTCTATGACATAAATCACAGCAAAATCCTTTTTGACCCACCTCCTAGAGTAAGGGAAATAAAAACAAAAATAAACAAATGAGACCTAATGAAACTTAAAAGCTTTTACACAGCAAGGGAACCCATAAACAAGACAAAAAGACAACCCTCAGAATGGGAGAAAATATTTGCAAACAAATCAACGGACAAAGGATTAATCTCCAAAATATACAAGCAGCTCATGCAGCTCAATATCACAGAAACAAACAACCCAGTCCAAACATGGGCAGAAGACCTAAATAGACATTTCTCCAAAGAAGACATACAGATGGGCAACAAATGCATGAAAATATGCTCAACAACACTAATCAGTAGAGAAATGCAAATCAAAAGCACAATGAGGTATCACCTCACATCAGAATGGCCATCATCAAAAAATCTACAAACAATAAGTGCTGGAGAGGGTGTGGAGAAAAGGGAACCCTCCTGCACTGTTGGCGGGAATGTAAATTGATACAGCCACTATGGAGAGCAGTATGGAGTTTCCTTAAAAAACTAAAAATAGAACTACCATATGACCCAGCAATCCCACTACTGGACATATACCCTGAGAAAACCATAATTCAAAAAGAGACATGTACCACAATGTTCATTGTACCACTATTTACAATAGCCAGGACATGGAGGCAACCTAAATGTCCATCAACAGATGATTGGATAAAGAATATGTGGCACATATATACAATGGAATATTACTCAGCCATAAAAGGAAACGAAATTGAGTTATTTGTAGTGAGGTGGATGGACCTAGAGTCTGTCATACAGAGTGAAGTAAGTCAGAAAGAGAAAAACAAATACCACATGCTAATGCATATATATGGAATTTTAAAAAGCGGTACTGATGAACCTAGTGGCAGGGCAGGAATAAAGACGCAGACGTAGAGAACAGACTTGAGGGCATGGGGGTGGGGAAGCAGAAGCTGGGATGAAGTGAGAGAGTAGCACTGACATATATACACTACCAAATGTAAAATGGTTGGCTAGTGGGAAGCTGCTGCATAGCACAGGGAGATCAGGTTCGTGCTTTGTGACGACCTAGAGGGATGGGATAGGGAGGGTAGGAGGGAGGCTCAAGTGGGAGGAGATATGGAGATATATGTATACATATAGCTGATTCACTTTTTTGTACAGCAGAAACTAACACAACATTGTGAAGTATTTATACTCCAGTAAAGATGTGAAAAAAAGTATTGAAGAAATCAATTAGAAAATTACAGTTTAATATATACCCAAGAAACATTCCAGTGTTAAAAGAATATTTACTTTCTGAAGATAAGTGTAACAATATGCTTGTTGTTAAAAAATTATAGTACCCCCCAATATAAAAAAGGTAAAAGAAAACCATAATACAAGATTTACAGATGAGCGCTATTAATATTTAGTGTAAATCTTTTAAGGTATTGTTCCTATGCTAAAAGTAGTTATTTACATTCGGAGGAGAGAAATTATTCTTTTGTATGTATTAATATTGTGCATATGGGCGAAGACTTATGGTGAACATGAAAAAGCTGATCCAGTAGGAAAAGTTAAGTGTGCCTTTTTTTTTAAAGCATGATTTAAAAGATTATTTTTGAAATATATCAAAAAGATGAATTTGCGGAATCAGTTAGCATTGTGAAGTCAAAAAGGTAGATTTAGAAACCCCCAAAATGGCACTGATGCACATACTGTCAATTTTGACATTATATTGAGGCTGGAAGGAGAAGAAATATGTTCTGTCAAAGTTTCCCTCAATGGCAACATTCTAAGATTTTAAGCTATGAAATGATCACAATATTGTGTAAGCAACAAACCATGAAGTCTAAGAATCCTAAGCATGATTTAGTGTTATAATCAAATAAAACCCACCACAAGGCTAATGTGACACATATTTAATGATATGCATAATCACTGTAGTATTACACAGCAATTTGGCATAAATGGCAAATGATTACATAAATGACTGAAATTAGTATGACTTTCACGCAGTCAAATTAAGCATTTCTGGGGTCAGCTGGGGAAAGGGATAACAAAACAGAGTAAAAAGCTGCTTCAGTAACTTGCCAAAGAAAACCTGGCAGCTGGGGGTTGAAGAGAAGAAAAAGAAAAAAGGTGGGGAATCCAACAAAGGAACCAAGGAAGTACTGTTTGTGGCTCCCTGATACTTTCTCTTGTCTGGTCTCATCTGGGGATTTCTAGAAGATTCAAGACAATTTGATCTTTCCTGCAGATAGATGGTAGGACTCTCCAAGCTCCAGACTTTTGGACTTACAGAGAAATCTTCAAAGCCAATATCTACACTTATTGCTACTGTCACTCCCATCTTCACCACTAAGCAGAGCCCCTATACACTGTCTGAAGTATCAGCCATTTTTCCAATGAACAAAAAACAGCCCAGGAATGGTTAACAGGTGCACTGCTGGATGTTCATGCTTGGACACAGCAAGAGCACTGGATGTTTGGGTTTCTGGGAAGGGGGTTACAAGGGGAGAGATAAAGGCAGCACTGAAATGAGAGTAAGAATGAAAAGACAGAATTTCACCTCCTTCAAAAATTTTCCCAAAGCTAACTCTGCCTATTAAGACATCAGAAAATAATAAAAAGATCATAAAATCTTAAGTAAGACTTTAAAAAGTTCAATTTGCAATTGCACAACAGCTGTATGAGCTTGGATAAGTTACTTAACCTCTCTGAGTTTTAGTTTCTTTATCTTAAAAAAATGAATAAATAAAAGGAGTACACCTATCTAATTCACAGAAATGTTCAGAGGATTAAACTGGTTAGCATTCATCATGCTTCTCACATGCTTCCACCAAAGGACCTGTCTTAGGTCAGGCTGCTATAACAAAATACCATAGACGAGGTGTCTTAAACAAAAAATATTTATTTATCATGGTTCTGGAGACTGGGAAGTCCAAGATCAGGGTGCCAGCAGATTCAGTACCTGGTTAGAGCCCTCTTCCTGGTTTGCAGAAGGCTGTTTTCTCACTTTCTTCACAAGGGAGAAAACAGAGAAAGGGAGAAAGCAAGTGTCTCTTCTTAGAAGGGCACTAATACCATTCATGAGGACTCCACCCCATGACCTAATTACCTCCCTAAGGTTTCATCTCAAAACACCATCACATTGAGAATGAGGCTTCAGCATATGAATTTTGAGGGGACATCAACATTCAGTCCATAGAATCCAATAGCAGTTGAGAGTGTGTTCATGCCTGTGGAGGTCCTGGGAGCAGAGACAGTCTCGAGGGACCCAACCCAGGTGCAGCATTTATTTCAAGTTTCATACTTTAACTTCACTGTTTATGCACACTTTATATTCTACTCTTTGTGCATGTGGTTTAATATAAAAATGAACCTTGTAAATATTTACATCAAGTAAAATTGATACTATAATGCTTACCTTCTGGTTTAGTGTAGCCCTGGCCCACACTCCAGTTTGAGACAACCACATGTATGTAAAAACACAAATAAAGTGCATCTAGTGCTCACCAACTGCCAAGTATGTATTATTTTTCCTTTCCCCTCCCCTCCCTTATTGTCTCAGAAGCCAGGAGCAGCTATCTTCTCACCTTTGACAGGTTTCTCTCTCCCTCTTCCTGCTGAAAATGCACAGATGAGACTAGAAAATGAACCAGCTACTGGGTAGTTCTCAATGAAGAGTGATTTTGACCTCCAGGGGACATTTGGCAAAGTCTGGAGGTATTTTTTGGTTGTTGCAAATGAACACGGGATATTGAATAATGGCATCTGATGATGGAGGCCAGGGGTGCTGCTAAATATCCTACAATGCACAGGACGGCCCCCACACCAAAGAATTATTCAGCCTAAAACACCCATAGTGCTGAGGCTGAGAAACTCTTGAGTTCCAGGTAACTGGCCCCATTATGAGCTTCACCAGCAGAGACCCAGGCTACCTGATTTAATGCGGGAATGTTCTGTGCTTTGCCAGGCTGTAGTCACTCCCATACTTCAGGGGACCTAAATTTAAAACTGAGCTGTTGAAAACTGGTTCAGGGTCTTTACTGGATTCTGATTTTGTTCAGAATCTCATGTATCCAAGAAATTAAAATAAAACTCTGCCAGATAGTCAGAGGTGTAATTTTCTTCATCCTGTATGTCATATTCCCCTGCAGAGTACTGAAACACCTATAAGGTAATCCATTTATCTGCTAAGCGTGCTTGGTATTCTAACTTTGTAAGATTTCTACAAAAAGTGTGAAAGATCAAAAGAGTTTGATGCCAATTCTTGATTCAGGAAGACACACACGCCCATAGGCTTGTCAGGGAATTTAAATAATGCTCTTCACCCTCAAACATGAAGTGGAATGTGACATTTCACAATATGGTTGCTGAGGAATAAACTTGTGAGTGTATCTGCCCTTCCCACTCCCCTGTTTTCTTAGCTTGGCATTCTCAATCAGTTCACTGACATAATTCCCATGGTGTGTGGTGTTCAGAAGCCCCAGCATCAACCAGGCCTGAGCTGAGAATTGTTTCAGAAAAGACAATATCCTCAAGGGGGGAAGAGAGGTGAGAACTAATAAGTGAGACAAGTCTTTTTTTTTTTTTTTTAACATCTTTATTGGAGTATAATTGCTTTACAATGGTGTGTTAGTTTCTGCTTTATAACAAAGTGAATCAGTTATACATATACATATGTTTCCATATCTCTTCCCTCTTGCGTCTCCTTCCCTCCCACCCTCTCTATCCCACCCCTCTAGGTGGTCACAAAGTCTTAATGGAAATTAATCAAATAGGTATTTGCCTGATGAAAATGACAGAACGTATATTCAATTATATAAATTGTCTTTATACTATACTAAAGTGCGCTACACCCCAAGCTCCATATGTATCTGAGTGCAGACAAGTTCCTTTTTTCAAAGATTGGTCTACTTGTCAATGTTTGGCTCCTTCTCATCTCTGGTGACAACACACACTCGACCAATGGTCATCAGGTAGAAACCAAGAAAGAAAGCCTTTGGAACCCAATGTAAGCTAAAAGTGACCAGAAAACTTGAATCAACAAATGAAACATCAAATAAGAGATAGACTAATGGAGAATAAAATGGGTTAAATTGCAGAGAAAATATTAGCAAGGTGCAGTTAAATTCTTGGTACCTAAATTTGTTTTCCTTTGTTTCCTTAACAATTTAGAAAGCTTAATCAACTCTAAATAGTGTTTTGCAGCCCCAGCTGAGAACAAGTTTTCATAAATCTGTACTTCTCAAACTTTAGCATGCATCAGAATCACCTGGAACACTTGTTATTGCTGGGCAGCAAACTCAAAGTTTCTGATTCAGTAGGTCTTGGATGGGCCCCCAGAATTTGCATTTCTAACACATTTCCAGTTATTGTAAATGCTTCTGGTCCATAAAAGAGCTTTGCTCTAATAGCAACTATTTTTTCTATCTCAGGGATAAGAACTCCTGGTTTAACATTACAGTGTTCGGAAACAACAAGTACCCTTAGACCTGGGCAAGAGGGCAGCTGTCCTGATCCCCACACTCTAGAGGCATCCAGAGACCCTTCTCTGGTCATCCCCGCTCTGAGGGATGAGGAAGGCAACAGAGCCAGGACTGCCCACCTGCCCACAGGCCATGCTCTGGATGTTCATTACCTGGAATTCCTTGCTGAACAGCCCAAATACACTTCTAAGGACGATGTTACCCTTTTCCGAAGTCTGTTCTTTCTTTCCAAGAAGCACCTAGGCCTGAGGAGTGAGCAAAAGGCAGTTATTTTACGTGGTGCTTTGAGATGGTGACAGGGATTGGAGTTTGGAGATACGACCGAGGGCTTCCACCCTTAGCCAGCCAGGCCCTCGTGGTGCAGGACAGAGCAAAAGATGGAAGAGAAGGTTGGATGGCAGGGTGAGAAAGATATAGACCAAGGCCTTGGGCCATGGGTCAGCTCTCCAAATACTGCCATATTCTGGCTAACTCCAAGAAGTCCAAGAATCCTAGATGTGAACCTGATCTTTGGTGTCTTTATGGAGTTATTTTGTCAAGGTAGGCAGATAGTACATTTCATTTAACAGTTTGGTAGTTTTTTTTTTTAAATATTTATTTGGTTGTGCCGGGTCTTATTTATTTATTTATTTATTTTTATATTTATTTTTGGCTGTGTTGGGTCTTCGTTTCTGTGCGAGGGCTTTCTCTAGTTGCAGCAAGTGGGGGCCACTCTTCATCACGGTGCGCGGGCCTCTTCACTATCGCGGCCTCTCTTGTTGCGGAGCACAGGCTCCAGATGCGCAGGCTCAGTAGTTGTGGCTCACGGACCTAGTTGCTCCGCGGCATGTGGGATCTTCCCAGACCAGGGCTCGAACCCGTGTCCCCTGCATTGGCAGGCAGATTCTCAACCACTGCGCCACCAGGGAAGCCCAGTTTGGTAGTTTGATTGGTAACTTTTAAAATATTTATCCATGTATGTGGGCTTCCCTTTGACCTCTCGCCCCAGTCCCCACATATAAAACAACGTGAAAGTGAATTCACCAGCCCTTTGCCCCATCCCACCTGCCATGGTAGGCCTGATCTGGTTCAGTGGAGGTGGTGGTGCTCTCTACTCCTCTGTACCTCAACTACATTTCCCCTGCCTCTTAGAGTTTAGATGATGACGTGCATTCCGATGCACTGGGCATTCACAGTCTGTTCTCAGAAAATCTGCAAAGCAGCTCTGTTTCTAGGCAACTTCTCCAACTAGCTTTTATCTTTGAAGCTGCTTGCGTTTTGACCCTTTCCTTACTCTTCTCACCCTCCTCTATCCCGGGTGCCCACATGCACGCTTTCATGCTCCCTTCCCTGGAATTCCATTTATAGGGTCTGACTCATTTCAGGCCCTGTGTGTGTTCCTTTCTGGCTCTGTCTATTGTGACTCCCTGCCAATTTCTTGCAATCTCTGTCTGCTCCTCCACGCAGCATTCTTTCTGGCGGCTTCTCTGTTCTCATTCTTTGGCAGTTTTAATCGCTTTCCCTGTGAGCATGTTTCTCCTCCCTTTGCTTCTTGCGTCTTTATAGGAAACAGGGAATTATTATTTTATTTACAATTTTGTTCTTCTCCCTCCTTCTGCCTCTCAGATATTGAGTCTCCACCCATTGGAGAGAAAAATTATAATAATAATAAACTTGCTTTCACTCCAAAACTGACTAGATTGCAACTGGCTTTTGAAACTGGGGTATTGCCATATTCACCAGTGATTTTCCAATCATTGCTCAACTTTCATTTCCTCTCAACTTCATATTTTTTTCCTTTAGTAAAAGTTGCCGAACAGCTTTATACAGTAACTGGAAATACCAAAATTAAGATCATTTTTTTGGCCTCAAACTACTTTACATAGCTAAATAGCAGTTACTCAGATGACAGAAGGGCTTCCCTGTTCTTTGTGCTTATGTGTTTTATTTCACAGGAAAGATTGCTGTGTTTTTTAGGTTGATGAAATGACTGGAGACCTTTTGAAAATTAATCTTGGAATTTTAAGACTGTGCTGGAAAGAACCTTAGAGATTCCCCAGCTCCAATTTTTTATTTATAAGTAGGGAGACTCAGAACAGGGAATTTAAGTGGTTTGACAAATAATAAATAATAGCTATTATTTATAACTTATGAGCTGATGAAGTCATTTAATACTCAAAGCAAATCTGTTCTACAGTAAATATTCAATTTTTTGGTGAAACTTTAGAAACATTCCAGTCAAAGGTAGGAACAAGACAACAATGCCTGTTATTACTGCCACTCTTTGTCATTGTTCTGGAGGGCCTAGCTAATCTCACTAAGACAAGAAAAACAGTTTTTTACATATACGAAAGGAACAGTGAGAAAATAGTTTTTAAGATCCATAAAGTGAAAGACTAACAGATTTGAACCACATGAAAAAGCAAAATTTTATATTAAAAAAAATGACAACATAAAGATATGAAACAAGTGGGAGATGGGGGAAATATTTGGAGCCTACGTAGAGATAAAAGATATATATTCACAATATACAGATCAATGAAAAGGAATCAGTACCCAAGAGAAAAACGAGCAAAGAATATAAATAGCTAATATGCAGGAGAAGAAATGCAAATTATCAATAAACATAAAGACTTGCTCAACTTTAGTCCTTTTTGAGATTTCATCAATATTTATTTTCTCTCACATGAGGTGGGTTTTTTTGGTTTTCATCTGTTTGTTTTTAACTTAGTGGCTGCTACCTTGAAGTTTCTGTGCTAATATGGGAAGACCATACTTTAAAAAAAATTTTTTTTCTTTTCCATTATGGTTTATTACGGGATATTGAATATAGTTCCCTGTGCTATACAATAGGACCTTGTTGTTTATCCATTCTAAATGTAATAGTTTGCATCTGCCAACCCCAAACTCCCAATCCATCCCTCCCCCGCCCCCTCTCTCCCTTGGCAACCACAAGTCTGTTCTCTATGTCTGTGAGTCTGTTTCTGTTTTGTAGATAGGTTCATTTGTGCCATATTTTAGATTCCACATATAAGTGATATCATATGGTATTTGTCTTTCTCTTTCTGACTTACTTCACTTAGCATGATAATCTCTAGTTGTTGCATCCATGTTGCTGCAAATGGCATTATTTCATTCTTTTTTTATGGCTGAGTAGTATTGCATTGTATATAAATACCACATCTTCTTTATCCATTCATCTGTCGATGGACATTTAGGTTGTTTCCGTGTCTTGGCTATTGTAAACAGTGCTGCTGTGAACATAGGGGTGCATGTATGTTTCTGAATTCGAGTTTTGTCCAGATATATGCCCAGGAGTGTAAGTGCTGGATCATATGGTAACTCTATTTTTAGTTTTTTGAGGAACCTGCGTGCTGTTCTCCGTAGTGGCTGCCCCAATTTACGTTCCCACCAATAATGTAAGAGGGTTCCCTTTTCTCCACACCCTCTCCAGCATTTAATATTTGTAGACTTTTTAATGATGGCCATTCTGACTGGTGTGAGGTAATACCTCATTGTAGTTTTGATTTGCATTTCTCTAATAATTAGCAATGTTGAGCATCTTTTCAGGTGCCTATTGGCCATCAGTATGTGTTCTTTGGAGAAATGTGTGTTTAAGTATTCTGCCTAAAAATCCAGTCATTTTTTGATTAGATTGTTTTGTTTTGTTTTGTTTTGATATTGAGCTGTATAAGCTGTTGCTATATTTTGGAAATTAATCCCTGTTGGTCACATTGTTTGCAAATATTTTCTCCCGGTCTGTAGGTTGTCTTTTCTTTTTTTTTTTTTTTTCAATAAAGACTGCTTTATTGCTGCACGACAGTCATGCAACTCAGCTGCACAGGGACATTACCACACCACGCAGAGGCTGGTTCACGGGACCTTGTGATCCTATTAATGGGCCTCTCTGTGGTAATTAACACAGGCCGCAGGGACCAAAAGTTCCCCTCGGCCCTTCTGAAAATGTTGGGGAACGGTAGTGCAGGGAGGGAATACACACTTTCTGCATTTCTGCCCTGCAGTGCGGCAGCTGTTGCTGTTGGGAGTCACTGTGCTAATTCTCTTAGGTCATGTTTCCCTTCAGTTGTTCTGACTACCTCCAAGCGCTCCACGGCTGCACGCTTGTGTCACTGGAAAATGCACAGCCCCAATTCTGTGCAGGGACGACGCAAAGCAGAGTGTGATGCATCTCTCTGGAGCATCAAGTTTATTAACTAGAATTGGAAGAACCCAGGAGTTCTGGGAACAAGAACTATCCCCCTCCCCCACCAACACGGAAGACAGAAGAGCAGGGGAGGGGAGACGTGCCCCAGGAATGACAGTCCAGTCTCTCAAGTTTCACCCAGGTGGGGGTTGAGGGGCAGACCTGCAGCCACGGTGGCCTCGCTTTCGGTCGCCCGGGCTGCTCCGGACCATCCTCTGAGCTGGCCAGGGTCTTGGATACGATGCTTCTGAAGGCCGCGCAGAGAACACCCTCATCTTCCACTGGACCGGGCCCCAGGGAGCGCGGCGGCCTGACCTTCCTGCCTCGGTCATGCATGGGGTTCACATGGGCTCACTTTATTATGACGCCTCTTGCTGGGCAGCTTGCAACAAAGATGTTTCAAAACAAAGTTCCAGATTCTCCTAGCCACCCCTTGCTTTTTCTGGCTGTGGCCAGAGGGAGTGGATGAGGACACACTCTCAGGCTGCCCAGTGTGGGAGGACCCTCCAGTGTTGGACACACCCGGGGGGCAGCTGGTTCCCTCTGGGGCTCCAATCCTGCTGCTGGTGGAGGGGGATGTCCCAGTGCCACACTGGGGGGCTGGGCTGGGGGTGGCAGTCCTCGCCTCCAGGCTGGGTGGGGGACAGGCAGACTCACCGGTCTTCTGCCCCGCCTGCTGGTCTTCCTGCAGCTGCACGTTTTCTCCCTGGTAGAGCCACCTGCTTTTCAGGGGGGACACCACAGGGCTTGGAGAAGGCTCAAGTTCACTGCCGCTGAGGTCCCCGTGACAGAAGGGCCTCACAGTTACGATGGAGGCCCCTACCTGGGGTTTCTTGGCGCTCACACTGCCTGTTCCAGCATCCTGGATCTGGTCGCAAGTCAAGCCCGGAGTCGTCACCGTTGTCACCTTCAGGTCCTCTTCACAGGGTGGCTGGAGTGGCTCCTTCTGGCCCATGTTTAACCAAGCATGCCTCATGAGGTCAGGTAAGGTGCCTCTGTCACTGGGGTTGAGGGCAATCATTTTTTGTAATAGATCCCTTATCTCCAAAGACAGATAAGGTGGGATGTGGTATTTCCCTTGTAGGACTTGCTTCCGCAGCTCCTGGAAGTCTTTTCCCACAAAGGGATGGCACCCAGTTACCATGGTGTAGAGCACTACTCCCAGGCTCCACACGTCCACCGCAGGGCCGCTGTAGCTCTGCCCCAGGAAGATTTCCGGGGCACAGTAAAGGGGTGTGCCGCAGATTGTGTGCATTTGTCCAGAGTCATCACACTTGTTGCTGAGGCCAAAGTCTGTAAGTTTGATATTCATGTTGGAATCAAAGAGGAGGTTCAGTGGCTTCAGGTCCCGATGCACGATGCCCCTCTGGTGGCAGTGCTGCAGGGCGGAGAGCAGCTGCTGGAACGGGCCTCGGGCCTCCACCTCTGTCATACGGCCATGGGTCTTCAAATAGTGGTACATGTCCCCCCCACTGAGGTACTCCATCACCAAAATAAATGCCTCCTCTGTGTTAATCGCCCCCAGCAGTTTTACAATATTGGGGTGATTCAGGAGCTTCATACCGCACACTTCCCGGAAAAGTGCCTGGACACTTGCGACGCTCTGACGCCTTTTCTTAATCACCTTGAGAGCCACCTGTGTCCCGGTCAGAATGTGCCGCGCCAACTTCACTTTACCGAAGGTGCCTTCACCAATGGTGCGGAGGATCTCAAAGCCATCAATATGAGCCTCCTTGTCAGCAGAGTTGGCTGTGAGGCCCTGCATCATGGTGACCTGCTAACTACACTGACTGACAGCACTACCTAGCAACGCTAACTACGCTAACTAACAATGCTAACTGTACTAACAGGGCTAAGTGTGCTGTCTCTACTAACAACGCTAACTACGCTAACTGTACCAACAGCGCTAACTAGTACTAACTACACTAACTATGCTAATCAAGTATTAACTATACCAACAATACTCACTATGCTAACTGTAGAAAGAACAATGACACAAATAAAAAAGAGTAGAGAAAAGAGAAACGAAAATCAACAAAATGGCAGAAACAAGGAAAACACAAGCTAACTGTAGGTCCAAGGCCGTCAGGTCACCAAAAGCAGCTTCCTGGGCTCTAAGGACCAAAAACCTGGGCCCACCTTTCTCTTTCATAGGGCTTTGGGAAGTACATCACAATGGTGCACTCTGAGGTCAGAGCAAGAAATGGACCCATCACCGCTGGGGATACACCACAGTGGTTTTCTCACTTTTTGAGTTCAAGGCCCCTTTACACTTAGGAAAAAGGATCCCAAAGAAATTTTTCTTTACGTGTGTTATTAGATATTGGTATTCACTTTGTTATAAATAAAAATCTGCAGGATACTTCAGTGGCCTTTTTATTTCTAGTTTGAAAATGTGTAATAATTTTAAAGACCTCATAATGTCTACACTTGAAATGTTCAATTCCTTTTCCTTAAATTCTGGTCTCAAAATAACGTTACAACTTAACTGACTTCACGATACTATACAAAATGTTCTGTTGCATAAGACATGATACGGTACATTATGAAAGTCTATGAAGCTGAGAGAAGGTTTGCCAGGAAGGTCATTGAGCAGATTTCTCATCAGGAGCCTCGGAGGCCAGATGGCATGACTCAATGTACTTGAAGTGTTGAAGGAAAGAAACCGTCAACCAAGAATCCTATATCTAGCAAAACTTTCCTTCAAAAATGAGGGAGAAATCAAGACATTCCCAGTTAATCAAGAGTTGAGAGAGTTCTTAACCACCAGACCCGCCTGCCACAGGGAGTTCTTCAGGTTGGAGTCAAGGACCCTGGACAGTAGCTCAAAGCCTTATGAAGAAATAAAGACCTCTGGTAAAAATAGACAGACGGGCAACGAGAAAAGCTAGTACTGTTGTAACTTTGGTTTGTAGCTCCACTTTTTGTCTTCTATTTGATTTAAGAGACTAATATATAATAAAACACACACATACAAATCAAAAAAAAAAAAAAGATCACCTCTTCACCTAGAAAAGTTACTTCACTCCCACTTTAGCCTAACTTTGGGAATTCCCATCAACAACATTCTTCTTTCCACTGTAGGAAGCAACGCTGCCAGAAGCTATGGCAAGCAGAGCCTCTTCTAAAATGCCTTTGATGACTGCAGCAACATGGATGCAACTAGAGATTATTAAGTGAAGTAAGTCAGAAAGAGAAAGACAAATACCATGTGATACCACTTACATGTGGAATCTAAAGTATGGCACAAATGAACCTATCTATGAAACAGCAACAGACTCACAGACATAAAGAACAGACTTGTGGTTGCCAAGGAGGAGGGGGGTGGGAGAGGGAAGGGCTGGGAGTGTGGCATTAGCAGATGTAAACTATTATATATAGGAGGGATAAACAACAAGGTCCTACTCTACAGCACAGGGAACTAGAGTCAATATCCTGTGATAAACTGTCATGGAAAAGAATATAAAAAAAGAATGTCTATATGTGTATAACTGAGTCACTTTGCCATACAGCAGATTGGCACAAGATTGTAAATCAACTATACGTCAATAAAAACAATATAATAAAATAAAAAATGCCTCTGATGATGTACACAGCCCCTGCTCCTGCTGACTACCTCTCTGCAGCACCCAACACTGTGAAACCCCGCCCCCAGCTGAGGTCACTCCAGTCCTGTGTCTCCTTCCTTTGTCCTCTGTCTCCCACCAGTGTTTCTCTAACAGAAACACAAAGAACTGCTGTGTTTTCACTCAGTCTCACTGTTCACGTTCCCACGCTTGATTTGGGCATCAGACCTGCAAGAGTTCAAAACTTACTGGGTGGTAGAACTGCCATTTCTCTGCCTGTCTCTCATTATAAAGAACTTCTCTGAAATTCTGAATTCACTGGTCTGGTCATCCATTCACCAGCAAGTATCTAGGTACTGGGGTTAAGAGCTAGGAATGAGAAACAGTTGTTAGTAAAGAAACAACAAACCCCAAATGGAGTCACTTGTGCTAAGTCCCACGTCAGCAAACCAAGACTTAATAGCTAACCTAATTGCAGTTTCAGCCTCTCTCAGGAATGGGACCTTTCACCAATAGATCTGGAATTACCTGGTCAGCACTAGAGGGGTGACCCCCCCACCTTCCCCCAAAAGGAAGGTGACCCTGCCTGAAACAATCCACTCTTAGCTAGAAATTTCCCTTTTCTGCCCCCTCCTGCCTGTAAAGTTCTTGCATTTTTTACAGCTCCGCAGAGCTCCTTTCTACTTGCTCAATGGGATGCTGCCCGATTCATAAATCATTGAATAAAGCCAATTCGATCTTCAAATTTACTCAGTTAGAATTTTATGTTTTTAATACAGTGATGAGCAAAACAAATAAAAAGAGAGGCATCAAACTCTTTGGAGAGTGTATCCCATTATCCCTCACACTCTTGGAAGCCTGGGTCAGCAGAAATGGAGGAGAGCCAGTGACAAGAAAAAGCCTCTTGAAAACCAAATCAGAGGTCCTGAAATACTACAGACTTACTTGTACAAGTGGGTGGGAACAAGCAGAGAGTAGCAGTTGTTTATTACTGTACACTGTAATCGAGGGAAACATTTGGAGTTCAAGAATAGAGATTTAAAGATGAGATGCTAAAATTCATAACAACTTGTCCAAAACAGGCCAGAAAACCTTAAGTTTTCGCCTTGTTTAAAAGAAGTCCTAAGTAAAGGGAAAACCAAATATTATGAAAAATTTTGGAGACATCTCACACACCAACCTTCCCTTTATTTGAATTACTTCATTATCATTACTTTAGAGTTATGTACACTCATAAAAGTTCATTTATTCTGAGTTGAAAAGTCCATTTTATCATCATGTGTAGTGTGCTTACATTTTAAAATCAGAAACAACTTCCCCAAGATAAAACTGATTCTTCATCTCTTTTGGTTTTACTATTCCAAAATAGATTAGGTGACTTGGGGTATTATTTTTACCCTATGTTGATTTGCCTACCTTGTAAAGGAGCAAGGAACTTTTCCTTCAACCCTTATTTTCCTAGTGATTTGTTTAAAATGAAAGGTAAATATGTGTTTGTGGGCATATAAGTGTGTGTGTGTACAATCATTTTTATATAGAGATTTATTATCTCTCAATTTATTTTGTACAAGAGGTTTGTCTCAGAAAATCAGTGTCTTCTTTTTTTTTTTTTTTTTTTCCCACGATTCATATCTTTAATACTCTCTGAGAGGCAAGTGAAAAGCAACAGTGGATTTTTAAAAGGACCATGTCTGACACATGTCTGACAACACTGAGTGTGGGGGAGGAGGGAAGTTAACCAGCTAGCACAGTGCCTTGCATGTAGTAAGCACTGCAACATTTGTTAAATTGCAATGACTTGAAGTTGAAGATCATGATATATATATATATTTTTTAGATTTTTAGAAATTTCATGTAATGTCTGAAACATTTATATTAACATATTTCCATACAAATAACCCAATGAAAGTTTAGTATTAGTTGTTTTGTTTGTTTGTTTTTTTATACTGCAGGTTCTTATTAGGCATCAATTTTATACACATCAGTGTATACATGTCAATCCCAATCGCCCAATTCAGCACACCACCATCCCCACCCCACCGCAGTTTTCCCCCCTTGGTGTCCATATGTCCATTCTCTACATCTGTGTCTCAACTTCTGCCCTGCAAACCGGCTCATCTGTACCATTTTTCTAGGTTCCACATACATGCATTAATATACGATATTTGTTTTTCTCTTTCTGACTTACTTCACTCTGTATGACAGTCTCTAGATCCATCCACATCTCAACAAATGACTCAATTTCGTTCCTTTTTATGGCTGAGTAATATTCCATTGTATATATGTACCACTACTTCTTTATCCATTCGTCTGTTGATGGGCATTTAGGTTGCTTCCATGACCTGGCTATTGTAAATAGTGCTGCAATGAACATTCGGGTGCATGTGTCTTTTTGAATTACGGTTTTCTCTGGGTATATGCCCAGTAGTGGGATTGCTGGGTCATATGGTAATTCTATTTTTAGTTTTTTAAGGAACCTCCATATTGTTCTCCATAGTGGCTGTATCAATTTACATTCCCACCAACAGTGCAAGAGGGTTCCCTTTTGTCCACACCCTCTCAGCATTTGTTGTTTGTAGATTTTCTGATGATGCCCATTCTAACAGGAGTGAGGTGATACCTCATTGTAGTTTTGATTTGCATTTCTCTAATAATTAGTGATGTTGAGCATCTTTTCATGTGCTTCGTGGCCGTCTGTATGTCTTCTTTGGAGAAATGTCTATTTAGGTCTTCTGCCCATTTTTGGATTGGGGTGTTTGTTTCTTTAATATTGAGCTGAATGAGCTGTTTATATATTTTGGAGATTAATCCTTTGTCCGTTGATTCGTTTGCAAATATGTTCTCCCATTCTGAGGGTTGTCTTTTCGTCTTGTTTATGGTTTCCTTTGCTGTGCAAAAGCTTTGAAGTTTCATTAGGTCCCATTTGTTTTTGTTTTTATTTCCATTACTCTAGGAGGTGGATCAAAAAAGATCTTGCTGTGATTTATGTCAAAGAGTGTTCTTCCTATGTTTTCCTCTAAGAGTTTTATAGTGTCCAGTCTTATATTTAGGTCTCTAATCCATTTTGAGTTTATTTTTGTGTATGGTGTTAGGGAGTATTCTAATTTCATTCTTTTACATGTAGCTGTCCAGTTTTCCCAGCACCACTTATTGAAGAGACTGTCTTTTCTCCATTGTATATATCTTTGCCTCCTTTGTCATAGATTAGTTGACCATAGGTGCGTGGGTTAATCTCTGGGCTTTCTATCTTGTTCCATTGATCTATGTTTCTGTTTTGGTGCCAGTACCATATTGTCTTGATTACTGTAGCTTTGTAGTATAGTCTGAAGTCAGGGAGTCTGATTCCTCCAGCTCCATTTTTTTGCCTCCAGACTGCTTTGGCTATTCGGGGTCTTTTGTGTCTCCATACAAATTTTAAGATGATTTGTTCTAGCTCCGTAAAAGATGCCATTGGTAATTTGATAGGGATTGCATTGAATCTGTAGATTGCTTTGGGTAGTATACTCATTTTCACAATGTTGATTCTTCCAATCCAAGAACATGGTATATCTCTCCATCTGTTGGTATCATCTTTAATTTCTTTCATCAGTGTCTTATAGTTTTCTGCATACAGGTCTTTTGTCTCCCTAGGTAGGTTTATTCCTAGGTATTTTATTCTTTTTGTTGCAATGGTAAATGGGAGTGTTTCCATAATTTCTCTTTCAGATTTTTCATCATTAGTGTATAGGAATGCAAGAGATTTCTGTGCATTAATTTTGTATCCTGCAACGTTACCATATTCATTAATTAGCTCTAGCAGTTTTCTGGTGGCAGTTTTAGGATTCTCTATGTATAGTATCATGTCATCCGCAAACAGTAACAGTTTTACTTCTTCTTTTCCAATTTGTATTCCTTTTATTTCTTTTTCTTCTCTGATTGCCGTGGCTAGGACTTCCAGAACTATGTTGAATAATAGTGGTGAGAGTGGACATCCTTGTCTCGTTCCTGATCTTAGAAGAAATGCTTTCAGTTTTTCACCATTGAGAATGATGTTTGCTGTGGGTTTGTCATATATGGCCTTTATTATGTTGAGGTAGGTTCCCTCTATGCCCACTTTCTGGAGAGTTTTTATCATAAATGGGTGTTGAATTTTGTCAAAAGCTTTTTCTGCATCTATTGAGATGATCATATGGTTTTTCTTCTTCAATTTGTTAATATGGTGTATCACATTGATTGATTTGCGTATATTGAAGAATCCTTGCATCCCTGGGATAAATCCCACTTGATCGTGTTGTATGATCCTTTTAATGTGTTGTTGGATTCTGTTTGCTAGTATTTTGTTGAGGATTTTTGCATCTATATTCATCAGTGATATTGGTCTGTAATTTTCTTTTTTTGTAGTGTCTTTGTCTGGTTTTGGTATCAGGGTGATGGTGGCCTCATAGAATGAGTTTGGGAGTGTTCCTTCCTCTGCAATTTTTTGGAAGAGTTTGAGAAGGATAGGTGTTAGCTCTTCTCTAAATGTTTGATAGAATTCACCTGTGAAGCCATCTGGTCCTGGACTTTTGTTTGTAGGAAGATTTTTAATCACAGTTTCAATTTCATTACTTGTGATTGGTCTGTTCATATTTTCTGTTTCTTCCTGGTTCAGTCTTGGAAGGTTATACCTTTCTAAAAATTTGTCCATTTCTTCCAGGTTGTCCATTTTATTGGCATAAAGTTGCTTGTAGTAGTCTCTTAGGATGCTTTGTATTTCTGCGGTGTCTGTTGTAACTTCTCCTTTTTCATTTCTGATTTTATTGATTTGAGTCCTCTCCCTCTTTTTCTTGATGAGTCTGGCTAATGGCTTATCAATTTTGTTTATCTTCTCAAAGAACCAACTTTTAGTTTTATTGATCTTTGCTATTGTTTTCTTTGTTTGTATTTCATTTATTTCTGCTCTGATCTTTATGATTTCTTTCCTTCTGCTAACTTTGGGTTTTGTTTGTTCTTCTTTCTCTAGTTTCTTTAGGTGTAAGGTTAGATTGTTTACTTGAGATTTTTCTTGTTTCTTTAGGTAGGCTTGTATAGCTATAAACTTCCCTCTTAGAACTGCTTTCGCTGCATCCCGTAGGTTTTGGGTTGTCGTGTTTTCATTGTCATTTGTCTCTAGGTATTTTTTGATTTCCTCTTTGATTTCTTCAGTGATCTCTTGGTTATTTAGTAACGTATTGTTTAGCCTCCATGTGTTTGTGTTTTTTACGTTTTTTTCCCTGTAATTCATTTCTAATCTCATAGCGTTGTGGTCAGAAAAGATGCTTGATATGATTTCAATTTTCTTAAATTTACTGAGGCTTGATTTGTGACCCAAGATGTGATCTATCCTGGAGAATGTTCCATGCGCACTTGAGAAGAACGTGTAATCTGCTGTTTTTGGATGGAATGTCCTATATATATCAATTAAATCTATCTGGTCTATTGTGTCATTTAAAGCTTCTGTTTCCTTATTTATTTTCATTTTGGATGATCTGTCCATTGGTGTAAGTGAGGTGTTAAAGTCCCCCACTATGATTGTGTTACTGTCAATTTCCTCTTTTATAGCTGTTAGCAGTTGCCTTATGTATTGAGGTGCTCCTATGTTGGGTGCATATATATTTATAATTGTTATATCTTCTTCTTGGATTGATCCCTTGATCATTATGTAGTGTCCTTCCTTGTCTCTTGTAACATTCTTTATTTTAAAGTCTATTTTATCTGATATGAGTATAGCTACTCCAGCTTTCTTTTGATTTCCATTTGCATGGAATATCTTTTTCCATCCCCTCACTTTCAGTCTGTATGTGTCCCTAGGTCTAAAGTGGGTCTCTTGTAGACAGCATATATATGGGTCTTGTTTTTGTATCCATTCAGCCAGTCTATGTCTTTTGGTTGGGGCATTTAATCCATTCACGTTTAAGGTAATTATCGATATGTATGTTCCTATGACCATTTTCTTAATTGTTTTGGGTTTGTTTTTGTAGGTCCTTTTCTTCTCTTGTGTTTCGCACTTAGAGAAGTTCCTTTAGCATTTGTTGTAGAGCTGGTTTGGTGGTGCTGAATTCTCTTCGCTTTTGCTTGTCTGTAAAGCTTTTGATTTCTCCATCAAATCTAAATGAGATCCTTGCCGGGTAGAGTAATCTTGGTTGTAGGTTCTTCCCTTTCATCACTTTAAATATATCATGCCTCTCCCTTCTGGCTTGCAGAGTTTCTGCTGAGAAATCAGCTGTTAACCTTATGGGAGTTCCCTTGTATGTTATTTGTCGTTTTTCCCTTGCTGCTTTCAATAATTTTTCTTTGTCTTTAATTTTTGCCACTTTGATTACTATGTGTCTCGGCGTGTTTCTCCTTGGGTTTATCCTGTATCGGACTCTCTGCGCTTCCTGGACTTGGGTGGCTATTGCCTTTCCCATGTTAGGGAAGTTTTCGACTATAATCTCTTCAAATATTTTCTCTGGTCCTTTCTCTCTCTCTTCACCTTCTGGGACCCCTATAATGCGAATGTTGTTGCGTTTAATGTTGTCCCAGAGGTCTCTTAGGCTGTCTTCATTTCTTTTCATTCTTTTTTCTTTAGTCTGTTCCGCAGCAGTGAATTCCACCATTCTGTCTTCCAGGTCACTTATCCGTTCTTCTGCCTTAGTTATTCTGCTATTGATTCCTTCTAGTGTAGTTTTCATTTCAGTTATTGTATTGTTCATCTCTGTTTGTTTGTTCTTTAATTCTTCTAGATCTTTGTTAATCATTTCTTGCATCTTCTCAATCTTTGCCTCCATTCTTATTCCGAGGTCCTGGATCATCTTCACTATCATTATTCTGCATTCTTTTTCTGGAAGGTTGCCTATCTCCACTTCATTTAGTTGTTTTTCTGGGGTTTTTTCTTGTTCCTTCATCTGGTACATAGCCCTCTGCCTTTTCATCTTGTCTATCTTTCTGTAACTGTGGTTTTTGGTCCACAGGCTGCAGGATTGTAGTTTTTCTTGCTTCTGCTGTCTGCCCTCTGGCAGTTGAGGCTATCTAAGAGGCTTGATGGGAGGCTCTGGTGGTGGGTAGAGCTGACTGTTGCTGTGGCGGTCAGAGCTCCGTAACACTTTAATCCACTTGACTGTTGATGGGTGGGTCTGGGTTCCCTCCCTGTTGGTTGTTTTGCCTGAGGCAACCCAACACTGGAGCCTACCTGGGCTCTTTGGTGGGGTTAATGGCAGACTCTGGGAGGGCTCACGCCAAGGAGCACTTCCCAGAACCTCCGCTGCCAGAGTCCTTGTCCCCACGGTGAAACAGAGCCACCCCCCGCCTCTGCAGGAGACCCCCCAACACCAGCAGGTAGGTCTGGTTCAGTCTCCCCCAGGGTCACTGCTCCTTCCCCTGGGTCCCGATGCGCACACTACTTTGTGTGTGCCCTCCAAGAGTGGGGTCTCTGTTTCCCCCAGTCATGTCGAAGTCCTGCAATCAATTCCCACTAGGCTTCAAAGTCTGATTCTCTAGGAATTCCTCCTCCTGTTGCCGGACCCCCAGGTTGGGAAGCCTGACGTGGGGCTCAGAACCTTCACTCCAGTGGGTGGACTTCTGTGGTATAAGTGTTCGCCAGTCTGTGAGTCACCCACCCAGCAGTTATGGGATTAGATTTTACTCTGATTGCACCCCTCCTACCGTCTCACTGTGGCTTCTCCTCTGTCCTTGGACGTGGGGTATCCTCCTTGGTGAAGTCCAGGGTCTTCCTGTCAATGATTGTCCAGCAGCCAGTTGTGATTCTGGTGCTCTCGCAAGAGAGAGAGAGAGCACGTCCTTCTACTCCGCCATCTTGGTTAATCCCCCTGTAGGTTGTCTTTTCATTTCATTTATGGTTTCCTTTGCTGTGCAAAAGCTTATAAATTTGATTAGGTCCCATTTGTTTATTTTTGCTTTTATTTCTGTTGCCTTGGTAGACTGACCTAAGAAAACATTGGTACAATTTATGTCAGAAAATGTTTTGCCTATGTTCTCTTCTATGAGTTTTATGGTGTCACATCTTATATTTAAGTGGGAAGACCATACTCTTAATCTAACATTTTCCTTGAAGCTGTTTAGTTACCTCAGAGGTTTTTAAGGCATTTATTTCTGAATGCCTTGTTTAGCTGTCTCTTACAGTTAGGATCTCAAAGCAGTTGGCTTTTCTAATAATGCAAGGCCATGGACTCCCTCTGTTTACCAGAATGCTTTACTCAGCTCATCTCTTTTTTTATAATACCTTGCTGAATGGAACCAATAGCACCCAACACACACAATTAATGTTGTGTTTCCCAACCATTTCCTTACACCTGCTAGCCTCCCGTATTACCCAAGATGATAGTTTTAACATATTTCGACACTGTATAACATAAATCTCCATATTCTCACCCTCCAATAAAAATTTCCTTGCCAACCACTACATGAGAGTGCAGTCAATGACACATATGTTAGGTTTAGAAGGCAACATCCTCCTTACAATAACCAAATTTTACGTAGTCAGGGCAACAACAAATCATGCTGTCTTAACAAGTTAACCTTGGGAACCTGAGAAAGGGGTATTTCTCATTCACACCATGTCCATTTGAGTTTCACATCTCTGAAGAGCAGTTGTCTCAGAGATCTAGCTCCTTGTGCTCCACCAGCTAAACACAGAGCCCTGCTGGTTGTCACAACAGGTAAAGAGGTGGAGCTGGAAGGTCATACCCCAACTCATCTATGGCTCAGCTCAGAAGTAATGCAAGTCATTTCTGCTCACGGTTCATAGGTCAGAACTGGCGCCACTTAGCTTCGTGGGGGGCAGAAAATATGGGGGAGCATGTGGCTATTTGTGAGCACTCCACGACTCTGCCAAACTCCTTTTATAACAATGTTTTGTAATACCCTCTTAACTAACCTCAAAGAGGTAATAATAGCCAATTTCACCTGCCTACATATATAATATTTGTATTAGTTTGCTAGAGCTACCATAACAAAACACCACAGCCTGGATGGTTTAAACAACAAAAACTTATTTTCTCACAGTTCTGGAGGCTGGAAGTCTGAGATCAAGGTGTCAGCAGGTATGGTGTCTCCTGAGGCCTCTCTCCTTGGCTTATGGATAGTCATCAACTTGCTGTGTCCTCATGTGGTCTTTTCCCTATGTGTACACATCCCTGGTGTCTCTTCCTCTTCTTGTAAAGGTACCAGTCCAATTGGATTACAACCCCACCTTTCTGACATCATTTAACCTTAATTATCTTTTTAAAGGCTTTATCTCCGAATAATAATATATAGATATATTGAAGTGATCAGATGTTTGCAACTACTTACAATAAAAGCATTGAGATTTAAGAAAAGTAAGATGATGAAGAACTCTACAGAGTAGTTGGAGGAAATAAAGAGCAGCGGCATGAATAGCACTAGAATAAAACCTATTGAAATAAGTAATAATAGACCAGAATTGTTTCTATATATAAGACTGAGGATAGAAGAAGATAACATTCGATGAAGTAGAATAAATGCCAAGATTAATTACACACTGTCAAAGTGGAAGGAATGAGTAAGATAATCTCACAAATGAGATAGACCATATTTATAAATGTAGTGTTAAAATAATCCTTTGTTATGACATGGGATGGAGTAACACTAAAATATCTCTCCTGAAATCTCTCCACATGTTGAAGCATACATTTAAACTCAGAATTCACAAAAACTCTAGAAATCATAGCTTTTGATAGGTAATGGAGAACAGAGTATGATTTCAGAAAAGGAACTTAATGCAAAAGACTCAAGAGAACTAGTATGCTAGGCCTCTGGAGACAGTATCAGAGTAATGTTGAAAAGCAACAGACAGCCCCGAAACAGTAACTAATTCCATTATATAATTTTCAAAATATATATTTATCATTGTGCTGCACACAAAGAAATTAAAATGTACAAAATGATATAATAAGAAACTCTTTAAAGAAATAGCTTATTAACAAAATTAGTTAGATCTTCATGTTCATGTGATCCCATTAGTTACATGATATTTGATTCTAAATCTGTTCAAAATGATCTCTTATTTTCTCTATTGCACATGAAAGTCACATGAAAAAATGGCTTAGATTTCCAGTTTTGGAGATTAATATACCATAAGCACTGCTGCTGTCAGCATTGATTTTCTGTAACGGTGAATAATTCTTGGTTAAGTTCCAAACAGAACACAGTCTTCACTGAATTAACATGGTAGTTGTACTCTTGAAAAATTCAGTGTATAATAAAATTTTGTGGGAAAAAATTAATATTAATATGTAAATTATGTAATTTCAAATAGGTGTTTCACCCACATGAATGTCTGTCTGGGATATCTGAAAGTCATTCAAGACATAGGATAGTCCTTCCAAATACAAAACCATTCTGCACATTCTAGGACATTAACCATGGCTGGCTCCCACCTACTAAATATCAGAAACTCTTCCCGATAACTATGACAACCAAAAATACTACCACCAATTTCCAAGACACCCCCTAGGGAGCAGTATAGTCCTGTTGAGGACCACTGCTCCATCTGTGCTTGGATAATGTTTTCCAATTCTCTGTTATTCTTGTCACAGATCATTCTTTATCTCTTTTCCTGGAATCCTTCAGAACAAAACTGGTATCTCAAGCCTCAGTGCCCTCTAATCTACTACATACACATTCCAGACTTATCTTTCTAAAACACAAATCTGAACTTCTGGTCAACATGGTGTGGGATTTCTTGGAAGATCACTCTTCCACCTCCCACCTCCACCCCCAAATAGCAAAGATATAACACAAGAAAATATGAAAACACATAGCCATTCTCACAAATGGCTCCAGTGGGAGGAAAAAAAATAGAATAAAATTATAAGGTTGTAAGCAGTGGCTCTGAGATCCAAAACAGGCAGAGAAATTTCACCTCTACTGTGGTAGCTGGGCTGGAAGTCCCCAGTCATTGTGGGAAAAGAGAGCAGACAGACCTACTATGTCAAGCCTGATTGTCCTGCCATGGGGACTTCCCCATTCATTAACCAAAGCCAGTGCTATTACCTCTGTAGAGGCCTATAGTGAGTCATTGCTTAGAGTGGCTAGAAAGGAGTGGCAAGACCTGGACCAAATTATTACTGCCCAGAAATTGATCGGCAATATCTCTTCAAACAAAAGTCCTGATCCACCAATATAAGGCTATTTTTAAATGGTGGGCCCTGTTGAGACTAGTGGAAGCAATTGTAAAGCCACCAGACACCAAAAAGTGGGAAGATGGTGAGAAGTGGGGGAGGTGTAGAGGAAGACACAAGAAATTTCTTCACAAGATGAAATTGCAAACTAAAATTCTAGAGCACCTAAAGATAATAGAATAAAAAGATAACAAAAGGAAAATAACCAAAACAATTTAAAACCAAGCAAATGAGAAGACCCAATTCCAAGTAAATGCAAAAATAAAAAAGTCTTTTAGAAAAATTTTAAAAATGTCCTTAAGGTACTCAAAAATTTTGAAAAAGGAATAACATCCCCACAAAAGCCAAAATAAAAACTATATAACAAAACAAGTAGCTATGCATCAAGGACAGTAGAGATCTTGAAAAAGCAGTAGGTAGGAAGAAAAGAAGAAGGAGAGAATATGAATGGGAGGAGAAACAGTACTTAGAAATCCTAGAAATTAAATTTTAATCATTATTATTAGAATATTAATAGATAATATCAGTCCTGGCAAAGAGAGTATTAATAAATTGGAAGAGAGTACAGAACCTGCACAAAAATATGAAGAGATTTTTTAAAATATGAAGATGATTTAAGAGTCTTGGGGGTAGACTTAAATGCTCCAACCTTAGACTAATTGGAGTTCCAGACATGAAGAATAGTGAGAATGAATAAGAAGCAACAGGTGAAAATACAATGCTGATAATTTCCCTGACTTGCAGAAAAATGTGATCCTCACCTATAATGTGCACAATGACTTTTGATTAGTATAGATAAAAGTAAATCCACACATGGACACACCTGTTATAAAGACAGAGGAATAGAGCAGTGAAGTAAGAGAGGGTCCCCAAACAGTTCCATTCTTACATGGGCGCTTGGTTTGTGCCCATACGGAGTGATACAAATCAGCAATTGTTTTCAGTTTTGAAAGTTTAGCAACAATTCTATGAAAAGAGGAACTCCCACCCCATATTTTAATTCATGTGTGTTCAGAGATTTGGGGAGATTAAAATAAGTGAAAATAAATTGCACTATCTCTTTCCTACAGCCTCCCTATAATACTCACTATGAGAGTCTTTTAAATACTTTATGAAATAGCCATTCTAAAATTTTTAACATCAACAAAACTCTCTGAGCCATTTGAGGAAATATCTCCCACTTTTCTAAGTAATGATAAAATAAAGGTCATGCTATCTGGACACAACTGAGAGACTGGCAGAAGAATATTTTAATTCTATGTAAAAAGAATAAAGTTCATTCTATGTTTTGTTAAAAGCTATTCTAATTTCTGAAAAAGAGAAAAAGACAATCAACATGGAGAAAATTTAAGTCCCAATTAAAATAATTAGAGCATTGAACTATTCATGGTTTATTTGTTGTCCAATGAAAGAAATTTCACTGGGGTCAGCCAAACCCCTTCTTAGAAGAACAGAGACCACAGCAATTTCCATACCTTGGAATGGACACCTGGTTTAGATACTGGAAGAAAAAGTAGCAGCTTTTCCATAGACAGAGAAATTTTACAATAAAGAGGAGAAATTAACCAAGCTTATAGAAGACAGTGTGGGCCATAAAGACAGGTTGAAAATTGGGAGAGATGCAATTCCAAAATTGTTTTTTTACCTAGCTCACAAATCACCTTCTTTAACTCAATTATAGGAGCAGTGGAGGAATCTAGAACCATAGTCTTGCATAATTTCACAGTGATTGGATCCCTAGAATTTAGTCTGAGTGAATCTAAAGATAAAGCAAAAGTATCAAAACTGCAGCTCAATCCCTTCCCAACTCAAACACAGACAAGATCAAAAAGGCAGCTGTCCTAGATGTCGAAGGTTGGGTTAATCACAAGTGAACTCAGTCTAATGAAGGCTGTAGCCCAATCTGGAACAACTTAACTTTAATAGCGATCTGCGTGATCAGCCTCTCACTTTCTGTAAGAGACAAAAAAGCTTCCACTGTTCTTTTTATACATAATATCTGGAATACAGTCAGAAATTTTAAGACATACGTGGAAATTGTTCTCCATAATCAAAAGAAAACATTCAATGGAAGAACTATGATGACCTAATTAATTAAAAAGCAGATAGGACTTTAAAACAATTATTGTAAATACATTATAGAATAATATAGTAGGTGAGAAGCTAGCATATTTTAGGAAAGAAAAGACACATAGAGTACTTAAACCAAATGAAAAATACTATACTTTAATTTCAAAATTCACTGGATGAGGGACTTCCCTGGTGGCGCAATTGTTAAGACTCTGCACTCCCAATGGAAGGGGCTTGGGTTTGATCCCTGGTCAGGGAACTAGATCCTACATGCATGCCGCAACTAAGATTTTGCATGCCACAACTAATGAGCCCACTGGCTGCAACTAAGGAGTCCATGTGCCACAACTAAGGAGCCCCTGTGCCACAACTAAGGAGATGGTGAGCTGCAACTAAGGAGCCCATGAGCCGCAACAAAGGAGCCCACCTGCCGCAACTAAGACCTGGCACAACCAAATAAATAAATAAATATTTTAAAAAATTCACTGGATGAGATTAACAGCAAATTGGACACTGCACATGAAAAGCTTAGTGAATTTGAAGACAGAGCAATAGAAATTATCTAAACTGAAATAGAAAATGAAAATAGTTTGGAAAAAATAAAGCACCCATAGTTTGCGAGAGATTTAAGTGGTGTTGCACATGTGTAATTGAAGTTACAGAAGAGGAGAAAGAGAATAGAGCAGAAAATATTGGAAGAAATTAGAGCTAAATATTTTGCAAATTTGATGGGAAAACATCAAGTCACAGATGCAAGAAACTCAACAAATCCCAAGCATAATAAGTATGTTAAAAGAAACCACATCTTTAAAACCACAATTTAAAAGAAACCAAACATCATTGTCAACTTGCTAAAAAATAAAGTTTAAAAAGTAGCTAGAGGAAGTCTCAGTGCATAGAGCAGAACAATGATAAACATAATGGCTGACTTTTTATTTTAAAAAAATGACAGCCAGAAGAAAATGAAATGACATCCTTAAAGCACTGAAAAAAAACTGGCTGCCTAAAATTTCATATCCATAAAAAGTATCTGTTAAAAGTCAAAGTGAAATAGAGGCATTGTCAGATAAATGAAAGCTGAGAGAATTTTTGCCAATAGATCCATTCCATAAGAAGCACTTAATAAAGTTCTTCAATTTGAAGGGAAATTATACGGTATGGGAACTCGGATTTACAGGGAAAAATTGGAAATGGTAAATACGTAGGCAAATTCAAAGTACTATTCTTTTAAAAATTCTTTTAAAATAATTATTTAAAGTGAAAAGACTGCATTGTGGAGTTTATAACACATGTGGAAGTATAATATATGACAGGTTAAACCAAAGGAGAGGAAGGGGTGCATGTAGGTTCTGACATCATGTGTGAAGTGGTATAATATTAATTCAAGGTAGACTATATGAAAGATACATATTGTAATTTCTAGAGAAAATGTTAATAAGGAAAGAGGTATAGCTAAAAAGCTAATAGAAGAGATAAAATAGAATTTTAAAAATTACTCGATTAAAATGACACCAACTTCCTGCTTTAGATAATTGGTGTGTTAGTTTTCCATCATGACTGTAACAAATTACCACAAACTTAATGGCTTAAAACAACACAGATTTATTATCTTACAGTTCTGTATGTCTGACACAGTTCTCACTGGGCTAAAACCAAGATGTCAGCAAGTGCATTCCTTTCTAGAGGCTGTAAAGAAGAATCTGTTTCCTTATTTTTCAGCTCCTACATATTCCCCATCAGTGAGGAAAGTGATGTTCAAATTGTTGCAAGAAATTTTTCAAAGCTGTACAGTTAAAGGTACAATTTGAACTCAAACCTCTCTAATTCTAAAGATTAGGTTCATCCTCCATTGGGCCATACTGCCCAAATCAAGGAAACCTTTTCAACTATTAGGCTTGATATTATAATTGAGCAAAGCTGAAAAATAAACTCTTTTCCTCATGAAACAGCCTGGGTTCAAACTCTGACTCAGCCACTTACTAGTTGTGTGACCTTTGTGAAATCATTTCACCTCTCTGTACCTCAGTTTTCTTATCTGTAGGTTGGAATGTTAAAACATACTTCACAAGATAAAGATGAAATGAGTTAATGTATGTCAAGTTTTAGAAGAGTGAATACTGCAGAAGCCTGGGGTCTCATCCTAACTCTACCATTAATTTATGATCATTTGCAAAATATATATATTTTTGAGGATCTCAATTTGTTGAAGATTTGGCACAATATGTTCAAAAGGAATAAATTTATCAAAAGGACATTTCTGGCTGTGTAACTTATGGTCTAGTTTTCCTGCCTCTCTCTTTAGTCCAGAGGCATCAAAACAAAATTCTCAAAGCCATATTGCTTCCCTTCATCATTAGGGAGAAGCTAGACAAAAATAATAATAATAATAGGAAAGGAATATACAAGACAGTCCTTATCTGCTGACAACATGATTGTCTACATAGGAAATCTAAGAGAACTCTCAGACCTATCATTCAAATTAATAAGAGAGTTCAGAAGAGTTGCTGAATATAAATCAGCAAATTAAAATAGCCTTTCTATTGCCATTAATAAGCAGTTAAAAATGTAATAGAAAAAATACCATTCTCTATAGCAATAACATTTTTAAATGTTTTTAAAATCCAAAAATAAAAACTAATAAAAACTGTGCAAGATCTTCATGGAGAAATTTGGAAGACATTACTGAAGATCTAAATAAAAGAATAGCAGTACTATATTTATGGATGCCAAGGCTTAAGACCTGTCAAATCTAATAAGTCCTCAAATTAATATATACATTTAATGTAATTCCAATCTAAATCTCAACAGGGATTTTCATGCAATTAAACAAGCTGACCCTAAGATTATATGAAAAATCAGTGGGAAAGAATAATAAAGAAAAAATTTAAAGAACAAAAACTAAAGAGCAGATATTAAGATATTTAATTTTTAAAGTTTTATCATTTAAGCTAGGAGAACATTGACACAGGGGAACACTAATAGGCCAGGAACAGAATAGAGTCCAGAAGCAGATAAAAGAATATAGGGACTTGACCTATAATAGAGGTGGCATTGCAAATAATTCAATAAATGGAGCTAGGACAATTGGTTATGCAAAGTGAAAAAATGCAATTATATGCCTACCGTACACCATACACCAAAATAAATATCAAAGGATTAAAAGCTAAAATGTTAAAAATAAAATTTTAAAACTTTTGAAAGAGTATATAGAATTTTTATTACCTTGTTATAAGAAAAAATTCCCTAAACAAGACACAATTGCACAAATCATAAAGGAGGTAAATAAATTTGACATTAACAAAAACTTCAACACAGCAAAGGCTAAGGGGTAGGAGAAGACATTTGCAACATGTAACTGAAAAAGCACTGGTACCCAGAATAAACACAAGAATTCCTAAAATTAATAAAAATAATATTCATATTCAAACTTTAAAATAGGTAAAGAATTAGAACAGATACTAGTCACAGAATAAGAAATCTAAATGGCAAAAAAAAACCATGTGAAAAGATGATTGCACTGATCAACAATCAGAAAAAGGCAATTTAAAACAATAAGATACTATTTCTCACTCATCAAATTAACAAAAATGTAACAATATACAACTACCAAGTTTTGGCAAGTATGTTAAGAAGCAATCATAAAAAAAAAATGCAATCATAGGACTACAAAACTGGTACAAACACCCGGAGAAACAATTTGTCAATATTTAATAAAATTGGTGTACATACCTTATGAATTCATTAGCTATTGCCATAATAAAGCTGCATAACAAACCAATCAACAGCCAGTGGTGTAAAGCAATAATTATTCTCATGCTCATAGCTCCATGGGAGAATGGATAACATACAGTACATTCATATAATGGCCTACTACGCGTCAGTTTAAATGAATGAACTAAAGCCATACATATCAAAATAAATAAATGTCTAACACATAATGTGAAGGGAAATAAGGAAGTTACAAAAGAATGACATTTATCATCAAGCCATTTATATTTAATGAAATTTTAAATTCCAACCGAATATGGCAAAAGTATTTTCATGGCCCTGTGCATTTATTACAATGGCCTGTCAGACAAGTAGATTAGCTGACACAGAAATATCACTTCCAGAAAAGTTATTTTGAGAAAGCCCATGGATATTTTGATGGTTTCAAATCCCACATGTAGTCCCTCTCAACAGTGAATGTGCCGCATATTTTATGTCACTCCTTTAGGCATCTGTACTAGAACCTGTAGGCAGCCAACAGTCTGCTTTTATAAAGACCTAAGTAATAGTTTGAGGTCATGCTGGGAAAACTCAGAGCCAATAAATTGCAGCCCTGCTGTACTTATGTCATAGCCTCCAGATGATTGTACTAGCCCGAGATGCCCATTTATGGTTCAACTGTACAGCCTACAGTTGAAAAAATACCACAGACCTAAAAATACTCATACTGTTATATGTTCTCTTGTGACACAGCCACCACACTTGGAAGAGTTAACCATATTGCAAAGAGGAGACAGTTTGGGTTAAGACAAGAACTGGGTATGCCCAATGGTGCCAGGCTGCTACCAGATGGGAAGCCATTCTTGGCTTCAGAAAAAACTCCTTCAGGAGTTAGCAGAGTTCCAGCCATAGACTGAGCTTCATGGGCAGAGCTCAAAGGCCCAGAAATGAAGGAGATGACAAGAAAAAAGCCAGGACACAGGAAAAGAAGAATTGAGTGCCATCCAATTTGCAAAGCAGGACCTGGGGCACAGGGATCAAGGCATTCAAGCATCAGTCAGTCATCCTAGAGTCCTTTTCTGAGACCCCACTGTGGGCCAGGCTGGGAACAAGGACCTGCTCTATTTTTCCATCTGGGCCTAAGAACTCCTATATTTTTATATGCAGGTAAAATTATTGAAAGTCCACAAGTTTCTGGTAAGAGAGATTATTACTGGTGAATAAAAAGTAAGAATTGAGGGGCTTCCCTGGTGGCGCAGTGGTTAAGAATCCGCCTGCCAATGCAGGGGACACGGGTTCGAACCCTGGTCTGGGAAGATCCCACATGCCGCGGAGCAACTGGGCCCGTGAGCCACAATTACTGAGCCTGCGCTTTAGAGCCCACAAGCCGCAACTACTGAAGCCCGTGTGCCTAGAACCCGTGCTCCGCAACAAGAGGAGCCACCACAATGAGAAGCCTGTGCACTGCAACGAAGAGCAGCCCCGGCTCTCAGCAACTAGAGAAAGCCCGCGTGCAGCAGCAAAGACCCAATGCAGCCAAAAATTAAAATAAATGAAAAAAAAAAAAAAGTAAGAATTGGGAATCTGAGAAAAGAATCAAGTATTTTACTTTTGCAATTTTGGTACTACTTGACCTTTTTACTGTGAGCTTCTATTACTTTAATATTAATTTATAAACATATCCTTTCTTAAAAATAAAGTAATAGAATGATTGTTCCACAATCAACTTTACAGATGTGTAAACTGAGGCCCAGAGATATTAATTGACTTATACAAATTGGTGTGTCAAATTAGTCCTAGAGCCAATGGTAGAATTTAGGTCTTCCATGTTTTAATTCATGTTTTTTTCTCTTAAGCTGCCCCTTTTCTTTTAGCTGATCAAGCTATATACTGTAAACATGAACATACTCAATTATATGAGGCCAGGATTCCAAGAAACTTTCTTAAATTTGAGAGTTTGTGGAAAAAACTACTTGACCTATAAGTCTGATAAATTGCTTTTAAGGCATGTTTTCACAATGTTCTGTTCGAGAGCCAAAAATCTCCTTGGTTTTAATAATCACATTTATATCTGAATTTTATAAATACTCCAAAGTAATGGGAACAGCATTGAGCCAATATTACTGGAGCGTATTATTTAAGATTTGATAGGCAGCTTGGATTTTATAAGAAAAACATAAACAGCAACATCAAAGCCTAGTTCACTAAAAATTTTTCCAAGTTGCTTCAAAAATTCTCTCTAAAACATCAGATACAAACCTAACTTTCCATTTCTTAATATCCACCTGGGACTTGACATCCTTTTTTCCTGTCTCATCCTTCCTGGGCCACATCAACCTGGCACATTCTCCCACTGTGCTTTCCACGCCACTCCCTCTGCTGATTTCAGTCGGTAACTATTGCTCCAAGGAACCCTGCCCAGAATAGGCTTTTGTAATGGCTATTGATTTGAGATCCTCGTTTCTGCTCTCGCTTTACATCTTCAGTCTTAGTTCATTTACTCTTTTATCTAATCTTATTTCTTGATTATTACATTTAGTAGATGAGGTTGTAATTTTGATAGTCCATATTTAACATTCACAAAAATACCATTACATTTTTCGTTTACTTAATATCAGTCAACATTAAATGGGGATACTGGAAATGACTAGAATGTACCATGGCGATCAGGGGAACTCCCAGCAGAGAGCCAGAGATGGCATCAGGGGGGTGAGGCAGGAGCCAACAAGTGCCTGTCCCCTTTGTCCTCATACTTCCTGGAACTGGCTTGCCCTGGGCTACCAGACAAGTACCTCTGACTTCCAAATGCTACACGAGTTCCTCAACCTGCCAGATGATTTCATAGTATCCCCTCCAAACATAGGTAATGTTCCTCCAAAATGTAGACTTGATCTCCATGTCCTTTTGTTGTTGTTGTTGTTCAAACTTAGTGTTTAGGACTTCAGCAACACAAAAAGAAAATTTATTGAAGAGTTCCGGTGTGTTAGCATTTGAGCCACTGATCAATTAAATCAAAACAGCAGGGGGAAAAATATCTTGGCAAAGTCCAAGGCAGAATTCTTACTGCCTTGGGACATCGGGGCCTTAGAGGATAGTAACATAATAAATATATGATAACTTTAATGAATACGGAATTGAATTTAATTTCTATACAGTTAAGTGAATGTATCAATTAGGTTTCCTTGGCTGCAGGCAAAGGAAAGTAACTCTTGCTAACTTCAAGGGGGGAAAACAAATATAATGAAAGTCTCTAGGGATAGTTCAAAGAATTGAAGGAAAAGCTGTAGAGCAAGGCTTCAGGAAGGACAGGAACCTGGAAAGCTCCAGGGATCTAGTAGAAGTAATTAATAGGCTGTTGCTTGAGAGTATCAGTAGCAGGAATACATCAGTCTCAACTGGGTTTTGTCCAGAAGGAGAGTATCTGATGCCTAGGGGAAGACTAAGGTACCAACAAAGGGTGTGAGGTAATTCCCTAAAGGAAATTTAAGGACTGTTATGAAAGGAACAGCCCATGAATGCTGAATGAAGTCAAGTAATGTTCACCAGTGCATTGACATATATATACTACCAAATGTAAAACAGATAGCTAGTGGGAAGCAGCCGCATAGCACAGGGAGATCAGCTCGGTGCTTTGTGACCACCTAGAGGGGTGGGGTAGGGAGGGTGGGAGGGAGACGCAAGAGGGAGGAGATATGGGGATATATGTATACATATAGCTGATTCACTTTGTTATATAGCAGAAACTAACAATATTGGAAGGCAATTATACTCCAATAAAGATGTTAAAAAAAAGAAAAAGAAATGTTCACCATAATGATAAAATTACAAAGTCCCAGGTTCCATTTCCCTGGGAAGAACAAGGCACCAATAATGGGAATTAAGTGTTAGAAAGAGATCGAGAGTCAAAACAGAGCTTGCATTCTATTTAACAGACTCACCTACTTTATTCTTCCTAATATAAAGGATAGGAAGTAAAATAGGTAAGAGAATTTCCACTTTCTAAATTAGCATAAGCCATCTCTAGAGAGTAAAGGGCTAAAAGTTCTTTCTGCAATTGTTCTTCCTTGAAAATAAAATACTATTTTTTAAAATGTTTGTCCTTTGGACACAGATGGTCATTTAACTTTCACATTTGAAATGGTTAGTATTATGATCACATCTGTATCATGACACTTTCTAAACATTTATTTTTCATAGCATAAGCAAAGTGGGTTACATTTTATAAAAGCAAAGTAGTTATTTCATTTCATTAAAATGACAGGAGAGAATTAATTACAGGGATTAGCAGAATCAGAATCAATTAATAATTGTTTAATATTCTTCTGGATTCAAATCGGTATTTCCATATAATAACAGTAGAATGCAAGTACAATCATGTATTAAATGCCATGTCAATTAATCATGTTAAAGGTGCTGATTTAAATGGCAAAAGAATTAAGATGACCTTTCATTTATCAAGAACTGTTGGCATTTTGAAAAGAAAGGATTTAGAAAATACTTTCCTGTGCATACTTCAAGACTGTCAGTAATTACTTGAACATATTTTTTTTAACGATAGTCTTCTCCTCAAAAGCAATGTTATAAAAAGAGCTAAACATTTGTGTGGAGGAAAATTTAAGCATTCCTCCAAGTGAGATAATCATATTAACAGTCAAAAGTTCTTCTGAATATGTACTTATCTTTTTATATATGAAGTATGTGTCTCAACTACAGTATAATTTGAAATTCTGATACATATGAACAAACTCTCAAGCCAGAGGGGAGGGTCCACCAGAAGCCTATTTTTCAGGAGATTTTTGAAAGCTAACTCATCCTTAAAGGAGAAAAGGGAAATAAAAATGAGCAGGACTGTGGTAGACATGACTCTAAAATTGCTCCTGAAGACATTCTGCCCTAATCCTATGACCTTTGAATATGGCGAGCAAGCACATCTGTGATTTGTTATCTTACACAGCAAAGGGATTTCCAGAAGTATGTAAAGTTGCTAATCAGTTGACTTTGAATTAATCAAAACCAAGGTTGTCTTTATGTTCCTGATCTAATCACACAAATCCTTCAAAGACAGAGAAGTTTCTCTGGTTGGTGGTAGAAGAGGAAGTCAGAGGGTTCAAAGCACAAGAAGGAACTGAAACATCACTGGTGGCTGTGAAGATGGGGGGAACCCATGTTCACGGTCTGGAGAGAGACTCCTCGCTGACAGCCGCGGAGGAAATGTGGATCTCAGTACTATACTCGCAAGGAACTAAATTCTGCCAATAACCTGAGTAATCTTGGAAAAAGATTCTTCCTTGGAAGTTCCTTCCTCTGAGCTTCCTCAGATCTTCCAGATAAGCATCCAGTCTGGCAGACACTTTGCTTCAGCCTTGTGAGACTTAGGCAGAGGACCTAGTGAAGACTGCCTGGACTTCTGATCTACAGAACCGTGAGATAATAAATGAGTGGTGTTTTAATTTACAAATTTGTGATCATTTGTTATGTAATAATAGAAATTTAAATGTGGACCTAAGTTGAATTTGTTCTTTGTCAAGGATTATAGGCCAACAGCCTCTTGGACTCATGTTTGAGTCCTGGGGAGAATATTTTGGGTAAGATAACTGCAGACTCTATTACATGGCCCTAAATAGGTATATTTAGACAAGAAGGTGAATTGTATACCATTTGCTGTAAAATAATCCAGAAAAAAAAAAGTTGGGGTGGGGTGTGAAACAAGATTACCACAAGTGTGATCATTATTGAATATATGTTTAAATTTTCTATAACGTATGATATATTTCCTTATGAGAGCATATTATATATTTCTATATGATAGCATATGTTTCCATAAGATGACAGATACATTTAAATACATATTGTATGGTAAACTTATAGTATGCCTTTAAAATTTCCAAAGGAAAAACAGTGAGAAACACTGAAGGACCAGAAATGATACATTTCTGAAAGACAGAAGGTAGATATGACTGAACTGAAAGACAAAAGCACAACCCAAAACAGGCCAGAGCGCCCTGTTGCAAGTAAAGTAGGAAAGCTTAAGAGTTGGGCCCAACTTCTCCACTGTGAGCCAGCTCTGGGACAATGATCAGGGCAGTTGATTGGGAGACTGCTCAGGTGGCAGCCAGCCAGTTTGCTACTGACTGCCCAAACCCTCATCCCTCCTCCTTGTTGTGCCAATCATGGGACAGTGGGCTACTGAACCCAGACAGTAACAGTGCCTGAAGGTGCTCAGGATGAAATGGCAGAAACCCAGCTGGCTACCGAGACCCAGAAGGAAGAGGAAAATCTTTCTAGCTCCTGGCATATCCTGCCTGCCTCTATGCCATAATTACTCAAGATGGGCTAAAGTAAGCAGTACTACATGTACACTCACCAGGGTGAAAAGAAATATCAAATACAAGGATAAGCAATTTTTTTAAAAAGAAAACCAACACTGTTAAAGTGAGGCATCAAAAAAAAAAAAAAGAAAGAAAGAATAAATAGCATCTGATGCAGTAAGGTTAATAGAACAAAAGAACGAAAACTTCAAACGAAGTATAACATTCTAAGCTGGATACAAGATAATACCACTCCCATGAAAAAATAACAGAGTCCTTTTAAAGTATAATTATTCCAAAATAACAATAAAAACATACATATTTTAATAATATTTCTATTTTTGGAATAATTAAATACGCATAATAGGAAAAGCAAATAAGAAATTATGGTAATGTCAATAATAACCAAGATTTTAGTGGAATAGAAAATTAAATCAAAGAAATTAAGTGAAAACTCTGTAATATTCTTTTTAAAAATTCCAGTAAAAATCTCTTTTAATTGGAAATATCAGTAGACACTTATTTCTTAGCTCTGTCTGCTTAAAGGGCATGGGAACATTGACAACCCAGTAGCAATGAATACCGCTAATACCGGATTATGGTCTCCAAATATCTTTTCTCACCAAAAAGAACCAAGGTTCCTCGAAGAATGCCCAGTACGAGCCTTGCAGAGAATGCACTAGATAAGTCTGGAACATCTTGCTGTGCTAGAAAGCAAAGAAGCTATGAAGGACTACTAGTATCATTTCAAAAAAATACGAAGCCGATTTTGACTCCCGTTGGCTAAAGAATAGAAACTTGAACATCAAAAAAGAATCATGACTCTAATGGATAGAAACACAACAAATATATAAAAATCCATGGGTTCATAATAAAACTCCAAAATTTCTATGCCTAACAACCTTTAGAGGCTTTTTTTTATTCTGAAAACTGTGAAATGAAGTGAAATTATCAGTAGTTATCTTTTCTGTATAAGCTATTTCAGGGTAGCTAAAAAGTTGATAAGGGAATATTCTCCTTTGTAGAATAATTATTTATTGGCAAAATCAACATTTTTCTGCTGCTAATAATGGTTAATACAAGATTATTAATGACTATTAAAAATACTAGATAAAAGGTCAATAAGGATCTTTATAATGCTGTGTCAGGCAGACAATACCTGAATCCAGTGAATGATTTTAAAAACACTAAGAAAGAAAGAACTATCTTTGTATTACATACCTAGTAACACCTATGGATTAACCTTGTCAAAAGTTGCATCTGAATCTCATCAAGCAGTTAAATCAAAATGTTAGTTTACAGGGAATTCAGGTGACAGAAAAACATGTTAAATGATACCACAAAGATACAATCAACAAAATCCAAAATATGAGAAGTTCTACAGAACAAATAACTTTATTCCTTCAATTAACAAATAACAATTTTTAAATGATTGGGGACTATTACAAAGAGACTTAAGAGACAAATTAACCAAATGCAAAGTGTGGACTTATTCTTTTTTTTTTTTTTAAACATCTTTATTGAAGTATAATTGCCTTACAATGGTGTGTTAGCTTCTGCTTTATAACAAAGTTAATCAGTTATACATATACAATATGTTCCCATATCTCTTCCCTCTTGCATCTCCCTCCCTCCCTCCCTCCCCATCCCACCCCTCTAGGTGGTCACAAAGCACCGAGCTGATCTCCCTGTGCTATGCGGCTGCTTCCCACTAGCTATTTTACATTTGGTAGTGTATATATGTCCATGACACTCTCTCACCCTGTCACATCTCACCCCACCCCCTCCCCATATCCTCAAGTCCATTCTCTAGTAGGTCTGTGTCTTTATTCCCGTCTTGCCACTAGGTTCTTCATGGCCTTTTTTTTTTTTTTTTTTTTTTCCTTAGATTCCGTATATATGTGTTAGCATACTGTATTTGTTTTTCTCTTTCTGACTTACTTCACTCTGTATGACAGACTCTAACTCCATCCACCTCATTACAAATACCTCCATTTCATTTCTTTTTATGGCTGAGTAATATTCCATTGTATATATGTGCCACATCTTCTTTATCCATTCATCTGTCGATGGACATTTAGGTTGCTTCCATGTCCTGGCTATTGTAAATAGAGCTGCAATGAACATTTTGGTACATGACTCTTTTTGAACTATGGTTTTCTCAGGGTATATGCCCAGTAGTGGGATTGCTGGATTGTATGGTAGTTCTATTTGTAGTTTTTTAAGGAACCTCCATACTGTTCTCCATAGTGGCTGTATCAATTTACATTCCCACCAACAGTGCAAGAGAGTTCCCTTTCCTCCACACCCTCTCCAGCATTTATTGTTTCTAGATTTTTTGATGATGGCCATTCTGACCGGTGTGAGATGATATCTCATTGTAGTTTTGATTTGCATTTCTCTAATGATTAATGATGTTGAGCATTCTTTCATGTGTCTGTAGGCCATCTGTATATCTTCTTTGGAGAAATGTCTATTTAGGTCTTCTGCCCATTTTTGGATTGGGTTGTTTGTTTTTTTGTTATTGAGCTGCATGAGCTGCTTGTAAATCTTGGAGATTAATCCTTTGTCAGTTGCTTCATTTGCAAATATTTTCTCCCATTCTGATGGTTGTCTTTTGGTCTTGTTTATGGTTTCCTTTGCTGTGCAAAAGCTTTTAAGTTTCATTAGGTCCCATTTGTTTATTTGTGTTCTTATTTCCATTTCTCTGGGAGCTGGGTCAAAAAGAATCTTGCTGTGATGTATGTCCTAGAGTGTTCTGCCTATGTTTTCCTCTAAGAGTTTGATAGTGTCTGGTCTTACACTTAGGTCTTTAATCCATTTTGAGTTTATTTTTGTGCATGGTGTCAGGGAGTGTTCTAATTTCATACTTTTACATGTATCTGTCCAATTTTCCCAGCACCACTTATTGAAGAGGCTGTCTTTTCTCCACTGTATATGCTTGCCTCCTTTATCAAAGATAAGGTGACCATATGTGCGTGGGTTTATCTCTGGGCTTTCTATCCTGTTCCATTGATCTATATTTCTGTTTTTGTGCCAGTACCAAACTGTCTTGATTACTGTAGCTTTGTAATATAGTCTGAAGTCAGGGAGCCTGATTCCCCCAGCTCCATTTTTCGTTCTCAAGATTGCTTTGGCTATTCGGGGTCTTTTGTGTTTCCATACAAATTGTGAAATTTTTTGTTCTAGTTCTGTGAAAAATGCCAGTGGTAGTTTGACAGGGATTGCATTGAATCTGTAGATTGCTTTGGGTAGTAGAGTCATTTTCACAATGTTGATTCTTCCAATCCAGGAACATGGTATATCTTTCCATCTATTTGTATCATCTTTAATTTCTTTCATCAGTGTCTTATAATTTTCTGCATACAGGTCTTTTGTCTCCTTAGGTAGGTTTATTCCTAGATATTTTATTCTTTTGTTGCAATGGTAAACGGGGGTGTTTTCTTAATTTCACTTTCAGATTTTTCGTCATTAGTGTATAGAAATGCAAGAGATTTCTGTGCATTAATTTTGTATCCTGCTACTTTACCAAATTCATTGATTAGCTCTAGGAGTTTTCTGGTAGCATCTTTAGGATTCTCTATGTATAGTATCATGTCATCTGCAAACAGTGACAGCTTTACTTCTTCTTTTCCGATTTGGATTCCTTTTATTTCTTTGTCTTCTCTGATTGCTGTGTCTAACACTTCCAAAACTATGTTGAATAATAGTGGTGAGAGTGGGCAACCTTGTCTTGTTCCTGATCTTAGTGGAAATGGTTTCAGTTTTTCACCATTGAGGACGATGTTGGCTGTGGGTTTGTCATATATGGCCTTTATTATGTTGAGGAAAGTTCCCTCTGTGCCTACTTTCTGCAGGGCTTTTATCATAAATGGGTGTTGAATTTTGTCGAAAGCTTTCTCTGCATCTATTGAGATGATCATATGGTTTTTCTCCTTCAATTTGTTAATATGGTGTATCACATTGATTGATTTACGTATATTGAAGAATCCTTGCATTCCTGGGATAAACCCCACTTGATCATGGTGTATGATCCTTTTAATGTGCTGTTGGATTCTGTTTGCGAGTATTTTGTTGAGGATTTTTGCATCTATGTTCATCAGTGATATTGGCCTGTAGTTTTCTTTCTTTGTGACATCTTTGTCTGGTTTTGGTATCAGGGTGATGGTGGCCTCGTAGAATGAGTTTGGGAGTGTTCCTCCCTCTGCAATATTTTGGAAGAGTTTGAGAAGGATAGGTGTTAGCTCTTCTCTAAATGTTTGATAGAATTCACCTGTGAAGCCATCTGGTCCTGGGCTTTTGTTTGTTGGAAGGTTTTTAATCACAGTCTCAATTTCAGTACTTGTGATTGGTCTGTTCATATTTTCTATTTCTTCCTGGTTCAGTCTCGGCAGTTTGTGCATTTCTAAGAATCTGTCCATTTCTTCCAGGTTGTCCATTTTATTGGCGTAGAGTTGCTTGTAGTAATCTCTCATGATCTTTTGTATTTCTGCAGTGTCAGTGGTTACTTCTCCTTTTTCATTTCTAATTCTATTGATTTGAGTCTTCTCCCTTTTTCTCTTGATGAGTCTGGCTAATGGTTTATCAATTTTGTTTATCTTCTCAAAGAACCAGCTTTTAGTTTTATTGATTTTTGCTATTGTTTCCTTCATTTCTTTTTCATTTATTTCTGACCTGATCTTTATGATTTCTTTCCTTCTGCTAGCTTTGGGGTTTTTTTGTTCTTCTTTCTCTACTTGCTTTAGGTGCAAGGTTAGGTTGTTTATTCGAGATGTTTCCTGTTTCTTGAGGTAGGCTTGTATTGCTATAAACTTCCCTCTTAGCACTGCTTTTGCTGCGTCCCATAGGTTTTGGGTCGTCGTATCTCCATTGTCATTTGTTTCTAGGTATTTTTTGATTTCCCCTTTGATTTCTTCAGTGATCACTTTGTTGTTAAGTAGTGTATTGTGTAGCCTCCATGTGTTTGTATTTTTTACACATCTTTTCCTGTAACTGATACCTAGTCTCATAGCGTTGTGGTCAGAAAAGATACTTGATACGATTTCAATTTTCTTAAATTTACCAAGGCTTGATTTGTGACCCAAGATATGATCTATCCTGGAGAATGTTCCATGCGCACTTGAGAAAAATGCGTATTCTGTTGTTTTTGGGTGGAATGTCCTATAAATATCAATTAAGTCCATCTTGTTTAATGTATCATTTAAAGCTTGTGTTTCCTTATTTATTTTCATTTTGGATGATCTGTCCATTGGTGAAAGTGGGGTGTTAAAGTCCCCTACTATGATTGTGTTGCTGTCGATTTCCCCTTTTATGGCTGTTAGTATTTGCCTTATGTATTGAGGTGCTCCTATGTTGGGTGCATAAATATTTACAATTGTTATACCTTCCTCTTGGATCGATCCCTTGATCATTATATAGTGTCCTTCTTTGTCTCTTATAATATTCTTTATTTTAAAGTCTATTTTGTCTGATATGAGAATTGCTACTCCAGCTTTCTTTTGATTTCCATTTGCATGGAATATCTTTTTCCATCCCCTCACTTTCAGTCTGTATGTGTCCCTAGATCTGAAGTGGGTCTCTTGTAGACAGCATATATATGGGTCTTGTTTTTGTATCCATTCAGCCAGTCTGTGTCTTTTGGTGGGAGCATTTAATCCATTTACATTCAAGGTAATTATCGATATGTATGTTCCTATTCCCATTTTCTTAAATGTTTTGGGTTTGTTATTGTAGGTGTTTTCCTTCTCTTGTGTTTCCTTCCTAGAGAAGTTCCTTTAGCATTTGTTGTAAAGCTGGTTTGGTGGTGCTGAACTCTCTCAGCTTTTGCTTGTCTGTAAAGGTTTTAATTTCTCCATCACATCTGAATGAGATCCTTGCTGGGTAGAGTAATCTTGGTTGTAGGTTTTTCTCCTTCATCACTTTAAGTATATCCTGCCACTCCCTTCTGGCTTGCAGAGTTTCTGCTGAAAGATCAGATGTTAACCTTATGGGGATTCCCTTGTGTGTTATTTGTTGTTTTTCCCTTGCTGCTTTTAATATGTTTTCTTTATACTTAATTTTTGACAGTTTGATTAATATGTGTCTTGGCGTGTTTCTCCTTGGGTTTAACTTGTATGGGACTCTCTGTGCTTCCTGGACTTGATTAACTATTTCCTTTCCCATATTAGGGAAGTTTTCAACTATAATCTCTTCAAATATTTTCTCAGTCCCTTTCTTTTTCTCTTCTTCTTCTGGGACCCCTATAATTCGAATGTTGGTGCGTTTAATGTTGTCCCAGAGGGCTCTGAGACTGTCCTCAGTTCTTTTCATTCTTTTTTCTTTATCCTGCTCTGCAGTAGTTATTTCCACCATTTTATCTTCCAGGTCACTTATCCTTTCTTCTGCCTCAGTTATTCTGCTATTGATCCCATCTAGAGTATTTTTAATTTCATTTATTGTGTTTTTCATCGTTGCTTGGTTCCTCTTTAGTTCTTCTACGTCCTTGTTAAATGTTTCTTGCATTTTGTCTATTCTATTTCCAAGATTTTGGATCATCCTTACTATCATTATTCTGAATTCTTTTTCAGGTAGACTACCTATTTCCTCTTCATTTGTTCGGTCTGGTGTGTTTTGACCCTGCTCCTTCATCTGCTGTGTGTTTTTCTGTCGTCTCATTTTGCTTATCTTACTGTGTTTGGGGTCTCCTTTTCACAGGCTGCAGGTTCGTAGTTCCCGTTGTTTTTGGTATCTGTCCCCAGTGGCTAAGGTTGGTTCAGTGGGTTGTGTAGGCTTCCGGGTGGAGGGGACTATTGCCTGTGTTCTGGTGGATGAGGTTGAATCTTGTCTTTCTGGTGGGCACGTCCACGTCTGGTGGTGTGTTTTGGGGTGTCTGTGGCCTTATGATTTTAGGCAGCCTCCCTGCTAATGGATGGGGCTGTGTTCCTGTCTTGCTAGTTGTTTGGCATAGGGTGTCCAGCACTGTAGCTTGCTGGTCGTTGAGTGAAGCTGGGTCTTGATGTTGAGATGGAGATCTCTGAGAGATTTTTGCCATTTGGTATTACGTGGAGCTGGTAGGTCTCTTGTGGACCAGTGTCCTGAAGTTGGCTCTCCCACCTCAGAGGCACAGCCCTGATGCCTGGCTGGAGCACCAAGAGCCTTTCATCCACACAGCTCAGAATATAAGGGAGAAAAAAATAAAAAGAAAAAAAGAGGATAAAATAAAATAAAATAAAGCTATTATAATAAAAAATAAGAAAAAAATTATTAAGAGTAAATGTATTCAGAAAAAAATTTTTTTTAATTTTTTAAAAATAGATTTATTAATTTTTTATAGTAAAAAATAAGAAAAAAACTTTTAAGAAAAAAATTTATTAAAAAAAAATTTTAATTTTTTAAAATAAAAAATATGAAAAAACTTATTAAAAATTTTTTTTAATTTCTAAAGATAGAAAATACGGAAAAAATTATTAAGAAAACATATATTAGGAAAAAAAAATATTTTTAAGTAAAAAAAAAAAAATGGACGGACCTAACCCTAGGACTGATGGTGAAAGCAAAGCTATACAGACAAAATCTCACCCAGAAGCATACACATATACACTCACAAAAAAAGGAAAAGGGGAAATTAATATATCCTTCTCCTAAAGTCCACCTTTTGAATTTGGGATGATTCGTTGTCTATTCAGGTATTCAACAGATGCAGGCACATCAAGTTGTTTGTGGAGCTTTAATCCGCTGCTTCTGAGGCTGCTGGGAGAGATTTCCCTTTCTCTTCTTTGTTCGTACAGCTCCCAGCATTCAGCTTTGGATTTGGACCCGCCTCTGCATGTATGTCGCCTGAGGGCGTCCATTCCCCGCCCAGACAGAACGGGGTTAAAGGAGCAGCTGCTTCGGGGGCTCTGGCTCACTCAGGCTGGGGGAGGGAGCGGTACGGAGGAGGCGGGGCGAGCCTGCGGTGTCAGAGGCGTCGTGACGTTGCAGCAGCCCGAGGCGCGCCGTGTGTTCTGCCGGGGAAGTTGTCCCCGGATCACGGGAGCCTGGCAGTGGCGAGCTGCACCGGCTCCCGGGAGGGGCAGTGTGGAGAGTGACCTGTGCTCGCACACAGGCTTCTTGGTGGCGGCAGCAGCAGCCTTAGTGTTTCCTACCAGTCTCTGGGGTCCGCGCTGATGGCCGCGGCTCGCGCCCGTCTCTGGGGTCCGCGCTGTTAGCCGCGGCTCACGCCCGCCTCTGGAGTTCATCTAGGCAGCGCTCTGAATCCCCTCTCCTTCCGTGCCGTGAAACAAAGAGGCAAGAAAAAGTCTCTTGCCTCCTCGGCGGCTGCAGACCTCCTCTCCGGCTCCCTCCCGGCTCGCCGCGGCACGCCAACCCCTTCAGGCTGTGTTCACGCCGCCAACCCCAGTCCTCTCCCTGCGATCCCGCGCCTCAGCTCCCAGCCCCGCCCGCCCCAGCGGGTGAGCAGACAAGCCTCTCGGGCTGGTGAGCGCTGCTCGGCGCTGAGCCTCTGTGCGGGAATCTCTCCATTTTTCCCTCTGCGCCCCTGTTGCTGTGGGATCCGCGCTGATAGCCGCGGCTCGCACCCGTCTCTGGATTTCGTTTAGGCAGCGCTCTGAATCCCCTCTCCTTGCGCACCGCGAAAGAGGCAAGAAAAAGTCTCTTGCCTCTTCGGCAGCTGCAGACTTTTTCCCGGACTCCCTCCCGGCTAGCACCAAAGCCCAAGCCTCAGCTCCCAGCCCCCGCCTGCCCCGGCGGGTGAGCAGACAAGCCTCTCGGGCTGGTGAGTGCTGGTTGGCGCCGAGCCTCTGTGCGGGAGTCTCTCCGCTTTGCCCTCTGCACCCCTGTGGCTGCGCTCTCCTCCGCGGCTCCGAAGCTTCCCCCCTCTGCCACCCGCAGTCTCTGCCCGCAAAGGGGCTTCCTAGTGCCTGGAAACCTTTCCTCCTTCACGGCTCCCTCCCACTGGCGCAGGTCCCGTCCCTATTCTTTTGTCTCTGTTATTTCTTTTTTCTTTTACCCTAACCGAGTACGTGGGGATTTTCTTGCCTTTTGGGAGGTCTGACGTCTTCTGCCAGCGTTCAGTGGGTGTTCTGTAGGAGCAGTTCCACGTGTAGATGTATTTCTACTGTATCTGTGGGAAGGAAGGTGATCTCCGCGTCTTACTCTTCCGCCATCTTGCCCCTACCTCCTGGACTTATTCTTATTTGAACAATCCAACTGATACAGATACTCAGAGAAAATTGTTTATGAACCAGGTACATATTAAATGATATTAAGGAATTATTGTTAATTCTATTAAGAATGATAATGGTACTTAGTTAAATTGAAAAGTCCTTCCCTATCAGAAATATTTAAGTACCTACCAATGAAGTGATATATCTTGTATTTGCTTTAAAAATACTTCAGCAAAAATTATACATTTATGTAATGTTATATTATATAGTATATAATATTTGACCTATATCTACACATGCATATATATGGTACCTATGTAGGAATGGCTCAAAGTGGGAAATATTGATAATTCTTGAGATTGATGATGAATACGTGGGGTTTCATTATACTTATACAAAACACACACACACGTATACACACACAGCTTTAATATTTAACTCAAAATGCAGCATGAAAAGGCCAAGGAAGTAGATTGAAAGGTTTCAAAAATCTCACTGGAAATGCAAATGGAGGGACCAAAGAAAATGGAAAGGGGAAATATTTGCAATGGTTGTTTTAATTTCAGAATTTTTAAAAGGCAGAAAATTTTAAAGTGCTGAGTAGAATAAATGAAAAAAATCCATCTCCTAGACACATCCTGGTGAAATTTTAGGACATCAAAAAAATCTGAAAATCCTTCAGAGAGGAAAAAAGACATTACCTATTAAGGAGCAAGAATTGACATATAACTTCTCTGGTAAAAATGAATACACAGCAGCAGAAAAATATCTCCAGTGGTTTAAGAGAGAAATAGTTTTTTTCAGCTTTATTAGGTATAATTGACAAATAAAATTATGTTATTTAAACTGTACAACATGATGATTTGTTATCCTGTACATTGTAAATGTATCCCCTCCATCTAGTTAACACATCTGTCATCTCACATATTTATCCCTTGTGTCTGTGAGAACATTTAAAGTCTACTCTCTTAGCAAGTTTCAGTTATACAATACAGTGTTATCAACTATAGTCACCATGTCATACATTTAGATCCTCAACCTTAATCATCTTATACCTGAAAGTTTGTGCCCTTTTACCAGACTCTCCCTAGGGAGAGAAATAATTTTGAAGCTAGAATTTCATATCATTTACATGAAAAGGCAAAGACATTCTCAGTTAATATAATACTCCTAAACCCTCCCTGAAAGATTAATTAGGGAATTTACTTAAGAAAAAATCAGTTATAAAACAAAAACATGTAACGGTAGTTATAAAGTACTGTTTGTAAGGAGTAATAATAAAAAAAATAAGTAACTAAAATCCCAGATGATCACAACATGGACAGAAAGGGGAAGCAGGAAAAAAAGGAATTAGGTGTTATGGATAGGATTAGCCCAACATTATTTATAAAAGTATATTTAAATATGTTTTTAAATTTTTAATTTAAAATATAAATGCTAAAATGAAAAAGATATGCAATATCAAGTGTTGGCAAAGATATGGAGCAAATAGAACTCTCATACACTGTGGTGAGAGTTCAAATTTGTTACAGTCACTTTGGGAAACTGGTCTTGTCTACAAAAGCTGAATGTACACAAGCTGTATGACCCAATAATTTCATTTATAGAAATATAGTGACAGAAATGAATACTAATGTACATCAAGGGATTTGTACTACACTCTGTATGACAGTCTCTAGGTCCATCCATGTCTCTACGAATGACCCAATTTCATTCCTTTTTATGGCTGAGTAATATTCCATTGTATATATGTACCACATCTTCTTTATCCATTCGTCTGTTGATGGGCATTTAGGTTTCTTCCATGACCTGGCTGTTGTAAATAGTGCTGCAAAGAACATTGGGGTACATGTGTCTTTTTTTTTTTTTAATCAACTTTTGTTTTCTGGGGGTTTTCTTGAATTTTATTTATTCTTTTATACAGCAGGTTCTTATTAGTTATCCATTTTATACATATTAGTGTATACATGTCAATCCCAAACTCCCAATTCATCACACCACCACCACCCCCCTGCCGCTTTCCCCCCTTGGTGTCCATACATTTGTTCTCTGCATCTGTGTCTCAGTTTCTGCCCTGCAAACCAGTTCATCTGTACCATTTTTCTAGGTTCCATATATATACGTTAATATACGATGTTTGTTTTTCTCTTTCTGACTTACTTCACTCTGTATAACAGTCTCTAGATTCATCCACGTCTCTACAAATGACCCAATTTTGTTCCTTTTTATGGCTGAGTAATATTCCATTGTATATATGTACCACATCTTTTTTATCCATTCATCTGTCAATGGGCATTTCAGTTGCTTCCATGACCTGGCTATTGTAAACAGTGCTGCAATGAACATTTTGGTACATGACTCTTTTTGAATTATGGTTTTCTCAGGGTATATGCCCAGTAGTGGGATTGCTGGGTCATATGGTAATTCTATTTTTAGTTTTTTAAGGAACCTCCATACTGTTCTCCATAGTGGCTGTATCAATTTACATTCCCACCAACAGTGCAAGAGGGTTCCCTTTTCTCCACACCCTCTTCAGCATGTGACCCAGCAATCCTACTACTGGGCATATACCCAGAGAAAACCATAATTCAAAAAGACGCATGCACCCCAATGTTCATTGCAGCACTGTTTACAATAGCCAGGTCATGGAAGCAACTTAAATGCCCATCAACAGACGAATGGATAAAGAAGATGTGGTACATATATATACAATGGAATATTACTCAGCCATAAAAAAGGAATGAAATTGGGTCATTTGTAGAGACATGGATGGACCTAGAGGCTGTCATACAGAGTGAAGTAAGTCAGAAAGAGAAGAACAAATATCATATATTAATGCATATGTGTGGAATCTAGAAAAATGGTACAGATGAACAGGTTTGCAAGGCAGAAATAGAGACACAGATGTAGAGGACAAATGTATGGACACCAAGGGGAGAAAGCGGGGGTGGGAGATGGTGGTGGTGGTGTGATGAATTGGGAGATTGGGATTGACATATATATACTAATATGTATAAAATAGATAAGTAATAAGAACCTGCTGTATAAAAAAATAAAATAAAATAAAATTCAAAAAAAATAAAAGATGAAAAAAAAAAAAAGACTTGTACTAGACTATTCTTGACTGTATTTTATGTATTGACAATTGCCAAACACTGGAAACCACCCAAATGTCCATTAACAGTAGAACAGATAAATTTTGGCATAGTGAGATAATGAGGTATTGTACAACAATGAGAATGAACAAACTAAAACTACATGCAACAACATAGATGAATCTCACAAATATAATGTTATCAAAAAAAAAAAAAAAGATACTGCATGACTCCATGTATATAAAGTTCAAAAATAAGCCAAACTAATCTATATGGTAAATGTCAGGATAGTGGTTATTCTTGGGAAGTGGATTAGAATTGAAGGGGGCTCAGGGAACCTCTGGATGCTATTAAAAATCTCTGGTCTTGATCTGGGTGTGAAAAATCATCAAGTTGAAGAACTCTGAAAACTCAAAAAGAAGAAAATAAACAACATGATTAAAACATGAGCCAAAGACCTTAACAGACACATCACCAAAGAAGATACACAAATGGCAAATAAGCACATGGCCATGATATGTCATCAGGGAAATGCAAATTAAAACAATAGTGAGATACCACTACACACCTGTTGGAATGGCCAAACCCAAAACACTGCACCACAGCCACTTTGGAAGATAGTTTGGAGGTTTCTAACAAAACTAAGTACATTCTTCCCATATGATTCAGTAGTTGCGCTTCTTCCTATTTACCCAAAGGAGTTGGAAATTTACGTGCACACAAAAACCTGCACGTGGATATTTATAGCAACTTTATTTGTATTTGCCAAAACTTGGAAGCAAACAAGCTGTACTTCAGTAGGTGAATGGATAAATAAACTGTGCTACATCCAGATAATGTAATATTCAGCGCTAAAAAGAAATGAGCTATCAAGCCAAGAAAAGAAATGGAGGAATCTTAAATGCATATTACTAAGTGAAAGAAGCCAATCTGAAAAGGCTACATACTGTATGATTCCAACTATATGACATTCTGGAAAAGACAGAACTATGGGAACAATAAAAAGATCTGTAGTTGCTAGGAAAAAGGGGGATGATGGGGGAGTGAACAGGCAGAGCATAGAAGAGTTTAGGGAAGTGAGAATACTTTGTATGATATTATAATGGCAGATATACGTCATTATACTTTTGTCCAAACTAGTAGAATGTACAATACCAAGAGTGATGCCTGAAGTCAACTATGGACTTTGGGTGATTATGGTGTGTCAGTGTAGGTTCATCCTTGGTTATAAATGTACCATTCTGGTGAGTGCCTGTGTGAGGGCAGGGGGCATAAGGGAAATCTCTGTACCTTCTTCTCAATTTTGTTGTAAAACCTAAAACTAATTTTAAAGATACACTCTTTTTAAAAAAATCATCAAGTTGTATGTTTGTGATTTCTTGCCTTGAAATCAATAAAATTTTCAAAACTTTAGAGAACCCTTAAAAAATAGAATTTATTTAAAATGTAGAACTTCCAAACTATGAATGGAAGTAAAAATAGAATGATTGACCAACCCGAAAATAAATAGAAAAGGAAACACCAAGGAATAAGAAGCATGGTAGAGTACAAAACATGATGTGGCAAAAATAAGTCCAAACTTATCAGTAATTCTTTTTAAAATGTGAATGGCTTATATTTACTTCTTAAAAACAGAAACTCTCAGATATAATTCAGTTCTAAATCTAGTCTGTAGGATTTATAAAAGACCCGTTTAAGCAAAATGACACAAAAGATTTGAGTTGATGAAAAAATCTGTAACAGGTAAATATTAACAAAAAACCTGATGTATTAATATTAATAATAAAAAAGTAGACTTTAAGACATTTAAAAAGGACAAAGCTATTTCAAATTTATCAAAGAAATAATTTACCAAGAAGGAAAAACAGCCAAGTATGTCTTCAAAGTATAGAAATAAATAGAGACATTGGCAAAACCATATTATGTGAAGAAACTTTAATATGGGCTCTCTCACACAGAAAATATATATACGTCCTGCTCAAAAACAAATGGAACATTTACAAAATGTAATTACATACTACATAATTTTATTTCAAATCCTATAAAAATGAAAATTTAAAACCCTTTACTAAAGAAGCCAAATTACCATATGATTATAGGTGTCTATCAGTCATGAGTGAAAAATATATTACAACAATAATTACATGTTTTTTCTGTCATAACTGCAATCTGGTTTGTTAAAGAGTAGAATTACACAAGATGGTGATAAAGCTCTATTTATTGCTCAGGGTTATCAGTGTGAAAAAAAATAATGTGAATGACTAGAAATATGACCTAAGTCTCAGAATTTTTCTTAATAAGCAGCCTTGAGAGAGTCTTGGATTGCACTGGTTTGCATATCAATCTTACAAGTCTCTAAATTCAACAACTTTTAACATGTGAACTCTGGGGCAGAAGAGAGGAATTTCAGTATTACATTTTGAAGGCTATTTAGGCACAATAGATGCTAATGTCAGCTAATTCACACATTCCCCAGTTTTGCTGCCCAGGAAGCAAATGTGTGCAACTAATAAGACCACCACCAATATTGACTCTTTCCTTTCCCTGTGCGTGTATTCCATTAGTTACAATAAAGGCCCTTGTAACTGGGAACAATATAAGCAACAGTATTTGGGGCAGTGTGCCTTGAGGCTAATTCTCTATTGGCAGAATAGCTCTATAATTCTCTTGGTTTGCCAAGAAACATTGCCTCACATTAAATGGGAATTGAGTCTAAGTTTGGGCTTCTTTTTGAGGACAGAAGAATCTTATAAGAAATTTCCCCTGAAAAAGACAGTAGCTTAGTTGTAAATGGAGCCCTTGTTTCTTAAGATGATAAACCAGTTACTTATTTTCACTGAACATGTTTTTCAAGTGGAGAGAGAATCTAGAACTGTATGTTCTAAAACCAATTTATAAATTTTCTGTGAGACGTCGTTTGTCCAGCCTTCATCTTTTTCTCCCAAGAATATAGTATATTTGATTCACAACTTTACAGAGAAATAGCCAACTGGATACGAATCATTGAATTTTTTACCCCAAACCATACAAACTTCACTCTGTGTGTGTGTGTGTGTGTGTGTGTGTGTGTGTGTGTATGCATAAGTATGCTGGTTAATGTTTAAGAACTGGCCCCTCTGGAAAAGAAAAGAAAAAGTGCTGATTTGTAATGTTTGCTGGTTTTCATACTCCCTTCATGACAGATTTCAAGCTACCAATGTGAGTCCTGAAAATTTAACAATCTGCTCTCACAAGCTAGTGCAAGCCAGTTCCAGCACACCAGTTGTGAGGGGGATGAGGTGGGGGAATACCCTTGCACCATCAAAATTGAATTGATAGTTGTATCTGTATCTCGCTAGTCTGAATATGTAGTTTAGGGTATCTGATTTATGGTAAATGTAACCTTTCATAATCTACTCATTATATTTTTACTTAGGCAAAAATTCTGCAGCATAAGTATCATCTCTTTATACCATCAGATCTCAGTGGGAGTTGTTAAATATAATAGCACAAGAGAAAAATCAACACTATAGTTGTAATTCTACAGAATACAAGCAGATTTTAAAGAAATATTTTAAGGGCTCCCTAAAGCAGAGCCTAAAGGCAAGAAGCAGATCTTTGAGTTAGTTTTTTTTTTTTTTTAATGTGAGGTAAATAATAATCATTACCTTCGTGCTCTGATCAGCCCTGAAAAGAGCTTCAAGCTGTATTTCGGAAATGTGACATTTAAGTCATACTGAGAGCTTTTCCTTTTAAAGCAGACAACAGCTTTTATAGATGTGAGGGGATATCATTCACCTCCACTCCGGGTCTGTGTGACTCCGAAAAGCTTTGTATGATTTTCAAATAAGAGGAGTGATCTTACCTATATCTTCTCCCAACCTAGAAATGGGCTCCTTTTAATTGGGAAACTAGAGGGCATGAAGCCTGGTTTTTCCCTAAGTTATTGTACCATCTAATTGCTATTCAAATTTTTGAAACAAGACATCATTTTCTAAACATTGGTAAATTTGTTCTATTCAATTTTATGCATTATACCAAACAACACACATAATTATTAAGAAATATTAGAAAATTTTCAATTCACAACATTAGTTCTCCAAGAAATTGCAGTTCTTAAAGAATTTTAGGAATGAAAGGAATTTAGATGATACGTTAAACATCAATCAACACTGCCAGTTCACCTGGTACAGCCAAGAAATTTGGTAACTAGGATGGTATTCCACCTATGAAAAGAACAAAGTAAGCTGGAGGTAATAACCACAGTAGTGATAACTAACACTTATTGAGCACTTACACATATTTATCCACTTAAGGGTTTTTAGATTGTATTTTATAAAGTTAGTTAAGATTACATTTCACTAGTAAGAATACTCCACAGTATTGGTAATATTAATTATCTAAGTGAAATGAAATAGCCTACAGGTAATAGGTGTCAATCTTTTGCTATCTGTTGGCCCTTTTTAAAAACTGGTTTATCATCATGTTCTAACATCTTTCATGTCAATCTATAAAAGGAGTTATTATCCTGAAAGTGAAGAAATCACTTTCAAATACAACCATAATTTTGAGCACTTAATACTTGAGAATCTGTTTTTGCACTTTCAATTAATTCATCAAATGTTTATGAAGCCCCTGCCTTATGCTAAGTCTGGGAGAAACCCTGGGCTATTGCATCAAAAATAATTGGGTTAGGTGACATAAAATGTTGTTTATACCCCTTTTCCTGATGTATGACCTAAAGGAGAGTTTTAGATATTGCAGCAAACAGTAATTCCAAAGCATAACTTAAATGTGTACTCTTAGTAGTAAAATAAATGATGAACATCAATTACTCAGTTGAGTTTGATATATTAACTAGAAATATGTAAAAATTTATTATTAAGTTGCAAATGAACCAAAAGGAATTTGATCAAAGTGCCCTAGTTTGAAATATGTTTAACTGAGTACCAATAACATCATTAATATTACAAAAATATCATTGTTTCCAAATAAATCATCATCATTGAATTTTTCCTTATTTCTGAGCTTAATCGTTCTTAGTATGTTTTATTTCTACCATAGCCAAAATGCTGTTCATAAATAACAGTAGAAGAAATATTTAAGAATATAGGTAGCAAGATGGTTGACATCAGCTGTTTTCTGACTAGGGCTGAGGCTACCATAGATTTTCCATGGAGTATTGGGACAAAGATAGTTTTATGGAAATAAATCCATGTAAAATGTTTCTCTTTCATGATTGTCCTTCTGCTTCACAAGAGAAAGGACATTGCTTTAAGGATGTAAAAGCCTCTGGAGCACCAAAGACACTAATGTGACATGTTGGCGTAGGTGCTGAGAAAGTTAACAACTGGGTAAGAAATCATTTTTTTCAATCAGGGAATATTCAATTCCTTGCCCTAAAAAATTTTAAGAGGAACTAAATCAAATATCACATGATAGATCATTAAAAATATTTTTAAGATTGTATTAGAGAGGGTCCTCCAGAGAAACAGAACCAATAGGAGATGTATATTTTAATATATAAAGCTTAGGCAGATCCCAGAAAAATAGTCTTTCCACATATTTTCATAATCTGGCTACACTGTCACTTTAAGCTTAGGAAGTCAAAAATCATTATGGAGATGGATATATCCCTTTCTTAAGGAAAGAATTCCAGAGTATCTTGACTAGATTTGTTCTTCTTGGGCAACATGATTCCTAACTTTAGCAGTCTTGAGTCTGAAATCTGCAGGGCATACCAGCAGGTTGAAAATTCAGGCAGAATTTCTACGTTGCACTCTTGACCCAGAATTGCTTCTTCGGAAAACCTCAGTCTTTTACTCTTAAAGCCTTCAACTGATTGCATGGGCCCATCATGTTAAGGTCAACTGATTATAAATGTTAATCATCTTCGCAAGTGACTTCACAGCAACATCTAGACTAGTATTTGATCAAATGACTAGGCACCATAACCTAGACAAGTTGACACATGAAATTAACCATCACAAAGATCGTATATGATTTTTTGCATAGGACTCAAGAGTTCAAAAAACTGAATGACATTGCTATAACAAAACTTCCATTCCTATTATATTTAAATAGACATAATCTTTCCACCTGAAAATATGAAAATTAGAGCAGAATTGATACTCAACCCTGTCTCATTCTAACAATAAGTAACATTCATCCATGTCTACAAAGGGTTATTTGTAGAAAATTTCCATCCATCTCCCTAAAAAATGCATTTCCTTAACAATTGTGTGTCATATTTTATAATATATATTTGTGCTGTTTAGTTCAATTGTGTACTAATAGCTGTAATAAAAAAACTCACATCAAAAAATCTTCAATAGTTAGACCCTTATGTACACAAATCTTTAAAAAATTATTTCCAAATGGGTACACATATTTTATTACAGAGTAATCTGATAATTAATAAAAGATTTTTAAGCATAAAAATATGTTAGGATAAAATTCTGTGGGAGGAGGAGAATGGAAACACAAGTACAAAGCAAACTAAAAGTGGAATTTCTAGTTTGAAAGGTTGATTCACTGATTTATTTTTTTAATGGATTATGGTTAGCAACACACTGCTATGGTTTTTAGGTTATACTGAGTGTTTTTAAAGAGTTTTATTTTAAAAGATCAGTATTTGCATCATACTGGAAATGATACCTTTGTTTATAGTTATGATGAGAAATTTTAAATGTACATTTAGATGGGCAAGAAGATATATATTTTTTCAAAATTCTTTTAGCAGATATTTAAGGAAAAAATGTTAGAAGACTAGTCTCATGTGTCTTGAGAACACAAAAGACATTTCTGTCTAAAAATAACTCTGTCCTAAACCAAGGAAACTCTTCAAGTTCTCAACTCTACAGAATATATTGCTGAAATAGGACTGAACCTTAGAGATAGTCTAATTCTGTTCCATTATTACAAATGTGGAAATTGGACCCAAAAAGGGTAAAAAGAGTGTCTCTCCACCTACTCCAGTATCTTTGACTACATCATGATGTAGAGATGTCTTGACAAGGAGATTTGGCACGTCATCTTGCTATCCAGACAAGAATTTAAGAGGCAAATATACAGCCTCATAATGTTAAATATATGAAAAATATAGACATTATAATGATATCTCATTAAGAAATTTTATTTTTTTAGCACTTTCAGGATTACCATTTTTTTCTAAGGATAAATTTAGACTTTGTCCCAGGACTTTCAGAATTTAACAGATCTTAACATGAACCTATTTAACAGTCTGATTCTGACATATAAACTCCTAAAGTGTATAAGATAGCTACTAATAATCATCCTCCTTAGATCCCAAATGCCTGAGAGCCATTGTGTTAGTGTGAAAGGTGAACCTAAATACTTTTTCGGAGGTAAAATGTTTAATATAATAATTAATAGGATTTTATTAAATGAAAAATAGGAGAGAAAATAATATCATATTCATTTGTGGCAATTTACTACTGTAGGTGGTATTTTCTTTTCCTTTTTTTCCCCCCCAATTTTCTACAGTGTGATTATATTACTTTTACAGTGGAAGACTGTTTTCAGGAATGTTCAGAGAATATACACTGCTCTAGGTTCACATTTTTGGATTTTAGACAAAAGCTCAACATTAGTGGAGGGAGAGGAGAAATATTAGGGCTTTAAATAGAGGTGTACTAAGAGATACAAGGTATAGAATGAGTATTAAATGCATTTATGTCTTCACATGTTTTATGTAATACAATTATTTCGTGTAATCGATTGAAGAAGAAATGAAGTCTAACCCTTTTGGATTGTAACCCATGAACTTTAGCCCCAGAGTAGTATCTGTGAAAGATGCACAATCCAAACTTGCAAATTCCGTTCTTTAGTTAAACCTCTGTAAAGACAGTAAAGGGGATCCATTTCTGAGCATTCAGCCAAACATCACAGCTGATGTCTCACTTCCCCCCATCCTCTCCAGTCCGCTCAAATTCCATACCCACTAGAGCCTTTCACTTGCCAAAACCAAGGGAAGGGAAAAACAAAACAAAATAAAAAAAAAGAAAATTATTTTCTCTTTAAGCCCTGGTCCAGAACTGTTTCGTTCTCTGTCCCTACTCTTTTATGCAGAGATTCAAACACTTTCGTTGGGTCCTCCTGCCTCTCTCCCTTTTCAACTGTATTGATGAATATAGGTGGGGTGGGAGAGCATTAGTGTGTTAGGAGTTGATTCTTGAATAGTTTTGCTTCACTTGAAACTATCCAAGTTTACCTTTAGAAAAGAAAAAGTAAAGCTAAATGGTTACTCACAAAACCTTAGCAAATGCATTTTACTTATCATTCGTGCAACAAAAATCAGAATTTGGAGGGAATATTCACCTCCTAAAAAAAGTGGCACTAACAACAAAAAAAATCTCATAGTCATTGAAGTTCTATGAAATGTGTACTTTGCGGGAAGTTAGTGTCGATGTGCATATGCAGTGTGTCAGAATCACTAACTACAGGTATATAGATTCAACACATGCAGAAGCCTATGGAAACAATGATGTAGCAGTGCCTGGAAAGACCCAGCCATTTGATATTCCTCATCTTTGCTTAGCAAATTTCTCTTTTGGCTTCTACGACTTGGATACCTCCTGCTCAGTAATAAATCATTTTTATTTCATAAAATGGCCTCTTAGAGTATCTTTGGTCTACCCATGATGATCTACTTGATCACACCCATGTCTGGTGGCAACAGCACCCACGGTGTGGTTCAGCACCCACTGCCTCCTGCCCCAGGTTCTCAGCCTCCTGGATCACACCATTGCCTGGCCCTGATGTACTGGTGCACAAGAGCAAATAGAAAATCATTCTTGCACTGATTTAAAAAAATGAAAATAATGAATAAATTTCAAAATACTTTAAAGATTCCATTGTCTAGATCTTTATCTTCCAAATAAATGATCTCTGTAGATAAATTCCATAATTTACTTTTTTAAAGGAAAGAAGAGAATATACAAAAGGGAAGGTAGTGCTGGAGAGCGATATACAGGCAGGACACTACATAGATTAGCCCCTTGACCAAAATATAGTCCCTCACACTGCCTGAACTGTGTGATTTAATTAGCCAGACTATGTAAAGCACCACTACTGGAGACACTTTTGGGTTAACATATATCTTCCTTTGAAGTACAAACAATCTTGGAGTCTTACATTTAAATCAGATTATTTTCTAATCGTAAAACTTATATGAACCATAAAACATCCAGGATTGCCAAAACAATCCTGGGGAAAAAGAAAAAAGAGGAAGCATAACCCTCCCAGACTTCAGAAAATACTATAAAGGTACAGTAATCAAAATAGTGTGAAAGTGGCACAAAAACAGACATATGGATCAATGGAACAGAATAGAGAGCCCAGAAATAAACCCATACACCTACAGTCAATTAGTCTTTGACAAGGAGGCAAGAATATACAATGGAAAAGAGTTTCTTCAGCAAGTGGTGTTGAGAAAGTTGGACAACTGCATCTAAATCAATGAAGTTAGAACACACCCTCACATCATGCACAAAAATAAACTCAAAATGGCTTAAAGACTTAAATATAAGACATGACACCATAAAACCCCTAGAAGAGAACATAGGCAAAACATTCTCTGGCATAAATCGTACCAATGTTTTCTTAGGTCAGTCTACCAAAGCAATAGAAATAAAAGCAAAAATAAACAAATGGGATCTAACCAAACTTACAGGCTTTTGCACAGCAAAGGAAACCATGAACAAAATGAAAAGACAACCTATAGACTCGGAGAAAATATTTGCAAATGATGCAATTGACAAGGGCTTAATTTCCAAAATATACAAACAGCTCATACAGCTCAATAACAAAAAAACAAACGACCCAATCAAAAAATGGGCAGAAGACCTAAATAGACATTTCTCCAAAGAAGACATACAGATGGCCAACAGGCACAAGGAAAAGATGCTCAACGTTGCTATTTATTAGAGAAATGCAAATCAAAACTACAATGAGGTACCACCTCACACCAGTAAGAATGGCCATCATTAAAATGTCTACAAATAACAAATGCTGGAGAGGATGTGGAGAAAAAGGAACTCTCCTACACTGTTGGTGGGAATGGTGCAGCCATTATGGAGAACAGTATGGAGGTTCCTCAAAAAACTAAAACTAGAGTTGCTATATGATTCAGCAATCCCACTCCTAGGCATATATCTGGACAAAACTCTAATTCAAAAAGATACATGGACCCCTATGTTCACAGCAGCACTATTCACAAAAGCCAAGACATGGAAGCAGCCTAAATGTTCATTGACAGATGAATGGATGAAGAATATGTGGTACATATATACAATGGAATATTACTCAGCCATAAAAAGAGTGAAGTAATGCCATTTGCAGCTACATGGATGGACCTAGAGATTATCATACTAAGTGAAGTAAGTCAGAAAAGGAAAGACAAATAACATATGATATCACTTATATGTGGAATCTAAAATAAGATACAAATGAACTTATCTATAAAACAGAAACAGACTCACAGACATAGAGAACAGACTTGTGGTTGCCAAGGGAGAGGGGGGCAGGGAAGGGTTGGATTGGGAGTTTGGGTTTAGCAGATGCAAACTATTATATATAGAAAGATAAACAACAAGGTCCTACTGTATAGCACAGGGAACTATATTCAATATCCTGGATAAACCATAATGGAAAAGGAAAAAAAACTCAGTTCAGGGGCTTCCCTGGTGGTGCAGTGGTTAAGAATCTGCCTGCCAATGCAGGGGACATGGGTTCGAGCCCTGGTTGGGAAAGATCCCACATGCCGCGGAGCAACTAAGCCTGTGTGCCACAACTACTGAGCCTGAACTCTAGAGCCTGTGAGCCACAACTACTGAGCCCGCGTGCCACAACTACTGAAGCCCGTGCACCTAGAGCCTGTGCTCCACAACAAGAGAAGCCACCGCAATGAGAAGCCCACGCACTGCAATGAAGAGTAGCCCCCACTCCCCACAACTAGAGAAAGCCCACGTGCAGCAATGAAGACCCAACGCAGCCAAAAATAAATAATTTTTTTTAAAAAAGATTTGAGCATTTCACTATACATAAATTATAAAAAAAAAAAACTCAGTTCAAAATTAATCAATCGATCAATCAGGTTATTTTCATACTAAAACGTGATTAGAAAGAGTTTCAGAAAAGAGATGATTTTGAGTGGTATGAAGAATCCACTCAAGTAGAGAAGAAATAGGTGATATTGGAGCAAGGAGGCCTTCTGTGAACAAGGCAAGACTATAGTGGTGAACCTAGGATGATAATGGAAAGAGGTCCTGAAGAGACTGGAAAGAAGTATAAATAGGGAGGTAGGATACAAAAAAACATTTCATGAGCTGGTCCTAGTTTTGCCTAGGACCAGTATTTTGCCCAGGAAAAGAGGGGGAAATGCCTTCCAGCACTGAATATCACCCTCAGATTCTCTCCGTGGACCAGCCCTGCATCCTGCCTAGCTTCTATCCAGTTTTTGACTTATGCAACACTTACTAATAGTTATGCTTGTACTTTACAAGAAGTGTTAAGTGGATTTTTGGAGGACTGATGATCAGCTAACCATCATCAGAACTCCACTTTGTAGGGAAATATGCAACAAGTACCCCCAAATACAAACTCAACTTTTTCTGAGAGATGCATATGAGGGAAAAAAAACTTAGAATCTTTATATAGAACATACAGAAAGAGAAAAAAGTATTATAAGTAGCTAAATAGAATGCATAAATTTGATTGTCCTATTTATACAGTAATGCACATTAGTTAAATCGGATCATTTTCCCTTAATTTTTAGCTGATACTATTGCCAGGAAAGGGAATTCTTCTTTGGGGTTTAGACCTAGGCAGAGGAAAAACAGTATTTTGCAGCATGGATTACTTTGGGGGGTCTTATAGACCAAGTTACAGAGATACATAAAAAATCTTGGGATGATATAAAACTTAAAGGTCCAGTAGGAACTCAAACATGTTTTTGGACAAATAGGCTATATATGGTTAACTCGAGAGTTAAATGTTAAGTAGCGAGATGGTCCCCCTCGGTTTTATTTATTAGGGATTATTCTATAGAAGAATGGAAAAGGACGTTTAAGGGAAGGGAGAATTGCTAGTTAGTGAGTTTGAGGAAGGGGTGCAACAGAGTGATGTGGAAAAGGGCAGGATTAATGTGTCCTACCTGATACATTAACCCAGACAGGGCAAAAGGAGCAGACAGGGGTGAGAGGGTTTTTATAGGGTTATATTTCTTAAAGTAATTCAATACCAGTATTAAGGCCTTAAAGGATCTTGTTCTTTTTTTTTTTTTCTAACATCTTTATTGGAGTATAATTGCTTTACAATGGTGTGTTAGTTTCTGCTTTATAACAAAATGAATCAGCTATACATATACATATATCCCCATATCTCCTCCCTCTTACATCTCCCTCCCACCCTCCCTATCCCACCCCTCTAGGTGGTCGCAAAGCACCGAGCTGATCTCCCTGTGCTATGAGGCTGCTTCCCATTAGCTATCTATTTTACATTTGGTAGTGTATATATGTCCATGCCACTCTCTCACTTCGTCCCATCTTACCCTTTCCCCTCCCCATGTCCACAAGTCCATTCTTTACGAAGGATCTTGTTCTTAAAGGGAATAAGAAACTGAGTCATAAAATGACTTAACAAAATACATTTCACACCCTGAACTAGGCCTTCTATTTTAGACAAGCTGTATATCCCTCAGTTTGTCTCTATTTATAGACGGAAGAACACACAGAATTAGATTATTAACAAGACACCCAAGACAGTGCCTCTCCATTATATAAAACCATAAAAATTCTTTCTGGGGAAAGTAACCCCATCCTTGGACATCTTAGTTGTTGAATGTTGTGCCGGATTAGATTGCAAAAATTACATAATCTCTCTGAGGGCTGCAGTCCTTTCATCCTTTTAGCTGGCATAAAAACAGCTAAGCACTGTCAAACAGCACTGTAACAAATGTGCGGGTATGTTCTATCACTTCATTTATACCACAAATCCAATTCTTGGCTTTTAAAAAATGAACTTGATTTATCCTTCCTCCAAGTAATGTTCTGTCATGATCCAAGACTGGGGGAAGTAGGTTTTGATTTCAAGAGTTTTTAATCCCTTGAAAGAAGAATTCTTTAACAGGATCAGAATTGTAGAGTTCAATGGGTCTTAGAGTTTTTCTAGTCTAAGTCCTTCATTTTACAGATGAAGCCACTAAACACCAGAAAATTATTTGTCCAAGATCACACACCTAGTTAATGGAAGAACAGAAACCAGGTCCTAGACTTTTGAGTATCAGGTTTACATACTTGTATACTAAAATTAAAATAGTTAAACTCAATCAGAGGTATTATGGTTCTCAAACTTGGCTATGCAATAGAATCAGCAGAGGAATTATTTTTTAATATAAAATTCCCAGATTTCACCCTAGACAATTCAATCAAAATCTCTGGGTAGGGAGACCTGGCTTCTATATTTTTTTTTAGTTTCCCAGGCAAATACGATATGAAGCCAGTTTGAAAACCACTAGTCTACAAAGAGAGCCTTTGGCTAGAATGACCATATACTCCTCTTTTCCCAGCATGTTCTTGGTGTGCATCTATTGTCCCAGGTCTAATTATTAACAGAGGCCCCTTTCACTCTCAGAAGTGTACCAGAATGTATGAAAAGCTACACCCCATCTTTAATCCATCTGATTTACAAGCATTGAAATAACATCTCCAATGGCAAAGGTAAAATTCACCTTAAAGTGTTAAGAAGCTAGAGCTAGGAATCATGATCCTCAAAGAGAAACCTGTTCAGCTACTCTGGAATTCTCCCCTTAGGAGAGAGATAGTTTTATCTCCATAATGATTTTTGGCTTCCTAAGCTTAAGGTGACAGTGTAACCAGATTATGAAAGAATTTGGGAACACTGTTTTTCTGGGATCTACCTAAACTTAATATTATAAGAGTCTCCTATTTCCCTCGTCAAGAAATAGCAATTTATTAATGTTGAACACATGAAGAGTAAAGGAATCCTGACACAAAATCAAGGTATAAATGAAAATGTCAAGGCCTGTGACATATCCAAAAAACTCATTTATACAATTCAAGAGATTACTGAATTCTTGCATTTTAAAATAATTTCCATTTATATTTGTTGTTTTTGTTGTCGTTGCTTAATTTAGTCTGGACATTTTTATTTGTAAGTAACAGAAACCCAATTCAACTAGCTTAAGGTTAAAAAAAAAAAAGGGAAAGAAAATATTGACTATGTAACTAGGAAGGGAAAGAGTAGCCCCAGCATCAAGCATAAACATATTCAGGACCAGGTCATCAAGATCCTTTCATTCAGGTATGTACTCTTCTTCCATCTGAGAGTGGGTCTCATTCTCTCCTTTTGTTGGTAGACTCCATCCACACAAGGAGGGTAGTTGGCAGTGGTCTAAGATTTATATCCTTCCAGCAAGGGGAATCACAAAGGCAAGAAGCAATTTTCTACCCTTGTCCCAACAGAAATATCCCAAGGAATTTGATTGGTTGAATGATGTAATTAAGTTAACTCTGAACAAATATATGTGGCTAAGGGAATGGGTTCGCCTATTGGACAAGGCTGAGTCTCATTCCTATTCATGAATACTGGGGTAAATAAAGAAAGGGCCCATTGTATGAAGTTGGGAGGAGCACATAGGAAAACCTACTGTATGGCTAAAAACAATATCTATCACATATCTCTGCCACTATCCTCATAGACCCTCAAAAAATAGATGCTTCAATAGCTTAGTAGAGGAACTCTCACAACAGCTTTGGGGGGAGGGGAAGACTTGCTTGTTTTAAAATTGAAAGTAAGAATGTAGACAGGGTGGAAAGTGTAAAGCTTCTTCTCCTAAATGCATTATTCTAAATTCAGGATGTTGTAAGAATAGCCTTTCTTTACATAAGCACTTGCACCTCTATTGGAAAGTTGCTATTAGAAATGCAGTTACAAACCAATGAGAGAAAGTGACTGAAATCTCTCTTTTATTCTAGTAGAACTCTTAGTGCAGATGGAGGAGCATAAAATTACACAGGAATTCTAGAAAAGAATGAAATCCAGTCCCAAGATGTTCTAACCCTTCCCTGACCCCTAAAAACAAAGACTTTGCAATCAACACTTTAATGCTTTATATTCAAGTATCAGAATTTGTGGATTACTGAAATGGAGCCTGAAGAAAACAGGTCAATGGAAAAGAGACTTGAGGTTAGGTAGTTAATTCTCTTTCTGATCAATTTTAGAATTTCTTAGCTCTTTTTCTCCAAGTTGGGATTACATTCAAATGTGAAAGAAATAAATATTGATTGAACACAGATGGTGAGCATTTTAATATTACAAATCCAAAAGACTGAAGTACTGTCCCATGAGCTCCTCTGCAATGTAATCTCTATTTATTATCTGATATTTTAATGTATTCAGTTCCACTCCAGGAATGCACTTTCACCACTCTGTAAATATGAAATAGTAGGTGTGAATCCATAATTAATTCACAGGGAAGAAAACTAGAACATGAAGAAGTTGGCCTTTTTCTGGGAATTCCAGCCAATTATGATGGAGGTTAGAAACTGGACACTGAAACAGGATATGCACTGGTCGGCACAATCACAATGGTCAGAGAAAGAAATGTTTTACCAAACTCAGCCACTAACTAACGACTCATTCCCATGCTTTAAGGAGCAAATTGTGATTCTTCACATCAAAGTTTTCCAAGTTTGAGATGCTAGTGTAAAAGGCACATTCCTGGGCATCACTCCCATCCTAGCTGACTTAGAATCTCTGCTAAAAGGAGCCTTCGCAGGAACCCTTAGTTAATTCTTAAACAAGCTAAACTTGAATAACTATTGTTTTACTATTTATTAATTACTAGTATAATATTCACCAGCTCCAATAGATCATTGTTTTTTCACTTTACATTTGAATCTTAATAAGAACAATACTTGATCAGTCTTGTCTTAAGTTTCTTAAGGAACTTAGAAAAGCTTTCCTTAAGTAGAGTTTAACTCATGATTAGCCTACCTTAGGAACAGACAAAGCTTCCCCGATCCTTTCTTTAGCAAACATTTACTGAATATTTATCATACGGCAGCCTCTACTTTCTGTATTGGGGGTAGAGCAATGAACAAAATAGGAAAAGATGCTGCTTCCATAGACTACATTTTAGGTGAAAGAGAGGCACCTAATATAAAAAATGAAAATATACAGTAGGTTAGATAGTAATGCTTGCTAAAGCAAGGAATAAAACAGAATACAGCAATAGGCAGTATATCAGGTGAGAGGGAAACAGTATTTGAAATTTAGGCTAACAGCTAACTCCACAAGAACAACAGTAGAAGCTTAAGGAGTAAAACATCTTTAACATACTGGGGGAACAATAACTGCCAATATAGAATTTTATGCACAGCAATATTATTCTTCAAATATAGAGTGGGAAGGTCCATTTTTAGGTAATAAAAAACTGAGACTATTCAAAGTTAATTCAAGATTAACTTCTAGTAATGGTAGAGGAAAGAGTGGTCTCATGAACCTGCAACAGAGAACAAATACAAAGCATGGAAAAATTTTTAAATAAAACTATTTAAATTCAATAATAAATATCTAAAAGCATAAATAAACTCAAGAAAACTAGAAGCACTGGAAAGACTAAGAGTTTTTAACTCACAGCATGAAAACAACAGACCCAAATTTAGAAACTAAACTTCCCAAACCCCTGACTGATAGCTAAACTATTCATGTGTTATGGGGCCCCAGGGGACACCACAGAGAAGCAGATAGAAAACAGAGGGTCATCTCTCCTTGAAAAATAGAGTGATATGGAGCTAGATATGTGAATTTAATCCTCTTCTTAAAGGAGTACATTCCAAATTTTGGGAAGATCAAGTAGCAGAAAATCTAAAGGTCAGAATACAGATTCCAAAGCAAACAAACCAGCAGTAACTTACTTTATCCCTAGAATCTTCCCTTGCTTTTTTGCCCTGTTCTTATGTTTTTGCCCTCCTCTTTAACCCTGTCCTCTGTGGGTTTCTCCTATGTCTAAAAAATTGGCTGTGGGCCAAGTATTTAGACATTTATGGAACCCTCACCACAGAAAGGGTTATCACATCTATAAACATGTTCAAAGAATTAAAGGAAAATGTAGTATCAATGAAAACACAGATAGGCAATCTCAATCAGGAAATAAATTTTTAAAATAATATTTTTAAATGATAATTCTCAAGCTGAAGAATACAAATATTAAATTAAATCTCTGGATGAACACTACAGCAGTTTAGAGATGGCAGAAAAACAAGGAGAACTTAAAGACTGCAATTGAATTACCCAATCTGAAAAATAGAAAAAAAATAAGACTAAAGAAAAGTAAATAGAACCATAGAGTCCTATGGGACAATAAAAAGCAGTGTAACGCATCAGTAGTTGGAATCACAGGATAGGAGAGAGAGAAAGGGGAAGAAAATATATTTGAAGAAATAATGGCTGAAAACTTTTAACATTTGATGAAAAACTTTAATTTACATATCTAAGAAGCTCAATAACTCAAGTAAGAAAAGCACAAAGAAATCCACTCCTAGACATATTGTAGTGAAACTGCTGAAAGTCAAAGACAAAGAGAAAATCTTGAAATCAACCATAGAAAAATTACCACATATATAGAATAAGAAGAAGAAGATTAAAAGCTGACTTCTCAGAAACTATGAAAGCCAGAAGACATTGGGACAACCTTTAAAGAGCTGAAGAAAAAAATGGTATTAACCAACAATTTTAAGTTCACTGAAGCTTTTCTTTAAAACTGCAGGTTAAAAATCATATAAAAATCTCAATCACTGCAAAAACTAATAAAATTCAAAATTCAATCATAATTTTTTTAAGTCTTTACTAAGAATAGAAGATGATGGCTTTAATCTCATACAGAAAATGTTTGTACACAATGATGAAATAATGTAAGATTTCCTTTCCTTAGAGCAGTTTTAGGTTCATAGCAAAATTGAAAGAAAGTTCCTTTTCCCCTCCCCCTGCTAGAAACATGAGGGGAAATTTCTCTGATATTTACTGTGAAAATCTGTGTGAGCTCCTGGAGGTAAAACTACAAAAGAATGGGGCTCCCCTATTACTGGGGCCTTCTGGAGTTTTTAACTCTCAGATTTGTCTACACTGAGCCTCCAGCAATTCATTATTTATAGTTCAGGTTTTCCTACCACAACACTGGTTCCCACAGAGATTTCTGTTCCAGTATACGGTGATTCTCTGTATCCTCCTGTCTGTCTCTTCAATTTGGGGGTAGTCATCTGCCTTGTGACTTCACTTTTCTTATATAGCTAAGAAGAGTTGCTGATTTTTCAGTTTGTTTGGCTTTTTACTTGTTAGGACAGAGTAGTGACTTCTAGACTCCTTACGTGCAGAATTGAACGTGTACTTTCCTTTTGAGATTGAGAACAAGACAATGATACCTGCTGTCACTGTTTCTATTCAACATTATATCGGTTGAGCAAGCCAGTTAAATAAAGGAAGGGGAATAAATACAAAGGATAAAATCGATAAATTGTACTACATTAAAATGAAGAACTTCTGTTAATCTAAAACACCATTAAAGAGTGAAAATGCAAGTCACTGAGTGACAAAAAGTATATAATTCTAGCCAAGGGCTCATATCCAGAATACATTAAAAATTTCTGCAAACCAATAAGAAAGAGAGATGACCACAATAGAAAAATGGACAAGAGACTTGAACAGGAAATTCAGAAAAGAGACTCCCAAATGGCTAACAAAGAGAAAAAAGGTTCTCAACCTCATTAGTAATCAGAAAATTGCAAATTAAAGGCACAGTGAGTTCTCACGATGTACTTATCAGAATGGCTAAAATGAAAACAATGAAAATTCTTACACTCTGTTGATAAGAATATAAATTGGTCAACAATTTGGAAAATCATTTGGCATTAGCTACCACGTTGAAAATACACATATCCTATTACTCAGCAATTCCACTGTTAGGTATGTCCCCTCATGTGCTTTAGGAGATGTGCCAAATGTCCACAGTAACATTCATATTTCAGCCAAATACTGAAAACAACGCATGTCCATAGAAAGTAAATGGATAAAGAAGTTGTACTAATTCATTCAATTGAATACAGTGTACCAAAAAGCAGTGAAAATGAAGAACTGTAGAAGCAATTAGGATTAGATAAACTAAAATTCCAAAGACAGAAGAGTCAGTCCTAGGTGAGATATTGATCATGGTCACTGGCAATTTTCTTCCCTGGGGCATTTGCCAAATCCTGGTAGGAACTGAAAACAAAAGCCTGATTTGAGCAAAGAGACTATACTAGTACAAATGTAAACAGAGAGAGAAACCAGAAAGGGTTTGGTGGTTTTGATGAGCTCCTGCAATAGATTAAAAAACTACAGGAGCCCAGTTTTTAGCACAGGATATGTTTTACGATATATGCAACTTGAACATGTTTTTGTATTTTCACACTTTATTTTGCTGGATTCTGTGCTAATATTTTGTTTAGGAATTTTTGAATATATGTTTTTGAATGAGACTGTCCTATAATTTTCTTTCATTATAATATCCTAGTCTGGTTTTAGCTTCAGAGTTTACTAGCCTCATGAAATGAGTTGAAGAGTGTTCACTCTTTTAATATCGTCTGGAAAAGCTTTAAAGTGTTGCAATTCAGTCCTCCATGCAAACTGGATAGAAGTCACTAGTGAAAGTATAGGTGTCTACTATTTTCTTTGTGAGATTATGTTTTAACTGCTGCTTTAATAGTCATGTGAGTACTAAGGTTTCTTGTACTTTGAGTTTTGTGAAGTTATGTTTTCTTGGAAATTGTTCATTTTGTCTATGACCTTTTATTCATTGGCATATATTTGTTCACAGGAAACTCCTACTATATTTTAAATATCTGTCACACTTCCAACAACATCATTTTTCTTTGACTTGCCTTTTTATTGTGGACATTTTCAAACATACACAAAAGCAGAGAGATTAGTGCAAATCAAAATAGTCACCTTGGAACTGTTTCTGTCTTTTCATTTTGACTTTTGTGTGTCTTTTTCCTTTTGAGATACCTCTTAGTGACAGCATATCTTAAACCCTGTTTTTTCAAATCCAACCTGACAACATCTGTCTTCTAGTGGCGATTTTAGCCTCTTTTCTCCCTTTCTTCCTTTGTGAGTTTAATTTTTTAATTTCATTTTTTCTTTAAATTGTTTCAAAAATTACATACACTATTTATATTCATTTAGTTGTTACCCTTAAGATTTCAACATGCAAACTTATTTTAACATCTAAAGTTGTTCAAAATTTTTTTTTTAGATCCTAAGCTATTTATTTATTTATTTATTTAACATCTTTATTGGAGTATAATTGCTTTACAATGGTGTGTTAGTTTCTGCTTTATAACAAAGTGAATCAGCTATACATATACATATATCCCCATATCTCCTCCCTCTTGCGTCTCCCTCCCACCCTCCCTATCCCACCCCTCTAGGTGGTCACAGAGCACCGAGCTGATCTCCCTGTGCTATGCGGCTGCTTTCCACTAGCTATCTATTTTACATTTGGTAGTGTATATATGTCCATGCCACTCTCTCACTTCGTCCCAGCTTCCCCTTCCCCATGTCCCAAGTCCATTCTCTACATCTGTGTCTTTATTCCTGTCCAGCCCCTAGGTTCTTCAGAACCTTTTTTTTTTTTTAGATTCCATATATATGCGTTAGCATACGGTATTTGTTTTTCTCTTTCTGACTTACTTCACTCTGTATGACAGACTCTAGGTCCATCCACCTCACTACAAATAGCTCAATTTCATTTCTTTTTATGGCTGAGTAATATTCCACTGTATATATGTGCCACATCTTTATCCATTCATCTGTTGCTGGTAAAATTGTTCAATATTTTAAACCTCCTCCCAAACACAAATATTTTACCTTTAATTCCTATCATCTCCCCTTCATTTTACATGTTAATTTTGCTAAATATTTATATCTTAATTATCCAAATCATATATTAGTATTTATACCATCAAATGATTTTTTTCCAGATTTACCTATATGTTTCCCAATTTCCTTGCTCATCAGTCCTCCTTGCCTCTCATAAATCTTGGAAATTTTACTTTCTTCTTCAAGAACATCATATGTATCAGCTTTAGTGACATATAATTCACATACTGTTTTAGTTTCCTGGGGTTGCCATAACAAATTACCACTTAAAGCAATATAAATTTATTCTCTCACAGTTGCAGAGGCCAGAAGTCTGAAATCAAGATGTTAGCAGGTCTTCACTTCCTCCAGAGGCTTTAGGGCAAAATCCATTTGTTGCCTCTTCCAGCTTCTGATGGCTTCCAGCATTCCTTGGCTTGTGGCAGCATAACGCATTCTCTGACTCCATCTTCACATGGTCTTCTCTCTATGTCTCTGTGTGTCTTCTCCTCTTCTTATAAGGATACTAGTCACTGGATTTGCAGCCCATCTTAAATCCAGGATAATTTCATCTTGAGAACTTTATCTAATTACGTCTGCAAAGACCCTATTTCCAAATTAGCTCACATTCTGAGGTTCCAGGTAGACATGAATTTGGGGGGGGGACATTATTCAACCCTCTACACATATCATGCAATTCACCCATTTGTACACAGTTAAGAGTACAATACAACAGGTTTTCGGATATTCAGAGTTTTGCAACCATCACCACAATCAATTTTAGCACATTTTTCTCACTCCTTAAAAGAAACACTGTATCCTCAAGTACATCTCCTAAGTTTTCCTTTAGTGAGTGCCTAGTGGATGCATTTTTTCTCAATTCTCTGTGTCTGAAAATGTCTTTATTTTCTCTCTTAAAAATTTAGCATAGGTTACAGTTCTAGATTGATGTTTATTTTGCCTCAACAGTTTAAATAAATTTCTCCACCACATTCTGCATCTGTTATTATTGTTAAGAAGTCTGCTATTAGTCTGTCTTTTTTTTTTAGTAGCATCTGTCCTCTCTGTTTTTAAAATTTTCTCTTTACTTTTAGACTTCTGTCACTCTACCATGGTTTATCCAGGTATGATTGGAATTTGTTGTGATTACTGAATCTCTAAATTTGTGTGTTTCATCACATTTAAGAAATGATCAGCCATTATCTTTTCACATATTGCCCTTTTCCATTTTTCCTACTCTGCCCTTCAGGAGATTTACATTGGGGGTGGGGGGGAATTAACTTCTGGTTAGCTTAACAGATTGCTGTGTTCTGGTCCCTCTTATGGTGGAGGGACTTTCTGGGACAACACTCTGATGACAGTCAGCCAACTACAGATATGTGTAATTAGTCACTGGAGAAACTGGAGAGACATGAATTCCTCAGTATAAATCCATTCAATGCCACTGAGAGAAAACTCAAAACCCATGCCTTACTGAGAATGGTGGGTACATTAAGCCATAATTTCCTATTAAAGCCTGTGTTGCTATATCATAAATGAAGAGAATTGTGTTACTTATAAAAGGAACTGGAAATAATTGCTTAGCCTATAGATGAATATTAGGTTTGGCAACTGATCTCTATTGATTATTTCCCTAAATGTTCCAAGTAAAGGTGCTTCGGAAATCTCATCAATCAAACTGCTGTTTTCAAAGAAAACACACGACATTAATTGAGCAATTACTGTAGCCAATATCCCAGTATATAATTCTAGTTAGTTACTGCCAGTTAATTATGGTTTTTGACAATATTTCTCTTTCAGTGAGCAATACTCAGGCTCAAAATAAGACATTATCTTATTCATTATGCCGGAAATGAATTCCTAGAATAGACGATTAAAATAAACTGCTACAAATCCAACTGTCTAAATGGAAGTTACGTCTTTGTTATAAACCTTACTCAGGATATTTGGAAGCTATAATTTGAAAAACAGAAATCAAATATGTCCAAGGGCAACAATCCATTTATGAGAACATTTTTACATACACACTTGAATTTTCTCCCCCTACATAATAAAAGATACTAAGATATTTACATATGTTTGGCAGAAGTTATTGCTTTTTCTTCTGCATTTTCCCTTCTCCCTTTCCAAGAAGGTAGACAGGCTCTTTCTAATATCCTTCCCTCAGCGTGGTGGCCACTGCCAGGGTTGCCCACAGAAGTCCCTAAGCAGATTTAAATGGGAAACTCAAGGAAAGTCTATGTGCTGGCAAAGCAACCGTTCCAAGGCCTGGAACCCAGATTTCTGATCCGGTTCACGTGGTTTGCGAGGGAGGCTGAAGTATTGCCTTTTATGGTAACCTGTTGCTTCTGGCTGCTGATGTGGCTGGAAATATAAAAGGCAGCGAACCTGTCTCCAACCTGGCAGACATTTCCTTTTTCAGGGGCTGCTAAGACCCCAGAGATTGGGTGTGCATCTGCCTGCCACAAGGGGGCAGTGGAGAGCTGCACCTACACATTTGTGTCGTTGTCTGTGTGTTTATACTCTGCTTTTATTCTGCGTCAGGAGTAAACAGAGTCCAAGTTATAGTCTTACCTATCCTCAAGCCCGAACCCGACTCCACGTGGATATTTGTACGGCTGGAAGGTAATCTTTGGTGAAGGTCTGTACTCATCAGATATATTATGCTGGTTCTCCTGGAGTCCCTTTTGCGGGGGTGGGGGTGGGGGGTGTGCCTCTGTGTCTGTGTTGGGATTGGGACATGTATCTTGGCGGGGTGGGGAGCAGTTTGGAAGGAGAGGGAGTTCAAAAAGATCTACATCCTGCTCCCTGGCAAAGGCCCAGAGAGTGGCAAGCCCAGACAGGAGTTTTGTTCAACAGATGGCACCAAATAATGGAATTGATGAATTTCAAGGGTCCATGGGTGCTTGGGTCATGAGGGTATCCGTAAAAACCACGATGGACTAGAGTTTCGAGACCCTGCCTTTGTTTTCTAAGTACCACGTAAACCTCTGAATTCCTGCCTGATCCTAGAAAGAGGAGAGTCACAATCGGGATTGATACCGCATTTTTCAGCCAATTCTCAGAGTGGAGAAACCACGTTAGTGTTTAAGTTGATTTGAAGGAAATAAAGTAATGCGCTATTCTTACAGATTTGGCCATGTGGTTTAAGATTAATACTTACTATATATGGAATGTATTTATAATTTATCTTTCAAGCTGACAAAATTTCAAAAATATTATCTATCAATTTCTTATAAAACACACACACACCCCCAAAGGCATATACACATATGCACATCCACCCAGGCACACATGTCCCTTATTCTGTTTCTCTTTCATGAGTGTGTGGGTTACTTTTCATATATTTCTCATTTTCCATGGTATCAGATTTAGTATGGCCTTCACCGCCATGATTGTGACTCTCCTGTCTACCTTTTTCTCTTTCTTCGGAATAGACTCTGCAGATGCAGTAAATCCACTCTGTCCTTCCCCTCACCTCCTTCATCCACCAAGAACCATTGGTAACTGGCTCCACTGTCTTCATCTTTGGCTGAAGTGTAGTAAGAGTTGCTATATCTCCTCTTCTGCACAATTTCCCCTTCTTTTGAAACGGTACACTTTTTCTTTCCCACTTAAAAATTTTAAATAGTTAACCCGTAGATTGAACATATGCAGACTTCTTTTACAAGAAGCTTCGTAGTGAAGTGAAAGATATAAAAATGTATAGTTCACGGTAATAGCAGATAGAGGAACAAGATAATTTTGGCCCAGGAGAGACAGGAAAATGCTTCTCCTCAGAAGCAAAGAAGTCGGAAGAGTAAGAGGCATTGAATATGTAAGAAAGAAACGGATAATTAAAGAGCTCCTACAGCAGATAAGAGGGAGTGGCATCAAGGGTACCTTGAAAAAGAAGGGACATTTTAAAATTAGAAAAAAGAAGAGACGATCACTAAATACAGAGACAATTTGATGTAAACTTGAAGGAAGTTGATGGAGTTCATATCACTCACCTTACTCTTCTCAACAGAGTAGGAGATACTGTCACTGGCTGAGAATAAGATTAGAGCTTAAGGAGTTGAAAAGGTTTGAAATAACCGCTCTGGGAAATTACGAAGAAATAATAATAACAACAATAACCACAACAATAAAGATAACAATAATGGCATTGTAATATAATAATTGCAGTCTTCTCTTTAACCCTCTAATTAACCTCAGCTTCTGTCAGATTCTTCCACTTCCTCCAGCTATATCCTACTTCTAGGGCCTTTGCTCGTCTGCCTCAGGCCTGTTGGCCTCATTTGATTTGGTCTTTCCATCCATTAGCTCTTCTACACTTTTTTCCCCTCTTCCTTTTCTCCTCTATTCACAAAGCCACATCCACTGTTTCTTTTTTGTCTCCGAGAGTGCCCTTCTTATTTTCTTGCTACATTACGCCCAATTCCACCTTTACTTTCCCTTACATCCCTTCCAAAATCCACAACTTGCCTATATTAATTCCTGAAATGAAATCTACTATTTTTCCCCTTCCTTTCAAGCCTCAAGTGGCTTCTTTCCATTCATTTGGTAGCTCTTACCATCTCAGTTGTTCCATTTGACCTTCCACTTTACATTCGTAAAGCTAGGCCAGCTCTTCCTACCTCCTCGTTTCTTCCCAGGGTAATCATGAGCATTTATAGAACTAGTCCTCTTTTCTCAGAGGTTACCACAGTCCCGTCTCTTAAAGAAGACACTGGAATATACCTTTCCTCTATCAAAAAACTCCATATTTGACAGCTAGGTAATTTCTTGAGCCACAGTGAAAGAACATTTCACCTTAAACCTTTTCTATCTAAAACAATATCTACCTTCTTCTGCCCTGCCACAGTTATTTTATTCAAACTGGTCTCCCACTTTTCCTGAGACTAGTGATTTCCTTAAACAGGCCTTAGCAGCTCCTATAATCAGCCTTTCCTTTCCCAAGATAAAGAACTATCTTCACACTTGGCTGACTAAGTGAATTGCCTCATAAATCCTCTATCAGACTGTAATTTCCACACCCCTGAAAGCAAGGGGGAAAATATAAATCCAGACTACAGTCCATCTGGGCTTGCTGGCTGTGCCCTGATGGACTTCTTCCTCAGCTGAGTCTGTGGCAGGCTAAAGATGGTTTCAAATTCTCCGATACTCCTCTCATCAAAAGATCGGATCTATATCCCCATTCCTTGAATGTGGTTGGTTCTGTGACTGCGTAGACAAGTAGCATACGGCGGGAGTGACACCATGTTAGTCTCTGGGCCCAGGCCGTAAGAGACTGAAAGCTTTCACTTCCTCTCTCTTAGAAGATTCACTCTTGGCACCCAGAGCCACTAGGTAAAAGAGGAGAGACCAAGTGGAAAAGCCTGAGGCCATATCGAGGAGAAGGACCCAACAGAGTTCAGCCTTCCAGCCATACCTACTAAGCCGCCAGGTGTGCTAGGAAAGCCTCTAACGTAGACCAGGCGCTCTGCATAACACTGAGTAACCCCAGTCTACACCACGTGGAGCCAAAGCTTGTCTAAATTCCCAAGTCATGTAATATATAAAATTAGGATTTTCTTTTTTTTATTATTATTTATTTGGTTGCATCAGGTCTTAGTTGCAGCACACGGGGTCTTCGTTGCAGCATGCAGGATCTTTTGTTGTGGCGTGCAGTCTCTTCGTTGCAGTGCGCAGGCTTCTCTCTAGTTGTGGTGCGCGGGCTCCAGAGAGCGTGGACTCAGTAGTTGTGGTGCGTGCGGGGTCTAGAATGCAGGGCCTGGAGCGCGTGGGCTTAGTTGCCTCGCAGCATGTGGGATCTTAGTTCCCCGACCAGGGATCGAACCCACGTCCCCTGCATTGGAAGGCGGATTCTTAACCACTGGACCACCAAGGAAGTCCCCTAAAGTTAGTATTTTCTGAAGGTACAGAATTTTTGGGTAATTTGTTATGCAGTGATAAAGAAACAATGTCTATATGGGCACACCCAAACACCACTCATACACAAAGAGATGAAGCTCATTTATTCTTCAATGACCTTAGAATATAGTGTTATCCCCATTTTACATATAGAAAAAAAAATAGCAGTAACACTATTGGAGTCAGTATAATGTGAGGTTAAAAGTGTGAATGTTGGACCCTCCTGCACTGTTGGTGGGAATGTAAATTGATACAGCCACTATGGAGAACAGTATGGAGGTTCCTTAAAAAACTAAAAATAGAACTACCATAGGACCCAGCGGTCCCACTCCTGGGCATATACCCGGAGAAAACCATAATTCAAAAAGATACATGCACCCCAGTGTTCATTGCAGCACTCTTTATAATAGCCAGGACATGGAAGCAACCTAAGTGTCCATTGACAGATGAATGGATAAAGAAGATGTGGTACATATATACAATGGAATATTACTCAGCCATAAAAAAGAACAAAATATGCCATTTACAGCAATATGGGTGGACCTAGAGATTGTCATACTGAATGAAGTAAGTCAGACACAGAAAGACAAATATCGTATGATATCGCTTATATGTGGAATCTTCAAAAAGGTGTGTGTTCACATGAACTTATTTACAAAACAGAAGTAGAGTCATGGATGTAGAAAACAAACATGGTTACCGGGGGAGAAATGGGGGGAGATATAAATTGGGAGATTGGGATTGACATATACACACTACTACATATAAAATAGATAACTAATAAGAATCTGCTGTATAGCACAGGGAACTCTACTCAATACTCTGTAATGGCCTATATGGAAAAAGAATTAAAAAAAAAAAAAGAGTGGATATATGTATATGTATAACTGATTCTCTTTGCTGTGCACCTGAAACCAACACAACATTGTAAATCAACTATACTGCAATTTAAAAAAAATTTTTTTTAAAGTGTGAATGTTAGAATCAGGTTATCTGGTATTGAAGCCCACCTTTGTCACTTACCAGTTGTGTAAACTTCTGAAGCTGAATTGAGCTTCAGATAGTGTCTAAATGAGCTTGTCACATTGAATTATAGACCATTAAAAGTAGAAGGGATCCTGAGATCATTTAGTCCAGTGGCTTTCAAACCACAATCCTAGGAGCCCCCTTAAGGGAAAGAGTGGAGGGAAATGGATAGAGCTCAACCTCACCCGCACTCTTTTGATAAAACAACTACCCCTTTACGTGTGTTATGTATGTATTTGGCTTCCAGATAGAATTTCCGTTCAAAAATTGCTACTAAAACAAAATAAAGTACTAAAATACATACATATATTCTAATCTAATCCCAAAACCCCCAAATTCAAAGATGAGGAAAATGTCATGGAAATTGACTTCTGCCTGGAACCCTCTTTTCTACTCTCTTCACATCCCCCTGCTCAGCCCTCACGTCTCAGACTAGACCTTACTTCCTTCAGAAAGACTTCTTCTACTGTGGATGTCCACGTCCATCACTGTTTCTGTGTTTTTCCCAACTTCTTTATCAAAGTGCTTGCTGCTATTTTCCATGAATTCCAAGATGCACATATTTTCATATTTTTACATTTCTGAAATGAGGAGGTATCATATAATTGATAACATCTTACAGTTATTGCCAGCCAGGTGGCAGTTATGACACAGTTGTGTGAAAACTTTCTGCTGGGAGCTTCTGGTATAAGGTAATTGAAAAAGCATCAAAGTACCTGAGATTCTTTGAAATGCAAGCTCTTTGTAATGTAATTGCATATTTAGTTTGTCTCTTCTACTGGGTTGGAAGCTACAAAGTTACAAGTCTTTCTTCCTCACTCATTTTTTTTTTCATGTCTTAACATCAAGGTTTTTCTTTTTTTGAATTTTTGAATTTATTTTATTTATTTTTTATACAGCAGGTTCTTATTAGTTTAAGTTTCCAATCCGTAACTACATGCTCAGCGAATATTTGTGGAATTGTCCAAGTAGATTTTACTTCTTGTTCTAAGAATTAAGAAATTGATAAAATGTTTAAATAGAAACAACAATAACATTTTAATCTTTTTACAATTTAGGCTCGTATTTCCAGTGGGTGAAAGTCTTTTTTATAGATCAGATATAATTACTTTAAGGCTAGTTTAGTATTTGACAGAGAAAAATGCAATATTGTACAGAGAAACTGGTATCTTCAAACACTGCTAGTGGTTTTGCAAATTGGTGCCAACTTTAAAAACTGACTGATCAACTTAAGTAAAAAGAAAGATTAAAGGGATTATTGCTGAAGGGATAGTTGAACTACCAAAGGGCTATTCTGTGTGGAATACAGGACTGAGGTTGTATGCCAGGGTCACCTGGAGCCAGTGCTACTCACAGACAGTGGCCGGGGAGAAAGAGCTCTTCTGTGATTCTCAAAAAAGAATCTTCTGTAACAAATGCCAGCTAAGAGAAAGAATGATAGAATTAGAAAATCATCATTTTATAACCCACGATTTATAAATTCATTCAGCAAAGATCACCAGTTATCACTAACCAGTTGTATTGCTTATAATCTTGTTGGAAAAGACTATATCCATAAATCTCATGTCACTCCCACAAATTTCTTAATAGCAAAGAAAGAAGAATATATTTTTACAGTGGAGAGATGGGGAAGACATCACTTTAAACAGGTAATCAAACTTGCTTCACCAATAATAGGACACTTGACATTTACCTCTAGATATGATCAAACAGAAGTATAAAGCATGACCTATGTAGTATATGTGACAAAAATTTTATTTTGCTTTTACAGTGGAAAAAAATTAAGTAGAAATGAAATTTTTTAATGCATATTTCTTTTTTTTAAAAATATCACTAGACAGTCACAACAATATAAAGTATTTCAGTAATTTTACATAATCCCTCCCTGAAGATACATTAACATCTGAAAATATTTTTTTTCATAGTGCTTTTCCTCTAAATTACTCTATTCATCATCATCTGCATATATGCTTTGGAAAAATGTTTGGAAAATAAAAAATCCAGTTGGCACTGAACTAGCCACTTTTGTTTCAATAAAAACAAGTAACCAAATAATTGATATTAAATATTCCTCTTGAATTACAGTATTTATTTTGGAATGATGGGTGTGTTTATTGCAGATTCAATGTCTGCGCAGTTTAATAAAATATATTTTTTTTAATTCCTCATCAGGCAATGACTAAGTTGTTTTGTACAAATATACTCACAGAGAACAGTTAGAAAAGATAAATTAAACATAAAATATATTTTTGAGGCATCAAATAACTAATGATACAGAGAGAAATTGAAAGGCTAAGATCTGTGATTGGAAGAAACCCCAGAGAGGTGAGTCTGGCATTTGAGGCTGCTTTTTCCTTAAAATAGACTGATAATTTTTAAAGTGCCAATTAACCAAGAAAAGGTAATGATTCTCATTTGTATGCACCTAGAAAAGATCTCAAAATAACAAAACAACAAAAGTTTTGAGAAAATTCAGTTTGTTAATATTGGTCAAAAATTAATACTTTCTACATTTTATTACTTTAGTAACCATAAACTAATGAAAAGATCTCATTTAAACTATAAAAAAAAAGAAAGCCAACTTCAAGATTTTGCAAATTAAATTTGTAATTATATTGCAATACAGTTCCATTACACGGGTGACTTAAAAGAAAAAATCCACACTTTGTCAAAATCTCCAAATGGCTGCAAAAATCTTATTTACTTAATTATAGCAACACTCTTCAAGACATATATACTCTCTTTCTTCTTAATTTTAAGAACAAACATATGTTTGTAGCCCATGATGTTTAGAGTGAGGCCATCCTCATGAATTGAAAGAAAGCATATCTTGAGTCTCCTACTTGATATTTAAGTCTTGGCTGAACATCTTCAGATAATGGCATATGTTAATTTAGTAGAATCGAGGAAATTTCAGCTAATAAAAAGCAGTCAGGAAGCAGACACCTGGGCAGGGTCTGGAGTTCAGGCCATGGGTGAGTAAGAATAGAAGTGCTAAGCCAGCAGGGCAATTTCTGATCCAAATCCACAGACTATTTTTTTTTTTAACAGACTATTTTGTTCCCACTCTGTATAGGTGGCTATGGGCCCACTGGCTTTCAACATCATAAGAAGCCCTGACAGTGTAAAATTTATGAGGACTATTTTATTCCCCAAGTATAAAACACCTAGGGAACTGAAGAATTTGGAATTGGAATATTTCAGATTTGAAATCCAATTTAGTTTTAAACTCCATTTCTGTACCCTTACTTGTTAAAACTCCTTTGTTTATATTCAAATTTTGGTATCCAAATAACCCACATGATATTGGCTCTAAAACAAACTCCTGAGCTTCTGCATCCAGGAAGGATGTTTAACAGACTCAGACAGGAATTACCATGGCATTACTCTTCTTGCCCAGCGGGAGATCTTTTGCAGTTCAAACTCAAACTGCAAATTACTTTTCTTTCCCTCACAAAATAAGTGAAATAAATCCCCTCACACTGCAACACGCAGGTAGAATACAGAGGCAACAGGGAGTATTTTTTAAAAAGCCAAAAGTTGCATTCCAGCAAATGAAAGTGGAAGCCATTTCCAGGGAATAATTAGAATTATCGGAAGGCATTTAGCAGAAAGTCCGGATAGAAGCCACCTCCTTTAAAAATAGTTAAAGTGTTTCTATACTTAGTGAACTCAGAACAATAATAAAAAAAATTTTTTTTAACCCTCTGTAATTGGTAATTAAGGCACAGACTCAAGGATATCACTTTCCTAGCACAGACAGGCACAAGGCAGGAGGCATATGTCAGAACAGCACAGATAACCCAAGAAAAGAAACCAAGATCAGAGGTAAATATATAACTTCACTTGGCTCGAAGCTTTAGCAGTGACTTAAAAAGGAAGATATGAATATTAATTTCACAATTCATTATTCATGATTAATTATTAACTCTACAGAACACTTTATATAGTCCTCCTCCAAAAATGTAGGCTTAGCCATTTTTAAGTAATTTCTCTTTTTGCTGCTGAGACTTTTCAGATTAAGAACCCTCCAGCCATTAGGGTTATTATGACTAAATAGACCCACTTCTTTATTTTGGTCAAGACACTGCTGCCCAGAGAAGCAAACAAGGTAAGCAAGCAGGGACCTGATCATACACATTGGGACACCAGGGGGAGGAATGGAGAACAGCAGTACATTTCAGGTTGTCTGGGTGTGCGTGCAAGGCTCTTCCATTGCACACCAGACACTAGACCTATAGCAACTAAGCTAGTTCAAATCTCCGCCAAATGCTGATCCTGAAGCTTTAAATATACTTCTTGACCTGATTAAGGATTGTCGTTGTTGTTTAACTCTCCTTTGAGCCCTTATTCACCTCCAGCTCCTCTCCTATGACTCTTCTCCTTTATGCAGGATGTTGATAAGTTGACAGATTGGAGTAAGCTAAAGAGTAATATGAGAGATGCGGAAAAGGATAAAGACAGAAGACAGGCAAATCTCAACAGACGTTTTGTACGTAGGGAGCCTCAAACCCAATCTGCCGTGCTGTGATTTGACGTGGCTGCATTCTTCTGCTTAAGGCCACACAGAATGCCTCCAAAGACTCATCAATACATCAATACATATTCTCTTCCTCTGTCTCTCTTTTTTCCTTCAATGTACTCTTTAACTCACTCTAAGATACGAAGTGTTGATGTTAGAAGAATGAAACCACTGTAAAACCACAGCATAACAGGAAGGAACCAGGGAAATATATCTCATCTCTCTCTTCTCTCATTGGCTGAGCCCAACATCAAGCTGAGGCAACTCATAGAAATGAGTTCCCCAGGGCACAGAACAGCGTGAAAAAGGGTGGAAAGACAAATGGAGAATATCCAGCACACTATTCTTTCCTGGTTTTCTCCTAATTTGTCTGACAACCTTTCTCAGTCTCTTTAATAATTTCCCTTTCTCCTGTCTGGCCATTAAATGTTGGAATGTTCTCAGCCCTAGGTCCTTTTGTCTTCTCACTTCACAGCGTCCCCTCAGGGGAGCTCATCCATACTTATGAATGCAATTAGCACCTATATATACAGCAGTGATCCACCAATCCAGCAGTGATTACAATTACAGTGTAAATGCAGCCCAGATCACTCTCCTGAACCTGAGACCTGCACGTCCAAATGCCTACTGGACGTCGCCGGTTAAATGTCTCAACTCAAATTGTCCACAACTGCCTTTATGATTTTCTCCTCCAGATGGACTCTCTTCCAGTTTCCCCTCTCTGTGAGTGACTGAACTAGTCAGAAAGTTCAGTTCCAGAATCCTCTCCTTTACACTTCATACATAGTACATTACTATGCCAATGAATATGCCTTGGAAAATCTCTGACATCCCTCCACTACTGTTTATATCCACCACCACGATCCTGGGATCTTCATCTGCACCAGGACTGTCATTGCCCATCTCACTCCCACTTCCACTCTAACCTGTTTTCAACATAGTGGCCGAGGTGATCTTTAAAAATAAGCATAAGTCTGGCCATTCCACTGTCAGAATGTAAAGCCTTCAGTCATTTCTCTTAGCCTACTCATCAGAATCTTTATCCTGATCTACAAGGCCTCCTCCAAATGCTCTCCCACCCTATTTCTTCTCACTGTCTGTGCTCTTGTCAAACTGCCCTTACTTCAGTTCCCTTTCCGAGGCTCTTCCTACCAGAGGAGCTTTGTGGATAGCTCCCTCTGCGTGAAATGCTCTCCCCATCCAAAACTCACTCGTACTCACTCCTTTGTCAGCATAATTCCAACTCACCTCACACAAGCTGGAATTTTTCTGGGACAAAGCCTTCCTGCTCCCCCCACCCCTCCCTGCTTCAACCTGATAAGCTCTTTCATAGCCCCATGTACCTTGTCTTCATAGAACCTACCTCGTTTCTAATTTTAAATGTATTACCAGGGGCGGGAGGTGATTATCTCCTACGCTCAGTAGACTGTAAGATCCCTGTGGACAGGACTGTGTCTGCTTTTGCTTATCACTGCATTCACAGTACCATGCCTAGTACTGTGCTTATCACTGTATCGCAGTACTGTATATGGTACAGGATTGTCTTAGTGCAGGATGCTCTAACAGAATACCATAGAGACTGGGTGGGTTAGAAAGCACAGACATTCATTTCTGACAGCCTAGAGCATGGGAAGTGCAAGGTTAACGTGCTGGCTGATTCGGTGTCTGGCGAGAGCCCTCTTCTTGGTTTGTAGCCTGCAGTCTTCTCGCTGTGTCCTCACATGGTGGAAGATGCTCCCTGGAGTCTCTTTTTTGAGGACGCTAATCCCATTCATGAGAGTAGAGCCCTCCCAAAGGTCCCACTTCCAAATACCATCAATTTGGGGATTAGGTTTCAACATATGGATTTGGGGGGTGGGGCATATACCTTCAATCTATAGCAGCGATCAACAGACATATTTGTTCAGTGACAACATGGAGAGATAACTGGATGAGTGAATAAATAAATGAATGAATGGAAATTGTCAATGCTAATCCTACAGCTAAAAAGCACTGTGATTCCAGCTGGGAGGTCTTGGGTGGAGGCTAATAGTACAAGACTGAGACATGAAATAGAATGTAGAAACAGAATTCTTAATGATTTCAAGATTTGTGTAAATTAGAAAGTCTATTCGAGCCATCCCTTGGGTGGGTCCTGCCGCAAGGCATTCTGGGACCTCAACATCCCAGGCCAGAAGAAAAGGGGAGGAAGCCAGGGCCAGCTCTGAATCTCACCTCCTCTATAGCACACATTAGTGTAGGGCCTGCTGTGAGGTGAAGAGCTCAGGAAAACAGTCCAAGCTGCTGAGATGAACGCTTGGATGCTCAGAGTTAACGGAGAGGTCAATACGGAGCTCAGTTTCTGTTACAAAAAGCTGTCTTGCAGGAGTTTGCCATACCTGTCCACTCAGTTACAAAGACTTTCCAATCAGATAACACACAGGAGAGGCTGGCAAGTTGAGGGCAAAGAAACTGGTCAAACCGGCCGTCTTTACATGGCTGAGCGCTCTCATTTCAAGGAATCCATTTTGTGCATCTTAATGTTCCCACGTGGATGCCAGCATTCTTTTCTCCACTTCCAAAATGTTTTGGAGCTGTCCTGTAAACCCAGCCTAGAATTCAAAATAATCTGCAACATTATTTTTAGGAAGAAAACGTACCGTTCATCATTCGATAACCTAAAGTGAATAAAAATAATTAAGAAATATGTTTTGGAAGTATTCTAGTTCATCTCTTCCGTATCTGAATATAACATACTACCAGGGTGAAAGACAAAACCTACAGCTACAACTATAATACATAAGGTTGAATTGTGAGCCTGAGAAGCTACCAAGGATATATGGAATTAGGAGTTTTTTTTAATGCCAGGGAGACTGTTATTATCCTACATCAGATAAATTGTGTTTTACCTATCTTCAGAAGATATCAAGCCTCAGACACCCTGGCAAGTTGGGCATTATTTGTTTGTGGTGTGTTTGCTTGTTTGTTTCACTTTTAGAGCTTTTCTCCGTTTTTTAAATGTATGTGGTAGTCCCATCTCGGTGCAGTTGTTTTCGGTTATTTGTAGAGCCCCATGCAGCACGCATACAAAGGAAAGAAAGAACAGAGCCAGGTAATGCCTTCCCTCAGAGGCATGATAATGCCAGGGCTCAGACTTGACTTGCAGTTTTCCAAACTCGTCTGTTTCCAATGGCAACTGTGAAATACAACCAGCAGAGTGTTTCACATTTAGATTGCTTTTGTCGGTGAGTTGCATAATTAGATTAAATGTGCTTAATCTCTCTGAGAGCTAAAACATGGAAAGATTTCATTTGATGAAAGGAAAAAAAAAAAAAAAAACCAGTGGAAAATATTTGAAACTGAAGAATTTGTGGATTTCTAACATCAATACATAGTGTCCTTTCCTGTTTTGGTTTCAGAGGTTGCAGACTGGAACCGCTGCCTCTAAATGGTGAGGTTTATAGAAAAATTAGTTGTGGTTGCTTCTTAAAATCAGAGCCAGAAAAAAAAAGGGGGGGGGGGGATTGCATCATAATATCTTTCATTATAGGGTTAGGGAAAGAAAACAAAGCTGTCCCATTCAACAAACCTTTTTGAGGACCTGTGATGCCAAGGCATCGTGTTTGGCCTGGTGGGGGAGATACGAACCAGACAAATCCTGCCTCTGTGAGTTTGCAACCAATTAAGGAGAATTTGACTGTTAAAAATAATAAATAACATTAACAGTGACTATTTTGTGTGTCTTAAGATTGTCAGATTCCTCTGTGCTGACAGGTTCAGAGAAGACTTCTTGGGAGAAAATGTCAGTTGAACGGAGCCTTAAAAGAAATGAGCAAATGCATGGAAGCAAGGAGCACAAACGCCACACAGTATCTGCCCTTGTCTAAAAGTCCACTGAAACAATGATCAAAGTACCCATTTTGAAAATGGCAAGCAGCTTTTCTGAGTGTTTAAACTCTCAGGTTTATCTCCAACAAGGACTGACTGTCTTTCTTTCTTCCTTCCTTCCTTCCTTTCTGGTTGCAAGTAACCAGATTTCAGTTACTGGAAATCCAGCTCAAACTGGATTAAACAATACAGGGAATTTATTGTCTCACATAACTGAAAAAGTCCAGGGTAGGTTTTGTTTCAGAAGTTTGATCCAGTAATTAAAACAATGTGAGTGGAATGTAGTTGCTACCCCTCATTCCTCAGCAATATTTCTTCAGTGGTTCCTCCATTCTCAAAAGACATTCTTCTTGGCATTTCAAGAAGGTCTCCAGGCCACATGTTTCCGACAGAAAAGGGAAAGTCTGCTTCTCACAGTTGGAATCCCAGAACTTAGTCTTATTTCTCCTTCTGGTTGGCATAGCTTATCAGTATCCACTTGGGCTATTATGCTGACTGGCTTAAGAAGAACAAGGACCACAGCAATCCACCCATGGATGGGAATTTTGAAATATTTTTAGAAAAGAGGAAGGGAGGAATGGATGGAGCAAGGCAACAACAGGTGAACATATTATACTGGCTATACTGAGGTATAGTATCTGAATCTAACTGAGTAACCCAGTAAGCCAATGCGAATGCAAATGGGAGATGTTAATTTTTAGAGTTTATTAAACATTCTAATATGAACACCAAAACGTTAATGGTGGTAGGGTTTCCGGTTATGTCTATTTTTGTTATAGTGTTATATATAGTTCAGATTATTTACAAAGTAATATATAAACAGTGAAAAATGTGACGATGCACATTTGACTCTTGTACTTCCAAAGGTATTTTGTTCTGGTTGTGATGTAGGTGGCAAATTAAAGTTGTTGACTTATTCACAACGTTGCCTCAAGAGTAAAACTTTTTTTTAAAATCAATTAATTAACTTATTTATTTATTTATCTTTATTTCTGGCTGAGTTGGGTCTTTGTTGCTGTGTGCGGGCTGCACACGGGCTTTCTCTAGTTGCGGCGAGCGGGGGCTACTCTTCGTTGTGGTGCGCGGGCTTCTCATTGTGGTGGCTTCTCTTGTTGCAGAGCATGAGCTCTAGGCCTGTGGGCTCAGTAGTTATGGCACACGGGCTCAGTAGTTGTGACTTGCAGGCTCTAGAGCACAGGATCAGTAGTTGTGGCGCACAGGCTTAGTTGCTCCGCGGCATGTGGGATCTTCCCGGACCAGGGCTCGAACCCGTGTACCCTGCGTTGGCAGGCGGATTCTTAACCACTGCACCACCAGGAAAGCCCAAGAGTAAAACTTGATCTATTCACTCTTGCATGCTGAATAACCACAAGCAAAATACGCTATTTTTTATTGAAGTATAGTTGATTTACAAGGGTGTGTTAGTTTCAGGTGTACAGCACAGTGAATGAGATATAAAATATGTATTCTTTTCCCTTATAGGTTATTACAAAATATTGAGTATAGTTCCCTGTGCTATATAGTAGGTCCTTGTTGGTTATCTATTTTAAATATAGCAGTCTGTATATGTTAACCCCAACTTCCTAATTTATCCCTCTCCCACCTCTTTCCCCTTTGGTAACCATAAGTTTGTTTTCTTTGTCTGTAGGTCTGTTTCTGTTTTGTAAATAAGTTCATCTGTGTGTGTAAATAAGTTCAGTGTGATACACCACATTAACAACTTGAAAAATAAAGACCATATGATCATCTCAATAGATGCAGAAAAGCTTTTGTTAAAATTTAACATCCATTTATGATAAAAACTCTCCAGAAAGTGGGCACAGAGGGAACATATCTCAACATAATAAAGGCCGTTTATGACAAACCGACAGCTAACATCATACTCAACAGTGAAAAGCTGAAAGCATTTCCTCTAAGATCAGGAGCAAGACAATGATGCCCACTCTCACCACTTTTATTCAACATAGTATTGGAAGTCCTAGCCATAGCAATCAGAGAAGAAAAAGAAATAAAAGGAATCCAAATAGGAAAAGAGGAAGTAAAACTGTCACTGTGTGCAGATGACATGATACTATACATAGAAAATCCTAAAGATGCTACCAGAAAACTGCTAGAGCTCATCAATAAATTTGGTAAAGTCACAGGATACAAAATTAATACACAGAAATCTCTTGTATTTCTATACACTAACAAGAAAATATCTGAAACAGAAATTAAAGAAACGATCCCATTTACCATCACATCAAAAAGAATAAAATACCTAGGAATAAACCTACCTAAGGAGGCAAAAGACCTGTACTCCAAAAACTATAAGACGCTGATGAAAGAAATTGAAGACAACACAAACAGATGGAAAGATTTACTGTTTTCTTGGATTGGAAAAACCAATATTATCAAAATTATACTATCAAAGGCAATCTACAGATTCAGTGCATTCCCTATCAAATTACCAATGCCAGTTTTCACAGAACTAGAACAAAAAATTGTTTAATTTCTATGGAAACTCAAAAAGACTCCAAATAGCCAAAGCAATCTTGAGGGAAAATAATGGAGCTGGAGGAATCACGCTCCCTGACTTCAGACTGTACTACAAATCTACAATAATCAAAACAGTATGGTATTGGCACAAAAACAGAAATAAAGATCAGTGGAACAGGAAAGAAAGCACAGAAATAAATCCACGCACCTTTGGTCAATTAATCTATAACAAAGGAGGCAAGAATATACAACAGAGAAAAGACAGTCTCTTCAATAAGTGGTGCTGGGAAAACTGGACAGCCACATGTAAAAAAATTAGAACATTCTCTAACACCATATACAAAAATAAGCTCAAAATGGATTAAAGACCTAAATGTAAGACCGGATACTATACAACTCCTGGAGGAAAACATAGGCAGAACACTCTTTGGTGTAAATTGCAGCAATATCTTTTTGGATCCATCTCCTAGAGTGATGAAAATAAAAACAAAAAGAAACAAATGAGGTCTAATTAAACTTAAAAGCTTATACACAGCAAAGGAAACTGTAAACAAAATGAAAAGACAACCCACGAGTGGGAGAAAATATTTGCAAATAATGCAACCGACAAGAGATTAATTTCCAAAATATACAAACAGCTCATACAGCTCAATATCAAAAAAACAAACAAACAAATTAAAAAATGGGCAGAAGATCTAACTAAACATTTCTCCAAAGAAGACATACAGATGGCCAATAGGCACATGAAAAGATGCTCAGCATTGCTAATTATTAGAGAAACGCAAATCAAAACTACCAGGAGGTATCACCTCACACTAGTCAGAATGGTCATCATTAAAAAGTCTACAAATAACAAATGCTCTTGGTGGGAATGTAAATTGGGGCAGCTACTATGGAGAACAGTATGCACGTTCCTTAAAAAACTAAAAATAGAGTTACCATATGATCCTACAATCCCACTCCTGGGCATATGTATGTATTTCATATATATAATGGAATATTAATCATCCATAAAAAAAGAATGAAATAATGCTGTTTACAGCAACATGGATGGACCTGGAGATTATCATAGTAAGTGAAGCCAGATGGAGAAAGACAAATATCATGATATCACTTATATGTGGAATCTTAAAAAAAAAAAAAAGATACACAATATGCTATTTTTTGCTTTAAAGTACAATTGATATAATGGCATACTTGGTGTGAATCCTAGTTGTTGCTTCTCATTCTAAATATTCATATGTCAGGTTATATTTTTTCAACATTTGACTTCATATAAAAATACTTTGTTTTCCTAAGGCTAAAATTTAAGCTACATTGACCCCACTGACAGCATCTGCTATTTCTGAAATTGTATATATTGATAGAAATTATTTTGTGTGTGTGTGTATAATAAGAGATTTTTAAATGTTATTTTCTCCATTTTATTTTGAAGACTTTAAAATTTAACACACATATTTCTTAAATCAATGGTTCAAATTTGAGAGGAAAATGATTATTTTGGGCTGTTCATAATTTTTGTGAATTTACTTACAGTAATGGAAATTATAAAGAAGATAATCTATCCTCATTTTCTCTTGCCTCCTATTCAATCATTTTTTTTCCTCATGATTTTTTTTTTTTTTTTTTTGGTTTGGCATTGTCAGATAATGACTAAAAACATGCCTTTTATAACCTTCCTGCCTGATAAATGAGTGAGTAACTGGGTAACCTGTAGAATGCAGGAGTGTTTGGGGAGGTCTCACACAACCCATGGAAGAATGTACCCAGGAATGTTTGTTCACTGTTTGGTTGACTCTATAGCAGATACAATAACAATAGTTAGAACTGCAAACACAATGTGCTTTGCAAGTCTTAACATATGCAAATTTTCACAACAGCCTTATGAATTATTATCCTAATTTTATAAATGAGGATTACTAAACACAAAGAGATTAAGTAATTTTCCCAGGTGGCTATTCTAAAGGTCAGTTTCTATTCTTATCTGTCTAGTATGATTCTCTCAGATTATAGAAAATTGGTTCTCAACCTTGCTCCTCATGAGATACATGAGATCTTATTTTTTTAATACCGATGATCTTAAAATAAAAAAGACTGACGATACCAACTGTTGGTGTGGATGTGGAGCAACTGAAATTCCCATACAGTGCAGGTGGGAATGTAAATTGGTACAGTGACTTTGAGAAAAACAATTTAATCCACCAAGTTATTTGGTGTGTTCTAAGTAAACTGATAGATTGCTTCCATTGTTTGGATTTTCAGTTATTTGATTTGTGGATGATGTCTAGTTGTAAATGGCTCCTTTGAGCTATCAGATTCACTCCTGCTGGCATCCCAGAAAAGTGGGTCTTCAATCCTTTCACTGTTTACACACTTAATACTCACTCTCTTGATCCAGTTTCTTCTCAATACTCCCTCTTGTCATCTTAAAACTTATTTCCTGTTTACTGCCCGAAGCTCCTCCAGACCTGATACTCAGTCCCACTATGACCCTCCCTTTCCTTCTTTACTATTCCTTGTGCTCTCCACCCGGCTCACTGGCTTCAGTTGTTCAGAGTAACATAACCTATCCATGGGGAGGGGTCAATGTACCCCTGGCCGTGGGACAGAAATATCAGGTTATCAACCCCATGGTTCTAGATCTGCCTTCTCAGAACGCCATTGCAAGGAAGACAGCCAAGCCTCACAGTATCTCTTGGTATTAGTTCTCCAATAACAAAAATCGTCTGTCAGGCTTTATATAAGACCTGGATATGCAGCCTATTATTTTGGGTCTAGTGCAATCCCTGACCAACATCAGCGACTCAAAAATTTGTTAAATTGTGTTAAACATCATGGTTTCTCATCAGAATCATGCGTACATCATTTTTTTAATCAAAAACTGATTTTCTGTGTTTACATGAAATTTCCTGGGTTGTGTCTATAAATACAAATAATTTGAAGCTGTTTTTTCAATTTGAATAAATGTCACAAAAGTATCAAATAGAAAATCAAGCAGCAGGATTTTATAACAGCAGATTGAGAGAAGTATAGGAATTTTCTATTTAACAAAAGAAAAATAATAATTTTTAAAAAGTCTTATAAGGAAGGTAACAATGTTGTCAAGCTGTTTACTTCTTAACTTGTTTCTACTAGTTGAAGAAAAAAGAAGAGACAAAAGCATGAGTGTTTAAGATGTCATTGTGAAGTACTAATTTATAATTAAGCTAATAAATACATAGTAAAACAACTTTAAAAAAGATCTTTAGAAGAACATACAAAAGACAAGGACAATTGGTGATACAAAACTTTTTTGAAGGACTCCTCCTCCCATGATCCCTCAGTGTTTTGGTGTCCTAAAAACAAACAAACAAAAAACTTGGGTATAAAACCCACCTTTATATGTACTAGACTCAGGATCTAAAGAGATTTGTTCTTCTGTAGACCACACAAGATTTGTGTCATTTTTCCTCTCTTCCTAGAGCAGAGATAAGTGTTTTCTTCCCAGCTACTACATTTCCATAATGTAGATGAGGTATGTGTTGTTCATGGTAGGATTCTCTGCCTCCTAGAAACTAATGGTTGCTCTATTTCAATCAACTATGTGGCTTTTTTTTTTTTTAAGCAAGTATATTGGGTAATACTATTTCGGCTGTTAATGAGAGAAAGCTAATTCAATCTAGAATATGCAAAGAAAAAAGTGGAGGTGGAGTAGAATAGAAAACCGATTTCCTCATGAGACTGGGTAAGTCAGGGGAACTTTCCTGACCGGAGTAGATCAGCCTTAAGAAATGACTTCAGGGACTTCCCTGGTGGCACAGTGGTTAAGAATCCACCTGCCAATGCAGGGTTCAAACCCTGGTCCGGGAAGATCCCACATGCCGTGGAGCAACTAAGCCCGCGCGCCACAACTACTGAGCCTGCGCTCTAGAGCCCGCGAGCCACAACTACTGAGCCTGCATGCCACAACTACTGAAGCCCGTGCACCTAGAGCCCGTGCTCCGCAACAAGAGAAGCCACTGCAATGAGAAGCCGGTGCACCACAACGAAGAGTAGCCCCCGCTCGCTGCAACTAGAGAAAGCCTGCGCACAGCAACGAAGACCCAACACAGCCAAAAATAAATAATAAGTAAATAAATAAATTTATTTTTTAGAAAAAGAAAGACATGACTTCACTTTAGAACTCAACTTTGTCTTTATGGTTCTCTGCATTCTTTGGTTTTGCTTCTCTCTGTAAATATTGGTTCCATTCTCTGCTGCTATAGATGGCTTCCTCCTTGCAGCAGGGGAAGGAGAAGCATGGCTGCAGATGAGTCCAGGTATAAATCATTTAAATTAGTGAACTCAGAGGAAAGAGAGATCTTCTCATCCTCTCAGTGTCCACATATAACATTCTAGGGCAGTAAGATGGAACCCAGCAGTTCTTGATTGGCAGACACCAGAAATGCATGGACTGGCGGAGTATCATTTCACCAGGTGAAGGGGAGATGCCATGACCTAAAGTAGTCGGTAAGAGATACTGACCAGATGAAAACAGGTGTCCTGGTTACCAGTGTGGCAGATGCTATAGATGTCCACCCCGTATCCTCTTGGTCTGCCTCAAATTTCACCTGTCGCTGTGATAGATTGTTTCTATCACAAACTCCCCATCTCAAGTTTCTGGCTCTCCCCATTCCTCTGCCTGAGGGCTTTCTCCACATTGTGATACCTAGACCATCGCAGACAGACCCAACACAAGTGTTGGGGAGTTCACCTCTAGGGATGGAGTGAGCCCTCACCTAATGGAGAATGAGATGTGGAAGGTAAAGTCCTAGCTTTCCCACTGTCCAAGGGGACAGTTCTGAGGCATGTTCCACATGGTTTCTTAGATGTCACCTGTGAGATTGAAGTCCTGTTGCCTGCAATGGTAGCTGGCTTGTTAACATGCCTTTTATTGGTTCCTCTCCTTCCCCTGTTTAATTTCTCTACTTCCTTGCTTGGCTGCCTGGGTTCACATCTGAAATAAACCATCTCTGCCCAAGTCATTATGTCAAGGTCAGCTTTGGAGAGGACCTATAGGAAGACACCAAGTTATCTATTCAATTTGCCAAACAGTAATTGCCCTAGATACTGGGAATATAACTATAAACAAAGATAGGTAGGGTCTTCATGAGAGAGGATAGCAAGGAAATATAACTTCTAATTATAATTGTCACCATATTAGTCTCATGTGCATTCTTCATGCCAATTAAAATAGATTGATTACATAGGTTTGCCTCACTTATTGATATATCGGTATATAGCTATTTATTTAGATATATTAAAATTTTTATTTCAAAATATTTAAGTAATTAATGATTTATGTACATTTATGTCTTCCTTTGTCCTACATTATAAAATTAGACCTTAAGTCCCTCTCAAACTCTCTGTCCCCAATTCCAAGAATAAATCAAGTTTAGGAGTGTTGTAGATGGACTCATACCCAGCCTGTTTCTTAGCCCGTCTTCCTCCTGTCAAATTTGTTGCCATCTGCAGGCTCAACTTTCACCTTAAATTCAACCAATTAAGATGCAGCTAATCCTAATCTTCAGCAAAAGAAATTTAAATAGTTCTTGCCCAGTACTTTGGGATTCAATATCAGGACACTTAACCTTAAGTCACCCTAATCATAACGAGACTGGTCTTATCCCCGAGACTCGGTGCCCACCATGAATCAGCTAACAACTGTGTTTCTTCATTATTCCTGGCCAGCATCTAGTGTATCAAGTGCTTTCAATCACAAGTGACAGAAATCCCAACGCAAATGGCTGCAACGAAACAGGAATTCATTGGTCCAGACAACTAAAATGTCCAGAGAGATAGTGCTATCTTTAGTCATCACAAGATCCATGGTTTACTGTATCCTTAGGGCTTTGTCTTCATTTCCCAGCCAATTTCCAGTCTTCCATGTTCACAAGCCATGTCAGCTTTTTCCTCAATATGGCTCCCCTCATGATACTAGAACTGACAGTAGTTCCAAAAAGAGGAGACTGCAATGCTAGCAGTCTTAGTTAAAGTCCCTACGGTTCACTGTCATTGATCCAGATTAGGTCATAGACACTATGCTGCTTGACTTAAGCCATCCAGGGCTCACCCCAGGAGCTGGGTGAGGTCAACTCCATGCTCATTATCTGGCTGGCTTCCCAAAGGAGACCTATGATAAGAAAAAAGGGAATGAAGGCTGGGCACCGTGGACAGTTGTCCACTCCACCTACCTCATAGTTCTGTGGCTCAGTGTTTTCTGCCTTGATTCTGGACCTTAGTCTTTTTATCTTAGTTACCTGCCTTCCTACCCGTGCTATTTAGCACTGGGTCTTGCCTTGTTCTTTCCAACACCTCTGCTAGAAATCTGGGTACTGAGATCTACTAACTTCACTGAGGTTGAATGTCTGGGCTTCTGACGATAGAGCATCACTTGATTTCTTCTTACTCCACCCCATGAATCTCGGAGGATACCTTCATGAAACCCCAACACTTCACTTTTCTTATACCATACCATTCTGACTACCCTAACTTGCTCACCAGATGGATCCACTCAGCATCTGTCACCAGGTCTCTTTCATAGGCCAAGTGTCAGAGCTGCCTCCACCCTCACTCTAATCCATCTGCCATAGTTGGTCAAGGCGCTGCTGGGCCAGACCCAAGATATGTTATTTAAAAATAAATAAATGAATGAATGTTTTTAAACCTTAAAATTATATATTTAGAAGGAGGGAGAATCTAATAAAACACAAATAAGGTATTCAAAATAATTTACAGATATTATTTTGAAAAACACTGATTTAGACTCTTTTCTAAAAAGAACAGTGGTCATTATAGAGTGCTTTAAGAAAAGTAATTACGTTATTAACTAGTGACATTTTAAGCAAAGTATTCTCAAATAAAGGTATTTATGGTCATGAAACTAGAATGCTACTGAATGACCTTTCAAGATTCCCTCCAAATATGACAGGGCTTAGAATAGGTTTAAATAATTTGCACATGGCTCATTTGTTTATTTAAGTCCATACTTCCAAAGTGTTTGAGAACAGCTTGTTCTTCTTTTTTTTAATCATCTTAAATATCTCATCTGCAGACTCATTTATAACATTAAGCTGCTTTAAAATTCTTTTACCCTGTCTTAGATGGTTCATAAACAAATTTTACCCTGTGTCCCATATGGTTTATTATAAATTATGAATTAGCCAAAGCCAGAATTACTAACATTTTACAGAACCGGGAACTAGCTCTTGGAACCAGAATTGCAAGTAGCTAAGGCACATTATGCAGTTTCCCAGTCCTGAAGATCGTGTCTCCCATCAAGGTACATATTCCCTTCTAAAATGTCTCTCTTACATCTTTCATCAAAAAAAAGAAAAGAAAAGAAAAGAAAAAGAATTTAAAATAATGCACTATAGTGAGTGACTCAAAACAATGTGATCCTTTCATTTCAGGACCTCTGTGTTGCTCACATTAATGATTGTTAAAACGCTAATTAAACTAGTTTAGCAAGTTTGTGATTGCACATTTATTCTGGTTTCTTTTTAATGGGATATATCTGTATCAAGAAGAAAATGTTGCCTTAAAAAAGTGGAATTTCAGATCTCAAAAAGATCGTGAAGATCTTCAAAAGTAACCATATATCTGAATGATTTTCAAGGGTATTTCTAAAAATTTTAATTATTTCGCCACTGAAATATGCATATAAACGTTCTCTATTATCTCCTGATGACAAAATCTGTTTCTCTTACTAAGGAAAAGGTAGTCTTACCTGATGATCAGATAAAGGCCTGACATATTTTCCCAGTCTGAGAAGTAAATAAAAGAATAACTATAATGTCGACCTCCTTTATTGTTGGCTGAACAGGTACTCTTGTAGTTTTGCAGTAATTTTTTCTGTCAGGATGACGTGATATTTTCTAAGGAAATAAAATTTTTCATTATTTGGCAAACAATCTTTTTTTGCTTCCCCAAACATTTTCAATCCTAAGTGGAAATATTAATGCATTTATTGTTTTCCACAGCATGAAGCCGAATAAGGTATAGAATTACTATATGTTTCTTTAAATTTCAATATTTGCTTCAACCACTCTAAATGATAAAGTAAATATTGAAAAAAATGTATATCTGACCTCTTAGGTTTTTTCATTACTAGCTAGCAATGCCATGTCACCTCCTCTGAGAAGTCTTATTGGATATAGGCTCCCTTAATTTGTTGCCTTACCTCTGTGCTCTCCTAATATGTTGGACTCATCTCTGTCATCATATTTATCCCACTGTATTATAATTAGATGCTTACGTGTCTATCTCCGACCAACTTTTAAGGGAAGGATCATTTTACTGATATCTGTGCCAATGAGGTACTGTTAATACTGAATATACAGATATCAATAAGAAATGGTAGCTGCACCCTGGGAAGTCACATCCTTATAATCTGGCTTCTGTGCCCTCCCTGCTATTCACGAAAATTGCAAATTAACAACCATGGCTTACATGAGGACTTTAGATATGTATTCTTTGACTCACATGATATTTTAGAAAAATTAGAACCAACTTTAAAAGGTGAATGACTTCATGCAGTTCTCAGGATTTCAGCCACTCTTCAGAAATCTAAATGTCTGGAAGCACTTGGCCCGAATTCTCATATGGAATTACTCAACTGCTCCTGAGCAATAGTAATTCCTTTATACTGTGTGTATACTCTCCAATTTACCTCAGTCCCTACTGCTCCCTTTCATCTGCCTAATACCAAGACCAAGATTCAGTTGCCATTTATATTTGCACTGATGTTCTTTTGCTATAGAAATATTTTTCTATACCCATGGGTTTTTTTTTAATCAAAAGAAGAAAACCAAAGACATCTAGAGAACCATAGGATTTTACAAAATACACTAACCAGCTTTGTTTACCTGCTCATCTGAACTGTTTCAATAATCTTCTGATTAATTCATTTAATACACTTCAATATGTGCTCCTGGATCTAACTGGCTCTCCATCTCCACTCTCTCCCCCATTCTAACCCATCCCATGTGCCCTTATGGTGATATTACTCTTTTCTAAGATCTTCAATAGTAGTAGTACAATTAGTTGAAGTAGTAATAACAATGATAATAGTTATTATCTATTGAATGCTAATGCCAACTAGGTGTCCCACACTGTTCTATGTACTTTGCTTTCATTAACACTTAGTTCTTATGTCAACCATGTGAAGTAGGTGTTATTATTACCAACTCTTCATGGATTCTGACTCATCCCAGCAGGCACAACTCAGTAGTGCCTCACTTTACGCCTGCACCACATACCTCCCCCGTCCTGCCCAAGGCTTCCCTCTGCTTGCTGCTGCTGTGGACCCTAGGCGGCCATATGGTGCAACTTGGAAGAGCAGAGAATCAATGTCCAACCAGGCAAACCTTTGACCATTAGGACACATCTCATTGTGTCCATCCTGCCTTTCCTGTCTCCCTCGCCTTTCCCTCATACCCAGCCCTAGGACTGCACTCTCTCATAGGGTAGTAGTACAGTTTCCTCTGCCTCAAGCTCTGCTTTCTGGGAAACCCAGACTGAGAGATTCTCTTGTACTCCCCCCTGCCTTTTTTTTTTTTACTTAAATTATTTATATTGCCTTCAAAGACTACCTTATCATACTACTCATTTTTTGGTTGCAAGTGATAGAAAAACAAACTTGAACTAAGTTACCAAAGAAATTGGAAGGATGAAAGGATTTTGGAGTATTCCCGTAGCAGGAGGGAGGAAAAAGCTAGAATTGGGCCTCATGAAAACTGGAAATAACTCTCTCTCTTTTTCTCTATTTCTCTCTCTCATTCTCATTCTCATCTCTGCTCTTATTGGCATATCAGCTTCATCTTCTCTCGTATGGTCTAGTTTCTTTCACGTCATGGCAGACATGGTAGATAAGAGTTCTCAGTACACATTCTCCACAGCTCCTACCCACCAAGTGTGATTGCTTCTGTTCCTTAAAATTCAGTCTGATAGTTCTCAAGAGAAGACTCTAACTGACCTGGCTTGCAGTGGGTCAGTGAGGAAGGGAAGGAAAGAAGGTCACAGAGCACTGATCAGAAGGGGAAACCTTACAGGACAGGATTCTACTATGGACAAGGTCTGTAAGGCCCAACCCCAGTGTTACTTCCTGCGTGAATGTCCTCTGCTCCTGAAAGGCAACATGTGCTAATTAAAAGCGCCGCATGCATCCAGCACAAAGTGACAGCTATGAATTGTTCACATGCATACCTTTCTGAGCCTCAGTTTCATCATCTGTGAAGTAGGTATAATAATGTCCATCTTTGTGAGAGAAATAAATTTCAAAGTGCCTAGCATGTAACAGGTATTCAACAAATTCCATCAGCCCAAAGTAATATCTCTCTTGAACATGTACACAACATAACACACCTTTATATCACTATAGCTTTGTCGCGCTTGCTTCTACATGTTTTATCTCCCCTATTTGATCCACTATTCCCTGAGGGCAAGGAGTGTCTTATTCCTCTTCTGAGCTATGTTAGCCCTTGTACATTATCCAGCACATTGAGTCAAAGAATTAACATTTGGCAAAAGGGTAACTTCAACTGCATTCAATAAGATGATCTGGTTTTTATTTGTGGATTTTTACCACTTTAGAAAATGATTAGTTCTTCCGCAGGGTCAAGCAAAAGTGAGCTTTTTCCCAACAGTTTTATGGGGGAAAGCTTTTCCTTCCTCTCTCAAAATGTACCAGATACCTTTTGTGTAGCAAGTACTGTTGGACGTACTAAGGATTGAAAACTGAATGAGACCATTTCTGCCCTTGAAGAGTTGAGTATTAACTCATTGGTGTAGTTATTTAATTTTCAGATGTATATTTCTATATACTTAACTCCACATGTTCCTCATAAGCTGAAAAAATAAACATCTTTAAAGTTGGCTCCTTCTTTATTCTATGTTGCCTTCAAATCCACGCCCGCGATGCAAGTGGAAACTGTTCATGTGTATTTGATTACGAGAAAATATGTATTTCCTTCTATTAATTACAGTGACTCTAAAATTTATAAACTATTTCCTTCTCCACCCCATTTGCCATATTCTCACAATATTAGTTACACATCCTTGCTTTAACATAGCACAGAAATATTGGAAATAATATTTATAAATATTGTGTGGTATAAATACACGGGTTCAGTCACATTAATTTTTAGGGTTTTATGTATTAAACTTCTTATTTCTCAAAAAAAATTTTTAAGAAGATTTGTTCTTATGGACAATGCGAAGAACTCATTTTAAGTGAAGAATGGCAAAGTTAAGTCTTTCAGTCAAACTAAAAGAAACAGGTTATTCTGTTATAGCCTATTTCACTCTTTAAGGCTTAAATCATGTTTTCTTTGACTATTGCAATGGATTCACTGCAATTTAGCCAGTTCTGTGTAATTGGAGGCACTGGATGAGATAAAGAACCTCATCCACTCCGAACACCTTAAGCCAAATGACCCTCACTTCACTCACCAAGATGTAGATTCTGCTTGAAGCTGGGAACACCAAGCCAATCTCTTTGTTGTTTCTCCTTTCTTATATCAGGACGGCCCTTTATCATTTGTGGTAAACAGAACCATTCCAAACATCTGGTCTGGACATCACTGGCATCCCCTGGACCTGTCAACTGCAAAGGATCCCACCTAGAAACATGTACCTAGAGCTGGAAGAAGCCATGGAGATTAAGAGATCCAGAGCCTTCACTTTGCACATGAGGACAAAGCTCTGGTAAGATGAACATTGAAATGAATTGAGTGACCTGCCCGAATGTACATACAAATCAATGAAGGAGCCTGGATGAAAGACCACATGACCTGTTTTAGGAGGAGGACTTACTACCCTCTAAGGGCCAGCCCTCTTTGGTTCACTATTACTCCCCACCCAAGACAAGATTCTGAAATGATGGGAAAATATCTCGGGGTCTTGGTCCCGCTCTTCTCCGAGGGTTTTCATGCAGCTCCACACCCAAGCAGGCCAGCTTTTCCAGGTAGTGACAAAGATTCACATTGTTTTCCAACATCAAAACACGTTCCTTCTCTAGTCTTCCCAGCCACATTGGTGAAACCAACCCTTCCTTCACTGTACATCATTGATTTCATCCTTGCAGGAGGGTTTGCTTGCTGTTAGCCCTGAGGAAGGAATCTAATGGTAGCACCAGGACAAGGTCAGGGTCAGGCCTTGGCAGCAGCTTTACAGCTTCTGTAAAATGAATTTTAGCTGGTGGCTGCTCCAGAATTTTTATGTAAGAGGCACTCAGAGGAGTCATTCTGGCTGACAGGGGGTACTGTGGGGCTTTTCCTAGCAAACCCGGTTTTTACATAGATTTTACAGGAAATTTACCTGGAGTGGCTTTGGGGACAATGATTGAAACCAAGCCAAGCCACCCCTTGGACGCATCAACTGATTATAGTACTTTTCAAAACTGGTAGTACTTAGTCATAGGAGCTGATCCAAAATCTTATCTCACTTTTCTCACAAATTCCTGGCTTCCCAATCCCGGTTGTGGTTGTCTTAACCTTTTCCTGAGGTGAAAAACAGTCAGCATAAGCCATGAGGACTGGCCTAAAAACACTCTATATACTTTTAAGAGCAGTTTTAACAGAAGTAGAGAATAGGGCCAGCTTTTGCAGAGCTGGCTCAACCACTGTTCACTTTATGAATTAATTAGAAAAACAGAAATAAGTTATTATAACTTACACATATTTTGCACAATTTGGAAGAAGGGAGTGAAAGACATTGCTTAATGTATCAGATTAGAGATCAGATATCTGCTTGGGATTCTGCCTGATTCCATCCTGACATAGGGCCTACAGTGTCAGGTAAATAGGGGAAGACATTTGGGGGCAGTAGATCAATCCACACTTCGGGATAGGTAATCCTTCGCCTCAAAAGAGCCAAACTAAATGTCAGTCACTGTCACCAGGCCTCAGATAACTGGAGCAAATTACAGATTCTTTGAAGGCTGCCCTGAATCTTAACCGTATTATTTTCTTCCCTCTGCCTCCTACCCAGATCCCAGCACAAAGTAGGTGCTTAATTAATATTTCCTAAGTGGAAAAATAAAAGTTCTGAACTTGGTTTATTAGCAACTCTTCCAAAAACATATCATAGCAGATAAGCCAGGTCTCTAATTTATATCTCAATGGGCCCAGTTGTTACAAAAGACTATTCTTTCCACTTATATACATTCTCCATTTGCCTCATTAATTATATAATTTAAAAATAACTTTTCATAGCCATTGTTCTCACAAAAGGAATAAAAAGTGAAAGAAAAAGAGGAAAATTACGATAATCAAAGAAGGAAAAATGCTTACATATACGTTTTAGGGAAAATATGCCACTTGTGGTTTCATATTTAAGCTTTTACATAGTTTATAAGTTCCTGAAGACTCATGTACGTTTTTCCACATTTTATTAAATTGTATTATATGTTTTAGATATCCGTTTAAAATAGCCATTAAGCCCTCCCTGTAGCTCCATTGCCCAGCAGCGCTCTGGACAGTTCTGAAAAATCATCTCTCTCACCATAGTTTGTAAACTTGATTTGATGCATGCAGAGCAGTGTCTCACCTGTCTGGCCTCCAGTCCAGATCTCGAGTTTGCACTTACAGCTTCTTGGCAGAAGAAAAGGGCTAGCACACGTCTAGCTTCAATGTCAGCTCCCCGCACCCCGAGCTGTCACTCTGGCTCCCGTTCCCCTTTTAATTCTTAAATCCTTTCAAAGCCTTTCTCATCTCAGCTCTTAACGCTTCATTACCACTAGGACTACACTGAGTCTCCTCTTCCGGTTGTTTAACAGGTGGTGTGAAGAATTACAAGGGCTGAGGGCTCTCACTCCTCCACCTAGGGTAGCTAGTACCTGGGTCATCTTCATCCCTTCACAGCCATCATGGTACACTGACCATCATCCTCTCATACACCAAGAACCAACTAGCCTTTCTCCAAAATTCGCTGACCTTCGAATTTCAGAGCTTTATGATTTAGAAGCATTAGATCTGGAGTCAGACCGTTGGGTTCAAATCCTGACTTACAACACAGCTGCCATATGACCTTGGGCAAGTTAGCCTCTCCTAGCATTTGTTCCTCACTTGTAACATGAGGATAATGAAAAATAATATTGAACGCCAAAGGGCTGTTTTGAGGATTGAATGAAATAATATATGTAAAGCACTTAAAATACACTGTACAAGATAAGTTCTTAAACCTATTACTGTTAGCATCCCCCCCCCCCTTTTAGGAAACATATGACAGTTATAGATTCAGAAGATTCACAAATGGAAGAAACTGGAAAATCAACTAGTTCAGAGCTAAAAATATTCGAATACCTACAGAGCCCAGATAGGCAATATGATTGCTATGGTTGAAGCAGACTTGAGGGATAGAAGAACAGAAAGTAGGTGACCTAGCTAGAGGGACAGCTGCTTCTCAAGGTGAAGCACATTGCTGTCATGTGAGATCAGGAGCCTAGTGTTACCAGATCTTCCAGTTTTTCACGAAAAGCCAGAAATCCAGATTTGTGTGTAATCCCAATGTGCAAATGTTGATAGATGTAATTCAAATTTTTATAAAATGCTTTATTGTTTTAATTTAAAAAAACAATAAAGCATGGTAGCTTCTACTTTAGAGCCTATAATCTAATTGAATTTCATTTGAAAACTGAGAAGACAGGGTTAAGAGTTGAAGTGTCATGCCAAAAGGCACACACAACTAATAAATGGCAAAACCCTGACGAAGCTCACATCTCTCATGCTGTAGTCCAGGGATCTTTAACATCCTTTGATTTTTGACATAAAAGAGACACTTTTTTATCCTCCTTATATCTATTTCTAATCTGTCACTTGATGCTGTTATTCTGTACTTTCTGGTCCATTCTCATGGCCACCATGCGTCCTGGGACCCCATTGTCTCATAATCTCCTCACTAGAGGCTCACCTGATCTGATCTACCCTTTCTGTTTGCTAAAATCTAAATGACCTTTATATTTGATCACACCCCTGCTGCCTTTATATTTGATCACACCCCTGCTCTAAGTCCTTCAAAAATTCTGCATCAGAGCCAAGTGCACTGGTCTTTCATTCATGCAGTCTCAAACTGATTTCCTTTTGCTGACCTGCATCCTGGGTCCTCCATGAACAGGGTGTATCACCTTGGGTGAGTGAGTCACTCTACATCAGCGTTCCTCAAAGTAAGATAAAAATAATGGGAGAGTGTAATAATAGCACTCACCTCAGTGTTGCTAATGGATATTGAATAAGTTAACCCATGTAAAGTGCTTCATGTATAGCAAGCACTGTAACATGCTGGCTTTTTATGAGTGTACCCACGTTCTCTCTCCTACCCACTAGAGTCTAAGTGTATTTAGAACAGAATCTAAGTCTAACTGGTATATGCTCTTCCCACCAAATATTAATCACATATTATGTACTCATTAAATATTTGTTCACAAAAAGAGTAACTGAATACACGAGTAAGTTAAGAATCTGTATAATCAAATAAACATAAACATGAGCCAGAAGTGGAGCAGAAATGAACAGTAGTGCGGGGACTCAAGGTCTCTTGGGTTCCAGGGACAGAAGCAGACAGACACTATAGGATTTTGTCTCCTTCCAGGTAAAGGCAATTTTAGAAGTTTCATGTAAGTGACGTGTTGGGGAGGCAGCAACCAGAACCAGGTTTACTGCTTGAATAAGTGCCATGGATGGGGTCCCCTTATTTGTAAAAGGAGGCCTTAAGATTTGTCCCTGTGCCTAAGATTACAACTTAGCTTGGACCAGAGACGTGAGAACCCAGTCACAGCCTCGTGGCTGGGAACTGAACAAGCCAGTGGCTATTTGTGTGGCTGGACCTTTGGTATCCTCAATAGCGCTGAAGGGTAGGAGTCCCAAATCACCATTATTAAACCTAGTTCTGGATCATGGGCACAGGGGAAGCCACCGGAGGTTTTAAACAGCAGAGTGCCATCCTCTGACCCATATTTGAAGATTTTTTTTCCTTCGTCTTTTGTTTTCAAAAGTTTAATTATGATGTTTCTTAGAGTGGATTTTTTTGCATTTATCCATTTGACTCATCTTGAATCTTTAAGTTCATATCTTTTGCCAACTTTGGGAAGTTTTTAACCATTATTTCTTCTAATACTTTTCAGTCCCTCTCTCTCTCTCCTCTCCTTCTGGGACACCAGTGATAGAAATATTAGCTTTTTTGTTATTATCTCACAGGTCTCTGAGACTGTTCATTTATCTTTTCAGTCTATTTCCTCTCTGATGTACAGATTGGATAAGTTCTACTAATCTGTCCTCAGTTTACTGGTTTTTATCCTCTGCCATCTCCAGTCTACTATTGAGCCAATCTATAGGGTTTTATATTTCAGTTATTGTATTCTTCCATCAATAATTTCCATCTGGTTCTTTTTTTGTGACTTCTATTTCTTTGCTGTTAATTTCTATTTTTCACTTGTTTCAAAAGAATTTGTTATTGTTTGTTGAGACATTGTGTGACGGCTCTTTTAAAATCTGTGTCAGATCATCCCAACGTCGAATTCATGTTGGTGTTCACATCTGTTGATTTCTTATTCTCATTCAAGTTATGATTTGTTGTTATGACACGTGATTTCCATTTTCCATTGCATCCTGGACATTTTGGATATTATGAGACTCCGGATCCTTTTTAATCCTCTTTTTTAGCAAGACTTTAGCAAAGTCTCCCTGTTGAGATGTAGCACAAGGGCTGAGTGGTTCCGCATGCTTACCTTTCCTCTGGGCCCTGCCAAAAACACCCCCAGAAAACTGGAATGCCGACTCACACTGTTTTATTGTGGATGGGCTGGCGGGGAGTTCAGCTCCTCCTCAAACCTGTTGACACCTTCCTCTTGAAACTGGAGAACCAACTATTCTGTCTCATTGTATCTGAGTGGGTGGTGTAAGCTCAGCTCTCTCCTAGGCTCTGCTGACCTCAGAGAAGGGGGAATCACGGTGCAAAGTCACATACTTTGTTGCTGCAGAATCTGGGCAGAAGCTCTGCTCCCCACGGAGCCCTGCGGATACCTGGGTGGGGGATCATGAAGTACTGATCCATTCAGTCTCATTGCCAGATGGGAGTGGAGGCTCGGCTTGCCACGGGACCTCCCTGATGCTACCCTGGCAGCAGAATGGGAGCAATGTCTGCTTCCATTGGAAAGATCAGCTCCTCATTCAGCCCAGCCAACACCACCCAGGCAGGGGGATCAGAGCATCAACTGCTTCCACTGAGCTGGAGATGAAAGGTCAGCTCCCGCTCAGTCTCACCGACTTCACCCCAACAAGCAAGAGAAGCAGAGCACTGCTATCTGCTTCCATGGGGGTGGGGACAGACGATGGATGGAAAATCAGCTTCCTGTTTGATTCCACTGAAAGCAAAGGAAGCCAGGCAGTTTTTCTGTTGGTGTTGGGTGGAGTAGGGCAGGTATTGCCAAAAAAGATTTTCTGTTGTTAAGCCATCCTTTTCCTGATCCTTTGGCTATAGAAAAGGCTTTTTCTTGGAGCTTTTCTGTCTGTGCCTGTTGACAGTTCCAGTTTGGAGGAAACGACCTGTCTGGAACACGTGAACGGCAATGAAGAATCTCAGGGACTCATTGCCATGTCTTTCCTCAAGTCCCGAGGTCACTAGAGCATCTGCCTTCTTTTCACCTTTCAGAATCTTCCTATGCTTTATTGTTGTATTATCTCCAGGTTTATTTTTTTAGTTGTAAGGGGAGGGCCTGGAAAGAATGGGGCTACCGCATCTTGACTGTGATCCATGTTTTTAAATGAGTATTGTAACTAACAAGCAAAATGTAAAAAAGATTTTTGAGACAATTAGAGAAATTTGAATATGGACTGAGAAGTAGATGATATGGAGGAATTATCTTTAATTTGGTGTGTTGTATTAATGGTGTTATGGCTACATAAGAAAATATCCTTATTCTTTATTCTTTAGAGATGTTTCTCAAGTAGAGGTAAAATTTTATGATGTCAAGAATTTTCTATAAAATATACCTGCAAAAATAAATAAGTAAAAGGAAGAGATAGAAAGAGAGAGATAAGTGAGGGACGTAGGGAAGAAGGAAGGAAAGGGGGGAAGGAGAGGAGAAGGAAAGAAAGAAGAGGAGGAGGATGGAAGGAAGGGAAAAAAGGCATAGATTAAGTGAGTAAGCAAGATGCTGGTAATTGTTGATTCTGGCTGATGTGTTATATGAGGTCATTATACTATTTTTTTCTACTTTGGGGTATGGCTAAAAATTTTATTTTAAAAATTTGTATATTTAAAGAATCACCCTGGCTATCTTGAGGACAATAGATTGAAGGGGGGAAATCTCAGAATTGAAGCTATGAGTTAGGGAGAAATGTACTCAATCAGATGAGAAATAATGGAGGATTTGACTAGGATGGTGGCCGCTGAGATGGAAAGAAGACAGAAAGAGTAAGCAGAAGATGTGAGAATCTGTGGCAATGGCTTCGAAAAAATATTAGAGGGAAGGTAAGTATCGAGTATGACAAGCAGGTATGGCTTGACCTACCTATGCTGGAAAAAATGGGAGAAGGTGCAATTTTAAGTGGAGGTGGGTGTGTAGGGGAAAATAAAAATTTGGTTTTGAATATGCGAAACAGTCAAGTAGGGGTATATAGGTAGCGCGTGACATAAAATCTGAAGCTTAGCAGCGAGGTCTATGTTGAAAGTGGTGCAGCATTGGAAGTTGTTATAGGGATGATATACGAAAGCATGGGGATGGTTGAGAGAGTCGATGGTAAAGAGAAAAGGGGCTCAGCACGGAGCCCTAAGGAACATCAGCATCTACAGGTCAGGTGGAAGTGACTTTTAAAAGTGACCATGCAACAGGTGTCCCTAGCACCCAGATCTTGGTTTCTAAATACCATTCATTCATTCATTCTTTAGTTAGTTGGTTGATTAGATGTAATTAGTTAAATTAATAAGTAGGTGGAACCTTAATCCAATATGACCGGTGTCCTTATAAAAAGAGAAGAGATGAGCTGCATGGAAAGACAAATCATGGTTTAAATAATCCAGTTTTATTTTTGTCTTGTGCCCTGGAAAAATCTGACATGTGGAGTTCTTCTTTTTTTTTTTAATTCAAAAGATATGTCTTTTATTTTATTTTTATTGAAGTATACTTGATTTGCAGTACTGTGTTGGTTTCAGGTGTACAACATAGTGATTCAATATTTTTGTAGACTATACTCTATTTAGGATTATTGTAGAATGTTGGCTGTATTCTCTGTGCTGTGCAATCTATCCTTGTGGCTTGTTTATTTTATACATAGCAGTTTTTAAAAAAAGAAGAAGAGACACAGACATCCAGAAAGCATGCCATGTGACAGAGGCAGAGGCTGGAGTTATGCAGCTGAAAGCCCAGTAACACCAAGGATTGCTGGCAACAACCAGAAGCTAGGAAGACTCAAGGAAGAATGTTTCCTTAGAGCCTTCAGAAAGAGCATGGCCCTGCTTATACCTTAATTTCAGACTTTCAATCTCCAGGGCGATAAGACTACAAATTTCTGTTGTTTTAAGACAGCCACTTTGTGGTAATTTGTTATGGCCTCCCTAGGAAACTAATACACCATTCATTCATTCATTCAAACACATTTAAAGGAACAAATTTAAAAGTTCTCTCCCTTCCTCCTTACTTTACTGAAATTTTAGTCTTAAGGCTCTAGGGATTATTACTGTTCCCCCTACCAACCACAGGGTCTATAGAAGCCCAAGTGAGGAAGACATCCTTGCATGGGGGGAACTTGGAACAGGGTGACAGAGCCTGATGAAGGTGAGCAGGGCTGGGAAGTCAGAGAGCCACCTGGGCACAGAGGATATCCATACAGCAGTAACCCTGCAGGGATGTCAGAGCTGGGGTAAGGAGAGCGAACATGCATAGGAGCAACATCTAGGTAAATTGATTAAGTAAATCTATCAAGGAAAACAAGGGCCAAGTTCCTCACTCAGAGAGGGGAATTACAGCAAAGGAAAGAACACAACTAGAATTAACTCCGTGTTGAACTGGAATCAGTATGAACTTATGGTTTTGAATAAATATAGATAGATATAGAAATAAATATTGATGTAAGTGTGTGTGTGTACGTACACCTAGTCCTTAGCTCAATTTTCTGAGAGGGCAACAAGAGCACCTTGCCCAGATCTTGGTTTCTAAATACGATTCTCTACTAAAAGGATTCAGTAACTCCTTGGAAAAATGACTGATTCCAGAGCTGGAACTGGGAAATTATCGGTATAAGATGATCAATACCAAAAGAAAACAAAAGCGAAAACAAAATCAAAAACAAAAATAAACAAATGGGACTTAATTAAAAGCTTGTGCACAGCAGAGGAAACCATAAACAAAATGAAAAGACAACCTACAGAATGGGAAAAAGTATTTGCAAATGATGCAACTGACAAGGGCTTAATCTCCAAAATATACAAACAGATTATACAGCTTATATAGCTCAATATCAAAAAAACAAACAACCTAATCAAAAAATGGGCAGAAGATCTAAATAGGCATTTCTCCAAAGAAGATATACAGATGGCCAAAAGGCACATGAAAAGATGCTCAACAGCGCTAATTATTAGAGAAATACAAATCAAAACTACAATGAGGTATCATCTCATACCAGTCAGAATGATCATCATCAAAAAATCTACAAATAATGAATGCTGGAGAGGGTGTGGAGAAAAGGGAACCCTCCGATACGGTTGGTGGGAATGTAAATTGGTACAGGCACTATGCAGAACAGTATGAAGGTTTCTTTAAAAACTAAAAATAGAATTACCATATGATCCAGCAATCCCACTCCTGGGCATATGTCTGGAGAAAACTATAATTCGAAAAGATACATGCACCCCAATGTTCATTGCAGCACTATTTACAATAGCCAAGACATGGAAACAACCTAAATGTCCATCGATAGATGAATGGATAAAGAAGATGCAATACATATGTACAGTGGAATATTACTCAGCCATTAAAAAGAATGAAATAATGCCATTTGCAGCAACATGAATGGACCTAGAGATGATCATACTAAGTGAAGTAAATCAGAGAAAGACAAATATCATTAATATCACATATGTGGAATCTAAAAAGATGATACAAATGAACTTATTTACAAAACAGAAACAGACTCACTGACATAGAAAACAAACTTATGGTTATCAAAGGGCAAAGGTGGTGGGGAAGGATAAATTAGGAATTTGGGAGTAACATATATACACTACTATATATAAAATAGATAGGGACTTCCCTGGTGGCACAGTGGTTGAGAACCCGCCTGCCAATGCAGGGGACACGGGTTCCAGCCCTGGTCTAGGAAGATCCCACGTGCCTTCGGAGCAACTAAGCCCGTGCGCCACAACTGCTAAGCCTGCATGCCACAGCTGCTAAGCCTGTGCGCCACAACTACTGAAGCCCGCGTGCCTAGAGCCCATGCTCTGCAACAAGAGAAGCCACCACAGTGAGAAGCCTGCGCACCGCAACAAAGAGTAGCCCCTGCTCGCTGCAACTAGAAAAAGCCCGCGTGCAACAACGAAGACCCAACAACGAAGACCCAATGCAGCCAAAAATAAATAAATAATTAAACTTATAAAAAATAATAGATAAATAAAATAGATAAACAATGAGGACCTGCTGCACAGCACAAGGAATGATACTCAATATTCTGTAATAACCTACATGGAAAAAGAATCTGAAAAAGAATATGTGTATAACTGAATCACTTTGCTGTACACCCAAAACTAACACACTGTAAATCAACTATACTTCAATAAAAAATAAATAAATTATTTAAAAACCTCAAAAAACAATGGAAACGTTAGAAGGACACAGAAGTCAACTTGCAGGGGCTCCCATTGACCAAACTGAGGAACTTTGAGCAAAATAAATAATGTTATTAATGGATCATTGAATAAAATGAATTCAGTTGAATAAAATCAAAACCATGAATCTAAAGAGATACAAGTAAATGAATAAATTGGAAGTTTGATGAAAAACAGAATATTTGTATAGATTAAAAGAACTCCAAACAAAGCACGTATAAATTACCAAGTGAAAAGAGTAACTTTAGGGTGGAAAAACCTGGCAGACACCACTTTAATCAAGTGATGAAAGTGAAAATCATTGATAATGGGGCAAACTGAAATCATGTGTCACCTGATAGGTGAACACAGCATCACTTCTGTGTTACTCCTGCCGATGACGTACAACCTGAATCTAACTGTGAGGAAACATCAGACAAACCCAAATTAAGGACCATTCTACGAAATAACCAGCAAATAGTTTTCGAAAGTTATCAAGGTCATGAACGTGAAAAACTGCTCCAGAGTGAAGAAGACTACAGAGAAATAACTAAATGCAACACATTATGCCGAAATTAATCTTTGTGCTATAAAGGACATTAATGGGACAAAGGGCAAAACTTGAATGAGGTCTGAGGTTTAGTAACATATCAATGTTAATTTTCTGATTTTGATTGTATTGTGGTTATGTAGGAGAAATCTTTATTTGTAGGAAATACATAGTAAAATATTCACGGGAGACAGGGCATTATATGTGCAACTGTCTCCTAAGTGGTCCAGAAAAAAAAAGGTACTTGCAACTTTTCTTAAAGTTTGTCATTGTTTCAAAAATTGTTTTAAATCTTCTGTATGCAAGGCACACTTTGAGATACGGTACAAAATACCAAGTTCTAGAAGATACAAGACCTGTATACATGGAAGTTACAACCAAGCAAAGAAATTAAGACAGGTGCACATATATATTCCTGGTAAAATTAAATCAAGCCAAGAGTCAAATTTGACTGAAAATTCCTCTACCCTGGCAGCACTCTTGCCATGCCATATATCACAACATGTGTTAAGTAAGGTAATACCCCTTTTAAAAATGATTGCCCTACCTCGATCCAACTTACTTGCAATACTGGATCTGTGAAGAATTCTTTATGCCTAAATCCAATCCCCTGGTAACAGACTAGTGCGGAATTGAAGATATCAGTTTCACCAACAGCCCAAATTTATAAAGGAATTTATAAGTGAAGAAAAAGGGAGCTCCAGAGAACAGAAAATAAAGAGCTTCTTGTTTCACATTCACTATGCCTGTTTCCTAGAAGCATTTATTTTTCAGAGTAGCAATCATCCCCCACAGAAAGCTAATTTCTAAGATAGAAGAGACACTCAATACATTTGCTTCAGTATTTTTCAGGTCTCCTAGTAAAGCAACAGGACAGCATGATCACTAGGGGGCACAGCTGGGCTGTTCTCAAGCATGTGCATATAAGGGAATTTATCCAGTTTTATATCTAAAAGTTTATACCATCACTTCACCATTGAAACACAATAGATAAGTGAGTTCATTTCCAAGTAGGTGCCTTGCCTGATACAGATGATTTCGTGGCAGGAAAAAAAAATGCTATCAAAAAATTAAAGCACTCTCCCATTTCTGGATTCCAATGTCATTTCAGTTTTCCTGGTTCTCATATCTATTATGTTGTAGCATTTAAAATAGGACAGTATGTCTACCCACTTTTGATTTCTATTTCATTGTTAAGCAACCCCTTTGCTTTTCACAACTTCTAGTCAGCACCATTGATACCATTTCCTTGCTAACATTTTTCCATTTATTTTACATTCAACTTTTTACTGACAATTAATCTCAAAGAAGTTTTTAAAAAGACATTCTCGGTAACTCAGAGTGATCATTTCTATGTCCCTCTCACTCCTGAGTTTTGAAATCTTAGTACCTAATATTCTGTAGAAGCGTCTCTTTTCAACTAGATGCTCCTATTTTATTTTTAATTAATTAATTAATTTATTTATTTCTGGCTGCGTTAGATCTTCGTTGCTGCACGCAGGCTTTCTCTAGTTGCAGTGAGCGGGGGCTACTCTTCGCTGCGGTGCACGGGCTTCTCATTGCTGTGGCTTCTCTTTGTTGCGGAGCACGGGCTCTTGGCGCCCGGGCTTCAGTAGTTGTGGCACGCAGGCTCAGTAGTTGTGGCTCACGGGCTCTAGAGCACAGGCTCAGTACTGGTGGTGTGCAGGCTTAGTTGCTCTGCGGCGTGTGGGATCTTCCCAGACCAGGGCTTGAACCTGGCTCCCCTGTATTGCCAGGCGGATTCCTAACCACTGCGCCACCAGGGACATCCTCACCTAGATGCTCCTGTTAGTGAAGCAGTTGGGAACAAGAGTTTTCTCCACAGCCACTACCAGGCGCAGCAGCCTGTGGTGTGTGGTGTGTGGTGTGTGGGAAGTGGGCTGAGGGCAGGCCCACTGTCAAGGTACCCCGCTTCCACCTGCCCGACCCCTTTCCACCCCCATATCCTATATCCCCACACTCCTGGGCACATCTTTCCCTGGTCTTTCTCAAAAATAATCCAGCCGAAAGCATTTGTGAAGCATCTGAGCAATGCAAGGAGGGGTAGAAAAATGTAAAGAATCACACACACGTAAGGACTTTATAATCCAGTTAGAAAGACAAAGCAAAAGCCAGGGGAAATGTCAATAACATAAGGCTATTTAATGAGTAATTAATTATTTAATAGCCAGATATTCTAAATTCTCCAGAACAGCATCAATTTAAAATATTCTGACCCATTGTCACTTTATGTATTAAAATAGATCTTAGCATAGTGTTTAGCAGTAACATCATTGAGGCATCTGAAGACCTGGACTAGAGCATGATTTTTGCCACCTACAGGGTGACTGTAGGAACTCTTAATTTCTCTGAACTTCAGATTCCTCATCTGTAAAATGGGAAGCATAGTGCCTATCTTTTAGAATTAATATGAGGATTACATTTTCTGAGACAACATACGGCAAACGTCTAGCTATAACGGGCAATTATATCATCATCACGTTTGAAAGTGTATGTTCAAAATTTTTTATTTGAGAATCCTGTCACCATAGCATGTATTAGGTACTGTGCTAGGCACTGGCTAAAGATGACACAATAACCACTGCCCTCAAGGGCCTCACCATCTAATGTTAATATTAACATTAGTATTATAAATATGTAATAAGTATATTTCTATTATAAACACAGGTAAGTATAAATAAATAAAAATACATATAGAGGAGGCTGCCCCCAAAGTTTTGACCAATAGGAGTGCATGATCAATGAAGTTTAGAGACCACTGACAGATTTAACAACTAATTACAGTATCATGTTAAAAGATTCTGCAGGGGTGTGAATGAAGTGTAATGGGAACCCCAAGATGCATGATAAATCTTGACAGGCTTAAGTGTAATTGGGAATTCACAGTCAGGAAAATACGGGAAGGCAATTTCAGGCAGAGGTAGTGAGCGTGGGCTTTGGGTAAGACACAGCTGTGTTGAAATACCAACTCCATCACTTTCTAGCTGTATGACCTCAGTTTTCTCCTGTGTGTAGATGGAAATACCACCACCCACCCCAGGGTCACCTAAGGACCAACTTTTGATTAATTAAATGAGATAATATTCATTAGTTCGATGCAGTTTCCTTGCCCTAGGTCTCTTCTTTCCTCCTTATCTCAGAAGGATACTCCTGACCAGATCTCTGCACATACTAGATGGGCGAAGCACATAAGGATTTCTGGAGTTCTGAATTCTTTTGTTATTCCTGCTCAAACATGTGTCTGTGATTCATGCCTGGATTTTTAACCTCTTCTGACCACTCACTTTATGTGGGTTTCTGGGACCCTCTATCCTTCTCTGTACGGTTACTAACTATAGTGGACATTTTTCTGTGCACCCACATCTTTTCTCCCTACTACTGGTGGCAGCACCCTGGTTTCCTTTGGCGACCCACCTATTTCTCATTCAGTCCCTGTGGCTCTGGGGATCCTGGCCAGTCACAGCAGCTTAACCCCTGGTTGCAGCAGTTGGGTCCAAGATGGGACGCAATGTGAGTCAATGAGAGCCAGGCCCAAGACTTACTGGAACTTGGCAAGAGAGACTTTCTCTTTCTCCCAGACTTAGAGATTCAGTTGCCAGAGGCCACCATTAAAGAAATCCTGGCTGAGAGGGAAGCCAGTGTAGTAAAGTATAACCAAAAGATAGAAAAGAACAGTTTTCTGAGGACTTTGTTGAGCACCCGGATCTAACAGTACTGAAGCCAGTAGATTTACTGCTGCATCTTTCCATACGTAAGCCAATAAATTACTTTTTCCAAAAATCCTGGTTTTGATTTTCTGTCACCTGTAACTGAAAGAGTCCTAATACCGCTGAAGTTCGACAGCCAATCTAGTCTTCTGTCTCCTTCTTTTAGTATTGGCTGACTCCCTAAAACAAATTTTCCACTTTACTGCCATCATTGACAATTGAATTTAAGTACAAGATAAACCCACCTGTTCTCTTAGAACTGTTACATTTATAATAATTGTGGCAATTTGTCTTATGTTTATGGAATACTTCCACACTCTGAAGCAGGGAATCTACCCACCTCCCTGCTGTTTTTAAAGGGCACTGCCTTTAACCACCTTCTCTCACAATCTCAGTGCTACTACTACCAATAATAATAATAGGAAGAAGAAGGAGAGGGGGAGGGAGAGGAGGAGGAGAAAGAAGCAGTAGAATAGCAAAAATAATAGCTGCCATTTACTGAGCATCTATTGAGTGTAAGGCACGATATCACTGGTGGGTTGTGTTTGGTGGGCTGTAACCATCATTTAAAAAAAATAAAATGGAATAGAATAAAGTAGATAAGAATGGAATGGAATGGAACTGTATAGAAAAGAAAATACTGGAATGCATCCAAAGTAGTAAGAATAAGTATTGTTTTGAAATTTTTTCTTTCCGTTAATACTGTGTCTGTGTGTGCATATGAGTACTGATTTGCAATATAGAGCACATTTTTAAGAGTGGTTGTGATGAAGAAAGTAACTTGTCCAAAGTCACATAGATAGTAATAATAGAGCCAGCTCTAAATCCAGGCATGTGGCTTCCAGCTGACTGTCTCAACAGTATCTCATTTATAGAGAAGGAAATGAAGTTAGGAGGAGTTAAGTAATATGGGGGAAATGATAATAACCACTACATAGAACTGTAAAGATTAAATCGGATAATACAACTGTCTGGTGTATAGTAGAGTATAATAAAATTAATTAATCTTGAACCGTTTTGGAAGTTGTTTTTTCATGTAACATAATATTATGAAGAGATTTTCATTTCTTTAAAGACTCTTTTACAGCAGCATTTTAAATGGCTGCAATACATTCCTTTGTTTGTATTTGTAATGATTTCTTTGCTTACCCAATCTTACACTGTGAGACGTTTGGGTTGTTTCCATCTTTTTGCAACTTATAACAGCAATTAACTACTTACAGCACAATCTCCATATATAAATATTTCCTTAGGATTAATTCTGAGAAGGGGAATGGCTGAGTCAAAGGGCATACTTACTGTAAACTTCAAAGTTTAAACCAATTTACACTTTACCCCAGCAATTGCTCTTAAGTCTGGCATCTGTTAAAAAGTGTTATTTGTCAGAAGTTTTCTGTTAACTTAAAAACCCATTCGTAGGACAAGTTACTGCTGTCATGGTAAGACCAACCAAGTTGGCTTTGTGCAAAAACTCATCAAAGCATTCCCTGCCTCATCTCCACATCTCCTCACCCCCATCTCTCTCCTGTCCTTCACACCGCTTTATGTCTCTCCTTAGAGTATTCTGTTTCCTCATAAATAACCAATCCTGCCATCGCTGGATACACTCTCCTGGACCTCAACCAAGCTTATCTCCTGAATGCACAGGAACTGAGCAGGATCCTATTCTATTTCCCAAACATAATCATACTGGGCTGCAACAGTATTGGTTGTGTAATTGCTTTAGCGGTCTCTGGTAGCTATTATTTATAAAGATCCAATACTCTTGCCCATCCTCATTTTCCTAGTGAAGGCTTCCATCTCAGTACCTCATCTTTCTTCCTGGCAGGGGTGGAAACAGGATCCAATCTGGACCTATAAAATAGTAGCATATTCTTCTGGACACAGAAATTGGTCCAAGGGCCAGACACAAAACACAAGAATCAGAGCCTCCCTCTGAGACTGACATACAAATTTTGAGAGAAGGAACTTCTCTCCACTTGGTTACTAAATTTGATTATGTAAGCCTGGTGCTGCTGGCAGCCATCTTCCCAGCTGCACAGAGGAAGCTTTCGGCTCCAGAAGAGACAGAAGCCAGTGCACCAAGAGAAGCAGAGCCGACCAGGTGACATGATTGAACCCCTGCATCCAGCAGTGCCACCAATGGACTTCTAAGTTGAAAAAAAGAAGTTTTTGGCTAAGACAAGTGTACTTTGGCTTTCTGTCTCTAGTAACCAAGAGTCTTGATTGGATACAGTTGTAAAATGAGTGGTATTAACATATTATTTTGAGTTCAGAGGGGGGAGGTGTATTATATGGTAATAGGGTGGGAATTAGGTCAAGTTTTAAAAGTATGTAAATAATAATAGTTGTAAGAGAATTATCAATGCAAAATACCTCTAAGATAAGTTGTTTGTTTTTAAAGGTAACATAATGAATTTAAATAAAGCGGGTAGAGTGCAGAGACTGGCTATGGTCTCATTTCTACCTCTAGACAGCTACACAGCCCTGGCCAAATTGTATCACCTCTTTAGAGCTTCATTTCCTCATCTGAAAATAAGTGGGCTGAACTGGTTAGGCTTCAGGGTCTCTTCCAGCTCTAAAATCTGTAAACCTCATCCAGTAAAGTCTCCGCAGTCGATCTGTGTCTCGGAAATGTTGTTTGCTGGTTGGCTCAGGCCTGGGTTATTGTCTATTGATGTGGGCAAGGGAGATAGTGTATCCGAAGTGGAGAAAAAAATCAATCTCCCCCAAATGGTTATAGGGAAGAAACTTTGTGTTCTGTTACAAGTGAATCGCTAAAGGGATGTTGCCTCTAAGCTTAAATTATACACAGTGGCCCATCTCTGGGAACCCTGCCTCCCAGGTGATGAGTGTTAAGCTAAAATACCTTTGTTTAGCTCACAGGAAACATTCTGTGCAGGAAGGAAGAAATGAACACATCCCCTCTAAAGTCTGGCTGGATCCAGGGCTTTACCCCATCTCCTTTTAGTATAAAAAAGTCTGAATTCTAACTTGGGGAAGATGGTTCTTTGGCACACAAGTCCACCATCTTTTCGGTCTGCTGGCTTTCCGAAAAAAGTTGCTATTCCTTGCCCCAGCAACTCGTCTCTCGATTGATTAGCCTCTCAGGCAGCAAGTACTCCTTGTACTACTTGCTGCCTGAGAGGCTAATCTCAGGTAACTTGGACTCGGTAACAAAACCATATGGTTATTACACATCAAGGGAGGAGCAGAATAGATACCAAAGACAGAATTACAATGACCACATAACACCTTTAAAAGGCATCTCTGTGTGTCCCAAAACAACCGTGAGGGACAATGAAGCTGTTCAGCATTTCATAAAATTAATCCAGGCTCTTAGTGATAAAACCTTGAGATTTACTGCCACCCTCTCTAAATAAACCTGACCTCCTCTGAAACAACTCTTACTGCAGAGGTCACAAACTGGTAGGCCACAGATGGGTTTTGTAAGGACCACACATTGTTGGTCCACAGAATATTTTTAAAATTTCAAACTGTTGCCAAGGTTTAAAAAATTGGGAGATTTTGCATTAAAAAAAAAAAAAATCTGGGTTTCTGGCTTCTCTTGAATCAAAAGCTCTCTCTGGCGGTGCTGAGCCCACATTCCCATGTGGCAACAATAGACTGAAGCTGAGTAGCAGCTGCTCCTTTTAGACAAGGCGTGCATTTTCCAGGCTCCCACAGGTCTCCCTGGACTATTTTGTACAGGTAAGTTACCTTTTGGCCTCTGTAGACTCATTAGTCTCTGATCAGTCTTAAGGTCTGGATATGAACTTGCCCACCCACTGTGCTCATGCGCTGGATATGGTAACAATAGAGCTTCCCCAGTACTGACCCTGGACGCCAGATGGCAGAAATGCTGTAAATTGTGGCTAAGAAGTAACAAGTTAATCAAGAGCTACTTCCCACAGGCTCTGCAGAGTCAACTGAATACCCAATCTAGAACGTAGAACTACGAAAATGGAAAATTCTTCTTTCCCCTTTATTATTATTATTATGGGCTAAAAGTTTTAATAAGACAAAGTTTTTTTTCTCTTAACTGGCAAATTCTAATCCTGGACTCTTTAAGTAGGAGTAGAAAAAATCAAGAGTCAAATAAAAGGATCAAAAGTACAAAGGGAAGGGATTAATCTGAGGAATCATAAATTTATATATATATATTTTTAAAAACTTTTATTGAAGTATAGTTGATTTACCATGTTGTATTAATTTCTGCTGTACAGCAAAGTGGTTGTTATATACTTTTTCATATTCTTTTCCATTATGCTTTATCACAGGATATTGAATATATTCCAAATAATATGAGTGATATGATATTGATGCTAATAAATACATCCAAAAATGATTTTTAAAAAAATTTAAGACCACTATTAAATATGTATTTATTAAATATCTACCATGTGCCAGGCATCTAGGCAAATATACTATGATAAAAATTGGATATGCTCTTCCAAACTCCATTAATGAGTGCTTATGTGTCAAAACACGCAACATAACAATAAAATAAAATTTGTGGGAAATTATAGTAACAAATTGAAAAAAATCACAGAGACATTAATCTCTCTGTCAGTTTTCTATAGACCAAGTTAACAAATATAATAAACATTATTTAGTTAAACCTTAATTAGTATATGTATTGAGCTTTTTGCCACATAGACAGTATATATTCTTTTCAAAAATCCATGGAGCATTTACCAAATGTTGTAAAGGAAACCTTAATAAATCTCAAATAGTATAACTAGTAAGGGCACATTCTTTGACTGCAGTATAATAAAAGTAAATATTTGTAAAGCAAAAAAATACGTAAGTAAATAAGAAATGAAAGTCTACCTATAAACTAAAAATAGAGTGTATAACTATTGAGTCACAGAAAGTGAAAGAATTAATAATGTTATTGAGCCTGGAGCTTGCCTAATGCGCAGCAAAGCCAATCTAACGACAGCTGGTCACAGTATAGAAAAGTACAGTGTTTATTGCAGGTCACCAAGCAAGGAGAATGCGCAGCTAGTGCTTAAAAGACCTGAACTCCCTGACGGCTTTCCGGGAAGGGTTTCTTAAAGGCAGTGTGAGGGAGGGGGCCATGGGGAACGTGATCAACTTGTACTCAATTCTCAGATTAGTTGGCATCAAGGTGAAGTTTAGAGTTTAATCTAGTTTCAACTGGTCTGGGGTCTACAGGCTTGCAGTCAGCAGTTTTCATCTGGTGAGGGTCTGCTTCCTATAAAAACAATTTAGGAATGTGGGCCAGACCTTTATAGCTTTCAGAGACCTGGGAGTTCAGAGACTCTGCTATGTGGCTGATTTATAATCTAAATTGTTACCAGTTTTCCGGCCCAACAGTTATTCTTTGTTTCTACATCTTCTCATTTCCTGATCAGTTACCTCTGGAGCCAGCCCTTTGCAACTCAGGGGAGGCCTGGAAGACCAAAGCAAAAGCCTTTTACTTCAAAAACAGGGTCACAGGGGCTTGTATACGGTTTCAATAACAGGCTAATTAGAAAACAGTAGTAACATGTAAACATGACAACACAAAATTTAAATTTATGAGAAGTGTACTTGGGACAAAATGCATCTCTTTCAATGCTTTTATTATTCAATAAGAATTAATGAAGACACGTGTGCTAGTTACCTATCGATTGCCTCTCATCTCCAAATTCACCCTTTTAGACAGCTCCGTGAAAATGGACCTGGGCCCTTTAAATATATTTTCTTTGCTAGCCGGCACTGAAGTTGCATCAGTATAGAGTGCTGCAGAAACACTGCAGAAGGAAAGGGGCTTGCTTCCTTGTTCTGTGGTACTTGTGAGGCGGGCTCCTGCAGAGGCCGCAGGTTCTGTAGCGCATGGCAGCCAGCAGCACCCAGAGGTCAGCAGCTACACCCCCCCACCCCCCCCACCCCCCGCCATGCACCCTCCCTTGTAGGTTTTGTAGAGGAGCTCTTCTGCCTCCTGCAGAGCTGGTAGCTTCTCCAGGGCAGGCTCCTGCAGTACTCTCAGCTTCTCCATCCAGTGCTCTGCTCCTGGTGTGTGCAACTGACCGCAGCACCCACCTTGGGCAGTTCCTCAGCGAAGTGCCTCCATTAAGACGCCTCCCTGTGAATAGCTTTCCCTGGCACCCTCAAGGGCAGATTTTTAGCAAACTCCAAGAGGACAGATTTCTAGCAAGTTTCACCAGCACAGCAATACGGTGACTTTTCTGCTACCCGGAGAGCCAGGACAGCATCCCCTTCAACAAGATCTGTATCTCAGCGCCACCCCACGCCCTGGGGGTGGGTTCTTGCTTGGGGGCTCCATCTCAACCCCACGGGTAGTGGCTACTCCTTACATTTACTGTTTCTGTAATCTTTAGAGTTCTCTTTACTTCTTACTAGACAATGCATGATTACTTTAATCCTTTGTTGTGGTTAATCATTCTTCATACTAAACTTTGCCTGTGTGAATTATTATATGGTTTCTCTGTCCTGATTGAATCCAGGCCGATACAATGTGTGAACAAACCAAGAAATTGGAAAAAGAACAAAACAAATAAACAAAAGAAAAACACAGACATTATTAAAGATAAAAAGCAGAAGTTAACAAATTAGAAAAGGTCAGTAGGATTGATAAATAAACTTGAGAAGCATTTGGAAAACAATGCCAAATTTAAACAGACAAATTTGTATGGCAATGTTAAGTAAATAATAATGCAAAAGTACAGAATATTAATAATGGGACAGAAAATATAACTGATCTTAGAAACAGAGACAGTTAAGACAATTAAGGAAAAAGCGAATCTAGGAAAATACAAAAACAAAGACTGACTCAAGAAAAGCTATAAAATCCAAGTAGTTGAGTAATACTGAAAGGAATATAAAAAACTACCCTCCAAAAAGTGTGGTTCAAGCAGTTGCATCATTAACTTTTCCAGCTTTCAAAAAACAGGCAAGTCTTGTGCTATTTAAACTCAGAGGATAGGAAAAGAAGGAGACTCCTATTCATTTTAAGACTTCTCTAGGTCTCATAGTAAAGTTCAGACAGTAACATCTGATGAGGTGGTAAAATTAAGAGTTACTATAAATAAAGCAACTGATTCAGTGATTTATAGACCTTAAGTGGAAAGAAGGGAAAGAAACTATATTTGCTGAGGTCCCTATGACTAGTGCCAAAACACCCACTGTAAGATATGCCCTCTGACCATAACTGCCCAGAAGAAAACATGGGTAATTTTTAAAATAATCATAGAATGGGATAGACCTTTTTAATTATGACATAAAAGAAAATACTGAAACCTTTTATTTGGATCAGTAAAGCAATGAGTACATAGACAGTGAAAAGACAACAAACTGGAAAAATATTATAAAATGTATAATCAGCAAAGGGCTATTTTTCTAGATATGCAAGTAGCTCATATGCAATAAGGAAAGGATTGACCAGCCAACATTAAAATGCAAAAAGAATATAAACAATTAGCTCATGGTATATATGTATATATATATACACACACACACATATATTGTATAAATGTATACACACGTTAGACCTTTGGCCAAGAAAAACCTCCTCTTTTTGCTTATTCAAATTCTATTTATCATGCCCTCAAGAAAGTTTTCCAGTTTTCCCAGAGAACTCCTATACCATCCCTAACTTGATACTCAATATTAATGTCCCCTCTATTCATCTGGAAATACTAGGAATTTCTTTGAACAAATAATTTATGTATATGAAACAGTTATTATTACCTAAAGTGAAATCAGTGTTTTCTCAAAGTGAGGTCAAAGGATGACCTGCATTAAACTCACCTGAATACTTTATAAAATACAAATCATGGGCACTGACCCAGACAACAAAATGAAAATCTTCTGGAGACCAGAAGACCATGGTGGCCTAGGCCGGAGCTGACCTTGAGTGCTTTGAAAATTCTTCTCAGGTGATTCATATGTGCACTTGCCTTTGAGAATTCTGCCCCTGTGAGTCAGTAATAAAATGTCTGTCTTTATTTTGTAGAGACTTTACAGAGTGTTTTCCACAAGCATTTTCTAATTCCATATTTACATGTGATCTGGGGATTGTCACAGCTGGTATTATTAGCCCCACTTAACGATAAGGAAATAAAGTTCAGAGAGATTTAGGGACTTGCTCAGAGACTCACCTAGAAAATGGTGGAGCTCAGATTGTGATTATCTTTTCACAAGTACAAACTCCATCTCCACCCCTTCATAGAAACCCCCTAAAATTCACAGTTCTTCATGTTTGTAGAGCAAACTCATGGTGATTCTTCAGAACAAACTGATGACAACAGGCATAAGTGGCAGTAGTGAAGGATGAGAGCACCTCTGGAACCCATGGGTCTAGGAGGAAGGAGCCGATGTCACAGATGACAGAGGTACATGATCACACAGTTGTTACTAAAAGAAGGCAGGGCCAGGAACACACCACTACAGCAGGAGACAGCAACAGGAGTTAAGGAAGTACTCAGAGAAGATGAGAGAGCCAACTTATAAAGAAGGGAGGTATGTCTGAAACACAGCCTGAGTTGAGCACAAATTCATATGTGTTTCAAGAACAACTGGGCCTAAGACCTTCAGCGGCAGAGGCAGCAGCAATCAAAAGAACAGCAACAATGACCCCAGGCCACAGACAACTGACCCAGAGCTACTGCCGCTGTGGATTCCTTAGTCTGAGGTTTCTGCAGCCCGTGTTTACCAAGGTGCTTGAGAATCCCCATCTCAGCAAAACTCACTCTCTCAACCCACAGCCAGGCCTGAGAGCCCCAGGGCACAGACCCCAGTAGAGGTTCTGGCAGCCTCAGCCCCAGACTTGCCCTCTGATCTCTATGTCAGGGACTTCATGTCACTGTCAGAATGTTTTCCTGGCTTCACAGTCTACCCTTTACCCACAAACCCCTTTAGTGACATTATGTGAACCTCTCCTCCCCTCACCGAGCCCCCATGACCCTTCAGCCCTCAGGTGGAGCTGGCTGTCTACATGGAACTATTCCAGCCCTGGGGCATTTCTGAATTGCTAGGACTCTGTCCACTGAACCCACCTGCTGATCCCCTAGGGAAATCATAATAAAACTTTATGATGACTGTATGTCCCTGAGCTTTATCCATATTGTTGCCTGAAGATGCCCTTTGTTCGTTTTCCTTGCTGTGTAGAAGTCCGTGGTAGGACTCTGCCATATTTTTAGATCCATCTTCTGCTGGTAGATAATTGGGTAGTTTTCAATTTGGGCCCATTTCAATTTTGCTGTGTTAATGAATTTCTCTTGCATACCTAGGGGTGGAATGGCTGTATATTCAGCTTTGGAAGATAATGTCGTGGAGTTATCTACACAGAGTTAAGCAGTTTCCTCACTCACAGACCATATATGAGCCTTCCGGTTGCTCAGGATCCTCACCATTTAGTATTGTGAGACTTCAACATTTTTGTCCATCTGTTGACTGTGTGGTTTTAATTTTCATTTCTCTCATGATTAAATGAGAGAGTACTTTTCATATGATTTTGGCCATTAGGAGTTCCTCTAATACGAGATGTGTGTTCAAGTATTTTGCCAGTTTTTCTAATTGATTGGAACGAGTTCTTTACATATTTTAGGTACTAGTCCTTTGCCGGTTACTATCTGTTACAAACATTTTCTTGCATTCTGTTGCTTGTCTTTTCATTCTCTATGGTATCCTTCAATTAACTGTTTTTTAAAAACATACTTATGATGACGCTTTTACTCCTCAAGAAGTTAATGATTTGTTCTTTTATTTTAAGAGACTAGAATAACTGATAATTGGGAGGAAAGAGATTAGAGGAAATTGACATTCTGTACCATATTTTTCTGTGATGCTTGAATTTTTATATTGATCATGTATTGCTTCATTCAACAACTGTTTATTGAGCATGTGATATGTGCCATGAACTACTCTAGGTCCTAGGGATCCATTACTGAACAAAAGAGACAGACACCTGGCCTAACAGAACTTACAAGGTGGGATTCAGTATTGCTTTTATTTTTTAAAAAAAGATATAAAAGACTGATTTAGTTTCCATCAAATTTTCATTTTGAGCTTTACATACCTATATGTAAAAACAACATGGCACCGAATTCAGAGGAAACATTTAAGAAGATAAGCAAACCTTTCTGTCAAGGGTTGATTTGTCATTGATTTCAGCAGCAAATTTTCCAGAAAGTATGCTGAAATGTCAGATCCCGGGCCTCTTTAACAGAGACAGTATATAAAGGCATCTATTTTAAAACACCTTATTGTCATGAGTCATCTTAAATCAAAGATGCAAGTTGAAACATGAGTCAGATTCTGGACTGAATTTATCATAGTCATCACATTTAAATTTTTATTTTGAGTCAGTAATATATACACATAGGAAAATAAAATCAATGAGTATGCAAGGAATGTGAGCAAATATACCTCCATTCAAAACCCCACCCCACCACTGCCATACTCCAGTCCCCTCCCCCCAGGTAGCCACAGTTATCAGTTTCTTTCTTTTTTTTTAATTAATTTTTTAATTGAAGTATAGTTGATTTATAATGTTGTGTTAATTTCTGGTGTACAGCAAAATGATTCAGTATATATATATATATATATATATATATATATATATATATTCTTTTTCAGATTCTTTTCCATTATAGTTTATTACAAGATGTTGAATATAGTTCCGTGTGCTACACAGTAGGACCTTGTTGTTTTTCTATTTTATATATAGTAGTGTGTATCTGTTAATCCCAAACTCCTAATTTATCCCTCCACCCCTTTCCCCTTTGGTAAACATAAGTTTGTTTCCTACGTCCATCAGTGAGTCTGTTTCTGTTTTGTAAATAAGTTCATTCGTATCACTTTTTTTAGATTCCACATATAAGTGATATCATACGATATTTGTCTTTCTCTGACTTACTTCACTTAGTATGATAATCTCCAGATCCAGCCATGTTGCTGCAAATGGTATTATTTCATTCTTTTTATGGCTGAGTAATATTCCATTGTGTAAATATACCACATCTTCTTTATCCATTCATCTGTCAATGGACATTTAGGTTGCTTCCATGTCTTGGTTATTGTAAATAGTGCTGCTATGAACAACAGAGTGCATGTATCTTTTTGAATTACGGTTTTCTCCAATGTATGCCCAGGAGTGGGATTGCTGCATCATATGGTAACTCTATTTTCAGTTTTTTAAGGAACCTCCCTACTATTCTCCATAGTAGCTCCACCGATTTACATTCCCACCAACACTGTAGGAGGGTTCCCTTTTCTCCACACCCCATTTAGCAGTTTCTTATGTGTCCTTCAGGAGACGTTCAGTAATGTGCAAACACATAGGAAATACATATGCATTCTGTTTTAACTATTTTGTGCCACTGGGTTAACAAGCAGAGGCTGCAGATTTCTGGGGTGGGCATGGGGGCTGTGATCTGGATTGAAGACAAAGTGACAGCCTCTCCCAAGCTCAGAACTGGGCCAGGTGAAGCTGGAAGGGCAGGGTCTTGACAAAGCCTCTCAGCCCCAGGCTGGCTCTCCAGGCTGGTTTAAGCGACCTAAGGATTGTTTGGATGCTGCGTGGAGGTGGCAGTGACCTCTATGGGATCCCAGGTTGCACCTCTTCCATCTCAGCCCAAGCTTCAGAGGGCACATTTACGTAGAGGGCTTTACTTCCCCTCCTCTACTCCTTAAAAATGAAATGAATGCTGACATCACACCACTCCCCCTTCCTCCCAGATGTCTAGGCAGTCCCCCCGCCTCACCTGGCACCGTTACACCCTGTGAGGCCTGCTCCTGCACAGCTAGCCCCTTCCTTTGCCTGTCCTCCCCTCAGTTTAGCTTCCCAGGGTGTAACATTGGGTTGATTTCTTGTCCCCTTCTGTTAGCTCACGCCCTACCTGTGGTCTCCTATGCTTCAGGCTCCCTGCTACGTCCAAGAGCCAGTGTTCTGGGAAAGGCACTTTAGATCCATAACACCAGTAGCCTTGGGGGGATCAAGTTAATATATGTGACGTATATTCTATAAATATTCCCCCGCTCTGTACTACAAAATTCTCTCCAAAACTGAGTTGACAGATTGAACAAATAAAAATACAGAATGCACAGTCAAATTTGAATTTCAGAGAAACCACAAATAATTTTTAGTACAGTATGTCTGGTGCAATCATTAATTTGTATTTAATCTGCCAACTCTATTCCAAAACCCAGTTGAGCAGTTAAATTAAACAATTCTTCTAATCTGCATGTCTTTGCCCTAAAAACAAAGTTCTAATCCTCCCTTCAATGACTGTGGCCCACGCACAGCAAAACACCCACCAATTTTAAAACTGGGCATTTTGAGTAGTCTTGGGCCAGCGCAGGAAGCATTTCAAAGTGGTTGCTAGGTGGCGGATCTCAACTCTGGAAAGCATTTTTCAAACTCTATCAGTACTGCTTGGTGAGAGTAGCTTGGTAATGAGTAGCTTGGTAATGAGCCCAAATGTGTATGGTTTATAGAGCTTTACTCTGTTACCATTTTTCTTCCATTTTAAAATCTGTAGCAAAACTGAATTTAAATAACCCTTCTAAAAAGCTCTGTCTTTTAAACCAAATGCCAGAATGTCTAGGTAAACACAGAATTTAGTAATCACGGGTTTAATTTATTTCAGCTGCTTTTCCCTGCTGAATTTTTGAGATAGGTAAGACTGGATTTCTTCCAAACAAATCTGGGCAGGAGAAAACTTGAAAATATCGGCCAGTTTTAAGTATCCCCACATGATTCCTGATACAGTTTTACCTGGAGAATGGAGGGCACACAGCAGAATTTTTTTTATCTTGACTTCTCTTGCAGACACCAAATACTTCATACACAAGGAACAGTGTGGCCTATTCAGATAACTCTTTGTTCAAATTACTTAACAAACTTCATGAAACAAGAGTTATGATTCTACATACCGTTTTGATAATTCAGAGAAAGAGCAGGGACCAGAAAAGGACAGAAAAGAAGGGGCATAGACACTGGGAAATTATCACCAAGGGAAATTAGTGACGATATCACCCCTAATCCAGTTTCCCCAAAAAGGAACACAACACTGCTTAGAGCATGTTCACCAAATTTCACCATTAAGATTGTATTAAGGGGCTTCCCTGGTGGCGCAGTGGTTGAGAGTCTGCCTGCCAGTGCAGGGGACACGGGTTCGAGCCCTGGTCTGGGAAGATCCCACATGCCGCAGAGCAACTAGGCCCGTGAGCCACAACCACTGAGCCTGCGCGTCTGGAGCCTGTGCTCCGCATCGGGAGAGGCTGCGATAGCGAGAGGCCCGCGCACCGCGATGAAGAGTGGCCCCCGCTTGCCGCAACAAGAGAAATCCCTCGCACAGAAACGAAGACCCAACACAGCCGAAAATAAATAAATAAATAAATAAATAAACTCCAATCTCTTTAAAAAAAGATTGTATTAAGAGCAGACTTCTAATTATACAAAGCAGAATTAAACCATACCTGTGTCTCTGTTCAATAAAGTATTCTCTTTTACTACCTTACCTGCCCCAGGCATTGAAGAATGGGAACAAAGCAAAGAATTATGGAAATTTAGAACTAAAAGGAACCTTTTTTCTTAATTGGTGCTCAGATTTTGTGAAGAAATAATTTAAATGTTTAAATTTGCTAACAAATGATGTACAATTAGGTGGAACCATATGAAATTGCTGGCATTTGACTCTTTTTGACTTATAAAAATGGCAATTCCATTTGATTCTACCTAATGCTATGCAGACGTTAGAAAAATATATGGTACCTCTATAAGTACTGGTATAGAATGATATCCCACATAAATGATGAGAACCCCATTATAGGACACTAGTGTGTGTATGGGTGTCTAGTGTATGTGGGGATATATATGCTTGTTTATGTCCCACCATAAATCTGAAAATTTATAAAATACACAAACTGTTAACAGTGAATGCCTATAGAGGGCCAAGTGGGAAACTAGAGACAAGAGCAGGGGGTATTTTTTACTTTTGTACAATCCCAGTTTTTACCACATGAATGTATTAAAAGTTTAAAAGAAAAAAAATAAAATACCAGATTGCAATTAACATATATACACTAATATGTATAAAATGGATAACTAATAAGAACCTGCTGTATAAAAAAAATAAATAAAATAAAATTCAAATAAATAAATAAATAAATAAAATACCAAACCAGCAAGGAAACTACTGTTTAAAGAGGTGAAGGGTCTGTCCAAGCCATGCAGTGACCTCAGACTAGAACCCATTGAAGAAACCGGCTGCTCAGTTGCTTATGTTATCCCTACAATTCAAAGAACAACAGTGAACAGTAGCTTCTGGGGCCTGACCAGATCAGGGAGTCACCCTCCACCTGACCTTGTGGTTTACCTGGGATCTTAATCACTCTAGTTCAGTGGAGAGCTTCCCCCCTCAAAACGCAGTGTCACTGGAGGGTCAGTAGATCAGATGTGAATCATTCTCCCTGCAGTTGTGAATTAGCAGATTGGATGCTGCTGGCAAAAACTGGCAGCAAGAAAGAAGCCCTTCCTCTCGAACGAATCTTACCATTTCCTTAGGTCCTGTCAAGAAGAGTCCTGTGAGCCATTTTCAACAAGATCTAATCCTTTCCTCATTATGATCTTTTTTTCTTTAGGCTAGAGTAGGAGACAATAGCCTAAAGAACAATTTTATTCTAATTGCTGTTCAAGATAGGGGAAAAGTTAATTAGGAATTCGTTTTATGTACAGTTATCTGTCAGATCTCCTCCGCTCCCCGCCCCACTTCTGTGTCCCATTTTCCCCCAGCCATTGGACTGGCCTCATCCAAATTATTCTAATTGAACCAGTGTTCCTCAAGCTGTGCTGAGGAGGGGGAACAATTTCATTTTGCAGTTGAAGAAACTACGGTCTTCAAGATTAAGTGACTTGTCCTCATTCCCACAGTTGGAAAGTGGCAGACACAAACTGAAAACCCAGCTGCCTGACTTCCAGCCAAGTGTCCCTAGTCTTGAAATAAAGCCACTTATTTCACCCTTTCCCTCCAGCAACTGTCCTATTTTTCTCCTCCCTTCTACTGTCAAAATTCCCACCCTTGCATTTAGGTGCCTGTACTAAGTTTTCATGCTGACTGCTTTCTCCAGAAGCCCTGCATGTTGGCTTTTATGCCCACCAAGACGGGAGGGGCTGGTTGAAAGGGCACTAAATGAGCAACATGGCTAGCATCAGATGCCATCTGGTGTTGGTCTTTACTGACTGACTGTTAGCAAGACCATGGCAGGGGCAGTTAGCAGGATCATACCTACTTTCTTTACTACTGTATCTACAGTGAGCCCAGAGCCTGGTACCAGCCAGGAGCCAAATAAATACTAGCTGACACACAGGACTGCTGATCTGACTTTCCTCTCAGAAACTCTTCCTTTCTAAGGCTTTAGCGTTTCTCCTCCTGATTGGGTGACCCCTCTTGGTTTGCCTCCTCTTCCTCTGGACGTTATCATCAATTGATCAATCTGTTCATTACTGAAGAACTATAGGAGATAGAGAAAAAACTGACAATGGGGTGCTTACATTTTATTTGTGAAAGAGATGAATATAAATGAATAATGGAATCACAAATAATATCAATATAATGGTGTAATAGTTATGAGGCAGATTGGAGCAAGACCGCACGGGTACTTAACCTCTCTGCGTTTTAGTTTCCTCATCTATAAACTGGAGACAGTGGTAGTTGCTACCTCATAAGGTTGTTGTGATGGTTAAGTCATTTAACACACTTGAAGCAGTTCAACGAGGGTCTGGTATATTGTAAGTGCTCAAAAAAGCGTTTTAAAAAACACAGGGTAATATATAAATCATTATTATAAGAGCTGTAAGAGAGTCTCTTTTTTTTTTTTAACATCTTTATTGGAGTATAATTGCTTTACATTGTTGTGTTAGTTTCTGCTGTGTAACAAAGTGAATCAGCTATAGGTGTACATATATCCCCATATCTCCTCCCTCTTGCGTCTCCCTCCCACTCTCCCTAACCCACCCCTCTAGGTGGTCACAGAGCACCGAGCTGATCTCCCTGTGTTATGCAGCTGCTTCCCACTAGCTATCTATTTTACATTTGGTAGTGTATATATGCCCATGCCACTCTCTCACTTCATCCCAGCTTACCCTTCCCCCTCCCCATGTCCTCAAGTCCATTCTCTATGTCTGCGTCTTTATTCCTGTCCTGCCCCTAGGTTCTTCAGAACCATTTATTTAGAAAGTCTTTTTTTAAGAACTTTTTTTCCCAGTGAGAACTAATCAATTCTCAAAACCTCTTTTTCAAATATCCTTTCCAGATTTTTTCTTTGCCATTTTGACTCATCACTTCATTGTACCAGGGATACTAAGCCTGTCCAGGATGTTTAAGGTCTGAGGAAGGGAGAACTGAGGAGCCCCACCTAACAGCGAGCACCAACCAACCGTCCGACGGGGGAGTGAGGCTCTGTGTGCCCTTCCAATCCAGCCTACCCCACAGTTGGCTGCAGCAGAGTGGGAGAGCCCCGGGAGACCCGCAGGAGAAGCAGAAGGACACACCAGCCCACAGAATGGTGAGGAACAGTAAATAATAAAATTTGCTATTTTAAGCCACTAAGTGGTAAGGTGGTTTGTTTCACAGCAAAGTATAACTGAAATACCATCTTTAATTTTGGTACCAGAGGTGGACATGCTAACGTTTTGAATATTACAAATCTCAATATTAAGTATTTACACACAGCTATTTGCATTTTAAAAAACTCGGGAATTCCCTGGTGGTGCAGTGGTTAAGAATCTACCTGCCAATGCAGGGGACACAGGTTTGATCCCTGGTCCGGGAAGATCCCACATGCCGTGGAGCAACTAAGCCTGTGCTGTACAACTACTGAGCCTGCGCTCTAGAGCCCGAGAGCTACAACTACTGAGCCCACGTGCCACAGCTACTGAAGCCTGTGCGCCTAGAGCCTGTGCTCCGCAACAAGAGAAGTCACCGCAATGAGAAGCCCGCGCACTGCAGCGAAGAGTAGCCCCCGCTCTCCACTAGAGAAAAGCCTGTGCGCAGCAATGAAGACCTGACGCAGCCAATAAATAAATAAATTTTTAAAAAACCTCAAAGTAGGACATTCTGCATAATGTGTTTAAAAGTAGCTTTTCTCCCCTACTTATCATATTTTGAATTTCTGTATGAGTAATTATATATCTACACTATTATTTCTGGTGGTTGCATTTTACATCATGATTTACTAGCGAGTCTTCTAATGATAGTCTGCTTCTAATCTTTTGCCACCATAAGAAATGCTTTGACGGACATCTTTGAACAATATACTTCTTTTTACACATCAAAGATTATTTCCTCAGGATTATTTCCTGTGTATGGAATTACTAGGTTGAAGATTTGCCTGTTTTCAAGGTTTTGATAAGTATCATCTCATTGCTCTTCAGAAAGGTTGTTTACATTGCTACCATGAATGACTCAGAACCCTCTTTTGCCTGCACTTTTATCAACAGTGGGTTTTTTTTTTTTAAATCTTTGTTGATCTAATGGATGAAAAACTATGATCTCATTACTATTTTGATTTTGTTATTACTATTGGGCCTGAGTGTGTTTTCATGTATAGAAGGCACTTGTGTCTTCTCTAAAATTTGTATTCTCACTCTGTTCATTTTCCCACTGTTATCTTTTCCTTATAGATTTGTGAGTGATATTGATATAATGCTTTGTCTGTTATGTATATATTTAAATATTTTTCTGTAATTTCCTTCCAAGAGAAGATTTCCCTCAGACTTTATGGGTTTAGGTGGATTTTTTTAATGCACAAACAAATCTGTTTATTTTTATTTATTTATTTAATCTCTGAGACTGGAGTTATCAGATTTATTGTTTTAAAAGATAGCAAAGTTTAAATATAATCCTTTCAGAGAGTGTCAGATGTTATCCAAGTAAAATCCAGACCCCTCAGTTTATGTAACACACCACATTCTATTCTCCCCATATTTAGCCAGGTTTATCTCCCACAACTTCTAAATGCCAGTTCCCTGTTCTTGTGATTTTAGTTTCTGGTAGGCGGAGCTCATGGGCTCTGGAGCCTGACAGATCTGAGTTAGGATTCTGACTCAACCACTTTCCAGCAGTATGAGAAGAGCTTTTAGAGCCTCAGGTTCTTCATTATTTAAGTGGAGACAGGATTAATTTGAGATTAAATTAGTTCCTGAAATATAGTTGGCACTTAATAAATATGAGTTCCCAAGCCATGCCCCCATGTTTTTGCTCACGCTGGGACATGTCTCTCAGATGCCCTTCTCTTCTTCTCCATCTCGTGATATTTTACCTATTCTTCTGGTCCCCTTCTACCCAGACTCCTTCACAGAGGCTTTCAGAGAACGGAGAGCTTATCATACACCTTACTCAGCTTAGGTGCCTTAATTTTTTATTTTAATGTTTCAGATGTTGTTAATCAGCAAGTTATAAACTTCAGGAAGGCCTGGCCCAGTGCTTGGCACTTAAATGCACCCAATAAGTATTAGTGGTTAGGACTCCGTGCTTTCACTGCTGGGGCCTGGGTTTGATCCCTGGTCTGGGAACTAAGATCCTGCAAGCCTCGTGGTGTGGCCAAAAAAAAAAAAAGGAATGCATGAGATTTAACTTCAAGGTAGTAACACTAGTTAGCAAATTGCACTTTAAAATTAGCCTAATTATTATTCCAGACACATAATTGGTGATAAGTGCAAATTTGTTTAGTAAATGTAGCAATAATTGGTATCTCAGCCTCTAAGACCCTGTATTATACCACTGAATATTTTAATAGTTCAATATGTCATTGGGGGGAAGTGGGTGAAAGTGGTCAAAAGGTGCAAACCTCCAGTTATAAGAAAAATAAGTTCTAGGATGTAATGTACAGCATGGTGATTACAGTTAACAATACTGTATTGTATATTTGAAAGTTGCTAAGAGAGCAGATCATAAAAGTTCTCATCACAAGAAAAAAAATTTATAACTATGCAGGGTAACAGATATTAACTAAACTCATTGTGGTAATCATTTCACCATACAGTAAGTCCCCTACATACAAACCTTCAAGTTGTGAACTTTCAGATGTGAACGTGTGTTCCATCAACGTCAGGCATGTGTGAAATTGCACCTTGCCCTCCATCTCCTATTGCTGATAATCCTTCAGCTCTACCATCTCCTACCTCGTCTCCCTCTTCCTGTCAATAACTCTTCTTGCCTGTTCACTCGATGCCAGCCCCTGTATGCCAGCTGTTGACTGTACTACTGTACTTTTCAAGGTACTGTACTGTAAGATTAAAAATGTTTTTATTTTTTGTTTGTTTTTTTTAACATCTTTATTGGAGTATAATTGCTTTACAATGGTGTGTTAGTTTCTGCTTTATAACAAAGTGAATCAGTTTTACATATACATATGTTCCCATATCTCTTCCCTCTTGCATCTCCCTCCCTCCCATCCTCCCTATCCCACCCCTCTAGGTGGTCACAAAGCACAGAGCTGATCTGCCTGTGCTATGCGGTTGCTTCCCACTAGCTATCTATTTTACGTTTGGTAGTGTATATATGTCCATGCCACTCTCTCTCTTTGTCACATCTTACCCTTCCCCCTCCCCAAATCCTCAAGTCCATTCTCTAGTAGGTCTGTGTCTTTATTCCCGTCTTGCCACTAGGTTCTTCATGACCTTTTTTTCCCCTTAGAGTCCATATATATGTGTTAGCACACTGTATTTGTTTTTCTCTTTCTGACTTACTTCACTCTGTATGACAGACTCTAACTCCATCCACCTCACTACAAATAACTCCATTTCGTTTCTTTTTATGGCTGAGTAATATTCCATTGTATATATGTGCCACATCTTCTTTATCCATTCATCCGAAGATGGACACTTAGGTTGCTTCCATGTCCTGGCTATTGTAAATAGAGCTGCAATGAACATTTTGGTACATGACTCTTTTTGAATTATGGTGTTTGTTTTTTATGTGTTATTTGTCTGAAAAGTATTATAAACCTATTACAGTACAGTACTATATAGCTGATTGTGTTAGTTGGGTACCTAGGCTAACTTTGTTGGACTTACGAACAAATTGGACTTATGAACGCGCTCTCAGAACGGAACTCGTTCGTATGTATGGGACTTACTTGTATATACATATATCAAACCATGTTGTACACCTTAAACTACTACAATGTTATATGTCAATGATATCTCAGTAAAACTGGGAAGAAGTTAAAATTTTTTCATTAAAAATATATACCATCAGAATTTACCAGTGGAATGTATCATTCCTAATAGTTTAACATACTGTATTTCTCCAATTCTAAGAAGTACTTTGGTCTCACATTGTAACATCTCTAAAACTGGGATGTGTCTTACTATTAGAGAAACAGCCAATGGCCAGGTGGCAGTCCTGATATAGTTGGCATTGTCTTTGTATTTGTGAACGTGGTTATAACTGCTCGAATTTCATCATTTTACTGAGTTCTGTGCAACTTAATACTACATTTGTCAAAGCCATATGCTAAGAAATGCAGTTGAAGGCAGGAGAAATTGCCAGATGTGTCAGATTAGGTGAAAGAAATTCCAAAACAACAAGAGGCTAATATAACCAATTCATGTATCACACAGGTCAATAGTAAAGGCCTGGAACTTCAGTTTGTCAGAAACTTCCTTCTGGCCATTAATAGAGAGGCTACATAGCTTGTAGTGACATATAATTCAGCTGAACGAGAAAACTATGCTTTTAGTCAAATAGGATTATGCCAGCAGCAAACTTGAAGAATGAGTGTCTGTCTAGGAAGCAAATCCCAGAGACGAGGCTAGGACATCCTTTTAAGAAATGCTATACTATCAATGATATTGTGTGGAAAAACACACTTATTGATGCTCTGTGTGAAAAGGGATTCCAGAGAATTAGACTCTGTGTACAGAATTTGTAGAAATACTTTCATCAATTTATTTTGCTTATATTTTCCTTTTCTAAATATGCACATTACTGAAAAATTTATATCTAAGTCTAAAAGCACTGTTTCAGTAAGTATTAAAAAGATCCTATGTGACAACACATTGTGTCATAGTTTAATTGGCAGCTCTTTTTCTTTCTGGGTGGTACATACAATCAAAGATGTCCTAGATTTGAATAGGTGTGGTAAATTGAATGGAGGCTAAAATGGGCAGTAGATCTGTGAATTTTCAAGCTTCCCTTAGTGAAGGAACAGAGCTTGGTGTTTTGTCATTGTTCTTGTTTTGGTGGGTATTATGTTGTTGCTTAGGAATGAGGTAGGGAGATCCTGTGATTTCTTCACAATTATCAGTTAGGCTTGTTTGCAGGACCAACATAATTTGAAGAGAAGCTAGCTTCTCACATCACCATTTACAACTTCTTAACCTAAGTCACAAATTGCATTCTGAATTAGGTAACATTTCATTTGTCATTAGCTAAGCACTTTTAAAATTAAATGTATTATATTTTTCCAATATAAAAGTAATATGGGTTAGTATAGAAAATGTCCTATATGAAAAAGTGGGTAGGGTCTGTCCTGGTGGCGCAGTGGTTGAGAGTCTGCCTGCCAATGCAGGGGACACGGGTTCGAGCCCTGGTCTGGGAAGATCCCACATGCCGCGGAGCAACTAGGCCCGTGCGCCACAACTACTGAGCCTGTGCGTCTGGAGCCTGTGCTCCACAACGGGAGAGGCCGTGATAGTGAGAGGCCCGCGCACTGCGATGAAGAGTGGCCCCCGCTCTCCGCAACTGGAGAAAGCCCTCGCACAGAAGCGAGGACCCAACAGAGACAAAAATAAAAAAAATAAAAAAAAGTGGGTAGGTATAAGTATGTAAGCAGCCATATTTCTTCCAACCAAAATATTTGGTAAATTTTTTTTTAGAAAAATTTCTTATGTTTTGATGCCATTTCTTCTAGTTTACAGAAATATCTCAGATCAAAGTAACATATATTTAATGTACAGTATTTGGAAAGTATAACAAAGTATAAATAAGCATGAAAAACATCAGGCTTCATCTCACCACCACCCAGAGATTGCCTCTTAATATTTCTGGCCATCACATTCAACCTGTCCAGGGCAAACAGGAGCGCTCAGTGGATGCTCGATACATCCTTACTGAATGCGTGAATGCCAAAAAAGAGAACTTGGAGAACAGCCCATATGACTTGCTAATAGAATTAATTATACAGATCTTATGGCCTAAAAATCATCTGTCTTCTCAACTTTGCCTTATTCTTCTCACACAGCTGGAGCTTGTCCAGGACACAACCAACTTTCTACTACTTGGCAATGGAGCACTCTGGGGCAGTTGGTCATTGTCCTCATATCACTCCTCTCATTCATTCATTCGTTCATTCAACAAATATTTGTTAAGTGCCCTCTATGTGCCTGGAATACAGAGGGGGTAATAAAGAAACATGGCCCCTGCCCTCTTGCAGCTTTCAGTCAAAAGAGGATAAAACAGATAAACATAAAAATGAATATATGATTAAATATATTTGCGTATTGTGGCAAGTGGAGAAAAGGAAGAGAACAGGTGGCTGGGAAAATAAATAAGCCATAATCTGATTCAAGAGGGAAGGCCTCTCTGATGGAGTGACAGGTCAGAAGGTCAAGGAGGAACAAAAGGGAAGATTCTGAGGCTGTCAAACTTTAAGTGGGTGTGGCCTAAAAACAGTGAAGGAACAGGTGTTGCGGGAAAAGACTAGGTTACAGACGTAAGCACTTCCTGTGGGGCCTCATAAGCTATGGAGAGGATTTTGAATTTTATTCTGTGTATGCTTAGAAACCAATAAACTTTTTTTTTGTAATTTAAATTGCGTTTACTTTTAATAGGTAACATTCGCAATCCAAAGTATACAAGATCCAAAGATTATTGAATGAAAACACTCCCTCCCTCCGGCTTCCTAGGCACCCAGTTTCCCCTCCCCCGAGCTGGCTGTAAGTATACCTCCGGAAATACTCCAGGCACAAACAAGAAAACTTATCAGTCTGTAAGATATTTTAAGCAGGGGAGCAAGGCATCGGATCTGTGTTTTAAGGCAACCCGAATGCTGAGAGGTGTCTGGCTTCCTGCGTTCAGAGCTACGCGCTCCAGCTCACGCATTTCACAGACCCTACTCTGCTCGGCATTCCAGGTTTCCACCGGGGAGATTCCCCCGGGGGCCCAGGGCTTCGTAAATTACATCCTGGCAGGGCTCCCACGCTCGTTCCCACGCTGTGCTCCAGGCAACAGACCTGCGCGCTCGAAGCTCCCACGCCGCCCCCTTCCCGCATCTCGCGGCCCGGAACCCGGGAGCTCGGCACCCAGCCCAGGTGCGCTTGTGTGTTTTTTAACGAGAGACCGGGGCAGCAGGGCAGCGGCTCCAGGATGGCTGCGACTGAGGCGGGCCCGGGCGTGGCCAAGGCTGAGGGCGGGGTCAAGCTTAGGGGTGGAGCCGACGCCTGGTCGGCTGCAGAGCTCTCCAGAGCTCCTGCTGCCGCGATTCGGTCTGGGATCCGGGCCACCCACGGGGCGGTGGGTGCTCTTTGGCCTTGGGCTCTGCAAAGCCCTGAAGGTAAATCCGCCTGGGAGACGGGCAGCTAGAGCGCTCGGGGACCAACGACGGGGGCGGGCGGCTGGCTGGCGGCGGAGGGGAGGGTCCCGCGGCGAGTTTCCCGAGAAAGCTGAACTCGTCCCAAGTTTCTTGTGCATCAGTTTGCACCCGGCGAATTGGTGGCTGTCTCTTTCCGTGCGGGTGGTCTTTGGGCGCGGGAAGGACGCGGAGGTGATTGGATTAATCCGCCAGGGCACAGCCCAGATTTCTGTACTGGACTGCTCGGCGCGGTGGGCGAGTTTTTGCCCCAGAAAAGGCGGGTAATTGACCCGCAGTTGTGTCCCGCGCGGCAGCCGGGTGATCCCCGGGCTCAGAGCGCGCGTGTCTGCAAGGCGTGCCTGGTTGTCCGGCGGCAAAGTTCCGTGACTTCTTTCCTCTTTAGGCAAGACTCACTGGGTGCTGTTCCCCCCCCACCCCGACCCGGGGCTGACGCCCGAGGCTCTGCTATGGACGGCAAGAGCGAAGTAGATTTTTCCAGCAACAGCTTAACCACTTTGTGGCGGAGGCGTTCAGCCCCTCAGCCCCAGCTGCTGGGCCGGAGCAAGCCGAGGCCCCAGTCCTACCAGAGCCCCAGCGGGTTGCTGATCACGGATTTCCCGGTAGAGGACCGAGGGACGCTCCCCGCGGCGCAGACTCCGGCCCAGGTGCCCACCGCCTCCGACGGCAGGACGATCCAGAGGAGCCCCCTGCTTCTGTGCGCCCATCGGAGGTTGGTGACCAATGGGAGGACCGTCTCCCCGGAGTACAGGGCTGTTTCTCCTCGGCTTCGACGGCCCAAGTCACCCCGGGAACCTAGAGCGGCGTCGGGCGGCTACCCCAAATCCCCAGCGAACGGCACTGCGACTTCGCTCGCGCAGCAGCCGCTGCACCGCCCGCGGACTCCTCATGCGCCTGGCCCCTGCAGCCCCGAGGGGGACAGGGTCGGATTCCCCGCCAGCCCCCTGCTTTCGCCTGCTGCAAATGCGCTTACTCCTAATACCGCCTCCCCAGGCGCCCGTTCGCTGTCCGGCCAGATGGCTAAGGACCCTGAGCGGGGACCTTCGAGACTCTCTCCCGCGCCCCACAAAAGGTCTTTGGAGCAAAAACTCCCCCTCCAAAGGCTTCCCTCACAGGAGAACGAGCTCCTGGAGAATCCTTCAGTGGTTTTGAGCACAAACAGCCCCGCCGCCCTCAAAGTGGGGAAACAGCAGATCATTCCGAAGAGCCTGGCCTCGGAAATTAAAATAAGTAAATCCAACAGTCAGAATGTGGAGCCCCACAAGAGACTGCTTAAGGTGCGCAGCATGGTGGAGGGCCTTGGAGCGCCCCTGGGCCCCGCAGAGGACGAGGGCGAGGCGGAGAACGACTTGGACAGCCCGGGGTCTCTGCGGAGAGGCTTGAGGTCCACGTCCTATCGCAGGGCGGTGGTCAGTGGCGTTGATTTTGACAGTCCTACCACCTCGAAGAAGAAGAACAGAATGTCCCAGCCTATTCTGAAAGCAGTGATGGAAGACAAGGAGAAGTTTTCCAGCCTGGGAAGGATAAAGGTAAGAATGGGCAAGAGTGTCGCAAGTTAGGCATTCACTAAGCCACAAGTGAAGGTGATGGGGGTGGGGAGGAGGGGCACAGAGGAAACCAGAGGTTATTGTTCTTTTTTAATTCTGTTGTTTGTTGATCAGACCCGTGCACATTTATCTCTTGCCCATTCTGTTGCTGGCAGGCACAGCCCAGGTTAATGCAGCTTCATGGGAGGAACTGAAACTCTTAATTGTTTTAATTTTCTAAGTTCGGGCAAAAAGTGGGGGACAAATGGGGGAAAAAAAAACACAGAAAATTAAATATTGGCTGAGTGAGCCCCGAGCAGTTTTAACACAGGTAGCTGAAAAGGGGATGGTGGGCAGGCGTGTATCTGCACTCTTGATTATGTGATTGTGCTGCTGCCTGGTGCTTGTTTAGAAATGTCAGTCATTCGTTGCTGATTCATCACAGCTGATGCAGGAAAACTGCTTTCCCTTGAGCCTATTGATCATTTTAATTACTTACACTAACGATTTAATTTACTGAATTATTTTTTTCAGTGGTGATCCCATACTAAATACCATTCAGGTAAAATGTGAATTTTAAAAGTCAGTTGCCAGATCACAAAAGACATAGTTTGTCATCTTTGCTGTTTTCTGGTTTCTCTCACCGCTGCCTGTGGTTGTATCTTATTCCCATTTTGTGCCCACTTAATCCTTGAGCGCATTTAACAAGTTGGTAGCTGAAAACTTAAGGTTCGAGTGAATGGTGTGGTGTTGCTCCCAGATAAAGGCCTAGGAGCTGTGCTCATTAAAATATGACTAAATATGACATAAAGAAATAGGGAAAACTAGGGAAGGAGATTTTGGAGTGTGCATGTGCTGTCTTCTCCAGACGCCAAGACAGATCTCAGCAATCGGGCAGGAATTCATTTTGGCAGCCACATCTTTTCTTGATTAATCAGAGAGTCTATATAAATGTCACATGTGTAATACACAAGCAAGCCTGTTTTATTTTAGATCCCATGGCCTTAAAGAAGTTCCATAACATTTTATGTGTTTTTTCTTTTCCCCTCCAACTCCGCAAGTATAGCAAAGTTCAATTTAACAGTGATGGTGAATCATGAGTAATGAAATAAGCTGTACTACTGGTCATTTGAGGATTCTCAAGCTGTATTAACAGAGCATGGGGGATATTGTTCATTTTATTTCACCTTTTTAGTGAGTTGTAGTAGTCATATGAGTGAACTACTCCAGGGATCATCTGCTGTATGCCTTTGGAAATCTAATGAATGTAACAACAAAAAAAATACTTTTTCTTAAAATAGCTGTATTTTCTGTTTGGCTCACTCATACATAGTTTGCTTTGCTTTTCCTCTTTTTGCTTTTCTTGTTTCTTAGAAAAAAATGCTGAAAGAACAAGGAACATTTGATGGGGAAGGTAAGCATTTGATTTTCCAGACTTTTATTGCTGTTTCAATGTGGAATATCAATTATAAGTTGAAATCCAACTGAAGTTACAAAAACACAAGATGAGAAAAATGTACAACTTCTTCACAAATTATACAGCACAGAGCTCTGCACTAAGCTAAATTCACCAGCAGTGAGTAAGATTAATGGCATTCTTTGTAAGCAGATGACTTTGTCAGACCAATGTTCTGGGATTTTTAATTCTTCTCTACTCTGGCTCCATCCCCACCTTCCTCAAAAAGTAGAGAAAGAGTAAGGGCAAGCTCTAGCCCTTTAGTTAAAAATTAAGTTTGGCATTTAGATCTTAAGTCATATTTCCTTTGACTTAATGTTCTTTTCCCCATATTTCTACATTTTAATATCATTTCTGACTTCCTGTTTCCTAATCCAGTTTCAATTTGGGGGAAATCTAACTCCTGGCTGACAGAAACATACTCCTAAGAATTTCGAACCCATATAATATTTTTGTGAAGGATCTCAAAAATAAAAGCAGCTTTCACCAGGTGTTCAAACCCTAATCAGATTAGCGGACTTCGTGTAAATAGATGGATCCAGTGTCAGTGGTCTGGAAGAGCACAAAGGGAGAAGCCCCAGGTGCAGTGCTTGTAGGGCTGGGGGAGTGTGGTGGAGGTGAGGGTAGTTACTTTCTGTCATGCTTTGAAATGCTAAGATTTCCCAACCTTTAAAGAACAATGAAGAAGGGTATACCCCTCTCTAAGTAAATCTAAGGTAAAACCACCCAGAATTATATCACCTTGGCTGACTACAAAACATTTCCCTATATAATTCTTATAAAAATCAGTTCTCATTGGATCATTTAAACATGACCAGTTTATAAAAGTGTATTTACTGTACCAATCTTAGAAGACTGTTCTCTATGAGGAAGAAACCCAGATACAGTACTTTAGCTGGCTGGGATAAATTCAGATTTTATAATTGAGGAACCTGGAAGCTCGGAGAGTTTAGTACCTTGTGCACTTTCACACAGCCAGGGCTAGGACAGAGATCTGGTTCTTAGTCCAGTTTGCTTCCTCTTATACCCCCGTTATGACTGTGCAGTGAACAGAGCATCTACCTAATATCGATTTTGAGAGATGCTTTGCATCTTCTGGAATTTGATAGTGGTTTTGGGACCTTTGCCTCTAAGGGTTAAAAATGTCGAGCTTTCTTGAAGTCCGAGGACAGACCTTCATTACAACTAGTTTTATGTTGTTTCCTTTTACAAGGAGCTGTTTCTGTGCACCCTCTCCTCTCTTCTCAAATATGATGACCTAGAAATTCTTTTTCACATATATGTACATGAGGAATGCAGGAGCCTTACAGTTAATGACTAACAAGAATGTAAGTCAGGAAGCTGTGTGGTAGAGTGGTGAGAACCTGTGATATTGGAACCAGGGGCCTGAGTTCCTGTCCTGCTGCTTCTACTCATCAGTTGAGTGACAGTGAACAAGCCTCTTAACTTCACTGAGCCCTCAGTCTCATCCTGGGTAAAATGAAGCTAATAATACTATTGCCCACGTTGTTGTGAGAATGAATGAATATATATCAACAATGTGTGCATATATTTTGTGCCACACACTAAGTACTTTAAAGGACACCACAGAGGTGGGGGGAACTCAAGTCTGTACCCTCATAATCTGCTTTACATATTCAGAACAATCAGAGAACAGTAAAATCTTGCATAGATTCCAGTATTGCTTTAGTAATGGTGCATATGGAACATGCAGTAGTTGCTGAGAGATGAGGCAGATGTTTGCTGGCTTCAGTAGATGGGAAAAGCACTTCAAGCTCAGTATGTCCCAAACCAAACTCATAATCTTTCCTCTAAAGGTGAATCTCTTCTGGAGTTCCCATTTCCTACTTTTCCATTGTTGGACTCATAGAGCTAGGAAACATCCTTACCCCCATATCCAGTTGACCCCCATATCCAGCCCATCCCCCCAAGTCTCCATTGTCTTTCACTGACCACTTCAGTAGCATCCTAATTAGTCCCTTAAGTAGTCAATATTTTGCTCTTCCAGTCTAATAAAGTCTTTTCCTTTTAGTGGATTCCCATTGCAATCGGGATAAAATACAACTCTTACAGTATGAAAGAAACTCAGTCCTTTTGGACTCAGGATAAAATCCAGTTCTTTAACATTGTCTGCAAAACTCTGCTTCTTTGGGCTGTCTGGCTCTTCCCCCTAAACTCACCGTACACCCTTTGTCCGCTAGACACCCATACTCCAGTGAATGACCTTCCTTTGTTCTTCTAAGGTAATATATGTCCTCTTGCCTCAGGGCTTTTACATGTGCTTTTTTTCTGTAGCTCTGTAGTTTCTCAGCTTTCAGATCTTAAGATATTCCTCATTAACACCTCTGTGACCCCCAGACTAGATCATATCCTGCTGACGGTCTGTTCTCAGAGCCCCTGTATGTAAATCTTTGGGTTTGTGGGTATGTATTTGTGCAAGATCATTGTGTCCTCAACTCTAAAATGACTTGCCTTCTCACTTGGAGTAAAAAACCAAAGTCCTTTCAAAGACATTGAGGCAAGTCTGCCCTGTAGTCATCCCAACCCCCAACTCCTATACCTTCTCCCCTCCCTTACCCTATTCCAGCCACACAGACCTCCTTGCTGACCCTTGTACATATAGATGCACCAAACAGAGTCCTGCCCCAGGGCCTTTGTACTTGCTGTTCTCTCTGATGGGATGTTCTTTCCCCAGCTGTACAGGTGGCTTACTTCCTCACTTCTTTTAGATCTTTGCTTAATGTCACCTCTGTGAGGGCTTCCTGAACCACCCTGTTTAAAATCTACGTATCACCCCTTGTAACATGCTCCTGCTTTCCCTGTTTTATTTTTCTCCATGGTACTTATCAGCATCTGATATATTATAAAAGTTACTTGTTTATTTATTGTCATTCTCTCCTCACTCTGATGTCAGCTCCACGAAGAATGAGATTTTTATCTTTTTCTGTTGTTGTTCGTTGCTGTATCCCCAGTGCCTAGCGGTCGCTAGCGTCTAGTAGGCATTTTCTAAATACCAGTTGAATGAATACATGAATGAATGACTTTGACTATTTTTCTCATTAAAATTTTAGCTCATGAGGGCATGGGAAGTGTCTTTCATTTTCTATTTACTCTCAGCCCTTGGCACATTGTGAATGTACAGTAAATATTTGTTAAATAGATAGACAAATAAAAGGGTGTAAATTCAATTTAACCTAAAAAACAGTGATGTAAAGGGACAGGACCTTCATGGGTAGCGGACAGAGACATGGAAACTCTGCTTCAGTTGGCATTTCATGTATGGGCCCTTCCCCTTCCCCTGCAGATGAATTGGGGATAGAGCTGTGTGAGTGAGAAAATCACTTTTTGGTAATGACTCTTCAGTGACAGAATCCATTTGTCTCTTGTTTAACTGGAGACCAAACATCGTATATGTATAAATACGGATGTTTGTTTAGAACAAGTAGCATCATGATGGAGGGGCAATTAGTGACATGTAGGATTTGGTTTTCTTGCAGAAAACGCTGTTCTGTATCAGAACTACAAAGAAAAGGCCCTTGACATTGACTCTGATGAAGAGTCAGAGCCCAAAGAACAGAAATCAGGCGAAAAAATTGTGATTCACCATAAGCCACTGAGGTCCACGTGGAGCCAACTCTCTGCGGTGAGTGTGTACCTTCTCTTTTTCTATCTGCGGGAGTGAGAAGACCAAGTTGTGGACATTATGCCTGGCTGTGGTTTTAATTTTTTCTACCAGTGATCCTGTAACCCTAAGGAGAAAGACTCTTCTTTTTAGATTGTGAAGTATTTCTTGAAACTCTGCAGGCACTAGTGAGAACATGAACTTTGACAGTTCTGATCAGGAAAATTGATCAGGTTTTTATAAAATAAAAGACTGATGTACTATGGACTCTGGAAACTCTTCCTACTCAGTATCTTTTCTTGTTTTCTTTATGGAGTGTGTATGTAGTGGTAGCTTAATATATCCTGAGCTTTACCGTAATTATGGCTATATATACATATGTATATGTATGACAAATGTATATGTACCTACGCACAACAGGGAACTTATTACACTTCTTCCTTGGAAATTTCATTTGATAGGGACACATTTATATTTTCTTGAAAATGGTTAATGAATGGCATTCTGTTCTGTCTCCCCGTGTGCATCTTTTGTTTGCGAGTGTCTGACACTTACTTTTGTGTGGATGAGTAATTTCTCCTCTCTGCATCAAACATCTTTTGTTTTTAGCCATAATTTCTTTTCCTCCTGGCTTAACAATGTCACAGTGTGATGCTTAGTTTACTTGATGTGAGTTTGGGTACATCATTTGTGGGCATCTGATGCATTACCAAGTAGGAAGGAATTCCCGTGGCTGGCTTGGGTGGTGGGAGCATTGCATGAAAAACAGGCCAGTGCAGCTCTGTGAGACCTTTGGCAATATGGGAGCAGAAGTGATTCCCTCTTAAGCCGAAATGAGCATTGTTCAGAGTCAGGAATCTCATGTATTTAGGGAACCCGTCAGCATAAGTGAAGAAGTTGTATATGTTGGCGCTCATAAATTTGACCGTGGAAATGTGTGCATGTTGATAATGGGGATGACTTCTGGCTCAGGCTCTTCCTCCCCTCTTCTGCCCTGTGTTGGAATTCAGAATTCTAGAAACCAAGCCCTTTCTTCCTGTCTCTCTCACACCCCCTAATTTGGTTCTAAGGAGAAGTTATGTATTTCCAGTCCCCCCACGGTGTGACACCCTTAGTGTTATGCCACAGATTAAAATGCCTACAGGGGCAGAGCAAGTAGTGTTATAAGTGATGCTGGTGAGTGCAGGTGATGGGGAGTGGCGGGGACTGTGGTCCATAGGCCTTGTATGAATTGAGCAGTGGACACTTAGTTCAAACCAGCCCCGTGTTACAGTATTTTCTGATATTTAAAAAAGAGAATACAGAAAGCCAGATTCTTACGAGTATTATCCTAATTCAAGTTTTAAAAAATGTTGTATGAGCCTGACAACATCTATGGGCCAGACCTGGCTCCTGTGCTAACAGTTTGCAACTTCCGTGATGCTTCTATGAATTTTGCAGTGGTGAGGTGGTATCATCTGTCCACAGAACCGGCATATTGGTAGCCTTATTTCCTAATCTGATGATCTTGTGGTATTATATACCAATGCAGATACTTGGGAAAACTGGTGACAAGGCCCACACAGGCCAAGATGGCTCTAAATGGCTGTCATTCCATTGTTGGTATGGACCATTTGGTAGAAGATTCTCAAGAAGAAAACTGTGGATTTTTTGAGTTCTTTCTCTGGGACAGCAGCTGCGTTTGTTAGCACAGGCCTAAATCCTTCTGTTGTTCTTTGAATGCTAAACAAAAATGTGTACTTCTGTGTCACTTATACTCTGTTCCAACTTAGCTTTAGTACCAAAAACCAGGCTGCCATATTTATGCCTCCTGGGGTTTGGCTTTCATTTAGATTAACAAATGCACATTGAAATAATACTACATATCCTTCAGTACAACTTCAAATATGGGCATGTGTTTTATTTGGCAAAGGATCAATGTGCTGATGTGCCGTTTGTTAACAAGATTGATATCAGAAGACTATTTGGTGATAAAATGTAAAGCTATAAAATGGGTTCTAACTGCAGCGTGTGTTATCTTGGATTTGAGTGTTCCCAGGAGGCTTGTGTGTATTGTGTTGGTGGCAATTACATTTAATCAAAGCAGCGTGATTGGACTTTGCCACTTTGCATCACTTGGGCACCAGCCTGCATTTTCTTTGTGCCTTTTGTGTCTCCGTTTCACTTTTAAAACATATTAATTTTTTTTTATTATAAAGTACTTCAAGCATGTAGAAAAATTAAAACTTAAGTTTGTGTAATAGATTTCCAGGTACCTGCCCTCCAGGTACCAGCTTGAACAGATGTTAACATTTTAACATATTTATTTCAGCCTTCTATTTTTTGAGGCAGATTCAGTTAACCATCCTCCTCTCCAGTCCTTTTCTCTTTCCTTCCTCCCCAGGGGTCATCACTGTCCTGAAGTTCTCTTCTGTCCTTCCCACGTGGGTTTTCTACCCTCTAAAAAGTTGCAAGCAGCTCTGGCTTTTAGAAAAAACAACAGAAAGCAGCGATTACTTTTTTAGAAGCCTAACAGTTAGTAAATATCCAGGTTGCAGTTAGGGCCCTAAAGAGAAGAGGCTTCATGAATTATGAAAAATGTCAGGATGCTTTCTGTAAAGGGTAGACACCTCCGTTTCTCTGTCTGACCTTGTGCCCTGATCTCTCCTTGTAAAGGGGCTGCAGTGTTTAGGGCAGGTTTTGGAACACTTCGACTTTCCATCATCTTTCCATGCTTAACTTTTAATAATACCAAATAAGTAGGGTAGTCCCCATCCTGTCTTTAACACAAAACTCTTCCTCGACTAAGGCCTTAATCCCAGAAAGGGAATAGGACAAGGGGTTTTCTGGCAAAGGGGTTAGGTCTCAATTTGGCATCTACCTTGACTTTCTACTTGGGAGGGGTGCGTGTGAGCACACCTGTGCATTAGCTGCTGTTGATTGTTTTATTTTGTAAAAATCTCTTATCTTTGTGGCCAACATGTGACTGCCTCCTGAGGTGATGAAACTTTTATCGGTTGACTGTAACGAGCATCCAGTATGCAGGAGACTCTTTAGAAGAGCCGCAATTTGCAGTCATTTCTGGTTGTTGTGTAAGGTCCTGAAGCCTTCAGTCTGTATGTAATTTGTCTTAGTGTGTTTGTTTATGATGTGTCTCCTTTGGTTTCATGGGACAACCACGAAAGGTGGTTCTCCGTGTATGGTGTTGGGACAGGTTTAACTGTAGCATTGTGGTCACCTAGGAATGAGGGAGAATTAGAACTGAGTTAGAGAGGCATTTAATTGGGCCTTCATAGAATAGAGAAAGTCTAGGCTTCCCTAGTTGGATTATAGTGACTTAGTGGTGAATGTGTGTAGCAGTGTGGCTTTGCTGACGGGATCTCCATGTAGAAGTGGGGTGTTCTCCATTGTCAGGGACACAACCTGGGCTCCACACTGTCATCAGATGGTGCCAGGCTTACTCTTCCTTCACTTGATTGTCAGAGGATATCGATCTATTCTTCATCAGAAATATAGGATTTCTTCATTCCAGGGAACATAACTTTATGCTGCTCTTCAGGCCTTGGGGAACACTAATATATGAGAAATAAATGATCGTGGTTTCCAGGTTTTAGTTGGTCATAAGTGGAAGAAATTGGAGGTTTCAATTTGAAAAGTCATTTTTGTCCTCCAGAGATCTGTGCCCAGAGACAAAGGAACCTGCCATACACAGGTGAATGGCCCAGCAAATCACCTAAAATGGCATCGTGAGGACTGAGACAGCAGTTCTTGGATCTCTGGGCAAAGCTTGTGGGTTTGAAGAAAAATATTGATTGTATTATTAGTGTGGGATAGAACACTGAGCACCTGCTACAGTTAGTGCTATAGGTGGGTAGCAGCTGAGTCCTCCATGCAAAGTGAACTTCAGGTTTCTAATCTGTTTCATCCTTTAATGGGATCCCGGAAGGATTTACAGTATTACTGAAAATAAAAAATCAATCTTGACTGGAGTGTTTTTGCTTTTTGTCATAACTTGACCCCTCTCCCCATCACGTGCTATGCATTGGACTAAAAAATGACAGTTGCGAAACCGGTGTTTGTTTTGTTAAGCCCCAAAGCCACACTTGCCAGCCATGCCCTGACCCCATTTGTTTGCCATGGGGTGTGTTTGTGTAATTTCCACCGCCTTGACACCCCAGGTACCTTTGACAAGGGTGCTCAGGCTCCAGAGGCAAAAACAAGCACACAGGCCAACTTTCTACTTGGATTCAATACCAAATGCAGTCACCTGACATCCACCTGCTATAGTCATCCTCTTACTGGACTCTTCCTTTATACTTGCTGACACGTGGCTTTAGCAGTAATCTTAAATCATTTTGAATATTTCTTCAGTTTGCTCAAAAATTTTAAACTCTATTCTGGAACTGGTTTTTCATGTTTTCTTTAAAGTACGTCTTCAGCTGTCCTTAGTGTGGCTAGCTAGGTTCATATCTAGAATTAGGACTTTGGTCTTTTGAGTTCTGGAATCAGCTCCTAAAGACACACATAGTTTGCTCTGGTTGACCTTCTGGAACTGCCAAATGAGAAAGGGCGATTTGAAAAATGGCCATTTGATTATCAATGTAATTTCATTCAGTTGAAAATATAACACACTTTGGAGTCTTTAGTAGTTCCATTTGGTGGGACTTATTCTTTTAGAATCTACACCACGTTTATTGTGAAAGACACTGTTTTCTACTGAAAATCAGAGCTCAAAAGATGTAGTAAATCTGAATATCCTTCTGTTTGCAGAAATGCTTAATGCATTTAGAGGTCATCGACAATTTCATCCTTTTCCCTTACATTTTCACAGTTGTCTGAATTAATTTTCAGTTGTTCAGTGAGTTGCTGCTTAAAATAATCTCTTCAGTCATAGAATTTTCCATTTACATTTTTGCAACATAGCAGTCTCATAAAATTATTTTTTTACCTTAAATGGTGATTAATACCTTTTATCATATCTATCTTTTATGTTTAAAAAATAGAAAAAACATTCCCATTTTTCACATCTGGCTAAGTTTTGGTACTCACAATGTAAACAGTCAGGGCTTTAGACGTGTACTCGTGCACACTGTTAAGTTGGAGAGTAGGTCTCCTGGAGTGTTTGTATCTTTATAAACGGAACTGGAGGTCCATGTGCCTGGGCCTGGGAGCCCCAGCAGAGATCCTGGTCCAGCTAAGAGGGCTGGAGCTGGGATCTGCTTAGCCTGGGGCAGGGAGTGGGCTCTGTTATACTCTTGTCATTTCAGTACAATTAGATTGTGGTGTTCCTTCAACATTTTTGAGAATTGATTTTGACTGTATAAGCAATACATAGCACATGTTCCATGAAAAAAAATTAAACATTTCAGATGAGACCAAAGTCTCTTTTGATCATATCTGCAATCCCAATCTCTTTCGCCTTCTCTCTAGGCAACGCTGTTCTCAATTTGGTAACACTCTTCTTGAAATTCAAGTATATACATGTAAGGAAAAAATAAAGATTACATGTATTTACATAAATGATATACTGTGCAGCTATTACAACCTGTTTTTTTCCTGAACAGTGTGTCTTATAAATCATTTCACGTCTCTACACGATGATCTTCAGTGTTCTTTCTAGTCTCTGGGTTAGGCTGTAGGATGGATATGCATTTCACCATCTTTCTTTTCTAGGGAGCTATACCTGCTTTGAGAATCTGGTAAAAGTTGTGAGCCATGGACCTTCTCTTTAGAAAAATGCACACACAAGTAGATGTGTAAAACTAGTTTATACTTTTTGTTTTGTTCAGTTTCAGTTTGGGAGTATTTTTTTCTTTTGACTTTATCTCCAAATACTGGGGATACCTCACTGTAGCTCCCTGTGTATTGAGTACATTTGCATGTTGTTCATGTCACCTCTAGAAGGTTTTCTTTTTCTGAATTATAGTGATGGTGGAACTATAACCCCTTCTGAAAAATATAGAGAGATTGAGAAAAAAGCTACTCTGGTTGGAGCTTAGTAAGCAAAGGGCAATGGAGTGGTAGATGTACCAATATTTATATTGTTGATTCTCCGGAGAGAACAATGGGTTGTGAAAATGTGAGTGTGTGTGCCTCAGGCCCTGAGGGCAGGTATGGAGCAGAAGAGACAGGTGCTCCAAGAAAGTGGGAGGACATGAGCACGGGGGTGTTTCGTATTGGTTGGTGTAAGTACGAAAGGAGGTGTTTCAACTGGAAACCTAGAGCTGGGACCCAGACAAAGAGGGTCTTATTTCATTGAGCAGAAAATTGATGAGAGAGATTGATGAATGATTCCTTGATTCCCCTAGTCTTTATGGAGGGCCCTCTTCTAGGCAGTGGGGATAGAGCACAAACAGACTCCACTTTGCTTTCATGTCCTCACTGACACCCTGAATGGCAAGACAGACACCAAATTATCCCACACGGACATGCAGAATTGCTGTGTTAGTGCTGTGAAGGACGTGCTTGTGCTGCTCTGAGATCCTGTGGGAAGGGCACCTGTCTGGGCAAGATGCTGTCAGTCAAGGGAAGGTGGCAAAGGAGATGACAAGAGATGCCATCTGACCAGCTACCAGATAAGTGTCAGGTCAGAGTTGTTGTTAGAGGGGCGGGTGCAGGCTGGAGGTGTCCCAAGCAGAGAAAACATCACTTACGCTATGCGGACCCTTCGGGGTGATGGAGGGTCAGAGGATTTGAGAAAAAGTCAGTGCACCTGCAGCTTCTTGATCTCTTTTCTTCCAGCCTCTACCTGTTGGGGGGTCCAGAGGCTCCATCCTTGGGGCTTCTCTTTTGTCTGCACTCCCTTGGTGATCTCATCCAGTCTTGTGGCTTTCAATGCATCATCTACTCTGATGACTTTCAAGTTTCTGTCTCTAGACTGGACCTTTCCTTGAGCGTCAGACAAGGATATCCAGCTTTGTTTCTGGTATCTAACCAGCATCTCAAAGTTAACCTTTCCAAAAGTTGACTTCTGATCACTCCCTTCTCTCCCACCCAAATCAGCTTCTCTCATAATCTCTTCTTTTTCTCAGCAAATAATGACTCCATTTTCTACTTGTGAAGGTCAGAACCCTTAGAGCCTTTGCTCACTCTTCTCTTTCTCCCATAACCTACTTCTGACTTGATGCAAAGTCTGTTGCCTGTAACTTCAGAATAGAGCTACTTCTCTGCTGCCACCCTGTCACTGTGGAGGTGGATTGTCCCCATTGCTTCCCAGCTCAACTCCCTGCATCTACGTGGGTCTGTTTTGGTCTCTTCTCCATATAGCAGCTATATAGTTATATTGTTGAATTGTGATCCTGGTAAAATGTACTGAGATATTGTCCCTTTGTTCTGAACCCTCAAGTTATTTCTTACCTCCACTCAAAATAAAGGCCAAGCCTTACAGGGGCCAGTGAGGCTGTGTATTCTGGCCCCTGGTTACTCTCTGGACTCATCCCATGCTTGTTGCTCAGTTACACTGATGTTCCTCCAGTACAAGGTGCACTCTGCCTCAGGGCCTTTGCACTTGCTGTCTCCTCAGCTTACAATAAATAGCTCTTCTTCCAGAGAGCCACATGACTTTCTCACTACCACCCCCTTAACGTTTCTTATCCTCTTCCTGACACTTACCCCTCTAACATACTATGTGATTTACTTTTCTTGTTAATTGTCCATTTACTCCCACTGGAATAAAATCTGCATGAAAGCAGAGATTTTTGTCTGTTATGTTTCCTATCCTGTTCCTAGCACATCATTGCCTGACTTACAGTAGGCTTGCAGTAAATATGTGATGAATTTATGAGTGAATGTATAAATGAATGAGTAAAGGCAAAAACCTAATCCCATAAGTGAAAATAACAGCAAAAAAACTCAGCGGGGAAAACAGCCAGGAAGTTTCCTATTTGGGGCTATTTGGAGGCTGTTTTTAATTTTTATTTTAAAGGAAAAATTCTCGACAGTTTGGCTACATCCTGGATTTATTAAATGTCTTTGATACATTAGGAAACTTGGTATCTTCATAGTTTAGAACTACCTATTGTAAGTATTTGCATACTACGAAATCAAATTAAATTACAGCCTCCCTCATCCTCCACTTGGTATTTCTTTTGGGGAGGTAGACGGATGCATTCAAGAACAATAGGAGTCTGTAGGAATATAGTGTAATTAGGTAAAAGGAAAGAAGGCTCGGTTACTTTGAGGAGTTCTGAATAACTGTGGGGAAAGGCTCTATAATACTGAGCTTGCACTTGTGAAAATCATCCATTAGATTCTTGTATCTGCCCTCTTGACCTTAAGATGTCCCCTTGTGGTGTCTCTTCTCTTGGTCCAGTGATGGGGCTATTCATCAGAGCCATATCCACAGAGTGATTTGTCTCTATGATGATTGATTAGAGAAATTGTCATCATCAAAATTACTGTTGAATCTTTAAATGTGGAACTAGTGCTTAAAAACTTTTTTCTCAAATTAGGTTGATTTTTCCAGAGTACTTATAGCCTGTTGATGTTCTACATGATTAATCCGTACTCTTATGTCTTACAATTATTATGGCATTTATTATCTGTATATCTGTTACCTGGGGTGATAAGGACTGTAGCCAGTGGACAGCTTCTGCAGAAGGAAGTATTTTTGCCAGTGAAAGGAAATTGCAGGTTATTTACCCCTTTAGTGTGGGAGATAAACTCTGCTACCCATCCAACTGCAATAACATAAAAATGGAGTAGTTCATATTTGGGGCGGCAGGAAACCCTGCTTCTGGCGGTTATGTGCAAAGGAGTATGGTTGTTGTCTGCTCAACTCATACTCAGCTGGGGTTAAGGTCTCAGTGTGAGCAGGCAGTGCAGATAGCTGTAGCTATGGGACCTGTCATTGGATCATCATGATATTAATTTATTTACATACAGTTAAATTATTAACGCAGTGTTTGCAGAGGAGACTGTGCACCAGGGATTATACTAGGTCATTTCACTCAGCTTATGTCGAGCTTGTGACAATACCATGAGAGCGGGTACTATTTCTCTACTATATATTGAGGCAGCTGAGACTCCGAAGTGACAAATAGGGTTACTCTCCTACTGTTTTCTTTAGGGTCTTGAGGTTACTTGGAACAGAGCCTCTAAAGTTTCGCTAAATAACGGATGTGTACCCAGGGCTCTGGAAGAGCAGGAACCACATTTCTATCTGGTACTTGGCCAGGAATGTGACTCAGTCTCAAAAGTGGCCTGTTGGCTATTTCTTCTCATGAATTGGCTCATTTTCCCTTTTTGCCAGGTCTGTCTTCTCTCCTGAGAGCTCCTGCATACTCAGAGTTTCTGAGTTCTTGTAACTTAGACTTGAGGTTATCTAGCGTGGTCCAGCCCCTCCTCATGTTATCCTTTCAGCTTCCATGTATAGCTACCCAGGTCAATTTCTTTCTTTCTTTCTTTTTTTTTTAAACATCTTTATTGGAGTATAATTGCTTTTCAATGGTGTGTTAGTTTCTGCTTTATTACAAAGCGAATCAGCTATATATATACGTATATCCCCGTATCTTCTCCCTCTTGCATCTCCCTCCCACCTCCCTATCCCATCCCTCTAGGTGGTCACTGAGCACCAAGCTGATTTCCTCGTGAGATGCAGCTGCTTCCCACTAGCTCTCTATTTTACATTTGGTAGTGTATATATGTCAATGCTACTCTCTCACTTTGTCTCAGCTTACCCTTCCCCCTCCCCATGTCCTCAAGTCCATTCTCTACGTCTGCGTCTTTATTCCTGTCCTGCCCCTAGGTTCATCACAACCTTTTATTTTGATTTCATATATATGTGTTACCAAACAGTATTTGTTTTTCTCTTTCTGAGTTACTCCACTCTGTATGACAGACTCTGGGTCCATCCACGTCACTACAAATAACTTAATTTCATTTCTTTTTATTGCTGAGTAATATTCCACTGTATATATGTGCCACATCTTCTTTTTCCGTTCATCTGTCGATGAACGCTTAGATTGCTTCCACGTCCTGGCTATTATAAATAGTGCTGCAATGAACATTGTGGTACATGACTTTTTTTTGAATTATGGTGTACTCAGGGTATATGCCCAGTAGTGGGATTGCTGGGTCATATGGTAGTTCTAGTTTTAGTTTTTTAAGGAACCTCCATACTGTTCTCCATAGTGGCTGTATCAATTTACATTCCCACCAAAAGTGCAAGAGGGATCCCTTTTCTCCACACCCTCTCCAGCATTTATTGTTTGTAGATTTTTTGATGATGGCCATTCTGACCGGTGTGACGTGGTACCTCATTGTAGTTTTGATTTGCATTTCTCTAATGATTAGTGATGTTGAGCATCCTTGCATGTGTTTGTTGGCAATCTGTATATCTTCTTTGGAGAAATGTCTGTTTAGATCTTCTGCCCATTTTTGGATTGGGTTGTTTGTTTTTTTGATATTGAGCTGCATGAGCTGCTTGTATATTTTGGAGACTAATCCTTTGTCAGTTGCTTTGTTTGCAAATACTTTCTCCCATTCTGAGGGTTGTCTTTTCGTCTTGTTTATGGTTTCCTTTGCTGTGCAAATGCTTTTAAGTTTCACTAGGTCCCATTTGTTTATTTTTGTTGTAATTGTCATTTCTCCAGGAGGTGGGTCAAAAAGGATCTTGCTGTGATTTATGTCAGAGAGGGTTCCTCCTGTGTTTTCCTCTAAGAGTTTTATAGTGTCTGGCCTTCCATTTAGGTCTTTAATCCATTTTGAGTTTATTTTTGTGTATGGTGTTAGGGAGTGTTCTAATTTCATTCTTTTACGTGTAGCTGTCCAGTTTTCCCAACACCACTTATTGAAGAGGCTGTCTTTTCTCCATTGTATATTCTTGCCTCCTTTATCAAAGATAAGGTGACCATATGTGCATGGGTTTATCTCTGGGCTTTCTATCCTGTTCCATTGATCTATATTTCTGTTTTTGTGCTAATACCATATGGTCTTGATTACTGTAGCTTTGTAGTAGAGTCTGAAGTCAGGGAGCCTGATTCCTCTAGTTCCGTTTTTCTTTCTCAAGATTGCTTTGGCTATTTAGGGTCTTTTGTGTTTCCATACAAATTGTGAAATTCTTTGTTCTAATTCTGTGAAAAATGCCATTGATAGTTTGATAAGGATTACATTGAATCTGTAGATTGCTTTGGGTAGTATAGTCATTTTCACAATGTTGCTTCTAATCCAAGAACATGGTATGTCTTTCCATCTCTTTGTATCATCTTTAATTTCTTTCATCACTGTCTTATAGTTTTCTGTATACATGTCTTTTGTCTCCTTAGGTAGGTTTATTCCTAGGTATTTTATTCTTTTTGTTGCAGAGGTAAATGAGAGTGTTTCCTTAATTTCTCTTATAGATTTTTCATCATTAGTGTATTGGAATGCAAGAGATTTCTGTGCATTAATTTTGTATCCTGCTACTTTACCAAATTCACTGATTAGCTCTAGTAATTTTCTGGTAGCATTTTAGGATTCTCTATGTGTAGTATCATGTCATCTGCAAACAGTGACAGCTTTACTTCTTCTTTTCCAATTTGGATTCCTTTTATTTTTTTTTCTTCTCTTATTGTTGTGGCTAAAACTTCCAAAACTATGTTGAATAATAGTGGTGGGAGTGGACCATCCTTGTCTTGTTTCTGATTTTAGAGGAAATGGTTTCTGTTTTTCACCATTGAGAATGATGTTGGCTGTGGGTTTGCCATATATGGCCTTTATTGTGTTGAGGTAAGTTCCCTCTATGCCTACTTTCTGGAGGGTTTTTATCATAAATGGGTGTTGAATTTTGTCAAAAGCTTTTTCTGCATCTATTGAGATGATCATATGGTTTTTATCCTTCAGTTTGTTAATATGGTGTATCACATTGATTGATTTGCATATATTGAAGAATGCTTGCATTCCTGGGATAAACCCCACTTGGTCATGGTGTATGATCCTTTCAATGTGCTGTTGGATTCTGTCTGCTAGTATTTTGTTGAGGATTTTTGTATCTATGTTCATCAGTGATATTGGCCTGTAGTTTTCTTTCTTTGTGACGTCATTGTCTGGTTTTGGTATCAGGGTGATGGTGGCCTCGTAGAATGAGTTTGGGAGTGTTCCTCCCTCTGCTATATTTTGGAAGAGTTTGAGAAGGATAGGTGTTAGCTCTTCTCTAAATGTTTGATAGAATTCACCTGTGAAGCCATCTGGTCCTGGGCTTTTGCCTTTTGGAAGATTTTTAATCACAGTCTCAATTTCAGTGCTTGTGATTGGTCTGTTTATATTTTCTATTTCTTCCTGGTTCAGTCTCGGAAGGTTGTGCTTTTCTAAGAATTTGTCCATTTCTTCCAGGTTGTCCTAAAATGGACATATAGTTGCTTGTAGTACTCTCTCATGATCATTTGTATATCTGCAGTGTCAGTTGTTACTTCTTTTTCATTTCTAATTCTGTTAACTTGAGTCTTCTCCCTTTTTTTCTTGATGAGTCTGGCTAGTGGTTTATCAATTTTGTTTATCTTCTCAAAGAACCAGCTTTTAGTTTTATTGATCTTTGCTATTGTTTCCTTCATTTCTTTTTCATTTATTTCTGATCTGATCTTTTTGATGTCTTTCCTTCTGCTAACGTTGGAGTATTTTTGTTCTTCTTCCTCTAATTGCTTTATGTGTAAGGTTAGGTAGTTTATTTGAGATTTTTCTTGTTTCTTGAGGTAGGATTGTATTGCTATAAACTTCCCTCTTAGAACTGCTTTTGCTGCATCCCATAGGTTTTGGGTTGTCATGTTTTCATTGTCATTTGTTTCTAGGTATTTTTTGATTTCCTCTTTGATTTCTTCAGTGATCTCTTGGTTATTTAGTAGTGTATTGTTTAGCCTCCATGTGTTTGTATTTTTTACAGGATTTTTCCTGTAATTATGATATCTAGTCTCATAGCGCTGTGGTCGGAAAAGATACTTGATACGATTTCAATTTTCTTAAATTTACCAAGGCTTGATTTGTGGCCCAAGATATGATCTATCCTGGAGAATGTTCCATGAGCACTTGAGAAAAAAGTGTATTCTGTTGTTTTTTGGATGGAATGTCCTATAAATATCAATTAAGTCCATCTTGTTTAATGTGTCATTTAAAGCTTGTGTTTCCTTATTTATTTTCATTTTGGATGATCTGTCTATTGGTGAAAGTGGGGTGTTAAAGTCCCCTACTCTTATTGTGTTACTGTCGATTTCCCCTTTTATGGGTGTTAGCATTTGCCTTACGTATTGAGGTGCTCCTGTGTTGGGTGCATAAATATTTACAATTGTTATATCTTCTTCTTGGATTGATCCCTTGATCATTATGTAGTGTCCTTCTTTGTCTCTTATAATAGTCTTTATTTTAAAGTCTATTTTATCTGATATGAGAATTGCTACTCCAGCTTTTTTTTTGATTTCCATTTGCATGAAAAATGTTTTTCCATTCCCTCACTTTCAGTCTGTATGTGTCCCTAGGTCTGAAGTGGGTCTCTTGTAGACAGCATATATATGGGTCTTGTTTTTGTATCCATTCAGCTGGTCTGCGTATTTTGGTTGGAGCATTTAATCCCTTTACATTTAATTTAATTATGGATATGTATGTTCCTATTACCATATTCTTAATTGTTTTGGGTTTGTTTTTGTAGGTCGTTTCCTTCTCTTGTGTTTCCTGCCTAGAGAAGTTCCTTTACCATTTGATGTAAAGCTGGTTTGGAGGTGTTGAATTCTCTTAACTTTTGCTTGTCTGTAAAGATTTTAATTTGTCTGTCGAATCTGAATGAGATCCTTGCTAGGTAGAGTAATCTTGGTTGTAGGTTTTCCCCTTTCATCACTTTAAATATGTCCTGCCTCTCCCTTCTGGCTTGCAGAGTTTCTGCTGAAAGATCAGCTGTTATCCTTATGGGGATTCCCTTGTATGTTAGGTTGCTTTTCCCTTGCTGCTTTTAATATTTTTTCTTTGTATTTAATTTTTGATAGTTTGATTAATATGTGTCTTGGCGTGTTTCTCCTTGGAGTTATCCTGTATGGGACTCTCTGCGCTTCCTGGACTTGATTGACTATTACCCTTCCCATGTTAGGGAAGTTTTCAACTATAATCTCTTCAAATATTTTCTCAGACCCCTTCTTTTTCTCTTCTTCTTCTGGGACCCTTATAATTTGAATGTTGGTGTATTTAATGTTGTCCCAGAGGTCTCTGAGACTGTCCTCAATTCTTTTCATTCTTTTTTCTTTATTCTGCTCTGCAGTAGTTATTTCCACTATTTTATCTTCGAGGTCACTTACCCATTCTTCTGCCTCAGTTATTCTGCTATTGATTCCTTCTAGAGAATTTTTAATTTCATTTATTGTGTTGTTCATCATTGTTTGTTTGCTCTTTATTTCTTCTAGGTCCTTGTTAAACGTTTTTTGTATTTTCTCCATTCTATTTCCAAGATTTTACATCATCTTTACTATCATTATTCTGAATTCTTTTTCAGGTAGACTGCCTATTTCCTCTTCATTTGTTTGGTGTGGTGGGTTTTTACCTTGCTCCTTCATCTGCTGCATATTACTCTGTCTTCTCATTTTGCTTAACTTACTGTGTTTGGGGTCTCCTTTTCGCAAGCTGCAGGTTTGTAGTTCCCGTTGTTTTTGGTGTCTGCCCCCAGTGGCTAATGATCGTTTAGTGGCTTGTATAGGCTTCCTGGTGGAGGTGACTGGTGCCTGTGTTCTGATGTGTGGGGATGGATCTTGTCTTTCTTATGGGCAGGGCAGCATCTGGTCATGTGTTTTGGATTTGGACCCGCCCCTGCATGTAGGTCGCCTGAGGGCGTCTGTTCTTCGCTCAGACAGGACAGGGTTAAAGCAGTGGCTGATTCGGTGGCTCTGGCTCACTCAGGCTGGGGGGAGGCAGGGGTATGGAATGCGGGGCGAGCCTGTGGCGGCAGAGACCAGCATGACGTTGCAACAGCCTGATGTGTGCCGTGTGTTTCCTGGGGAGGTTGTTCCCGGATCACGGGACCCTGGCAGTGGTGGGCTGCACAGGCTCCCGGGAGGGGAGGTGTGGAGAGTGACCTGTGCTTGCACACAGGAGTCTTGGTGGCGGCAGCAGCAGCCTTAGCGTCTCCTGCCCGTCTCTGGGGTCCGTGCTCATAGCCGCGGCTCGTGCCTGTCTGTGGAGCTCGTTTAGGCGGTGCTCTGAATCCCCTCTCCTTGCTCACCCCAAACAATGGTCTCTTGCCTCTTAGGCAGCTCCAGACCTTTTCCCAGACTCCCTCCCGGCTAGTTGTGGTGCACTAGCCCCCTTCAGGCTGTGTTCACGCCGCCAACCCCTGTCCTCTCCCTGGGATCCGACCGAAGCCCGAGCCTCAGCTCCCAGCCCCCGCCCGCCCCAGCGGCTGAGCAGACAAGTCTCTCGGGCTGGTGAGTGCTGGTCGGCGCCGAGCCTCTGTGCGGGAATCTCTCCGCTTTGCCCTCCGCACCCCTGTGGCTGCGCTCTCCTCCATGGCTCCGAAGCTTCCCCCCTCCGCCACCCGCAGTCTCCGCATGCGAAGGGCCTTCCTAGTGTGTGGAAACCTTTCCTCCTTCACAGCTCCCTCCCACTGGTGCAGGTCCCGTCCCTATTCTTTTGTCTGTGTTTTTCTTTTTTCTTTTGCCCTACCCAGGTACGTGGGGAGTTTCTTGCCTTTTGGGAAGTCTGAGGTCTTCTGCCAGTAGTCAGTAGGTGTTCTGTAGGAGTTGTTCCACATGTAGATGTATTTCTGATGTATTTGTGGGGAGGAAGGTGATCTCCACGTCTTACGCCTCTGCCATCTTGGAGGTCCCCCCAGGTCAATTTCTTGAGAGAGAATCATATAGGCTCAGCCACTTTCCCCCCACTTAAATAGGTCACTTAAACATTTACTGTTATCTCATCAGGTGCTTAAGTAGCTCTTTTCCAGTCAGCTTTGGCCTCCATGGTGCATGATGGTGTGAAATGTGACCACTTGGGCTGCTGCTTTTGCAGAAGCTCTGAGCAGAACAGCTTTTCTTCTGAGGGTGAGTGGGAGTGTTAAGTGCCATGACCGACATATCTAGTGTAAATTTACATACGGCGGAGTTGACGTTGCAACCGTGGCCTGTATCAGTGGCTTAACATAATGAGAAATACATTTTACTTGCCAGCCAGTACGTGTGTTCACGGGTGCACATGTCTGTGTATCTCAAACAAAAGCTTTACAGAGCAGAAGTTATGCTTAATACATGCAGTGCACTATGGTATTTTCTATTCTGTCCTTTCTGTTTTGTTACCTTTAAGTAGATGACGATCAGAAATTCTTGGGCTTTATTTTGCTCTTCACTAAGAGGTTATAAGCTTGTAGCTTGAAAACGCTGGTATCTGACTGCAAAACTCATTTGTATTCCACTGCGTTGTGCTGGGTGGGGCAAACAAATCAAGCTGAAAACCAGTACCTGCGCTGCAGGAACTCAGAAGCGGGTTTAGGAGGCAATAGAAATGAAAGGTTTAAGTGATGTTTTTGAAAGAATGTAGGACAAAATGCGAAAATGAATGACACAGATAGATACCGTAGAAAGCAGGAAAGGTCAGGAAAGTGCTCTCTAGAGGCTCTGACTAAAACTAGACGGGCTAGATGGGCAGAAGAGTGGAAAATAAAAGCAATAGAAGTATAAACTATTGCTTGAAGGAAGCTTGAGATATAGGTAAATCGGAGAACAGTGGTAATTCTGTGCCTATTTCTCAGGTCTCCTCCATGTAATAAGGTAATTCCTGTCCAGTGGAACCACTGCGTGCTCTGAACATCTCGTGTAAAACATCAGTCCACTTTATTTTTTTATTTTTAGTTTTTTTGGCTGTACCACACGGCATGTGGAATCTTATTTTCCTGACCGGGGATCGAACCCGTGCCCCCTGCAGTGAAAGTGCCGCATCTTAACCACTGGACCTCCAGGGAAGTCCCTGTTAGTTCACTTCAGTATCCATTTTTCCAAAACAGGTTTTACTCAGCTTAGATTTTATCGCCAATCTAAGAAACTAACTTCAGTGTCAGTGTTGTTCTAAGGAACTTACTGTTTGGAGGTGATCATTTCTATCCATCTGCCACTTTTCCAAAAAGAACAAGCAAAAACAAAATGGCAGCAGAGATGTTGGCACCACCTTTACAAACAGGTGTCCTCTTCTGCAAGAGGAGCCCCTCAGACCTGTTCTGCCTTCGTCAGCCCCTTCCTGACTCACGCCTTCACTGTGTGTCATTGGCGTCATTGTCAATTATGCGACTCCAGCCAAGTCCTCCTCTGCTCGCCCATCTGCACACCTGCCTGTCATCACTCATTTTCAACACTGCCTCATAAGCCACTGCCCGGTTTGGGCTTGACCGAAATCTCTCTCATGGTCACCTCTCACTTAAGAGCTTTCCTGTGGGCAGGAACAAAGAAATGCAGGTATTATTGGCATCCGTAAACAGTTCCATTTGCCTGTCCTACTTGCTTTGTTTCTTTTTTGAGAGAGGACTTTGAAACATATTTTAGTTTCTACTAAAAATAATGCTTTAATTCCAAAGCCAAGAGATGTTTATTATAGAAAAATCAAAAAGTACCAATAGATAAAAAGAAGAAAATAAAAATTAGTTGAAATCCCTCCCATCCAATCACTGTTGATATTTTGGTATATAACTTTTCAGACTTTTTTTTTTTCTTAATGTGTATTTAGAGTTTTCCTTTTCCTTTAAGCAAAAATTAACACAATAATACTGTCTTATTACTCATATTTTCCCTTTAACAATGTTGTAAATATTTTCTCAGGTCATTAAACCTGCTGTTTTGTCACCTATTTTTTTCTCTTAACAATCTTGTGAATGACTTTCCATGTTATTAAAGTTTCTTCCACAACAACTTTTGTAAAGCTCATATTATATTTCATCAAATAGGTAGGTGTTTGGTTCTTTTAACCAATTCCCTTTGTTAGTCATTAGTTTATTCCTAATATTCCAACTTAAAATCAAAATTTAAATTAAGTTCTTTGAAACAATTATTTTTGAATTATAAAAGTAATGCAAATACATTCACCTTATTACAAAACTAAACACAACAGTTAAGACTGAAAGTTGCTCTGATTTTACCACCATTCCCAACCCCCTCCACTGTTCACCCCTGTTATTAGTCTGGTCTCCTCCTCCATATCTTATTAAATATTCCACTTTTAAAAACTGCTCATCTTTTATTAAATAACTTTATGGAATTGCCTTTTTCCCCTAAAACCATTTTACTTTTTACCCTCTCTACTTCTGTGTCATGAGCTTTTCATGTATGTCCTAATCTCATTTTCTCCTCTTGATTGCAGATAGAAAAAGGACAACTGGGTTTCTCTCTCGCGGGGGAATAGAGATTGAGTACACTTGGGTCCGGGCTCAATAGCCCACAGGGGAATGATGGTATTGAGAGCCACAAGTCAAAGAGAGGAATTTGAGGAGATTCCACAAATGTCAGGACTAATCAAGAAGTTAAACTGCCAGGCGCCCTGCTGACAGCTTAACTTTCTCTGCAGCAGGAGCTGGGAATTCAGTTGGGGATGCAGTTTCTGGGGCATCCAGGGGGAGGACCTTAGTTTAAGGGAAAAGTAGCTGCAGGTCACACCTCTTAAGAAATTCAGAAGCATGAGAAGGCAGTGCACCACGGTGGTTAAGAGATTAGTCTTTGGGGCTTCCCTGGTGGCGCAATGGTTAGGAATCCACCTGACAATGCAGGGGACACGGGTTCAAGCCCTGGTCCGGGAAGATCCCACATGCCGCGGAGCAACTAGGCCCGTGAGCCACAACTACTGAGCCTGCGCTCTAGAGCCCACGAGCCACAACTACTGAAGCCTGTGTGCCTGAAGCCCGTGCTGCTCAGCAAGACAAGCCACCGCAACGAGAAGCCCGAGCACCACAATGAAGAGTGGCCCCCGCTCGCCACAACTAGAGAAAGCCCTCGCGCAGCAACGAAGACCAAACGCAGCCAAAAATAAATAAATATATACATACATTTATTAAAAAAAAAGAGAGAGATTAGTCCTTGGAGGCAGCAAGCAGGCCTGGGTTGAATCCCAGCTTGGCCACTTATTAGGGCTAACGATGATTTAACTTTCCTGTGTCTCCATTTTCTTATTTGTAAAATAGCGATAGTAATAGCTTCCTTGTGGCATTGTTAGACGGTTTAGATGCATGGAAAGAACAGTACCTGGTGCATGGTAAGCATTTGATACATTGGTAGTTGGAGAAATAGATTCAATACTCTGAATCAGGAATTGGCTAGATATAGGATGCTGGTTTACGAGGGCTGGCTACAAAGGAAGTAATGCATGCTTATCTCCTAAATCATACAAAGCACAGCAACTTACTCTTGTACATTTAATGACCTTGCTGTTTGTGGTCTGTCCCCTCGGCCTCATATCTGTACTGAAGTAACTGGGGCTCAATCAGGAATCCTGGCTCTGTCTGCAGAGGGTGACTCAGGCCATTACAGGGTAAAAGCCCCAAGCCCTGGCCTGTCTTATCTGAGTTTGCCACAGTTTTAGCAGACCTGAGGTTACCTCTGGGAGGCTGGGGGAGCTTGCTGTTTCTTGAGATTCAAGAACTCTGGTGAGGATTATAGAATTAACCTTAACAATGTAGATCAGAGAGGAGATCTGGTTTTTTGTTTTGTTTTTTTAATTAATTTATTATTTATTTATTTTTGGCTGTGTTGGGTCTTCGTTTCTGTGCGAGGGCTTTCTGTAGTTATGGCAAGCGGGGGCCACTCTTCATCGCGAGATCTGGTTTTTTGAACAAATGAATTAGAAGGTCCCTCCCTGGCATGTTACTTGACATCTTTTTAAATTAAGCATATGATTTTATTAAATGGGCCATTGTCTTCTACCTCTCATTATTCTAAAAAATAGTGTTCTGTTTACCAGCTCCTCCCTAAAAATATGGCACTGTCCCCACCTTGACCTCATTTATCTGATCTTTGGTTATCCAGATCTCTGGCTCTTTGATGTGGAAGTTGTGAGGCAGCCCGTGGCTTAGGTGGACGGTATCTCAGTGATTTCTCGGTGGACATGGCGGGGCCCGAGGCAGCCTGCAGGGACTGCTTACAGAGGACAGTGTTTCGGGCCTGTGGCAGATTTTTCATTTAGGAACTTCAAACATACACTCAGAGAGCTGCTGTTCCCACGTTGTTGGCGGTGAAAGAATTCTAGCTCATTTATAATTCAGGGGCTATTCGGCTTGTGTTAAGTCTGTAGAAAGGACCTAGGAGTGATTGTGTCCCGTGGTATAATTTTACTTTGCAATTCATTCTCTTCCCACTTGAACTCTTGAGAATAGAAGCCCATGAATAGCGAATCACCAGGAGGCGTGAATAAACCAGTCAATTTTCAGCAAGTGGGTAACTCCAAGTCTAAAGGTCTTAGCTCCAATGGGTATTCAATGGACATTAGTGCTTTATGGAGCCCGAGTGATCTTGGATTATAAATATCTGATCTAATTTTTAATTGACTACATTTCTGAGCCTTTTTGGTCGGTCAGTCTTTTGGGGGCCCTCCTATTCTGGTTTCTCTGGCTGGCGGTGAAAAATAGAAGGAATGTGCACCTGTCTTATCTAGAGACACTGTCAAGTCACAGAGGGCCTGAGGACATATCCTTGTTTACCCCATAGAAAATGATCATCTGATCAGCCAGGAGACTGGTGTAGTTCATCTTGGCTCTGTTCACAAGTACAGGGCTGACTCTATCCTGTAGATAGGCTCTGTATAAATGGCAACCTCAGGGCTCTGTTGGAGGTGCAGAGAACCTGGCTTATTACCTATTCCAGTCAGTGGCGTCAAAGGCCAAGGAATATTGCACAGAGCTCGTGGTTTTCCTAACACAGTTCTTCACGAGGTGAAAACACCTGTAGCTGTGGTGAATGCGGGAGTGGAATTACTACCTAAAGCCTGCTTGTTCCTTTGTGGGATAGTCATCTAACAAGCTCAGATTCGCAAAGTATCAAGAAGGAAATCGGCATCCACTTTATTTTATTTGTTTATTTTTTAACCATTTTTAAAAATTGAAGTATAGTTAACTGACAATGTTGTATTAGTTTCAGGTGTACAGCAAAGTGATTCAGTTGTACATATACATATATCTATTCTTTTTTCAGATTCTTTCCCCGTATAGGTTATTACAGAATGTTGAGTATAGTTCCCTGTGCTATACAGTAGGTCCTTGCTGTTTATCTATTTTATATGTAGTAGTGTGTACATGTTACTCCCAAATTCCTAATTTATCCCTCCCTCCCTTTCCCCTTTGGTAACAGTACGTTTGTTTTCTATGTCTGTGAGTCTATTTTGTTTTGTAAATAAGTTCATTTACATCATTTTTTTAGATTCCATATAGAAGTCATATCGTACGACATTTGTCTTTCTCTGACTTACTCGCCGTCAATTTTAGGTGGAGTATCTATTAATTAACTTTTGGGTCTGTACTTTAGGGAGTTTACCCTTTTATAAATTTCAAAAACTATATCTTGGGTCTAGTAAGACAATATCATATCCATAGATGAAGTATCTTCTACTGTTCTTCATTAGTTTTAGCCAGTTGTTAACTTCTGTCTCTTTTGAACATGGAAAATATACTGGTTACAAACATCATGGGAGGAGAATTTTAATCCAGTTACAGCAGTACAAATATAATTTATAATTATGAATTTAGGACTGTTATGACATTAGTGAGTTCCCTGCATTCACCGTCTTGACAGGCCACATAATATATGTTCCATATTTTTCAACTTATGTCAGAACTATAGTTGTGAGCTACAGTTTTGTTGTTTTATTTGAATTAATTTTTATCCACTTCAAATGTTGACAATATTGACATATATTCACACTTTCTCCTTAGAGTCTAGAATCTGCCATGGCAAGATTTGAAGAGTTTTGTGAATTGCTTAGATTATACGAAATCAAGAACCCCAAATGGAATCTAGTTCTTAATGTTTCATTAAACTACTTATGTAATTCTACTTGATGAGATGGTTAAATAAAAAATTTAGACGAGTGAGGAATGAGAAAGTTCAAGTGAGGTCAGAAGAGGGCTGTAAAGGAGTGTTGCTTGGCTATCTGTGTGTTCCCGTTTGTGCTGGGCCAGAGCCACCACTGCAAAATACATATTTAAAAAATACGAAAAGAGCCTGTACAATTTAATTTCTTGCATTTTAGATAACAAAATAGGAATCCATTTTGGAAGCTGGTGTATTTTCTTTTCCATACATGGAAACAAGGAGAACCTTTGGAGAATTTTGCTAGATTCTCTTAGCAAAACTGCAAACTGCAGAAAACATGTAAATGTAAAAACTATAGGTATAAACATATGCTTTATACACATTTTTTTGTGTGCAAAAGAAGAGCCTGGGCCTTCCAATGATTTTTATACTTCAGTTGAGCAATAAGGTCACTGGTTTTGAATAGAAAATTTCCAGAGATATTTACTGTTAAAATCTTTGCACACATTCTTTCTCCTTCTTTCCTTTCCCTCCCTCCCTTACCCCCTTCTTTCCTTGTTTCTTTCCGCTTGACATTTTGCTCTGTGTTTTCATTCTCCCCCAGTTTTCTCCTGCCTGCCTTCTGCCAGGCTCTGTGAGGCCCTCTTTTATATCCTCTCTCCCCTTCTTTCTCTGGTTTCATCTTCCAAATTCTTCGGTCTCTGAAATCATCTTGCCGCTCTTGACCTTCGACCTCCAGGCACCTGCTCTGCTTAATTTAGAGTTGAACGTGGACGGTCTCAGGTGGACAAAATGCTTCCTCTTGGCTCGGGAGAAGAACCTGTCCAGCCAGGACCTGGAACAGTGGTCTGGCACCCAGCCAGGCCGATCTGGCTCATGACAGCCCTCCGGAGCCAGTTTTCAGGTTCCCCGAATGTGCCCGTTTCCTTCATTATAACCCAAGACTGCTTCATGGAATCTTTTTTTCTTTTTGGTCAGTTTTGTATGGGCTGCTGGTCTCTTACTGATGACTTTTTGGGGTAAAGGAATATTTTATCATTTTTTTAAATTAGTATTATTAGTGAAAGATGATAATTCTATGCAATTAGTACTTTGCCTTTTTCAAAACTACCTTCTCTCCCCCCTCAGAAAAGCAACTACTTTAGCTGGGGATTTTTTTTCTTTTTCTTTTTGATAGGATGAAGTACTCTTTATCCCTCAGTAAACTAGCTGTATCTGGGTAGGTCTCTAAGCCCACATGCTTCGCTCTCTTCCTCTTAAGATTTCCGGGTTTGAACTCAGCAGTAGTTGTGGATAGAGATGCCGGTGGCATGGAAATTCTTGCTGGTGACCTCACCTGCAGAGACAGTGGGCATGATGCCGGGATATCGATCTGCCAGGACTTTGTGTCAGGCAGGAAATCCTGTGAAGTTCCTGCTCAGGGTTAACCAAATGGGAGCAGCTCTGAACGGTTTCATTCTTCTGGCCAGTCTCCTCCCTTATTAAAATGTTTGAAGAAGGCTTTCTAGCCATGAGTTCTTGCTGACAGGCTGACCCAGGGTCAGGATGGTGGGTAAGGCATTACAACATTCCGTGATATGGGTGGATGAAAGCAAACATATGGAGACTTGGTACAGACCTGGCATTAGAAGGAGTTGTAGTGATGATCATCCAACCGTAGAAATGGGGTGCCTCTCATAGAAAGCTGGGAATTCCTATCCCTGATAATATCATGATTAAGAGTGGGAGCCCTGAAGTTGACAGGCCTGGATGGGGATCCTGGCCTTGCTACCTATTAGCTGTGTGATCTGGGATCCTAAGCCTTAGTTGTTATTCCCATCTGTGAAATGGGCATAAAAGTAGTATTGGCTTTTTAGAATTTTTATGAGGATTCAATGGGAACGGGGTATAAAATACACAGCATATTTCCTGGTGCTCAGTAAATGATTGCTGATCTTACTATCGATTTAGGACTCTTTCTACTCTACTGTACTGCTTTCTAACCTTTTCCAACAATCAGATTAAAGGCAGTAACATGTAGTTGTCTTTATTTCCCTGACCCCACAATGTAGAGAACTGTGTACCAGCGGTGTTCACACTGGGATATGCATCACACCCCAGGGCATTCAGCAAGACCATGTGAGGTGGGCAGGAATAGTTTTAAGGGGACCATTTTCCAGATTCTCAACTCCTAGGTATTCTTTTTTCTAAAACTGAGACTGTATCTGCAGTTAAAGTGTTACACCAGGGTTTGTTTTATTTTTCCAACTTCCAGTTTCACAGTTACCCCTTTTGCCATTTTTCTAAAGAAAGCCATCTCTCTTACCCATATCAAATCTTACTTTGGTACCCTGTATCAACATGTTAAATCACAGGCACAAGATAAAATGGGTCCATTTGAAATATTGGTTTCAGCAAAGCCTCCTTTAATTAAGCCACCGTCTCACTCAGAGTTGCATTGTCAGTAAAATTTTACTTTTAGGGCTAAATGCATTGCAATTGGAAGTAATTGAGTCATTTTGATTATAGATTAATAATGCTATTTGTAATGATTTTACAATCCAGAAGAGTCTTTATGCTTAAAGCTCATTGGTCACAGAAAATTTTAGAAAATTAAATGTAAAAACCTATTTTTGTGTTAAAGTATGCTAGGGTGACTAATCAGATACCCTGACACATAGAATTATACTAGGAAACTTGGGGGTGTGTGATTGACATAGAAATGAGATTTCAAGGAGGAAGAAGAGTAATGTAAAATCTCCAACTGTTAAGAAAAGCTTATTTATTTTTAAATGGATGATGTTATGCAATAGGTATTTAGTCATCATGGTTTTTATATTCCATTGGATACATTTAAAAGAGTGTAATAACACATGGTTAAAATGTCTAAATTTACAATTAGCAGCAAAATACATCTTTAAAATTCTTTAAGTTTAGGATGAAAATTTGAGATGCCAACTTAAAAATGGGTCTAAGGGAACATGGTTTTTAAGGTTTTTTTTGAGAGGTACGATAGCCAAACGTTTGAAGACCTTTGTTATATTTTATTGCTATTAATTTTTCACACAAGGGGAGGGCACTCTCTTCCTGCTCGTCTTCCTGTGAAGTGCAGGATTTAATTGGTTGGTATTTTGCATATGCCTTGCCTTTTGCTAATTAAACTTTAACTGAAAAACATGAATATCTTTCATGTGCCAGACTCAGTGCCAGGTATATCAGAAGAGACTCCAGGTCCTGCCTTCATGGAGTTCATAGTTCAGCCTCTACTCTTTGGGTTAGAGACTGAATTTTGATAGGAACTACAGCAGTCAGGTAAAAATGTGTGGCAGTTGAGATAGGAACCGCAGGGATTCAACTAGGGATGCAACCGTATTACTGCAAGTATGGTACTAGCATTCTTGGCTCTTGTAGGTACTGTGGCTTCTCCAAAGACTATCAGGTTAATATCCTTATTTGTCAAAATTAAATATGCCTGAAAGACTGCTGAAATTGGGCCAAGGGGACTGCGTTTCCTTGTTTGATTGGGTTTTTATAAAGAGCATTGCTGTTCCACTGAGAATTTGTGAAAAAATAGTGCTAAAATTACTCTTTCAATGTAATAAGGGCACCATATTACTGACCAGGGTTCTGGGCAGTAAACTCTTAGAGTGGTGGCTTCATTTTCTTTATTATCAGGAATTTCTTCAGTTATGAATCAGAAGATTAATTTCATAAGTATTTTAGGAATAGCCAGAACTAAGAGTAGAACAGATTAACTCAACCTGATAGGATAGTGTGCTAGACACTTTTCATTTCTTTACTGTTGAACTATGCTAATTTATTAGTGTAATTAAATGTCGTTTGAGGGGTGTGAGACTCAAAATTAATATGTACTGAGTTCAACATTTTGCATAATTTCTCTTAATTCATTTTTGAAGGGCATAGAGTTATGTCTTACATAATAAAGAAGTTGTTTAAGTAAATGCACTCAACTTTATTTTGCTTTTCCCCCTAGGTGAAAAGAAATGGATTATCTCAGACAGTTAGCCAGGAAGAAAGAAAGAGACAAGAGGTATGTTTTCCACCAAGCAGATGCTTTAGGGTTCCAAGGGGTGCCTATTACATTCAGCATTTTCCTTTGACGATGTATCCATTTTGTTTTTTTTTTTACAAAAGGAGTATGTGATCATTGTCAAATAAAACTACACATAAGCCCCCATAAAAGAAAATTTAAAATATACCAATGTCATTTTAACTTAACAAAGCACCTAGTCTGTGTGTATTTACACTGGAAGAAATACGTTGAAAAATGAAACAGACATTACTTAGATCCTGGAACTGAAAAAGGATGTTAGTGGAAAAACTGGTGAAATCTGAATAAAGTGTGAGTATTTGTCTACAGACAAAATGTAATGTACCCTGGTTAGGGAAAGCCAGGTGAAGGAAATATAGGAACTCTGAACCCTCTTTTCAAGATTTCTATAAATCTAAAATTATACCAAAATAAACGTTTACCTAATAAAAAGTAAAACAGATAATAAGAGAGTTTCATAACTTGAAGTTTAATAAATGCAGTTTCAGAAAATTGCTCACTGTAATAATATTGTAAAGTTGTCAAAGTACTTTCCTTCTGTTTTATGCATATCAGCATGGAGATACAGAAGCTTAGGCATATACATGCATGTAAATCAATTCCACAGAGGACGTGAGATACCTTTTTCTTATTTCATTGGCCTGAAATAACACAAAAATATAAGGATGCATTGTAGTGCCATTTTTTTAACTTTAAAAAAACAAAATAGTATATAACATTGGTGTATACGTCTCTGAGAATTAAAAATGTATTACATTTATAATTTTTTTCTTATTTTTATAAAGAAACTAAGACTTTGAATAAAATAGAAGTCCTACATTCTCCTCCTCTGTCTCATTCCCTTCCTCTCCTCCCCAGAGGCAACTATAATTATGAATTGATGTGTATCCATCCAATCATGTATTAGGTATATTTATGTACATATACTTGTGTGTATCTGTTAAGATGTAGATAAATGATATGATTCTGAACATATGTTTTGGTTGGTTGCTTTTTACATTCAACATTGTTTTTGAGATTTATCCATGTTAATGCATGTTAATCTAGTATCATTTATTCAAACTACTGTATAGTATTCCATTCTCTAAATACTACTTTAAAAAAAAATCTGTTCTCCTAGTGAGGGACAACAGGCAGTATTTTTTTTTTTATGGTTAACATTGTGGCATAAACAATATTTCTCTCTGCTTGTGGACAAATTCAAGAGCTTCTCCAGGGTCCTAGTCCCATTTGAATATTTCTTTTGTTTTAAACCTATTCTGTTTCCCTTATATTTTGAAAATATTTATTTAGATTAGTGATATAAAAAAGTAATGACTGGGAATTCCCTGGCGGTCCAGTGGTTAGGACTCTGTGCTTTCATTGGTAATGACAGCAAATCTAACTATGGTTTCTTTCTGTTCCTATACAGATATTTTAACAGGTCTAGTGTGATTTGCTTTTAAGTAGTTGATGACCCAATTGCATGTTTTAAGTTATTACATTAAACTTATTATATTAAACTACCACTTAGTCATCTTTCCCTGTGATCTACTCTGTATAGTTTATCATATCTTTTTGTTTGAATCTTCACATTTTGGATTTGATTACAAAAGTCTCTGCTTTTGAAAATGTGTTTTAGTCATTCCAAGGCACCATATCCATCAACAACCTGAAATCCATTATTTTTGGTCAGGATGGGTGACTTTTCTTTAGTTTGCATTACATTTCCTGGGGATAATTGTATTGATTGAATAGAATCACACGAGATACAGGTTGAATGCGACTCTTAATGTTCTTACTGTTTACTCATTAGATGGTTATATCGCTTAAGTCCCTGGAGCGCAACTGAGGTTAGACCAGTATGACTTCTCTAAAAGGTTATGGTTGCTAAAAAGAGAGGTGAACCCCGAGACTAGCACCACTAACCTGACTTACAGAATTATGGCTCACCTTCCGGCAGCGGGGCGTCCACCTGCCTGTGCCTGACCGCTCCCACCCGGCCTCAGCTGCAGCACAGGGTCTCACGGGGAGAATCTTCTGTGCCCTTTGGGCCAAGCACTGAGGGGAGGAACCCTGGAGGTCAAGGGGGTTGATGGCAGTGTTACTAGGGAAGGTCTCCAGGAAGGATGGGAACCTCAAGCCTGCAAGGATGTTCACCACCCCTCCCTGAGGAGGAATTCTCCCTGCCTGGCCATTCTTGGAGAATCTGATTTTGTTAAGGTGCTAGATGAATTCCTTACACAGGGCGCTGGTGTCTCTCCACATATGTGGGTTGGCTTTTGATAATTAATGAACGCTTATCAGGTAAACCACTGTGTGCCTGACACCAGGAGTTTCTGCCGAGGGTCTTTCGCTCCTTCTTGAGACACTGATGAGAGCAGAGAGGGTGGCTTGTTGGACGGAATGACTTTCAATTGTATGAGTTTATATGAAAGAATTCCTGTGGCTGATAAGAACCTTTTGAGGGTAGGTCCAGTCATGCTTTTTAATGCACCCAGAATATTTGCTCTTATTAACCACAAGTTAGTTGGATTAAAACATAGGGAGAGAAAGGAGGACCCACAAGGGAGGGAAGAAATGTATTTGTGAGAAATTTTCTCTGAATCCCAAGTGAGGTCCATAAATCTTCACTGTCCCAGAGCAGCATGCTTTGAAATCAGGGCTGGAGGAGATGACCCCAAAGGTTAATTAATGTCACACTGAGATTTTATGACATGCCCTAGCTTCCTCCCAGAGATTCTGCCCCCTGGCAAAGTGTGACCTCAGGATGCAGTCTCAAGTCATCCAAATACTTTCATTTTTTCCTATTTACACTCTAGGCAGGGACTCTATTTCTCAAAATTTGGGTATACGTGCCTTATATAAAGATAGTAGTTTGGTAATGTAGTTTTTAATACTTATCTTTTTGTATTTTTAAAGATATTATGTTATTCTTGTAGCAGAATTACGAGAGCTAGGTTTAATTCTTTAATTGAAGGAATGAATAACACATTTCTTCTTCCTTCTTATCAGGCTATCTTTGAAGTTATATCCTCTGAACATTCATATTTACTCAGCTTGGAGATCTTGATACGAATGTTTAAAAATTCTAAAGCACTGAGTGATACGATGACCAAAACAGAGAGTCACCACCTTTTCTCCAATATTACAGATGTCTGCGAGGCAAGCAAAAAGTAAGTTGACTTTCGTTTGCCTTTGGTCATGCCAAGACGTTACTTATTAACAAACGGCTGCGTTATCTCAAAAGGAAGACATTTAGAGGTGTGAAGTCTCTCATTTGTTCAATTGGCTTTTATCTTTATTCCTTGAAATAAATTTTAAGATCTGTTTCAAGGTGTTGATGTATAGACAGATGCTAAATGTGTAATTAATCGTCACAGAAGACAGTTATATCTAAGGTCTCTTTATTCCTTCTCTTTCTCCCTACTTCTCCTTTTTCCCTTTTATTTTTCCTTTTTAATTATGCCAATAATATAACAGCATTAGTTGGAAGGAAACAAGGTAACTCACGATCAAACCATTCAAATACAGAAATTATTTCTGTTTACATTTTCATAGTCTTGTCCTTGTTAAGATATGTATACGTTATTTTTAACATGCAGTCAGAGTGACCATAACGATTTTTACAGATTTTCCCTATTTCACTTTCCATAAGCATTATTAGAAGGGTTTCCATTATTATTCTTAATGAGTGCAGGAAGCTCAGTTTGTACGCCAGTGGTGAGCTTTCTGTCCTTCCGAGGGAACTACACAGCCTGCGCTGGAACCACGTGCCAGCACTGTTGAGCCACCCGAAGTTGCTGTTTTGGTAGATCAAACTGGATTGAATGTTGGCAGTTTTGTATGGTTGGGTCAAAGGTAGGTTTACTGTACAACTCATGAAGCTTAAGCTTCAAGGCTCCTCATTTGCAAGGGCACCTTTTAAATATTTGCTTTTGTGCCTTATTTTTTCCTTAGAGGGCCTCCAAATTGTACAGGCTTCAGGGCCCACAGAAACAGGATCTGTCCCTGGGGTGAGTACCCCTTGTGAATCTGGACGTTGTTCATTTGTCACTTGAGGGAAAATCCAAGTAGGCAGTGACGGTAACACGTTTGTATCCCCGGCTCCGTCGCTGTGTGCAGGTAGATTTTCCTTTTGAACTGCAAGATTGAACATCTATGCTGAACAGGTTAGGGTGTGAGTTGGGGCCACTGCAGAGGTGCAATTCGTGGTCAGATCAGTGAGCTCTCCCAATATTTTATGGTAGTGACACAACTTCAGAAGCCAGATTCTGCCACAAGAAAAGATCTTGGCAATCTTATTACTGGCATGGATACTTAAAAATATGTGTCCAGAGGACCTGCTGGGCCTTAGAGAACAGGGGCCTGTGGTGTGCAGGTGGTGACACACACTGCAGCTTGGAAGTCCTTTTTCAGAAGCTGGGTCATTGCTTGTGTTCAGCCTATCGGGGTTTTTTTTGGTACCAGTCTTGCCCATTTTGGTAAGAGAAGTGAAAAATCTCCTTTCTCCCGTTAGCGAAGGGGGCAGAGCAAGAACCTTAGATGGTGTGTCCCTGTTCAACAGGTATTCAGATTTCAAGATGAGTCTCTTTCATTTTAACTTGTACTTTGGTTTAACTATGAAAATAAATCTCCATGTTAGATATATTGCTATAAAGAATTATTTCTGTTTTGATAACCATAAAATGTAAGTCATGATTTTAATTAGAATATGTTTCCTGAAAACCATGGTGGCATGTTTTTCACTCCTCTCTGGAATTATTCTTTGAATCGTGTGGCCATCAGTCCACTTCTTATAGCGTATAAATGACTCTAGAGAAAGCTGTTAGTTCTGATTGTTGAGTAACAGCAGTTCTTTTTTTTTTTTTTTTAATTTATTTATTTTATTTATTTTTGGCTGCATTGGGTCTTCGTTGCTGTGTGCAGGCTTTTTCTAGTTGCGGCGAGTGGGGGCTACTCTTTGTTGCAGTGCGCAGGCTTCTCATTGTGGTGGCTTCTCTTGTTGCGGAGCATGGGCTCTAGGCACGCAGGCTTCAGTAGTTGTGGCACATGGGCTCAGTAGTTGTGGCTTGCGGGCTCTAGAGCGCAGGCTCAGTAGTTGTGGCACACGGGCTTAGTTGTTCCGTGGCATGTGGGATCTTCCCAGACCAGGGCTCGAACCTGTGCCCCCTGCATTGGCAGGTGGATTCTTAACCACTGCACCACCAGGGAAGCCCAACAGCAGTTCTTGAACAGAGTATGTTTTGGGTCCTAAGAGTCTTTGGGCCTCGATAGCACTGCTCGTGTACCAGGCGTGCTTCAGAAGGAGCCTGGGCCCCAGCAATCACATCTTTTCTTGGTAGTTGGTTAACCTTGAGAAGGTTGCTAAACCTCTCCAACTCATTTCTTATATATAAAATGGGGATAAAAACCATAATTGTTTAACCCTGAAATGAGTCATTTTATTTAAATTATAGATGAAAGTTTTATTATTTTAATTTCACTCATTTACAAAATTTAAATCTCTTATGATTTTATTTAAATGTTTTCATTTCTGTAGTAACTTAAAATAAGAGGCTGTTCTGGACATTTTTGTCTATTTTTCATTTTTAAAACAAAACTCAGAAACTTCTAAGCCTGCATTAAATGATAAGGAAAGAAATATCTTTATCCTTTACATTTTTGTTTTGTTTTTATTTGAAATGCAGTGTTTTAATTTGGAGAGATGCCTATGTAATATTTGATCTCTGTTATATATCAACTAAGAATGATCAGCTTCTGCATGGTAATCCTGTGTCTGTATCCTAATAACTTACATTACAAAAGTTTATTTAAGTTTGAAATACTCATTTCAGATACAGCCTTTTTAAAATTCAAAGTTCTCAGAAGATTTACAAAAGCTATTTCATTATGTAAAGCCTGCTTGTTGAATTTCCAGCATTTGGGCTCCAAGAGTGACTGACTCTCAAGTGGTACTGCCTTCATGTGCTACCCATGAAAGAGTTTCCAGTCTTAAGAAATCATAAAATTTTCATTTTTTTCTTGAATAAACAAACGATCAGTGTCTGAATTATTCAGTACTGATTAAGTGGGGCATTGTTAAGTGTGGCATAATCAAGACTATTTTCATTGCTTTACTTTTACCTGATGAAAAATTGTAGCTATAGGTGACGGGATATTTAGTGGAGGCTGAGGTCACAACATGCTCAACATTTGACTTAATGTGATGTCTGGTCCTCTTTACAGTGGCTCAGATTCTTCACTGTTTTCCAGTAAATGTCACCAAGAAGCCCTTATGTGTAACAGGATGCTCTATGAAAACAAACAGGCAGGGACAAGATCATTCTGATTCTGGGTGTGTGCATTTATCAGTGGATGTGCCTACTGAATTCTTTCCTGCTTTATAAAGAATTGTTCATTTCAGTCAACACTTGTGGAGCCTCCTATTCTGCCAGATGCCTGGATTCTAGAGCATTTCGGCTGGTGGCATCTGCCCTGTGGCTCTTGGTCCTCAGGGACCAGTGGCGGCCAATGGAACATCCCCAGTGTGTGTGCAGAGGCATCCTAGGGCAGGGCGCTTACCCAAAATGGGCAGGTTTGGGTCATGCTGGAGGTTATGGGCCTAGGGCCCCTGGTGAGAATCACAGGGGAGGATGAGAGAAGATGGTAATGGCCTTTGTGTGCCTGCTGAGGAGTTTTTACTGTTTACTGAAGACTGGGTGGACACAATGGGCAATTAAGTAGGGGACTGATGTGGTGGTCTGGGAGATGACAGTAGAATGGTGTTTGCATAAGAGAGGAGGTGAAGATGGTGAAAGGTTTGGGGCCATTGCAGTAACACAGCCAGAGATGATGGGAATCCTATAGGAGTCCTAAGAGGAAGGACTTGAAGGATATTCAGAACCTGCAATCCTGAGGACTTGGCAAGAGAGAGGGAGGAGTTTTGTTTACCTCCCAGCTTCTGCCTGGTTGACTGTGGATGGTGGTTGTATTAGCCAGGATGTAAGAGAAACAGGTTGGGGCTTAATGAGGGAGATAAGGAATTCAATTTGGGGCAAGTTTGAAATGACTGTGGAGCATGAGGGGAAGGTGTCTAGTTGAAAGGAGAAAAAGATTAGAATTCCAGAAAAATCTTGACTTGAATGTAGATTTGAGTCATGTACGTTCTTGGCACAGTGGGTTTAAATGAGATACTAGAGCTTGTAGTGATGGTTTTTAAGTGGTGGTGGTGGTACTGGTGGTGGCTGTATTTGCCTCCTAGGGGCATTTGGAATGTGTTTTTGGTTGCCCCAGTGACCTGGGGACTCTACTGGCATTGGTAGGTGGGGGCCAGAGGTGCCAGATGTCTTACAAGGGGTAGGAGTGCCCCAGACAAGCATGAATTGTCCCACCCAAATGCCCATTGTGTCCTCCTCGAGATGCACGAATCGAGCAAAATGAAAAAGAAAACCAAGGTCAGAATTTTGGCACAGAAACATTTAAGGAGCCTACGTCGGGGGCGGGGGGCAAAATTGAAGCAAATAGGGTAAGAAGAACTGCCAGGACCTTTCTCAGGCCCCTTGGCTGTGGAGGGTTTGCCCCTCTCTTTAATGCCTTCCTGTCACCCCCTGTGTCAGTGCCATGGGCAAGGCAGCTGTTTGCTTTGTAATCTTCTTTAAAGGCATATGCGGGGAGGCAGCTGGAACCCTACTGGTTCTGTATTTGACCCCTCCTACAAAGAGTGCGGCCCTTTTCTTTTTCTTGGGATGATTAGAACTAAATGCTCTAAGTTCAGGCAGTCCCAGTATGCCTTTGGTCAGTGCTAGGGCAGGGCCTTTGATCTCTCAGCTCTGGACCTACTTCCTTCTACCTTTGACAGTTTTAACTTCCCTCTGACTCAAATGCATGAAATCTCCCTGGATTCATGGTCTCTCTGTCTTTTAAGGCCCAAAGATGTCCTAAAAACCTAATCATCCCATGAAAAAAAGGGAGTATTAGATATCTTTTGTTTAGAAATGAATAGGCTTAATTCATAACTAAACACCACACATTGTATATGCTTTACCTATTTGCATATATCCTCTGATCATTTTTTTTGTTCTGCTTTTACGTATCTGTGTGTGTTCATTTAGAATAATTTATAGATAGTTGCCATATTAATAGAAAAAGACCTACAAGTATGATTAATTTACATGAATTAGCAACAGAATATGATCTTATTCAATAATTCCACTTGTTTTTAAATTTAAGATCTATTGATGGTAAAAGACTGATACTATGGTAAGGAGATTGCCCTTTGTATAAGACTGAATATTAATCCCAATGCAGTGTTTAGAAACGTTAAGGTCTAAGTAAGGTCTTTTGTATTAAAATGTTTTCTGCAAAATGAAAACTAGATGAACCTCTGTTTTGATGTTTTATAAAATGATGTGTTTTTAATCTTAATTCTGAGTTTTCATTCTAAATATCTAGATTATGCTAACAATACTTCATTTGCATTTTTTCAATAATGGAATATACTGTTATTTGTAACCTCTAAAAATATGCTGCTAAAGAACTTTGCAAGATACTTGTTTTTCTTGTTTCCATTACAAAGTTAAAATATTGGTATTTCTTTGGGAAGTAATTTAAAGCTAAAACTATGCTGTCTTCAGTTTCTGCAGAGCAAAATAAAAATATCCATCAATGAGCTTTTGTGTCCTGAGGAACTGAATTTGTTCCCAACATATAATGAGCAGCTAATGCCAAATTCTCCAGCTTCTGCTTTGTGTGGAAGAGTAAATTACAGTAATAGTAAACAGACAAAATGGGACTTACCCAGAACTTGCTTCTCCAGAAGATTCTTTTCCCTAATTTAATCAGATTATATTAAAATTGAAATATCATGGAACACTGGATACTGTTAATGCACGTTTTAGTATTATTTTATAAAATGACTTCATATTATAAAAAATGACATTTTACTCAAATAATGGCACAACGTATCTGCATTATAAAGTGTTTTCTCTATTTGGTAATTAAAATTCTCAACTTTAATGCATTGACAGCAAACTTTCAGAAGTTTTGTAATATTAATATTAGCATTTCGTCTTTTCCTGACTAGTTCGTAAAGCTAAATTTTAAAAGAAAAACATATTAAATTTAACTAGGCCAGAGAGTATGGAATTCCTTATGTTGTAGAACCTGTTTAATTTTTTTCCCTGAAGTAATGGCTGTTGCCATTGTGTCTCATTAGCAAGTGTTCTTTGCTTTCACAATATCCAGTGTTAAGTTTACCAAGTTTATTTGGTACCAACTTTACAAAGTTTATTTGGTAACTAAAGCAATTGCCCTATTTCACTTAATGTAACAGAGAAACTTTATTCTTTCTAAAACCAAACTTCTTTAGCTGACATTTGAAAGACAGTGACATTCAGAAGCTACTTTTATGACATTCTTTGACTTTTTCTCTATCCTGAGATGAATAAACAAAGAAGTTGATTTGAAATTCACCTCAAGAACTCTACAGTAATGTGGGTATTTTAGTCTACATTGTTCAGCTTTTACCAATAACTGGTGTCTGAAGTAATAAAGAAAAAAGTAATTTAAGTATCATTTCAAGTAGAGACATAAAGAAAAGACAACAAATGTTTTAATAACAGATGCAGTCCTTTTAGTTAAGACTGAAGGAAAGCAGGGGGGGCATCTGAAATCTTTCTAAAAGTTAGTGCGAGACAGATGACTGGGTAGACACATGCCCTAATATTCATTCCCTTCTGAAATCCCATTAAAAATGATGGGATAGTCAATGCACAAAGGCACAAAAAGCTTTAAAGAATTAAACAAAAACAAGAAAAGAGGCATCAGGAACAATATTTTGAAACCTGAGAAACATGAGTACTCTCTAAATATTTCAGGAAGTCTGAGAAGGTTTAACTCTAAATAGTTGGTAGTGAGGAAAGCCAAGAAGGAACCAGATTTAAACCCCAGAACCTCTGGAAGGTGCAGGAATTGATGAAGTTGGGGTAAAGGTGTGACTAAAAACATGAGTTTTTTGAAAGCTGGTTTGAGAAATAGGCAGAGCCCAGACCCTCTCTTCAGCACCACACAGCTGGAGGATACCCTGCTTCACCCCAACAGCGAGGCAAAATAGATGAACTCTGGACCAGGAGATCCAGCCCCAAGTGAGGAAGGGACCAACGTACAGGAAACAAGGATATAGTGACAGTTGACACCTGAAGGCTTCTGCCCCAGTCTCCTTTTGGAACGTTGGTAACCAGGTGTATGTGTAACCTTCACCCTACTATTGTCAAATGGTGACTGGCATTCGTTCAAGTTAAGTAACGTTTTATAATTTTCAACAATGGTGTTTATATTCAAATACATTATTATTATTAATATTAAGTTTTGTAGGAGTACAGCACAAATATATAAAACCTCAAACTTTAATAAATATATCCATTTCAATAACATGTTAGGCAAGTACTTATTAACCCTAAATCTTATGTGTCTCCCTCTGTCTAATGGGGATGATAGTATATCTAACCCCCTAGGCTTGGTATAGAATTAAATGAGATAATACAGGTAGAGGGCTTAGCACAGCACTTGGTAAGCTCTCAAATTGCAGTGGTTTTGTTGATATCGTTACTGTCATTTTGATCATCTAAATCTGGTATTCTGAAATATCTTTGGATTTTGTATTTATTGACTTTGGTGTGTATGTCCTCTAGATTAGCCTCGGCTGGCATTGGTCTAGGACTAGGTTGGAGAACAGGTCTTGTTTTATAAAGACCCTCGCGCAATGGTTTGCATGAGTTTGTATTTAAAGATGACTGTGGCAAGTCTTATGACACTGTAGCAATCGTCTTTATTTTGACTTTGAATGAAGTAAAAAATAAACGGGTTCTTCCCTAATCATAATGTGTATTAGTCATGACTTAGTTAAGGACTAAAACCTGTGCTGTTTGCTTCCTCTCAGCCTGGTGTTTGCTTGTGAGTGGTAGATTCCTTGACCCAGGACTTCAAAACAGGCCCCTGACATGCTCCAGCTGCCAACTGGGCCATTCTCCTGGTTATTTTTTTGCAGACATTTGGGCCATTACATGCTTTTTTGCCTTTTTGCATTGCTTTTGCAGGCTCCAAGAGTCTGTGGATTTTGAGTTGTCACATGGAGATTTAAACTTGGATAATGATCCTGGTTGGGACAGACGAAAGTGTTACCAAGCTTAGTCATTAACTGTTATCAATCTTAAACTAGAGTAGAACTTTGTGGAAAAAGAAACAAGGGCTGGGGTTTAGTTGCCGTATTTCATCTGCACTGCATTTGCAGCTGTGGATTTTGAACCATTACATGGATTTTTGACTCTGCCAGTTGTAAGTTAAACAACCGCAGGACCACACAGTTTTTCTGGCTGATGGGAAAGACTTTAATATAAACTTTGTGATTTAGCCAAGTTAAATCTAGCACTTGATTTAAGAACAAGGAAGATGGTTGATGAATTAAGTTTCAAAAGCAAGCTCTTTCAAGCTTTCTGATTGCTTGTTTATTGTGGGATGTTGTCTCTAATTGCTATGCATTAATCTTTAGCCTCTGGACATCAATTTTGTGTTTTTTCCAACACTTTTCATATTTCATCTGATTTAATCCTTTAGAGCGTCCTGCAATGTACCATCATTTTCCTTTTGCAGGTGAGGAGACTGAGACGCCAATTAATTATATGAATTTGTTTAAGATCATTTGCTTAAATGGAATTGAAACTAGTGAGGTTTTGATTCTTCAGAATGCATTCCCCTAGACCATGTTTGCAAAAATACACGTATTTTAAGTACAGTTAAGATTTCAGTCTAAAGAACTAAATTTCAGTTTAGGCTTCTGTTAAGGATTACTCATCTGGAAAAGAATTAGGATTTGCTCTTTTTGATGTACATCACCCGTGAAGCTAGTCATGGAGAGTGATTAGACTCTTATCTCATATTTGAAAGTCTTTGACCTGTTAGAATGTGGAGACCTTAAAAGCAAAGAGCAGCTAGTTTTCTGACACAGCTCCGTGGCTTATCATAGACATCATCGTCTTGTCATTTCCCTGTGGACATGGTTCCCTAAGTGAAGGATATTTTCCAGTTTCTTTATCATAAGCAGTCTCTGAATGTGTCTCCATGGTTGAAGTATTGCAGTATTCTCTAGAAATAAGCCAATTGATTATGAAAGTGCCGTATGTAGTTCCTATCTCATCAGATGCCCTAACGTTCAACGCTATAGGAAAATTAAAAAGACATCCACGTTGCTTCTAGTAAACTCCTTAAGCTACTTTTACAGTGATTTGAGAAAGAAAAGAAAATGCATGTTTGGGAAGTGCTGACTGAATTCAGATTATAATCTCTGCGTCTTTGAAAAATCTAATGTTTCCAAAATAAACTTTCGTAGAAAGTGAGTTTGCAAGTCTTTCTTAGGACTTAAATGAAAGAATTCTTTATCCCTTAGTTGGTAATGTAAATACTGAGAAACCTCATGGCAAAATGTCAACTTTGTGTTAAAAGCTGTAAAAATATGATTTTATTAAAAAATTCTGAAATCACTTTCCATACGCTAAGAAGACAGGTGAATACAGTTTTAAATGTTAATTCAGTATATTATTACCATACTCTGAGTCTAACTTTTTAAGAATGTGGAGTAAACCATACAAGCCTTGTGATTTTAGATTTTACAAGTATATTTATAGAAAAATATCTTGAGGAAAATGTGTGTCATGAGTGGTATTTGTTAAAGAATTTACCCGATACTTTATCTATACAGTGTTTTCTTTGGATTTCAAACAGGTTTCAGGAAATGATTTGAACTTGGAAAAAAGTTTGGTGGAAAGGTTCCATAGAAATGTCAAGATTGGCCAAGATTGACCTTGTCACTTGTGGGGGGATTCAAACAAAAGTCCCTTTGTAGCAAGAAAACTGTCTCTGTATCGGGAGTTCATTGGAATTTCTTTTCTAGCAGAGAAGTGATATGAGCAACCAGAACAGGGCACAATAGTAGTGTTTGTGTTTATCTGCTGAAGTTGTCCCGCCGTTGTAACTCCTACTTCTCTTCCATCGTGTGTATATTTGATGTCTGACACTTAGTTATATACATACTTAGGTATGTATTTGTGTATATACGTAGATGTCTTTGAAAAATCTGCCAGGAATAAGATGTTTTCCAGGACATCTTTGATAGCCGTTCTCAACAAGTTGAAATTTTACTTGAGTCTGTCCTGTTGAAAAGAGATCAGAAATGATTAAACCGAGAAATCATTCTCTTGGATTTCACTAAGTAACATTAAGTTAAAAATCTTCAGGAGGAAAGTGTTTTAAACACCTATATACCAAAATAGAGTTACAGATGTAGAAAATAAACTATGGTTACTGGGGGATAAGTGGGGGGAGGGATAAATTGGGAGATTGGGATAGACATATACACACTTCTATATATAAAATAGATAACTAATGAGGACCTACTGTAAAACACAGGGAACTATACTCAATACTCTGTAATGGCCTATAGTGGGAAAAGAATTTAAAAAAGAATGGATATATGTATTTGTATAACAGATTGACTTTGCTGTACACCTGAAACTGACGTAACATTGTAAATCAACTATACCCCAATAAAAATTTTTTAAAAATCTATATGATTTAGCTATCTTATCTTTAATTTTTGGAGCATCTGATAGAGTCATTTGAGAATTCATGGTTTGTGGGTTTTAAAACACAATAAATATGGGCTGAGTTTGGTTTACCTTGTTTGTGTTTATGCTGTCCTTGGGGGTCACTTGTATTGAAATGCCTTCTGTTTTGAACCTTTGCTTATCCCTTTATCCCTTTTTCTTTTTTAGTCTTCCTGGCCAATATCCAGTTTACTTCCACAGAATAGCTTTTGTGATCAGAATGTAATTTTATTAATTTAGAATATCAGAATTTTACCAATTTATTAATAAATTTAAAGATGAGAGTATCATTTTATTAATATTTCTGAGAGGTATACTAAGTGATTTTCTGATTTTTGCTCCCTTTCCAATTTAGGGAGGAGGGAAGATATAATTCTTTAGACTCCAAACACTCCTCCCCTGCAAACTGTTGAATAAAATGTATTCTTCTGGACTCTCTGATGACCCTGTATTTGGAAACTTAGATGTTCAAATTGGAGAAACTTTGGCTTGCCTGTGACTGTTTTATTGCAGAATTTCTTGGCATGAACTTATCGCCAACTTTGAACACTAGTTTTTATTGATCACATTTCTCTTTCCTGAGACCAGAGCAAGAAATCCTCCTAATCCCATCCTTAGGAAGATCACTTCATTCCTCTGCATATAGGTTGCTAAGTGAGCACCGAGCTAATGGTGATCAGAATAACTAAAGGATCTAAAACCAGGGCCCTGAGGTCCTTGCCTACTGTGAGTTTGTTATCACCAGCTCACACTGAAGAATTACTTATTCCGACCAGTGCTTTTTCTACACAGTATATTCTCTCTACAGCATATGAACTCAGGCAAGTTGGTCTCACAGAGGGTGGACTTTGCAAATGCCACCTTAGGCTCAGAAATCTGACTTCCATCAGAGTCTGGATGTGGTTAAACCCTTTTGGGGATGGTATGAAAAAATGCAGCTGTACACGTTGCCAGTCTTTTTTTTTTTTTTAAATGCGGGAAAGATTGGCTGGAGGAAGTAAAGATGTGAAGAACCCTCTAACAGGAGGATAATGTAGGAAAACAGTTTTCTGAAGGTGAACATCCAAACTATGAAAAACAGATGGGGCAGGGCTGTCTTCTCCTTCCTCTGGGAACCGTTGAACACCGTACTGGAGGATATGGGGAATGGCATTTTGATAATCTTCGTGGCTGTGTTTCTCTTAACAAGCCTAGAATTGAGTGATAGGCAGAGCTTGACATAGGGAGCGCTTGACTTGTCTAGAGCCGCTTTGGTCCATTTGAAATACCAGTTTTTCCCTTGCGAGGTCTGTATGTCCTTGTCAAGGGCTGGCTCGCTGTTGGTTCCTGTGGAGGAGGCTCCGCTTTAATCCAGGAGACAGTGGGTGAGACACCCCACCCACCACTGCCCCAAATAACACATAACCTGGTGAAGAATTCAAATTCTGCCAAAGCGTATACAGCGAAAAGTCCCCCAGTACATCTGGTTTGTGATGTAGCTTCCAGAGATGTCCTCTGCATATATATAAGTATGATTTTTAAACTACAATTATATCCATTTTTTTTCTCTTCCTATACTCCCCAAAATAAGCCAGGGTGTCCTCAATCTAGCTTCTTCTATTTAGGCACTTTAAATGAGTGGTTCCACATGAGTTATGGAATTTATTTTCTTGGGGAAACAGTCGTTATTCTGAATATGAGATTTTTTTTATTGAGCATTACATCTTCGTTCTTTAATAAAATATTTTAGGGTGAGTTTTTCAGTGTAATTTGTAGGAGACCTACTGTGTACCAAGCAGTGTGCTAGGCACTGGAAATACAACAGTGAAGATGACATGCAAGACCCCTGTCCTGGTGATCTAACGGGGTAAACGCACATGGTACAGGTGCCTGAGAACAGGGTACCCCTCACAGCAGGACCAGAGCTGGGGAACCGGGGCAGTGTTTTTCCACTAACTCTTAATTACTTGTCTTTCCTTATGCTCCCTCATCAGATTAATCTCATAAGATTAATGGTCTTTAGTAGATTTCTATTTTAATTTAGATACAATTGACATATAACATTAGTTTCAGATATAAAATGTAATGATTTGATATTCGTATATACTATTGCAAAATGATCATCACAATAAGTCTAGTTAAGATCCATCACCATGCACAGTAATACAATTTTTTTCTTGTGATGAAAATGTGTGAGAGCTACACTCTTAGCACCTATCAAAAATACAATAAAGTATTGTTGACTATAGTCCCCAAGCTGTACTTTATTAGCAGATGTTTTAGTTCAAATGTAATTCTGTCTCGTTTCTATTTGTAGAAATCCCACACTAGTCATTTGCTGTTAATTAGTTTATATTTGCAAGTAACTTCATTAGATGGGCAATTGGGATGTATGGAGTGGAGCTTAATAAACTAACATTTCTGCAATATAATTGGTCATTTAACGACAATACGAAGATTTTCTTTTGAAGAATAACAGAGCCTGGGTTATGTCTCGGTTCAAAATACTAAACATACTTCTAGTTTGAGTGCGTAATTCTTTGATTTCCTTGCCTCTGAATTATTTATAAATCTGGGAGATTTGGATGCTTTCAGTTAATCTAGCTTAAGGGAAAGTCATCTTATTTATGCTTCAGGTTTACTAAGCACTCCTTTTTCATCATGTCCCTACGTAACATTTGGTTTTGTTAAAATTTCTCATGATTACTGTCTTATTTATAAAAATTCAGGTAACTTATTTGAAATGAGACAGAAAGTGTAAAACCTGTCAATCATGTTAGCTTGGCTAAGAGATAGCTCACCTGCTGTTAATTTATTTCTCATAGTAAACACTGTGGTACAGCTGAGCTCGGTTTACTCTTTTATTTTGTCTTGTGACTAACAAACTATTTCCATGGAATTTGGGGATAGAGAGGGAGCTTAGAGGCCATCTATCCCATTCTGGGACTTACAGACAGTACCCAGGCCTCACAGCTAATTAGAATCAGAGCTAAGGCTAGAACCTAGGACTTCTGACCCTTGGTTCATTGGATATTTCATTGTGGTTTTAATAAGTTATATATTTACATGGCTTAAAAGTACAAGCATATCAAATGATATATACCTGTATTTGTTTGGTTTTTTTTTTTTAAGATTTATTTATTATTTATTTATTTATTTATTTATGGCTGCGTCGGGTTTTAGCTGCGGCACGCGGGATCTTTGTTGAGGCATGCGGGATCTTTTGTTGCAGCGTGCGGTCTTCATTGTGGTGCTCGGGCTTCTCTCTAGTTATGGCGCGCAGGCTCCAGGGGGCGTGGGCTCTGTAGTTTGCGGCACGCAGGCTCTGCAGCTGAGGTGCCTGGGCTCAGTTGCCCCGTGGCATGTGGGATCTTAGTTCCTCGACCAGGGGTCGAACCCGTGTCCCCTGCATTGGAAGGTGGATTCTTTACCACTGGACCACCGGGGAAGTCCCTATACTTGTATTTGGAGACGCCTGCTTGCCCCCCTCTCCCCGTCGACCCTGTTACCTTTCACCTCCTATTAATGTATTAGATGTCTTGTTTCTGCTTCCAGCATTTCTTTATGCAAATTCAGGCAAATATAATACAAATTAGTTCTTATTGTCCCCCATTTCTTAAAAAGTAGCATGCTGACGATATACACTATTCTGCGTCTTTTTTTCTCTCATTGAAGTTTAAATGAAAGCTTTTGAGAAGAGTCTGCGCCTACAGATCCCACTTTATTTGCTACAGTTAGACCAGGACCAGGTTGCTCTATTTAGCCTGACCCCATAGCGTATGACAAATACGGGAACTTAGCTCTGGAAAGACTATGCAGTGAAAAATGATGAGAAATGGAAAATAAAACTCAAGATCCAAAGTTACTGAAATTGCTCTTATTTGACCCAAGGAAGAGAAGGTTTGGGGCATTATTAGTTTATAGGTTAAAAAAAGAAGGCTCAGAGGGAGGTAAAGGAAGTTACCCATAGTCACCCAACCAGTGGGTGTCTGACTGGGGACTTGCACTCAGATTTTCCTGCCAGAAGTGAAATCTCTATGCTCCTTCTGCATCACGAGCTTGATACCTTTATAAGTGAGTGACATGTATAGTTGATACTCATTATTTGGGGTTTCCATATTTGCTAATTTACCTCCCACTAAAATTTATCTGTAACCCCAAATCAATACTTGCTGTGCTTTTGTAGTCATTCAGACACATGGTCTATTTAATGCCACATTTTTTGCATTTTTGTGAAGGTTATTTGTTGGTGATTTTGCTGTTCAACATGGCCCCCAAGTATAGTGCTGAAGTGCTGTCTAGAGTGCCCAAGTGTAAGAAGGCTGCGATGTGTTTTATGGAGAAAAATGTGTGTATTAGATAAGCATTGTTCAGGCATGAGTTATAGTGCTGTTGGCATGAGTTCAATGCTTAGGAATCAATAACAATATTAAATAAAATATCTTCAAACAGAAACACACATAAAACAAGGTTTTGTATTGATTAATGGATGAAAATGCTGTGACCAGAGGCTTATAGGAACCTAACTCTGTATTTCCACTTAGGAGTAATGGTTTGGTGTTTGCTAGTTCAGTGATCACAGTAACTTTATAGAACACAACTATCATGAATAATGAGAACAGGCAACACATTCAAAACTTAAGTGGCCAGCTCCTTGCTAGCTCTAGTTGGGTTTATTTCTGCTCATTCTCTCCAGAGGTACAGCAGAAATAATTTCAGTTAGATGTGAGAGAAAAAAATATTCTCAGGAATGAAATAACTCAGGACTGTGGAAAACTACAATTAAGCTTTAATGGTTTATTCTAAAACACTGTAAAGATTGAGACTTCTGGAATGTTGCGAAGCGTAGTGTTACTGACAGCATTAGCATTGTGACTAATGGTGTCATCAGTCTGCCTGGGTTCCCATCCCTGCTCTACCTCTTGCCCTGTGTGACCTTGGGCAAACTTCGTAACATCTTTGTCTCTCAGTATGCATGTGTGCAAACTGGAGATGGTGGCAATACCTACTTCTTTGGGTTGTTGTGGAAATTAAATTAGTCAATACATGAAAAGCAGTTAGAATAGTTCCTAGTATATAGTAAGTGCTCTTTAAATTATTAGGATAATTGCACATCCTTGTTTGCCCAGGATAATTTCAGTTGTTGGGTGTAATTATTAATTACTCCTTTCTCACTCAAGAGGTATCCCAGCTTGAAGGATAAACTGTGTGGTGATGCCAGTCAGCTGTGAGGATGATTCTTAATCAGCGGCTACTTCTGCAAATACAAGCTGGGATGATTAATTTCTTTTTCCTCTTCAAGAACGAAGTTGAAAACTGACTCCTCTTAGTTTTGGACAGCTGCTTGGAGAAGAAGAAAAGGAGAGGGAGGGACAGGTTGAGTGTTCAGATGTGGCACGAAGCTGCGTGACCCTTACTCATTTTGTTTCCTGCTCTGTGAAAGAGTGGTCCAGAGTCTGGCTCTGGTACTAGAGTAGAGAGGCCACGTCTTCCCCACTGGTCAGCTTTTTCTCCAGGAGCCAGGAAGGACTTGTAGGAAACACTACTGGTCAGGGGACCTAAGAGACCAGGGTCTTGTTAAGAAAGTTCTCATGAAGCTTGTCTTAAATTTTAGCCTCATGAGAAGAGTCAGGGTGCCTATGGACTCCATTTGATGTCAGCAAGTAATACTGGTGACTTATGTCATCACTACTGAAGGATGCCTAGGACCCTCCTTTCTTGGGGAGATCTTTTAGGAAAAGCATTACCTTTCTAGCTGAGATGCTGTAAGTACATCGTGATACACAGGAACAGAAATGGAGCGATGAGCTTTTAGGTGTCCTTCTTCCCTTTGTTCATTCACTGTTGAGCTGTATTTTTTTAAAATATACTTTACTTTTTAGAACAGTTTTGGGTTAGAGCAAAATTGAATAGAAAGTGCAGAGATTTCTCACATACCCCCCAACTTCCCACAAGCATAGCCTCCCTCACTATTAACATCCCCACCAGAGTGGCCCATTTGTTACAACTTATGAACCTCCATTGACATCATTATCACCCAAAGTCCTAGCTTACGTTAGGGTTCACTTTTGTTGTTGTACAGTCTGTGGGTTTTGTCAAATGTGTAGTGACTTGTATCTACCATTACAGTAACATACAGAATGGTTTTCACTGCCTTAAAAATCCTCTGTGGCCTATCTGTTCATCCTTCCCTCTCCCCGGGCCTCTAGCAACCACTGATCTTTTTACTGTCTCCATAGTTTTGCCTTTAACAGAGTGTTGAGTTCTGAAGTGGTTCTTTGTCCCACATGCCCTGTACCTTTGGAGATGGCCGTGAGCCGTCAGAGGCACTGTTGAATAGGCAGTTCGATATGTAAGTTTGGATTGGGGCAGTTTGAAGGGTGAAGACATATGTGGGAGTGGTTGGCATATAGATGGAATTTCAAGCGGTGGTGCTGGATGAGGTTACTGGAGAAAGAATGGAGATGGAGGAGAGAGCACCAAGCACCAAGCCCTGGGACCTTCCAACTCTAAGAGATTGGGAAGATGGGGGAGAAGCTGGCAAAGGAGACTGAGATGGAACAGCCAGCAGGGGCAGAAGGAAACCCAGGAGAATGGTGTGCTCTAGAAGCCAAGTGGCATCTTGGTTTTGTTTTTTTTTCCCTTTCTATCTTTATAAAGGAAAAAAATCAACATCTTAAGAATGACATTAGCCTCTTGTGGAATCCTTTTGAGGATCCATATTTTGTACTATGTCTGTGAGATGCAGAGTTCTGCATAGGAAGCAGTAGATGAAGTTGCACTTCACCGAGTAATCAAAGATGTACCTTCAGAACCCCCATGTCTCGCTGTGGCTTTTGTGCCTAACGGAGGATTATCAGAGTAATTGGCATCACTTCCAAATGGAGAAAAGAAGGGGAGGGCGCTGCACTCTACGTGGCAATAATGCTGCTGTTGAAGTTTCACTGTGGCAGCGGACATGGATGTTTCTTCCTGGCTTTCACTTGTTTTCTGAATGCAGGAAGTACAGGTTGTATTTAAAAACAGGTTGGCTTAAGATTCACACATAGCACAGATACATTATAAGGGGGAGCGTTTCCACACCCATTTCTTTTTACAAAATGAACCATCCAAGGGTTTTCCTGGTTATTTGTAGTGATTTGATTTGCAAAATATATTAGCTTTATAAAAACATCTATTGCATAAATCAGGTGCCTGCTTTTATAACTTCACATTGTTGTGTAAGGGATGGGCTGTGCTTTACTATTGTTGACATTGGAGTAAAATGCTTATAAGGATAATAATTTTGCCCTTGTTTATACCAATTTTCAATATGCAGTAGCCAACACCAACATTTGAGAAAAACTTAAGGCTTTATAGCACATTTTACTTATCATCAGAATATGGTGTGTTCAGCCAGGTGCTATTAATATCTAAATATGCCAGTGCAAGAGAATTTATTAGTAAGGTTTCCATGGATTCTTTTCCCCTCTTCCCCCAGCCTGTCTAAAAATTCATTATGGACTTTTGCCAGACGCTATAAATAATTGGACTTAATTTCCCATCTAGTTTCTTCTGGCTCAGATTACAAATATAAATTGAAAAGACTTTTCTACTGATTTTGACTCACAGAGATTGCATTAAGATTATGAAGTGATGGCTGGGTATAATTTTTCTTCCTTTATTCCTTCTGTAACTGAACTGTGAAAGTTCCCAATTAATTACAGTTCCTACAGAGATATCAGTTATTGCAATTTGCAAACTCCAAAGCCTTTATAATGAAAGACAAACATGTTACCGCTATACATTTGTTAAAATTTGATACTAATTGCAGCAATTAATTCTTCTTCACAGTTTAAATAACATTTTGCAGGCTGATAAAAGCTTATATTCTTTATTTTTATATTAACATGTCTCAGGGGTAGGGATTGATTCGTGCATTAAAGTATTTCTGATGAACAATATGTTGCTCTTCTTAGGAATTAAATGAAAACCAGAGGTTATGTAGGTTTTTGTTTTTTCCACATATGTGGAGTCTGGGCTTGCAAGATCCTGATACATGGAAGCAAAAGTTTAATGAGTCCTTAATAACTTAGGTTGCTTCTAAATAATGCATACATTTAAGGGGGCGGAAAAGTGATTTCAGAAACCTTTTGACTTGGATGGAAATTAGCATCTTCTCAGGTATCCCTTGGATGCTTTGTCATTTGATGATGATAATAATGACAATGTCTGTCACCATTTATTCAGCCTCATGTGCCAGGTACTGTGCTAAGTCCTTTCTATACTTTGTGTTACTTAATCCTTGCCATGATCTTTGCAGGAGATAAATCTTTTTTAGTGGATGAGAAGCACAGAGGTTGAGTAAATTGCACCCAAGTAATCAGTACTCAGATACTAAGGGATGAGCCAGAACTCAGAGCCAAATCTGACTCTGGAGCCCTCTCTAGAGGGGGACAAATTCAAATCCCTGTGTTGGCAGCCAGGTCACGGAGCTGAGTAAAGCAGGATGGGTGTGAGATGGTCCTGAGTGATGGGGGTCACTGTACACAGGGGTATGAGTGCAGTCGCAGCCACTGTGGCAGTTGTGGGGATGTGAGCTCAGTGTTGAGATCTGATATTTCAAGAAAAGTGGGAAATCTGGGTGTGTGTGGGTGCAGTCTCTTGATTTTTAAGTGTTGGGAGATAATTCAGATTTTTTTAAAAAATAAATTTATTTTATTTATTTATTTTTGGCTGTGTTGGGTCTTCGTTGCTGCACGTGGGCTTTCTCTAGTTGCGGCGAGCGGGGGCTACTCTTCGTTGCGGTGCGTGGGCTTCTCATTGCGGTGGCTTCTCTTGTTGCGGAGCACGGGCTCTAGGTGCATGGGCTTCAGTAGTTGTGGCATGAGATTTTTAAAAACATACATATGTAGGACAGTTTCAACCCGTCAGCCACCCATCTGAGACCTCTGGTGGTCACTTTGTTGGTTTGATCATTTGTTCTGAATTAGCCTGATAAAATCAATGGGCCTTATGCCCGTGCACAAGGTCACACTCTTGAAGTCCCTCAGAGCCCCTCTCTATCAACTTAGCAGTATTGGAGGGGGAGGAAAGGGGAATATATATTAATGTATTGAATATTAGGGTGAATGCTTTCACCAGGATTTAGGGAAATTAAGCATGGGGACTTTCAAATATACCTTTGTCTATAATATTATGTAATTTGAGGCATTAAGAAAATACAGTTGTATAATTTTCAATAACACATGCTTATTTCTTTTTATTTTTTCCCTCTGTTAAAATTAGATGGGTACTCAGTTAAATAATACTCCTTTGTCAAATTTTTGACATTAGAGCAACTAAAGGATCGGGTCAATTTGCCTTTTTTACAGTATTAACATGGGAGTAAAAACAGTGCCCCCTTTTTTTAAAAAAAAAGAACAGGGAAACTTGTATACATATACACACTTTTTTTTTTTTTCCTGGTTAAAAAAATTAAGAAACTTGAGTTGGCTTCTAGGTATTAGTCTGGCAAGGAGGTAAGGCAACTACTGAAAACTGAGAAATGCTTAAAATTAGGAAGTAGCTCCATAAGAGAAACATACCTTGTATAAGCACAGTAAAGTAAGATGATGAGGGAGACTATTCTTATGCTGAGTCTCTGGAGGGCCTAGATGTAGTGGAAGTGCCCTCGGCATGCAGATCAGCATTTTACCAGTGAAGGGTCTCCTACTTGTAATGCTTCAAGAGTTTATTTTTTAAAAAATTGAATTTACCACCCTGTGTCACAGAGTAGAGGGTGAAGTCCAGGTTTTGAAAGTGTAAGAAACAGTGACGGCATCCCTTTCATCTTGTTTTAAAGACCTCTATAAAAGGTCATGGTTAGATTTTTGACCTCTGTCCCCACACCTGCAGCTGCACTTCAATCAAACAGTTCAAGTCTGACTTGGCCTGTGGCCTGCACAGAGAGCTGAGAATGTGAAAGCTGCTTATCATAGGCCATTTAGACGATTGGAGAAAGAGAGCAGTCATGGTGGTGACCCTTTTTACCTAGAATGCCCTATGTTCATCAACTTTCCAAGGAAATGAAATCCTTCCCTCTCCTTTTTCTCTTGTTTATCTTCAAGCCAACCTTAAAAAACAAAAAAGTATAAGGAATTAATATACGGAAACCTGAAGATTTATAAAAGAAAAGCAAACCTTAATAAAATTATATTTTTCAAAGGTCTTGAATTCTTTTAAAATTCCTAGAGATAAATTCTGCATACTTTTTTTATAAAGCTGACTGCCTCTGATTTATTTAGTGTATCACTGATTCATAATAATAATTAAAACCTACAAATGATCTTTTGTTTCAGAAACGCCTTCTCATGGAGTAATTTGCTATCGCTGAATTATGATTTTTCAGTTTGCCCCCCCAAAAGAAAGTATTTATGCTGTATGTTTTGTTTCAGAAAGGAGCCAATGGGGATTTATTTTACATAGCTAAAAGCTAAGGACAGCCCTTGGAAAAGGTACTACTGTGTAATAGAAAGGTGTATAAGACTACTTGGAAACTGTAAAGCACTCTACAGTGTCTAGTTAACCTGTCAGATGTAACAACAGATAACAATTCTGTAGGTGAAATTTACGTTGGCCTTGTTAACACAGGTGCCCAGGCATTTTCAATTTCTAGAGAAAACTAGAGAAGCTGCTGACATCTTGAGCAGTCACGTGCCTCAGCAGGACTTGGCTCCTGCAATCCAGCTCTCCAGTAGCATGTCCCTTCCCTCCTACAGGTGTAGCCACTCACATGCCTTTTAAACTAGAGACCATCACCTTATGAAGCGGTCACAGTGCAGCTCTCCCTTGAGTAAACCACAAGTAGGCAGTTTCTTTCGTCTTTCTCAAGTTGCTGCAGCTAGCTGGTAGCCTGCCCTGCTTCTGTGGCAGAAAGTAAGTGAGGACGGTTGGGAGCTACTCTTTGGTGAAGTGACCAAAAGCAAGTGTATATGTATCTTGGTGAAAGTCTAGATTAGCTTTTGATAGTCGTTTCCACAACTGTGAAGATGTCAATTAAAAAAAAAAAAAAGAGGGAAAACTAGAGAATGAGAAACTCCCGGCAAACTGTAAGTGGTCACCTCTCTACAATCCAGCCACTGTGTATCCTGGTGAATGACAGTTGTGGTGATCTAGTGTCAGCATTCTTAACAAGCAATAAAAGAAGGTTCTGCAGTGACATTGTGCTTCTGCAGGATGTAGGTGGGTGCAGGCAGTAGGCTGGCTTTATAAAATGTCTCAGAGAGCTGGTTAGGAAGGAACCAAGAGGAGGAGTGCATCGTGGGCTTTTCTTACAGGCAATTGTGTGGTTAGAAGCCAGCAGTTAGAGATTTGGTTTGGACAGCTGGGTCTCACTGATGGTTCAGAGGAAGTGGGTGACGGGACCAGAGTTTTTAGAAGGGGTTTTGGTAAGTTCTTTAAAAGTGGATTGAAACAAGGAAAAAAAAAAAAGAGATGGAGAATACCATGGAGAGCAAAATACCATTGCAAAAGATGTGTGTTTGGGGACCAGGGTTTTGGTAGAGAAATAAGAGAAGGAAGGGGTACGGGTATAAAACAGAACACAAACATTGGTGAAATGTGACTGCTCGTGGTTTATAGCTTACTGACTGGCAGCAGGCAATGTAGATTTAAGAAGTACACATGCTATAGAAATTTCTTTAAGGGAATAGATAATGTATTTTGCAATCCTAGATTCACCGTTATTAAAGAAAGTTAAAGCCTGCCAGCATCTTGATTGTGGTCAAATGCAAGGTAAGAGTTTTGGATCATTTTGACTCTTCTGGACTCAGTTGCATCACTGGTGCTCTTTGAAAGCTTTATGGGAGGATGTAAAAAAAAAACCTTTCTTAGCTTTCTATAAATGAACCCATTACTCACCCTTACGAGGGAGTCTATATGGTGAGGAGGCAGAAGGCTGACAGTTGTCACTTGGATCGAAGGCGTGAGCAGTGGGGCAGGGCTGCTTTGGTGTGGACACGCCGTCTGCCGTTCCCTGGTGTGACTGGGAGATTCTGGCTGGATTCCTCCCCACCGCTGCCCCACTGACCCTACAAAGATGCTTCACATTCCCACATCTCTCACCCCTTTGGATCCACTGAGTGGTTTCAGATTGCGTTCCTGGGGGCCTGGAATTCCCTGAAAGCACTTTAGGGTCAGCCAAGTTGGGTGTTGGTCCAAACAACTGGACTCTGGGCCTCCTGACCTGGCCTGAACCAGAACAACTCTCGTTTATTTAAATCTTGGGACTTTTCATAAGAGTCACTTGAAAAGAGAAGAAACACACACAGAATCTGCTCTCTGGGAAAGTAGAAAAAGAGAGGAGAGGTCTATACATGAACAGAATGCATGGATATCAACTTGTTCCGCTTCTGTCCATTTTCCAGCTGCTGCCCTTTTTATTAAAAGAGCTTTATTGAGAGAATGATTCACATGCCATACAAATAACCCACTTAAGTTGTATGATTTGGTGGTTTTCAGTATATTCATAGATTGAACAAACATCACCACAATCAACTTTACGTTTCCATCACCTCAAAAAGAGACACTACACCCATTAGTGCTCACTCCCCATTTCCCCCCAAACTTCTCCAGCTCTAGGCAACCACCAGCCCACTTTCTGTTTCTGTGGGTTTAGCTATTCTGGACATGGCATATTAATAGAATCATATAATATGCGATCTTTTATGACTAGCTTTTTTCACCTAACATAAAATTTTTAAGGTTCATCCATGTTATAACACATACAAGTCTTTCTTTTTATTGCTGAGTAATACTGCACTGTATGGATATACCACATGTTATGTATGCATTCATTAGTTGATGGACATTGGGCTAGTTCTCCTTTTGGCTGTTATATTTTATGCTGCTATGAACATTTGTATACAGGTTTTTGTGTGAACACACTTTTTCATTTCTCTTGGGTGTACACCTAGGCGTGGGATTGCTGGGTCATATGGTAACGCTGTGTTTAACACTTTGAGGAACTGCCAGCCTCCTCTTCTCTTAAGTGGATCACGTGTATAGACTTGTGGTTGGTCTCCTTTGCCGCCTTCTTTGCACTTGAGTTCAGCCTTCAGCCCTACACCCTGTTCTTCACCCTGCTACCTCTAGGTTACATTCCTAAAATGGAAGAAACTTCTGTGGTTCTCTGTTACTTAAGGAAGGAATTGAAGCTACCTGAACGTGGCAGTCCGAGTTCCTCCCAGTCTAGGTCCTGGCTACATTTATAATTCATCCTCCAGTTATTTCTCAGTTTTTTATTTCACAAAAATTTTTCCCTTTCCTTCATTTCAGCAAAGACATAAATTGTTATAACAAAGATTTTCACGTATTTTATTTTTCTTTTGATTTCAGTGATCTAAAGATGCGCTGTCCTATGTGGCAGCCACTAGCCTTATGTGGCTATTGAGCACTTGAAATGTGGTTTGTCCAAATTGAGATGGGCTATAAGTGTAAAATATACACTGACTCCAAGACTTAATATGAAAAAAATGTAAAATACCTCATTAATAATTTTTATATTGATCATATTTTGAAAAGATAATGTTTTTACTGTATTGGTAAATAAATTATTAGAATTAACTTCACCTGTTTTTTGTTTTTAACTTTTTTAATGTTACTACTAGAAAATTTTAAATTACTTATGTGGCTCACATATGTGATTCATATTTCTATCTGATAGTGCTAATCTAAACAATTATAAAGTAAAATGTCATTATATTCAAAGTATACACAATTTTTTAAAATTTATTTATTTATTTATTTTTGTCTGTGTTGGGTCTTCGTTTCTGTGCGAGGGCTTTCTCTAGTTGCGGCAAGCAGGGGCCACTCTTCATCGCGGTGCGCAGGCCTCTCACTGCCGCGGCCTCTCCCGTTGCGGAGCACAGGCTCCAGACGCACAGGCTCAGTAGTTGTGGCTCACGGGCCCAAGTTGCTCCGCGGCATGTGGGATCCTCCCAGACCAGGGTTCGAACCCATGTCCCCCGCACCGGCAGGCGGACTCCCAACCACTGCGCCACCAGGCAAGCCCACACAATTTTAATATATTAATATTATCATTAAAATGTGTATTAAACTGAGATGCAAATTTTTGAATTATTTATCATAGTTTCAGTAAAAATTGTTTTCTTCTAAAACATTTACAGTTATCTATTTAAGTTAAAAAGCAAGCTGTGGGCTTTCCTGGTGGCTCAGTGGTTGAGAATCTGCCTGCCAATGCAGGAGACATGGGTTGGAGCCCTGGTCTGGGAAGATCCCACATGCTGCAGAGCAGCTAAGCCCGTGCGCCACAACTACTGAGCCTGTGCTCTAGAGCCCGCGAGCCACAGCTACTGAAGACCGTGCGCCTAGAGCCCGTGCTCCGCAACAAGAGCAGCCACCGCAATGAGAAGCCCGAGCACCGCAGCGAAGACCCAACGCAGCCAAAAATAAATTAATTAATAAATAAATTTTAAAAAAAAAAAGCAAGCTGTAACTAATAATGGATTTCAAACTTTGAGATTTTTGAGGAAGTAATGTCTATGGGATGAAATGGGCAAAAGTCATATTGCACAGAGTTGGAATGAATCAGACCTCTTCATAAGGAAGTGACCTTCATGGTAATGAAGGGAAAGAGAAATGACTGTGGTAGGATGTAAAATCGATGAGATGGATATTGAACTCTATAATTGTGAGTGGACTTTTTTTTTTTTTCCAGATGTACACCTTCAGATTCTTTTCCGTTATAGGTTATGGCAAGATATTGAATATAGTTTCCTGTGCTATACAGTAAATCCTTGTTGTTTATTTTCTATATAGTGGTATGTATCTGTTAATCCCATACTCCTACTTTATCCCTCCCCCTCCCCTTTCTCGTTTGGTAACTGTAAGTTTGTTTTCTAAACAATCTAAAAAAATAACACGAATCAACTTATTTATAAAACAGAAACAGACTCACAGGCATAGAAAACAAACTTATGGTTAGAAGACTTTTTTTTAAAAATTTAATAAGATATAATTAAATTCTCAAATAATTAGAAATTCAGCTCTATTTAAACTATTTTGATTCAAAGCCAGTGGTCCTTAAACTTCTTTGTGTTGTGGACCCCTTTGAAAGTCTAGCATGAACAAGTCCATTACCACATTCCCTGGGCATAACCTGCTAGTTCCTATCTTTCTTTCTTTTTTTTTTAACATCTTTATTGGAGTATAATTGCTTTACAATGGTGTGTTAGTTTCTGCTGTGTAACAAAGCGAATCAGCTATATGTATACATATGTCCCCATATCCCCTCCCTCTTGCATCTCCCTCCCCCCCATCTTCCTTGGTATGTACCACTCCTGCCCCCACCCTCCTCTTCTCCTTCCTGGTGGTCACCTAATGTGAAAATCTCTTGCCTTTTTAGAGTGTCTTTTGGAGGACTTAAAAGAGAAAGTGTTTTGTTCTGTTTTTTGTCAGTGGTGTTGATAGCTATTTGTGCCAGCTTCCGGCGGGCCCCAAGGGAGCTGAACAAGGAGGGGTTCACCTCCATAGGAACTAGATTATAAATGCTATGAAGGCAGGGATTTTTGTTGTAATTGCCTTGGGCTGTGTGTTCTGTGTGCCTAGAATAGAGCCTGGTACATAGTAGGTGTTCCATAAGTAGTCACTGAATGAATGAGTAGGGGAGAGAGCTGGATCTGGAACCTCCAGCTTTCTAGACTTGGTGAAGCTCTAAAGTTGGGCCCATAAGAATCAGGACGCCTGCATGCAGACAGTGGATGTTGGATACTGGGGAGGGAACAGGAGGTTAGAAGAAGGAGAGGTTTAAAGCAGATTAAGGGGATGTATTAGTTTCCTATTGCTGCTGTCAACAACTACTCCAGACTAAGTGATTTAAAGCAATACAAATTTTTTCTCTTGTAATTCTGAAGGTCAGCAGTCTGAAATCAGTTTCACTGGGCTAACGTCAAGGTGTCGTCAGGGCTGGTTCCTCCTGGAGGCTCTAGGGGAAGATTTGTTACTGAGCCTTTTCTAGCTTCCAGACGTCACCCGCATCCCTTGGCTTTTGACCATTTCTTGCATCTCCAAGGCCAACTGAATCATGCCTTCTTTCCTCTCTGATTTCTGCTTCCATCCTTAAATCTTCTCTCTGATTCTGACCTTCCTGCCTCTGACCCTTGTGATTACATTGAACCCACCTGGATAATCCAGGATGCCTTCATTACATCTGCAGGGTCCCTTTGACCACGGAAGGTAGCATATTCACAGGACGTGGACATGTTTGGAGGCCATTACTTAGCCTACCAAAGGAGACTCTAAAAATAAACATGGTGCCCTTTGTGTTTTTGCCAAGTGTGTCTGGGCCTTGCCTGACTTACAGCCTCTTAATTGACATGACTTCTTCCTCACAATGAGTAGGAGGCCAAGGCTAAGAACAGTGTTTATATATGTTCCACCACTTCTCGACAGCATGTTGTCAGTTTGCTTTGGTCTGTTGCTTTCCCACTCACCAAGGAGGTACCAACACATAGGCCCTATAAAGGACTGAGCTAATCCTCCTCTAATTTTGTCATTGATAAGTACCTATTACAGTTTTTAAGAAGTTGAAGAGGAAGTGCATACCTGTGACTTTGAACGATTTGGTGTATGGCGGGATGGTATTACACCTGCCCACCCAGACTTAACTGATGGAAATATAGGAGCTAGACTTGCTGTCCTTGAACAGAGTGAACTGCAAAAGCAAGAAAGCCAACTGACCTTAAGAACCTGCTGTATAAAAAAATAAATAAATTAAATCAAATTTAAAAAAAAAGAAAAAAGGAAGCCAACTGGCTTTATTTAAAAGACATGTGGATTGTATAAATTCACACAGGAGGGAAAGACATTTTCTTGCACCTTAAGTAATAATGTTGACGAGCATGTACCAGGTGCCAGACCATGTTCTAACTACTTAACATTTTTTAATTCATTTAGTCATCATCAGAACCACATGAAGTCATACCATTATTGTTCCCACTTTATAAATGAGGAAATAGGGCGTGGAAACGTCAAGTAGCCTAAGGGTACATGGCTAGCAGAAGAGGAGGTCGGGATTTGAACCCAAGCCATCTGGCTCCAGAGCCTGCACTCTTAACCAGTATCCTGTATACATCTTCCAGCAGTGTGATGTAATGGTACACGATAGCCTTGCTGTCGTAGGTACAGTGCAAAATGGACTTTAGCTGGAAGTGTATTTACTTACAGGTATTGTTATCTAATAGAGTTTACTCATGAGATAAGAGGTCACATACAGCTGATGTTGGAGGAAAGCATAAAGGTTGAGAGAAAGAAAGTGGAAAGCCTGGTCTTTGATATTGGGGAGGTGATTTGGAGGTTTAATAATTGCACGTGCTCCCTTTTCATGCCTTCGTGCTCCCTTACCGTTGGCCTGTAGGATCTGTTCCCCTGTTCCCGGCATGGTTCCGGCTTCCCCATGTTGCCAGTGGTCTTTCTGGAGCTGATTACTGCGTGCGGCAGGACTGATGGTTGACCCAGTCTTCTCTGCTTGGTTCCTTTCGTTTTCATAAATGAAGAATCAAATTTATTATTATCCCAAATCCACTTAAAACCCGGATAAGAACTTGTTTACCCCATAGATCCTATTCTTTGGCTACTTTGCCACCCTGTGCTAATAACCATCTAAAAAGAAAGTATTTTTAAAATCCTCGATGAAAGGTGAAGGAGAGGGTTGTGTGAAAAGGGGCAGACTGGAGCCAGCTGCTGATAAACTGGAGCAGGTTTGAAACATGTCAGCGAAGGCATGGAATTCTTTTTCCCCCGTGCAGACAGGCATCCTTTTTCTTAGGAGATTACGGCTTAGGAAACCAACCTCTAGAGTTTTTCAAAATTCTGTGTCCTGGTTCCTTTTTCTTCTTGATGAAGCTGATGGGAGCTGTAGAAACCATTTGCTCCTTTTAGGAAGACAACTTTTGGGGGCATATTTAATAAAGAAAAACCAAGATTCCAAGATCTGGGGCTTATTTTAAATGTTACTCTTCCTTGTGGATTGAATTCTGACTTGAAATACTAAGGGTGCCTCCTAAAAAAGGATCTGGAAACAGTGCCTGAAGGCAAACATGTTCTTCTCTGTGCTGATTTTATTCCAGAATGACCAATTCATAATAGGAAAGGGGGCTTCAGCATGAAAAGATGTCGTTGTTTTATTTGACTTTGTTCCAACGTTCTGTAAATTCATTCCCAGTGCTGTTTCCAAGCAGCAACCAAGAATCCACGTTTTCTGGGCTGGTTTGTTTGTAATTGATAATTTATCCTCCAACTGCATCCACCAAAGGCTCAAGTCTGCTTGCCGTAAATGACACGTGCGCAGTGCATCTGTCTGAGTGGGAAATAGGAGACAAGGCAAGGATGAAGGGAGTCAGCATCGCCAGCCAGCTCTCCTGCTGGAGCTACTACGAGTGAGGGTTAAACACAGCAACACCCTTCCAGGCAGCAAAGAGGAAAGGGTCACAGAATTGGTTATGTAACTGTCATCTAAGAAAAGGAAACAGTTCCTCAGAAAGTCATAAATCTTTTCTAGGTTTGGAGTTTTCAAAGAATTTTGGCCAGGCAGTGGATTAGCAAAACTATTCTTGAGGTTACAGCCCTGTGTCTTGGATGCTGTGTCAGGAACATAAACACCCACCTGCCATACTTGCCAAGCAGCAGGGCCATTTGGCACAGCCTTACCCCCAGCTCACCCACCTCGTGAGGACCCTGATAATTTAACTCATGCCTGGCAGATCCATGTTTTATATTATCACGGTTCCTCTCCTTGGAAGACAGTACTTTAACAGTGGGGCAAGGAGGAATAATAGGTACCTGGTATTGATTCAGTCAACACGTTTATAGAGTCCTCATTCTTTATTAGGTCCTGGAAATCCAGTGATGAACCAGGCATACTCGGTCTCGATCTTCACAGTCATATATAAATTCGGGGGTGGGGGGGTGATTTTCTTTTAGATGGAAATGTATAGTTGTGCTCAAATTTAAAGAAAACATAATGAAAAACTGCAAAACTGTCCATAATAACTCAGAGCATCCCAGGCCCATGCGTACACAAGCTTTCTTCTCTTCTCAGGACGTTTTGATAAGAGTGCTGGCACATGCTTCCTGTCATTCATTCATTAGAGTGTTATCTTCATTTCTGGGAGAAATTAAAATGTGGATGAGTGCGTGAGTAGTGCTGAAACAAAAGAATCAGGTATGCAGAAGGTTACCATGGGAACAAGACCCTTTTCCTCCAGCTTCTGTGAAGTAGATTCATACGATAAGTACTTTAAATTCTCATTTTTAAGCAAAAACTTGGTCTAATGATATTAAAATTTCAAGAACTTTTAAACATACTGTTTTTCTATATTTGTATGGTCCTGTTTCTGTTCCCTCTAGCATGTATGTGATCAGTGAGAGGATGGACTAAGCAAATGGGAGCCTTAACCGACACAGGGGAGTCTCCAGGGCACTTGGTTCTGTATTCTCTCCATGCCCCTCCCTTCCCCGGCCCCCAGCTCCACCTTTCTTCTTTGGGATTTGCTGGGTGCCCTGAACTGAAAGCGTCTGTGGGGAGCTGTATTTAAACCTAGCAGGCTCTGTGTTGTGTGGTATTAAGCATAAGAAAACCCTTCGTTTATCTCTTCACCCCAGTCCCTTCCGTCATATGTCCAGGTTGATTTTAAAGGCTTTGATAGGATGATAAAAATCTTTTAACAAAAACCATCCTAGAGATTTTAAGGATCAAACAGTAGCTCTCAGGATGGGAATGAGGGCTACCAGAACATTTTTGTTGAGAACGTTTCTTCTCACATTCCCATTTTTAATTCAACCCTTATCCCTTTATTATCAACCCAGAGAGAAAATTTCAGAAAACACTAAAATGGAATGGGAGAAGATGTACAGTCTGCTGGGGGGGGAAACCCTGTGAGACCTTTACCAGATCAGGATGTAGGGTATTCTCATTGAGAAGCAACAGCCCTGTATTTCTGGTGAATTAACAGATTTCCTATCAGTGTGAGTCTGGGGAAGGATTCATAGATGAGCTTCATCTTGTTCATCCCTGATGTTGATTGACTGATGATGGCTGCCTGGAGTACAGATTCTGCGTGTGGGCGAAGCGCCATAATCAGTGATGCCTGCCGTGGCTTAGTGGTGTTACACTTGCCATGCGTTTGCTCTTCCTGATCTAATGTATTAAAAGAAATTGAGGCTTTAGTGTCAACGTGACCACCAAAACAAACAAAACCAAACCCCCCCAAAACAAACAAAAATCCAACAAACCCAAACAAATAAGCCCCAAATCTCACTTATCCACAGCAGAATAGAATTTCATTTTGCTAGAGAACAGAATGTCCTGTCTTTGCTCTGTTAGGAAAGTATTTCCAGCAGCACATAGTTTGCTGCCACTTATCTGGACTATTTCTTTGTTTAGTGAAGATATTTTATTATATAACAGCAATTTAGACATGTGAAACCTGCCCGGTATGTTACATGTCTCCAGCATAAGTGAATATGACCCTCTCTGGTGGGATACTGCAGCCACTTAGATTGACAGCTCATTCAAGTGAGGAAGGTATCCAGGAATGATCTGAGTTTGCTTTAGGCAGATGGATATTAATGAAGGAAAAGTACCTTGAAAGGATGCCATTCCGAGAAAGGCACAGGACAGCGCTGATTATAACCAGAGCCCTGCTTTCTGTGCTTCTCCAGCTAGAGCGCTCAGTGCTGAGCTTCTTAGTGGCCTGGAATCCTCCCTAAATCAGGTGACGGAGGGGCCGGTCTGGTAGGGTTTTCAGTAAGTGCAGCTGGCTTACTGCTGCAGAAACGTGGGCTGAACTGGGTCTCATTTTAGTGACCCTACTGGACAGGATTGTAAAAGCTTGTGCTGGGAGTTCGTTGTCTTCATTGGTGACCTTCACTGTGCCTCGAATAGCTCTGGGAACTCCGTTTGTGGTCAGTAAATATATACTGATTTGGTTTACCAGTGAGTAAAGCAAGGTGTAGAGCCTGACTTCTTTGCAGGGGTTACATTCTTGGTAAAATAGCAGCAGAACAAAATTCCTTGAACGGGTTCCATCTTCATAATTTTCTTTAATTTGTTTAGAACACAAATTCGATGTATTCACCCATCAAATATTTGGCTGTCTTTTGTATTCCAGGTGCTATGGCCAGGTCCCGAGCATAGAGTGTTGAACGAAACAGACATGACCTCTGTCCTCTAGCCCTTGCTAAGAGAGACAAAGGTAAACAAAATCGTAATATAATTAACTATGATCATAGTAGGTACACCAAAGGAAAAGCACAGAGGTTTATTAAGACATAAAATAAGGGTGCCTAACCCAGCCCAGAAGAGTCAGGGAAAGCTTCCTGGAAGAGGCGAACTTTAATCTGAGACTTGAAGAATGAGTGGGGCAAAGGGGGAGGGCAGCAGGGAACAGGGAGGGCTAAGATGATGACTTCCAGAGGGTTTCACCTGGCACCCATAAAACAGTATTTGTTCGTGCTGTGTGGATGGGGATCAGGACACATTGCTGGCTGCCACCCTCCTGGAGGCTGCACCTAGGGGGGCTATCAGTTCTTCTGCTGTCTTGCACATCTTGCCATGGGATAAGTCTCCTGTGAAAGTCTTCACTATGTTGATGTGTGTAAATTATTTGCTGAGATAGTTAAACAGTTGGTCTTTTTGGAAAGTAATATATTCCTTCTTCAGTTCCAGCTGTTATTAGCCTTCTTTCTGGATGTCTAGGTTGAGGGCTGGCAAGTAGTAACAGAGCAGTGGGCACCTGCGAGCAGAGGCTACAGTAGGTGTAGTAGTTCAAGCACAGGCTCTGGACTCAGAAAGCCTCTGGCTCTGGGTTCAGACTGAGGCTCAGTTGTTTCAAGTTTTGACTTAAGTACTCTTAGCCTTGGTTTTCTTATGGGTTTATTGGCCGTCTCATAAAGTCGGCTTGAGGATTAAATTAGATGAGGTGGTGCATGAGAAGCCCTGGGCTTGGCACGGTGACTGGCGGTCATGGTTACCAATTGTTTGCTCCTTGACATCCACCGAAGCACGTCATCCTGTGCTAGGCACATGGGAAGAAATTTTGTTGGCTGACGGATGAAACCAGATTTGTCGTCTGCATTAAATAAGTTTTAATCTCTTCTATAGTTGGGCGGATTTACTGTACCGTCTTCAAGAGCTCTCAGGAATGCTCATCCCTGACATGCCAATGGCATTACCAGTTGAATTTTAAGAAGACTGTCAGTAATGGTATGGGGGCATTTAGCCTCAATCTGTAGGTCTTTTCGGCCTACTACGGGAGGGAGAAAGTGATGCTCGCAAAAGTATATGTGCTGAGTGTTTCAGAAGCGGCTACATCACTGTTGACTTTGTTCTATCCCTGAAAATGCAGTGCCACCTTTAAGACCATCACTTGATAAAGCAACCACAAAAAGCCTAAAGAATATCCAGTCCCTGCAGCTCTAGGAAATGCTAGAGGAGAGGTTACAGGCCTTGAGCAAGCTGCTCAAACATGGCCGTGTAGTTCTCATCTTGAAGTCCCCACCTCCTGGGAGGCTGCCCTTGTGTTTCTTGGTGGTCTGACCTTTCTCTGCATAGCCAAGGAGCTCACCCGGGCAGGCTGCAGTCATTTGCAGTGCTCATGTGAAGTATGGGTGTGATTAGGTGGAGGGAGAAGAAGCAAGAAGCAAGCAGTTTAATTTTCCTTTGGACAAATAGACAGCTGAAAGTATGCATCTGTGAGAATTCAGAGCCACCGGATGCTGGTGATGGTGAGTCAACAGTCAAACAGGGCTAACCTGGGTTTCTGGTTAAGAGGCAGTGCTTCCAGGAGGCCTTTCCTGGTCCATCAGAGGTTTCTCAAAATCTAGACGTTAGCGATGACATTAGAATTTTTGGTGGGGAAAAAAAAAGAAAGGTTGTGTAACATGATTTGTTGTAAAACATGATCATTTTGGTAATGCTACAGAGAGGAAATAATGAAGGTATTGTGCCAGAAAAAAAAAATTCATTGGGCTGAAGTAGATTTCCATTAAAAAGTTATCCTTCAAGTAAGCCAAATTGCTTCGCAGACTCATTCAAGTTTCATCTAGGGAACCAGAATGCTTTTCTTTTTGCTTCAGATTTCATTTGGATCTCCAGCTTTCTTGGTTATTGAAATAATACCTCATTCTTTAGTAATACTTTCTTGGCCTGTTTGTAGCTCAGCGCACTTAGTAAAATATGCAAATTTGCCAAAAATAACCAATATAATTTAACATAGAAAGCTTTGGATTATGTTTTAATTATGCCAATGTCTAAATAAAAGATGGGTGGCTTCGTTTATATTATATTAAAATAGGTAGCATAGATATTTCATTAGTGTTTTGTTTTTAATCTTGTACTTTGGCAAACCTTCTATAGAGATAAATGAATTTTCCTTTTCATTGGGAAATGCCAAGTTACTGTTGTTTTTGGTCATGTAGTTGCATTCCTCAGACTGTAGCAGTTAGCTGAAGACAAGAAATTGGAAGAGATCTTTGCCTCTAAGATATTTATTTCCTAGATTTACATGATAATGACCGTATGAATGGTTTCTTATTTTTTCCATTTTCTTCGAACATTTTCTTAAATGACACTTGGAGCTAAAAGAAATTACAAATATTTTGCATTTATATGAAAACCAGCTAAAAATGAACTTGTCCTGATTACATACTACCTAGAATTCCTGTGGCTCTGAATTCTCACACATGTATATTTTCAGGGAAAGTTAAACTCTTTTCTTCTTGCTTCTCCCCCTTCCTCCTAAGTCCCTGTCTACATGAATGGTTTCATGACCCACCTTGATGCCCAGCTAGAAACTTTGACTAGAAACCACCATGTCTTCCTTGACTTTTCCATCTAATGAGTTTCTCTATTCTGTTAACTTTCCCACCAAATTATTACCCTAATGTGTCCTCCCTTTTTGATTTCCCACTGCCAAGGCTTTATTTTCACTTGCCCAGATTAGCATCTCACTGGCCTGCTTATGGTCTGTCTTTCCCCACTTCTGTCTCAATTGTCTCCATCTGATTGGATGGCTTCAACATCTCCAGCAGGTTCTCCTTATCCATAGCATAGATTAAGCCCACGTTCCTCAGTAGACAGTGAAACCTTTATAGTCTAGCTCTGACCCGCTTGCTTTGCAGCCCTTGTTCTCTGCCCCTGTTCCTCCTGTGGTCGACACCTCGCCTCTCTGAACCCCACAGTTTTCCCAACGAGATTCATGCCTGTGCCCACGTTGTGTCCCTGCCTGCAGTGCTCTGCCCCCCTTCTCCCCGTATTGCCATCCTCATCCCTGATGACTCCTCACACCTTTCCTCACCTCATGCCACCAGTCACCCTGCCCTGTGCTTTTCACTGTATGTTTCTGTTAATAAGTCCTGTATCACAATTAATTGGTTCCATGTCTCCCATGGGCCACTCAACTCTGAATGTCAGGAGGGAAATGATCATTTCTTACTCCACCTTCATTTGAGGAAATAATCTTTCCTTGGCATGTAACTCAGCTTATTCTGTATTGGTTCTTGGTTTTATACTATCATTTCTTGATATACACTGTTAGTGGCAGAGTCAGAGAGCTTGAAAATCCACCTGTGGATATATATCCCAAAGATTTGAAAATAGCAACTCAAACAGATACTTGTATGGGAATGCTAACAGGAGCATTATTCACAATATCCAAAAGGTGGAAACAACCCAAGTGTCCATCATCAACAGATGAATAGATAAACAAATTATGGTATGTACCTACAATGGAATATTATTCAGTCATAAAGAGGAAAAAGTTCTGGCATATCCCTTAACATGAATGAACCTAGGAAACATTATACTAAGTGAAATAAGCCAGACAAAAAGTACAAATATTGTATGATTCCAGAAATATATAGAATAGGCAGATTCATAGAGGTAGAAAGTAGATTAGAGGTTATCAGGGGCTGGGGAGAGGGGGAAATGGGGGATTACTGCTTAATGGGTACAGCATTTCTGATTGGGGTGAGGAAAGTATTTTGGAAATAGTGATGATGGTTGCACAATATTGTGAATGTAATTAAAGCCATTGAAAATGGTTAAAATGTATATTTTACCAGAATGAAAAATATATAGTTCATATAATTTAAAAAAAGATACTGCCACCAGCACCCTTACGCATATATGTTCCAACATGTAATTAGTTTTATACAAGCATTTTTTCTTCCTATATCATTTACGTTTATCATTCTTACCTTCTTAATATATCACACATTTCTTGAAGTCAGGGACCAGTCTAGATAGAAAATATTCTTTAAGAAACATGGTTTTTGTTTGTATAGGGTTTGAAGTTGGATGTTCTTGAAATTCTGAAACTTTGGAGAGGGTTTGACATTTTATTCGAATCTTAATAAACTCAGAGTGACAAAGTGACATGAAGTCACTGACTGAGATAGATTGATTGATTGATTGATTGAGTGATTGATTTATGGCTGTGTTGGGTCTTCGTTTCTGTGCGAGGGCTTTCTCTAGTTGTGGCGAGCGGGGGCCACTCTTCATCGCGGTGCGCGGGCCTCGTACTGTCGCGGCCTCTCCCGTTGCGGAGCACAGGCTCCAGACGCGCAGGCTCAGTAGTTGTGGCTCACGGGCCTAGTTGCTCCGCGGCATGTGGGATCTTCCCAGACCAGGGCTCGAACCCGTGTCCCCTGCATTGGCAGGCAAATTCTCAACCACTGCCCCACCAGGGAAGCCCCACTGGCTGAGTTTTGAAACATAGATGTGTTTTTCTGACCTGCTGTCTAGGAACTGTGTGTATGAACCCTGATCCCATTGGGAGGAAAGCCAAATAGTAGTCCAGCAAAGTGTGCTTTCAGTTGCTCCTCTTGCTGTTTTAAACAAGGGGCTTGGATGATGAGGCCATGTAGATGGGAACCATATTGATTATTTTCCCTAAGTCCCTTTTAAAGGCAATAAAAATGTAGGTGTTTACCCAGAATATAAATAAATTTATTCTTCTAGGAAGTTAAAATGTATTTCTTTGTCTTTTAAGCTCCCATGGAGACTTTTAAAAATAGAATAGATAATGATGACAAGCTAATACAATTTACATTAAAATGAGTTTAATGTACATGTAAATTTATAAAAATAAGACCTCTTAATTCTTTTATTTGAGTGCCAGGATTTTCTTTGAAAAGAACTGAGATATAAATGTGAGAAAATGTTAGCCTGTGTTTACTATTAATCATCTCATATAAATTTCTGTTGTCTCATTCACTGTGTGCCTTGAATTTTATATTATGGAATCCACCCAGAAAACTGTAAGGAGCAATGATGTGCTAAATGCTAAAGGGCTTATGGAAAACTAACCTTCCCTTGTACTACTATTCCAGAAGTCAACATTAGGCATTATTGTTGGTTTCACCTTCATCACACTTTTAAAGAAAATGCTCTAGTCCAGTGTGATAGTTATTTCTATCAAGATTTTCCTGCTGCTCTGAACTTGCTCAGTAGGTGTGCTCTAGGGAAGTTCCCAATTTTTAGTGTGCATTCACAGCATCAGGCAATCTTGAGAAAATGCAGGTTCAGATTGGGGGAGGTAGGTGGTGAGATTCTGCATTTCTGATGAGCCATTAGATGTTGCTGGTCACTGGGCCACATTTTGAGCAAGAACCCTCCGTTTCAAATATCTGAGTTGATGTTCTGTTAAAATTGGATGCAATCTAAGGTTGCCAGAAAAAAGTACAAGACATCTAAGATGTCCTATGCAATATTTGCACGTGGTTGTATTAAAAAATTATCCATTGTTTATCTGAAATTTAATTTTAACTGGACTAGACACAATACACGTGTGTGCAAGTGCACACAACACACACACACACTAGCAACTCTAAATCGCAATCTTCAATTATATACAAAGTCATTTAAATGTCATGTATTAGATTTAAATGATATGATTATTTTTATTTTGAGAGAAAGGACACAGAACTAGGTTTGTTTCACTCCTATTTTTCAGGCACTAACTTAGGTGTGTTGCTCATATGCTTTTCAATACAGTAAAATGTGTAAGCATGAACCCTGCCCCCCTCCTAGTATCTAGGGAATTCTTGAAAAATAGTGAAATCTGTGCATTCTAAAATATACCTGAAAGCACAGAAATGCCCTGGATTATTAATGTTTTAAGCCAACCATACGAAGTAATAAGGTGTTTATATGATAGATTTAAATCTAGACTATTTTATAGTTTTTTTCTTGTATTTTTTGGTACCGAGTACTGTTGATATTTTCAAATACTATTATACTGTACGTAAAATAGTATTACATGAGGATGATCTGTTGTCTGTTAAAGCACACAGAAGAAAGTGTAAATGATTTTCTTTGTTTTTTCAGATTCTTTACAGAGTTGGAAGAAAGACATCAGAATAATATCTTCATAGATGACATAAGTGACATTGTGGAAAAACACACAGCATCCACATTTGACCCATATGTGAAATACTGCACAAATGAAGTCTACCAACAGCGGACATTACAAAAATTGTTGTAAGCAATATTGAATGTTACAGTTTTAATGATCTAATCTTGTTCTAATTAGGTCACATAGATTGAAATTAATGGATCTCTTAAATTATATTTAGAAATGCCTCCTGATGATTTATTTTCCAGGGAGAAATTTTTAAGAGGATTGCTTTTAGGGTGAGGGCATTTGATTAGAAAAATCCAGTTTGTGGAGAATTTTGTCTCTAAAGCAATTATGAAATTATAGTTTGTTGCTGTTTTCCTTGTTTCTTTTTTTTTTTTTTTAATTGCTGCAAGACACGGGGTTGGGGGTGGGAGGGTTGGTGATCAGTGATTATCATTCTAAATGGTGAAAAGATTGTTCCCTAAGCTGTTATCTGGCCATTAAGTAGCCTGAGGCCAAGATGGAGCTTTTGAGTAGGTTGAACTAGTGCCTAGGAGCCAAAGCTTTCTCAAGTATCCTAATCTTCCTCCATTCAAATGACAACTCTATTCAGTTGTTTATAGGAATTGCTGATTTTCTCCCTCCGGGTAGTTAGGGGTAAGGAGAGCAGGGGAAGGTCTGAAGGAAGGCAGTTTTTAAAAAAAGTTCTTAAAGGCTTTAACTATGAAACAAAAAAGAATTAAACTTTAAATTTCCCCCCATACTTTTTCCCTTTGTCTATTTAGGTTACTGAGCATTTTGTGATCTCTATCCTTAAAAGAGTCAGCAATGGCTCAGTAATGTCTATATTGCCTTCTTGCTGGGGTCGGGGGCTTGTTTATCACAAGGGGCTATCTATTTGGCAGTGCAATTGTACATTGCTGTAAATTCAGTTTGAGGGCTGACTGGCTATTATCATTCTCCTCCCCTCCTGTGAGTCGTGGCATTTATGACGGCAGCATGGAACCCAGGTCAGTTTCTATGCAATGTGTGAGACTCTATGGTGAGGATCGCCTCGTGGCTGCTTGGAGAAACAGCCCCCAAGTTGGTGAGAAGGGCTGATTATGCCCCTTCCCCCTCCACATTCTCATTAAAATCTCCTACAGGCAGGGTGGAAAACCCACAGCTGCCAACCCCAAAGGAGGCTATTAGTACAAAGCAGGGTTTGTAGGCACTCCTGACATTTTGTCCTAGATTAGTCTTTGTTGTGGAAACTGCCCTGTACATTGTAGCATGTTTAGCAGGATCCCTGGCCCCTGCCCACAGGGTGCTGATAGCACCATGACACCCCAGTGGTGATAAACAAAAACATCTCCAGACATTGCCCGATATCCCTTGCAGGGGTGGGGGATGGAGAATCACAACCCTCACTTTCCCTAAACTCCCCTCCATCCCCCATGGGAACTGCTGATGTAAAGGTTACTCTGTAACTGTTGGAAAATCCAAGTTACATGTGTGAAAACAAAATCTGGAATTAGAGCTGAATTTCACTTTGTTTTGCAGGATTTAAAAAAAAGCGAATAGGTGCTGCTGTACTTTATGTAACTCTTTAAAAATAAAGGTTTTATTTAAATTAGCTCAACGATATCATCATTGGCACTTTCACATGGAAATGAGTAGCTGTGTTTTCAGAAGCTTTGTTGCAGTTGATGTAAATTTACATTTAAGGCCGTGACTTTTCAACTTCAGTTGCCCTTTGGAATCTGAAAACCAACAAACAAACAATGCCCAGGGTGCATCCTAGACTGTTTCATCAGAATCTTTGGAGGTCGGGGAGGCCTGGGGCCTAAGTAATTTAAATATGCAACTGGTTTAGAATTTGCTTCTTTTTTTAACTTCCTAAAAATCTTTTCAAAGCTAGCAGGAAACCTAAAACTCCTCAATTTAAGAAAATGAGATTAAAACCTTTCTGTGTTCTTTCTTTTACTTTGTTCTTCTGGGTATTTCCTAATTTATTTCTAGCAGCCTGGAACCCAGTCATCCAAGTTTCAAAGTGTATTTTTTTAAAAAAGGTTACAATTGCCACTACCCTGCTTCTTGGCCTTCCCCCCGCCCCTCAACGTGGGATTACGGGAGGATTACAGAATCCAAGGGCCATTGCCTCCCCACCTCCTCCTCATAAGTCACCCTGGAACTCCTCAGAGCTCCCTTTGGGGTGAAGTGAGGTGACAGAGTGAGAGATGCAGTGTCAGGGACCCACTGAAAGTCAGAAGACCTCGGTTTGACTTCTATCTTTACTGAATACTAGATCTTTTATTTGGCAAGTTGGGGACCTTTCTGAGACTCCATTCTTCCTGGAATCCCCTCTTGGCCTTCCCTGAAAGTTATAGGGTGGTTCCACATGAGATCCTTTATGTCGGTGTATCTTGCTAAATTCTGTAAAAATGTTCTGGCAGTATTAACACTGTTCTAATGTCACTGGGAGAGGAGGAATATTCTGGCTGGCATGGTCAGAAGGTTTTCTGTCTTAGAAGCTTTGAAAAAGTCCAAAAGCCTCCTAGTAAGTAAATCCAGTCTGACATTTCTTTCTTAGATTATTATCTCGGGCTAGAGAAGTGGCTTAAAACATGTGTTATCTTTTAAATGGAATGTTTATAGATTATCAGATATGAGTTCTAGTGTGTATACTAATTTATAATGTATACATTCACCATTATGATACCATTGCTTCTTCATTAGTTTACTTCCTACTTCTAAAAATTTCTAGCCCATACATTTTCATCTTATTGTTCATATTGTTACCTTAAATTTATATCTTATATTCAGTCTTGACTGTAAAAGGCAGATAAGCCATCCATGTCTCTCTATGTAATCATGTGTTTATGTTGTTTCTATATTTAAAAATCATTGATAATATATGAATTTATCACAATATTTTATTATACATTTTTACTTCTTAACTTGAAGGGGAAGTATTTTGAAGTTTTGTCTTTCTTTGTTTTTCCTCAGAGCCACCAACCCATCTTTTAAGGAAGTTTTGTCCCGAATCGAGTCCCACGAAGACTGTAGGAACTTACCCATGATCTCTTTTCTCATTCTCCCCATGCAGAGGGTGACCCGCCTTCCCCTGCTGATGGATGTAAGATGTAATCTGGTATCTCTTTCCTCTGTGGATAGCTGTGCTGCCTCAAGTCCGATTAAGAAAATTATTCTTACCCCACTTAAATTATATCCCTTCTATAAAATCCCCCAATTAAGTGAGAAGGTGCTATTTGGTTGGAAAGTCCCACCTGTGTCTAATATCTTTGGAAATTTTCTTCAATTTAGGCTTGTGGGGTCACTCTGAAGAAGTTAGATTATCCCTCTTTTACTTAACATTTTTTGAAATGGGAAGAATATTGACTTCTTGAAGTCAAGAGTCCCGGATTCCTTTTCCGGCTGAGCCACTAGGCCCGTGACCTTGGGCAAGTCACTTAATCTCTTTGGGCCTCAGTTTCCTCTGGTTGACCACTAAGATCCCTTCCCTGTCACATTCCAAGATGATGAGGTGCTTCCATTTCGCACAGGAAGGAGGCCCTCTGCAGCGTCACAGGGCATAAACCTGCCCTGTTTTGCATCGCTCAGAATGAGTGAGGAAAGTCCAGGCATCCGTCTTATCTTAGGAAACATGCACGAAGAAAACAAGTATGTGAGTTCGAATAGTGGTAAGATGTGGCTGGGAGAAGAGTTGAGACTGCCAGGTGGGAAGCACAGCTGGGAGGACAGCCAGACGGTAGCTCAGGAGGGCTGCGCGCAGGCTGGGCTGCAACTGCAGGGGCATCTGTGAGAGAACGGGGCGGCCCGACATGACTGCCATCCAGCTAGAGGGGCAAAGAGTGTCTTTTTTTTTTTTTTAATTGAAGTATAGTTGATTTACAATATTGTGTAAATCACAATTTCAGGTGTTCAGCAAAGTGATTCAGTTTTATACCTACGTATTTTTTCAGATTATTTTCCATTATAGGTTATTATAAGATATATACTGTGTTATACAGTAACTCCTTGTTGCTTATCTATTTAATCTATAGTAGTATGTAATCTGTTAATCCCAACTCCTAATTTATCCCTCCCCTGCCTTCCTTTCCCCTTTGGTAACTATAAGTTTGTTTTCTGTGTCCGTGAGTCCTTTGTTTTGTATATAGATTCATTTGTACTATTTTTTAGATTCCACCTATGTGATATCATGTAATATTTATCTTTCTCTGTCAGACTTACTTCACTTAGTATGATAATCTCTAGGTCCATTCATGTTGCTGCAAATGGCATTATCTCATCCTTTTTTATGGCTGAATAATATTCCATTTTATGTATCACATCTTCTTAAACCAGTCGTCTGTTGATGGGCATTTGGGTGACTTCCATGTCTTGGCTATTGTAAGTAGTGCTGCTATGAATATTGGGATGCATGTATCTTTTTGAATTAAGAGTTTTTGTCTTTTCTGGATATATGCCCAGGAGTGGGATTGCTGGATCATATGGTAGCTCAAAGAGTATCTTTTTGATCAAATTAAAATATTTTGGCATAGTTCTACTTTACAATGGATAATATTAATATAACGTCAGTTTTGACATACTTGCTTTTTACAAGTCAAAATATAGGGTAAAAATAAAGCAAAAAATTACAATCGAGTAAGATTACAAAATAAATCCCATTTTCTCGATTCCATTATAAATTCTAAGAGCTATTCTAAAGAAGCACTGAAGTTTAGAAACGAGTGAAAGCGTGTGATCATGGTCACTTTGCTGGCTCTGCTGCACGGTGAGGGGAAGGCTCAGTTGTCATTTCAGAATTCACAGCACCTACTGCTCTCCAAGGCCACCTCAGTCTACTCCCTTTACACCCTTCCTTGTCCGTTCCCTGTGTTTTAGGAACTTCTCTCCTTGTAAATATTGGGAAACTTGCAGTTTTGTGAATCTAGCTCTGATTTTTTAAAACTCAATATTTATCATGTCTAAGAATAGAATGAAGCCAGGTTATCAAAACTAAATTTTGGCTCTAAAAGGGTTTATTTCCTGAGCCTAATAAGACTTTCATAGAAATAATGAAACTTTGACACATACAGGAAAATATTAATTTTCAAACTTTACTATTTTTTAACAAGAAATGGTTGTTTTCTAAATGTAACATTTCTAGTAATGTTATGAATTTTCAGGATTCTTTCTTTTTCTTCTTCTGAAAACACGTTTTAGCCGAGTTTCCTTAGATTCTGTATATTCTGTGATCTCAGAGCCTCTTTTTATATTCTCTCCCTTTGTGATTCTGAGGAAATTGCTTAGATAGATTGGGACTTACAAAATCTAATATACATGTTGTAGGTACCATGTTGGAGGTTTATGCCATGATTGCCCAGTAGGCTCTAAACTTTTTGGGGTCAGAGACTGTTTTGAGATTGTGAGTAAAGCTGTAGTCATTCTCCCTAGAAAATTCACGGTGTGCAAAATTTTACCTAAAATTGAAGTGTGCAAAGAAACTATGGACTCAGGATGCCTGCTCCCAGAGACAAAGATTAGTATTTTTCAAACTGCTTTTGTACCCATTAGTGGGTCATGAAATTGATTTTTGAATCATGAGCAGTGTTTTTAAAAAATGAATATAGAATAGAACATGTGGTATATATATAATCGTTCATAATGTGGTTAAATATTATTTCATAAAAAACTTGTTTCATTTTTATGTGCATGTCTACTGGTTGCAGTGTAAAAGTATTTCTTGCAGTGGGTCATAGTCAAAAAATTTTGAGAACCATTAATATAAATCCATCCATGGTACACTCTGTGCTTCTCACATATCACACGTAACAATCCTGACACCTGACTTTCAGATTTATAGACTTGGTGCTCGTCTGCATTTAAGGTACCAGTGGTTTGCTAGTTCCTAATATCTTCCACCTCTGCTGGATGCCTGTTGCCCTAATCTGTTTCCCATATGTGAGAACCTGGCCACCTGGGCAGAATCTAAATGTACCTAAAACATGGTCTCTTCAATGTTACTTCATTTGGAGATTTAGTTAAGCTTGTTAATTGACGTGAACATTTTTAACAGTTGAAATGGTTCTGTTGGCTTTGAATGGGTATAGTTTCAAAAGTTTTACATAATTCAGTATACCTTCAGTTGACCTTCTTTGAACTCGATTTTACCGTCGCAAAGATAGCAGTGTAAACATATCAAGGGAAAATCCAGCAGCCGTGTTTTTGATCCTTTTATTCACATTGTATCATCTACAAATATAAGCTCTAATAATAATGATGATGATGGTGATCATTAATTTTGTCATTCATGGAGAGCCTACTGTATGCCAGGTATTCATAAAGAACTTTGCATGCATTATCATTTAACTTTTGTAACAATCTTGTGATGTAATTGCATTATCCCAATTTTACAGATGAGGAGCATTATCCCAATTTCACAGATGAGGAAACTGAGGCTTATAGAGGCAGGGTAGGTGACTTGCCCAAGGTCAAGTAGCTAGTAAGGAGCAGATCTGGAATTTGAAACCAGGTTCACCCATCTCTGAAGTCTATCCTCTTATTTAACTATCCTCTGGATTAACATGGATCCTGTGCTTTTAAAGACTATTTCCTAGTTTTGTAATCGGATTTTAATGTCATCTTCAGACTCATCCATAGTATTGTGTTCAGCATTGGTAAGTTTGCTACAAGTAAGACTCTATGACTGGACGTTGGTTTTGTTTTACTTAGTACAACAAATCAGTTGATTTTGTTCTTCTTTTACTTGATTGCAGACTATTTGTCAAAAGACACCTAAGGACTCTTCAAAGTATGAAGTCTGCAAAAGGGCCTTAAAGGAAGTAAGCAAGGTAAGTGTTGAGGGGCTCATTACACAGTAATGGGATCACCCATTCAGATCCCTCTGAAGAGAACATGTCTGAGTTGGATGCTGAAAACTGGTAGATTCTCATAGCCATTTTGCACACCATTCTTTAGGTAGCTGAAAAACAAAGCAATGTTTGCTGTACTCAAATGAAATGGGTATTTTTACTGTTTCAGACAGTCTTGTCTTAAGGCCCTTTAGATATCTCATTTTCTTTTGGCATCTGAATTCAGTAAGTGTTTATTGAGTATCCACTACAGTGCCAGGGACAATGCCAGCCCCTGAAAATATGGGGATGAATAAGACATCGGTGGTTACTGCCCTCGTGGAATGTGCTGTGTAAAGGGGAAGGCAGACATTAAATAAGAATTACAGTAAAGGATGATGAGTGACGTAAGAGGGAAGAACATAGTAATGCTGAAGCCGAAGCCTGAAGCAAGAGTAGCTGTTGAATTCTCCAAATTCTATAAACATGTTCCCAAAGACAGGAACGTGTTTATAGAATTTGGAGAACTAGAATGTTCTTCATGCGGCGAGAGCCCAGTCCGGGAGAGAGATCACTGAGGAACCATGTTAGGGAATCGTGGACCTTATCCTAGGATACTGTGGAAGCTATAAATTCATGTGCTGTGAAGGAGACAGTGGGGATGAGCCCCAGTGATGAGGCCTTTGTAGTTGATGAGGCTACAGGTGATAGGGGCCTGTACTGATGCGATAGTAAGATGGAGAGAAGCAAACCTACAACACTGGGGAGGTAGGCATGGAGAGTGTTTGGGTGGGCATATTTGCGGACAGAAATCAAGGAAAATAGTCTCCGGCTTGTGCAACCATTTGGATGCTCTTGTTTATCTCTACAGTAGGAACAGAGGGAGAAGCTGATGAGTTCCATTTAGAATGTGTCGGAACTGAGATTCCTGTAGAACATCCAAGTCAGGAGCTCAGTGGAGAGACTTGAATTGGAGACGTGGATTTGTGGATCGTCAGCCTAGGGATGATTTTTGAAGCTGGGAGAATGGATGAAAGTACCCAGGAGTGTGTATAATAAGAAGAGTAGTTAGTGAGTCTGAAGTGCAACTGTGAAGAACACCGGACTTCATCTTGTTTAGGGAAAAGGAACCAACAGAGGAGACTTGAAAAACAGAACAGAATGTACCAAAGAAGGAGGAAAACTTAATAAATGGTCTGGCAAATGACATGTAATTTGGTGGAAGGAAGGTCAGCCCCGATGGGTGCTCCTGAAAGAGAAAGTGAGATAATGATTGATGCGTTCACTGGGTTTATTTATCATCAGGTGGGTTGTGTCCTTGCAGAGGTGGGTGTGGAAGCCAGACTGGAGTGTGTTGAGGGATGAGTGGGAGGTGGGAACATGCAGCCAGCTAGTGTAGCTGTTTCAACAATCAGGCTGAGGGTAAAAAGACAAAAAGAGAGCTGTAGTTGAAAGGGAAGTGAGGCAGGGTCTTTTTTTGTTTAAAGATTAGAGAAATGTGGGTATGTTTAAATGCTAATAGGAATATTTAGCTGCGAGAAAACAATCGAAGTTATGGGAATCAATGAGGATACGGCCCAGGGGAGCAAAGCTCATGATCGCATCAGAAGCATCCTAAATATCTCGAAGCTGCACGTTACTTGTGAGTTTGGTACATCTTTGTACCACTTTATTGTGAAGCACTTTTTGTTTTAATCAACTTTAAATTAGCTCTGTTTTACTTTTCCTTGCCAATAATAACTACAAAATCACGGGTTTTATGAGCTGGTTGTTTCTTTTTTTATATATATATATATATTTTTTTATTGGAGTATAGTTGCTTTACAATGTTGTGTTAGTTTCTGCTGTACAATGAAGTGAATCCGCTATATGTATACACGTATCCCCTCCCTCTTGGACCCCCCAATCCCACCCATCTAGGTCATCACAGAGCACTGAGCTGAGCTCCCTGTGCTATACAGCAGGTTCCCACTAGCTATCAATTTTACACATGGTGTATTTATGTCAAACCTAATCTTCCAGTTCATCCCACCCTCCTCTTCCTCCTCTGTGTCCACACGTCCATTCTCTACATCTGCGTTTCTATTCCTGCCCTGCAAATAGGTTCATCTGTACCAAATTCTAGATTCCACATATATGCATTAATATACGATGTTTGTTTTCCTCTTTCTGACTTACTTCACTCTGTATGACAGACTCTAGGTCCATCCACATCTCTACAAATGACCCAATTTTCATTTCTTTTCATCTTCTTTATCCATTCTTCTGTTGATGGACATTTAGGTTGTTTCCATGTCTTGGCTTTTGTGAATAGTGCTGCTGTGAACATAGGGGTGCATGTATCTTTTTGAATTAGAGTTTTGTTCAGATATATGCCTAAGAGTGGGATTGCTGAATCATATAGCAACTCAAAATATTTTTAGTTTTTTGAGGAACCTCCGCATTGTTCTCCATAGCGGCTGCACCAATTACATTCCCACCGACAGTGTAGGAGGGTTCCCTTTTCTCCACACGCTTTCCATCATTTGTTGTTTTTAGACTTTTTAATGATGTCCATTTTGACTGGTGTGAGGTGGTACCTCATGGTAGTTTTGCTTTGCATTTCTCTAATAATTAGTGATGTTGAGCATCCTTGCATTGTGCCTGTTGGCCATCTGTATGTCTTCTTTGGAGAAATGTCTATTTAGGTCTTCTGACAATTTTTTTATATTAAGAATAAGTTTATCTGTGTCTTAGTCTGTTTCGGCTGCTAGAACAACATACCGTGGACTGCTTGGCTTATAAACAATAGAAATTTATTTCTCACAGTTCTAGAGGCTGGAAGTCCAAGATCAAGGTGCCAGCGTGGTTGAGTTGGGGCCCTCTTCTAGCCACGTTGCAGACTTCTCCTTATAGCCTCACACGGCAGAAGGGAGCAAGGGAGCTCTCTGGGGCCTGTTGTAGAAAGCACTGCTGTAAGTCCCCTACATACGAACAAATTCAATTTGGAGAGCACACTTGTAAGTCCAATTTGTTCGTAAGTCCAACAAAGTTAACCTAGGTACCCAACTAACACAATACTGTGCTGTAATAGGTTTATTATACTTTTCACACAAATAATACATAAAAAACAAATGAACACAAAAAATAAAACATTTTAAATCTTGCAGTACAGTACCTTGAAAAGTACGGTAGTACAGTACAACAGCTGGCATAGAGTGGCTGGCATCGAGTGAACAGGCAAGAAGAGTTACTGACTGGAGGAGGAGAGGAGGTGGGAGATGGTAGAGCTGAAGGATCGTCAGCAATAGGAGACGGAGGGCAAGGTGCAATTTCACTCACGCCTGACGTTGATGGCACAGGTTCTGGTTCCTTTGTGGGACCAGATGCATGTTTGCATGTTTGAAATTTCGAAACTTGAAGGTTCGTATGTAGGGGACTTACTGTAGTCCCATTTGTGAGGGCTGTATCCTCATGACTTCTAAGCACCTCCCAAAGTCCCCACTTCCTAATACCTAATATCATCTTCGGAGGTTAAGAATTCAACACATATTTTGGGGGGATATGAACATTCAAACCATAGCAGTCTGTCAACCACTTGAATGCATCTCTTGCTCCGTCAGTGGTCTGCATATCCCACTTTGGGAAACACTAAGTGAAGAAACTTGGCCTGACAGGTATGAAATTACCTAAGGTCCTACTGCCCATGGGTCTCTCCTCCAGGACCCCAAATCCTTCGGAGGAGGGGGAGGGTCTTTAGGAGAAGCTATAGTACTTAGAGAAGTTCTAGCCTTGGCCATGAAAGAGATTGTGTCAGATTTTGTTTGGTTGTTACTGAGACGTTGGAAAAGAATTCACACAGAAGAGAAAGGAGGAAGGTAATTGGAATTGAATTGAACCAGCAATGATCCTTAATTTTTTTGAGACTTTTACATCCCAGTTACAGTAAACTGCTACATTCCTTCAGGTGTCTCTGGTTCACTTGATTTGACACTGGTTCTTTTAGGTAAGGCTGGCAAAAATGTCATGTAATTGCCTTACCTTGATACTTACTGTATGAAGGACCCTCTGTGAAGAAGTGCTGTTCCAGTGAATTGTTTTTTCTAAGGCAGCGTTTCTCTCTCTTGAGCAGGAGTCATGAATATCAGGATTATTCCCCCAATCTCCTAGTGTTGTAGGGAACTGAGGTTATCAATACAGCCAGCTCAGGGATTCATCTTCTTTTTCATTTGTGCAGGTTACTGATGGGGTTTTATAGATTCTGGGAAAACAATGTCAGTATTTTTAACAAAACGACTCTGTACATAGAGCATTTATGGTTCAAAATCAAAATGCAGAATTTCACTTGCTTCCCTTATCTGAAACGAAAGAAATTGGGAGTTCCCAGTATTTATTTTAGAGAGTGAAATTTTGTATGATGAGGCCCAAGTTTTTAGAACCGGACTCCACCTAAGGCCCTTGGGCAAGTCTCTCTAGATGGTTATTCATTCTTGGAAAAAACGAGTAATATCTTTTTTGGTAATTAAAATGCTAATGAAATTTATTTGCATAGTGTGAATAATACTTCAGTGACATTGTTCCTGTGCGTGGCTGAAATGACGGTGACAACTTACTGAATTGGGGCTTTGGAAAGACTTATTGACTTAGTCAAACAACTCAAAAACAAGAAAGATGTTTCTATCAAGTGAAATGCGTATTTACTTCCAGATTTTCTGCTCAGATGCTGGGACGGAGCCGGGGGGAGGGAAATTTCCAGGGAATCGGATAGTTCAGCTGGTGCAGAGTCGTGTCTGGTGTCTAAGGAGTGGTGCTCAGGAGATGGTTTCTTATGCCAACGAAATCGTCCCTGCTGCTCTCTTTTATTTACTCTCCCGTGGAAAGAGAATAACTGCTTTAACGTGCACCTCATAAAAATTCTACTTCTATTTGGAGATAATATTAAGTTATAAGCTTTTCTCTTAGTGGCAGAAGAGCCAAGTTCTCTTGAATCTTTTCCTGTAACTTATTGCTTCAGCTATTTAAAAGAGGTCTCTAAGCTGTTTCATTAAGTGAAGAACATTAAGTTGCAGAACAGAACAAATAGTGTAATGACATCTAGGTAATAAAATGTGTTTATATACATATGTATGTCATCAATTTATAGAAATAGTACCCAGAATCATACACATCAGACTTTCAACCGTGGTTACTGATGGTAAAGGGAGAGGAGTGCAGAAGGGAAGAATTAATACGATTTTTTTCCTTCACTCCAAGTACTGCTCTGAAAGAATGCATTTAAGGTTTACAAAGATACATTTTAAAAATAGCGTACTAAGTGTCCGTTACCAAAAATTTGAAAAATTGAAATAAGAGAAAATAAAATGTATCAGTAATCTTGTCAAAGATAGTGACTATTGCCATTTTACGGCATGTCCTTCCAGTGGATGTAAATGTACACTTACACATGGATTCATGTGGTACCCATTTCATTTACTCTTCTAAATAGTGCTGCATGGACTATGGCCTTACATAAATGATTGTGGTCCTCTGATGATTTCTATTGAAAAGTTTCCAGAAATGGGTTTATTGGGGGAAAAAAAGGTAGGTATGATTTAAAGACCCCCAAGTGCCTTCAAGGAAAGCTGTCCCTGTATCCATGACAACCAGAAGTATTTCTAAGTGTCTGTCTTACTGTGCACTCCCCAGCGTCCAGTATTCTTTTCATTTTTGTGAATTTGATAGATTGAAAATATTTTATTTTTGTTTTAATTTATATTTCTCCATTAGAGAGATTGAGTTCTTTTTTTTCCACATAAATTTGGCCTAAAACAAAAAATTCAGCCAAATTTAATAAAGCTTTGACAGATGCTGAAGGAAGGCACAGCTTTAATATGCGGAGGCTGATTTTAATAAAAACACTATATCCAAATTAGCGCTTGTCCCTTCAAGATAGTCATTAAACAGAGTCCACTGATGATACCATTGCTTGATATATTTGGGGGGAACTTTTTTGTTTTTAATACGCCTTTGGAGGTGGCGGCTGGTGGAGTCTATGTTTGGAAGTTTAGGAAATAAAGATAACTTTATTTTCCATTTTCCCTTTCATTTTAAAGTGGGATAACTAAAAAAGAATTGTTCCCCCCCCCCCTTTTTTAAGTGGCTTATAAATGATCTCTGAAGGCAGTTTACACATTAACATTTGCTGAGCGTTCCTTGTGTGTTAGGTACTGGGCTGGGCACTGAACTAACAAATATGGAAATTTCACAATCTCTGCTGTCCAGTCTTTTTAGAGAGGTAATACCCAAGATGAGTCCTGAAAGACAAATAGGGGGGTATAAATCTAGATAAGAAGGAGTCAGCGGGACAGAGTGGGGTGAAGAATGTTCAGGTAAAGGGAAACACACATGCAAAAGTGCAAGGGATGTGGAAGAGTGTGCGGCTCTGAGCAGAGATTTGGTTAAGACTGAGGCCCAAGATAAGAGAAGCAGGAAGTTAGGGATCAAGTGAGTAGGTGCCAGATCATGGTCTTGCTAAGATTTAATTCTGAAAGCTTCGAGGAGCCTTTTAAGGATTTCAAGCTGAGGAGTTTCATGATCAGATTTGAACTTAGAAAGATTGAAAATATTTTTCTGGATGACACGTAAGGGTAGGGCAGAAGTGATGGCAGAGAATTAGGAGGGCAGTAATCCAAAGGGGAGGGGGTTTGAGCCTGAGTGCGGGGACAGGGCTGGTGGATGAGTGGACAGCAGGACGGCAACATTAAGGAGACTTTATGAACTGTTTGGATGTGGAGGACAAAGGAGCGGGAGGCATCTGAGTGGTGAGGACCCAGCTTTTTGGCTTGGGGAAGCGGATGGTGCTGGGATTGATCACTGACGTAGAGAACACTGGGCCGGGGGAAGGGGTGATAAAGGTAGTGTTGAGGTTTGGTCGTTCCATCCTGAGTTTGAGATGGCTCTGGGGAACCCGAGAAGAGATGCCATCCAGGTAGTTGGATGTAGAGCTTAGGGAACAGACCAAGTCTGGGAGCACAGATTTGGGAACTATGAACATATATTCTTCAAGAGAAATCATAAAAATGCCCTGAGCAACGGCTGCTTGATTAGATTTTGTTCTGTCTTAATCCTTTTAGGATATATATATATATATTATTTTAAAGTCACTTTTTTTTTTTTTTTTTTAAGATTTTTTGGATGTGGACCAATTTTAAAGTCTTTATTGAATTTGTTACAATATTGCTTCTGTTTTATGTTTTGTTTTTTTGCCACGAGGCATGTGGGATCTTAGCTCCCTGACCCGGGATCGAACCCGCACCCCCTGCATTGGAAGGTGAAGTCCTAACCACTGGACCACCAGGGAAGGCCCCCTTTTAGGATATTTTAATTGCAGTTGCCCCTGCCCAGCCAGGATATTTTCTGCGCCTAGCTTTGATCAGGTGCAGCCATCAGTCCCTGCATCAGTGAACTCCTCAAGACCATTCAGACCTAAAGATATGCTGGAACTGAAGATAGGTGTACCCTTTAAGCCTAGAATATCTGTTAAGTGACTGGAGACGTCCAAGTGTCCATCAGTGGGGGATTGAATAAATACACTGTGGAAAGCACATATGGTCATAGCATATGTTGCATCCTATCACTCTGCTGAAAGCCTGCTGGTGGCTTCTCTTTGCACTTAGAACACAATCCACACGCCTGAAGAACTTGCATGCTTTGACCCTGGGCTGGTCCTCTAGTTTGCTCTTGTGCCATTTTCCTGTGTCAGGACCTTTTACTTTCTCAGGCACACGGCACTTTCCCAGTGTCAGCCCTTTGCTCCTGGTGTTCACTCTGCCTGAACCAGCGCTCTCCATTGATTTGGGTGCTAACTCCCTTTTTTCCTTCCGCTGTCAGCCTAAATGACCTCTCATGAGAGGTCCCTGGCTCCCTCCTCACCCTCCTCCTCCCAGACCCCCCGTTTTTTTTTTTCCCTTTAAGATTTCAGTCTGTAATTATTTTGTCTGCCCTATTGTGTAACCCTAGCATCTGACACATACCAGGTACAAAATAAACTTTTTTTTTCAGTGACTGGTATATTTATAAGGTGAAATGTTGGCAAGTGAAAAACTTAAGTCACAGACAAGCATTGAATAATCCATTTACAAAAATTAGAATTTCTGCACATTATATGTGCATGTTTATATGTTCATATAAGCACAGGAGAAAAAGAGAAAGTGTATAACCCATCTTGTTTCCAGTTACCTCCATGGAGTAGGATTAGGTCAGAGCCTTTTATGGCCTGTTTTGTTTACTTACGTATTATCATTTTTTTTTTTACAGTAAGCATATGTAACTTAATAAAGCAGTAATATTAAAGTAAATCTAATCAGAATTTCTAGCTTCGTTTTTAACAATCACATGTCTTTATGGCCAATGATCCTTGTTATGGACGAGTTTTATAGCTTTTTCAGTTAATAAGAAATTGGAAATACAAAGTTTGTTTTGGTTTAGGCCAGTGAACTAATAGTTATGTATTAGGTACAGTGTAAAGGAGAAACTCCTGTGTGTCTCCTTTGTGCTCAGTACTCTACCCACAGAGCACTTCATTTCTGACCCTTGTGGTCACCAAATGTGTGGGGTTTTTCCTCACACCAAGTAGTTCTGCTGTACCAGCTGGGTGTCTGACGGTATTCAATTCAGTTCTCACTCCACCTGGAGATATAGCATCAGATCCCACAGGATAAGGGCTCAAGCCCGCAAGACTATACCTCCAACTTCATTTCAGTCACTAATCACAAGTCCAGGTTGTTACCTGTGTTTCTGACCCACTGGCTATAAATCAAGTTCCCATGACCCCCCTTCTCAGGTTTGATTAATTTGCTAGAGGGGCTCACAGAACTCAGGAAAACAGTTTACTTACTAGATTAGTGGTTTATTACAAAGGATATTAAGGGATAAGAATGAACAGCCAGATGAAGAGATAAGGTGTGGTCCAGAAGGATCCTGAGCCCAGGATGTTCTGTCCTCATGGAGCTTGAGATGGCACCCTCCCAGCACGCAGAAGTGTTCTTCTTCACCAACCCGGAAGCTCTCCAAGTCCGAAGTTCAGGGATTTTTATGGAGGCTTCATTATGTAGGCGTGAATTATTCATGGTCCAGTAGTGATCACGTTATCTCCAGCCCCTTTCCCCTCCCTGGAAGTCTGCAGGGCTAAAAGTTCCAGCCTTCTCTTTAATCACTTGGTTGGTTCCCCTGGCAACCAGCCCCATCCTTAGGGGCTTACCAGAAGTCACCTCATTAACATAAACTCAGCCGTGGTTGGAAGGGGCTTGTTATGAATAACAGAAGATACCCATTTCACTTCTATGCCCTGGAGCTATTTCAGGAACTGGTAGCAAAACTAAATTATAACCAGAGATGCCCCTGTGGCTCTTCCGTAGGAAATTACAAGGGTTTTAGGAGCTGTGTGCCAGAAACCATGGACAAACACAAAATATATATTTTGTTTATTATAAATCATGATATCACAGCTACTCATCAAAGGACTATGAGTTCATTCTGTTTGTAGATAATTCAGTAGTTCTAATTGAACTGAATTTCCCTTAGCTTGACCATCCTTGAAGAATCATTGACCATTAGGTTCCAATGGAAGGCTTTCCTCTTCTAGCATCCAGGTTACTGGTCACATGCTTTGCATGTAGCATTCTGCTGAGAATTTGCCTTTGAAGTCAAGTGGTCTGCCCTCAGCTGCTCTGATACGAAGTGGGGAGAGAGGTGCAGCTTGCTCTGAGTTTGGTGGTGTTCCCATGGGTGAAGGCGAGGAGGAGGGGGCGGAGGAAAGGAGCAGAATGGAGCAGACTGGACCATGTGAGGAATCTGCTAAGTGTATGTGGAGGGCATCGTGTGATAATGCACAGAGGATGTGTGTCCCTGAAAGTTCTCAGGACGTTTTTTTCCTCCGTCTTCACATCCTGATGACACCACTTCCAACTGGGTACAAAGTCTTGACTGTGTGAAACTGTGAGTTCTTTAACTGTCTGGAATGAGTCTCTGGAGATTCCACAGTGCTAATTATTTCCTGTGAGATCTGCATTTGAAAGTGAGGTTTCTCTCCTTCACCTCTTAACCCTCCTTATCATTCTCTGTTTCCAGTTGGTTCGACTCTGCAATGAAGGAGCTCGGAAGATGGAAAGGACTGAAATGATGTACACAATTAACTCTCAGCTGGAATTTAAAATTAAGGTATTCTCTCATACTTCTTCATAAATAGATTTGTTACTGCTCTTGCTTAAATCTTATGTGAATAAAGAGGTAGTTGAGGGCAACAAAGTAGAGAGGAATTTGCTTTTCACAGCAGGGCCATAAATTGATTACAGAGAGGCTGGCAGGGGAAATAGCAGATGCTTTGCTTTGGACAATTCAGCTCTTGCTAATACCAGATAAAGTGACCTTTCTCTAGGCCACAGAGTTAGGGATTATCTAACTAGCACTTTCTTTTTTCCCTAGGAAGACACCAAACTTGAGAAAAGAGTGGATAAAAATAATAGAATTTTAGAATAGAAAGGAGATTTCTTTAGTATTCTCAAAGTATCCTGCAAAACAGTGGTATCCCACGAGCTGGACCAGGGTGTTCTCCTAAATCAAATAAGGACACTCCTTTCTCAGTTTGCAAAAAAGGATTATTAGTGAATTGTTCTTTTCAAATTTGTTTTTCTTCCATAATTCTTTTTTGCAAAAAAGGATTATTAGTGAATTGTTCTTTTCAAATTTTTTTTTCTTCCATAATTCTTTTTTGCATATGTGCTGCCTGTTACTGCTTGTCTCATACTGCTCAGGGGCAGATGACAGGATGAACAAAGAAGGAAATAACAATTAATGGCGAGGCTAGGCCACGGTCAACTCCTTTGTTGGCTCACAATTCAAATCTTAATGGATGTGAGTGCTCATGGTTGTGATTCTGTTTCGTTTTATGCCACTTGAATTTAATTAACCAACTTAAAGCGGTCATATTTTTTCATGGTGAAAGTGTTCCTAATTTGTGCAGTGGGATTAGCGCGATCGTGGCATTATGCAGATAACTCTCTGCTGTGTCATATAGTTTGAGGGCCACTGATATAGTACAGCTACACCCTTTTATTTTATAAATGAGGAAAATACAACCCCAAGAATAATTAATTGTTAACAGGGTCATTCGGCTCGTGGTGGCAAAATCAGGACTAGGGTCCAGACGTCCTGACTTGCAGATCAGTGTAAACTCTTCCACTGTGACACCCTGACTATAAAGATTTAAATGCAGAAAGGTGATCCGTGATTCTTCTTAGAAAATGATGGATACTTGCTAAAAACAGCGTGCACATGCACGCACACACACTTTAGTTATTATACCCTCATATAGAAATTTACGGCAATTTCAAAACCCATTTTTTCCTATCCTTCACAAAGGATCCTGTCCTTCACTTTCATTTGTTTCTAAGTATTTTAGAAAATATATCTGTACATCAAAGGATTTTTTTTAATCCCCTCCTTTTTAAAGATGATAAATCTCTAACCGTTTCCATTTTAAAAGTTGATAAGTCCCTTCCCTAACCATTTTTCTTTTTCTTTCTTCACTGATAATCAGCTGGTTTAAGATACCTTTAAGCTCTGTTTCTCTAGAACCACAATTAACTTGTAACTGAAAAAATGCTTACCCCAAGGGTTCTTAAAAATAAGTGATTAACATCAATTGAGTGCATGAGTGTTTGGATTTTTGTTTCCTCTTGGTTCAATGATTAAAATTGCAAACTTAAAGGAAAATATTCTAAGTTTAGATTTATAATGAAGGACTTAATTCAGACCACTTAGAAATACTAATACAACCTTAGGACCTCATTTCTATAACACTTTATGGATAACAGTGGACATTTTTATTCAGTTCATTCCAAAGACGAGAAAACAGATGTTCAAAGAAGTTAAGTGGTTTGTCCAAGCACATGCATTCTTTCAACAAATTTCATGAGCACCTTTGTGGACTGAAGTGGGAAAACAAAAGCATGATCCCTGCCCTCGGGGAGCTTACCATCTAGTAGAAGCCTACAGAAATACAAAGGAGTGAGCCAAGTCTACAGCTGTTATGGGAGATAGAAGAGTTTTGAGAACACCAGCAATGGAGAGGGCATGGCCGGCCCTAAGCATGAGGGACAAAGGGGTGGGGAGCTTGTAGCAGCCAGGCAGGGCTTCACACTGGAGGTGTGCTTGAGCTGATCTTGAAAGGAGAGAGAGGAGGGTCTTCCAGGAGTGAAGAGCAGGAGCAAATGCACAGGACATGGTTTCAGCTGCTGTAGCCCAGGAATTGCACATTTTCAGTGGGGTGGAGGGGATCAGGGCAGAACTAGCACTCATGGGAAGGGCCTTGTGTGCCAAAAGAAAGAGCAGAGCAGGATCTTCTGGGAGCCACTGAAAAGTTCAAAGCATGGAAGTGACACAGTCAGATGTGCATTTAGTAAAGATGACTTTAGCATCATAGTAAAAAGCCTTTTAAACTTATTCCAAATCCAGAAGTCATTAAAAGGAAAATTGATCGACGTGAAAATTTAAAAAATTTCTCCATAGAGTGAAAATTAAAGGGCATTTAAAAAGTGAAAAGGGAAATAGGAAACTGGGAAAAAAATTTAGAACTCACATATAGGTAAAGGGTTAATATTCCCAACATGTAACCTCAAAGTGGTAAGAAGAAGATAAGGAAAAAATCCATTAGAAAATTGCAAACTAGAAAACTGTTGTCAGAAGAGGAAATACAAATGACTGTTAAACATCTGAAAAGATGCTTTACTTCATTCAGAAGAAAATTGCTAATTGAAATTAAAATAATGTATTCTGCCACTTAGATTTATAAATAATTCAGAAGTTTGATAAAACATGTTATCAGTGAGTTGTTGGGAAAGCCATGTTTATCTGTTGCTCATGGGAAAGATTGTTATAACCCCAGTGGTGGGCAATTTGTCAATAACTATCAAAATTACAAATGCAAGTTACTATGACCCAGCAATTTTACTTCTAAGAATTTATCCTATTGATATACTCATGAACGTATAAAATTACACACACACACATATACAGACATACACACAAAGTTACTGATATGGCATTGTTTTGATTGCAAAAGATTAGAAACAACCTAAACATCTATCAATAGGGGACTGATTAAATAAATTATAGTACACCTAAATTATGTAAGACCACTCAACTTAAAAAAAAATGAAGAATTTTAGGAATCGATATGGTATGCTTTCTGTCTTATATTATTAAGTGAAAAAAGTAAGGTGCAGAACAGGAGGAAAAAAGAGTATAAAAGTTGCTTATGTGTAAGAAATCTCTGGAAAGTTATAGAAGAACAATAACAGTTGCTACCTTGTAGGGGCTGTAATCAGTGGTTGGGAACTGGGTAGATGAGGAACGGGATGGGAAGGAGGTTGTTCACTTAATAGTTTTTCATAGGACTTTTTTTTTTTTAACAACCTCCCCTTCCCACTCTACACACATACACCAGATTCAGTTTATTATTTTAAAAATGTATTACAGCAGCTATGTGGAGGGTAAGTTGGGCATGTAATAAAACCGGAGCCAGAAAACCAGTTTGGAGACTGGAAGCAGAGGCAGAGAGATAAAGCGGGGTGCCTGGAGGAGGGCTCTAGCCGTGGTACCGCAGGTGTCTAGTCTGGTCGACTGGATGGAGAGTCACACCATCCACCGAGGTAGGGTATCCAAGAGGAGGAACGACCCTGAGGGAAAGGTAGCGGGTTCTGTGTTGGTTCTATTTGGTTTATGGTCCTACCGTAGCCATTATTGCCATGAAAATATTTACTGAGTATTTACTATGTGCCATTTTCACATAGTCTCATTGAATTCTCACAGGAACCCCATGAAGTATCTAATTATTATTCCCATTTTATCGTTGAGGAATTCGAAGCTAGAAATAGTAGATTATTTGCTCAAAGTCATACACCAAGAAGTACTGAAGCCTGGATTCAGATCTGCGACTGACTGCAGCGTCCACATTCTTAACCATGGCAGCAAAATAATGCTAGTCTTTTTCTCATTTGAAGGGGATAAAAGCTTATATATATGTCTGTGTGTGTGTGTGTATTAGATATTTATGTATGTTTGAATGTATGTATGTATGTTTACTTACATGTATTTTTCATTTTTAAATTAGTAAGTGTCTGGACGAGTATCATGTGCTGCACGTGGTAATGTGAGAGGGGTGAGGAGAGCCCACCGGATCGGCACAGGAAGCCGATATAAGTTAAGAGCGTGGGCTCTGGAGCCAGCCTGCCTGAGTTCAGTTGTAGCTCCACTACTTACTAGCTGTAGGACTTTGGGCATTACTTAACTTTCATTTCTTAGTTTTCTGAACCGTAAAGTGGGACTGATAATGGTGCTTTCCCTCATGGAGTTATTGTAAGGATAATTAATGGGAGGGCAGAGTGGAGAGTGACTGCTCAGTGCATAGAGACTTTCTTTTTAGGGTAATGGAAGTGTTCTGGAATTAGATAGTGATGACCATTGCACAATATTGTGAATGTACTAAAAGCCGCTGAATTACATGTATACTTTAAAATGGCTAAATGATGCATTTTTGTCTCAGTTTAGAAAAAACTTGCTCTTCCTTGTCTCACTGGCCCATAAAATTAGTTAAATTTTATGCTGAGGCTGGTTTTCTAGGATGCTAAGTAACACCAAAAAGAATGAAAATCTTTTCTCCATGGGAATTATATCCATACCTTTAAGGATGTGTTTTTGTTCATGAATTTCTTTTCTTATTTTTGATTCACACCTGGATTCTAGTCTTAGACTAAGCTTCTAAACTGTGGGAATTCACATAGGAGCAATTTGGGCTACTGCGATTCTTCTAAATATTTTGGTCATTTTTATAGCGTCTTCTTTTTTTTTTTTTTCAAAAATTTTTTTTATTATTATTATTTATTTTATTTTATTTATTTATGGCTGTGTTGGGTCTTCGTTTCTGTGCGAGGGCTTTCTCTAGTTGTGGCAAGCGGGAGCCACTCTTCATCACGGTGCGTGGGCCTCTCACTATCGCGGCCTCTCTTGTTACGGAGCACAGGCTCCAGACGCGCAGGCTCAGTAATTGTGGCTCACGGGCCCAGTTGCTCCGTGGCATGTGGGATCTTCCCAGACCAGGGCTCGAACCCGTGTCCCCTGCATTGGCAGGCAGACTCTCAACCACTGCACCACTAGGGAAGCCCTATAGCTTCTTCTTAAAAGAAAGCCATCTGAATGAGTTTAATCTTTCAACAATAAACTGAAACAAAAAACATTTATGACATCAGATTTTTGTTTTTTAAAGAAGCATAGACACTTCTATGCAATATTGCAAGCCACTGTCAATTTTAGATACACATTGGAAATTTATTTTTGCCCAGTGGAGTATGAGATGTTCCTAAAGCTCAATCTGTTTTAAGACCAAGAGTTAACTGAAGCCTCCGTGCCTAGAGCCCCTGCTCTGCAACAAGAGAGACCACCGCAGTGAGAGGTCCGCGCACCGCAATGAAGAGTAGCCCCCCCTCACAGCAACTAGAGAAAGCCCGTGCACAGCAACGAAGACCCAACACAGCCAAAAATAAAAAAAATTTTTTAAAAAGAAAAAAAAGACCAAGAGTTAAAAAAACTTTTTTCCCCATCCTCTAAACTAAGAACAGTCATAGGGTGGCATTACATAATACTGTCATTGGTTTATCCTATACACGCAATAACAAGATAGCAGTGTGTTTCCAGTAGTTGCAGCCCTGTGGCAGGACCTAACCTGACTCTGATTATTTGTGGTGACCTCTTGTGTGTGCTGGTGAGTTCCTCCTGAGTTATCTAAGCAACCTCTCTGTCACCTTTTAAGTCTCAGCCATAGTCTGATTTGAGATTTGGAGGCTGAAAACTACATGAACTCCTTTAAATAGCCAGTTTTGAAATTTTGAGATCAGCCATACTGTTTCATCTTCCATGTTAAATCTTCAGGAAAATAGTATATAACTGATGAGCAACCTTCTTATAAATGTCCTTTATAAATTAAAAAAATATGAAATCCTTTCTTAGCGTTCTTATTTCCTCCCTAATATCCTCAATTTCCTTTGGCTATTTTTAATCATTATTCCCTGAAATGTATGACATTTGGTTGCACCACACTTACTAGAGTTATCTTTTGTGTGTCCAAGAACTTTTGCTTATTTTTATGGATGTCGTTTTTTCAATCAGATTTTTGGCAGTTAGCATTTCTGGTAACTTAAAAAAAAGAGCTTTCAAGGGTAAGGATTATTCTGAGGTTTTGAGAGTTTTCCAGTTGGAAACTGTAAACTGAATAAAGAAAAGACAGTATGCAGTTCCTTGAATATAGCCTTTTCTATGAGATTAAGATGGATTATTCTGGAAGAAGTTCATTTTCACAACCAGAAAATGGCATGATGCTTTCAGGGATGAACTTCCATGAGGGAAACTACCGTAAACTTAAGAAAAGGTTTTCTCCAGAATACAGCTAAGTAGATAATCAATAAACAAAACATACGTTTGCAGGGTTTTTTTCTTTCCTTTTGAATAAAGTCTTTTTAGTTCATGAATTGAATGCAGACTTTTTTTTTTTTTTTTTAAAGAGCAGGTGATATACAAGCTGGCTTTTTATTTTTATTTTTATTTATTTAAACACTTATTTATTTATGGCTGTGTTGGGTCTTCGTTTCTGTGCGAGGGCTTTCTCTAGTTGTGGCAAGTGGGGGCCACTCTTCGTCGCGGTGCGCGGGCCTCTCACTATCGCGGCCTCTCTTGTTACGGAGCACAGGCTCCAGACGTGCAGGCTCAGTAGTTGTGGCTCACGGGCCTAGCTGCTCCGCGGCATGTGGGATCTTCCCGGACCGGGGCTCGAACCCATGTCCCCTGCATTGGCAGGCAGATTCTCAACCACTGCGCCACCAGGGAAACCCAATTTGTCTCTTTTTAACCGCGGCTATCAGTGTTTTTTTCGTATGTTTGGATTCTGATTTGTGATATTTAAAATAACTTCAGTTGATACCAATAGGTTTCCTCTTGAGGCTTTTCAGTTTTAAGTGACTCCTTATCAATCTTCTTTTTCAGTTAAGAGTTAATGGAAGGGTAATAATTTTTGGTTGACCCAAAAACGTTTTCTGATTGAGTTTTAGTTTTTATATAGGCAAGTTAATATTAATAGTTTTTTATATTGGAAAATAAATTGTTCTTTCTGATTTTCTCTTGGAGAATGTGCTATCCTTCTCTAACTGTATTTCACTATTACTTACCTGTTAAATACATACACTATTATATAAAATAATGATATATCATTTGTTTGAATGTAAGTTTTATACTTTACTTTCAATAATCCTAAAAGGACTTGACTTTGGCTTTGGGTACTGAGTGTTTCTCTTTTTGTAGCCTTTTCCTCTAGTCTCCTCTTCCCGGTGGTTGGTCAAAAGAGGTGAGTTGACAGCCTATGTGGAAGACACTGGGCTTTTCTCAAAAAGGACGTCCAAACAGCAAGTCTACTTCTTCCTCTTCAACGACGTGCTCATTATCACCAAGAAGAAGAGGTAAGCCTTCTTGTGGTGTTGCTCGCTGTACATCCAGTTTTGAAGCTCTGTAATTCAAACACCTGTTGGAGGTGATCATCCTTGAAAAGCTTGAGATGTCAGGTGTATAGTTTCTACACATGGACTCATACAAGCCTCTGTGCTTCATTTTTTTAAAATTACCTCTACAGCGAAGACTTGAATTGTTACCAGCATCATTATCCTAGCCAACTGCTGCTGGGCTTTTATAGCGTGCAAACCTCGTTCTAAACATTTGACAGGTTTATGTCACTGGATTCTCTTGACATCCCTGGGGAGGCAACCCTCTTAATATTTTCGATCAGCATTTTTCACAGTTCTTCTGCCATAGGACCTTTGTATAAAACAGACAAAAGTTGCTCCGGTTGAGAACAAGCTGGGGTGTGACTCTAGCACTTCTTGTAACTTAATTTAAAATCCACTGCTCTTAAAGATTGTTAGAAAATCTTTAGAAAGATTAGATTTTTTTTTTTTTTAGAAAAAAGTTTCCCCGTGGCTGGGAGGATGTTAGCAATACTCCAATACTCCCTGCTTCAGGGAAGAAAGTCAATCCCTTGGTTGGCAGAGTGTTTATTCCTCTTACTTTAGACTTCTGGTTGTGGAGTCAGGTCCTGCTCCAGAAGGAATACTGTACAAGTTTTTTCTTTACAGCATTTGTTCTAACTGTTCCCACTCAAAACACACACACACACGCACATACACACACACATACACATACACATACACATACACATACACACACACATACACATACACATACACATACACATACTCCCCTTAGCCCTTAGCTCTGCCTTTCTCTAGGGAGCATTCTTTATTAAATGTACTCAGTATGTGTTGGATTATAAAATATTTTCCTGCTGTTTCTCCATAAATAGTCCGTCTTTCCTAGAATATGAACTTAGAATGAGGATATAGATCTGTGGTTTGTTATTTCCACATATGAAGGCGATGAAGGTAGGCTGAATTGCTGGCATATGATAGGAATAGTAGTAGTTAGTTCACAGGGTGCAGTTTAGACAAAGTAAAGAGAATCATGGAAACGGGCTTCTGTGAATATATAAAATTAATGCCCAAATTTATCATGAAATGTTTATTCGAATTCTGCTTCTGAGTTGCTGACATTTTAGCTTGAAAGTTCAAACTAAATTGAAATGGAGGTTGAGCTTTTCTTTCTGCTCCTTTTAATCAGACTGTATTATGAATTACTTCAGCTGCTCGGCTGTCGAGGTGACGTGAAAACTTTGTATGGTCTGCCCTGAAGAGCCATAATGTGACGATGAAATACATAAAGATGCTGATGATTGTTTTTCATACTTAGGAAAACAGGGTTCCCATAGTTTCAGGAAGAGATTATTTCTCTTACCTGGGACAGTTTAAATAGTTCTAGTAGCTAAGTAAATTTCATAAATACAGATTGGAGAGGAATTATAATTTCTGTATTTTTGTGTTTTGTTGGTTTCCTATGAGATAGCAAGTTTCTTTGGCTTTCTTTGCGATGTTTTGTTTTTAGAGGAGGGTAATTATATATGACTCTTCAAATGCCAGAACTCTTGACTTTTAACATCTTCCAGCTGTTGAGATATTTGTTCTGTCTCAATGGACCAAAAGCTTTCACTAAACTTTTGATTTTTAATGATAAAATATACATTGACAGTACCAAGCCAATTTTAAATGTAAATGTAGTTTTGCTTATGGTGATGAAAACATTAAGGGTATTTAAACCAGTATGTCACAACTTTTATTCTTTTTTTTTTTTTTAAAAGGAACAACGTTTTTTTAAAAAATATTTATTTATTTATTTGTTTATTTGGTCACACTGGGTCTTAGTTGCCGCACATGGGATCTTCATTGCGGCATGTGGGATCTTTAGTTATGGTATGTGGAATCTTTAGTTACAGCATGGAACTCTTAGTTACGGCATGGAACTCTTAGTTGCGGCATGTGAGATCTAGTTCCCTGACCAGAGATCAAACCCAGGCCCCCTGCACTGGGAGCGTGGAGTCTTAGCCACTGGACCACCAGGGAAGTCCCACAACTTTTATTCTTGAACTTGCCTAGAACCCAATAAATACAGACTTTTGAAAGTTAGAATTAAGATATATGCTATGCTACTTAGCAGTGTACTTTGCCCTCCACAGGAGATTTTGCCATTATATTTAATGTTGCACTGTGAGCTATCCCATATTTGTTTCCTTAGATATATTTGCACTTCTTTGTTAATAAAAGAAAGAAATACAGCTTCAATGGAGAGGGCAACCCTGAGTACCTAGCTGCCTTTACCAAAACTGGGGTTTTCTTGCCTTCACCAATTAGCTCATCATATTTCTAAGGTGCTCTTGACTCCGAGAATAGCATTGGAGGTTCAAGTTGTTTATGACCTGAATATTTAGTGAGGATGACAAGCAGACCACAGAGTCTTGATAAACAGGCTGGGTTAAAAATGTACAGTATGCACAGCCGTATTTCTCTTATAGCTTCAAGGAGCCAGCTACAAATGCTTTGCATGCCAGAGACAGCCATGGAGGAGATACAGCAGCTTTGAACAAGGCAATCGCTTAGGCTTGGCTACGAGGTACAGAATGAAAGATAACTACCTGCCAGCTCTGTAGGACTGATCCAACCACCCAGTGCCTAAGTATAATTCTAGGATTCAGTCAAGGAGCTTATTAGCTGCTGGGTCTCCAGTGGTTTTCAGCTTCAGGGAGGCTCGCTGGGTACTGGGAGGGACCACTTGGGAGGACGTTTACTCTTCCTCCTCCCATCCAGTCTGGCAGATGGTTTATGCTGAGATGGTTTATGCCGGCGGATGGGATGAGTGGGTACCTCGGCCCTGCAGCGTGTGTGTGTGTGTACCACTGCTAGTGCTTGCAGAGTGGCTAGTGACCATCCCCTGTCTGCTAGGACAGGAATTTTCACTCTTTTTTAGACTATCAGAAAGCAGTTTAAAGTTTCCATTAGCTCTGGACTGCTTGTGAGTCACCGTATTGATAGTCTGTTCTGTCAGATTTCAGAAGGATAGGTGATCGGTTTGACTACTTTGGATGAGAGAGTGAATTCTTGGTACTTGAAGCTTTGACTGCAGGTTGTCTGGGTACTTCTAGAGCAGAGTTCTCAACTCGGCACTATTGAAGCCCTACAGTTCGTTGTTGCAGGGGGTGCCCTATGCTGTGTAGGATGTTTCAGCAGCATCCCTGGCCTCTACCTACTGTTTGCTAGTGGCGCCTCCCTCCCAGTTGTGACAACCAAAAATGTCTCCAGACATTGTCATATGTCCCCCAGTTGAGAACCACTATACTAGAATGATGGCAAACTGTCAACCAGCTTTGCCTTCAGAGGGAGGAAGGTGTGCAAATCTATCAGACCTGACACAGCAGTAGCAGTAACATTGTAATAAAAAAGGAATAGATTGCCATGTTGTACTCATAGATTAATGAATAATAACTTGTTATAATATCCAATTTTTGCCCAGCAATAACTTATAATTAGTTATCCATTACAGCACACAGACTACACCCCGACGTACAACCTTCTGGATTAAGTACCATTGTCCCCAGTTTTGAAACGTGAAAACTGAATTCAAGACCTAAATAGGTTCAAACTCCCCAAACGCTTATTTTGCAAGGTAGTTAACTGTCTTCTTGTCTCATTCAGTACCTTGTATCTGGCATAGGTCTTCCTTTTCAATTTCTTCTGAAGCTAAAAACAGTCTTCCTCCCTGTAATAGTTTCTACAGCTGCTGTAACAAAGTACCATAAACTGGGTGGCTTAAAACAATAGGCATTTATTCTCTCATAGTTCTGCAGGAAGAATTCCGAAGTCAAGAAACTGGCAGGGCCATGCACCTCTGAAGGCTCCAGGAGAGAATCCTTCCTTGCCTCTTCCGCTCCTGGTGGCTCCCGGGCTCCTTGGCTTGTGGCAGCGTAACTCCAGTCTCTGCCTCTGTCTTCATCTGGCCTTCTTGCCTCCTGCTCTGTGTGTCTTAAAATTGCCCTCTCCTTATAAAGACACCAGTTATTGGATTTAGGACCCACTCTAATTCTGAATGGTCTCATCTTAACAGATTCCGTCTGCAAAGACCTTATTTCCAAATAAGGTCACGTGGACGGCACCAGGGGTTAGGGCTTCAACATATTTTTTGGAGGACACAGTTCAACCTCCTAAACTGCTCGGCACATCACCACTGCCTCACTTAAACACAGAATGAAGGGGCTTCCCTGGTGGCGCAGTGGTTAGGAATCTGCCTGCCAATGCAGGGGACACGGGTTCAAGCCCTGGTCTGGGAAGATCCCACATGCCGCGGAGCGGCTGGGCCCGTGAGCCACAACTACTGAGCCTGCGCATCTGGAGCCTGTGCTCCGCAACAAGAGAGGCCACGATAGTGAGAGGCCCGCGCACCGCGATGAAGAGTGGCCCCCACTTGCCGCAACTAGAGAAAGCCCTCGCACAGAAACGAAGACCCAACACAGCCAAAAATAAATATAAATAAATAAATAAATTTATATAAAAAAAAAAACAGAATGAAGAAATGTGCTGTAGTGTCTTAGCTAGTTCTAGAACACATTTTTTTTCTTTTAACATTGATGCCATTTTTCATAGATTTCTGAATGTCATCATGGTCATGTGATGTGAACAGCTGTATTTGGAGTTTTCTCAGGTTACCTTCATGTCCCAATCTCCTTCCAACCTGTTCCTTCTCCAGGGTCTGTTCCCTGCTTAGTAAAGGGCACCTCCATCCACCCAGTTGCTCCACAGTAAATCTGAAAGCCCACTTTGTCCTTTTCCTCACCGTGCTCCGCATCCGTCTAATGCCCAGTCTTCTACTCACAACGAAACCGCTTCTTTCCTCACACATTGCCACGCCCTTGTACCACCACCTTGAACTCACCCAGAAGACACACCTAGCTGGCTTCATGCCACCATCCCTCCATCCATTTACATTCCATAGCCAGAGTATGCTTTTTAATTTTTATTTATTTTTTTATTATTATTATTTTTTAAAATTTATTTATTTATTTAGTTTTGGCTGTGTTGGGTCTTCGTTTCTGTGCGAGGGCTTTCTCTAGTTGTGGCAAGCGGGGACCACTCTTCATCGTGGTGCGCAGGCCTCTCACTATCGTGGCCTCTCTTGTTGCGGAGCACAGACTCCAGATGCGCAGGCTCAGTAGTTGTGGCTCACGGGCCCAGCTGCTCCACGGCATGTGGGATCTTCCCAGACCAGGGCTTGAACCCGTGTCCCCTGCATTGGCAGGCAGATTCTCAACCACTGTGCCACCAGGGAAACCCCAGAGTATGCTTTTTAAAAGACTCAGTTTGTCCTTTGCAAACAGCCCTTCCGTGGTCCCACCTTGAACTCACTGAGGCATTCTAGCCCCCAGGACCCGGCACGTGGTTCTTTCTCTGTCTGGAATACCCTCTCTACCTCATAACCCTGTTCCACCCCAAATCTTTTCTAGGCAAAGTCCTTTTCATTCTTTAGGTCTTAGATGAAGACCACACATCCACTGGGAGCTCTTATCCATTCCTCTAGAGTGGGTTGATTTCCGCTGCTCTGTGTTCCCATAGAACCCTGCACTTTCTCTGTCATAATATTTGTGTTACTGTGTGTTCATGTCTGTCGTGTTGACCTTTGCATCCTCAGTGCAGAGACTGCGCCTGGCCTGTAATGACCATTTAATAAATATTTGTCAAATGTGAACCAATCATCTAGATGGTTAAATATAAACAATTTGAGTGACTGCATTACTCAGTGGGCAGGCTCCCCCCATTCCACACCCAAGTTAAAATTTCTTTGAATTCTCTTTTATTTTTAAAAGACATGTGATTTTTGTATTCTGCTCCATTATAGATTCATTTTTAATTAATTTTGGTAAAAGCAAGTCTGGAACTTTATCATGTGGCTTCTCACATCTTCTGGAGTTTTATCTATAAACTTATCCATAAATGACAGGTAACCTCAATCTGAAAAACACTTAGGATTATATTTGCAAAACTGTGCTCTATAGAGGAAGTTATTTTTTTTTTTTTTGGCTTGCTTTTATTTTGTACTATTGTGTCAACTAATGTTTTGTGCTACCCATACAAAAGGGTTTAAGCGATAAAAATGTTGAATTATCACACACACACATACATAAGAAGTCAAGTGAGTTTGGAAAACCCTACATACTCCATTCCCCTTTGGGAGATTCACTATTGGATCATTTAGGAAGGCTTTTGGCTACAAGTTACAGAATTCCCAAATAGCAGTGGCTCAAGTGATTAAGACATTTACCTCTCTCACCAAACATGAAGACCGAGGGTGGACAGTCCGGGTCCAGTGGTCACCAGCAACCCAGCGCCTTCCCATTCTTCAGCTGCACTGTGCTCTGTTCACTTTTTGCCCCTGTGCACGTAGCTTCATGGTTGCAGGTGGCTCCTGCAGGTCCAGGCATCATCATTTCATTCAAAGACACAGGAGGGAGACAAGGGTGAAGAATAGAGCCTGGCCAAAGGGACTCTTTTTCTCAAGTGGCTTTTCTTTTTATCAGCAGAGGAAAACTTTTCCAAGACAGTCTTAAGAAGACTTCTTTTTTTAAAAAAAATTATTTATTTATTTTTGGCTGCGTTGGGTCTTCCTTGCTGTGCTTGGGCTTTTCTCTAGTTGTGGCAAACAGGGGCTACTCTTCATGGTGGTGCATGGCTTCTCCTTGCGGTTGTTTTTCTTGTTGTGGAGCATGGACTTTAGGTGCGCAGGATTCAGTAGTTGTGGCACGCAGGCTCAGTAGTTGTGGCTTGCGGTCTCAGTAGTTGTGGCTTGTGGACTTCAGTAGTTGTGGCTTGCGGGCTTCAGTAGTTGTGGCTCGCAGGCTCAGTATTTGTGGCTTGCGGGCTTCAGTAGTTGTGGCTCATGGGCTCAGTAGTTGTGGCTCGCGGGCTCAGTAGTTGTGGCTTGCGGGCTTCAGTAGTTGTGGCACACGGGCTCAGTAGTTGTGGTGCGCGGGCTTAGTTGCTCCACAGCATGTGGGATCTTCCCGGACCAGGGCTTGAACCCGTGTCCCCTGAATTGGTAGGCAGATTCTTAACCACTGCACCACCAGGGAAGCCCAGAAGACTTCTTGTATCTCACGTGTCAGTCTTGGTTCACAAAACTTGCCCTTATAAAGGAGGCTGGGAAAGCAGCATACGGCAGGGGAATCGGACAGCCAGGGTTGTTTTAGATTAGCTGTGAAGCAGGGGAGGAGGCAGTGGTTCGATAGTAGGTCGTTCCAGCCACAACTAGGAAACCCTCTTTTCCACAGAACATCAATTAACATGGGTAGTTTGGAATGCAGGAGGAGTTTTTTTTTGGCCACTCTGTGTGGCTTGTGGAATCTTAGTTCCCCAACCAGGAATCGAACATGTGCCCCCTGCAGTGGAAGCATGGAGTCCTAACCACTGGACCACCAGGGAAGTCCCAAGAACTCTTTAAAAGAACTAATACATTGCCTTTGAGATAAATGGGGTTGGGGGGTGGGTTCAAAAAAAGACAGAAGTGACTGGAGATTTAGAACCCACTTCCCCTTGGCTGGTATTAGTCCTCCCGCTGTGGTTCACGTGAGTATCTCATTGGTAGTGCGTTTTTTCTCCAATCAGCCCTGCTGTGCCCTTACAGCTGCAGATAGATTGGCCTGGTCTGGGTGTTAGACACAATACCAAAAGAATGCAGAAATCTAGTGTAGTCTTGTTATCCATACCAGTAAACGTAATCGTGTCCTGATTTGTTTCTTTCATTCTTCTCCTGGATTCTGTACCCACAAATGATCTAGCCATGATGTTTTTGGGTATCCCTATAGTTAGATGAGCAGTAATAGTAATAATGATGATAAGTGCCTATATTATTGCACGTTACAGTGTGCCATTCATTGTGCTCAGAGTGTATATGCAGTATACCGTTGAGTTATCACAGCAACCTAGTATTATTTCCATTTTACAGATGAGGACACTGAGGCAGAGAGAGAGAAAGTCTCTTTTCAAGGTCTCTCATCAAAGCCAGGATTCTAATCTGAATCTTTGACTCTAAAACCATCTCTCTTAACAATTTATGTTCATTACTTCTCAATTTCATTTTTCTGGAATATTTTCACCTTTCCCCTATCCTGTAATGTTATTGGGAAAAATAGCCTAGAAACTTGCACCTTTTCTGTTTGCTTTGATAAACAACTTTTTCAAAGCAAGATTTTGTTAAGTGAATATTTTTATAGTTTTACTGGTCATGGGAGAAAGTTAGAAGTGGTACCAAACTGCTTTTGTGAGCTTTTCTCTACCTTTAGCTAATTTAGTGTCAGAGTGTGGGGAAGAGCATTTCCTTTTCATAACATTTCCTTCCCACAGATATTTAAGAAAGGAGCTTTCCACTTCCTGATTCCTAGTTCCATAAATATTGTGTGTATTGACATAACTTGACCTCTGTGACACATTACAAATCCTCGGGTTTTAAAAGAAGGATTTTCTGTAATAGAATTCTACCTGATCATTATCAGGAGTGCAGGGATTTAAGTTAGAACTTGAATTTTCCTAAGTAGTTTGAATGCCCAGTAGCTTAAAGCGGTGCAGATTCCCTGGAAAGGGTCATGGCCTGATTTGGCCCCATTTTGAGTTTTTCCATTTTGACAGCTTTCCCATTATAGAAAACTGAGGCCACCTGACATTGTCCCTCTGTCTCTGCAGAATAAACTCCTTCCTCGGAAAATTAACTTTGAGTGTCTGGGATAAAGAAAAGGCAGTAAGACTCTGACTCAAAGCACTTTTATTCCTGGAACATAAAACTTGGTTGTTTCTGACCACTTGGATCAGGTCCTAAGATCAAGATGGAGAGATGAGGTGGGAGAGAAATGAGAGAGCCCCCTTTCCTCTTCCTGCTTCTCTTTTACTCTCGCCGCCCCACATACCCTTGATCCCCTGACATTGCGAGTAGTAAGAGTATTGTCTCCTCTGTGTCTGTAAGAAGAGTTGATGTTGCCATTCAGTGTCAAAAGCTTCACCAACTGAGAAGCACAGTATCGATGTCTGGGGTCAGACAGAACTGCACTCAAAATCCTGGCCGTGTGACCTTGGGCAAGTTGCCTTTAATCTCTCAGTCTCAGTGTTCTCATCTGTAAAATGGGGATAACAATGTCATCATCTTCCTGGAATGTCTATGAGAATTAAGTGAGATAGTGCACACAAAGCTCTTAACACAGTGAATTGTCCCTGCTGAGGGACTGATACCTGCTGCATATCATCATTATTCCTGGTATTGTGTATCTCCCCAAAGTTTTGGCGCAAATCAAATTATTGCTCTTCTGCTTCTAGAATATTTTCTTGTTTAAAAAAAATGGTTTGAAACCTTAAGCCACTGCTACACAGCTGAAGGTTTGGTGCACTCCAAGGCCAAACCTGGATTATGGCCTCTGAAATATGGCCTTAGGAATAATTACATTTAATGCCATGCCTCTCCCTTCCCATCCCCCATCAAGAACCCATGTCAGATGGCAAGTGAGTGCGAGATAACCATTGATCGACTCTTAATCTTTTATAAGTTGTTATGAATCATGTGTACATGTTTGTATTAGCGATTTTCTTGTAACGTCCCTCATATCCAATTAGGAGACACTTTAACTTCGTGGCTGACAAAAGTGAATTCAGTATATTTTTCCCTTTATTCAAGGAGGTCAGTGGAGATAAACCTGAATTGCAGTGTGGGGATTACTCCCATAATTTGGAGTCACCAGCTTCAGAAGCTGCCTACTTTTTCTTCAGAGCTTGCTTAGTTCTGGTTATGCCAGAGAGGAAGCTTCAGTAATGTCAGACAGCCTCTTGGACCTGCCCATCTCCTCTTTGTCAAGGACCATGGGTTCAGGATGTCCCATGGCAGACAGGGAGGTCCCAGGTTGGAGAATCTGGAGATCCGTGGTGACAGGAATGGGGGCTTTCTGGTCCTGTTGTGGATCATCGGCCATCTTTCTTGGTGACACTGAATCACAACAGATCCTCACCTTACCAACAAATGTGACCGTCTTCTCCGCTATTTGTTATTTTCTCAACAATGAAATAGGAAGCGTATGGCATTTTTTTTTTTTTTTTTCCTTTTGGAAGTCTAGTCTTTAGTCTTTTAAAAGAGTCTTTTAAAAGCTGGCTGTGCTATAAAGTGGTCCTGAGCAATGTATTGATACACCTGAAACTTACATAATAGGAAAAAAATCATTAAGAAAATGAATTGACAAACAACAGACTGGGATAAAATATTTTCAAATCATACTTGATAAAGGACTTACATCCAGATTACATAAAGAATTCTTAAAACTCAAAAGTAAACCAACTCAAAAAAAAAAAAAAAAGTAAACCAACTCAATTTTTAAGTAAGCAAAAATTTGAATAGACATTTCAGCAAAGAAGATCTCCAAATGGCTTTGTATATGAAAAGATGCTCAGCATCACTAGTCATTAGGGAAACGCAGGTTAAAACCAAAATTAGATACCATTTCACAGCCACTAGGATGACTATAATAAAGACAAAGGTAGTGTTGGTGAGGATGGAGAGAAACTGGAGCCCTAATACGCTGCTGGTGAGAACGTATTTAAAATGATACAGCCACTTTGGAAAGTGGTCTGGCAGTTTCTTAAAAATTTAAGCAGTTTACCATATGACCCAGCAATTCCATGCGATGTTCCATCCTAAGAGAAATGAAAACTGTTCACAAAGGCTTGTAGGTGAATGTTCGTAACATGCGTGTGGCATGTTTGTTAGTCTTCAGAATTATTTTGAGGAACTGAGCAAGTAAGTCTGTTTGAAATAAGTTTTTGAGTAAATATCATGCCTTGTTTTGCTGGTCTGATCCCCTGCCAAATTATGAATTTCTTGACACAGGTATTTAGCTCTAATTATGCTTAGTCCACTCACTCATTTGCAAAGTACCTATAATGGCTTTTAACAAAATGCCAGGCAATTTAAAGGCATGATGTTCTGCAGGAAGATTTGAAATAATAGCTAATGACATTTACTGACTGTAAGCCAGGCATGATTGTAAAAGCTCTACATGCAAAAAGATAATAAATGTATTTTCTCATTTAATTCTCCCAGCAGTCCTAAGAGATGGGTATTGTTATCCCCAGTTTACATATGAGAAAACACAGAGAGGATCAGTAACTTGTTCAAGATCACAAAGCGAGTGAGTGATGGAATTGGGATTCTTACCAGACATTCTCAATCAAGTCAGTACTCTTACCTGTTACACTGTACTTTATTACTTTAAAATTGTACATTTTTCTACTAAAAATTTGTTTAATTCTAAAACCAAGATTTAAAATTGAAATCAACTTCAGTCACGTGAAAAAAGTGTCTCAACCTCTTAACTCAAAGTAAATTTCAGCATAATCCAATCTCCTCCATCCTAGAAATGTTTAACTAGGGTATTCTTATTCCAGTTAAGCACAAGATCAAGTGTGGGGATTTAGCAGTCATGTTTTTAGAAGGGGAAGAGAAACAAGTTGAAATCTGCAGAGGAAGAATTCTTGTACGTGTCTTGAAGGGAAATGGGAAGAAACTCTTTGATTTTATAAAACCCCACGGACTTTTGTGAATCTGCACATGGGGAAAATGGCAGAGTCATTATAAATCCCTGAGAGAAAAACAAGAGGGTCTAGGAGAGGATCTTAGAGAATGGCCATAAAAAAGGATGACTTAGAACTGTTGCAGAAGGCATTAGAAGAGGAAGATAGAGTTTCAGGATGCCACAGGGGCTCAACCTCATCAAGTTCTGTAGATGAATAGTGGTGACATCCAGTCACTGGATTTGGTAGGGTGTTGGGCCACCATGACTTTGGGGAGCAGTTTCACTGGCATGTGGGCAGAAAACGCAGGCAGCTGCTAACTCAGGAGACGTTTGTCTTTTGACGAGCAGATTCAAGTAAAGATTTTTTTCAGCACAGGGAAACTGTGAATGTTTTAAACAAAGCCTATGGAAAAAGAGCTACCGACGAGGTGAAAAATAAATGTTACTTTTGACGATAGAGCCAGAAAATCATTGTGTTTTGTTTTGGATAATCCTTGCTAGTATCTTTTCTTTTAAGTTTAACTCTTTTACAAAAGGAAGAATTGGAAGTTCTCCTTCCAATCTGTCAGATTTTGGCTCTGAAAGAAAGTTCCAGAACAATGCAAGGTGGAAGGTGAGACAACTTACAGATAAGGCTGACTTGAGCAGGAGGGTAGGAAAGCTGGTCTTTATAGTCTAACCCTTTTTCTCGTTTTCCCCATCTCCATCTTTGCTTTCATATTCCTGGTTCCATCTTGGTCATCTAGCCTATTTCTCATTCCTGGTCATCCTCAATAACGTAAGATGTTTGCTCATAAGGGGTAAGGTGGGAACTCTTCCTATGGTATTTGCATGTGTGAAAGCAACCCCCTGGTCACAAGGCCCCACAGAAAGACCTGTTCCATCACTACCTCTTCTTCATGACTGTTATGTACCCAGAGCTTGGACCCAAGGAACTACCCTGGTTTATGGAGTGAGATTGGGAGCCAGCTTTTTAAAATTTTTCAGATGTTTCTCCAGATGTCCCAATATTATTTGTTGACTAAACCATCAATATTCCACAGATGTGAAATGTCACTTATATCATGTAGTAAATTCTCAGATGTATTTGGGGTCAATTTGTGAAGCCACTGTTCTGTTTCACTATCCATCTGTCAGCTAATACCTATCAGTCTCAGTCTTTGAATTACTGTAGCTTTAAAATATGTTTTTAATATATCATATGGCCAGTTCACGCTCATTTTCTTTCACAATCTGACTGTTCTTTCATGTTTATTTTTCTTCATGTTTTAGAATCAGCTTGACTACTCCCCGTCCTTGCTGCCCCCCAAAATCCTGAGATTTTTTTCAGAGAGATGGTGGTAAAATTATATATTAATTTAGGAAGAATTGATACCTCTTTAATATCAAACTTTTCTATCCATTCAGGCCTTCTTCTAAAGTATTTGAAAGCTGTCTTCATATAGGAGAAACGTGTTAAGTTTAATCGTAAATATTTTGTGGGTTTTGTGTCTATTATAAATAAGATCACTTCTTCCACTATATTTTCTGAGTGTTATTCATTCATATATGGAAAAGACATTTATTTATTCGTTTGTTTCTTTATTTATTTAACTAGCTGCACCGGGTCTTAGCTGCAGCCTGCGGGATCTTAGTTGCGGCCTGCGGGATCTTCGTTGTGGCCTGCGGGATCTTTTGTTGTTGTTGTTGTTGTGGCATACGGGATCTAGGATCTAGTTCCCCAACCAGGGATCAAACCCAGGCCCCCTGCATTGGGAGCGTGGAGTCTTAGCCACTGGACCACCAGGGAAGTCTCAGAAGAGCCTTTTTCTTTTTAACCCAGCCACTTTAGTGAATTCACTCTTACCTTATAATATATTTTCAGTCAATGATGTTATATGCAAATAATCAGTTGTTTATAGGGCCAAAAAAATTCCATTGCCCAAGAGTCCCTTCACCTGTACCCTCAGGCATCCACAGACACGTGGAATGATGATAGTCTTCACATCTATGCATTTATTATTAAAATTTTTTTTACCTTGAATTGCAAAATATTTCAAACATACAGAAAATTATCGAACACTAACATGCCTATCATCCATGTTTAACAGATATAAATTTTTTGCTATATCACTGTCAGATCTCTTCTTTTTAAATTTATTTATTTATTTATTTATGGCTGTGTTGAGTCTTCGTTTATGTGCGAGGGCTTTCTCTAGTTGCGGCAAGCAGGGGCCACTCCTCATCGCCATGCGCGGGCCTCTCACTATCGCGGCCTCTCTTGTTGCGGAGCACAGGCTCCAGACGCGCAGGCTCAGTAGTTGTGGCCCACGGGCCCAGCTGCTCCGCGGCACGTGGGATCCTCCCAGACCAGGGCTCGAACCCGTGTCCCCTGCATTGGCAGGCAGATTCTCAACCACTGCGCCACCAGGGAAGCCCAGATCTCTTCTTTTTAAACAAAAGCCCTGATATAATACTGCAGGTATACCTAAAGCCTCTTCATCATCATCCCTTCTTCCTCCGCCTCCTTCCCAGAGTAAGTCCTGAGTGGAGCTGGGTGTCTGTCACCCTGCACTCACTACTGAGTATGTACATACGCAGCTTTGGTATTCTAAAAATGTATGTATGTTGTATGCAGTTGTAAATACTGTCCTGATTTAAAAGTAATAAATATATGCCCAGTATGAAAAATTCCCACCTTTATAGAAATCTGTGGGAGAGAAAGTTCAAAGTGCTCCGTAATAATCAGTTTAAGAAATCCACTGTTGGGACTTCCCTGGTGGCACAGTTAAGAATCTTCCCTGCCAGGGTTCCAGCCCTGGTCTGGGAAGATCCCACATGCCGCGGAGCAACTAAGCCCGTGCACCACAACTACTGAGCCTGCACTCTAGAGCCTGCGAGCCACAACTACTGAGCCCGTGAGCCACAACTACTGAGCCCATGTGCCACAACTGCTGAGCCCGTGCACCTAGAGCCCTGCTCTGCAACAAGAGAAGCCACCACAATGAGTAGCCCGCGCGCCACAACAAAGAGTAGCCCCCGCTCGCTGCAACTAGAGACTAAGTCTGCATGTAGCAACGAAGACCCAGTGCAGCCAAAAATAAACAAATAAATAAATTAATTAAAAAAAAAAAGAAATCCACTATTCACAAAAAGGTGTATCAGTTTTCAGCCCATGCTGTTAGGTAGCATGTAGTAGAACCAAACACTATCGAGCTGCTTAACAAAAGAACGCCTTCCAAGGGAAGAATAATTGAGGTACTTATTTACCACCATATCCTGTTCTCTACTGATAGCTTTTTATCTTGTTAAGAAAAGAAAGGAATCTCAACAAAGGTTACTAGGACTTTAAGTGGGTTTCAACAGGGAGACCCATCATTGTTTATACCACAGAGCAACAGGCTTGTATAGATTTGATTGCTGCGCCTGATAGGAGCCTCTGCTTGCACAAAGCTGCCGCTTGTTTCATGAGCAGCTGGTAAACTTGGAGCCCGTCTGAGACAATCAGAGGAAGTCTACATATAAACTTCTCCGTGCGAGGAAAGGTGGTTTTTCCATTTGCCTTTTTCTGAGCAGTTTAACTTCCTAATTGCATGATCCAAATTGTTTCAGAGACTATGTAAACCATATGTTTGCTAAATGGAAGAAACAAACATGGGGAAGTCTGATTAGCATCAACTTCCCTAGGAAAGGAGCATCTTTCCCAACCCAGCTGAGCTTGCTTTGTACTTACTGGACACGGGTGGGTCGGCGGAGGAGGAAGTGGGGTTGTAAACGGCTGCATCTGACTGTGGATTCGCTCCTCTTCCTTCTGCTTAAGCCCGTATTTTAACAGTTATCCTTCTGTATTAGCATGAGAGAGATAGTAGGTGCTGGCTGACATGAGGAGAATGAATTTCACGCAGTATTTAGCAGATTTAGAGAGGGGAAAATATTATTTGGAACCTTTATGAGATTAAGTGTGTGAGTGTGTGTGTGAGAGAGCACAAACACGCTAGCAAGAGTGAGCTCCTTTTCAGTTTTTATTCCATTGGGTTTGAATAATAGCTGACAAGGATGAATCATCAACTTACTTGACTACTGTTAAATCAAGTTTTTTATATTAAATTCATTAAAGGAGTAGAGAAGAAGTTGTGGACATTATGTATCACATAATGAAGACGTTTGCAGGTCTAGATGAAATAATGATATTGGGTGACTGCTATTGAATCAGTTAAAAAAAAAAAAGCAAACTTGTTTCCTGCATCCTATTTTGGATACAGAAGGCAAAACAGGGGAAAGTTCTGTGTCCAGGCACATTCAATGACCCAGATGTGCAGATGTGTAGACACGGATACCTTGAGGTGAACTCACATAGCTATAAATAAAGTGGCTGCCAGTTTCATCCAGTATCATCCCAACTGGACACCTGAGAGAACCACAGGTATAAACTGGATCAAACGGTCACCCTAGGTCTTAATGGCATTGCAGTTGTCATGGCTTAAGAGAACAATTAAAAAAACATTCTATTGTCTACTTCTTCTGTCTCTAATTACTCCCCGAAGACAAAGATTCAACACATCGATGAAACAACAGTAGCTGGTATTGTTTGTATTTAGGCAAACACTGGTTGTATTTAGGCAAACGCTGGGGGAAATATGAACTCTGAAAATTAAGAGGGAAAAAAAGACTTAACTAGTTTTTTCATATTTGTTTACATTAGTTTCCTGTGAACTCTTCGTCTTGAATTCTACTGGGGACTACCTAGTAAGTAAAGCCACTTTATGCTGAAGACTTTTTGGAACTTGAGTCATCTTGAATGATGGCTTTATAGCATATAGAGTTCTTTGCCTTTTATTTCTTTGGGAATACAAAGAATACCTTTGCAATGTCATTATTTAGGGCACTGCCTACATACCCCATGTGCGCCACATTAAGGAGCTTGGATTTCTCTGAAGCAGAATTATTTTTAACTGGAAATGGGCGTCTTTAACTAAAAGGTCATCTTTTTTTTTTTAATTATTTATTTATTTATTTATTTATTTATTTATGGCTGTGTTGGGTCTTCGTTTCTGTGCGAGGGCTTTCTCTAGTTGTGACAAGTGGGGGCCACTCTTCATCGCGGTGCGCGGGCCTCTCACTATCGCGGCCTCTCTTGTTGCGGAGCACAGGCTCCAGACGCGCAGGCTCAGTAGTTGTGGCTCACAGGCCTAGTCGCTCCGCGGCATGTGGGATCTTCCCAGACCAGGGCTCGAACCCGTGTCCCCTGCATTGACAGGCAGATTCTCAACCACTGTGCCACCAGGGAAGCCCCAGGTCATCTTTTTAAACTTGTGAGTTGGACCAAAAGAGTAACTCAAAGGTGCAGAGAGAGGACAGTAACAAGCAAGTCCTTGTTCATCTTGTTTTTGATGTTGTTCTTGAGGTTTTGCTTTTGTCTTTATTTTTTACTTTTTGGTTTTATCCTGAGTTCTGGGTTTTACTACATCTGTGTCTGAGCTATAGACAATATTATAAGCTTTACTTGCTGTATGGTCAGGCCACTCAAAATGGCTGTACTCTTGTTCTCTGTACATCCCCTGCTGGAGCAGTGCCACCTACACCTTACTCACAGGAACGTGCTTGCCCCCTGCCCCAGCTAGTGATCTAATCATCAGGCCAGAATGATTCCATCTGCTAGTTTATTAAAGAGAAACATCTACCCTCGTGATGGTCATTAACCTGAGGGGCTGTGAGTGATGTGCCCCAGCTGCTGGTCTCCCTGGTAACTGATAAGCCCACCTGGCGTCACTTCCCCCTATAAATGGTAGCGTCCGTCTCCCCCGCCCCAAGCAATGAAGACTCCTGCCCTGTCCCGCCCGCTGTCTGCAGCACAGGCCGCGGATGTTTCGGATGTGTGAGATCCCCTCTCCAATAAACCACTGATGTCTCTGTCGCTGTTTCCGCGCTCTTTCTTCGGTCTTGAGGCTGGGCAGCTACGAGGCTTGTAGGCCTGCGGGGTGCAGCCTGACACCAGCTTTGCCAAAAATCGACTGCTTTGTTTCTGGTAAACACGGTCTTTTAAAAGTATAACATTGTTTGTTTGTAAAGTGTATTACCCTGCTTCCTCCTTTTATAAAAATTATGTGACCTTTGATAAGCCTCATTTTGATATGAGAAATATTTTATATATTCTGAGTATGGTTGTGCTGGTCCGTCGGCAGTCTCAGGGGAGCTTTGGAGGTGATCTTGCCATGTGAACTTTCAGTTAATACAGATGATTACCCTAGCAACAAACAGACTTGATCAATAGGCAGTATTTTGCTTTTATAGATGATATAACTGTGTTTGCCGGTTTTGGAGGGGGAAGAATCTATCAAACTAAATTTTAAAAATGATTATAAAGTTTCTAAAGAGAGTTACAGGGAGTGGTTGACAGGCAGATGCCCACCACCGAATGAAAAACTTTCTAAGAAATCTTGAACAAAATGGCCTATTCCAAAATTCCTAGTATAGTTGGGCACAAGGATTTTTTTTATCTCTTAGCTCTCCTGAGTTCATACATTTGTATTTATTATTAAGTAAGGTAATTATCCAGTATGGTTCCTAGAATACATTAAAATGTATTGCATGGTCATCCATTTACTCAGCAGTTATTATTGAGCTCTGCCGTGTTCAACTGAGAGTACAGATAGAGAATAGAGGGGGAGGTGTATCTAACCAGAGTTGGGATTTGCCAAGGAAATGAGTGTGTCTGCAAGGAGTGATTGTAAGTAGGTATCAAGAAATTCAAGTTGGATAAGTGAATAAGCATGAATGAGAGGACACAAAGTGTTTAAGGATGGAGGGAAAGGTGGTGGAGTGAGTGGGTTGTAGGAATGGTGGGTTAAAATTGTTGAGGTTGAGGATTAGAAGAGGTGAGTCAAAGGGATTGGCGGGGCTGGTTAGACAGGGGTGTTTGACGTTGGGATTGCAGAGAGGTTGCAGTTGGTGGTAGTGACAAGGTTGATTGTTTTTTTTTTTTTTTTTAATAAATTTATTTATTTATTTATTACTTATTTTTGGCTGCACTGGGTCTTTGTTGCTGCGTGCTGGCTTTCTCTAGTTGCGGCGAGTGGGGACTACTCTTCGTTGCAGTGTGCAGGCTTCTCATTGCGGTGGCTTCTCTTGTTGCGGAGCACGGGCTCTAGGTGCGCTGGCTTCAGTAGTTGTGGCTCGTGGGCTCTAGAGCGCAGGCTCAGTAGTTGTGGTGCACGGGCTTAGCTGCTCCGTGGCATGTGGGATCTTCCCGGACCAGGGCTCGAACCCGTGTCCCCTGCACTGGCAGGCAGATTCTTAACCACTGTGCCACCAGGGAAGCCCAAGGTTGATTGTTGAAGGGGAAGTCAAGGAACTGAGAGGCGGGGGTAATGCAAGGATTGCCACATGGAAATTCAAGGAAGTAGTGTTGGAGAGTGACAGTAAGCCAGCAACTAAACGCACGAGTGAGGATGAGGCATGATCCAGGGGCCTGGAGATGACTGTGATGATGAGACAGAGACTGATGGCATGAGCATCAAAGCTGGGGACCTTCTGTGAGGAGGAAGCAATCATTGTCTAGGAGTAATGAGACTCAGGCAGATAGAGAGCCTTCAGAGCAGGCTGTGCTTTCTAGAAGAGCCAAGTGTCTGTTAAGGCAAGAAGGTAAAGGGAGAGTTCAGAGAAGGGGCAGAGGATTTAGAAGATTTTGCTGGATTCCCTAAATGAGGTGCATTTCCAGAGGGTGCAGTGGAATGCTTCAGCCGATGGGCTTAGGGAGGTGAGGCCCGATTAGGCATGTTCACAGCACTGTGCAGGTGAGAGTACCTTCAGGGGAATGAGGAATACCAGGCGGTCTTGGGCATAAGCAGGGATAGAGGGCGTGGCGGGATCAGTCCTGGTGGTTTCTGAACAGGTGGTGAGGCCATGCATGTTGGAGGGAAGGATGGGTTGGGCGTCTTGCCAGAAGCAAGCAGACCTCTGGGGCTGTTCTTCCCTCCTGTGCCTGGTGGTTTGGAGGCTGCGAGTGCAGCTTTGCTACCCAGAGTGTGAGTAGGTTTGGGACGACCTCTATCCTGCGGATGGGGGGTAAGGCTGGGGAAGTATAGCTGTTCAAGCCTTACCATGATGCGTGCCTGTCTCGCTTGTTGCACGAAAATGCCAGGAAAATGTAAAATAAAACCTAGAGGGTTTAATAATTGGTTTTTTTTAAATTTTTATTGGACTATAGTTGATTTACAATGTTGTGTTAGTTTCAGATGTACAGCAAAGGGAATCAGTTATACATGTACATATATCCACTCTTTTTTTAGATTCTTTTCTCATATAGGCCATTACAGAAAATTGAGTAGAGTTCCCTGTGCTACACAGTAGGTGCTAATAATTGTTTTTAATATTGCTTTTATATGTAAGATACAATTTAGTATACTACAGAAAAAATAGTAATTAACAGGTTTAATTTTGGAGGGTTATATTGACACGTAATCAGTAGATTTAATTCAGAGTCCAATTCCTATTTCAAAATAAATCATTCTCTCCCTGTCCTCCTTCCCTCCCCTGCCGCCTTCCCCCAAAATGTGATTTGAACACCGATAACGTCCCAGTCTCATCCACTGAATTACTGATAGATTCTTTTTCCCTCTTCCTTACAGTGAAGAAAGTTACAATGTCAATGATTATTCCTTAAGAGATCAGCTACTGGTGGAGTCTTGTGACAGCGAAGAGCTTAATTCTCCTCCAGGGAAGAACAGTTCCGCAGTGCTTTATTCAAGACAGAACTCGGCTAGTCACCTCTTTACGCTGACGGTCCTTAGTAACCACGTGAACGAGAAAGTGGAGATGCTGCTGGGAGCTGAGACTCAGTAAGTATGTGCGAGGAGAGGGTTTCAGAATATCTGCTGTCGGTCTTCCCCACCTGATTACCCTTGGTCCGCAGACTCCCTAAAAACAGTAAACTCTACCTACTATTTATTTTTGTATTGATTACCTGTTATGCACCAAGCATAGGTCTGGGTGCTTTATACAGATGCTCGCGTCTTCTCACTGTGATCTTCTCAGTGTCCTGAGAGATGGATATTGTTATTTTCATCCCCATGACTCCTGATGGAGGTGTTGTGCTTTTAGGTGGTGTGCTTTTATATTTACAGAGTGTTTTAAAAATCATTTTATTTTAATCATTGATAAAATTATGACCCAGGAGCCCTAGGAATATGACCTCTAACTGGTAGTTTGATCCTAGGCCCTGAGTTTTCTTAGCTACTGAAATTGAAGTCATTTTGTATCACCTGCCTTCGACCAGGCAGCAGAAAGACCAGTGATTTCTGTCAAAAGAGATACTCAGTTTGGGGAAATACGTTTGTTGCAGGAAGGGGAACCCCTTCCAGGGCCTGAGAAAATGGGCTCTTGTCTAACACTTGGAAATGAATTGTCCGAGGAGACACACGTACTGACAAAGCAAAAGACTTTATTGGGAAGGGGTGCCTGGGCGGAGAACAGCAGGGTAAGGGAACCCAGGAGGACTGCTCGGCCATGCGGCTCTCGGTCTCAGGTTTTATGGTAATAGGGTTAGTTTCTGGGTTGTCTCTGACCAATCATCTTGCTTGTGCCCATATTGGATCTGACTCAGGGTCCTCCCTGGTGGTTCTTGCATCTCTCAGCCAAGACGGATTCTAGCATGATGGTTTCTGGGAGGTTGGCCCACATTATAGGCTGGCATCTCCTCCCTCCTTTCGGCCCCTCCCGAATTCTCCTGGTTAGTTTTCCACGGCAGCACCATGTCCTTATTAGGACCTCCTGTTGTGAGACAACTCATGCAAGTGGTTATCGTCGTGCCTGGCCAAGGTGGGCGGTTTCGATCAACGGTTCCCGAACCTGTTGACAATCCCACTTTCCCATCCAGAGTTTATGCAGAGACAGAAGCCATCGTGTTTGTGCCTGCAGTTTCACCAGCAGTTAGTAGGGAGTCCATCCTCACACAGGATGAAGGGAAGGGGGCTTAATTGTCAAGTCCACCCGTGCTGCTACTGAACCAAACTTGGGTCTGCTTGCCCGTGCACAGTAAAGCCAACCTGCTGACACCAGGTTGTGGTGAAGGAAAGTGCAGTGTTTATTGTAAAGGCACCAATACAAGGATGGGTGACTCGCACTCTAAAAATCCCCGAAGGAAAGGCCACGTGAGGGAGGGTGGTCCCAGGGTATGTGATCAGCTCGTGCACTTTTCTCTGATTGGCTGGTGTTGAGGTAACAGGATGGTTGACATTATGAATCCTTAGGTGCCAGTCGGTCTGGGGGCTCATGGTCATCAAGTAGTTAAGTTCTTCCATTTGGCGGTGGTTTTAGCATCTGTAAAACAACTCAGGAAATGTGCATCAGATACTGTTACCTAGGTACTTCAGAGGGGAGCAAAAACAGAGGGTTTTGGCGGGGTCGGGTGGTGTCTGTCTTGGGAAGGCCCTGTAGGGTCCTGTTTGGTTACATTGCGATTTTGTCCATGTAGAGATAGCTGACCAATTTGTTTGGAAACTGGAAACCTCCCCTTAGAACAATCATCATAGGCAGGTATTATGTTGGGTCAGAGGGTGGAACAGTGGAGGGAAAGGAGAAGTTCCCTAATTCTTGGTCCTCTGGGGTTCCTACGCCGTCTCCCACTTGGCTCCTACGTGGTGTGATTCAAATGCGTCAGCAGCTCTTGAGTAACAACCCTAAGGCTGTAACAGAATCTTAGCGAAAGCCAACCCGAAGAGATCCTCTCCACTTTCTAAGAGTATTTTAACAGGGTCCCTGGATTGTTAGAGAGATATAAGAAAAGAAAAAGAAGGAAAAAAGCCATCCACATAAAAAAACGATAAATGCTCATTTCATGTTTTTGGCACTAGAAGTAACTTTTCCAAGGGTGAAGAAAACCGAGAGGGGCAGGGTGATAGAAAGCTATTTGAGATTTAAAAACAGCCGAAAGAGAGTATTCCAAATGCGCTCAAGAGCTAACAGAGGGAATGAATAAGAAGAGGAGCGGCATCCTCTATGTTTGTTTATAAAACAAAGAAATACCTCTTCCTAAGGTCCCAGAATTCTTCCAGGAAGCTGCTGGAAAGCCCTGCCGCATTCCAAGGATGCTCCTCTGTGTTTTCCCCTCTGGGGAGGGCACCTCCGGTGGGTGCAGTGCTTGCTGGTCTGTGCAGGTGACCAACAGGAGACACACCCAAGACCAGGGCTGAGGAAGGCATTTCTTTGACTCTAAAGATGGTTAAACCCCTTGGCCTGTGAAGACAGACCTAGACCTCTTCTGTTTGGGGAAGCCTCTCTTAAAAAAAAGAGAATTTAGTAAGTCTGAGCTTTGGATCTTAAAGGACTTTAAGGATGAAAAAGTCTTAAACACTTTGGAGATTACTGCTTGTTATAAAGAATTCTCAGAAATGAAGATTTTATTTTGTCTTTTTTAGTAAGGGAGAAAGTGTTGTTGGTTTCGCTTTACGTTTTCCTTTTCTCTGTGTTTATAAGGATTGTTTGCTCTTTATCAGCAGAGCTTTTCCTGACTGTCTCATTCACAATTTATGTAATCTCTACTGCTGGTTTCTGAGATTATTCCAAGACAGTAGGCAGTAAACCGGAGTGTCCAGTTTTTACACCAAGGCTAGATCCTTTCCTGGGATGTCCTCCACCCTCTTGCCTTTTGATCTTGCCATGGACTGAATGGGTGTTCATTTCCTCAATGAGAAATGTTCTCAGAATATCTAGTTATGTCACCCGTAAACCCGTGGGTATGACTCATATCTGTAGTTCTTTCATTAATAGCAAAAGAACATTCCAGAAGGGGCAGAGGGGCGGCTGTCTCCTTGGGTACGGAAGAAGTGACTCCCTCACTCCCCTCCCCCCCCCAACTCAATTACAGTTAAAGTAAATAACTGGACAAATACTTTTAAACCTACAAGGCATAAAGTATCATTGGTGCTGAAAGAAAGTATATGACAACCAGGATGCACTTTCCTTAAAACAAAACACAACAAAACCAAAAAAACCCAATCAGCGTTTAAAAGTCTAACGAGTCGTTACATGCTGTATTTGGAAATGTGCAGGCCAGCTCTGGGTTACCTGGTTTTGAGCAATCAGAGTTCAGGCCTATGCAGAATGTTTTCTTTGCTTCTGAGATTTGCCAAATGCATAGGTATGTTTTTTTAACGTTTCTCTCTTTTATGTTATACATGGTTAAAGTGGTCCATTAGCAAGCTAGTTGAGAAGGTTTTCGCCACCACCCAGGCCTTGAGTAATTGCAGAATTTCCGACCAGTCGATTACATTCTTTGGCTACTTATTCTTTGGTTTGAAAAAGAATAGGGTTTGTACCTAAACATTTACCTTCTTTGAAAAACTGTTCCATAGTTGAGGCACCTGGGACTACACGGAATGTAAAATCAGCCGAAGGAAGGGTGCAGCTGTTTGGCACAAGGACGGTTCAGCTATTATAAGGCAGTGAAGTTGTGGAAGAACAGATCAATAGCTTTGATTACATAAAGAATGCAGAAAAACTCACCAAAAGGAAATGGGGCAAACGCTTAGTGAGCATCTGGGATGTGCCAGGCACAGGGCCAGCTAGAGAGCATGAAGGGAGCCTTGGGTGTTTCTAGAGAAGGATGGTGCTTCAGAGCTGAAGCATGTAAGTAAGATGACTGTACATCTTGGTTTCTTTGGGAATCAGCGTTATGTCTGTTGTTCTGGCAAAATTAAGAATAGCACCCTCTTTGACTTTCCAAAGTGTCTTTAGACGATAAAATATGTTGTGACCCTAATTATAGGTCTGTAGTCCAACTCCCTCAGTTTTCTCCCAGATGTAAGATGAGACTCAAAAAGGTGAAGTGATTTGCCTAAAGTCACGCAGGAGGTGAGTTACTGCCAACATGGGGCTAGACCTTGACCTTCCTGAATCTGATGTTCTTTCTAATAACAAATTTTAAGCTTCTTACTGCGAAGCTGCCATCTCGGAGACTATTCCACCCCCATCTTGCTGCTCAACTTGGCCTTGTTCTGGCTCTGGAACGGAAACTCCAGGAAGCTAGTTGCTATTAAATGTGAAATAGTACTAAAATGTGACTTTTTTAGTTCATAGACTTAAAATGAAAAAGTTTGTGGTAAATTTAAGGCATCATATGGTTTGAAATATTTTATAATAAAATGCTGAATAGATGTTGCATCCCTCAAATTATCTTCCATTTAAAAACTTCCTTTCTTGTTCCTTTGCCTATGTTTTTCCTACTTCCTGGAATGCCCTTCTCAGAACTCCTCGAATTACCAAGTATCTTACTTCTCAGGGCTCAGGCCCAGTGCCAAGTCTTTCCTCTACAAGGAAGCCCCCTCAGCGCTGCTCCTGGTGATCTTGTCCCCGAGAATTCCAGGTGCTTGCTGTGTGTGCCCCTCTTGTTAGTTCATTTTTCTCCTCCTGTTTTCTGTCTTGCCCACCCTCTGCTGTACTACTGCTGGCCCCCAACCCACCCCTAAGTCTCTCCTTCCCTTTACAGCTGCACTTCTCAAGAGAGCAGCTTTCATTTCTCCCTGTTTACTCAGTGAACTTTTATGGTGCACCTGCATCCTTTCAGGCGCTATTCTAAGTGCTGGGATGTAGCGGTGAACAGTGCAGAGACCAGATCCCTGCCCTCTGGGGGCTTCCGTTCCACTGAAGAACCTATGCCTGTGTGCCTCCTGCCCTCAAGGAGGTGACTTTGGTGGCACTGAACTTTTGCCAGTCTGCCTGGACAGATGGCCTACAGTGAACTGGGATGGTGGGAAAGCATTTCTTCATGCAATTTTAAAAATAAATAAGTGCGGGCTTCCCTGGTGGTGCAGTGGTTGAGAATCTGCCTGCCAATGCAGGAGACACGGGTTCGAGCCCTGGTCTGGGAAGATCCCACATGCCGCGGAGCAACTGGGCCCGTGAGCCACAACTACTGAGCCTGCGCGTCTGGAGCCTGTGCTCCCAACAAGAGAGGCTGCGATAGTGAGAGGCCCGCACACCGCGATGAAGAGTGGCCCCCGCTTGCCGCAACTAGAGAAAGCCCTTGCACAGAAACAAAGACCCAACACAGCCTAAATTAACTAACTAACTAACTAACTAACTAACTAACTAACTAACTAACTAACAGTAAAGCCAGGAATGTATTCCGGAGTGTTAAGGGCTGGGATGGGGATCTGTCCTCTAAATTAGATGGCAGAGGAGGACTTCTCCAGGTGACATTTGGGACTGAGCCCTGAGTGCCTGGAAAGAATCCATCCATGGGAAAATGCAGGGCCAGAACGGTCCAGGCAGAGGGCACAGCAAGTGCCAGACTCCTAGGGAAACAAGTTCGAGGCCATCAGACTTGGCTTGAACGTAGTGAAATTGGCTAGATCAGAATAAGCCAGGGAGAGAGTGGGTGGTTGAGAGGCTGGTGGAGCCCAGAGCGTTTTAGAGCAGAGTTATTCCAGTGTGGTCTGTGGGCTGCCAGGCCTCAAACCGCTACTGGCCCGGCTTGAGGGAAGCAGTCAAAAACTTATAGCAGTTTGACATTTCTGCAGCATCAAAGCATGTGATTATTTTATCAGTAACTCATTTTTATTGTATTTGAGAACACCTGGTCCACAATGAATTGGAGCAGAGGGGGTCGTTGGGGGTGGTGAAGACCAGTTCTTCATCCCAGATATTTTGAGAAGCACTGGTTTAGAGCCTCCTAGGCTGGAATGCAGAGTTCCATGGAAGACTGGTGTGGACACAGGAGTTTCAGTGGGGAGAGCAGTTAGGGTCCTGTTGCATTAGTCCAGGGGAGTCTTTTAATGATTTTTTAAAACTTATTTATTTTTGGCTGCAATGGGTCTTCCTTGCAGTGCGTGGGCTTCTCATTGCAGTGGCTTCTCTTGTTGCAGAGCATGGGGCTCTAGAGTGCAGGCTCTGTAGTTGTGGTGCACGGGCTCAGTAGTTGTGGCTCACGGGCTCAGTAGTTGTGGCTCGCGGTCTCTAGAGCGCAGGCTCAGTAGTTGTGGCGCACGGGCTTAATTGCTCCGCGGCATGTGGGATCTTCCCAGACCAGGGCTCGAACCCGTGTCCCCTGCATTGGCAGGTGGATTCTCAACCACTGCGCCACCAGGGAAGTCCCAGTCCAGGGGAGTCTTGATGTTGGGATGGAGTGTGGTCTGTGCGAGGAGATGGAAACCTAACATTGTGGAGGTGGAGACAACAGGACCAGCTGAAGGACAGGATGAGTTGGGGTGGCTGTGAGTGAAAGAGAGGAATCGATGATGCTTTGGGTTTTTGGCTTGAGCAGCTGACGCCCTATATTGAGTTACTCCTTGACCGTCTTCAGTATGGCATCTTCCTCTGCCACCCAGTTGAGGGCGCTCCATCAGAAGATGAGCAGTGGCTTCCTAGGTACCACACCCAGCAGTCCAGTCTTCCGCTTTCTTTACCTCTAATATCATTTAATTTTGTTAGCTGCCCAGCCCTCTGACACTAACCCCCTTTTTGAGATGTTCTCAAGCTGTTGTCTGTGTGCTCTTAGTTTTTCTCCCACATGTAACCTTGCCTCTTCACTTCCCCTTCAGAAATGCAGCCTGTCTGGAACCAGTCATCACCAGCACGCTCTGCTTTCCCTGACACACACATTTCTGTAAATGGTACCCTTGACACCATTTCAAGGTACCCAGTCTGGAGGTTTGGTGTCGTTTCTGATGCTTCTAGATCTGAACAGATCCATCCCGGACTGGTTCTTCCTGTATGAAATGCTGTTGCATCGTCCCACATGTTTCCATCCCACTACCTCCTTCCCAGGGCAACCCATACATCCTTTATCTTTTGAACCACCCTCAAAGCCTCCTAACCATTCTTCTCTCCAATCAGTTTTTCACGGTTTTATTACTAATCCCCACACTCAGCTCCAGTTTTGTCCTTTTCTCACTTTGTTTGTAGCAGGTTCCCAATAAATATTTTTTGGAATTGCCCTACAATTAATAAAATTTGCTTTCCTATATCCAAGGCAAGGTAGACTAGTAGCAGCATGTAGAGAAATACTGCTCCTCTGTCAGTCTCTATTCACTGGGGTTTTTGTTTGTTTGTTTGTTTTGTGCTGCTAGAGCAAGTTTTATCTAAATTCCACTTGTTTTTCAACATTTGCTGTCAAGGATGTGGTTAAACTTTTTTTTTTAGCATGTACCTCTAAGCCACACTGTGTTATATCTGTTTGCTTGTTAAAAGATCTTAAGTCACTGCATTATTAATGAGACCAGTGGTTGGTGGAAAATACAGAAGCTTACCCTTGATAAAAGGACAAGGGAGGAATGTTTTACTAATGTCACTTTTTCCTCTGGGCCTTGCAAGAGGAATGTTCAAGGCCGAGAGCCCCCTTTGTCTGCCTTCATTAAAATGAAGCCCAGACAGCTGCAGCTGGCACAGAGCAACACTGTGGCAAGTGGCGTCCTTGGCTTCCTGCGTCCATAATGGAATTTGGATGGCATTTGGGTCCAGCCTGTGCAGAGATGAGACATAAGGACATGTTCAGTAATGAACGAAAACTTTCTTCACCCGTTCTATTTAGCTATGAGATATAATCACCTTAAGCTGTAAGCAAAGGCCCTTCTCAAAGTTTCTGTCTCACAAATTGAACCAGACGCCTAATAGTCCTCTCAGACACTCTGACAACCCATTCCTGGGCCCTCCTGATAAAGGGGCATTGTTTGCGGGCAGTCTTTTGCTCTCTTCCTGCTTCTGTTAATGATTTAATTAACAGGAAGTAAATAGGATGGGATAAAATTGTAAATAGTACGTCTGACATACTCTTCATCCTTTAAGAAAAATCCACATATAGAGATCACAATTTGTATGGCAAAAAAATGTATTTATTACAGATTGTAGTATTTTTTTCTTCATTGAATCTGGAGTCTATGTCCAATAATCTTTTACATGTGTACAGTGCCCGTCAAGATACTTAAATCTTTGGTGATTCCTCATCACTGACCTGCAGTAAAACAGGAGAGCAGGTGATGGTGTAGGTCTTTTTTCCAAGGAAACAGGTAGTTGACCCGCTTAAGGTTAACTTCAGAATTCTGGACCAGACTAGGTCTCATGAGCTGTTTGATATGATAAACAGGAAACAGTTGATTTAACTATATAACACGTCATGGAATCTAAATTTCTAGAACTCTTAGTGGGCTAGGGGAACTACTTTGCTTTGGTTAGATTTTTTAAATTAGTAAGTTGAGCTGGTGTCCAGCTTTATAAGGCTTTGTTGCACAGCATTCATGAGGACGATTTTTGCCCTGTGGGTTTTCTTTAATGGATCAGCTTATTGATCTCATCTCGTTGAATTGAATGTGTGAGAGAATGAACAAAAACAGCCATCTCCATGATCCTATTCCTTAGGAAGACTTTTTTCCCAAAGGCCATGGGTATAGGAGTTTCACAAGGAACCATAGGTAAAGTTGTAGGCTGTGAAAAGGAGCACAAAAGGTATACATCTGGTCAAATGCCATTTTCAAAGGGATAAAAGGAAGGTTAAACAGCAGCTGAGGTCTCTTCACTTCTATTGAAAATCCAGGGAGACCCCCCTCCAGTGGTGAAGCCCTTTGTGGGCGTTTGTTCCATTCCGTCTCATTCACAGTCCTACCTCTGTTTCACACCCTGCTTCCTACTTTCTTAGTTTGGATCTGTGTTTTCTAGCAGATGCCTGGTATTCAATGTGAAGTCCAGCTTGGCTGTATCTTCAACCTTTGTGCAATTAAGCTTAAACCTACGGTGCTTAATTAATCATATGAGGGACAGGACAAGATACTGTGACAGCTGACTCCTGAGTGGGGAGCTGTAGGTGCATTATTTCATGCCGTGCATAAGAAAGGACTGCACTTCCAGATGTTTACGTGGAAAGGGTCTCTTCTCGACTCTCAGATGGGTTTTATTTAGAGGGCGCCATCCCAGCACGTCGCACAGTGTGTTGGATTCTGTGTGCGTCTGTCTTTCGCTCTGTCTGCTCCCTCATTGAAGGAAGGCTGTGGAGAGCAAGAGGCCCCATTTTACTCACTTGGCAGCCCCAGCCTGGCACAGGGCTCCTGCAAAGGCAGGGACTTGGTGAATGTTGTTTGAAGGAAGCAGGGGTGAGGAGCGCCTTAGAAGTTGACCTGCCCCGGGTCCCCATTAGCGGCATTGCTGATTCTGGCACTTTGGGCAAAGGGAAATCTCAGTAAGCTGGGTGTGGCATGGATTGTGAATTCGTGTTGATTGTCTCACCTCGTCCCTGGAGAAAATAGCTGTGTGTGTGTGAGCCTTGGACTTGATATCTAAATTTAATAATGGGTATGTCTAGGCCCGGGGTGTTCTTGTTCTTAGAGTTCCATTTTATGTGGAGTGAGTCTCCTCCCTGCTTTAGAGATGCAGTGCTTTCCGCCTCGTGATGGGAGGGAGCTCCTTGGCATGGCTCTTGGAAGCCCTGGGTAATGTCGTGCGGTTTTGATGGCATCTCAGAGGGGGTGGGACTGATTCAATTGAGGCCATTTCAAGAAGCGGCTCCTTTCAGCGAGGCAATAAGGACTGTCTTGCTCTGTCCTCTGGAGCCCCTGGGAGGGGCCACCATGTCGAAGGGATGCCATTAGCATCCAGGCAGCATGCTGCAGGAGTGACAGATTTCACCTGGACTTCTAGAAACTGGCTGCAGGCTGAGGCTGCTGCTAAAAGCGGCCACTCAAATGCACGAGACGGTCCACGGCTGGGAGATCTGACTTGAAGGACTGCAGACAGCAGTTAGGGCCATGTGAAGATGTCATGGTAAGCCAAAGATGAGTCGGACATGTCTGGGTATGGCGTGTGGAGACGCAAATGGGTCGTTTTAGGTTACTTTTGGCGAACTGCTCTTCCATCCTTAAGATATTGTTCAGCTTTCAATTGCCTTTGTACTTTGGAAATTCTAGTTGAGCCTGAATTTTAAAAATCTTACCCAACGAAGAGATATCAAAGATTTAAGTGTTTGCTTGGGATTATCTGAAAGGAGGTTGTGCTTTACTTGTTCCTTATAAAACCACCCTGAAGCCTTTTGTTCTGTATTAGAGAGAGACAAAGGTTCTAAAAGCAAGACGGTGTCATCAGTTTTTACATAAACTGTGCATATTACTACTTGACTCACCAGCTCGACCAGGGCCCAGCCTCCTTTTCTTCTTTTAAGTAAGTCTTTCAGCAGACTGCAGTTTCCACCCTTCCTGCCCTCCCTCGTTATTTTGTGAGCACCTGCTAGGGAGTACCACCTCTTTGATCCCCGGCCGCCTGGCTTATATTCTGACTCTACCACTTAGCAGTTTTACTGTGAGCAGGCACTTAACAGTTCAGACTTCAGCTTTGTCCTCTGAAAAAAATTGGGAATAATAACGGTAATATTTGCAAGATGGTTGTAAAGATTAGACTAGATGGTACTTGCCAAATACAAAAAAGCACAGTACCTGGCATATATGTGATCCCCTATGCTATTTAGAACAAGATCCAATTACTGTCCTTGGGGAGTTTATGGCCCAGTCAGAGAAACAGACAAGCCCATAAAAGATCGGGGGTCAATGAGTAGTAGTGATTTATCTGAGGTCAGGGTTTACAGAGCTCCTGTTATGTGCAGGCAGTTGTGGAGATAAGGTGCCTGGCTTCAGGAGGCCTACAGCTGCCAGGCAGTGTGACAGAGCTGTGCAGAGGGGGGCGTGGGAACAGGATTATCAAGAATGGGATGGGGACGGGAGTGTGGGTTCACGCATCAGAGGCGGCCACCTGGAGGAGGTGAGGCTTGTGTTTTCAATACTGAGTAGATGTGTTGAATAAAAGAAGCCAGATACCAAAGTGGACAATATTACAGGATTCCATTTTCATAAAGTTCAAGATTGGCAAAACTTGTCTATGTGATGGAAATCAGAACAGCAGTTAGCTTTGCAGGTTATTGATTGGAAAGGGACAAAAAAGGAACCTCCTGGCACGTCTGTGGGCATGTGTACGCGGTTGTACCTAAGTAAACACAGATCTGTATACACTGAAGATTAGTGCAGTGTTTTATTTTATGTGTGTGTTCTTCAATAAAGCAATCAAATAGTGATGATGAGTGGGCACAGCTCGGTAAAAACGGGGAAGGTCGTACTTGAGAGTGAGAAGAACAGATAGGAAAGGTGTGGAACAGCATGTCGAGTTCCAGACTGTAAGAAGTCTGCTCTGTCTGGATGGAAGGATGGATACACATCGGGGAGTGAAGATAGAGTGATGGTGAGAAGCATCTTTTAGGTGCAGGCCGTCCAAGTTTTTTTGTTTAAAGTACCAGGCATAAAGTCATCCCCTTTTCTTTTTTTTTTTTTACTTCTAAAAAAATTTAAGTATAGTTGATTTACAATGTAGTGCCAATCTCTGCTGTATAACAGAGTGACTCAGTTTTACACGTTTCCATTCTTTTATTACTATTCTTTTCCATTATGGTTTATCCCAGGAGATTGGATATAGTTCCCTGTGCTATATACAGTAGGACCTGTTGTTTGTCCATTCCAAATATAATAGTTTGCATCTACCAACCCCAAATTCCCAATCCATCTCTCCCTTTTCCCCCTCCCCCTGGCAACCACAAGTCTGATCTTTATATCTGTGAGTCTGTTTGTTTTAGAGATAGGTTCATTTGTGCCATATTTTAGATTCCACATATAAGTGATATCATATGGTATTTTGTTTTTCTCTTTCTGACTTACTTCACTTAGTATGATAATCTCTAGGTCCATCCATGTTGCTGCAAATAGCATTATTTCATTCTTTTTTATGGCTAATATTCCATTGTATATATGTACCACATCCTCTTTATCTATTCATCTGTCTATCGATGGATATTTAGGTTGCTTTCGTGTCTTGGCTATTGTAAATAGTGCTGCAGTGAACATTGGGGTGCATGTATCTTTTAGAATTTGAGTTTTGTCCGGGTATATGCTCAGGAGTGGGATTGCTGGATCGTATGGTAGTTCAATTTTTAGTTTTCTGAGAAACCTCCATACTGTTCTCCATAGTGGCTGCACCAATTTATATTCCCACCAACAGTGTAGGAGGGTTCCCTTTTCTCCACACCCTCTCCAGCATTTATTTGTAGACTTTTTAATGATGGCCATTCTGATCGGGGTGAGGTGACCTCATTGTAGTTTTGATTTGCATTTCTCTAATAATTAGTGATGTTGAGTATCTTTTCATGTGCTTTTTGGCCATCTGTATGTCTTCTTTGGAGAAATGTCTATTTAGATCTTCTGCCCATTTTTTGATTGGGTTGTTTCTTTTTTGATATTGAGTTGCATGAGCTGTTTGTATATTTATTTTGGAGATTAAGCCCTTGTTAAAGTTGCATCATTTGCAAATATTTTCTCCCATTCCACAGGTTGTCTTTTCGTTTTGTTTTTTTTTTAAATTCTCACTTTGTGTCTTTTTTTAAAAATTATTAGCACCTTTAATTATTATTTATTTATTTATTTATTTTTTTGGCTGTGTTGGGTCTTCGTTTCCGCGCGAGGGCTTCCTCCAGTTGCGGCAAGCGGGGGCCACTCTTCATCGCGGTGTGCGGGCCTCTTACTATCGCGGCCTCTCTTGTTGCGGAGCACAGGCTCCAGACGCGCAGGCTCAGTAGTTGTGGCTCACGGGCCCAGCTGCTCCGCGGCATGTGGGATCTTCCCAGACCAGGGCTCGAACCCGTGTCCCCTGCATTGGCAGGCAGACTCTCAACCACTGCGCCACCAGGGAAGCCCTCGTTTTTTGTTTTTTTCTGGTTTCCTTTGCTGTGCAAAAGCTTATAAGTTTGATTAGGTCCCATTTTTTTTTTAATTTTAATTCTTATTTCTATAAGGCATCCCTTCTTAAGAAGGTAGAGCGGCATAGTAGCAACTGACCTTCGTTTGGGTCGCTCACCTCCGAACTTCTGTGCAGTCTTCTCATCCCTTAAACAGGCTTTTGGGAAGCTTACAGGAAATAATGGATGTCAAGTGCTGTATCTGCCATGTGAATGCTTCTTAAAAGGTTTTCAAGTATGTATGTGTGTGTGGTTTATTTAATCACAGTGCTAATACTTGACTTTCCAAATCAAAAACCTGGTTACTATATTATGGAGTGATGCTTGCTCATCTGAAACTTTTGATCCTTTAGTTAAGTAATTATTCTGTTTCATGTAATTGTAGCTTAATATTGTTTAAAAGCTTTTGGTTGTTTTTTTACCTTAAAAAATTTTTTTTCCCTGTAATCATTAAATAATTATTTTAAGCATTTGAGAACAAAGAATTTCTATTTCACTAAGGCTCATATTTGGCAACATTTGTTGTATGAGGAACAGAACAACTTTAATTTAATGTCAGGTTTCTCATTTATTTGGAAATGGGTTGAGTGTGGGGGAAGGAGACGAGGGGAGGGAGTGGTGAGAGACTGATTTACTAGGATTTTTAAAAATGAAATTTACTTTTTTGAAATGTTAAACATCAGATTGTGAGCGTACGAAATATCTTTTTGTGATTATAATGTATTAGTGTAATCAGATATTTGTTAAATGTTAAAATGTTATATGAGAGATTCCACTTAATAACAAGCTAAATTCATTCAGAATCTTTTGACAATGACTCATTTGAGGCCTATTTGAGATTTCCCAGATGATCATTTTTATTTTTATTTTATTAATTGTTTTCATTTTTAAATAACTCTTACCCTGGCTTTGAAGGCCAGCCACTTACCTCTCTAGAGAATGTCTGCCCTGTTTTCGGGGAATGCCTTTGCATTCCAGAACATACTTCATTCTGTGTCTAAGCACCACTGAATCTCTCAACCGGATCTGCCCTCTGTGTTTAGGAGCGAGCGAGCCCGCTGGATAACTGCCCTGGGACACAGCAGCGGGAAGCAGCCTCCGGACCGAACCTGTAAGTACCTGGAGGGCTGTCTGCTCTGGAACGTGGAGGGCTCTGCCCCCTGCTGGTCACTGGGTTATTAGTGGTTAACCTCCACAGTACCGGCTTTGTAAGTTTTCTCCAAGATTTCCTTCCTGCCGCCCCACCTCACCTCTGGATGCTCCCTGCTTTGGAAGTCAAGGGGACTGAATTCAAAGTGCAGTTCTTTGCTGTGTAAACATGGCAGATCACTGCATAGCCTTTCTGAGCCTCTTAAATCATCTGCAAGTTAGGTGCATTATTATATACAACATGGGGTTATGATAGTGAGGATTAAGTTAAATTTACATTGAAAGCCCTGCTTATACTGTAAAGCTCTTAAATTTCTAGCTGTTGTTTATGGGCAACAGTAGCATGTTTAAACCTTCTCTATACTGACAGTGTGAATCTAAGCTGAAATGGATTTTTAACCTTAAGGTAAATTACTTTACCCTTCCTTTTGACTTTTTTTTTAATTAAAGTAATATTAAAAAATATATTTTATTCTTCTAGGGAACTAGGAACTGGTACAGTAAAGATGAGTGTCATATGCTAAGCATCTTGTTATGCTGCTCTGGATGATTCTAGCTGGAAGGTCAAATTCAAAGAATTAGGGCAGCAAAAGTGGATATTCTGGAGCACTCAAAAATCATAGTTTTAAGCTTAGAGTCAGAGCTAAAGTGACTGGTTTGAAAGTTCTCTGGAATCAAGTTTCATATTAAAAAAAACAAGGTAAAAACTCAGGCCAGCCAGTAGCAAGTCACTGAAGTAAAAATTGATTTGTTATGATCAAGAATTTGGGGGAAACTAAAATTTTTTCTAACTAATATTTGCTTGGAGCTCCTTTTATTTTTAAACTTCTCTGGCAGCTTTTATGTGCTGTTGGGTGGGCTGGGGGAGCACCCTGGATGAGAGCCAGGAGAACTGGATAGATTTTGGATTTCATCCTCATGGCCTTGGCACATACCTAATCTATCTTGACTCATAGTTTCCCCAATGCACAGTGACTGTTTTCTGCTCTATTGTGTGATGTATCTAATGACTTCTTATCAAGGCTATTTTTGAGGGGATTCATGTATTGTAAAAGGCCTCTCTCGATTCTGAGCTTCTAAAATCCTAAAGCTCTTAGCCAAGTAAGAGAATTCCTGGGAAAGATTTTCTGCTTTTTAGGAGTCTACCTTGTTTCTATCTGTGCTGGCTCTGATTGCACAGAAAGACTAAGTGAATGCAGATTATTGATTTGTACCTGTTTTGTTTTTCCACTGCTACCGGAAGTTCATTATGTCCCCTTTCGCCCTCAGCACTGACCCAAGTGGAAATCATTAGATCATTTACTGCCAAGCAACCAGATGAACTCTCCCTGCAGGTGGCGGACGTGGTCCTCATTTATCAGTGTGTCAGCGATGGTGAGTGGGAGTGTTCTGATGGGGGCGCTGGTGGTCTGGTGTTCAGGGTCTCATTTTGTCATCAGTGCTCACATTCCCCTTTCCTTTGGTTTCCTCATATGCGCCTGCCTCTCCTTTATCTGCACTTTATTGCTTCTCAATGTTTTTTAATAGGATGCGGTCACATGGTTGTTATTCAAAAGGAACATGAAATGTTTTCCTTCCTTCCCAGTCCCCCAGTGACCTAGTTCTCATCTCCAGAGGTTCTTCCTTCCTCACTTAGAAAGTAAAAGTCAGTTGGGAGACAAGATGGCAGAGTAGAAGGACTCTAAGCTCACCTCCTCTCACGAGCACACCAAAATCACAGCTAATTGCTGAACAACCATTGATTAAAAAAAAAAAAAAGACTGGAACCTACCAAAAAAGATACTCTATATCCAAAGGCATGAAGAAGAAACTTAATGAGACAGTAGGAGGGGTGCGCTCATGATGTAATCAAATCGCATACCCCCCCTAAGTGGGCGACCCACAAACTGGAGAACAATTATATCTCAGGAGTTTTCCCACAGAAGTGAGAGTTCTGAGTCCCATATCAGGCTCCCCAGGCCTGGGGTCTGGCATATAGGAGGAGGAGCCCCCAGAACATCTGGCTTTGAAAGCCAGTGGGGCTTGAGTGCAGGAGCCCCACAGGAATGGGGGAAACAGAGACTTTACTCTTGGGAAGGCTCACACAAGGTCTTGTGTGCACCAGGACCCAGGGCAAAAGCAGGTCTGGCCCAGGCTCCTATGAAGTCACTACCTGTGGGTCTTGGAAGGGCTCCTTGGAAGTGGGGGTTGGCTTTGGCTCGCTGTGGGGACATAAGACACTGGTGGCAGGCAGACTGGGCTACATTCAACCATATGAACAATCCTGGTGGATGACATCTTGGCTCATTAGTACCAAGACCTGGCTCCACCCAACAACCTGTAGGTTCCAGTAGTGGGACACCTCAGGCCAAACGACCAACAGGGCAGGAACACAGCCCCACCCATCAGCAGACAGGCGGCCTAAAGACTTCCTGAACCCACAGGGACCTCTAGACACACCCCATGACATGGCCCTGCCTCCAGAGGGCCAAGACCCAGCTCCCCCCTACCAGGGGCAGACACCAGAAGCAAGAAAGGTACAATCCAGCAGCCTGCAGAACCGAGTACACAAATGCAGATCAGAACTTACCCTGAGACCAGTTGGTCCCTGGCCCTTGGGTGATGAGAGGGGAGTGTACTGCTGAAACACACAGGACATCCCCTATAGAGGGCCACTTCTCCAGTGTTGAGAAACATAACTAACCTTCCTCATACATAAAAATACAAATAGAAATTTAAACAAAGTGAGATGGCAGAGGAATATGTTCCAGAAGAAACAAGATAAAAGCCCAGAAAAACAACTTACCTGACGTGGAGATAGGCAATCTACCTAAGAATTAATTCCAAGTGATGATCGTAAAGATGATCCAAGAATGTGGGAAAAGAATGGATGCACAGAGCTAGAAGTTACAAGAAGTTTTTAACAAAGAGTTAGAAAAGATAAGAACAACCAAACAGAGTTGAAGAATATGGTAACTGAAATGAAAAGCGCACCTAGAAGGAATCAATAGCAGAATAAATGAGGCAGAGGAATTGATAAGTGAGCTGGAAGACAGAGTGGTAGAAATCACTGCCACAGAACAGAATAAAGAATGAAAAGAAATCAAGACAGTTCAAGAGACCTGAGACAACATCAAATGCACCAACATTCACATTATAGGGGTCCCAGAAGAAGAGAGAAAGGTCCTGAGAAGATATTTTAAGAGATCATAGCTGAAAAATTCCCTAACACAAGAAAGGAAACAGTCATTCAAGTCCAGGAAGCAAAGAGTGCCATACAGGATAAACCCAAGGAAGAAGACACCAAGACACACAGTAATCAAATTGACAAAAATGAAAGATACAAGAGAATCCCCATAAGGTTATCAGCTGATTTTTCAGCAGAAACTCTGCAAACCAGAAGGGTGTGGCACGATATATTTAAAGTGATGGAAGGGAAAAACCTACAACCAAGAATACGCTACCCAGCAAGGTTCTCGTTTAGATTTGATGGAGAAGTCAAAAGCTTTACAGACAGGCAAAAGCTAAGAGAATTAGCACCACCAAACCAGCTTTACAACAAATGCTAAAGGAACTGCTCAAGGCAGTAAAGAAAAGGCTACAACTAGAAACAAGAAAATTACAAAATGGGAAAGCTTACTGGTAAAGGCAAACGTACAGTAAAAGTAGGAAATCATCCACACAGAATTATGATATCTAAATCAGTAATCATGAGAGGAGGAGAGTACAAATGCAGGATATTTGGAATGCATTTGAAATTAAAGAGATCAGCAACTTAAAACAGTCATGTATATATATGGACTGCTATATTAAAACCTCATGTTAACCACAAACCAAAAATGTATAATAGATATATACACACAAAAAAGAAAAAGGAATCCAAACACAACACTAAAGATAGTCATCAAATCACAAGAGAACAAAAGAGAAAAGAAGGAAAAAGACCTACAAAAACAAATCCAAAACAATTAACAAAATAGGAATAAGAACACACATATCGTTACCTTAAACATAAATGGATTAAACGCTCCAACCAAAAGACATAGGCTGGCTGAATGGATACAAAAACAAGACCCATATACAGGCTGTCTACAAGAGACCCACTTCAGATCTAGAGACATGTACAGACTGAAAGTGAGGGGATGGAAAAGGGAATTCCATGCAAAAGGATTTCCAAATCAAAAGAAAGCCAGAGTAGCAATACTCGTATCAGACAAAATGTACTTTAAAATAAAGACTGTTACAAAAGACAAAAAAGGACACTACATAATGACCAAGGGATCAATCCAAGAAGAAGATAGAACAATTGTAAATAGATATGCACGCAGCATAGGATCACCTCAATATATAAGGCAAATGCTAACAGCTGTAAAGGGAGAAATTGACAGTAACACTATAATAGTGGGGGACTCTAACACCTCACATCAATGGACTGATCATTCAGACAGAAAATCAATACGGAAACACACGCCTTATATGACACTCTAGACCACATCGACTTAATTGATATTTATAGAGCATTCCATCTGAAAGCAGCAGAATACACATTCTTTTCAAGTGCACATGGAACATTCTCCAGGGTAGATCACATGCTGGGCCACAAAGCAAGCTTCAGTAAATTTTAAAAAATTGAAATCATATCAAGCATCTTTTCTGATCACAATGCTATGAGATTAGAAATCAACTACAAGAAAAAAACACCAACATGTGGAGGCTAAACAATATGCTACTAAACAACCAATGGATTTCTGAAGAAATCAGAGGAAATCAAAAAATACCTAAAGACAAATGAAAACGAAAACATGACGATCCAACCCTATGGGATGCAGCAAAAGCAGTTCTAAGAGGAAGGTTTATAGTGATACAAGCTTACCTCAGGAAACAAGAAAAATCTCAAATAACCTACCTAACCTCACACCTAAAGCAACTAGAGAAAGAACAAACAAAACCCAAAATTAGTAGAAGGAAAAGAAATCATAAAGATCAGAGCAGAAATAAATAGAGACTAAGAAAACAATAGAAAAGGTCAATGAAGCTGAACGCTGGTTCTTTGAAAAGATAAACAGAATTGATAAACCTTTAGCCAGACTCATCAAGAAAAAAAGAGAGGGCCCAAATCAATAAAATTAGAAATTAAAAAGAAGTTATAGCTGACACCACAGAAATACAAAGGTCCATAAGAGACTACTACAAGCAACTATATGCAAATAAATTGGATAACCTAGAAGAAATGGACAAATTCTTAGAAAGGTACAATCTCCCAAGACTGGACGAGGAAGAAGTAGAAAACATGCACAGACCAATTACAAGTACTGAAATTGAATCTGTGTTTTAGAAACTCCCAATAAACAAAAGTCCAGGACCAGATGGCATCACAGGTGAATTCTACCAAACATCTAGTGAAGAGTTAACACCTATCCTTCTGAAACTATCCAAATCCTTCCAAAAAACTGCAGAGGACAGAACACTTCCAAACTCACTCTGTGAGGCCATGATCATCCTGATACAAACCCTCAGCTAACATCATACTCAATGGTGAAAAGCTGAAAGTATTTCTTCTAAGATCAGGAACAAGGCAAGGATGTCCACTCTCACCACTTTTATTCAACACAGTTTTGGAAGTCCTAGCCACAGCAATCATATGAAAAAGAAATAAAAGGAATCCAAATTGGAAAAGAAGAAGTAAAACTGTCACTGTTTGCAGATGACATGACACTGTAAATGACACTATAAATAGAAAATCCTAAAGATGCTACCAGAAAACTACTAGAGCTCATCAGTGAATTCAGTAAAGTCACAGGATACAAATTAATACACAGAAATCTGTTGCATTTCTATACACTAACAGCAAAAGATCAGAAAGAGAAATTAAGGAAAGAATCCCATTTACCACTGCATCAATAAGAATAAAATGCCTAGGAATAAACCTACCTAAGGAGACAAAATACCTGTACTCTGAAAACTATAAGACGCTGATAAAAGAAATTGAAAATGACACCAACAGATGGAAAGATATACCATGTTCTTGGATTGGAAGAGTCAATGTTGTCAAAATGACTCTACGACCCAAGGCAATCTATAGATTCAATGCAATCTCTATCAAATTACCAATGGCATTTTTCACAGAACTAGAACAAAAAATTTTACAATTTGTGTGGAAACACAAAAGACCATGCATAGCCAAAGAAAAACAGAGCTGGAGAAATCAGGCTCCCTGACTTCAGACTATACTGTAAAGTTACAGTAATCAAAACAGTATGGTACTGGCACAAAAACAGCACATAGATCAATGTAACAGGTTAGAAAGCCCAGAAATAAACCCATGCACCTATGACCACTTAATCTACAACAAAGGAAGCAAGAATACACAAGGGAGAAAAGACAGTCTCTTCAATAAGTGGTGCTGGGAAAACTGGACCGCTACATGCAAAAGAATGAAATTAGAACATTCTCTAACACCACACACAAAAAGAAAGTCAAAATGGATTAAAGACCTAAATGTAAGACCAGATATGATAAAAACTACTAAAGGAAAACATAGGCAGAACACTCTGACATAAATAGTAGCAATATCTTTTTGGACCTCTTTCCTAGAGTAATGGAAATAAGAACAAAAATAAACAAATGGGACCTAATTAAACTTAAAAGTTTTTCCATAGCAAAGGAAACCATAAACAAAATGAAAAGACAACCTATGGAATGGGAGAAGATATTTTTAAATGATGCAACTGACAAGGGATTAATCTCTGAAATATTCAAACAGCTCTTACAGCTCAGTATCGAAAATACAAACAACCCAATCAAAAAATGGGCAGAATATCTAAATAGACATTTCTCCAAAGAAGACATACAGATGGCGAAAAAGCACATGAAAAGATACTCAACATCACTAATTATTAGAGAAATGCAAATCAAAACTACAGTGAGGTCACCTCACCCCAATCAGAATGGCCATCATTAAAAAGTCTACAAATAAATGCTGGAGAGGGTGTGGAGAAAAGGCAACCCTCCTACACTGTTGGTGGGAATATAAATTGGTGCGGCCACTATGGAGAACAAGTATGGAGGTTCCTTAAAAAACTAAAAATAGAGCTACGATACGATCTAGCAACCCCACTCCTGGGCATATATCTGGAGAAAACCATAATTCAAAAAGATACATGCACCCCAATGTTTATGGCAGCACTATTTACAATAGCCAAGACATGGAAGCAACCTAAATGTCCAGTGACAGATGAATGGATAAAGAAGATGTGGTACATGTATACAATGGAATACTACTCAACCATAAAAACGAATGAAATAATGCCATTTACAGCAACATGGCTGTAGCTCAAGATTATCATACTAAGTGAAGTATAAGCCAGACAGAGAAAGAGAAATATATGATTTCACTTACATGTGGAATCTAAAAAAAGATACAAATGAACTTGTATACAAAACAGAAACAGACCCAAAGACATAGAAAACAAACTTACAGTTACCACAGGGGAAGGGTTGGGGGCAGGAGGGATAAATTAGGAGTTTGGGATTAACATATACACACTACTATATATATAAAATAGATAACCAACAAAGACCTACTATATAGCATAGGGAATTATACTCAATATTTTGTAAAAACCTGTAAGGGAAAAGAATCTGGAAAAGATATATATATATAACTGAAACGCTTTGCTGTACACCTGAAACTAACAGAACACTGTAAATCAACTTCAATAAAAATAAAGTAAAAAAATAAAAGTCATGTTCTTCCTACCCAAAACATCATCCCTTTCTGCAACTCAGCCCAAGCTCAATACTCTCCTAGACACCTCACTTCAGGGCCTCCGATCATGTTCTGCCTCTCATCATGATATGCCATTGATTCCCTCTTGAAACCTTCCCCCTGTTCCACCTCTCTCTCTCACCTTGCATCATCTGTGGTACCCAACCTGGGGCAGGATACTGCCTCTGAAATTTGCCCATATCGTCCTCCCTCGGAGCTGAACAGTCAAGATTCATCCAAAATACTTGGTGCCCCATGAGGACTCTGCTCTTCTTTGCAGGCTGGTATGAAGGGGAAAGACTTCGAGATGGAGAAAGGGGCTGGTTTCCTATGGAATGTGCCAAGGAGATAACATGTCAAGCTACAATTGATAAGAATGTGGAGAGAATGGGACGTTTGCTGGGACTGGAGACCAACGTGTAGCCTCTCTGATGGTATTTTGTCACTGGGAGATTTGCACTACATCATGGTGGGCTGGTTGGTTCAAGGCCGGTTTTGATGTTAATTTTAACACAGCCTATTTAATTAAAAGAAAGGAAACACTTGCCTTTAAGCTTGCCAGGCGGTTCTGTTCTCCCAGGAGAACAGCTACTGGATAGTTAGTCCATGAAGCTCAGTTTGTGCACAGCAATCCTTTTGCAAAGCTCCTTAGGTAAACAGAATGCATGAGCAGTCCACTTCAGGGATCAGGCAGCCTCAGCTACTCCTAGTTGTATCATGTTCTGGCATAAGAAATATATATATATGTAAGATGCTGTATCCTGGTTTTCTCTATCCTCACTTAACCAAGGATGTATACTATCCCTCTTTAAACATCTCCTTCGTATGGTTCTTCCAGTATTAGCAAGGTTTTATGTCTTTAAGGAACACCCAGTTTTGTAAATATTGCTCCTGCCTCTTATATTTTAGATCTGATGCTAATGCTTTCTTGATTTCAAAAGGAACTGGTAGAGTTCTGAAGGTGAGCTCAGTTTTTCTAAACCTCTTCCCAGGAAAGGGAAATTGACACTTGAATTTTTTCCTCCTCTTTCCTCATTGGAAGGGAAGTAAGGCGCCTTACTTTAAAGATTTTTTAAAAAAATCCATCTCACCCAACTTTGGTCTTTGGTAAGTATATTCTAATAAAACGTAAGTTACTCTAACAACATAGAATTTAGGTGGTTCATATATGTGAGAAAATCCTGAATATAGGACAGGGGTCGTACTTTTTAAAAATAGACCTACATGAGATGATAAACTGACGTGAGGCTGCTTTGCCTTCAATAATGTAAGGTTTTTGACTGTTCCTACTCCCATTTCCAAAAGGAAATTGGCTGAAACACATTTTAACAATCTCAAGGAAGATAAAATTGGACCTTAAAAGGTATCAAGAAGGCAACATGGTGTACCTAATTGCAACATAACATTTTGACCTTAATGGGAACTCATCTTATTTGCACTAAAGGCCTTGCTTGCTGGATTTGAAGTCTCTCTTAACTGCGGGTGTCTGTAGAACTTTATTTCTTCCACTAGTGCAAGGAGAGAGAAAAGTCATTGTAATAGTACGTTTCATAAAGAGGGAATTGGAGGGTTTGGAAGAGTGAGGGGAGGAGTGATTTTTTTTTACTGGCAGCTACGTTCCCTCTCTACTCCATTCTCTTTCAGGGAGGGGTAAAACCTGGCAAAGGGCACATCATTCAAGGACTCAGATCCATGTGTGACATGTCCCCAGCTACTGACTGCCAACCAGTTACTCAGTTGTAACTTTGCAGAAGGCCAGTGCGGGAGGTGTGTGCGCTCAGCCCACATGCTCTGTGTCCTGTCCCTGCAGCAGTGAGCCTGCGGGGGGCACCTGTGGCCGCCTCGCCTGTGGACTGCTCTCCTTTATCAGTGCACACATTTCTGGGTATAAAGACATGCCAGGCCCCGAGCTCCTTGAGTTCTGGGCCAGTCTGTCAATGGAGAATAGCAGTGGACCCAGCAAGCAAGGTCTCGGGTTTGGTAAAACAAGAAATCTATCTCCTCTTTGATGTCACAGAATTTTTGGAGGAGAAGCTAACAAATTAAAATCTAATCTAATGGAATGTTTTCATTTAGGAAGGAAGGTAAATGTGTTGCTTGCAAAGAGACCATGTCGTCTTATTTTTGCTAACACACTGTTGACACTAAAAAGCAACTATACGAATCCTGTGAATTAATTTATCAGTAGAGATGGTGAACAGTTTTGGAAATATGTGCATCTTATAAATCAGAGCCTATTTAGCAAGCAGGTTAATACTGTTATTAGATAAAATGTTGTTTTATGGCAGGTATGAACTCATTCACAATGTTTCAGTTCAACCGTGAATTGTCGTTTTTACATGACACAGTATTGTTTTTCAAACTTAGTAGCTTCTCTGAATTGTACAATGACTTCATTCAGTGACCTGTGGAGGACAAAAATATTCATTTTTGTCCCAATGAATTGAGACTGCTTGTACACATTTGGCAAAATATGTGAGTTTATAAAGATTTTGTATATACTTGTTCTTTCGTGCTGCTGTGATTTAATTTACTGTAGGATGTGTTAAGTACATAGTTTGCTGAATTTTGGGCCAAATCAGAGTTCTACTCAAAAGGTATCTGCAGCTAACATTGAAGGTGTCTGATCTTTCTTTTTTGGGTACGTATGGGCCTTAGCTGCCCTAGAAGGCTGGGGCATTTTTAAGAACTGGGCCATCCTGTTTCCTCTTATAGTTTCCACAAAACTGCATGACTGAACAGCTTATCTCAAATAGTTCATAGCTTCCTAACTGCTGTTGACCCTTGGAGTATATACCTTATCATTCTCATTTTGGCCACTCAGTATCTGAACCTTTGTGCTTGGGACATTTCACCACCTTGTGAATCTTGGCGGAAAACAAAGAATGACTCTGTGTTATTTTCTTTTCCTGAATAAAATTTCCACAAACTTAGTGGCTTAAAACATTCCTGTATGGTCTCACAGTTCTGTAGTCAGAAGTCTAGGATGGCTTGGCTGGGTTCTCTGCTTAAGAGTCTCACAAGGCTGAAATCAAAGTGTTGGCTTAACTGCTTTCCAGCTCATACCTGTTATTTGCAGAGTTCCATTCCTTGTGATTGTAGGACTGAGGCCCGTTTCCTTGCTGGCTGCTGGAGGGTGGGGAGATTGGAGGGTGCTCACAGCTTCCAGGGACTGGAATTCCTTGCCACGTGGCTCCTTCCATCTTCAAGGCAGCAGTGGCGTGTTCAGTCCTCCTCACACTTGGAATCTCTCTCATTACATCTTATGCTACCAGCTGGAGAAAACTCTGCTTTTAAAGAACTCATATAATTATATTAGACCCATAGAATAATTTCCCTTATGAACTCAAAATCAACTGATTTGAGACCTTAAGTAGATCTGTAAAATTCCTTCACCATGCAGTGTAACCTAATCGTAGCTGCAACACCAAGGAAGCAGAGATCATGGGGATCATCTTAGAATTCTGTCTACAACACCCTCTATAAAACCTTAAAATGCTAGTTTTCCAGCATTCTTTGCAGCTAAAATACAGCTATGTGATAGGATACATAAATCAAAGGCATCTCTGTTGGATTTTCGCTCAAGGTAGTGACAAAAGAGGGGAGAGATGGGGAATATCATCTTTGGAAGTAGCAGGATGCATCCTCCTCTTTGGTCCCTCCTCCATCCCAAATTACTGCTGCATTTTCCTTGGACTCTGGAAAGCAGCAGAGAGGCAGTTGTTTGTTTGGTAGACTTGCAGTACTAAATAACACAAGTCAGAGTTAAACAACACAGGTCAGAGTTTAGTGCCTACCATAATCTCCATTGTGGGTTTGGTCTCCAAAGGGCTTACTCTGGAGTGAGGAAGTAAACCTCAAGGACCTCGAGCTTCACTCTTCAGGCTTCTAGCATACCAAGGTCCTGACAGGAGGAAATAAAACCTTGCTCTGGAGAAAGCTGTCATCACCTTAGTTCTCAATTATTTCCAAAAAACAAATTCTCAAATGAAAGGATCAGCAAAAAAAAAAAAAAAAAGAAAAACAAAAACAAACCTCTGAGAGACAGCATCTGGATACAGGAAAAACAAAAACAAAAAAACTGATACATTCACAGGGACTCTAGATAGTAAAATCATTAGTAAAATACAATTGCTACGTTTATGGAGATAAAGCCAAACTTCAAAAAGCAATGTAGAACTAACAACCACAAGAAGTGACAGAGAAAAAACAACTAGAAATTATGGAACTGGATTTAACATCAGATTTGATAGTTAAAGGATTCTGGTGAACTGGAAGAGAGGCTAGAAGAAACCTACAAGGAAGCATGAAGAGGAGAGAGATGGAAAGTGCAGGATTTAACTGGAGTCTCAGAGGAGACAGAGGGGAAGGAGAGGGAGCTTTGGTAAGGAAACTAGATCTTTATAACCTTGCTCTGACCAGTCACAGGATGCAGGCTGTGGCCTTGGGTGAGGCGAGGACAAGTCCTGCAGAGGGCTGGTGAGTGAAGGCTGTCATCTGGTGGCACTTCCAGCAGCTAAGGGAATACCATCAGTCCTGATGGAGGATCTGGGCAGAACATCACAACATTCACTACCTGTAGCTATGTCAGTATTAGATAAAACAAGTCTGTATGACTAGGGATAGAGCCTACATAATGATGAAAGTTTCATTTAACCAGGAAGATACAACAACTCTAAATATATATTCTTCCAACAATATGGTCTCAATATAATAAGACAAAAATGAGCAGAAATACAAGAATTAAATCAAAAGTCACAGAATGAGACTTTAACACACCGCTCTCATTTGATAGGAAAAATAAAAAATCAATGAAGGTGTAGAAGCTTTGGACAAGAATAACATAATAGGCTTATATAGGACACGCTGCAATTTCAGCATATACATTCTTTTCAAGCACATGTAGAATATTTACTTTTGACTACTTCCTGGGTCGTAAAACAAGTTTCAACAAATTTTAAAGGATTGACGTTATACAGAGTGAGGTCTCTGATTACAACATGATTAAGTTGGAAATCAATAACAAAAATTAAGAAATATCCATTTATATGGAAACTCTGACCTAAATTTAAGATGCAAAACTATGAAACTCCTAGAATACAGGAGAAAATCTAGGTAATCTTGGGTTTGGAGACGACTTTTAAAATATAACACCAAAGATATGATCACTGAAAGAAAAAACTGAGAAGCTGAACTTCATTAAAAGACAGGAGAATGAAAAGACAATCCAGAGTTGGAGGAAATCTTGCAAAATATACCTGATAAAGGGTTGGCGTCCAAAATATACAAAGAACTCTTAAAACTCAATAATTAGAAAACAAAACACCCAATTAAAAAATAGGCAAAAATCTAGAAAACTCACCAAAGATACACAGATGGAAAATAAGCATATGAGAGGATGCTCAAGATGAAACATCATTAGGGAACTGAAAAATTAAAATGAGATACCACTACACACCTATTAGAATGGCTATACAATCCAAAACCCTGACAACACCAAATACTGGTGAGGACACAGAGCAAGAGGAATTTGCACTGACTGCTGGTGGGAATGCAAAAACCACTGGGAAGAGTTTGGCAGTTTCTTAGAAAACTAAACACTTAGCATATGATGCAGCAATCACACTCCTTGGTATTTACCTAAACGAGTTTAAAACTATGTCCACACAAAAGTCTACACACAAGTTTTTATATCAGGTTTATTCATCATGGCCAAAGTTGGAAGCAACCAAGATAATCTTCAATAGATGAACGGATAAACTGATACATCCAGACAATCGAATATTAACCAGCAATAAGCGAAATGAGCTATCCATGAAAAAACATGAATGGATTTTAAATGCGTTATTACTAAGAAAAAGTTGCCAATGTAAAAAGGCTATACACTGTATGACTCCAACTATATAACATTATGGAAAAGGCAAAACTATGGAGACAGTAAAAAGATCAGTGGTTGCCAGGGGTTCAAGGAGAGGAAAGGAGGAATAGGTGGAGCACAGAGGACATTTTCAGGGCAGTGAAAGTATGCTGCATGGTTAAGTTATGGTGCATACCTGTCATTATATCAATACATTGATCAAAATATACAACACAAAGAAGCTAATGTTGTAAACTATGGATTTTAGTTAATAATGTATTAATATTGGCTCATCCCTTGAACAAGCGTACCAAGATGTTAACAAGAGGGGAAACTAGGAGGGAGTAAAGGTGTATACGGGAATTCTGTACCTCTGCTCAGTTTTCCTGTAAACCTAAAACTGCTCTAAAAAAATACAGTCCGGTAATTAAGAAGTTCCTCTAACAAAGGAAGTGGCAGAAGTGAACTTGAAGCATCAGGAACAAAGAAGGAACAACTGAACAGGTAAACATTTGGGTAAATATAATAGGCTATCCTTAAGGTTTTAAAATGTTAGTTGGTTGAAAGCTGTATTACATTGCCTGATACGGTTGGTTCTCAACGTATGTAAAGGAATTATTTGGGAAAACTAAATGGTGGTGTCTTTTTTAAAAAAATAAATTTATTGTATTTATTTATTTTTGGCTGTGTTGGGTCTTCATTGCTGCACAGGGGCTTTCTCTAGTTGCAGTGAGTGGGCTTCTCATTGCAGTGGCTTCTCTTGTTGTGGAGCATGGGCTCTAGGCACGTGGGCTTCAGTAGTTGTGGCATGCGGGCTCAGTAGTTGTGGTTCACAGGCTCTAGAGCGCAGGCTCAGTAGTTGTGACGCACGGGCTTAGTTGCTCCACGGCATGTGGGATCTTCCCGGACCAGGGCTCAAACCTGTGTCCCCTGCATTGGCAGGCGGATTCTTAACCACCGCACCACCAGGGAAACCCCAGAGTAGTTTTTAAAAGTGACCTAACTATATGTTTGGAAACACATTTAAAATGTAATTATATAGGTAAGTGTAGAGTAAATGAATGGAAAAATAATATCAAGCAAATGCCAATCAAAAGAAAGCTGGAGGGGCTATACTAGAACAGATATAGGTAAGTGTAGAGTAAATGAATGGAAAAATAATATCAAGCAAATGCCAATCAAAAGAAAGCTGGAGGGGCTATACTAGAACAGATAAAGTGAACTTCAGAGCAAAGAAGATTGCCAGGAACAAAGAATACTACATCACAATAAAAGGGTCAATCTGTGAGGAAGACGTAACAACCCTAAATGTTATGTACCAAATAACAGAGCTTCAAAATACATGAAGCAAAAACTAACAGAAATGAAAGGAAAAAACCAGACAAATCCATAATATAGTGGTTAAAGGTATAGAACAGAACACCATCAAGGAATGGGACCTAACTGACATTTTTTAGCGAACACTCCACCCAACAACAGAAGATTATACTTTCTTTCCATGTAGATATGTAATATTCACCAAGACAGATCACATTCTGGGTCATAAACTGACAAATTTAAAAGAACAAATCATACAAAGTATGTTTTCCAACCAGCATAAAAGAATCAAACTAGAAATTAACAACAGAAACACCACAGGAAAATCTTCAAACACTTGGAAATTAAACAGCATGCTCAAACAATTTGTGGATCAAAGAGGTAAATATATAAAGAAATAAAAAACACGCTGACTGAATGCCATGAGAATACATCAAAACATGTAGTTTGCAGCTAAAGCAGTTCTTAGAAAGGAATTTATGGCACTAAAACAACTTAAATAAACAGAGAAAATCAATGAAACAAATAGCTAGTTCTTTGAAAAGACGAATACAATTGATACACCTTTTAGCAAGACTGACCAAAAAAGAGACTATCAATGTCAACAATGAAAGAGCACATATTGTTAGATTCCAGAGATATAAAAGGGTAAGAGGCTATTCAAGCAACTCGACATAAATTTAACAACTTAGATAAAATGGGCCAATTCATTGAAAACCACAAACTACCAAAACTCTGAGCAGTCTTAAAGCTTGGCTCTGCAGTGCTCCCACATCAGCTGCCTTCCTTCGCTCCACGCCTTCACCCACACCAGAAATGTTTTGTATTATTATGCCCTATTCATCATTCATGGTGGGTGTGCAACCTCCTGACATCATGCACCCCTAAAACTGGTGCTTTTCTCTTCCGGCACTTGGTAACGGTGGTTTAACTCTTGCCACTGTACTAGCCAATTGAAGAGTGGCACATTTTGCCATTTTAAAGGTCAATGAACTTAAAATTTTCTGCAGCTCTAAAATTCATAAAGAATAATCCTTCCTCTTTTTAATCAGATATATCCCTAAAGCCCCAATTACTTAACGTATGAGGTGGAAAATCAAAACACACATATAAGTATATAACAACCAAGGAAAATGGCAAGTAAGCACATGAAATATGCTCATCACTGATTATTATATTCAATAGAAATAACAAAACCACAACAAACTATGAGACTCCACATCCATTAAAGGCAAAAATTAAAACAACAAATAACTAAAAATACCCAAGTACTGGTGAGAATTTGTAACACCTGGAACCATACTAATATGGAGGGTGGGTGTGTAAAACATGGTATACCCACTCTGTAAGTCAGGTTGGCAATTTCTTATATGACACAACAATCCTAATCATAGGTATTTACCCAAGAGAAATGAAAACATCTATCTACACATAGACCTGTATACACATATTCATAGCAGCTTTATTTATAATAGCAAAAAAACTGAAAATAACTAAGAAGTCCATCAAAACTGGTGAAAGAATAAACAAGCTGTGGTACAACCATACAATGCAATACTAAATAATAAAATAGGAACTAACTTCTTATATACACAGCAACATAAATATCTCAAAAGCATTATGTTAAGTGAAAGAAGCTGGACACAAAAGACTACATATGGTTCCATTTATTTGAAATTCTAGAAAAGGCAAAACTAGTGACCAAATGGTTGCCAGTGGGAGCAAGGGATTGACTGTAAGGGGAAAAAGGGAGATTCTTAGGTGACAGGAATGTTCTATATCAAGATTGTGGTGATAGCAATTACATGACTTTATACATTTGACAAAATTCACAGAATTACACTTGGGTAACTTTATTACATATAAAATAATATCTTAAAGCTTATTAAAAAAGAGTTTGTAACAGCGGTAACCTTTTTTTTTTAATATGTTGCACTTCCAGATACTCTATAATGAATATGTATTTTTAAAATCAGAATAAAAATGCCATTTAGAAACAATTAGCATATTATAAATATATGATTATACTACATGATCACAGTTACTTAAAAATATACACAAACTCAGAGCTAAAAGAGGGGAAGGAAAATTACCATTTACTTTGGGTAATGGAGTACTAAAATAAATTCTTCCTATAGCTCTTCTATGATTTCTAACTTGTAGGGTGGACCTTGTTTTAAAAATGAAGAAGTGAAAATCACTTGCAATATTGGTATAAATGTATCTAGAGCTTTTGCCCAAGTTAATAAATTAGGAAGGTGTCACATGGACTCACTTTTCGAAGACACTTCTTAAATATTATCCAGTAGTTTATTTCTTTCGTTTTTTTTTTTTCTGTAAGTTTCTGTTTCAGGGTCATTTTTTTAAAGAGTTATCCTTGGTATCACTCAGAATGGTGAGGCAAATAGTTTTCTTCGTAATTTAGTATCTTATTCTTTAAAACTACCAAATAACAGATAGTTCTGAGACCTGGAATACATTTTTCACTAAGTAACACCCTATTCTGTAAACAAAAGAAAAACATAAATAGCACCTTCAGGCAAAATTTCCATCTTGACTGGCTATAGAGAAGACATAAATTGGAGGTGATAATAACTCCTTTGATCTCTCTGAATAGCTCATCTATTAAACAGTTCTGCAGAAACATTTTCCCCATTTATGGAGATTAAATATTTGTCTATGAACGTGGAGCCAATTAACTAGTAATCTGTTTTTACAGATTTTTAAAATGCTTTCTGCCAAGACCGTTTTGGCCAACTGACTGAATTTAAACTGGAGAGTAAAAGCAAGCCAAAAAAAAAAAAAAAAAAAAAAAAGGCACAAACATAAAAACAAACGTTCTTATAGAACAAATAGGACCTAATGATCACCTTCAGTTTAGGGGCAAAACTAATATGCCACAAAATGACCCAGTACAAGAATTCAGTGAGAGGCAGATCACTTTTGGGATACTAGCCAAGAGAATGGACTTAGAACCACACAAATACATTCAAAACCCTAGGAGGCAATGATAGGTTGACATACATTCCCAGAAATGGAAGCAGTACCTGAACCAGTGCTGTTAAGATCATCATAGAATTATCAATCAATCCCAGTCATCATACGATACTCCTTTCCTTTGGCTTCTTTGGAAGGCACAATAAAATCTGTAGTTTTTAGGGTGCAGCAGGATGTTCTTCCTATGTCTCTTTTTGCAGTATTTCCAGTACTACAACTTTTCTCAGACACAGGGTCAAACTGTTAGATCACAAAATAAGTGATAGAAGCCTCAGCAAACAACACTCAACATTGGATAGTATGTGTTTCAGTTAATACCCTTCTGCCAAGTTATACAAAAGACCCTACTAAAAGTGGCTAAAACAAAGAAGGGTTTATTATGTCAGAATAAGTCCATGTGCAGGGCAGTTGCAGAGTTTGGATAATTCAACAGCTCACTAGCATTATCAAGGACTCTGGTGATTTCCACCTGCCCGCTGAGCCAACCTTGTGATCCTAAGAGGGTTGCAGCAGTTCCAAGTGCCAGAGTCAGACAAAACAAGATCCAAAGGAGGAGCACAGAATTTCCTTCTTTAAGTCTTATTAGTAAGGAAAATCTTCTCAGATGCCCCCGTGCAGATCTCTTCTCAGCTGCCATCAGCCAGGACAGGTTCACATATTCATGCCTCATCAGTTACTTATAAGGAGAATAAGACCATGCATGATTGGCTTAGAACAATCCAATTCACCCTTGGGGAAGAGGGTCCAACATCCCTGGGAACAAGCAAGCAGGAAGGGAGGGACAAAATGGCTGTTGGATAGCAACCAAGAGTATTTGTCAAAATCTGACAGGGCTGAAAACATACAGTACACGTCACACTAGCTTCCACTGGCTGAGAGGGTAAAATAGCACTCAGAGCATGGGGAAGAAAAGTCTTAACATAATGGATTGTTATTAAAAAAATATTTCAAATAATAACTATAACTTAGTACACAATACATGCCAGACACTAGTCTATGCACTTTACATATGATAACATATTTAATCCTCATAACTGTTACCTGTATTTTACAGATAAGGAAAAGGAAACAGAGAGAAGCCAAGTAATTTGCCTAAGATATGTGGTACGTGACGGAGCTAAAATCTGAACTTAGATAGGCTCTAGACCCATGCTCTCAATTGCTACATTACACTGCACAGGGTGATGTAAAAGTGGTGCAAATATATTCTAAGATAAAAAACCATCAGATAAACCAAGGGATAGGTGGAGATGCAGAAAGCAACCCAAAAAGCTAGCTGAGATTTACACACTGTACATTTTATTAAATACTGGGCTTTATTACAACAAATTAATTTACTTCTGATAGAAGTTTCATTAGAGGAGATGTGGATGTGTTCAAATTCTTATTTGATACTGCTTTTTGGCTAACCATTCTATTTTTACTGATTCTATACTCAGTCATTATGGGCAGAGAGATTAATATTTCATAACAGAACAAAGGAATTTCTCAAGTGGTACAACATTCAAAATATATAAGAGGAATACTCTCAAAATGTGGACATGACCACTACAGAGTAACTGTTTTTTATGGTATATTTATAATAGCTACAGATGACATTGTTAATTCATGCACATTAAGTCTTCATTTACTACCTACTGAAGGTTTCTACCTTACACATGAAAATTACTCATGTCCTGGGGTTTGACATCTAGCCAAAAGTTAAACCATGATGGAAAATGGCTATCAAACTGGCTTTTCAGTGCACCACAGAAAAGCCGTCAGCTGTAATATCCATCCTGAAATCGTGGTGGCAAGTTCCTGGGAGTTGCTTTTTCCTGCGTTTTGAGCAAGTCTATAATAGCTGAGAGTACTGCACAGTCTCTGGATTTAGTGTCCTTCCAGTCTACAGGATGGGGACTTTCAATCTTCTCTTGCAGAAGGATATCTAGTTCCTTTCTTAATTCCTGAAGTTGGAAAAATTATACATGTTCAACAAAGGCAGGTGTACTATCAAACAATGTAATAAATAAAAATGACTTCAGCTGGTACAAGAAATTTAATAAGCTATTACACAAAAAGACTGAAATATCTAATGAGCAACTAACTAAAGTGTGGTTATGAGTAGCCAACTTAAGTAAAAAAATTCAAACTTTTATCACACTGAGCCATTCAGAATGGTTGGTCTGTAACTATCTCAAAAAACAATTCAGAAAAACTATGAATCAATTTCTCAACACAATTTCCTCTGCTGAAATAAAGCAAGAAATATTTAACGTAACATGTATAACCCTTGGAAGAACAAAACCACAAGACCACATACTAACTTGTATGCAGAATCAAAGACAATCACGTAAAGTCAGTCACCTTAACAAGATGGGCGATTCTTGCTGGAGACTGAAAGATGATCCATTCATCTACAGCAATAGTTTCCTGATCATTATCCTTCTGAATGGAAATATCACCTCCGAAGAACAAGAGACAGTATGGAGAAACTTCTGTGCAGTCATACAAGTATATCTATAATGAGAATTAAGGCAAATTAATACATTAACGAGTCTGAAAGGATTGTTGCCACGTTAATTCAATAATATCACTAGTATCAATCTATTAGTGCTTTCCTTCTAAAACAGGTACTATCCTTTTAGTGTAATTAGAGACTAAATTTGAAGAAATACCATTTAAACAAGCCATTCTTAACCAGAGAACAAAGGAGTTTTATATTTTTGTTTCAATTCAATCAATAGCACTATTCTGTAAACAAAATATTTCCTAAGTGATAAAACCAAAACACTAATGTAGCTTAAGTTCTTTTTATTTATATAGTAACAGAATTCCCACTTAATATTCTGACCAATACTTGTATATTGACAGGCCAACAAAATTCTTTGAAAAGTGAAACTCTTATATACCATAAAATGCCAGTATGTCTTGAAAGCAGGCTCTGAAAGAAAATTATGCAAATCAAATAACCACTCCAATTAATTAAAATACAAAGATCCATCATGACAGATCTGCACATTAAAAGTACAGGTTATTTGCTTAAAGAAGGTATAAGTAATGTCAGAAAAAAAATTTTTTTTAAAGAAAATAAATTTTGTTTATAATTATGAAAACTATACAATTTAAAAAATACAACAAGACTGTCATTCAGACCCATGGTTCTTTTATGTATTCACTTACGCTACTTGTTCTCATCTTCAGGTGATAGATAAGCCAGTTGTAGTGAAACTCTGTTTGCTCCACATTAACGGATTTAGGATGAATAGCAACTAGTCCATCAGTTTTTGTGTAAACTTTCACCCTTTAAAAAAGTTAAAATGTAGTTTTAAAAAAAAACAAAACAAAACTCTGGAGGATTCCAAACTAATCCCAGAATCAAAACAAACTCCACAGATGAGTTCAATTTATTTTTGCAATATAAATTTCCGAAGTTTTATTTTACTAAGACATGGAAAAATAACTGGCTAAATAAGAATACTCTAAATCATACAACAAATCCTTTTCTTATAGATATAATTACTCAACATATTAGAAAGATGACAAAATATTCCCTAATTATGTTAGTATATATACTATACCAGTAAAGTACAAAAAATGAAATACCTGATATAATTCTAAGTGAATCAGACCAAGAGAATAGTCTGTACATTTTACTGTAAATCATGATACTGATAAACAGCCGTCAATTTACAGAATAACTCTGTGAAATGATCTAAAATTAAAAATGAAGAATTTTGTTTAAACGGGAGTTAGCTAAAACTGGTTTTTAAAAACCTATTCTAAAATATGTTTTAAATGGTCTCACATTCACTGAACTCCCCCTCCCACCTTCAAAACAGGAATACTTGGAATAAATGTACACAGCTCTAGTTCAGTCTCTCCATTTTTAGGGGTCCTTCCTTTGATAGTCACAAAAATTTTACCTCAATTTGTAGGAGTCTTTGATTAATATTATTCAACAGGGAGATGTCTGATAGTTTATATAGTCAGTGGTAATTACAGCATAAAGCTGATAATCCATTAATCCTTCCTCTTTGTTTTTAAGAGCATCTTTTTCATGGTTCTAGGAATCCATAATATGTCTACCAAAATCTGAATCACAGTCATGAGCCATTCATTATTCAGAATAAAATCAGCAACTGTTTTTCCTCACCGCAGTCAATTTAACCAATGCCATCCTGCAACCCTACATCACCAGAACAGCAGGGTCTGGCAAACTTTTTCTATACAGGACCAGAGAGAAAATATTTTATGCTTTGTGGACCTTCTGTCACAACTACTCAACTCTGCTAGTGCAGCTGGAAAGCAGGCACAAACAACATGTGAACAAACAGGCACAGCTGTGTTCCAACAAAAACTTAAAACTCTTAGCCAGTATGCCAAAATGTGCTGACCCCTGCACGAGACCAAAAGAAAGCATAAACCCAAAGAGAACTACCTTTCTTTCATAAAGCCTTCCCAGGACGGCAGAGGGATATATAAAATGTTTGCATTTCAAGGAGTCTCTCTGTTAAGCTACCTGTAAGTTTGGGATAGATATGAAGAAGAATTTGACAAAGTGCTGATGTCAAAAAAGTACTCAGATCACTTAAAATGTGGATAGTCCAACTACAGTGATTAAAATTCATGTAACCCATAACCTTCCACGTGAGAATAGGGTTTCTCAACATCAGCATTCTTGACATACTGAATTTTCTGTTGTGGGGACTGTCCTGTGCATTACGGAACGCCTAACAGCATCCCTGACCTCTATGTACTAGATGCTAGTAGTACATATTCCTCCATTTATAACCACCACAGATGTCTGCAGACGCTGTCAAATGTCCCCAGCGAGGCAAAATCACCCAGGTTGAGAACCACTGCACTGCTGCATTCTAGGCTATCTTTGAGGTCTATATTTTTTCATGTTTACAGAATATCCAACTTTTTCATTTAACATCAGTTCAAATATTTTATGTCAATATACAGTGATGTTTTATACGCCTAACAGAAATGCCATATAATATGGTCTTATAAAACCATAATTTCCCACTGCTACTAGACATCTATGTTGTTTACAATATACCTGTCAAAAAACATTTGGAATTACTTCCTTAGAACATATTAAATTAAAATATTCACTTATGAATCCACGGGGCCAGTGACTATTTTAATGACTGCTGATACATAATTTTAATCTGAACTGTCTTCCAAAAGGGTGGCACCAATTCACATACCACTAGCCATTTGTGACTTTCAGTTTCTCATTTTCCTCACTGGAATGAATTCTTCTACTGGGCAAAAATATGCCTTATTTGTTGTCTCCAATTATACTAAGGCTGACTCTATTTGTACATACATTTAAAGTTTTATTTTATTTCTCAAAATAGTAAAATCACCACAATTTTATTCAAAGAGCTCAAGTAGAAAATTACGTGTTTTAAAAGAGAGGGAAAAAAATCCTAAAACAAAATTTACTCTAAACAAAGTCCACCCAGGCACTGGTTTTTAATAGCTGGCTTACTGTTCTCATATTTACATTGCTATTATATTTCACTAACATTCTTTGTGAAAAATGGGTGATGAAGGAGCAGACTCCAGGGATGTGCTATGAGAGAAAGTGATGCCCATGGTAAACAGTTTGCCTTCTCTTCAATGACCAAAAGTAACAAGAATATGGCCCGATTATGAGTAACAACAAATGTACAATATAAGCCCTGTTGCAGTAGAGGATTTCGAAAGTTTGAGAGAACTACAAATAATTCATAATAATCTTCAATGCTTACATTTTTCTTTTTTTACCCAAATTTAGTCGGATTTTAGCAACTTTGGGATATAAACCAGCACAGATGACAGCTTTAATTATCTTCTCATTATCTATTGGGGGTGGGAAGGTAGAGAAAAAAAAGTAAAATACTGATACAACTGACAACAGCAGCAAGTTATTTACACTGTATTTTCTGCTTTACCTGAATTTATATTAGATTTTGGATCTTTAGGATTTCTACTGCTTACAAATCCAGCTCCAAGAAGATGCTCAGCAAACTGCCCTTTCATGTTATGCAGCATCTAGGGAGCAATGGTAACAAACAGAACGAGAATACCTTTCACACAAATTTATAGGGGTTATGAAGCATGTACTCATAAATAAATTTAGCTTTGAGCTTTCCCTGCTTTATGAAACACTTTTGCAAAAATGTGATGTTTTGGAGCAGGGGTTGGTAAACTACAAAATTTATAAAAACCTGTTTTTGTCAATAAAGTTTTATTGGAACAAAACAACACCCATTCATCTACACACCATCTTTAGTTGCTTTTGCATTATAATGGCAGAGGTGAGCAGTTGCAACAGAAACCGTATGGATTGTAAGCCAAAAATATTTATTGTCCAATCTTAAGGCTTGCCTGCTGTAGGGAATAACAACTGATGTTTAAGGATTACTTCAGTTTACAAAAAGGCTCATAATTTTCAAAATTGCTCTCTACCCCATATTTTGGGAAAAAAAAAAAAAAAAAACAGTAAAGCATAGAGTAAATAACCAACATCCATATATGTACTACTGAAAATTAACTACTGTTACATCCTGGCACAAGAGCTTAAGGCCTGTTTCTTGTGTTTATTTATAAGAAAAATCACTCTTTGGGTAAAAATGATACATGACTCATTATAAAAAGCATTCAAGTAGTACAGCAAAGTACAAAAGAAGACTACCCTAATCTCAATACTGTCAGAAATATCATTAACTAAGTAAATAATATTGCAGACACTTACTATGCATTTATACGGACAGAAGGATTAGACAAAAATGCTATCCTAACAATGCGATAACGTAAATACAGAAGCTGTTTTTATAAAAGCATTCAAATTAATTTTAGTTCAATTTAAGGAAGTTAAATAGAAATGAAACTGAACTAGATGAATCTTACATTTTTATAATCATAAGAGATATTTAATAAAGGATCCTTGTGTGCTTAAAGTAAGATTATGAGACATAAAATTGTCACATTTAAGTATATATCCCTTTTATGAATTATGTGACTTTAGTTTCCCCACCTACATTCTCTTATAACTGACTCTCTAGGTCATCTCCTGGTTTCTATCACCATTATTTTATTTATATTGTTCAGGATAATAACCTTTATTCTGTATCCATAATTCGCAATACTGTTTTGCATTTTTCCATATTTAATCTCAGTATCTACCACCAGCTGACTTAGCATGTACTCTCCATTCCTGAATTCTTTCTGATTCACTTCTTAACTGGCAGCATTTCACTGTCACTAAATATTTCAAGATCAACTCATGGGTGCAGTATCTCAAGTGCTTTCTTGAATGCCTGTCATTTTTTATACTTGAATTAATACCTTGACTGGACATAATATTCTCAAAAAACACTTGGCTGGATTCAACCATCTTTTCATACTGTACTTCATTTTTTCCACTTAAGGGAAATGTTCTTACAATATATCTCTAAATACATATTCAACTACTCTTAAATTTTCTATGTAGAGACACCTATTACCTTTTTTTCCATTGGCTGTAGTATCTTTCAGAGTTATTACCCTTCTTTTCATTCTGTTAATGTTTGGGCACTTTTGATTAAATATGCTAGATTCTGGATTCTTCTACCCCCGTAGATTTGTTAAATCTATGCCACAAAGATGGAGTGTACATGTAATGGGGGAAGGTGAGGATATTTCTACTCCCACCGGCTTGAGATCACTTCTCCAGTTCAGTGCAGAGTCCGAAGTCTGATGTGCATCTGCCCTGTTAATTGTTCACTTTCTTCTATTTCACAGATGCCTCCTGTCCAGTGTTTTCTCACTACACTAAGTCAGCTGAAGATAAAAATACCTACCCAAAAGTTAAAGAAAAGATACTCGCTCTATCTGAGATTTTAAAACAGATTTTAGGAGTATTAGTGAAAATTTTCAGGATGAATCATCAAAATGGCAACTAAAGTGTGGGTGCAGGAACAGTAATCGAGCCTCTCTGTGTTTTCCTGCTAAACTCTGGACTCATTTTTTTTCTTAGCCATTAGTTTTTTGTTTATTATGCTATACACCTTTTCCTGTTTTGTTGCATTGACTTAATAAAGATTCCTTTTATGATTCTGTATAATGATTCAACTTCATAAGACTAACTCACACAAAAGTTAAGCAAAAACTTAACTTTTTGCTATAGATTTGACTACACAAAATACATATAAGTCCCTAATCTAACATATGAGAATCACTTCAAAACATTCACCATTACCTGCAGTGTGTTTGAAGACAGAAAATATTCCCAGCAATAGTCTTTTTCATATCTGAAACCACGTTGTCTAGCTTCTTCCCAGCCCTATGAAGAAAAGTATTGATATTGTTCCCCAAAGCAAAGACTGCTTACCAGTTTGTCTTTATTTTGGTAATAATTTTACCTTCTACTGATATTTCATTTTCTTGTAAAAAATTCAAAGAATTTCCAAATTAACAAACTAAAAAAACATAAACTTCCCATGATCCTAGTTGTTAAGACATAACCAAAACTGAATTTGCAGACCTTTCTTTACACAAAAAAGAGCAAGTTACACAGCAACATACTGTGCATTTTACATAAAATAGCATCATTCTGTACATGATTGTATTAATCAAAATGAGCACTCTGTTGAATACATTTCAATGCTATTATATATTTTCAACTTCAAAAATATATTGTTTTATTTTGCTTTAAGCTAGAGAAGGAGGGAAGATGGCAAAAAAGAAAATACTGAATGAGCTCAAAGGAAAAAAAAATATAAACTTTCCCATAATAGGTAGTACAAAACTGAGACTAGAACTACAGTAAAAAGATGCTGTCTCTATACACCAAATTACATTTAAATGTTGCAAAGATGGATGATAAATGTTTATCCTCGGATAAGCCTGTCTATAAGAGAAAAAGTCTCTCTATCCTGAATAGTGTACATGACTATCATGCTCTATCAAAAATGTTAAATCTGAATACAGGTACAGTTTATTAATGAACAAAAAGGGACCTTCTGTCATAAATGTCAGTAAGACAAAGATACAAAAGAATAATAGCAAATAAAATTTTAAAATAAATTGTTCACTTGTTCTATTGTTATCAAAACACAAATATAGACTTTTTTCAAAAAGGGTAAATGTAATGAGCTATCACAAAATTGAAAAATGATGTACAATTTTTTTCAAATGTTCACCCAATTTTAGGCATTCTCACTTAGCAGTTTATTCCTGATAACTACCATACAGATTTTAAAAATTTAAATATATTCCTTTTACCTCAAATGCATTCACAACTGTCAGGTGATCACTTTTAGTATCCTTTGCCAATTCCTTTCTTCTTGCATCTGCGACCTTTTCTTTTCCCTTAAAACAGATGAAGGCAACTTAAATTGCTCTGATGGTATATAACAGAGAATGGCATTCTAATAAAAAGCCAATGAAAAATCTATCTAAGCAAACAACTATCCTGTGTATCTAAAAATACCTGGCCTTTTACTTGTATCTTTCTTACCAATGGAATCACAAAGGGATCTCTGAAGCTAAGACTAGCAGCAATGGTGAGCACCGGGTCGAGGCAACAGAACAGAGCTCCAAAAAGAATCATTTTTCCAATGTGTGGCTCAACTGGTAATCGTGCTAAGTGGACTCCAAGAGGTGTCAATTCTTCTTGTTTATCCAAAGCGTTCTGTAAAGTAAGAGTTTATGTTTAAAACACATTGTAAGCACCACATTTTAGTTTGCTTAAGAAAAAATAATAGGCCACTCTTAAGTCCAAATGCCCTAATATTGTTCAGCTTTAGTTCTCTTCATCAAAACGTAAGTTTGCAACGTAAGTTTTGAGGTCAGCAAAGGTTAGAAACTTATTTAAACAGAAACAGCTCGGCTTTACTATAAATGTTGGAAGAGAAATGAGAGAAATAACACACCAGTAAGTCTTCAAATAAAATCACCCAGTAAAGTACAAGAGTTGTAGGAGAAGTAAAACAAAAAATGAGACACTATTACATATTTGGAATATAGAATGCATAGCCCCTAGATTCTAGTACTTTAGGAGACATGAGACAGGAGAGCAAGAGATAAAATATTTATCTAGAACCCCCCAAAACAGGGGTGACTTCTGCTCTGATTACCTAGGTAATTTGATCCAATCATCCTACTGAGCACAGATGGAAAAGCTGCTTGAAGACTGGGGAGTTACAAAAGAATTAGAAAAATCACAAGTCCAGGATTAGGGGAGGGACAGAAGTCCAAGGAAGTGAACCCAACATTGGGGCATCTTTTCCCAGAAGAAGCAACATAAATCCTCTCTAGAAGAAATTACCATCACCCCAAGCTCCAAGTTTTTATCTGCAAAGACCTCTGTAAATACAATGTCTAGTACACATTCAAAATAACAAGATTTGAACAACAACAAAAATAATAAAAAATATAACTCAATTGCCCCCTCTCACTGGCAACCAACCACGAGTTTGTTATAGGGGTGGGAGAGTGGGAGGTACAAACTACTGGTGTAGAACAGACTACAAGGATGTACTGTACAACATGGGGAATATAGCCAATATTTTGTAATAACTGTAAATGGAGTGTAACCTTTAAAAACTGTATAAAAATTTAAATTAAAAAACAAACCAAAAAAATATAACTCAAATGTCTCATCAGACAAAGATCTCTACTAAACATTTATGGAGGAAATAACCTCAATCTTATAAAAACTCTTTCAGAGAATAGGAAAATAAATAAATAAGTAATACTCTCAACTTGTTTTCTGAGCCTAGCATAATCTTGGTACCAACTTGACAAGGGACATTTGGAGAAAGGGAAACTAAATAATCTTATGCATGAGAAACTCAAAATAAAATAATGGCATATTGAATCCCAGCAAGATAGGTTTGTTTCTGGAATGAAAGTTGGTTTAACAATTGAAAAATCAACGTAATTCAATATATTACAAATTAAACATAAAAAAACAGCATAATTGTATAATCTCATTAGAGGCAGAAAAAGTATTTGATAAAATCAATTATCCATGCATGATAAAAATCTCTTAGTAAACTAAGAACAGAAACTTCCTTAATTTGATAGTTTCCACCAAAAATCTTCAAAAAACATGCTCAATGAATTACTGACAGCTTTTCCTTTGAGAGTAAGAACATAAGAATGCACACTATCTTAACACTTCTGCGCAACATTGTACTAAGGATCCTGGACGACAGCTGGAAAGGAATAAATAAAATTGCAATTATTTATAGATGTGACTGTGTACTCAAAAATCTACATATAGTTATCAGAGTAAGTGGGTTTCACAGCATTGATGAATACAAGGTCAACATTCAAAACCAGTTTGATTTCTGTATATCAGACTCACAAGAAAATGAAAAATTTTGAAGTTTGAATATAATCCAAAAATACCACAAACCAAGATATAAATCTTTAAAAAAGTTCTGTAATACACAGAAAACGCTGAAACACCAAGAGATTAAATAACTAAATCAATGGGAGAGATCATGTTCTTGTTTGGTAAGACTCAATATTGTAATTCAGGCAGTGTGACACCAGCTCAAGATAGAAATATACACCAATAGAATAAAGGTGAGCCTACAAACAGACAAATAAATCCATAGACACCTGATCTATGACTATGGCTGCAGAACAAAGAGGAAAAGGATGAACTTCTCCATAAATGGTTTCAGTCAACTGCTCTAAAAACTTTGATTCCTACCTCACCTACACACACAGACACACAAATCCATTGCAGATGGATTATATAGCTAAGTGTGAAAAAGAAAACAAAGTTAAAACAATATATCCTCATGACTCCAGGGTAGAGAAAAACTTACTAAAGGACAAGAAGCAGTAACAATAAAGAAAAAGACTGATACATTTGACCACATTAAAATTAGGAATTTCAGTTTATCAAACCACTGTTAAAAAGTGAAAAGGTAAAAATACAGACATGTGCAATACACAGCTGACAAAAGGCTCAGATCAAGAGCACACAAAAAGTATACAATGACCTCCTACAACATAACAGAAAAACAGGCATCAATAATTTATAAATGAGACTATCCAAATGGGCAATAAGCATAAAAAGCTGCCTACAAATTCAACAGTAGTCATGGTAATGCAAACTAAAAAGCCACAAAACTACTACATACCTATCAACATGCTTAGAATAAAAGACTACAGGTTGGTGATGCTACAGAGCAATGAGAATGCTCACCTACCACTGACACTGGTAGGAGTGTAAGTAGTCTGACAACTTTGGGAAATGGCTGGGCATTACCTACCAAAGTTAATCATACAAATACGCTATGATTCAGTGAATTCACTCAAGTGTACACCCATGAGAAATACTTAAACACGTGCACCAAGAAACAATAAATACTGAAGAACAGTCATACCAGCACTATATGTAACTGCCTCAAATTGGAAATAACAAAAATGCCTTTCAGTAGTCATATAATAAAATATGGTAAAGAAATGAAAATGAATGAACTATAGCTAAAAGCAATAATGCACATGAATCTCACAATGTTCAGTGAAAGAATCGAGAACCCCGTTCCCCCTGCAAAAAAAAAAAACCCACATCCTGTGTGAGTTCATGTAAAGTTCACAAAAGGCCAAGTTAAACTGAGCTCTTTATAGAGATGTATACTGGTATGGTAAAACCATCAAGAAAAACAAGCAAGAGATTACCATTAAAGTCATGATAGAGGTTATTTTTGAGCCTGAGAGTAGAGTAATTGGGTGAGGGTAGGAAGTTGGTTTTTAGGATACTGGAAATGTTCTTAACTTCTTGACATGAATAAAAATAAGAGTGCTCACTTTGTGATAAACCATTAAGCTGGACATTTTTGTTTTGCTCTTTTACCCTGGATGGGCATGCTGTATTGCACAATAAGAAGTTTTTTTTCAAAATGTAGGCTTCAGACCCTACTGTTGGCAAGGATTTTCCAAGCCTTTTCACAATTTCGTTGCCTACAAATGGCTAAGTAAAGACTGGTTCTTAAATTCAGTTGGGAGAGAGGAAGTCATCCCACTCTGGCTTCAGACTCCAGCCATCCTCTGGTTGTCTGTCTCTACCACAAATAATACGTTGATTCTCTGATCACCACGTAGCCCTCTACTGCTGTTCTATTCGATAAAAGTCTGGAGGGGAAGAGAGGTCAGGAGTAAAACCGCACTGCTCCCTAAAATACCACAAACCTCACTAAATCTAATCCAAATTCCAACAAAGATGGTCAGGTAAGTTACAATACTTTTCATTTAAACAACTTAATACTCACATTAAGAGATTATTTTTACATGGACCAAATTCTCAAAATTATCTACATGGATGGCACAAATAAAATTGAAATACGTAAAATACATCTTCAGCATCCTCTAACCCAGCACTAATCAACAGAACTTGCAGCATTGACAGAAATGTCTATTTCTGCACTGATTATGTGGCAGCCACTAGCCATATGTGCCTACTGAGCATCTAAAATGTGCAAGTGTGACCAAGATACTGAATTTGTAATTTAATTCAAAATTTAAATTTAAACAGTCACCTGTGGCTAGTGGCTACTGTGTTGGACAGCACAGCTCTATTCTTTCTCTCCACTTTGGGCATTAACTCACTCACTAATTCTCTCCAGTCCTGTGCCGCTTCTCAACATGGTCTCGTGCAGGGATGGCTACAAACTAAGTGGTCACTTGACTAAGACACTGAAACTAGTTCCTCAAAACACTGACTTCATAAAAGAAACTAAGGAAAAAAGCTGTAAGAATAAAATGATAGGTAGGGGGATAGGATATTTTGGAGAAAAGCCACCTGCTAGTATTCCTTCAAAGATAGAAGAGTTGCCTTTATAAAATGTTCATACTGTCATTAAGTTACCTGTATTTGACAAAAGCTCTAAAAACATGATGGTAATCAGAAAGAGTAGAATAAAGCAACCAAATTCATTTCTAGAATACAAATGAAAAGGACCAGTAATTGAAAGATTTCAAAATTTTATGTAATTTTAAATCAGGCCTATAATGAAAAAACTTGTGTGGAAAGAGCCCAGTATAAGGAAACTCACAAAGGTATCATTTTATAACTTTCTAATTTATATTTCATACTCCAAGCCGAATAGCCAAAGAGTGAATCAATTTGGCACTGCACATTCATTGGCCTACCTTGCCATAATGAAAGTAAATTTTATAATTAGCTGGCTTACTTACTTTAACACTCTAAGTTAGAATTTTTTAAAAAATCAAACTTACCAGTTCCATCAGGTGCTTTATGGAAAGTAACACTGCTTCATTCGATGGTGGATCCATTAGCCTACTCAGAAAGTAAGCAATTCCACCTAGCCTTAAAATCTGGGGAGAGACAAATATAATTAAACATATATCATATATTGACATAAGAGTTTAATCCTGCCTGTGTCACTGACTCAAAATAAAGCGTCAAACCTATACATGATTTTCAAGTTAGTTATTTTACCAGAATAAGTAAAAATTATATTTGTGATTCTATAAAAACATGTTTAAAGGCCAACATACTACCTTCTAACACCCACCAACTCTATTAATGAGAAAAGTAGCTGGTTAAAATCTCAACAAACAAGTTGATTACCAATTACCTTCAAAATAAGGCAGCTAATTTTATCAAAATACATTAAGATGCTGAAAAAATGGTAAGTAGTCTATAATGAGGGATCTTAAGATATAATAACAGTAGCTAACAATTACTGAACACTTACTATGTGCCAGGCACTGTTCTAAGAATTTTATATGAAGTTAATTTAAATAACTTGCCCAATATAACAGAACCAGCTTGCCACAGGATGATTTGGGATTCAAACCCAGGTAGTCTGGCTCGAGAGCAGTATGTAATTAAAAACTGTTTAGTCAATATCTGATCAAAGCTTTAAAAAATATAATTTATAGTTGACCTTTTTTGAACTGCATGGGTCCACTTACACACAGATTTTTTTTTCAATAAATATAGTACTTGCATTTTTATTTTACAGATTTTTAAATTAACTAAGCGTGGGGAAAGGTTTGTGTTCAATTAGAGGTCACAATATGTAGAATCAAAAGAACTAGGGTTTGAGTCCTGATTCTACCTAAACTGTTTAACTAACCACCCTTGGGTGAGTCTTTTATCAATTCCTTTGTTTTTGAGGCAGAAGAGGCAGCAAGTGGATTTTCGGCAACCCTCATCCCCACGCTGTTCAAGAATCAACCGTACTAACACACAGAGAGAAACAAACGCGTGGTAAAAATTCTTTCTGGTAGATTAGTATACTACTTTCCTCTATCAAAGATGCTGAAAACTAGAACCCTGTTTACTTTCTTAACTCTCCCAGCTAATTTACCTTTATTTGTAAACAAAGTTCTTCCAAAGGCGTTCTCAAAATTTCTGGCAGTTGATAGTCATCTAGAAGGCTTGCTCTAAGACCATTATACAGATGATAGCAATGACCAGGTTGAACTCTTAAAAAAAAAGGGGCGGGGGGTGTATTATCAGTGACTTTTTAGAACTCCAGAGAAAAGACTAGGCAGGGGAAGTAGTCAATATTTCTTTCAAGCCACACCATAACTAACTTACTTGTTATTTCATTTTTATTAATCACAAATTCCTTCTCCCCACCTGTTTTGAATAAGCTTAAATCCATTAACCCTAAGTCCTAGTTCTAAAAGATACAGGATTGCCTCCCCCTACCAATAATTTGGTTCCCTGTTTCTATCTTACAGATTCCAGACTTCTATTCTCAATAACAGCAGTATACGTAGGTTAATCTCTTTGGGCCTTGTGAGCATTTTATGTGACAAATCCCGGTATTATGTTAACCTGTCTATATTATTTTAAAAGCTTTTAGGTATGTGCTATTTATTGAGTTCTCAGAGGGATGTTGGAAATGGTTATTGTTTTCATCTAGTGACCTGAATGATACTATTCTTTGTACAATGTTAAGGACAGATATGAAGAGGTTAATGAATTCATTCATCTTCAAGCAGAATAAAATATTTCTGTAGGCGCTTGCTGTTAAAGGAGGGGGAGGCCCTTTTCCTATAGGAGTAAATTAATTCTAAAAATCTTAGCTATTTCGGTCACGAGTCTACAAAGACCCATTATCTATTATATTACATGTCTGCAGAAACTAAAAGTTAAGAGGGTCTCCACTGAGGACCAGGTAGTTAATATAGTTTGCTCTGGCCTTCAACATAATTATCAATCTAATTAGCTTTGCTAAAGGAATTTATATCTAGAGAGCCCACAAGGGACTATTTTCCATTTGAATTAAACACTGTGTGTGTATATATGCATATATACGTATAACTGAATCAGTTTGCTGTACACCAGAAAATAACACACCAGTGTAAACCGACTATACTTCAATTAGGAAAAAAACCCACTGTAATTCCACAGTTAACCTTCACCAGGATAGTGGGGATGAGGAATTAGATAAAATGTAATACTTGATTTACTCTATTTCCATAATTGTTTTCATGGATCAAATCTTAAGGCCTAGTGTGTTTACTATTCATTTATAAAAGTGTGCCAAAACCCATTCACCACAGTGAATACTTTTTGAATCAGTATCCAGTAGTGACAGGTCTGCATGGGAAAACTCCAATCCTGCTAGGTCCCCAATCAAGGTATGCCCTGGTTAACTGATTAGAAAGAAGGTACACTTTGTGAATTAAGCCGTGACTATGGTCAACAGCACCAACTGCATAATCTAATAAACTACCTGGAAGTCAAGTTATACTGGGATAATCAGCAAAGATCATAGCCAGTGAGTCAGAGCTTTAAAGATATAGTACCAACTTAAAGGACTGATAAAATGGTCTGTAAAATTTTCTTTCAACTCTCCTTTCCTTACTTAAGCCAGTATTTGAAGATTAATAGGAATCTTTTTATTCTACGTGTAAGAGGCAAAACAAAAACTCTCTTCTAAAACTCCAGACATGATTCTACTACTCATATGAGTAAGGGTATAAAAATACTGTGAAGTATGCATTACAACAAATAATAAGTGCAATTATTTGTGTTAAAGGCAAATCTTTTCTCCTACCATTAAAACAGAGATATTTCTATTTCTTTTGCTATCACCACAGCAGCGGGGAAAAGGTATTTTCCCTGTGTTTTGATTGGTAACTGATAGTGAAAAGCCAGCACAGCTGTGACGTACACTGATGAGGAGTCCAGACCGTGGAGCCAGACTGCCTGGCTTCAAATCCTGGCTCTGCTACTTACAAAACTGTGTGACTTTGGACAGATGACTTAATTTCTTTGTACCTTAATTTCTTTACCCTTAAAATAGAGATAATAACCTATACTTCATAGCACTGTGGTAAGGATTCAGCAAGTTAATGTATATAAAGTATCTATGAGATGATCTGACATTCAAATATTATTAATAGCTATCATTATTCGTAATATATGCTTTTTAAAAAGAAACACAATTACACGTAATATAGCTAATAACATAAAGAATAAAGGATATTAATTTTAATTAACCAGACTGAGGAATTAGAGGTAGAAATATCATAAAATAGAAAACTTGGTAGATAGTTTTTCCAAAGCAACTATGATTAAAACAACTTTCCCATTTAAAAACGTGCTGCAGTTAGTTTTAAAAAATATGAAAAGTAACTGTCCTAAATAAATATTTTAAAATGCCACCAACACATTTTGCTACACAAAATTTTTTTGCTTTTAAGGCTTCACACAAAGGTCCCACCTTACCTTCCAGCTCGACCTTTCCTTTGTTTAGCATTAGCTTTACTAACCCACTCGGCTGACATTGTACTGATGTTGTTCTGTGTGTCAAAGTGTGTCTCCTTTATTTTTCCTCCATCTATTACATAAACTACATCATCTATGGTAATGCTGTTTGGAAAATAAATATATAAAAAATGTTAAAAACACATGAAAAGTACATTAACCGATAACAGGCCTACAAACGGGGATTTTAAAGCATTTTTTATTGAATCAATTTGATTTTTAGCAGTTCAGGATTTTCACCACTCTTCCCAGTTACCAACGTAAGGGGGATCAAGCACCAAATCACAGGCAGCATCAGCAGCTTCAGTGGCAGCACATAGGGCCAATCTTACAGATCATGTGCTAAATTCTTATTTGCCTACAGCCAAAGTGCACAGCTTGCCTGAGGACTTTTGTACCTAGCTTTAGGAGCCCTCCAGTTCCATGATTTAATATCAGTTTGCACAGAACAATCTGTTGCCATGACCATACTGGTATAATAGTACCTCCAAGGGAATATAATACCTTTTAAGTGCTGTATATAACTAATTACCAAACTACCAAACAATTCTACTCCCAACCAGAAAAACTGACCTCAGTTCCCATGCTTCTTTAGGAAAGCGTTAAAACAACCACTTAATAGGCTATTTCTAAAGAGGCTAGAACATTAGTATAGGTTGAAAAAAACCCCACAAAACCTATGTTCACTACCATAACTAAATTAAAATAGCTTTACTTTTAAGAAATTACAAAGTATTTTGTAGAAGAAAAAGATTAAAGTATGTTAATAATTTATGGGGCTCAAAACTAATGTAATCATCAGTAGTTGGTAATTAAAACAATTTTTACCTAGTCTCTGCAATGTTGGTAGCAATTACTATTTTCCGAACACCAGGAGGGGTTCTTTTAAATACCTGTAAGAATAAATACATCAAAATCCCAAAAGTAAACTAATTTCTGATACATCATTCTTGCAAACAGTGGAATTACTTCAGGTACTGTTCATTTTTAGCAATTCTGTGTTCACTGACATATACGCATCTAATATTTATAGATATATTTATAAGGTATACATCATCTTCAATACCACAGAATTCCCTTTCGGTAAATCAAACAATCTCCCACAGATGTCAGCACCTTACCACAAACAGATTTCAAATGAAATGTGATAATTTAAATATAGAGGTAATTTGAATTTATAGATATTTAAGTAGTATATAAATTACTAATGATATTTAAATATGATAATTTAAAATTTGTTTTTTAACAAATGCTGGAGAGTATAAACGTCTTATTGTATAGTCAAACTTTTAAGGGAGAGGGACAGAAGTTTAAAGATAAGAATTATGAATTACCCAAAACTATAAAGGTAAGATCACCAACCAACCAGGCAGATGCCCAATCGTCAGAATGAATGTCAGCTGGCTGTGCCACCGTATACTAGCTTTCTGACTGGACTGGATTTAAAAAAAAAAAATCCCCTTCACATGGTGAATCCTACAATGTCATGATGGCAAGTACCACCTTGGCCGAAAAGCAAAAAAATGCATAAACTTGTCCCCTCGTTTATAAAAGTGATAATCAATAAAGAAAATGTTGTTTGCCCGTCTAGTCACATATTCTCTAGCAAAGGAATAAATAATTTACGGTGAGGGTGTCAGAGATGGCAGTACCTCCACATTGGATACAATTCTGTCCAATCTTTGGAATCAAAGTTCTCTTTCTTTCCTCTTCTCTTCCCTCAGGTATGCACTCTGTATCTAATCCAGCTGGCTGAGCCTTACTCAGGACTAAGGTACCAGCAGAAAGGATATTAAAAAGCTCTCAATAAAAAATGTCAAGATATTTTCTTACAAAGAGTGGAAAAATGGATCCATCTCATTCTACCAGGAACTGCAAACACTAGAAAATCACCTTGCCTTTGAGAAAGCAGTGTTCATTCTAACTAGAGAAATCCCTGCATCTGACAGAGCCAAAACATCCAAAACCATAATAATACATTATTGAAATCTCATGCCTGCAAATGTACTAATTCTGTTAAATCAAAATTTCAAATATCAAGCTGTACATGTCATAGATTATTAATTTCTAGGTTGAGTTATTTTTATTGGTATTCACATACCTTTTTCTTTTATTCAGGAAACCCAAACAAGTTCTTGGTAAAACCAATCTTTAAACGTTTCCCTAATGCTGACAAAACTAATCTGATTTGTGGATTACCCTCTCTTATTCAACTTTTTGTGCAATCATCCCCTGAAGACTCATTTGCAAAGGTTCTCAAAGAAGTATTTTTTTATGTGGATTACTATTTGAAAATGTGCCTTAAAAAATGAAAGAAAATAAAACCGACAATAAGCAGTCCTTAAAGCCTGCCGCAGTTTGAAAGATAAATTTAACAACATACCTGTGTCTGGTTAACTGTAGGCATCAGTGAATGTAAAGGTATAATAAGAAACCTGTCTGAAAATTAAAAAGAAAATTAAACTTTAAGACAAATAGTTGCAGAAAAGCTCCATCAAAAAAATATGGAACAGGGACTTCCCTGGTGGTTAAGAATCTGCCTGCCAATGCAGGGGACATGGGTTTGAGCCCTGGTCCGGGAAGATCCCACATGCCGTGGAGCAACTAAGCCTGTGCACCACAACTACGGAGCCTGCGCTCTAGAGCCTGCGAGCCACAACTACTGAAGCCCACGCGCCTAGAGCCCGTGCTCTGCAACAAGCCACCGCAACAAGAAGCCCGCGTACCGCAACGAAGAGTAGCCCCTGCTCTCCGCAACTAGAGAAAGCCCACACGCAACACGAAGACCCAACGCAGCCAATAAATAAATAAATTTATTAAAAAAAAAAAAATATATATATATATATATGGAACAATGAATTCAGATGCTAAGCCACTTGATAATCAGACCAACTTTATTCTTTTTATGTTCTTGTTAATATTTTTTTGTTAATTCTAAATTCCTAAAGAATGCTTAAAAAAGTTGGAAGCTCTCTTTTCAAATTATACTAAAAAAAATCATTTACTCCATTCCCACCACTAACTGAAGTCCAAAGGATTTTGCTTAATATGGATGAATATGTTTGTAGACTTTGGGTAATCCTACTTTAATCATACAAAGAATATTTAAATTTTTAAAGCAAATTACGTACTAAATTTCCATGTCCTACTTAAAAATAATGAAATAGCACTGGTTAAATGTAATACATTCCAAAAGTGACCCACATTTTAAAAAAATAATTGTTAGGAATATAAGAAGTTTTAAGTTTCAAAATGAAGTTGCTCAAGCCCATTCATGATTATTAGCCAATAGACAGAAAGTTTGATGTAGTATGGTAATGGGAAGGAGAGAGAATATTAAGGAAGCAAGGGTAAAATTTCAGTTAGATATAGTTACCAAAGTGCAACCTGACTTACATCTCCAGCAAGAGTGTCCAAATGACCCCTAGATAGCTGTATTTCCCCCAGATAAAGAACTGTTGTTATTCAAAGGAGATACGGTGCTCCCCCATAGACTCTCAATGACCCCCTTGAACTTAAAAAAGCAGTAAAATGCTGTCAAGCAATTGGTATTGCTAAAAAAGAATGCTCTTAATTACTTGTCTCTGTGACATGATATGAAATACATCAACTCTAAATACTTAACTCGAATTGAATCAAGCCTTCAGATATAACTTCCAGTTTGCAAGGGAATAGAGGTAAGAGAGGATCAAATGAAATGATACCATAAAGATTCAGACAGTTCCAGAATGTTGCAGACCTAGTCTTTTCCACCATGGGTAAAGTAAGGGGAGGATGGGAGTGATGTTCTAGAACTCGAGTAAACAATCTATCAGTTTGACTTTTTCTATAGTCTGAGCAAGCTAGCTGTGAAAGACACTTTAGGGGAAAAAATGGGAAAATCTGATTATAGACGATTATCAGATGATGTTAAAGATTAGGTATGTTAAATTTTTGAAAGACTTCCGTTAAAAGAAATTAAGTTGGTGGTGGAAGTATAAATTAATACCTCCATCCTTGAGAATAATTCAATTAGAAAGTTAATCAAGTCAATTATAATAATCTATAATGTCACACCCCTTCCCCACTCCCCCCAAAATGATCTTCCCTGTATTTTTCTTGGAAAATATATACACACCCTTATTTTTTAAAACTAAAAGTAGATCATACAATAGTGTTTATGACGAGGGAAGGAGAGGCCAAAATTGGAAGGTTCAGCCAAAAAAGTATTCCAATTGTTTAAAAAACTAATTCGGTTGTGTAGTTCAATCACGGCTGTACTTTTTCTATAGAGAAAGATTATCAATGACAAGGAAAAGAGAAAGCAGTATTTCATTATAGAGGAATCACGGTGATCAGATAAAAATATTTTTCTGGCTAGAGAATAAATAATTCTAATTATAAATAATTTTAATTATAGAGAATCCTTGAGGGCATTACCATGATGGGATTTAACAAAGAATAAAAAATATTTTAGCCAATAAAATTAGATCGAAATATTTTTAAGTGTTTTGTAAAAATAAAATGTATCAAAAGCACTTCAACAGAGTAAGGTTAGGAAGTATATTCAGAACTATAAAATACTTAACAGAATTTGCTTTGCTAAAGTTAATAATGACTCCTGAAAAAGCTTTAACTGAATTTCATAGGAGAAAAATGTTCCCATGCATTTCTCTAAGATGTAAGAGGTTATACCTCTCAAAACATGCTGTTAAACAATCAGAATCACCTAAGGACTTTTTTTTTTTTTTAATTCAGATGTTCAGGTCACATTCTTATATTTTGGGATCTGGGTATCTGCATTTTAAAGAAGTGCCATGGGTGACTCTGCTGTATAGTCAGCTGAGAAATAGTGGACTAAGGGATAAATTCAAACTTCTTTTCTGCCCAGCTAAATGCAGAAGTGAGTGAAAAAACAAAAACTCCAAAGCCAGCATCTTAACTTTATGAACTCAATTTTATTAGGCAAATTTAGGAAGAGAGGAAAAATAGTCTCACCATAATACTAAATAAGGAACTTCACTACACACCTACCATCTTCATCTCTGACCTAGAACTTCCAAGAAAAAAAAAGAAAAAAAGAAGATCCAACTTTTGAAAAAACCCAAGCTGGACTAAGACCACCAAGCTCAAATGAAAGAAAATAACCAGGCTACATATGATTCAAGTACCACTCTTGGAATTAGAATAAAATGCATTTCTATAATACCTGATTTAAACATCACTTGTGACATCAAGAGGTCATGTAAAGTGCTGATATTGTCCCAACCTGGTAGGAAGACCAATATTGCACCATCCTATATGGAGGGGAAAGAACCATTACAAAGGATCACATAACAAAATACACTAAGTACAATTCTGTGCACAGTTAAGTCTTCATTAAAATTATACTAGCTCAAGATAACTTTAGTTACTAATTATAACTAAAGAATATAAGTTCACTTTTTAAAAATAGGATTTATAATCCAGACATTTCATTTGTTTAGTCTTTTCTTCAAACAGGTCAAATGTCTAAATCTTTTGGTATTTTGAAATTCCTATTTCTGGTGTCAAAAGCCATTTCTTCCATAGGTTATTTTTTTTTTTTAAAGCATTTAAGAAAATTTTCTTTTTTCATGGCCTTGGTACAAAAATAAAATTGAAATTATATTTCAATTTTGAAACTTAAAAACAAAACTAACCTCTTCTTCCAAAACAATGTATCGAATAAGGGCAGCAATCAAATTCAGATCAACTTTATCATCATCCATCATTCCTATAACATCTATAGTGCTTGGAGAATACCTATCAAAGTCAAATAGAAAGCCATGAAATACCTGATAGTTTCCTGAAGTTTAACTTGCTATAAAATCTTATAATTAACTCAATCTGCAAATGGGAAAACATAATCAATAAATAGGAAAGAATTACTGGGATTATGATAGTGTTTACAAGTCAAATCAGTATAGTATTCAGCTAGAATATGAGACTTGCAATGCTATCCTTAAATGCGTACAAAATCAAGACAATCCTGCTTTTTGTTTCAGTCATTTAGCCACCGTGTTCACTTTCAAACAAAACGGACTTACTTTTTTCTCAATTCCCTTACATAACCTGGCCAGCGTTCTTTATAGATTGCTTCTTTTTCTTCTTTTTCTTGTCTATTTACATGCCCTTGCATGAAACCCCTCTTAAACTGGGATCGGTGTTCTTTTTGTTCTGGAACATATCTAAAATAAAAACATTCTTAAATAGCTTCACTTTTTTGAAACTCTGGTTTTAGCTAATATTCAATATCTCTGACTTTTTTACATTTAGGATTTTAAATTTTAAAGAACATCTTCACTATCCTTTCTAGTGAATGCTAGTTAAATATAAATTTATTACCAAGTATTAACATATAAAATGACATTTTAGATAAAAATCATTCTTCTCTATCAAAGTATATAAACCTCTAGATCATCTTCAGCAATAAAAATTTAAAAATAACTAGAGTAACTTCCATCTTTAAGTTTGAATTTGCTTTTAAATCAAAAGTTAACATTAATGTAAGTCTAAAACAACAGTTAATGATTGCCTAGAAGACTCAGATTTTGAATATAGGAGGTTTCCAAACCTGAGTGCACATAAGAATCCCCTGGGGAGTTTGTAAAATAGACTCCTAAATCTTATATTGTGATTTGGATTCAGTAGGTCTGGCTGGGGTCTGCTAATCCAGGAATTTTAATTAGTGCCCCAGGAGATTCAGACAGTGTAGAGATCTACAGACCCATGCTTGAGAACTACTTAGTTCTGCTCAGTCTCACAGACATAGCTAATGGCAGAGCGAGAATCAGCATTCAAATCTCTTATGTGTCAGTCCAGTACTATGCTTTGACTCCACCATGCTGCAGTGACTGCTAAAAACAGAGGGCACATCTGCCCAAGAATGTCACCTACCATAAGTGGGTTCTCAGAGGCATGGGAGTAGAGAGGGACAAAGAAAAATGAACCTACACTTTAACCCCAAAACCCCTCAGAGTTTACCTAGAGGAGAGCATCTAGATAGAATGGGGGATTTGGAGCACGGGCTTCGCGAGTCAGACAGAATGGGACTGATATCCTTGCTCTGCCATTGACTAGCTGTGCGACCTCGGGCAAGGTATAAACCTCTGGTCTTTAGTTTCCTTATTTGAGAGATTAATACTCTTTTAACAGTATTGTATGAGAATTAAAAAAAAAAAAAAAGTGATAAAGCACAGTGCCTGACACATAGCAGACACCCCAAAAGTATTAATCAATCCCCTTCCTTATTCAGTACCTGTGACCCAGGATTCCCCTAAGTCTTCGATACATATAGAGGCACCAACATGAGGTAGGGCAACCTGAGACAGAGATTAGTCTAGTCAGCAGGATGGACCCACAGTTGGCTCCCTTCCCAGCAATTCCAAAAACAGAGGTAACCTTTAACCCCCCTCCCCAAGAACCCAATCACAACCCTCCGTAACACCTCACCTACTTTCTTCCCTACTTCCCTGTAGTGCAGCTCTTCTTCTGGGAAAGGAACAGCTGGGGGCCTCTGCTGAAAACTTCTATCCAATGACCACCCTACTTCACCTCCCCTCTTAGGCTGGCTAAAGAATGACAAGTGCACAGATACCATCCTTTTGCTTCAAGAGACTCCCCTTAGCTACAATTCCTTGTACATTCCCTGCCTTATGGGGACCTTAAGAAAGCAATCCATCTTTATGTAATTTTATATTACTGATCCCTGGAACTTTGTTTTTATTGTCAAGCTGTTGCCTATTATCTTAGAAAACAATTGGTAAATGTGCTATGGTAGGAAATGGGACACACGGTAGAAAGTGGAATTGAGGAGGGAGAGCATAAAAATTTATAAGCACTGATGATAAAACCAGAGCATGGAAGACCAACATACACTTTCACTTTTATATGTTCCCCCCTGACATACACACTTCCGTCTTCGCTACACTGATTTCACTGCTTTCCTGACTTGTCCAGCCTACCCCTGCTTTATAAACTCATTTCCAACGTACTCTCACTGCCCCAGAACAGGTCAATCACACCTTAGAGTAATAGCTTGTATGTCTCCCTATCTAGATATACGTTCTGAGGGTGTGTAATGAGTCTTTTGCTTGGTTTATGCTCAGATCTTAGTGCACAGTGCAAGCCATAAATTTAGTTTAAAAAGTATGTTAAATAAAGCCCTTTCAAAAGCTGACTTTTCTGCATGTGAAATATGCAGCAGGATCTTTGTTCTCACCTTCCCACTACCACTTCCTGATTTTCTCCTTTAACAAGTAAGCTGTGGAGTCTTGGAAAAAAATCTCAGCACAAATGTTTCTACATCTGTCCATATGTTTTTCAGATGTTTACTACAGGCCAGGCACTATGCTATGCACTAGTCACAAAGATGAACAGGACAAAATCCTCGACCTTGAAAATTTGAAATCTAGTGCAAGAGGCAAATATAAAAAGATACATTACACGGCAATAAGTGTTATAAGAGATATGACAGAAGTGCTCTGGGAGTCTTGTTGAGAAGGTAACTCACTCTGTGAGAGGCATCAGAGAAGGCTTAATGGGCAATGAAACTGGGATTTGTTCTTACATAACAGTTTATAGATGAAAAGATGAAGAAGGTGGCAAACGTAGCTCTAAAAGGAGGAAATAGCATGTAACAAAGCATAGTCATGAAAGAAAGGGCACAAGCTGGCAGACTAGTGATTAGTGCATTTAGGATGGGCAGACCATGGGATGCATGAGGCTAGGAAGAGAGAACAGGGCCAGACTGTAAAAGAGCCTTGGGGTGACAGGCTAAGGAACTGGAATCTGATCCTATGGGGCTGTGCTTTCCCAGCCCTTTCTCATCAAGGAATACTAATATAATTTTGTATGGCTCCTCGAGAAGCCCGCTAGCAGCTAATGACCAGTGCTGAGGGGATCAATAACTTGGGCATACCAGCTGAGGTGCTCTGCTACAGGCCATGACAAACCCATAAAGGTTCCTCAATCAGTTTTCAAAAAGAAACCTCAAAGGGCGTGCCCTAGGGGAGAAAGCTCACATGACCAGATTTCTTTGGAAAATAGATGGCAGCAGTTTTAAGAGTGAAGACCACAGTGCCAAGAGAGGAACTATTATATTAACACAGGAGAGATAATAAGGACCTTAAGTAGAAGAAATAAAAATGAGAAGGTATGTTCAAGGAGAAAGCTCTCAGGGTTTTTGAGGGGGAGAGTGGGATGGGATATAGAACGACTTAAGAGTAGTCTGGTTACTGAGCATGTAAAGCAGGTAACATATCCTGGTATGTAACTGCTTGATAAACACCAGCTCTTCTGATTTACAGCTTAGACAACTGGGGGGAGGATAATAGGAGTAACCATTATAATAAGGCATACTAAGCAACATAGACTGCTTTAATTTTTTGGTGGAAGCATGGCGGGAATCAAATATAAGATCATGATTTTTGTTTGAAAAATGTGGGGTTCAAGAAATCTGTGGTACTGCAATGCTGCTGAGTATAGTGTTAGATAACAAGTTTAGAATTCAGGAAGAGCTTCAGTTCTGAAGCTCTAGTTCTGCAAGCTACTGGAAAATAGTTCTGAAAATTTGGAACTATGGTCATGGAAAAAAGATTTAACAGTGAAATCATAAAAGTCTGAGAAAAGTGTAAGTGAGACCTCTAGGGGGAAATCATATTTAAAGGGTGGGGAATGGAAGCCAGCAAAAGAGAATGAATACCAGGTAGGAGAACCAGAAGAGAGGTTCAGCACTAAAGACAGAGGTTCCCAAACTTTACTGCCCAGGGGTCCTTAAACAATACTGATGCCTGGCTACCAGCCCAGACTCTGTAATATAATTAAGGTATGAAGTGTGAATGTGGGTTTTAAAAAGCTCCAGGTCATTTTAATGTGCAACCAAGTTTGGGAATCCCTGATTTAAGGAAAAACAATGTTTTAGAGATGAGTTTGAAACAGTTTTAAGGGTGAGTTTCTGAGACTAAAGTTTGACAAAATGGTGACATGTTATTACTTTTAATCGCTTTTAGTTCCTAATATTTACTTACCTTATTTTTTCAATTATATCTTCCAAAAGATACTCCACAACCGGAAAAGTAAAACCAGGTATATGTATCATTGGACAGTTACCTATCATGGTAGATAAAACATAAATCTGTACTTGAATGTTCAAAAAAAAAAAAAAAAAAAAACCAACTCAACAGACTGTAAATAGCACAATGACTCCAGTAGTTTTTACTTCAGAAAATGGTCCTGAAACTTTTACAGCTCTACCTTATTTTTCCATATCTAATTTAATAAAACCAGCAGTCTAGTGTTCACTCAGTACCGATTTACTGTTACCAAACTGTACACACATCTCACAGTTCTACAAAGTAACCCAGAATAGCAAAAAATAGAGTATTTTAAGTTGGATTCAAGACCTATTAAGTCTATTTCTCTTCATCATTGGCCAAGATGGTGCCATCAGAACCTAAGTTTTAGTGAAATCTACATAAGAAACATAACCCCTGTGGTATCCAGAATTAGGGAAAGAAAAAACATAGTTAAAGCAAGACCTAACCAAATATTAAACTGTTGCTTACTATTTTAGAATCATTAGTTAAAAAATAAGTCTCTTAGTATTGTTATTTAAATGCTATTTAGGTTTTTTGTATCGAACAAAATAAACCATATACACTGTAAACAAAGGCCAACACTGTAGACACAGATCAAAGTATCTGAGGTGACACCAAACTTTGCCTCTGACTTGCGTAAGTTTACTCAAAGTTAGTTCTGGATTTCTCATCAAAAAGGACTGAGACAGAGACAAAGACAAAGTATAATATGCTCAACTAATCTCACAAGGCTTTGAGGGTCAACTGGGCTGAATACAAACACATTAAATATAGTTCTATTCCATTTTCATTCCCTTTTCTCCTCCTTGTCCCAACAATTTAAGCAGGAGAGACAGTGAGGCGTAATTTTAGAAGAATGTACTCTGCAGCTAGTCAAATTTAGTTTCTTTTTTTATTTTTTTTGGCCACTCTGTGCAGCTTGTGGGATCTTAGTTCCCTGACCAGGGGCTGAACCCAGGCCCCAGCAGTGAAAGCACTGAGTCCTAATGGCTGTACTGCCAAGGAATTCCCTCAAATTTAGTTTCAAATCATCTTGACTCTCTGGTAATTATGAAACCTTGGGTAAGCTACTTAACTACTCTGAGGCTGTTTTCTCATCTGTAAGAATAAGAATAGCACCTACTTCACAAGGTATTATGAGGACTGATGAAGACATGCCAAATACACTACCTGGCACATTGAAGATATTCCATAGTGGTTGCTAGTTATTACTGTTATTAGCAAATGGCCACCCTAGCCTGTGATATTACATAAAAGCCACAGAAGAATCACAAAAAAAGTTTATAAAATTATTCAAATCTGTGGTTTGACTTCATTGATGTCACCTTAATCATCTGGTGGAAGCACCGAAAGGCTACATGTCTTCACTATAAGAACAGAGATGATGCCACCATTTTTTAAAAACAGGCCCAATTCTCTGTGAGACTAGAGGGTAGATGAATATTCAAATAAAATGAACTGCTAAACATTTATTTTGACTACTCTGTACCTAGCACTGTATTAGTTTTCTTTAAAAAACTGTTTCTAAATTCAATGGCTTTGTGATAACTTTCTAAAGTAACAACCATAAATTTTACTCACCAAAATATTCTGAAAATTTCTCAGCATTCAATGTTGCACTCATCAAAACTATTTTCAGGTCAGGTCGATAATTGAGAAGATCTTTAACAACAGTCATTAAAACATCTGACTGTAGATTTCTCTCATGGATTTCATCAAGCACGATATGACTAACACTGGACAAATGCCTAAAGCAGAAGTGTAAAGTTCGTTACTCAGCACAAAATTCAAAAACAGAACCATTTTACTTTTACATAAATTAATAAAATCCAATTTAATAATTACATCTTCTGATAACATTTAACTAAATGTCCTGAGTTGAAACATACTCACTGGTCTGACTGAAGCCACTGAAGGATAATTCCTGTCGTACAATATAAGATAGAACCCTGTTTCCTTGGCAACCGACTGTGAATGAAAGACATGAGTTAACTCTTGGTTTTCTTTACTAATAAATTACTTAAGTACCACAAAAGTTTAAAAGAATATCTTCAACTTAAAAAATGTTTTCAGTTTTAATGAAAAACTTCATACTTAAATTTTAGTTACTGGAACCCTTACAACGATAGAGTAATGAGACATACTAGCTTCAAGTTCATTATACATTATTTCTGTTATGATATAATGTTAATGATTTCTTTTTAAAAGCAAAAGTGCTACCATTCAGAAAAAGACCAAATATTTAGGGAACTAAACTTCTGTTCAGTGATTAGAAAATCAATTCATTTAAAAAGGTAAATGGAATCTTGACCTGCAGAGAAGGACTAAAGAAATACAGTGGAATGGGATAGGGGGTTAAAGACACAAAACTAAATTCCGTCAGGCAGTGGCTGCATGATGGTATCAAAATATACAGGAGGTCAACTCCTTTTCAGGGTGAGTGATGGTCTACTAACATATACCCAGGAAAAATGTTATCTTTCTAATCATTCCATAATGTAAAAGACATCTTAAAATGGCAATCCACATCTGAATTTGGGTTAAAAAAAATGATTTTGTGGGTTGCAAGCCTCATATGTTGCAGTTACTTTAAATGTTAATTCTAATAGCAATAATCAGCATAAAAATAGGGGAAAGATCTTTCTTTTGAATCTCTAACTTCAAAGTTTCACTAAAATCTACCTGTAAACAAGTGAACATTCTTTACCTCTGGAGACGAATTTGGTATCCGGTACTATTACCATTGCCACAAGATTCTGCCCTTTCTGCAGCCACTCTCTCTGCAACCTTTAATTAAAATACAGTACAGTTACAAAGAAAACATTTCCTTTAGAGTAAATATCGTGAACGCCTATGAAAATCTGGCTGCTGAAAACACTAACCATTAGATTTTCAGAATTAAAAAAATAGAAACAGATATTAAAATCTGAGGTATCTAAAACTGTGTCCCTTAAGAGATGAAGATTACCTGCTTCTTATTTACTTCTCATTTCCTCTGAAATTCTCCCTCATAACTATTTTCAAAGCGACTTTCTATAAACCCTACCTTTGTCTTTTTTAAAAAAAGTTGGAAATCGTAATCTAAACTTGTAAAACTTGTATATAATTTGAGGGTAAACATACGTTGATACTTTTTTTCATTTGTTTCTTTTTCGTAGAGATTGGTAGGCTTAATTTCTAGTTCTTGGTTATGTTCTTAAAGTTATGGCTGCCAAAGATAAGCTCTAGACAGATGAAATCTTATAATCCAACACTGATTTGTATAACTAAAAGTAACCAACAGTCATCTAGTGACAGAACAGTGATTTATGAGGTTAGAAATAGAAAATGACATGATTAGTTTTTAAGAAATAATACTTCAGAAGGAAAAGTTTTCAATCATTCTATCCCATATAAACTGACTTGGACCATTACTTCACTTTTTACTATTGATTAAACTGCCCATTCAAATATCAACAGATCTTGGAAAAATAAGCAAATAAATAACCTAATTTGCATTTCTCCTTACTGTCCATATATACAGTCATATACTAGTGAAAACGATAAGATTAGATTTTTAACTTAAGTCAGGCTATATAACAGTGTTATGACAAAAATGGCTTATTTTTCACCATTCTATGAACCTATGCCATTTCTAGGAATATCGTCCTCCCATAAAGACTGCTGCTTTACTTTTTTAAAAATAGTATCTCTTAGAAACCACAGTTTAAAACGTATATAGTAGCTCCTACAAAACACTGCTGTAATTGGTAATGCAGTTCCTGACCAGATTCTGTATTAAATGACTTAGAGATGTAATAAATAGTACTATCATAAAACCAAATACAACCATAAATCTTCATAATTTAAATTTACACACAGAATTACATAACACTGAAATAAATGTACTATACACACTGAATGTTGTAAGAAACCCCAAACATTTTTAAAGAACATATAACTCATATATTTAACTAGGTCACCTAACTAAACACAAAAAAAAATGTTATTTGTAATAAACATGTACTTACACCTGCTTCATGATAAACCTGAAACAATGCCTTATTTTTTTATGATAAATTCCCTCTTACTGAATTGCATTAAAAAGTCAGAAATACAGCTACCACCACTCAGTGTACTTATATACGGAAAAAAAGAGAGCCGAAAACAGTATTGAATGAATCAAGGAGTAAAATGTAAAGCATCTAATGATGCAGATTATTTGAAGCTCCCAATTAATTCTATAAACATTATCAATTTTTTGTTCTTTTAGTTTTATACTGAAAATTGTCTGGATTTTTAATTTATCTTGAACTCCTAAACATCTATTATCAGTAACAGAGAGAGGTCAATTTTGGGGGCTTTACTACCAAATACTTGTTAACCAAATTTTGCTTTTATAGCAACATATCTTAAACCTAATAAAAAATCACCCTAACCTTCAAAATCAGTAAGTTCTAGCAGGACTACATGGGAGAATGGAAAACAAAGTGGGGAATTTTAAAAAGTGAGAGATTACTTACTGAAATGGCACTAATTCTTCTTGGCTGAGTACAAACTATCCTGCATGCAGATCCTTTTCCTCTTTCAATGTAGTTATCCAAAATGAACTGAGTAACTTGAGTGGTTTTTCCACAACCAGTTTCACCACTTACTACTGTTACCTGATGGTTATCGATCATATTTACCAATTCCTATTTCAAAAGGGAAAATAAGTGAAGGACATCACATGTTGACTAAGTCTGAAAAGATAGTTACCAAAATCCTACCAAACTGAAGGTAATTGTTTTTAACAAGCATATTAATACTTTAAAAATTCTGTTATATGCAATGCTGGCAGTTTGGATATCTGGATCTACCAGTTTTCAAGAGATAAGAAGCACCAAATTATAAAAAGAACAGAGCCATGGCTCTGTTAATGAAAAACACACTGACAAGAACAAGAAGAGACAGCTTATAAATCCATACATAAGAATTAACATAAATTAAAAAGAATGGTGACATGTGGGGCTACTGAGTACAAGGCAGATCCCCTGATATCTAAAAAACTACGAGGAACATTAAGGATTTATATCATAAATCATAAATCTGGCTTTGTCTGCAGGACAAGTTTTGTATACTGTTTTCAAGAACAAGGAAGAGTATAATTTAAGACGATTCTCTTTCAAATAATTAAAATAAAGACAAGTTTTAAATACCTAAATCAAATGACTAAAATTCAGATATCTGGAAAACTGCCTACTTGGGAAAGATCTTCTTTCTTAGAAGGTTTAGATAAACACGAATATTTTTAAAGTAATATTCACCGTACTAACAAAACCATCCCACTACTTCAAAGGGGTGTCATGAGGTATCTTTATCTATGAAACAATCTAACATGAAAACCCACCATTTAAAAATTTCTTATCTATTCTACCACCTCATATATATCAGAACAAGTTCCAAGTTTGAACACTGAAATTACAGCTGGCAAGTACTGAGAAGTAGAATGTGACTCATTCATTCAACAAATATTTACTGGGGGTCTACAGAATGTTAGGCACTGTTCTGAGTCAAGAGGTACATAGTGAACAAAACAGACTCTGTCCTCAAGAACTTACACTGCTAGGAGGGGAAGACACACATGTCAGGTGGTAGTAAGTGCTATAAAAAGGAAAGAAAAATAAAGGAAGGTTGAGAAGTCAGAGAAGGATGGGAGACTATATTATTCTACATAGGGTGATTGGATGAGGAAACATAATAAGTTAAATAAAGCACTGTATTTTCAACAGTGCTCCAATTTTAATGAAAATATTTGATCTCAAATTAAGAGCAAGGGTTATTTATCCTAAGCAACTTACAAGTGAAAAATTCTGTTTTTAAACTCATGGACATATAAATATGAGAAAACTTCAGGAAAATTGGTTCAGAACTGGGTGTTTTTTTTTTTTTAAAGTCCTTCAACAATTCAAAGGAATAAAATGATCTTCCAAGAATATCCTTTAGGGAAAGGTTCATAAATTTATATTTCTTCTTGATATAGAGCTTTAAAAAAAATGTATTTAAACATTTTGCAAATCAAATTAAATAGTGTACATTCATTTTACCTTTTGCATTCCATATGAAGGCAGCTTTTCCCTGAAATGCTGAAATTAAAAAAAAAAGTTTATTTTTTTACAAAAGAAATGTAACCAAATTATAATCCTGGTAAATAGAATATATCATAGATATATATGCTAAGAGTGCAAAAGTATTTTTTATTACCTCACAGCTTATGTGAGGTGTCAAGACTTAAAAAAAAAAGAATTTCTATAAAAAGGAACTAATGAATTTAGCAATGAGATTATAAGCTGTCTGAGGACAGGGCATGTCTTATTCAGTCTTCGGAAAACACAGCAGAATGACAGGCATCTAGCAAGTGGAAAAATAATGTTTAAAAAAAATTTATAACTGAAAGAAAAATACGGCATATTACCAAGGATTAAAAAGTTGAGCTCTTAAACACACCTAAATTTTAGACTTCGTTTTGTTACGAGCTGTGCAACCATAGATAGGTCACTTAACCTAAGATTCTTTTTCCTCCTCTGTAACAGCCATGCGTATTCTCTTGTACAGGGCTGTTGAGAGGTTCAAATGATGTAGTACATGTGAAGCTTTCACAACAGTGCCTGACCAAAAGGAAGACCACCAACTGTTTTTGTTTTGCACATTTCTTCTTTCTCTGAACTAGATCAATTACTCATCTTCAATAATATTTGAGTTCTGTCCTCCATACAAAGCAAACAGAGATAGTAGCTAACTCTTCTTGCTCCCAAGGCTATAAGACAACTAAAATATTCTGAATTAATACATCTTGAAATCTCCTGTCCCCAAATCATATTTTCACTCAAAAGGCATCAAAGAGCTACACAATTTGGTCCTGGATAACCTCAGCTGATCTGTTCTAATGAGGATATCCAACCTTCAGTGACAGTCAATAGATCCTTTCTTTCCTACAGGAGATGTGATAATCTGCCTTTCTCAAAAATGGCAGTACATATTTGCATATTAAAGACATAGCCCTCAGAATTCCCTCAGTATTTTCTCTTAAAAAAAAAAAGTGAACATTTTATTACATCTCTTTCTAGAATATCCATAAAGAATTCAATTTTATGTTTTATCAGGAAGGGACCTTAAAATATCTTGCCTAGCAGGAAAAGAAAATACTGGAGAAACTCAGGAGAATTTCAAAATTTAAAGACACCTCTGTCTTTAAAGTGTTGGTGAACGTAAGCACATCATATAACTTTTGAGGAATTTTAACATCTGTAAAACGAAAGAGTTGGATTAGATGTTCTAAAACAAAAAACTTTACAATTCTAACCACTCTTGTCTCTTATGACATCTCACTAAAATGGCCTAGAAATGTTAAACTTAAGAGTGATTTTTTTTTCACTTGCACTACCATTTCTCAGATATTTCTTCCCTTCACCATACATATAAACTATTGTAGATGAGACAGGCTACTTATGTGTAATTCCATTCCCACTACTTTTCTGTACTATAAGGGGGAAAAAAATTCCCAGAGGATGGCTTGTTGAGCAATCTCACTGATTTATATCAGGCAGCTACCTCTAACCATAAATACATTTTTATCAAGTGTCAGAAGACATGACAAGTAAAAATTTTTTCCCCATCTTGCTTTCCATTACCTGCATTTCAATATACCGAAGGTCAGTTTTTTTCTTTTGTAAATCTTCCAATAATTGTTGGTCTAAAGTTACATCTGGTTCATTTTCTTGCAAGAGATATTCAGAATCGCGGTCAATATATTTGTCCCTGATTCTAAATGGCCTCTTTTCTTGATTTATCAATTTTTTTTCCTGATCCTCAACTTTCTTTACTGAGTTTGGTTTGTTCTCAGCAGGAGCTTCAGTCCCATATCTATTTTGACAAAATAAAAAAATGATAAAGATTGAATGAAGAGCCACTCAAGCCCTGAAACAAAATAATATATGTTGTTTAATGATTTCAAAGTCATCAAAATCAAAAGCCTTTATTCTTTTCTCTTAGTAGAGCAATTGGAAAATACTTAGATTCTTATAATGAACTCAATTTTTTTCCGCCCTACAAATAAGACACTGCCAGATAGGTTATTCCTTGTGGTAGTTAAAAAAATAAAAATCCACCCAATAGTCATTCCTCCATTGCAAAGACTCACAGTGTTTCTCTTTATCTAGTTTTCTAAGCCATGTTTTATTTCACAACTTCATTTTCCTGCCACCCTTTCTGAGCTATAAATGGGATGCTACATTACACGACCCCAGAGAAACTACTTCTAATTTGCCCCTGATGATACAGTTCCTATGATTTTCCTAAAACAGCAGCAATTTAACTTCTTACAGATCTCCTCCACAAGAAAATTCCGGAAATACAAAGATGATGGGTAGGTAGAAATAACTAATAACTTCACCAACATCCTATATAGACAATTCCTACCATTTAGATCTCCTGTGGGAATAAATATGCCACCTAAATTTTTAAATCTTTCACCAAATTTGCTCAATCTACATAAGAAAAAAGATTACTTTGAGGCTAAATTTCACTTATAGAAGAGTCTAAAGACGTTATTTTTAATATCTATTTTTTCTGGCCAGTGCTCTGAAAGAAGTGTCACTCTTTGTTCATTTTTAAAAGAATACTTTTTGTTTTACCCGTGATCTTCAGGAGCAAACCAGGATATCTGTGCTTCCGAATCTTTATCATTCTTAGCTTGCACAGAATGTAGCAGCTGCACAATTTGTTCTTCTCGACGTTCATCCATATGTACCACAGCTCTCTATTTTGTGCAAAGGAAAAAGCATCCTTATCAACGTGAGAAAGCATGTGCAAAATTATTTGACAACTAAAAAAATAAAGGCAAAGTAACATGTGTTCAACAAACATATATAAAAGAAAGTTAAAGTCGCCCCACACTTGCTCTCTAGACCCTTTTCTACTATATGTCTATAAAATTAGCTTTACTATTACCAGCAAAGAAATCATATTTATGTCACTTATTAAAACTCTGGTTCCCTTACTTCCTACCTTTGCATAATACTAATTGTTACAATTTTTTCCTTATCTTAAATTTTAAAATATACAATTAAATTTATTAAAACCCAAATGTTCTAGTAAAAACAAAAGTTAAAAACTGCAAATACTGTTTTGGTTGCAATGAGCATTTTAAGAGCATTTAAATGTCTTACATTATGAGGAGGAGTAAATTGGGAAGTAAGAAGGCTCAGCTCAGAGGGAATAAATAAAATGATCAGTGCTCACGAAAATAATATTCCAAACGATGCAGTTACCTCAGAGAATGAGATTTAATTAAAGAGACAGCAGAGAAAATATGAGTTAGATTGTTTTCTTAGTATAGACTACACGGAAGAGAAAATATGAGTTACACTGTACACAGTAAGAACAAGAACTTTTAAAGACTGCCCTTTTATAATTGCAAATTATGATTAGCTGAATAATAAGTAAACACAGTAGGTAAAAAAGAAGAGTGCATAGATTTTTTTCCCCCAGGTGTGCAGACAGGAAAGATGGCCAAGTTATTGAATGAAAAAAGCCAGATGCAGAAAACATGTGCAATGGGATCTTGCTTTCACCAATATTAATTTTTAAAAAGGTTATTCACTTTTCATATTCTATGCCTTTTGCAGTATTTCTTCCAGATATAATTCTGGCACATAGTACATACCCCAGAGAAGTCTATCAAATGAATGGATGAATCTAGCTTTTCGAATGAGCATATATGACTTTTGTGTTAAACCATTTTTCTCTTTAAACAAGTAAAACACACACAAAAAGAATACACTGACATCTCTGGGGAATTCCAGAAGACTTCTGCTGATAAATTATTAAAGGATTTACTAAAAGCATCATTATGCTCATACACTTAAAAGCTCCAATACAGCAAAACTCTAGTTGATAAGAGAGCATTAGGAAATTACAAACTGCAGCAAAACCTATTTACTGACAGACAAAAATGTCCAAAATTGTAAGTCAGAAAGAGAAAAACAGATCAATATGATACAAAAGGACTTTTTTTCAACACCCATGTGGCTGACAGGGTTTTGGTGCTCTGGCTGGGTGTCAGGCCTGTGCCTCTGAGGTGGGAGAGCCGAGTTCAAGACACTGGTCCACTAGAGACCTCCCAGTTCCACGTAATATCAAACAGCAAAAGCTCTCCCAGAGATCTCTGTCTCAACTCTAAGAACCAGCTCTACTCAACGACCAGCAAGCTACAGTGCTGGACACCCTATGCCAACAACTAGCAAGACAGGAACACAACCCCACCCATTAGCAGAAACGCTGCCTAAAATCATAATAAGGTCACAGACACCCCAAAACACACCACTGGACACGGACCTGCCACCAGAAAGACAAGATCCAGCCCCATTCACCAGAACACAGGCACTAGGCACCTCCACCAGGAAGCCTACACAATGCACTGAACCAACCTTAGCCACTGGGGACACACACCAAAAACAACAGGAACTATGAACATGCAGCCTGCGAAAAGGAGACCCCAAACACAGTAAGTTAAGCAAAACGAGAAGACACAGAAACACACAGCAGATGAAGGAGCAAGGTAAAAACCCACCAGAACAAACAAATGAAGAGGAAATACTCTACCTGAAAAAGAGTTCAGAGTAATGAGAATAAAGACAATCCAAAAACTTGGAAATAGAACGGAGAAAATACAAAAAACTTTTAACAAGGACCCAGAAGAACTAAAAAGCAAACAAACAATGATGAACAACACAATAAATGAAATTAAAAATTCTCTAGAAGGAATCAATAGCAGAATAACTGAGGCAGAAAAATGGATAAGTGACCTGGAAGATAAAATGGTGGAAATAACTACTGCAGAGCAGAAAAAAGAATGAAAAGAATTGAGGACAGTCTCAGAGACCTCTGGGAGAACACTCAACTCACCAACATTCGAATTATAGGGGTCCCAAAAGAAGAAGAGAAAAAGAAAGGGACTGAGAAAATATTTGAAGAGATTATAGTTGAAAACTTCCCTAATACGGGAAAGGAAATAGTCAATCAAGTCCAGGAAGCGCAGGGAGTCCCATACAGGATAAATCCAAGGAGAAACACGCCAAGACACATATTAATCAAACTATCAAAAATTAAATTCAAAGAAAAAAAATTAAAAGCAGCAAGAGAAAAGCAACAAATAACATACAAGGGAATCCCCATAAGGTTAACAGCTGATCTTTCAGCAGAAACTCTGCAGGCCAGAAGGGAGTGGCAGGACATATTTAAAGTGATGAAAGGGAAAAACCTACAACCAAGATGACTCTACCCAGCAAGGATCTCATTCAGATTTGATGGAGAAATTAAAACCTTTACAGACAAGCAAAAGCTAAGAGAATTCAGCGACACCAAACCAGCTTTACAACAAATGCTAAAGGAACTTCTCTAAGTGGGAAACACAAGAGAAGGAAAAGACCTACAATAACAAACCCAAAACAATTTTAAAAAATGGTAATAGGAACAAACATATCAATAACTAACTGAAATGTAAATGGATTAAATGTCCAACCAAAAGACACAGACTGGCTGAATGGATACAAAAACAAGACCCGTATATATGCTGTCTACAAGAGACCCACTTCAGACCTAGGGACACATACAGACTGAAAGTGAGGGGATGGAAAAACATTTTCCATGCAAATGGAAATCAAAAGAAAGCTGTAGTAGCATTTCTCATATCGGACAAAATAGACTTTAAAACAAAAGCTATTACAAGAGACAAAGAAGGACCTACATAATGATCAAGAGATCAATCCAAGAAGAAGATATAACAATTGTAAATATTTATGCACCCAACACAGGAGCACCTGAATACATAAGGCAAATGCTAACAGCCATAAAAGGGGAAATCAACAGTAACACAATCATAGAAGGGGACTTTAACACCCCACATTCACCAATGGACAGATTATCCAAAATGAAAATAAATAAGGAAACACAAGCTTTAATGACACATTAAACAAGATGGACTTAACTGATATTTATAGGACATTCCATCCAAAAACAACAGAATACACTTTCTTCTCAAGTGCTCATGGAACATTCTCTAGGATAGACCATAAGCTTGTGTCACAAATCAAGCGTCAGTAAATTTAGAAAACTGAAATCATATCAAGTATCTTTTCTGACCACAATGCTATGAGACTAGATATCAATTACAGGAGAAAATCTGTAAAAAATACAAACACATGGAGACTAAACAATACACTACTTAACAACCAAGAGATCACTGAAGAAATCAAGGAGGAAATCAAAAAATACCTAGAAACAAATGACAATGAAAACACAACGACCCAAAACCTATGGGATGCAGCAAAAGCAGTTCTAAGAGGGAAGTTTACAGCAATACAATCCTACCTTAAGAAACAAGAAACACCTCAAATAAACTACCTAACCTTACACCTAAAGCAATTAGAGAAAAAAGAACAAAAAAACCCCAAAGTTAGCAGAAGGAAAGAAATCATATAGATCAGAAATAAATGAAAAAGAAATGAAGGAAACAATAGCAAGGATCAATAAAACTAAAAGCTGGTTCTTTGAGAAGATAAACACAACTGATAAACCATTAACCAGACTCATCAAGAAAAAAAGGGAGAAGACTCAAATCAATAGAATTAGAAATGAAAAAGGAGAAGTAACAACTGACACTGCAGAAATCCAAAGGATCATAAGAGATTACTACAAGCAACTATATCCCAATAAAACGGACAACCTAGAAGAAATGGACACATTCTTAGAAAATCACAACCTTCTGAGACTGAACCAGGAAGAAATAGAAAATATGAACAGACCAATCACAAGCACTGAAATTGAGACTGTGATTAAAAATCTTCCAACAAACAAAAGCCCAGGACCCAATGGCTTCACAAGCGAATTCTATCAAACATTTAGACAAGAGCTAACACCTATCCTTCTAAAACTCTTCCAAACTACAGCAGAGGGAGGAACACTCCCAAACTCATTCTACAAGGCCACCATCACCCTGATACCAAAACCAGACAAAGATGTCACAAAGAAAGAAAACTACAGGCCAATATCACTGATGAACATAGATGCAAAAATCCTCAACAAAATACTCGCAAACAGAATCCAACAGCACATTAAAAGGATCATACACCATGATCAAGTGGGGTTTATCCCAGGAATGCAAGGATTCTTCAATATACACAAATCCATCAATGTGATACACCATATTAACAAACTGAAGAATAAAAAGCATATGATCATCTCAATAGATGCAGAAAAAGCTTTTGACAAAATTCAACACCCATTTATGATAAAAACCCTCCAGAAAGTAGGCACAGAGGGAACTTACCTCAACATAATAAAGGCCATATATGACAAACCCACAGCCAACATCGTCCTCAATGGTGAAAAAGTGAAACCATTTCCACTAAGAACAGGAACAAGACCAGGTTGCCCACTCTCACCACTATTATTCAACATAGTTTTGGAAGTTTTAGCCACAGCAATCAGCGAAGAAAAAGAAATAAAAGGAATCCAAATCGGAAAAGAAAAAGTAAAGCTGTCACTGTTTGCAGATGACATGATACTATACATAGAGAACACTGAAGATGCTACCAGAAAAGTACTAGAGCTAATCAATGAATTTGGTAAAGCAGCAGGATACAAAATTAATGCACAGAAATCTCTTGCATTCCTATACACTAATGATGAAAAATCTGAAAGTGAAATTAAGGGAACACTCCTATTTACCACTGCAACAAAAAGAATAAAATACCTAGGAATAAACCTACCAAAGGAGACAAAAGACCTATATGAAGAAAACTATAAGACACTGATGAAAGAAATTAAAGATGATACAAACAGATGGAGAGATATACCATGTTCTTGGACTGGAAGAATCAACACTGTGAAAGTGACTATACTACCCAAAGCAATCTACAGATTCAATGCAATCCCTATCAAACTACCAATGGCATTTTTCACAGAACTAGAACAAAACATTTCACAATTTGTATGGAAACACAAAAGACCCCAAATAGCCAAAGCAATCTTGAGAAAGAAAAACAGAGCTGGAGGAATCAGGCTCCCTGACTTCAGACTATACTACAAAGCTACAGTAATCAAGATAGTATGGTACTGGCACAAAGACAGAAATACAGATCAATGGAACAGGATAGAAAGCCCAGAGATAAACCCACACACATATGGTCACCTTATTTTTGATAAAGGAGGGAAGCATATACAATGGAGAAAAGACAGTCTCTTCAATAAGTGGTGCTGGGAAAACTGGACAGCTACATGTAAAAGAATGAAATTAGAACACTCCCTAACACCATACACAAAAATAAACTCAAAATGGATTAAAGACCTAAATGGAAGGCCAGACACTATAAAACTTTAGAGGAAAACATAGGAAGAACACTCTATGACATCAATCACAGCAAGATCCTTTCTGACCCACCTCCTGGAAAACTGGAAATAAAAACAAAAATAAACAAATGGGACCTAATGAAACTTAAAAGCTTTTGCACAGCAAAGGAAACCATAAAGAAGATGAAAAGACAACCCTCAGAATGGGAGAAAATGTTTGCAAATGAAACAACTGCCAAAGGATTAATCTCCAAAATTTACAAGCAGCTCATGCAGCTCAGTATCAAAAAAACAAACAACCCAATCCAAAAATGGGCAGACCTAAATAGACATTTCTCCAAAGAAGATACACAGCTTGCCAACAAACACATGAAAGAATGCTCAACATCATTAATTATTAGAGAAATGCAAATCAAAAGTACAATGAGATATCCCCTCACACCGGTCAGAATGGCCATCATCAAAAAATCTACAAACAATGCTGGAGAGGGTGTGGAGAAAAGGGAACCCTCTTGCACTGTTGGTGGGAATGCACATTGATACAGCCACTATGGAGAACAGTATGGAGGTTCCTTAAAAAACTAAAAATAGAACTACCACATGACCCAGCAATCCCACTACTGGGCATATACCCTGAGAAAACCATAATTCAAAAAGAGTCATATACCACAATGTTCATTGCAGCTCTGTTTACAATAGCCAAGACATGGAAGCAATCTAAATGTCCACAGACAGATGAATGGATAAAGAAGATGTGGCACCTATATATGATGGCATATTACTCAGCCATAAAAAGAAACAAAATTGAGTTATTTGTAGTGAGGTGGATGGACCTAGAGTCTGTCATACAGAGTGAAGTAAGTCAGAAAAAGAAAAATAAATACCATATGCTAACACATATATACGGAATCTAAAGAAAAAAAAATTGTTCTGAAGAACCTAGGGGCAGGACAGGAATAAAGACGCAGACGTAGAGAATGGACTTGAGGACATGGGGAGGGGGAAGGGTAAGTTGGGATGAAGTGAGAGGGTGGCATGGACTTATATATACTACCTAATGTGAAATAGACTGCTAGTGGGAAGCAGCCGCTTAGCACAGGGAGATCAGCTGGGTGCTTTGTGACCACCTAGAAGGGTGGGATAGGGAGGGTGGGAGGGAGACGCCAGAGGGAGGAGATATGGGGATATATGTAAATGTATAGCTGATTCACTATGTTATAAAGCAGAAACTAACACAGCATTGTAAAGCAATTATACTCCAATAAAGATGTTAAAAAAAAAAAAGAAAGAGAAAACCAAATTATCGTATATGAACGCATATATGTGGAACCTAGAAAAACGGTACAGATGAACCAGTTTGCAGGGCAGAAATAGAGACACAGATGTAGAGAAGAAACGCATGGACACCAAGGGGGGAAAGTGGCAGGGTGGTGGTGGTGGTGGGATTAACTGGGAGATTGGGATTGACATATATACACTAATATGTATAAAATAGATAACTAATAAGAATCTGCTGTATAAAAAATAAATCTCAAAAATTCAAAAAATAAAGTCCAAATTTTTTTTGCTTTTAATAATTGTACTACATAGAAATCTTTTTTAAAATGGTTAATAAATTAGACTAATGTATCTTTTCTCCGTAGTATAGAATATGCCCTCTATACTAGGACTGGAAGCTTGCACCTGGTTTCTCCTGGACTCTACCCTATGCACCTTTACCTTTGCCAATTTTAATCTGTAATAATTTGCTGTTAAGAACAGCTACTGTGAGTACACCAGCTTTTCAGAGATTTGTGACTCCTTCCAGTGAATTTCAGAACCTGAGGGTGGTCTTGGGGACCCCCAACACAGAGGATCATTATCAGAACACTTTTGCCCTATGCTTTAAATTCTGTACGTCTTCAGTACATATTAACATTTACTGCTCTGTGTACTTACACTATGTTTTTTCTTGGCCCTCAGAAATTTAAGAATCCTCAGCAATACTTTGATTAAAGCCTCCTCTGAAAAGGAAGCCCCAGGACATAAAGTCATCCTTAAGCACAGGTTCCTTAATTTTTACACCCTTTCCAAACACCTCAAGGGTTCATAGCCATAGTTTCATTCACTTTCAAAATGGCAAAGATTAAGTAATTTAAGACTGATTGCTTTCCCAATGAAACTCATTCACGCTAACGCATTTCTTCAACCAAAGAGAACTTCACATTTTGAAGCTTTTACCTCTACTAGCAGAACAAAGGTCTCCTCCTCACCTTGTTAAATGAATTTTAGATATCCAGAAAAAGGTGGGATGACTGAAAAATGAAATAGCCCCTGAAAATTTTATACTTTTTAATAAAAACATAATATACACTTTTTAAAAAAAAATTATTTTCAACGTGGTTCTCTGCACAATGAGCCCCAGAGGCTGTGGGCAGTGAATTTAGGAATGCTGAAATTCCAAACCTGGATCTAGCCTGATTCTCTGTAGGTTATCTCCCTCCTAACCTTCTTCCAGTTCCATCATCCTTTACCTCACCCCCTGCCTGAAGAATCTCAGAATCTCAGACACACATTTTATGGTTCATGACTCTTTTATTTTATCAAGGCATTTGATATTTTTATTATTTCCCCCCCTTTTGGACATCTTCAAATATTCTTTCTGCTTCTAACTGGAAATTCCTAGCAAAGGAGACCCTCAATTATATCCAGCAAATTGTCTTTCTCATCAGCTTCTAATTATCTGTAACTGCTTCAAACTTTCTCCATTCTCTGTAACACACCCATACCACTTTCCTGTTCACCCTCGACATTTTACACACGATATTTCATACAGAAAACAAAACCCAAAGGAAAAGTCCTCAATCGCTTGCCACCAAACCCAAACCCACCTGTATCAGAACCAATCCTTTGCTCTTTTCTTCCCTGTTAAAATGGAAGAGGAATACATTTTCCTAGTTAAAGTTAATCTCTCCACTTAAGCCCTGCAGCCTTCCTTCCACCTCCTCAGGGGTATCTCCGATTAAGATTTATCTTCCTTTCCTAGATCTCTTTCTCTCTAGTAGTCTTTAGGCTGTATATCGATATTCTGGTTTGCTTCTTTACAGATATAAGGCAGAACTGCATTTCCCATGGCCATGTGAATGGGAATTTCCAGGAATCAGGGGCGATTTACTGTATCCCTCCCTGCTGCCACCAAAAACAGTTATGCTCCAGATGGGTGGGAGGCTATGTGGACCTCATTCTCGTGAGAACACTAGCGAACTCCAACGGTCAAGTAATGTGAGTAGAAAACAAACCTTTGTTGTTATCAGCCATTAAGATCTGGGGGCTGTCTACTACTACTGCATGATAATTTAGTCTTCTCTGATATATTTACTTTTCCTCTCCACTGGCTCCTTACCATCAGTACATGAACTTGAACAGTCAAATCTCTTCACTTTTAAAACAATAAAAACAAAAATCCTGTCCTGAATTCTCCCACCCCTACTTTTCCTCCTCCTTCTCACAGGAGAACTGCCTGGAGGTACCCCCATTTCTTCCTCTCTCCTTCTCTAGCCACTCCAGTGCAATCTGGTTTTTACTTCCATCACTCCACAAAAAGGGCTCTCTCTCATCAAGGTTACCAATTACCCTGTTGCTAAATCCAACACACTCTGAACTCTTACCTCACTTGACATCAGTACAGTGTTTGCCACTATTGATTACTTTCTTTTTTTCATATACTCTTTTCTCCCTAAACAATACTCCTGGATTCCAAAACAACATCCATCTCCTTATTTTTCTCTCTGGCTGTTCCTTCCTAGATTCTTTCAAGCTTCTCTTGCTCAGCCCATACCTTAAATTTTCTTGTTCTACATTGTACAGCCTGAGTGCTCTGCAGACCAGCAGTACTGACATCATCTGGGACCCTGTGAGAAAAGCTGAATCTCTGGACCCACCCCAGTTCTACATTGCTACAAGATGCCAGGTGATTCAGGTTTGAGAAGCAATGGTCTACAGAGTTCAGGCCTGCACCCACTCCTCTTCTCATTCACTTCTATATTACAACTACTATCCATAGGCCCACAAACTGTCAAATGTTCACCTGCAGTCTAGATTTCTCTAGGCATCAGGTCCACACAGCCTTTTACTTCCTTGAAATCACCACTTGTATGCCCTATAATATCACACTCAGCGTGCTTAAGCTGAGTCCATCGTCCTCCTCCATCAAGCTAGTTCTTTATATAGTCATTAGTGTCATCCATTCACACCTGCCTTCCCCTTACCTCCAGATAAAATCATTTTGAGTCTACCTCCTAAATCACTTTAAGCTGTCTGCTTCCCTCCATCTCCACTAGCAACGTCCTAATTCAAGCTGTCATTTCTCACCTTAATTACTGCAGGAACTACTTAACCCGTCTCCCGGTCCCAGGATTGCCTCTTTTTGAATCCATTCTCTATGCTGCTACCTAGGGTGAATTTAAACACAAATCCAATCATTTCATGTTTTGCTTGAAACGCTTTAATGACTTGCCAGAGTTCTTAAGGGAAAGAATTTCAAAGCCCTGCTTATTTTCTAGTCCAGGAGCTTTCATACTGCGATCTGTAAAATTAAAGGCTCATGACCAGTATTAATTTAAAAAAAGGGCAGAAAGGTACAAACAACAAGAACAAAAGCCCCAGGGCAATGTACAGGTAATTAAACAGTATTTTATGAAACTTTTTGTTCACTTACACACGTGTGTGCACTGGGTTGCAAATTAAAATATATCCCTTTTTGTAGGAAACAGTCAAAAGTGTAAAAGCCACTGCTCTACCCCCCTTCTCAGTTCCTTGAACATGGCCTTCCTGACCTCTAGGTTGTGGCACATGCTGCTGCCTCGGCCTAAAAATCTCTTTCCAAGCCCCCAAATCACAAACACAGACATACTCTGCTATCTTTCAAGTTTCAGCTTAAGGGTTACCTCTTCTGGGAAATCTTCTAGGCTCTTCCTAATTTGAGTTAGGGGATAAGCCCACATGCTCCTTATTATAATTCTTTAACATTGTATTCTAACCGCTCTATAGTGCCTAACACACCACAATTCCTGTAAGGTAGGGACTATATCTAGCTTAATACAGTGCTTATGATACTGTTTCAAATATATTAGATCCTAAAAAATATCTGTTGAAAGAATAAGCGTGCATCCTTAGAATGCAGTCACTTTGTAAACACAGGTATTACTTGAAAGTAAAAGCTATAGAAATTCTGACTGGGAAGCAATCACAAAGGGCTGAACGTGATCAAAGAAAGAGGTAGGATGAGCCAATTACTGAAATATGATATTTAGTAGAGAAAATGGAGAGATACATTTTAGAGAATGATATGAGAACTATAATAAAAAAGCAAAAATAAAAGTATGATTATAAAAGCTTTAATTACATCTTGGGAACATAGGCTCAGAAAGGTAAGTACATAGAGGGAAACCTGATATGTAGAAGCTAAATTGCCAAGATTCCTGGAAAACATGTTAGGATGCACTGAAACGTATGAAACTGAGACTCACTCACTGAGAACTGACTTGGCTTTCAAATTGTGAGCTAGAGAATGAGATGATATAAGGCTCTACAAAAGACAGACTTAATGGGGAGTACAAATAGGAGACCACTTAAGAGCCATGGACAGACAACAAAACAGTGGCTGGATCCATGGTAATTGTTGTGGAGATAAGTGGTTAGATTTGAGATATATTAAGAAGGAAGAGAAAACAGACTTGCTGAAATGAAAGAGAAGAATCAAAAATAAATCTCATTTTGGCCTTGGCAAGTAAATAAATGGTAGTGACTTTTACTAAAATGCAGACGGTTTGGGGAGGTGGTGGAAATCAAGAGTTTAATTCATAATGACCCACTGCACAACTGGCTTCAGATGGAAATAATAATGAAGAATTTGTCCTGATTTACTTAACGTTTCGTCTGTTTAGTTCTTTTCCCAACTAAACTGTAAGCTCCTTGAATATCATACTTCTTCAGACCCCCATAGCAACATGCATAAAACCTTGTGTGAAAAAAGGGGTAAATAAAATTTGATAAAGAGTTCTTAGGAAGTTACTCTGTACTAATCACTCAATTATTCTTCCAATTTCAAGATGACTTAATGTGCCTCCCTTTAAAAAAAAAAGATTGCTCAATGAACAAGTTAATTTTTAGTTATTGAAGAAATATATTTTTAAAGAAAAATATAAGTTGTGAAGATAAATAGATAACGGCCCCCCCCAATTCAACAAAAATGACATGGATAAAAGAAAAGAAATGGAATGATTTAAAAACAGAAGCCTAAATGGTGATTCAATTACACTCTGTATCTAATATGAAAGATGCTTTTAAAGTCAGTAAAAAGCTTTTATAAAGCTTATATTAAGAAAACTTCGGTTTAATCACATATATAATAATTACTAGAACAGGCCACTCAGGGAACTTTGTTTCCTTTACTACAAGTCTTCAGGATACAAATCAAATGGACAATTACCAACCTGAAGACAAGGGACTAAGCCAAATCATCTCTTGAAATTTCTTCCACTTCTAGGATCCTAGGTTTCCTTCTCAAAGAGGAGCTGCTAATCAGCAGAAACCTCCATAGCCCAACGTAAAAACAAAAAACCTGTGTTTGTGCCTATTTTAATACTAAGTGGAAGTTGGAGTACTCTTCTGAAGGACCTACATTCAAAATAGTGCTTGATAGTTTTTGTTCCGCGCAAACCAGTGTCTAATGTATAAAGCCATAATTTTAGAGCTCATTAGGCAAAGAACTTAAAGTGACATTAATTATACTAAGGGAAAGGGTAGCCAGATATACTATGACAGTGACACCCCCAAAAAGTTGATTTCGGATGGACCCTGAATTTAACATTTGTTTTATCCCCAGTTCTCACGTCTTTTAAGCAAAGTATACACTCGCATCTAAATCCCAACTGCTTCAGGTCAGATGCGCATGGCTAACGTTCACCGCTATAATATCGACTACTGGAAGCTTCAACACTTGCACTTCACAAAGCACATGCACCAGTTAAAAAACCGAAAAGGAAAGAAAAAGTTAGGGGTCAAAGGATGGAAAAGAAAACCTGTCCCGCTTCACCCCCCTCCACTACCGAGTCTCAGATTACCTCCTGCCTCTCCGCTTCCTTGTTCTTCTGGCCTTGTTTCTTCGCGTACCACAAGCCGATTTCGCGGCCTTTCAGGTGCCCAGGATGTCGGCCTCGGCCGCCTCGACCACCCCCTCCTCCTCCTCCGCCGCCGCCGCCGCCGCCACCACCTCCAGAGCCTCGATTCCCTCCGTGGCCCCCTCCATAGCTTCCTCCATAACCCCCGCCGGAGCTGCGGGGCCCGCTATCGCGGCCCCAGTTCTGCTGGTAGTCATAGCTCATTGTCCCAGCAGGCCAAAACTCGTGAGAACCTGCAACCGCTGGAAATGGCGACCGGGCCCGGAAGCGGGTGCGCGTCCACTTCCGCTTTGCTTCCGGCGCCCAGTGCAAGAGGGAGGGACGTTGAGCGTCACGAGCAGCCGTTTCCGGTGACGTCACGGGCCGTCGGCCCTAGAGGTCCCCGGGTTGGATCAGGTGAAATCTTTGATGTGCCCTCAATTGTTTACCTTTGTACCTTTGGAGGCAGAGCCAGCAGGAGGCTCACAGGTTTTCTTTCCCGACGCCCAGCATGTGAGGAAACGGGTTTTGGGTTTTACTTTCTTATTTCTCTTGGTAAAATCAGGAGTTTGCTTCCCAGTAGGCCCTGTAAACGTCGACTGGCATAGTAAAAGAACCTGTGGATCGAATGCTTTGTCTCCTAAAGTCCTCAAAACAATGAAATGAATTCCTTTTATTTTCTTTTTTTTTAAAGTGGTTATGTCATGAAAACAGCCTAGCATCTGTTTCAAATCTATAATTAAGTATAAAAATGTCCCTGCCTCTTTTAAAAGGTTATCATCGTTTACCACCTTTATCCAAAGGCATAAGATGAGCCTGTGTACCCAAATTCAGTGCAGGGCACTTAGGCAATTTAAATAAAACGGCAGCTGAAGATCCCTACGTTCATGTGAAGACGTCTATTGTTGATTAGCACAGGCTATTCTTGTATAATCAAGTGGCTGCTCCACATAGGCTTGCAAGTTTACCAGGGAATATCTAGTTCATTTACACATGTGACTGATTTAAAGGTGCTGGGAATACTCACTGAACAAGAGAAGACTGGCATCAGCTTTTATTTGCTTACAGTCTTGAGGAGAAGATAAAGGTAAAGAAAGGTGTGTTGTGAGTTAAGGAAGGAAAATGCCATATGAAGGGTTCCAGAATGCATCTCTGTGGCAGAAAAATTATTTTGAACAGAGGCGTTTGAGTTCCTGAAATCTCTTATCTGCCTAAAAACAGAGCCTCCCAAAAGAACTCAGAACTCTATTGTCATAAATCCCTTCCTTGGGAGAGGAACCAGGGAAGATTGACTTTTGTCATTGGAGACTGCAAATCAGCACCACACCTAAAAAGACATTATAACAAAACCAACATATTTTCCATCTATTCTCATAAGAGCTCATTTATCTTTCCTAAAAGTCATTTGTTTTCCCATAAATACCGTTCTCCTCCTTCCCTTCCCTAAAAGATGGTATATAAGCCCCAAGTTCTCACCACTGCCTTGAGTCACATTTTTCTGTGAACTCCCATAGATATGTGATTATATCTGTTTTATCGCTTGCTAATCTGTTTTTGTCAGTTTAGTCTGCAAGTCTCCAAGAACTAAACATGGGAGGGTAGAGGAAAAAGTACCCCTCCGCAACAGCCATGAGATGTTACAGCAAAAAGAATTTAATTTTGGAGTCAGTCAGTTAGTTTAATTAATTTTAGTTTAATTTTGGAGTCAGTCAGTTAGTTCTTTCTAAGGAATGAGAGGGTAAGCAGTGACTGAGATAAGTAGACTTTAGCCAAACTGATGGGGAGGGAAGAGATTATTACAGGTGGAGGGAATGATGTGCGTGAAGAAAGATGATAAAATGTTGGAGAGTGGGAAGATTCCACACTGAAACTTAAGAGACTAGTGGTGAAGGCCAAAGGGGTAGAAAGGAGCCTGACCATAAAAGACCTTACATGCCACAGAAAGAACAATAATACATTTTAAGTAGGGGAGTGATTACTTTGACTGCTTTGAGTAGAAAGGAATGGAGGAGGCAAGAGTGGATGTAGAGAGACTAGTTAACAGGCTGTGGTGTAGGGGAGACAAAATGGGATGACAGAGCAAGATAGAATATGGGAAGGACTGGCATTGAGATACTAGGAAAAATAATTGTCAAGATTTAATGATTCACTGGATGTAGAGAATTAGAGGAAAGGGTCAGATGGCTCCCAAGTTTAAGATTTGAAAGATGACCTAATGGAAAGGTACCATATCCTGAGATATGAGGAACATAGGATGAGGAAGATTTTGGGGGGGGTTGGGGGAGAGTTGAGTTAATGTGTATAATTAACACTTGTAGAGTTTGAGGTGCCTGTAAAACATACAAATTGAGATGTCTAGAAAGCAGTTGGTTATATGAGTTAAAGACGCAGAGAGAGCAGACAGATTATACATTTTGGGAGTTCTGGCAAATATTATAGGAATGAATAATTCCAATAGGTGTACCCATTGGGCACGCCTGATATGACAAGTATGTGAATTGTTCAGTAAGAAAGACTGGGTAGTCATATTGGAGACGGTAGGGAAAAATGAGAAGGAAATAGTGTGGATTGTTTGAATGTTTTAAAAGAAAAGACACCAGAGCTTGCTCTGTCTTCCCTCTGAAGAAAGGCCATGTGAGGACAGAGGCTGTCTACAAGCCCAGAAGAGAGCTCTTACCAGGAACCAAATCAGTCAGCACCTTGATCTTGGACTTCTGTCTCTGATGAAATGTTACTTTAATCAGTGAAGCCTTTCCTCACTAAAATATTTGAAAAAGCACTCCTTCTGTCATTATCCCTTTATTCTAATTTTTCTTCTTTTCATTTTTATTATCTCTGGTGCCTATTTTCTGTCAAAATACTTAGCATTACCTGAGATGTATACTACACATATACATATACATGTATATACATTACATATATGTAGTGAAGAACTTAATCCTATCCAAAGAGAGGGCTGGCCTTTGCCCTCCTGAGGAGGTAATCTTTAAACCCTTGGAATGTTACGCCTAATAGGAGTGACTTTGTTTGGAGGCCTTGGACCAGCCAGACAGTAACAATATGATTTAGGGTGGAGGCTTTGAGTTATTCGTTCCATATAAGCTTGACCTTCTGAGGAGCTGGATACTGAGATCACTCTTATGAGCAGTCAACCATGCTTACCCTACTCCTACCATGATGAAGCCCCATTAAAGACTGGACACCAAGATTCGTTCCTTGTTGGCAATACTCCATGCGTTTTGTCACACATTGACACTAGGGAAGTACTGCTGTTCCTGACTCCACGGGGAGAGGAAAACAGAAGCTCCACACTTAGGCCTTTTTTCTGGATTCTGCTGTATATGCTTCTTCTCTTGGCTGATTTTGATCCGTATCCTTTCCTTGTAATATACCATAACTGTGAGTATACAACTTTCAAGGAGTTCTGTGAGTTCTTCTAGTGAATTATTAAAATTGATAGTGGCTTAGGGAACACCCTGAACTTGCACGTGGTGTCAGAAGTGAGGGAAGTCTCGGGTGGACTGTGTGCTCACGGTCCGTTCACAGTATATATGTTTGTTTTGGTTTTGTTTGCAGTTATATTCCTATGTACCTAGAACTATTTTTAGCATGAAATAGGCATTCATTAAATATTATGGTGACTACATGAATGAAAGTAGCTGAATAGTATAAGAAATTAAGAGGAAATCTATTTATGAAATCCAATACTACAGAACTATGTTGAGAAAAAGCTTCCAAGTAATGCATAACCAAGCCTTTTTTTTTTTTATTATATTCTAAGTAATACTGTGATATTCGCTGTCTTCAAAATGGTTGCCTCTGTCAGTCATAATTCTTGGAAGTCTTTGGGATTATGTAATACGTGTTTATATTTTGGGAAATCTTAGGGATTATATCTTTTCAGTTTATAAGAGTCACCACCAGATGGTGATATTTTTATTAGGTAAATAGTTTTTGTTTTCAGGTACATCAATTTATAGAGAAAACAGATAAATTATACGAAATAGAGCATTTATTAATAATAAGAACAATATAACAATGCAAAGGTAAGATATTTAAATATAGCACAAACTATCTATAAGGGTATGTCCCATACCAGAATGCATTTTTACAATTGTAATCACATTAAAGAGAAAGTAGACTTTATACTGGTGTAGCTGAACCATCCCTCTCTTAACAGGGATTGGTAGGAGCTGTTCATGCTTAGGCATAGCCCCCTGTAGATTTTTCTCGTAGATCCACTACTGTTGCCTTGAAGTTTGAAGTGTTACAGGTTAGTAATGTGATGCCAAAGTCTGTGGCTTTGCGGTAAGTAATCCTGGTATTGTATGAATACGTCTGAACTTTTAAGCGTATCCATTATACAGTTAATTCAACAACAAAGGACAGTTAAATGGGGATACAATATCCTAGGTTTTTTGTTTGTTTGTTTGTTTTTCAATTCCCCCAGCACAGGACCAAGTCCAGTGGAAAGAAAATGGAACACAGGAGAGAAAATGGGTATTACTGTCTTCCAATCCAATTCTTGCATTCTTTAAATCTTGTTTGTCATCATCTTCTCCTCTCCACTCAAAGTACTGTGCAGTTATAAAGGATTTGTCTTTCTGATTTTCTTCAGTTTTATTATGATTCTGTTTCTAATTTCCTTGCTGCCAGAAATTATACTTTAAGCAGCAAAATCACTTTTCTCTTTTATAAAATTATACATCTAAATTTAATGTATCAAAACCTACCTTTTACAAAGCATTATTAGAATATTCAATTCAACTTTTGCTTTTATAACAGACATTTAATGCTGTTGATTTATAACATCAGATTGATCTGGCCATTTGTCGTTATGTTAGATTAACCCTCAAGTTTGGAGATTAAAAAGTATTATCTTAAGTTAGATGTATTTGTAATGAGAATACATCTGAATTTGAATTTATATGTTATGCATTATTTAAGGCTTTCTTTACAAACATGACTAGTGGCATTACATTTGCTTCCCAAGTTTAGATAATGATATATTGAGAAGTTAGGTGAAAGATAGGGAAAGTCCATTGAGATAATTATTTTGAAAATAACTTCTTGGTAGCAAAATAATCATCTGAATATAAAACAGTCTGAAAGCCCATGTCAAGTTATTTAGAATTCTATTCAATATAATGAAATAGAAACCAGAATAAATCATTTAAAAAATGATTCACTCAGTCTGTAAATAATAACTAAGATATGTGAGTTGAGAGTGTACAAAGTTTAAAACTGTAAAATGTCAACTCAATAACTTTGGAAAATAAACATTTAGGTAATACATTCAATATATGTTTACAGAAAGATCAGAATAAAGCAATTTGAGGAAAAGTCACTTCCTAATTTTTTTTTTTGAAATATACATTACTAATATTCTGACAAGGTGATATCTGCATTTTTGCAATGTAACATATTTAAAATTAATCTTGATATGTATACCACACAATCACTTAATAAAGTATATTGAATTGTTTCTTTGCTTGAGATACACATATCTTTGGGAAGGAAATGAAAAAGCACCTAAACTTAGAATAATATGTGAACTAAAATTTTCTGTGCTTCAAGAGTGGCGAAGAAGGTTTGCCATATCTGCCTCTTTAGAAACAGATACTTTTGTTTGGACTTAGAGGATTTTTCCTCTGCTCTGCCCAGAAGTTTTTTAGTCTACTTGGGTGCACCTCACAGAACTTAATCTTACAGTGTTTTTCCCTAGTTTCTGTTCAAATAAACAAAAGAATTCTAGAAATGATAAGTATACATCTACAAACTTTTCCAATATGTTTAAGAGCTACTTCCAATTCTACTTCTAACATACAACATATCTGTTTTAAGAGCAGTCAACTTACTGAAAAGGTGAAAGGAAAACCCTCGTATTTAAGAGAAAGAAAAAAAAATTCAGTAAACAATTTGTATTTTATAGAAATGAAGGGAACAACTATTTACAGACTAGGGACATGCATGTTTCAAAGTTGGAAGCTAATTTGCCATTTTATACAGGAGTATATTTCCTAGACATCAGTGTAAAGCTAAAGCAGTAACTGTAATAATAAGCTTGCATTGCTAGCCACATTTAGGCAAGCCTCTTCAAATACAACTCAGAGTTTTGCTACATTTCTTCCATTCCCAAAATATTTTTCCCCTTGCTGTAAAGGCCAACTTTATGTGTAGAAACCCATGCATGAGAACAGTATATTCATTGAGCTTATACAATTTTCTGTTTACTCTGAGGTTGACAAACATAGGCGAAAACATTAGTAAACAAGACCAAGGTTTGATTTAGAAAAGGTTTTTAGAAATCAGATAAGAAACAGAATCTTATAATTGCCACAGTGTGTGATCTATAAGTAACACATCAAAAGCACTCAAGTGTTTGCACTAGTTCCAGCTGTTTGCACTAAAAATAATTAAGTCTGTAAAGCTTATGTAAACCAACAAATAAAAAAGGGAATCAAATAGCCTCAGAACAAAGGTGTTAGTTTAGTAGTTTGAAGTTGCAGAGCCATTCTTGCCTTTATTAGGCCAAATGATCACTAGTTATCCTTGCTTTCTTCTTCTCTTTTCCTATAAGCTTTATTTAACAGCTGGATTTCCTCCTGGTAGCCATCCCTCTCTTGGCTCTGCCTTTTACTGTTCTGCCTGTGTGCTTCAACAGTGTCTGGAATGGAGATGTTGATATCACCATCGGGATTACTTGTGGGTAAAAAGAGAGAATATGAGGCTGTTTCCCCTAAATCACACGAAACAAATCTGTTTTCTTTCCGTGAGTAGCGTAGGGAAGGAGATCTGACCTGTGTGGAGGACTGGCTGATGTTGCTAATAATTGACACCGTGTCCAAGGCCTCTTCATTATCACAAATTTCAAGAACCTCCAAGTGTATTTTCACGCTGGTGTCCGCAAATGTGGAGGGAGAATCTTCTGAGTTTGGTTCATGGCCAACACTTTTGGATCGATAGACTTCTATTTTCTTAGAGGCTGGGGTTATTTTTTGTCCTTCTGTGCTCACCTCATAGGTAGAAAGAGATAGGGTTTTCCCGGTTGGGGCTTGGAGAGACACGGTCCCCTGGAATGCACACAGGGGAATGGCCAGGGCACCACCGGAACGCTGGGGACAAAAACAAAATGGTTATTATTGAAAACTGGTGTCTGAGATTGGACCATTTAGTAATTCATTTTATTCATCAAAATGGTAAAGTTTTTCTATTTCAAATCCAATTCCATGGAAACCTTTTATAGGTATGAGATTGAAATTCTGTCATCAAAGCTCTGTAGCTTAGTTTCTCCTAGGTCAAATACTACATCTAAATGAGGGCAGTCAGAAACCTATCTTTGAGGATAAAGGGACGTATTTCCACAGTTTAAGGCAAAATTTGTGTACTGTGGCCAGCAGGAGATGGGCAGAATATGGGCATAAAATCGAATGCATATTTACACTCTGGAATTGCTTTTATATTTTTGTAACATGTTCAGTTACATTAAAAAGCTTTTATAGGTTGAAAGAAATGCAGACTGTGTTATCAAAATGCACTTTTTTTTCCTGTTTAGTATGCCAGAGAGAGTGACACCTGTGAAACTATGGTCCAAATTAAATACAAAGAATATTTCGACTGTAGGTTTGAGCACACAGAAGAGGAACCAAATGTCACCAGAAGTGTGGGGTACAGTGTGCTTACTTTTCCACAGAGAAATGAGTCATTAAAGTAAACCCAGTAATAGAGAATGCCCTCACATCCCTGCAAAACTTTTATATTTAAAAGTATTAAAATTTTGTTTTTAAATTGTACTCACCACTGAGAACGGCTTAAGAAATGAAGACTAATTCTTATGATAGTCTGTACCTTATATTGTTGATTCATGCCTTCATACTTTCAGTTGACTCTTTTTGATTACATGTTAGTTTCAGAAGAAGACAGTAATGTGCCAACCTTAGAGCAGTGGTGCTAAAAGCTAGATCCCCAGACCAGCATTATCTGCATCACCTGGTAACTTATAAGAAATGCGATTTTTGAGTCCTACCCCAGGCCTACTGAATTAGAAATGCTAGGGGTGGGGTTCAGCAGCCTGTATTTTAACAAGCCCTCTAGATGATTCTGTTGTGTGGTGAGATTCAAGATCCATTGCTGTAACTAAAGAAATGCTGTAGCCCAGAAAGAGAAGGTGAGAGGAGGGGTGGTTAACAGACTCTTTTTATACGTGTGCCCACCATCTGTAAAGCCTGGAATTACTCACTGGATTGGCTTAAATGTGTCTTTCCACCAGGGGAATGGGCGTGAGGGCTCTTAATGTTTTGTCAATTTAGGATGATCACCCTTCCCAGTTTGCCTGTGACTGTCCCAGTCTTAGCACTGAAATTCCTGCATCCCAGGAAGCCTCTCAGTCCCAGGGAAACCAGGATGGTTGGTTACCCTATCTTCCATGGGCATTTTGTATCTGGACCTAAGAGTAGCTAGAGAAAGCCTAGGACCAGGGTCCCACATTAAAGAACAGTTTGTATTCTCATCTACTTAGGGAAATTTTAAGGGAGGATACATCATGAGCTTCATTCAGGTGGCTTCATGCCACACCCATTGAATTTTGGGACCAAGAAAAATATAGTCTAGGATGTGTGAGACATTGCACTAGTCTTTCCCAGTTATTCCCTATGGAGTAGGCTTCAATTCTGTTTATCCATAAAGGGACCTGGGGACCTAAATTTAGGGCCTTGCACCCTAAAGGGCCATAAACTTTGAAAACTTAGACCATAAAGATCAGTTTGCCCTTCTGCTGAGGCAGAACTTAACCAACTTCACTTGTGTGAAGTTGACTGAAGCAAAAGAGACAGAGGGAAAATACTTAAGTTCATTACTGTACGGGACCATTGTTTGAGTGCTTTTGGTAAAGGAGGAGTGCCTTCATTTATTTTTTATTCATCATTCATTAAACATTTTCTGAATATTATCTGCAAGTTTCTAAGCTTGCACTGGATGCATTCAAAGACCTCACAGATGGTTGGGTGGGAAAGACATGTAAGAAAGTAAAAATTTCATCTCTAACTATAGTAAAAGAGCTAGGAACCAAGCTGAAAGGTGTTCAAGGAATTACCACCTCTGATTGATAGAGAGATTTCATGTAGGGGTGGCATTTGAAATTGATCTTAAGAATTAAGATCAACAGTTTTAAAGCCTTGCTTTCTGAGTAATAAATCATGAGTTTAAGGGCGAACCTAAAAACTTTCCCTCCTGAGAAAAAGTCAGAAACTTCTGTTTCTTTTTTAAAACAAAATTTACCAAGACATTATTTAATCAGAAAATTTGACTGTAGTTTAATAATGTGAATTTTAAGTACAGCCTTCTTTATTCTGAGAGCTAGTTAACCTGAAAGCTGACCTCCTTACATTATACTTTATTGCAAGGAGAAAAAACATCCCTAATCAGTACTTTAAAAATTGTTCATAAGTTTTCTCTTTGGCATGGTACGCTATATAAACAAAGCCCTATGGAGTATGCTAGTTTAAAAAAGATGAGATGAGAGAACAAAGTTATCAGCACCCAGCAGTATTGGCATATTTTTTTAAAAGAACTTTCACTGTAGGATCAACAGCATAACCATATTTTTATATGTACCAACTTGCATCACTGATGAGCAGTTAATATAAAAGCAAAAGCAAATGTGATTTTTTTTGCATCTGATTTTATACATCCAAATATTGCAGATTTCAATAGCTCCCCCATGCTAACCTCATCTTCAAATGAAAAAACAAGCTTTACTGAGTTATCAAATGACAGCTCATTAAAATTGGCATCTGAGAGCTGTATAGTGCCATAGTTTAGCTAAGTATGAAGTCTGATTATTCTGAAATAAAACACAGAGTGCTGAGTTATCAAAATTATTTTGTGAAACATTCAAAAGACTATGATTGAGAGTCATAGAAGTAAAAACACAGAAACAGATTATATAGAAATAGATCTGAGCACACTTTATACTCTTAATTCAAAATTGGAAGGTTAGTTTCAGGAAAACGGTACTGTCATTTTAAGCTAATTCAGTTATTTTAATTTTACTGGTTATGAAAGTATTTAATGTATAAGTTATTTTGGTTTTAGATTTGTATAAGAAGTACAAGTGTAAGGTGTTTACACCAAATTTTGTATGTCTTTAAGCAAAATCATAAAATTTGATTTGACAATGAGGTTTATATAATTTTTTCTTTTTTGTCTATTATTTAAGTTAGAGAAACACTGCTCTAGGTGTGGGAAAATGGAGCTTGAACTAACGGAGCAGTAATAGAGATTCAGGGAGGGAACTGACAGAATTTGAGTAAAACCAACAGGATTTTCCTCCTCTTTTAGGATATGGAAGGAGGACTAAAATGGAGAGAGATTAGAAGCTAGGAGAACAGACGAATTGAACCACTGTTATATACTAGGACTTGATTAGCTGGGTAGGTCTATAGCAATGGAATGAACAGACTCTCATATCATAAGAGCCCATAGAATGCAGAAATACTGAAGCTTGTAAACAATTGCATCTCCCTGTGATTTGTGCTACAATAGACCCAGGCTGGAGTATTGTGAGAATATGGAAGAATATGGAAAATATGGAAGAATATGGAGAATATGGTTTCTGTTACTTTGAAAGAAATCTGCTTTAGCCAGGGATGGTGGATCATGGGTTTTCTGCCCAGGGTTTTCTAACCTAGGTGGAGTGAGGGAAAAGGAGGTCTGAAAAAAAAAGTTAGAAATAAATAGGAGACAAAAGAAACAATGTTTCCACATGGAAAACTCTATATTGTAAATATGGCAATTTTCTTTTACTTTATTGGTTTAATACAATTTTAATAAAAATTCCAATGGAATTTTATTTTAGAACTTGGAAAGTTTCTTCTAAGATTTACTTGCAAGAGTAAATGCTTATGGATAACCAAGAATGTGGAAACAGACTAATGAGGTGACTTTGCAAATATAATATGAAGCTACGTAATTAAGACAGACTTTGCAAATATAATATGAAGCTACGTAATTAAGACAGGGTGTTAATGGCAAGATTTGATCAATCACGCAGAGTCAAGAAACCAGACATAGTATATCATGAATATAGCATTTCAAAATAAGGATTCAAGTGAGCTTTTACATATTATTGGCTATTCATTACAAAATTAAGTTAGACCCCTTTTCATGTTATATGCAAAAATGATTTCTTGAGTCTTAATAATTCTTTTAAAATCCTGAGTGAAGAAGACCTTTCCAAATCAGGAATGAAAATCAGAAATGACAAAGTACAAGATGGACAGATTTGATTGCAGAAAAACTAAAAATATCTGTGTAGAAATATATGCTGAAAGCAATGGTACAAGACAAATGGCAGCCTGGGAGACAATATTTGTAGTGTGCATAAAACAAAGTTTAATAGCCATAATATGGAGACTTTCTCCCAAATCAATAAGATAAACATCCCAGTTGGAAAGTGAAAATAGGAAGTGAGTAAAGCAATTAAAGGAAGAAATATAAATGGAGAATAAACATATGAAAAGATATGCAATTTCACTGATAATCAAAAAAAGGTGTAAGTAAAAACACTTGATCATTTTTAGCATCTCAGATTGCCCTCCATCAAAAAAAATAAAAAATCAAGAAAAAGAAAAAAAAGATGCCATCTTTCAAGTGTATTTTGATTGTATTTGACTATAAAATAAAAACTACATATACTTACCAGCAATCCTATTTCTGTAAGTCAATTCCACCACCAGATATTCAACCCATAGTAATGTCTATTTCAGCACTGTTGTAAAGTAGAAATACCCTAAATGTCCATCATTCAGAAAATAGTTGAATGAATTATGGTACAGTAATATACTAGAAAACTCTCTTGAAAGAATGAGGTAAAACTATGAGTTGTGCCTGGGTTAAATAATTTCAATACATTTTAAGTTACAAAAGCAAATTACAAAGTAATATGTATGGTATAATCCAGTTTTCTTGCAGAAAAACAGAAAAACACCACAAATCAACCCAGAAAATTACACATGTATAGGAATAAAAAATACACAGACACAAACACACCTGTATACTATAGGCATAGAAAAAGGTTTGAAAGGCTACATACCAAACAATTCTTTTCTCTGTAAGTGGATGGGAGGGAGGATTTTTTTTTTTTTAAATTTTTGGCTGCATTGGGTTCTCGTTGCTGCACGCAGGCTTTCTTTTAGTTGCGGTGAGTGGGGGCTACTCTTCGTTGCGGTGCGCGGGCTCTAGGCGCACAGGCTTCAGTAGTTGTGGCGCATGGGCTCAGTAGTTGTGGCACACGGGCTTAGTTGCTCCGCGGCATGTGGGATCTTCCCAGACCAGGGCTCGAACCCGTGTCCCCTGCATTGGCAGGCAGATTCTTAACCACTGCACAACCAGGGAAGCCCTGGAGGGAGGATTTTGAGTTTTATATTTTTAAATTATTTGATGATTTTGCTCATGGAAGTTGATTAGGTAGTAGAAGAGGCAGAGAGTGGAAAATATCACTAGAAGGAAATCTAGAATACAAGGGTAGGGTGATGCCTATGATAGTAATCAGCCTCAGGGTTCAATTAGGTAGTCAGATTGGGGTTTGTGCTGCTTTGGGGGTTTGTGCTACATTTGGGGTTTGTGTTGCATTGGGGGTTTATGCTATTTTTAGGTCAGGAGAGAGGAGACAAGCTGGATGAAGGGTACTGTCTCAAAATTTTGCCCTAACAGTTTGGTTGGTTAGAATGAGAGTCCCCATTGGGGTACAGCTTATTTTCCATTCACATTTTAAAAGTGTAGACAATGGCACTTACAATAAGAAAAATAAAAATTTTTTAATTATTAGAAAGGAAAAGGATCCTCTGATCCTAGGCAGGCACAAATTTATAGCACTCTCAAAGTGGCCAGGGTCTGTAATGAGTCAGATTCTCCTCATTAATTTTACTGGAAAAACTACTATAAACATTTGAGTCCAACAAGATGTCAATGTAAACAATGAGCTCAAATAAACAAAGAATTCCACTTCAGAAAAACAAACAAACAAACAAAGAAATACTATAGATCTTGAGTCACAAACTACAGTTCAGCCCACAGGTTTACAAACCATTCTAAAAGTTCAAGAACAATTTCAAAAAGGGACTAAAATAAAAAGCAATAAAATCCTAAGAGAAAATTAATTGTAAGAAGGAGATAATACAAAAGACTGTTAATATTTGGTTTAATTTTTCTTGATTTTTGTACTGGGTTGAATAGCGTCCCCTCCAAAATTCATATCCACCCATGACCTGTGAATATGACCTTATTTGGAAATAACATCTTTGCAGATGTACTCGAATTAGGATGAAGTCATACTGGATTAGAGTGAGCCTTAATCCCAATAACTGGTGTCCTTTTAAGAAAAGAGAAATTTGGACATAGACTAATATAGGGAAGATGGACATGTGAAGAAGGAGACAGCATTTGGAGTTATGCTGTCATGAACCAGGATAGAATCCTCCTCTAGAGCCTCAGAGGAACATGGTCCTGCTGACACCTTGATTTTGGATTTCTGGCCTCCAGAAATGTGAGTCAATAGATTTCTGTTGTTTAAGCTATCCAACTTGTTACAGCTGCCCTAGGAAACTAATACAATGTTTTATGCAAAGAGGCACAAAAATACATATGCATATACATGTTTTGCAAAGTCGTAGGACTGCCTGTTTTCCTGTGGAGACTGGAACTATGTGGCATTTCTGTCAAATCCACGTAGAATGTAATCTCCTCAAGGGAAGGGAACATTTCCTTGTTGATCTTTATTTTTTCTGCTACTGCTATCTCTAACAGTGGCTGGCACATCACAGCCCCTCAAAAAATATTTGTTGAGTGAATAAATGTGTGCATGAATGAATGAATCTGCAGCATTGACTTTGTAGGGATTTTAGATTCCATATCTTAACTTTTTTTTTTTGAAGTATAGTTGATTTACAATGTTGTGTTAATTTCTGCTGTACAGCAAAGTGATTCAGTTATACATATATATACATTCTTTTAAAAATTCTTTTCCATTATGGTTTATCACAGGATATTGAATATAGTTCCCAGTGCTATACAATAGGACCTTATTTATCTTAACTTTCTAAAGCACAAAGCGTAAGATCAATTTTTAAAACTACAGGTTTCCCTTGATATATGAAAGTAGAGCGTTCAGGTGAAAATTTACATAACTTGAAATGGCGTAAAGTGAAGAAGCAATTACCCTAGGACACATCTTGCCAATAGATGCACAAAATTAATTGAGATAAAGCACAGATGCTCATAGACACAGTTCAAAGCTATGGCGGCTTGATGCCGAGATGCTGAGTATATTTTTCAGAGAAGGAGATGAGCGCTGCGATTCTCGCAGCTCTGGGTGTGCTCTGCTTCTATAAAGACTTGTTGCAAAACAAAAACTGAATGTTATTTTCACTTTTTGCCTTTCTTATTTAAGGCAAAAATCCTCTTTGGATTTCTTTCAGTTAGCGAAAACTGGTACTAATGTAGGTCTTTCGTAAAAGCGAAGCGTAATAAAAGTGAATTTTCGAAAAGCAGCGAACACCTGCATTGTTGTTTAAAATTTATCTATTTAAAAAAAAAAAAAAAATTTATCTATTTTTATTTTAACAGCCCTATATAATAACTGATGATAGTTACAAGTGCATCAGAAGGTCATATTGGAACATATTCTTTTTTGAAAATAAAATAGGATATTGAGGGACTGAATTGTATGTGAAAGTTTATTGCATTATAAAAAATGGTAGATTCAGAGAACATAAAACTACTCATTTCGTAGTCTCTGCTTTCTTTCCATTTAAAAGCCTATGAATTAGCATATGCTGTCAGGAATAGTGCCAATCCATTATTGCTGTATTCCTGAGTGTAGGTGGCTGGGAGCTTTTTTATTTGAAAATGAAAAGCGGTTTTCAAAACCTCAGAAATGCTTCAGAAGGAGAGATCATGCCATGTAAACACATTAGCACAAATAATCTGCTGTGATAATTGATTCAGACTAACTGACCTTGAGCATAATGAACTTTTTATTTCTTCACTATAAGCCTCTAAGTGAAATCAGGGTGAAATTATAATATAAAAGAGTTGCTCCAAAATATCTCTCCTAACAGGTGAAGTTTCTGTTGATTATCTGAATCATTCAATTTATGAAAGATGTATTACAGCATGTAGGATCATAGGACTCACCAGAGACCATTTTATAAAGGGAGAACTGACAGCCAGAGAGGTGAAACTACCTGCCCAGGGTCACACAGGTAATAGTAGTAGGACTGGCACCAGGACTCAGGTGTCATAACTCCCAGTTAAAGGCTCTTCCCACTGCACTATGTTGTTACTTTGAAAGAAATCTGCTTAGCCAGGGATGGTGGATCAAGGGTTTTCTGCCCAGGAAGCTAGAATTCTATCACTAACTCATGAATAATCCAAGTGACTGACAATTTTAATCTAAATTAAAATCATATAGATGATTTAGGTGACTTTCAGGAATCAAAAAGTACAGACATTGAGGAATTAAGTCAAGCAGACCATCTAAGAGACCTTGGAGGAGAAGAGATAGGGAAACAAAAAAATAGCAGGGAGAGTGAGAACTTTGTAAGAAAAACAATAAACTAGACTTTTAATAATTTACTTCTGGAATTTTATTTAAAACTGTGTGACTACTATATTTTCATATATTCAAGTCCCCAAATATTCCTTGTGTCATCCTGTCGCCTTCATTTAAATCTTTAGTAAACCAAAAAGAAGAACACACATGACGTGCTTAAAGAAAAGAGTGAGAAAATAAGGGCCTCTATAAAGGTCCTATTATGTGGCATGGGAAGTGTTAGGTATTTTAACACATTTCCCATTTAATTCTCAAAGACCTTCGAGCTATAAATTAAGATTTGCCTTGTTAGTGATGAAAAGTCTCACAACTGAGTGACAGATTTAGGATTGATATTCATCATAACAAATATTTACTGATCTGCTGAACACAGCCCATGTATCAGACTTCTTACTAAAGCACTTTATATACATTTTCTTATTTAATTTTCACATCAACCTTATTAAATAGAGACATTCATCACCCCAATTTTATAGAGGACATAATTGAGTCATAGGGAGGTAACTCCAGTTAGTAAATGGCATAGTCAAATCCAAATCCAGGATTATCTGTCTCAAGCCCTCCGTTTTTAGCCGTTTTGCTACTTCAAGGCATAGTGTTAGGGAATAAAACATGAATAACACCTCACTCTCCTAATCCAGCTGGAACCTGCGATGTCATGTGGGAACAAGGGAGAAGGGGGATTTATTCACTTTAGGAAGTGAAAGGAGTATTTAGGGAAGATCTTTAAGAAAAGGGTTTCTACACTTGACTGTAAAAATCCATAAAACGTTATAAACAAACATTTTGTAAATAGAATCTATGCTACAGTGAAAGAATTAACATAATTATAAGAAAAAAAAAAAGGGAATTCCCTGGTGGTCAAGTGGTTAGGACTCGGTGTTTTCACTGCTGTGGGCCCAGACTCAATCCCTGGTTGGGGAACTAAGATCCTGCAAGCCACTCGGTGCAGCCAAACAAACAAACAAACAAACAAAACAAAACAAAACCCACCACAATTATTTACATGCAATACTGACATATTGGGCACTTACTGAAAATATATGTATAAAACACTTGGCTAAAAAAGAAATTTAAAATTAGAAAACTCAGAGCATTACTATTATGCACTTTGCAAATACCTCACAAGCACTTATGGCACAGCAAGTGAAGAGCACCAGGCTCCCTGGTAATATTTATGTAACTTTAATGTGCTTCCACAAGATTGTTGTAGAACCACCTGAACGTTGTCAAGAATAAAGTCAAATGCCATATTCCAAACTGAAAAAAAAAGAAAAAGAAAAAAAGAAAATGGTTTCTAAATAGGGTCCTAAAAGATAACTTCAGTTGGCAGCAAAGTAGGAAAAATGTAATCCAGGATTGGGGAACAGTAAGAACAAAGGCAATTGGAATTTTGGGGAAATGGCATAGTAGAGGGAAATGAGACTGAAAACAGAGTTTGGGCCCAGGGCCAAGAGCCCTCCACCAGGATAACAAGTTCTGATTGTATCCCATAGGCAAGCAGGAACCACCTATTTTTGTTTATCGAAAGGAAGGAAATTAAGATATATGGAAGGTCTACGATGTACAGGTGCTTCATCTTGGCACTTTACATGTGAAATCTAATTTAATATAATACTCCATAAGGAAGGTAAAATTATTTTCATTTTATAGATAAGTAAATTGAGGTGTGAAGAGGTTAATTAACTTGCTTAGGTTACATAGGAAGTTAAGTTTTGAATCGTGATATATACTCATCTCAGATTCCATATGCTTTCTGCTATGCCTCTTCTGGTCTAACATGATAATTGGGTAGCCTGTGAAATACAGATTGGGGAAGAAGAGTATGGTGGTAGGGAGACCAATTAGGTAGTTTTTTAAATCATTGTGTACAAAAGAAAAGGGAATCTGAACTTCAGTACTGGTAGTAGAAACACATATGTGGGACGGACTATAGGGGAATTGCATTAGCAAAACTCTTGAGATTGTGGAGGGTCCTGGTGAAATACAGCTATGGAGTCACATATACCTGTCTTTGAACTCGGTCGAGTCACTGTCTTTGTAATCCTTACCTCTCTAAGCCTCAGTTGTCTCATTTGCAAAATATGAAGAATAAATGAGTTAATGAATGTAAAATGATTAGCTGAGTGCCGCACACAAAGTAAGTGCCCATAACTATTAGCTATTTTTGGGAGGTGAGTAAGAGACAGGAAACCACGATGTTTTTGAGATTCTACTGCTAGTGTCTAGTACTAGTAGTTGAGATAAGGAGCTTAGGAGGATGTTGATAATTTAATGCTACTTTAACAATTTTCATCTCCTAGTCATTTTATAATGATTTAAAAATTTTGCCCTGATATTAAAACTAAACAGAGATAATCCAAAAAAGAAAACTACAGAGAGCTATAACTCATTAATATAAATGCAAACATTCTTAACAAATATTAGCAAGTGGCATTAAGCAGTCAATAAAAAGAATTAAACTTCATGACTAAGTGGGGTTTATTCCAAATGCAAGGCTAGTTTCAATATTCAGGAATAGGTTGATGTGACCCACCATATTAATAGGCTAAAGAAGAAAAATCACATGATTATATGAATTGATGCAGAAAAACTATTTGACAAAATTCAACATCCATTCATGATAAAAGAAAAGTAAGATCAAGAGTAAGTTCCTTTCCTTGATAAAGAGCATCTATAAAAACTCTATAGCTGAGATTAGGACAAGATGGCAGAGTAGAAGGATGTGCTCTCACTCCCTCTGGCAAGAAAACCAGAATCACAACTAGCTGCTGGACAATCATCGACAGGAGGACGCTGGAACTCACCAAAAAAGATACCCCACATCGAATGACAAGGGAGAAGCCACAATGAGACGGTAGGAGGGGCGCAATCACAGTAAAATCAAATCCCATAACTGGTGGGTGGGTGACTCACAGACTGGCGAACACTTACACCACAGAAGTCCACCCACTGGAGTGAAGGTTCTGAGCCCCACATCAGGCTTCCCAACCTGGGGGTCCGGCAATGGGAGGAGGAATTCCTAGAGAATCAGACTTTAAAGCCTAGTGGGAATTGATTGCTGGACTTCAACAGGACTGGGGGAAACAAAGACCCCACTCTTGGAGGGCGCACACAAAATAGTGTGTGCATCGGGACCCAGGGGAAGGAGCAGTGACCCTGGGGGAGACTGAACCAGACCTACCTGCTGGTGTTGGAGGGTCTCCTGCAGAGGTGGGGGGTGGCTCTGTTTCACCACGGGGATAAGGACACTGGCGGGGGGAAGTTCTGGGAAGTACTCCTTGGCGTGAGCCCTCCCAGAGTCTGTCATTAGCCCCACCAAAGAGCCCAGGTAGGCTCCAGTGTTGGGTTGCCTCAGGCAAAACAACCAACAGGGAGGGAACCCAGCCCCACCCATCAGCAGTCAAGTGGATTAAAGTTTTACTGAGCTCTGACCACCACAGCAACAGTCAGCTCTACCCACCACCAGAGCCTCCCATCAAGCCTCTTAGATAGCCTCAACCACCAGAGGGCAGACAGCAGAAGCAAGAAAAACTATAATCCTGCAGCCTGTGGAACAAAAACCACATTCACAGAAAGACAGACAAGATGAAAAGGCAGAGGGCTAAATACCAGATGAAGGAACAAGATAAAACCCCAGAAAAACAACTAAATGAAATGGAGATAGGCAACCTTCCAGAAAAAGAATTCAGAATAATGATAGTGAAGATGATCCAGGACCTCGGAATAAGAATGGAGACAAAGATCGAGAATATGCAAGAAATGTTTAACAAAGACCTAGAAGAATTAAAGAACAAACAAACAGAGATGACCAATACAATAACTGAAATGAAAACTACACTAGAAGGAATCAATAGCTGAGAGAATAGAATAACTGAGGCAGAAGAACGGATAAGTGACCTGGAAGACAGAATGGTGGAATTCACTGCTGTGGAAAAGAATAAAGAAAAAAGAATGAAAAGAAATGAAGACAGACTAACAGACCTCTGGGACAACATTAAACGCAACAACATTCGCATTATAGGGGTCCCAGAAGGAGAAGAGAGAGAGAAAGGACCAGAGAAAATATTTGAAGAGATTATAGTCGAAAACTTCCCTAACATGGGAAATGAAATAGCCACCCAAGTCCAGGAAGTGCAGTGAGTCCCATACAGGATAAACCCAAGGAGAAACACGCCGAGACACATAGTAATCAAATTGGTAAAAATTAAAGACAAAGAAAAATTATTGAAAGCAGCAAGGGAAAAATGACAAATAACATACAAGGGAACTCCCATAAGGTTAACAGCTGATTTCTCAGCAGAAACTCTACAAGCCAGAAGGGAGTGGCATGATATACTTAAAGTGACGAAAGGGAAGAATCTACAACCAAGATTACTCTACCCGGCAAGGATCTCATTCAGATTTGATGGAGAAATCAAAAGCTTTACAGACAAGCAAAAGCTAAGAGAATTCAGCACCACCAAACCAGCTCTACAACAAATGCTAAAGGAGCTTCTCTAAGTGGGAAACACAAGAGAAGAAAAGGACCTACAAAAACAAACCCAAAACAATTAAGAAAATGGTCATAGGAACATACATATCGACAATCACCTTAAACGTGAATGGATTAAATGCTCCAACCAAAAGACACAGGCTGGCTGAATGGATACAAAAACAAGACCCATATATATGCTGTCTACAAGAGACCCACTTCAGACCGAGGGACACATACCGACTGAAAGTGAGGGGATGGAAAAAGATATTCCATGCAAATGGAAATCAAAAGAAAGCTGGAGTAGCTATACTCATATCAGATAAAATAGACTTTAAAATAAAGAAGGTTACAAGAGACAAGGAAGGACACTACATAATGATCAAGGGATCAATCCAAGAAGAAGATATAACAATTATAAATATATATGCACCCAACATAGGAGCACCTCAATACATAAGGCAACTGCTAACAGCTATAAAAGAGGAAATCAACAGTAACACAATAATAGTGGGGGACTTTAACACCTCACTTACACCAATGGACAGATCATCCTAAATGAAAATAAATAAGGAAACAGAAGCTTTAAATGACACAATAGACCAGATAGATTTAATTGACATTTATAGGACATTCCATCCAAAAACAGTAGATTACACTTTCTTCTCAAGTGCGCACGGAACATTCTCCAGGATAGATCACATCTTGGGTCACAAATCAAGCCTCAGTAAATTTAAGAAAATTGAAATCATATCAAGCATCTTTTCTGACCACAACGCTATGAGATTAGAAATGAATTACAGGGAAAAAAACGTAAAAAACACAAACACATGGAGGCTAAACAATACGTTACTAAATAACCAAGAGATCACTGAAGAAATCAAAGAGGAAATCAAAAAATACCTAGAGACAAATGACAATGAAAACACGATGATCCAAAACCTATGGGATGCAGCAAAAGCAGTCTTAAGAGGGAAGTTTATAGCTATACAAGCCTACCTCAAGAAACAAGAAAAATCTCAAGTAAACAATCTAACCTTACACCTAAAGGAACTAGAGAAAGAAGAACAAACAAAACCCAAAGTTAGCAGAAGGAAAGAAATCATAAAGATCAGAGCGGAAATAAATGAAATCGAAACAAAGAAAACGATAGCAAAGATCAATAAAACTAAAAGCTGGTTCTTTGAGAAGATAAACAAAATTGATAAGCCATTAGCCAGACTCATCAAGAAAAAGAGGGAGAGGACTCAAATCAATAAAATTAGAAATGAAAAAGGAGAAGTTACAACAGACACTGCAGAAATACAAAGCATCCTAAGAGACTACTACAAGCAACTCTATGCCAATAAAATGGACAACCTGGAAGAAATGGACAAATTCTTAGAAAGGTATAAACTTCCAAGACTGAACCAGGAAGAAACAGAAAATATGAACAGACCAATCACAAGGAATGAAATTGAAACTGTGATTAAAAATCTGCCAACAAACAAAAGTCCAGGACCAGATGGCTTCACAGGTGAATTCTATCAAACATTTAGAGAAGAGCTAACACCCATCCTTCTCAAACTCTTCCAAAAAATTGCAGAGGAAGGAGCACTCCCAAACTCATTCTATGAGGCCACCATCACCCTGATACCAAAACCAGACAAAGACACTACAAAAAAAGAAAATTACAGACCAATATCACTGATAAACATAGATGCAAAAATCCTCAACAAAATACTAGCATACAGAATCCAACAACACATTAAAAGGATCATACAACACGATCAAGTGGGATTTATCCCAGGGATGCAAGGATTCTTCAATATACGGAAATCAATCAATGTGATACACCATATTAACAAATTGAAGAATAAAAACCATATGATCATCTCAATAGATGCAGAAAAAGCTTTTGACAGAATTCAAAACCTATTTATGATAAAAACTCTCCAGAGAGTGGGCATAGAGGGAACCTACCTCAATATAATAAAGGCCATATATGACAAACCCACTGCAAACATCATTCTCAATGGTGAAAAACTGGAAGCATTTCCTCTAAGATCAGGAACGAGACAAGGATGTCCACTCTCACCACTATTATTCAACATAGTTTTGGAAGTCCTAGCCATGGCAATCAGAGAAGAAAAAGAAATAAAAGGAATACAAATTGGAAAAGAAGAAGTAAAACTGTCACTGTTTGCAAATGACATGATATTATACATAGGGAATCCTAAAGATGCCACCAGAAAACTACTAGAGCTAATCAATGAATTTGGTAAAGTTGCAGGATACAAAATTAATGCACAGAAATCTCTTGCATTCCTATACACTAATGATGAAAAATATGAAAGAGAAATTATGGAAACACTCCCATTTACCATTGCAACAAAAAGAATAAAATACCTAGGAATAAACCTACCTAGGGAGACAAAAGATCTGTATGCAGAAAACTGTAAGACACTGATGAAAGAAATTAAAGATGATACCAACAGGTGGAGAGACATACCATGTTCTTGGATTGGAAGAATCAATATTTTGAAAATGACTATACTACCCAAAGCAATCTACAGATTCAATGCAATCCCTATCAAATTACCAATGGCATTTTTTACAGAACTAGAACAAATCATCTTAAAATTTGTATGGAGACACAAAAGACCCCGAATAGCCAAAGCAGTCTTGTGGGGAAAAAACGGAGCTGGAGGAATCAGACTCCCTGACTTCAGACTATATTACAAAGCTACAGTAATCAAGACAATATGGTACTGGCACAAAAACAGAAACATAGATCAATGGAACAAGATAGAAAGCCCAGAGATACACCCACGCACCTATGGTCAACTAATCTATGACAAAGGAGGCAAAGATATACAGTGGAGAAAAGACAGTCTCTTCAATAAGTGGTGCTGGGAAAACTGGACAGCTACATGTAAAAGAATGAAATTAGAACACTCCCTAACACCATACACAAAAATGAACTCAAAATGGATTCGAGACCTAAATGTAAGTCCAGACACTATAAAACTCTTAGAGGAAAACATAGGAAGAACACTATTTGACATAAATCACAGCAAGATCTTTTTTGATCCACCTCCTAGAGTAATGGAAATAAAAACAAAAATAAACAAATGGGACCTAATGAAACTGCAAAGCTTTTGTACAGCAAAGGAAACCATAAACAAGAGGAAAAGACAACCCTCAGAATGGGAGAAAATATTTGCAAACGAATCAACGGACAAAGGATTAATCTCCAAAATATATAAACAGCTCATTCAGCTCAATATTAAAGAAACAAACAACCCAATCCAAAAATGGGTAGAAGACCTAAATAGACATTTCTCCAAAGGAGACATACAGATGGCCAAGAAGCACATGAAAATATGCTCAACATCACTAATTATTAGAGAAATGCCAATCAAAACTACAATGAGGTATCACCTCACACTGGTTAGAATGGCCATCATCAGAAAATCTACAAACAACAAATGCTGGAGAGGGTGTGGAGAAAAGGGAACCCTCTTGCACTGTTGGTGGGAATGTAAATTGATACAGCCACTATGGAGAACAATATGGAGGTTCCTTAAAAAACTAAAAATAGAATTACCATATGACCCAGCAATCCCACTACTGGGCATATACCCAGAGAAAACCGTAATTCAAAAAGACGCATGCACCCCAATGTTCATTGCAGCACTATTTACCATAGCCAGGTCATGGAAGCAACCTAAATGCCCATCAACAGACGAATGGATAAAGAAGAGTGGTCCATATATACAATGGAATATTTCTCAGCCATAAAAAGGAACGAAATTGAGTCATTTGTTGAGACATGGAGGGATCTAGAGACTGTCATACAGAGTGAAGTAAGTCAGAAAGAGAAAAACAAATATCGTATATTAACGCATGTATGTGGAACCTAGAAAAATGGTACAGATGAGCCAGTTTGCAGGGCAGAAGTTGAGACACAGATGTAGAGAACAGACATATGGACACCAAGGGGGGAAAACTGCGGTGGGGTGGGGATGGTGGTGTGCTGAATTGGGCGATTGGGATTGACATGTATACACTGATTTGTATAAAATTGATGACTAATAAGAACCTGCAGTATAAAAAAACAAACAAACAAAACAACTAATACTAAAAAAAAAAAAAAACTGAAAAAAGAAAAAAAAAAACCCTATAGCTAACGTTACACTTAATGGTAAGAGACTTCTTTCTCTTATGAGCAGGGATAAGGCGAGGATGTCAGTTCTTACCACTTCTGCTCAACATAGTGCTGGAAGTTCCAGTCAGTGCAATAAGTCAAGAAAAGGAAGAACTAAAACTGTCAGTACTTAGATTACATTGGTTTAAGCAGAAAACCCCAAGGAATCTACAGAAACTCCTAGAACTAATAAATGAGCTAATCAAGGTTGCCTGCAAGTTAAACATACAAAGTCATTTGTATTTCTATATACTAGCAAATGAATGTATGGACGTGAAAATTGAAAATTACAGTACTATTTACAATTGCTCAAAAAAGTGAAATACCTGTTAGTCTAACAAAACCTATGTAGAACTTACATGCTGGAAACTACATGACTCATGAAAGAAAACAAAGAAGTTCTAAATAAATGGAGAGACATAACATGTACATGGACTGAAAGACTCATTATAGTAAAAAATGTCAGTTTTCCCCAAATAGATATATAGATTTAATGCACTTCCCAATAAAATTCCATCAAGATTTTTTTGCAGATACAGACATGTTTATTCTAAAATTAATATGAAAAGATGAACAGAATTGTGAAGTTATTTTGAAAAAAATGAATATAGTGGGAGTAATCAATCTATCTGACTTCAATATAGCTACAAAAATCAAAACTGTGTTATTGGTGGAGGGAGATACACATAGGTCAGTGGAATAGAATAGAGAACCCGGAAGTAGTAGACCCACACAAATATGCCCAGCTGCTTTTTGATAAAGGTGCAAAACCAATTCAATAGGCTTTTCAGCAAATGATGCAGGAGCAATTGACATCCATAGGCAAAAATATTAACCTAGAACTAAGTTTCATACTTTATTCAAAAATTGACTCAATATGGATCACAGACTTAAATGTAAGATGTAAAACTATAAAAATTTTAGTAAAAACATAGGTGAAAATCTTTGAGACCTAAGGCTAGGCAAAGAGTTCTTAGACTTGGTACCAAAAGCATGATTCATAATAGGAAAATTAATAAATTAGACTTCATCAAAATTAAAAACTTTTGCTCTGTGCAAGTGCAGATTCCGATTCAGTAGGTCTGTGGTAGTCTGAGATTGTGCACTTAATAAAATTTCTCCAATGATACTGAGGCTGTTGGCCCATGGACCACACATTAAGTAGTAAAGGACATACAATCGGTAAGGCTCCTTACAGTTCTAAAATCACATGATTTCACAGGTGAATGGATTTTGTTATTTTATAGTGTTAGCAGTTTAGAAAAGTAGAGAGAATTCAATTTCAGTTGACAGAATAATAGAAAGCCCCTCCAAAGCTAATTTATAGCTGAATAGGATGAGAAACAAACTCATATCTTTTCACATGCCTTTAATATATTCTAATATTTTATTCAAATGACACATTTCAAATGATGAACCATCCTGATGAAAAATGATCAAGTTTCAGCATGACTCTTCATTTTACATTGATCTTACGACCAAAACATAAGCTTCTGAAATGAATATATCATTGCATTTAAATTGCTCTAGTTTTTATTTATGGAAATTGGTATTCTCATATTTTCAATTCATACTTTTGGGCTTTATCTGAGCCTATGAGCACAATCATCACAGGCTATAAGAAATCCTGTGGGAATTTTTTTTTTTCATTTATTTATTTTTGGCTGCATTGGGTCTTCGTTGTGCGGGCTTTTTCTAGTTGCAGTGAGTGGGGGTTACTCTTCGTTGCGGTGCGCTGGCTTCACATTGCAGTGGCTTCTCTTGTTGCGGAGCACGGGCTCTAGGCACGTGGGCTTCAGTAGTTGTGGCATGCAGGCTCAGCAGTTGTGGCTCACGGGCTTAGTTGCTCCGGGGCATGTGGCATATTCCCGGACCAGGGCTTGAACCCGTGTCCCCTACATTGGCAGGCGGATTCTTAACTACTGCGCCACCAGGAAGTCCCCTGTGGGAATTTTGAATTTAATTGTGTAAACTTGTAGCTCTTGGGATTACTGGATAGGTTTTCCTAAACTAAATCTCTTATAACTCTAACAATGACATTTCAGTTTAGATCTGATATGTATCCAAATTTATTTCCATGTGAAATAAATAGAAATAAAGAATAAATAAATGTCTTCTTTATTTCCAGAAGAAACCAATTCTTTCTGTTTTTCTAACAAAATAGAGAATAAACTGTAACTTGAAAGAAAGCATGCATTGATTCTATTTGGAATATACAATTTTATCAGGAATAAATGAATCCTAAGAAATGAAATAGTTTTTCTCCTCTAAATGATAAACACCCATTCAATTGGGTGTTGTATCAGTTAGAGATACACTACTAAAAATTGTTGCACAAATATTTTTTCTCATACTTCATGAACCTGAATTAGCTCGGGAATTAATGTGTATTTTCATTTGTAAGACAGTTTCAAAGGATAAATACAATGTTTTTGGTAAGATCACTATACTTCAGAAAATGTGTTAAAATTCATGTGGATGGTATTTATAAAAGTACAGAAGACAAAATGTTTTTATTAGACAGCATAATATAAGAAAAAGATAAAATCAAAAAAACACAAATCTATGGAGATAGTAGTTTAGGGGTATCCTGGGACAGGGGATGGTGATGGATTAAGAGTAAATGGGCAGGGACTTCCCTGGTGGCCCAGTGGTTAAGACTCCACGCTCCCAGTGCAGGGGGCCAGGGTTCGATCCCTGGTTGGGGAACTGGATCCTGAATGCCACAACTAAAAGATCCCACACACGGCAACAAAGATCCCGCCTGCCACAACTAAGACTTGGCACAGCCAAATAAATACAAATTTTAAAATAATTTTAAAGAAAAGAGTAAATGGGCACATGGGATCTAATTGGTGTGATGAAAATGTTCTAAAACAGATTTACTAGAAATCATTAAATTGTACACTTGAAATGAGAGAATTATATAATATGTAAAATATTCCTCAATAAAGTTTTTTTTTAAAGAACATTTGACTGATATTCAGGAGACCCTGAAATACAGCACTTGTTCTGCCACTAAATAAATAGCCATGTGACTCTAGACAAGTAGTGTATTCACTCTAGACATTTATTTCATTATCTATATAAAGAGGGGGTCAGGCAGATGACCCGCAAAGTATCTCTCATTTCTTCCATTTCAATATTCTTTGACTCTATTTTGGCAAAGTTAGCCTCAAAGAAAGTGCTTTGTTCCTTGAAAAATATCTAAGCAGGGATGCTCTTCTGAAAGAAACTGAAATATAAAAATTTCCTTTAAAAACCTGCTCCCAAAATTATGCATCCAAGCCCCTTCAAAGACCCCTCCCCTTTTTTACCAATAGGACATTGTTGCTGATGGAACATTTTTTATGCTTTCAAAATATATTAAACCTAAGCCACCATGCATTCTGTACAATGAAAATGTCTGTGGTGGGAAAATAAAATAGCAAGAAAGAAAGTGAAGAAGATTATAAACCATTGTTTAGAAAGAAACCTGTAAGGAGAGTTTCATGACGCTTATATAGTTCTAATTTAAATCTTCAATCATAGGAAATATTTATTGAACACTAGATATAGTTAAAAGACCATGTAGAACCCTGCATATATGAGTATATATGGGGTTTGTGTATGTGTGTATTATATATGTGTGTATAATAATTCATAGTTAACTTTTTCCTGATGATAAAAATAATATATTACTGTAAGTTTTTGCAATTACAATAATATCTGAAGAATATGGACCAAACAGTCCTTAGGTTATAGCAAATTAAGGATGACTTCCATGTGACTATAGTTTTAAGAATTTTAAGCCTTTTGAAAAAAGAATCATTCAACTCTATACAGCCTATGTGGATAGCTTGAGTTATCTAAATTAATGGGATTTTCTCCTAATTTTTGCAAAATTTTTTTTTTGCAAAACAGTGGTGAAATTCTCTGGAAACTTTTTTTATACTTCTTGTCTAGAAAATCATTTGCTAAATCTAATATTTATACCTTAAAAAAGAGACAGTGCATGCCATCAGACTCCATTCTCCAGAATTCCCTTCCTTGTATGCTTCCAGGTTAGAATTGGCCAAGACAGGGCTTGCTCAATATTTGGAAGGTAGGAACAAGGTAGTGGTCATAACCACCTGGAACTATTTTCACAGGCAGATATAGAGACAGAAGAAGAGATACGTGGCAGGTGCCACCATGTCATCTCACTCTCCTGCTCCACATCTAGCTTTGCTTACTGACTCCTGGCAGTGTTGGCCAACAGAGACTCAGATCCACCCTTAGGTGCTTGGCTATGGATCCACAGAGGTGGTGGTTTATTCGCAGGCAACAGTTTTTCCTAGACCTCTACACAGATTCCCCCTTCGTGTTCCTACTTTGGGACTAGACATATGTGGCTTCTTAAATTGACTAATTGGTAACTCCACCTCTGGCCCTCCAACTTCTCTTCTAGGCTCTTCTCTTCCCTAGATTTACCACAATTCTAAATAAGTCTCTTATCCCATAACATAGTGCTTTTGCTTCCCTGACTAAACCTTAACTGACCAAAATCCTATTCAATGGAAGAGAAACCCCAACCTTAATAGTAAAAAAATAAGATTATTTTTAATTAACTCAAAAACCCAACTATGCTCATGGATGAAGGTGTTGGAATGTAGTCCAATCACAGAATCTCTCTCATCCACTAATAACATGAAGAAAAATAACAACCACGGGTTCAAGCAACAACGAAATAAAGGGCTCAGCCTCATGTACAGTAGTGGCTACAAAAAGAAACAAAGGAGTCACCCACTTCCAAAAGCAGTTGTACAGAAAGAAGATGACTTAATATCCTGGTAATTCTGGCTATAAATTTTATTTTGGTAAGAAGTGGTTTGAAAAGTGGTTCTCAAAATGAGGGGGTCTGTATAGTCAAAACTATTTTCATAATGATACGAAAGCTTTATTTGCCATTTTCACTGTGTTGGCATGTTCACTGCTGGTGCAAAAGCAATGATAGGTAAAACTGCTGGCACTTTAACATGTTTCATGGCCGTCGACACCAAATCTGCTAGTAGGCATTGTATCTTCCACCACTGTACATGCATGTGCATGCGTGCACACACACACACACACACACACACACACTCACTCCAATTTCACTTAAGAATGTCATTGATGAAGGTGAGTAGTATTATTATCCCCATTTTACAGATGAGTTAACTGAGTTGCAGAGATGTTAAGTGTCTTTTTCAAGGTCAAACACATATTAAGTGGTAGAAATGAGATTCCAATTTGGGCAGTATTGTTCCAGAAAAAAAAATCACTTATTTTAATCAATTATTCGATCCAATTCATTCATTTACTGTATTTTTATTGAGTACCTACTATAAGCCAGATACTATTCCAGGGACTGGGGGTATGAAATGATTTTCCATCCATCCATCCATTCATCCATCCATCCATCCATCCATCATCCATCCATCCATCTTTCTCTCTGTATATGTGCATAGAGAGCTATGGTTCTTCCTGGGTGGTATAATTTCAGGTTAATTTCTCTCTTCTTTGTACTTTTCTGTATTGCTTGAATTTTTAAAATAGTGAGCATATGTTATTTTTATTAAAACAATAAAGTCATTATTCTTAAGATAAAACCTAATGTGACTCGTTTCTCTTTTGAAGGAAATAGAAAGTAAATTTTCAAATCTTAAACTCAAAGGAGTATGAAAAGACTGCTTCGTTCTTTCTTCTCACTACATACAAAGCAAAAGAACATGACATGTGGAAATTGTTTTCTCAGACCGATTTAGAAGTCAAGGTCTCCCAAATCTTTCCATCCCACACAACAAATACTAAAGCAATTCTTTTTAAAAACATTACAAAGTTTCTTGAGAAAAAATTAATTAAAAGTCTTAGTGATATTATTTGATCTCAAAGAAGGAGAATGCTAATGATACAGTTATACATCACCCATGTGAACACTCTTCAGAAATTAACCACTTGCCTTCAGAGGAAATGAGCCCTGTGAAAGTGAAAATGACATATCTGACTAGTCTTTTTATTTCTGGGAAGAGAATAATATACACATATAAAACAACATTAGGAATAGATTAAAGTCTTTGTCCTAATAAAATCTATGTGTTTGTAACGTGCCTGATAGTGCATTTTTAATTGATGGAATTACTCAGATACTTAAATTTAAACTTTTCTTGTATTTTGGTTTTAATTCATGTAAATTATTTGTGTAGTAGATGATAGGACAACCATATGCACAAATGCATGTTTTTAACTTCACAGGGTGAAAATTGGTGATGCTCCAGTCTTTTTTTAAAAATTTGGGCCAATGCATAGTGTTTCCTCTCTCTTCCCTATCAGTTAAGGTTTCAGAATAAGTTGGCTATCCTAATGTGGCAGTCCTAGAAATCTGCAATAGACCATCTAGGTTCTTAGAACCAGTGATTCTCTGTATTATAAAAGTGTTTGAAGAAAATTTAATCCACTGATTGAGACTATTTGTTCTTCAGTGAGTCGGGCCTTTGACCTGGCTTCTTCAATTCTTTAGACCAGTTGTTTCCAAATGCCATTCTTAGACTGGTACTGAACTGACTCCATAAGAATCACCAGCAGAGTCTGTTAAGAATACAGATTTTTGGCCTCACTGTGGGAGAGCCTAACTCAGTAGGTTTGTAACCGGAACCAAGAATTTATATTTGTAAAGAGCTCTCCAAATGATTCCTACATATAGCCAGGGTTGGGACCCACTAACGTAGAAGATACAAGAAAATGAAGGTAGAGCTGTGATGTCACGCAGAGTAAATAATTTCCTGGTTAATTTACTGTACACTTCAGAAAAGGACATTAAGAAATATCTTGCTACAAGCCCCTATTCTCTGATTTCCAAGCTTTAGTCAGAATGACAAATAAAAAAGCAAATGGGCATTTGCATTGGCTGGGACACGTAAAAACTATTAAGGAGGAGACAGATTTATCATAAATTTAAAGTTTCAGAGCCACTCACAAGCATGGGCTACTCTGAAAACTGATTACTGTTGGAAGCTGTAGCGTCCTGAGTGGGGAGGGGAAACGAGGTTACAACCAGAAAGCATTTCTAGGTAAGTGTACCTGGGAAATGGCCTAACAAGATCTCAGAAAAAAGATACCTGAATCTCCAGGGCACCAATACATTTGTTATGATTTCTTCTCTTGTTCTAAATAAATATTCATTTTCATACCTTATTTTGTATTCATGATTTGTATACTTTATTTATTTATTTTTTAATTTTACTTTTTTTTCCTTGGCCGCACCGCGTGGCATGCAGGATCTTAGTTCCCCGACCAGGGATCGAACCTGCACTGGAACTGAAGAGTCCTAACCACTGGACCGCCAGGGGATTTCTGATGATTTGTATACTTTTAAGAAAAAGATATCTCCCCCAAAGATGTAATGTTCAATTTCCACATAACCTGTATACATACCTGTCTTAAGGGTCAGTAGTAAGAAATCATAGTATGAATATCAGGCTTATTTAGAGACACACCACTGGTGAAGCATGAGACATGAGATCACATAAGAGTATACAGTACTAGGTAATCTTTGAAGAATCCTCTGAGAGGGATTCTTAGAGGGCATCCTTGACTAGAGGCTTCAAAGTTCTGGTGGAAAGAAAAAGCATGACATATTCAAGAAGTAAAATTATTAATAGTTAGAAAAACTGGAGCAAAGAGTTTAAGAGGAGATTGAGGAGAGATGAAACCACAGGAACCAATCACTTAAGCCGCATTAAAAACTTTCAGCCCTGTCCTGTATGATAAAGGAACCACAAAGTGTTCTAAACAAGGGGTTGATATGATGAAAATTGCATTTTTGCAAATTTATTCTGGACTGTGGTCTGTAAAATAGACTGGAAGGGTTCACGCTGAGAGGCAGGAGGACCAGCAAAGAGGCAATTGAGAGAGAAAGAATGGTGATTTAAATTAGGAGAGAAACAATGGCTATGGTGAGTCATGGGAATAGCAAGATATATTTAAGATGTAGGATTGGTGATTGATTTGATGTGAGTTGTGACAGAGAAAGAAATCAAGGAGGTTGACCAAGTATCTGGCTTAGGCAACTGGATGGGTGGTAGTGTGACTGCCAGAGAAAGGGAACACAGAGGAGAAGCAAGTTTGGAGCCATGGGATAGAGGGGTCAGGAGAAGATTAAGAGTTCAGTGTTGGAAAGCTGGAATTGAGATGACTGATGGGTGTCCAAATGGAGAAACTCAGCAGGAGGTTGGATATTGGGGCTGGGGTTTGGGAGAGATTCGATCTGAAATATACATTTGTGTATATATTTGTATATGTATTTGAGATGAAATTGAATCAGGAGAGTGTGTGAAATGAGAAGAGGATCCTGAAGAACACAAACATTTAAGGAATGGGCAGAGATAGGGGAGATCATAAAGGGGTCCATGAAGGAGTAGGCAAAAGAGATAGGAGAATAATCAGAAAAGTAAAATGCAGTGGAATCCAAGGAGAGAGTAGAAGAAAGATAACAACAGTGTCAAATGTTACTGAGATGTCAGGTAGGATAAAGACTGAAAAGTCCATTGATCCCTGGACAGGTAGGGAATACGAGATGGAGAATCAAGCTACCACAAATGGGGTCAATGCAAAGATGCACATATATACTCTTTTCTCTCAGGGCCCAACATGGGGACAGTGGTTGATGAAACCCAAGTTGAGAAGCCCTTGGGAAATTTTAAAGGAAGTCCATGAAACTTCATCACTAATTGTCTGACAGTTCCAGTTTATAAAATCCATTCTTGTCATATGTGTTTATATTAGTCAGAATTTGTAGTCAGATTTTTTTGTTGGTTGTTGAAGGAAATATGGTCACTGTATATTTTTAGGAATAGACATAATGAGAACAAGAGATGCAGTTTATCCTGCTTTCCACCTTCTTGTATACTGAAAGCCTAAAGAGAAGGCACACAGTTTGGTTCCAGAATTCTGAACCTTTCCTGCTTCCCTCAGGACTCTTTTTTCAAGAATCTACATGTCAACTTTTCTGCACCAGTATGATGCGTGGGATTTTAGGTAACAAAAACATGCTGCAAAGAGAAGTAGATGACTATTCATTGCTACATTCTCAGTGCCTAGCACATAATAGGCCCTAAATAAATATGTATCAAATGAATGAAAGGAAATTGTAGGAAGCAATTTTAATCTTTATGACTAATAGAAAAGTGGGGAAAAGAACTGCTACAGAAAATATCTTTTGGGTGCTTAGAGTTGTTTGTCTGACCAGTTTTTTAAAAAATTATGAACTCTTTGAGAGCTAGACTACATATCTAAAGTGGCTCACACAAGTCTTAACATTCTCCAAGAGCCCCCAAACGGCAAGTGGTTGAGGGCAAGGGCTCTAGTCTGTCACAATATCCAGGAATAAAGGGGTGTTCCAGACTCAAACCAGGCTTGGTCAAAATGCCCAAAAATGAATATCCCAATATTTTTAGTAGCAAAGGGGAGGCACACAGATATGCCAAATCTGGGTTAGTGTATATAGCTCAGGGGTCATGTTTTAGTAGAAGAAACCATTCTTGGCAAATCTTAGGAAGCAAGGAAAGATTGGAAAGCAGTTGACTGTTGGCCCATCTCTTGCTTTTTTGATAGCATCATTGGAGATGCAGACCTTGGTCCTTAGAGAAACTCTTGAAATGGGCTAAGCAAACTTACCAGCATTTCCAAAAACCCACCATCCTTTCTAACAGAATGCTACTGCAGAGTTGCTTAATAGACTTGTTCTCTCTGGTTAGCCTCTCAAGTCTTACATGATGTGGTAGAGTTTGAACAAAGAGAACTATTTAGGACTAGCTCTATAGCAGCTTTTGACAGAGGTTTGTTTCTGAAAATTCTAATATCCTATGCTCCTTAGGAAATATTCAATATGAAATTTTAATCCAATTATTCACCCAAGAGCCACTTTTTAATATTGCTTTCTTCCTTTTCTTTTCCTGGTAGAGGTACACTACCTAATATGCAATTTTATTTGTGTTAAGTAGGAAACATTACCTTAAAAAATTTAAAATGGTTTGAGAACATTTTGTCCTCAACAGTTCCATGCCAAAATATTACATTGTGTAAATATTGTACTTTTTCAAATGACTTTCATCTTTTTAAAAGTTTTTTTCTCCCCAGTGAACTCTCTTCAATACCATCATCAAAGCTTACCACAGGGCATCTTTGTTGGTATTAAATCTGTATAAATTCCTGTCCAAAATACCTTTAGCCTATTTTGTCAACTTGAAACTAGAACACTATTTTCACCAGAGGACTAGATGTGCCAGAATGTTAATTTTTAACATGCTGAATAGATCCTAATACTGAAAGTTATGAATCTAATTATATTTTCTCATAACTCATAATCCATAGTAGCAGTCTAAAAAGTCATAAAAGGAGTTATACTGAAGTTGGGTGTATGTTCATATCCCTGATTATGAAAAGTATAAAACAATTTCCTTATTTTTTATCATTTGCTCCTTAATTATTCAAACTTTAGTTGCTGGAAGAGGCATTTTTCACAATGCCCATCTCATTGTTTACAAAGAAGTCTTAGAGTCAGGCCTTCGATTTTCTTAAAAAGACTCATTTCCTCCGCTACAACTAAAGTTTCTAAAAATGCGTCTATAGTAGCTTTGTTCTTTCACAAACCAATTCTTCCTGTTCAAGTTGTTCCTCCTTATATACGTTATACATGTCAGGATGAAGCAATGTGTATAAAGAGATTAGTTATTGGGGTTAAATTCAAAGTTCTACCAGGAAGTCAAATAACCAATATGTGTGTATTCACATTGTATGTATGTATCTTTATACTTTTCCCCAATTACTAATATGAAACACATGCTATTTTGGAGGAGTGGATAACAAATTCATATAATGTGCCCACACATTTCATGGTTTGTCTTAAGGAACCAGGAGGAAAACAGCATATACACTTAGAGCATTCCTGTTTTAGAGAGCTTTATGTAAAAATATGCAAGGCAACAAGGCCATTGTAATAGAAATGGAAGATAACTGCAAAACATTCCCTCTCTGTCAATGCTCTAGAGAGACTTTTCAGCTCAGTGGTTAAGAGGTTGGGCTTGGGAGTCATATCTCGGCTCTACCACTTTAGATATGGATAACGTTAAGCGACTTCCCTGTGCCTCCGTCTCCTTTAACATATTACAGGGATTATAATAATGCTTACTTCATAGGGCTATTTTGAGAAAATAAATGAAGTAAGGTGAGAAGTAAATAAAATAGATGTGTAAAGTATTGTAGAAGAGGGTATGTTTCAAGAAATGTTTATTATTGTAAGCCCTAAGCACCAGTACTCCTGAATTTTCAAACAGAAGATAATAATAAAATACACAGGGTAAATGGGGGTGGTAAATTGTGGCAGGAATTTAGAAAGTAAAAAGATGTAAATTGGCAGTGGAACATAATTTTAAAGTGAGTGGGAAGAGAATATGTTGTATCATTACTTAATGAATATTCAATAGTATGGCCCTTGAGCAAGAATAAAGCCTTAAAAGAAAAGAAAGATTTTAGGCAAAGGATGTTTTCGTTTTAAATCTATAAAGCATATCTGTGTAAGCCAATATGAGCAGTGTGCTCTGGGCTAGAACATCTTCTTGCTCTGCAATCATTATTTTTTTTCAAACATTCTTTATTAAGGTATAATTTACATACCGCTAAACTCACCCATTGTAAATGTACCATGCAATGATTTCTAGTAAATTGAGTTGTGCAACCATCACCACAGTTTAGTTTTAGAACATTTCCATCACTCCACCCCAAAAATCTTTCCTCATGCCCATTTGCAGGTAATCCCTATTCTGGCTTTCAGCCCCTGGAAACCACCAATCTGCTTTCTGTGTACATAGATTTAAATCTCATGGGCATTCCATATAAATGGAATCATACAATATATAGTCTTTCGGGTCTGGCTTCTCTCACTTTGCATACTGTTTTTGAATTGGTTTCATGTGGTAGTATGTATTGGTAGTTGATTCCTTTTCATTGCTGAATAGAATCCCTGTTTTGTAGGGGTATAATACCACACCTTTTATCCATTCTCTACTTGATGGACATTTGGATTGCTTGCAGTTTGGGGCTATTATAAATAGTGCTGCTATAAACATTCAAGTACATGTCTTTGGGCATATGTTTTCATTTCTCTTGTGTATAATCCTAGGAGTGCTGGATTGTATAAGTTTATGTTTACCATTTTTTGGAACCACCAAACTTTTTTCCAAAGTGGGTATACAATTTTACATTCCTACCAGCAATGTGGAAGGTTCCAGTTTCTTTACATCCTTGCCAACATTTATTACTGTATTTTTAAAACTGCAGCCATTTTAGAGAGTGTGTAGTGGTATCTGATTGTGCCTTTAATTTGCATTTCTCTATGATATTAAGGATCATTGCTTATTAATCATTTTGTATCTTCTTTGGTTAGGTATCTTTTCAAATATGCTCATTTTAAAAACCGAGTTGTTTTTCTTCTTATAATTGCTTGTAAGAGTTCTTTATATATCATAGATAAACATTTCTTTATCAGAAGTATAATTTGCAAGTATTTTCTCCCAGTCTGTGGCTGTTTTATTAATTTTCTTAATCTTGTCTTTTGGAGCACACAGTTATTTATTTACTTTCTTTTATAAATTAAAGCTATTTATTTATTTATTTTCATGTTCAACTTTATCAGTTTGTTCTTTAATGAATTATGCCTTTGATGTCATATCTAAGAATTCTTTGCCTAATCCAAGGTTATAAGGATTTTTTTCCCTGTGTTTTCCTTCACAAGTTTTGTAGTTCAAGTTCTTGCATTTATATCTTTGACCTATTTTGAGTTAACTTTTGTATATGGTGTAAAGTAAGGGTCTAAGTTCTTTTTCTTTTTTTAACATATTGATATCCAATTGTCAGAACAATTTGTTAAAAAGTCTACCTTTTACCCATTGAATTGTTTGGTTTCTTTGTCAAAAATCAATTGCCCATTAATGTAAAGATTTTTTTTCTGGACTCTCAATTCTGTTTCATTTGTCTATATTTTTATCCTTATGCTGGTACCACACTGTATTGATTACTGTGCCTTTATAGGAAGTTTTGAAATCAGGTAGTATATGACCTACAACTCTGTTGTTCTTCCTTTTGTGCTGCTATCATAGCATCCTTTACATTTAAAAAAATAGAAGATGTAAATGTTGGGGTATGTGTGTGTGTTTTCTGTTCATCTTTTTTGGTCGAAACACTCAAACAAAAAAACAACAAAATACCCCCACCCTTCTTATATATTCTAGAAAATCAAAGGTTTAGGATTGTATGGTAAATGAATATAAACGTTTTTATTTTGGCACACAGTTTTTACATTAGCTAGTCCTTGTTCATTAACACCTCTGTTAAAGAGTGTGTTTTCCTATTGGTTAAACTTGTAAGCATCAATGACGTGCAGTTCCTTATGAAACTGAACTTTTATTCTGAAAGTCTACTTCCAGGGAGTTAACTGCATGCATTATTTTGTACGAGAGAAACCCAAATAATTATTGCAAAATTATTGTTTGGTGGAAAGATTTTTCTACCATTTGAACTGATGCCCATTTCCCCAAGCCCCTGCTGTTGCCACAGTCATTTAACACAAATAGGGAACAAAACAAAATAAAATTAAGTAAGCAGGAAAGTTGTCCTTTTTGCAAGAGAATTGCTTCTACACTATTTATTCCTACATTTATGTGATTACATTAAATTATTTATTTACATGATTTATAGATATAAACTGATATTATTCCATCTAAGGCCCCATTTAAACTCCCTTTTACATGAAAAATGGAGATTATTATGACACATCCTTTGACTTAACTATTGTGCTCTCCACCCCTCATCCCAGAGTTGCGTCTACATACAGTGCTGTGCTCAGTTTCCTGTCATGGGATCACACATGAGCATAGTACTGCTCTCACAGGATGGAAATATTAAAGCATGACTAACTCAAAAGATAACTCATAAAGATAGTGATTTTATTATCTAGATGCCTGACTTCATTATTAACAGGTGTGTCCAAGGAATCATGACAAATCCATTTTCTGAATCTTCTGAAAGCATTTTGTGATTCTCTTTGTACCTAATTTAACTAAAATGTAGAGACAATTGCTCATTAGTGATAAACATTTACACTGATGGGAATCATTGGGTCTTATTATGGCTGAGAAAAATAGAAGTCATTCCTTCATCAGGTGCTTCTTCAAATAAGCTCTATTATTCTGCAAATAGCCCTTTAAACCTCCCCAGATTAATTTCTCTCTTTCCCATCCTTTTTTTAGAAATGACTATGTTTCAAATTTAATATTTAAACTAATAATTAACACTAATTATTTCAAGGTCAAAATTGTTGTACCTAAGTAAATTAAATCCAAACTGCCAATATCCAATTCTGTAAAAGCACTTAAGGGTTAGATTATTCATACAGAGTTAAAACAAAAAAAGCCTGTTAGCTTAACTACCTGCCATTAGGCCGTGTGTCCAAATAAATGCCAAGCAAACCCAAGCCCACCATATACTGAGCTAAGCCAATGTCAGATACAGGATTTTAAAAGTAGGAACATGAAAGCTAATAGCCAAGCCCCAGGGGCAGAAAAAACAGGAGGAAAATTCCTACAGCTATTTTACTTTTTGTATCTAGCAGATATTATGCTCTAAACCAGTGGTTCCCAAGTCTAGATAGTCGTCAGCATTTCTTCAGGAAAATTAAAAAAGATACAAATACCAGGAATCCACACTCAGAAATTTTTATTTAATTAGTCTAGGTGGGGACTGGGCATCATTAGGTAATTCTAACGTGCACTCAGGTTTCAGAATCACTGTTCTAAACAAAACCTCAAAAAGGCAGCTAAGTGCGACATCATGACGGATGCAAGTGAGATTTTTTTTCCTGGTTAAAATATATTGAAAACAACATGGATGCCCTTGGGAGACGGTCACTGCTGACTATCAAGGTGCATTCACTAGACCTCAAAGACTTTTGCTATTCATGTGAGCTTGTCTCTTCCATTCATGTTGCCACTGACAGAAAGTAATCTGAAGAATTGGTGTTCTTGTTCCTCATCGTATACTTGCTTGTCAGATAACTGTATATTATAAATGCTGCAGATCAACAATCACTACATCATTTTGATTTGAGAAATCAAGATTTTTCAGGTAGCATTTTTCAAGAGTGCCAAGAAAATAAGGTTTTACTGTTTGAATTGTTGTATTTTTAAATTAATTCAGTTCTGTTGGTCTCCAGATATTTAGGGTTTCGTTGTTCGTATAATGATTATTTTTAAATGTTCCCTACCATACCAGAAATGTTCAGTTGCTTTAATAGTTTTAATATAAAGTCATTATTTTGGTGGTGGCGGGAGTGAGAAGCTTCAAGATTAAAACAGACTTTAAGATATTTGATGTGGAACTAACAGCTAAGATCTAACTGGAGAAATAAAGGTAATGATTTGAAATCCTCTTATGCAAGAGCATGGAAGTCATATGTTGTTAAGTCATAGCACTCAAAATTGAATTGGTGATATGCACTAATTTTTAAAAGATGTGATTACTTTCTAGCACAAGTTTCTTAGAAATATGCATTTGTCTTTAGAAGAGAGTAAGAGGTAATATTCTCAACCTAAATGAGTCCAACTGATGCTAAAATTACCTATTTTGCTACCCAGCTACTTCTATCGTCTCCAAACAATAAGACATCTTCCAACAGACGTTATTCTGCTAAAAGTCAGAAAAATTTTTTTCAACATAGGGAGTTAATATTTCCCTGTGGGCTTCAAGGTTTCTTATAACTCTGGCATTACTATGAGAGAATAGGAAACATTTAAAAACTGCTTGTTTGAAAGAAAAAGAGGACAGGCCTTTGGATCTGTTATATCTTGAAATTTGACAGTGAGGCTGAGCAGGAGGGAGTGAGGAGAGAAGGAGCTGAGTCCACTGGTGAGACAAAATAGCCAGAAAAAACATTTCAGACATATGGGTAAATCCCACCTATTCAGGAAGTGACATTCAGTTTCCCATCGACACCTGGTGCCAGATGTAGCAGAGTTCAGCCAGGGGTGGGTGGTGAAGGAAATACTCAGAAATCCAGGAAGGTATAGGAGACTGCCCATGGAAGCATGGATGCAGCACCCTGGTGAATCTAGATCCCTTTACCAGAAATCAATTTGCAGAAAGCCAACTTACTAAAAGGTCAATTTGTGAAATGACCATTTAATCAAATTTACCAATTATCAAAAGCTCGGACGGAGAAACAGTTTTCTTGAATATATTAATGTGTTTTACTCTAGTTATACTTTAAATAATATTCAATTTATTAAATGCTGAGGGTCATAGGATCATTAACTTTTCTTATGAGTATGTTCATGAAGAATAATTTTATAAGGTGAATATCCATATTTAATATATTCAAGAATATATTCTTGATCATATTCAAGTAAAATATATTTTCAAATATATTCTCAATTAGAATATATACAAATTCATTTAACATTTTCAAAAAGAATGTTCCCTAAAACAAATTGTGAGTATGTTGATAAATTTATTAAATTCAGTGAATCAGTCATTCCGAAAATTGATCTTTCAGGGAATTGATTTTTGGTGAATTGCTCTGTGGGCTGGATTGGGGGAGGATTAGGGCTGAGATGGGGGTGTCAAGGTCTGGAAAGAGTAGAAAATGGCTCTAGTATAGATCGTCGTGAGGGTAACCCAGGACACAGTGCCTATGCCCCATATCTGGAAAAGGGCTGCTATAATAAGCCTGGATGAATGGAAGCATTGGACCAGAGGCTACTTATTTATAGCCTCAGGTTGCTCTGAAAAAAAAAAGGCTGGATCTGCAGAAGATGAAATTAGTTGACCCAGCTGTGGAAGAACTGGGGCAAGAGGAAACTCAGAAAACAGGCTTGGGACTGAGAAGCTTTACTGAGCAGGCCACATTTAAACCATCTCAGACCACAAAGTCATCTCTGCTTCCTCTAAGTCATGGGGGGTCCCAAGAGAGGAGACAATTCAAGTAGGGTTTGGCTGAGGCTGCAGGCACCTACTTCTCTACAGATTTCTCTCCTTGAAAGGAAGCAGTATTTTCAATTCTTATTTTGTTTCAGTCTCTGGCAGTGAATATGGAGCACAGTACTGGGCACACCCAAAATAGGTTAAAAAATGCTCGTTGACTTGATATAGTTATATCTGGACTCTTGAAGACTCACGTCAAATCATTTATGGCCTTTCTCATGACAAATTCTAATTTATGCTTTGTATGGCAAATTCCCCAGGAATGAGAATATCATATTTCACAGGCATATGCTTGAAACACAGAGGTGCTACAGTTGTACCTTGACCTTTGAGGAAGAAAGTTACATACAGATACTGAATTGAAACCAAGCCCTCTGCACTTGAAAGTTCAGAGGAGGTTTAGAAAATTGTGATGATTTAAAAGCTTGAGGCATCTTCCTGAAATCTCAGGTGAGATTTTATTTCTAGTAAACTAAACTTCAAAGAAGCAAAGTTATAAATAGCTATTACTAGTAAAGGTCTAGCCATTTTCTCATGTAGAAACATTTCCAGACTCTTTAATTATATAAAGTAACTAGGAACAGCTCAAACCTAAAAAGACTTATTCAAAACCAAAGTCTGTTTGCCTCATCAGTAACTACCTCAAGGTATACAGCTCAGTAGTAGATACAAACATCTTCAATAAGAAATACCAATCGAGGTGATTACATGGTTGCCATGGAAGCCTAAAATTTGGGCTTATATAACTGGGATAGAGAAAACCCTACTACACTGGAGAGAAGCTTTTTGAAGTGAAATGTGGGTACAGTGCAATGTATGAAAGAATTATAGACCATAGCATTCTAGAGCTGGAAAAGACCTGAGGTTACCTAGTTCCAATCTTTTCATTTTTCTCAAATGTCTCATTTTTCAGGTGAGAAAAAATGGCAAAGAGCTTGCCCAGTGTCACATAATCAGTCCCTGAGCCAGACAGAGTCCAAATTCTGTCCAGCAACAAGATAGCCAACCAAGATCCTGGGCTTGTGTGCCTTTATGTATAACTACTGTGTGTCAGGGTAGAGCTAACTTGGGGTTCATGGTTGGAATTCCATCATCAGTATGGCTATTCTTTCTGGCTATAGAATAACTATAGAATAGTTATTAGCACTTCTCCTAGGCAGAATAGGATGATGTATGAGACATTGTTGATTCTTCTTCACCTCTTCTCTCCTACCAGCTTCTCTTATGGACTTCCCCTAAATGGACATGTAAGTAAGCTACAGCCTTGAATGCATATTATTTGTTTTGTGAGTATGGTTGTGCGGATGCCTGTGTTTCGAGAAATACTATTTCTTAAATGATACGAGTGTGTAGTGCATATCTAAGTTTATGGGTTGAATATGAGTCAGTCTATGTCTGAGGTCTTGGTGTTTAGATATTGTTAGATAGAGAAGTTATTTGCTGAAAAGAAACTTGGAGTATGCCTGCTATAGGGCAGGCAAGGATGATGAGTTTGGAGGTTATCTGACCTGGTTTTCATTCCCAATCCCTGGGGATCCTTTGGAGATGGAAAATCCAGAGTAGGAACTCATATATTTTTTGTACTGGTGGTGAGTACTAAGAAGCTTAAAACTCACAAGAGGAACTCTTACCATAGGCATGACACCCTGACCACAGGCATGACACTCACCCCTTGTGAGTGACTGCCTAGTCCTCTCATAGCTGCTGGCGGGGAGTGAGTAGGACAAGAAGAGAGGTAAACGAGAACCCTGGAGTCTGACATTCTGAGTATAATCTTGACCAGGTGCTCACCAGCTATGTGATTTTAGGGGAGCTCCTTTTTGGTTTGTTTTTTTACCATCGAGTCTACACATGGACTATATACCCTTAAGAACTGGTTCAGGGACAGGCATAAATCCAAAGCTCTCCAATGTGGTAATTTTCACAAATTTCTGTAACCATCTGACTCTTTGGTACAGATAAAGGGAATGACTAATGGCTCATAACAAATGTTAGTTAAATGAATACATGAATTAATACATATTTAATCAACATTAAACACCTAGTATTTGAAAGATGCTTCATACTCTTAGCTTGTTTCACCTCAATATGCTGTGAGGTGAATATTTTTATCTCCCTTCACAGTTGAGGGAATTGAGGGTCAAACAGAGGTTGAAGAATGGTCATAAATCAGAACTAGAAGGTGCCAGCTTCGAGCTCCTGAGATCACAATTACAACTTACACAACTGCAAAGAACTAGACGTCGCTTCTTAAGACCCAAGAGTGCCCCTCTGCTTTTGTTTGCACCAGTATAGGATCAGCCTGACAAGTACCCCCCAAAAAGACTCAAACCTGACCTCAAGAGAATACTCTTTTGAGGGAGGAAGATGATGCTGTCTCATGGTGTGACTCTGTGATCACAGGAAAGGGCTGTTTGTACGGATGTTTTAAAAGAGATCAGATTTCCACAGTGGAGCCTGTATCCATCTCCCTAACTGAACAGGAAGCCCTTTGTAGTGTAATCCAGTTGTTTAAGGCAACATTCATCATATCTTCAGAAGAGACCACCTCTCACTCTTTGATTCCACCCAGGGACTTGCCTTAGAGAGACTGTGCATTCTGAATGGGCAAAATGTCCCTGTGAAAGATGTTGCTGAAGAAAACACAAGATTAGGGACAAAAAAGAAACATAACCACTTCAGTTTTAATCCTTACAGAGCTGACACTAAGATTTGGTCATCTAAAAAACATTAATTTATATTTTTCTTGCAAAGACATTTATAATAAAGTTAGGAATGTCTAAATAGGAGAGTCGATATTTTAAAAATATTATAATAATCTGTGTATTTTCTTTCTGTTCATCCAGGATAAATTCAGCTTTTCTCTTTTGGAAGAAGGGTTGAAGTGTATTTTTCTTCTCTTTTGCCCTTTAAAAGAAATATCCAAGAGACTCTCAGGATTATGCTCACTAGATGTTAAATTTTAAAATGCATAACTGAATATATATAAACAATACCTATCACTGCAATTTTTGAATAGAAATTTTGTACCAAAAAAAAATGTGGAAAGTTCCTGGACTTTTCATGCCTCTGTGGGTTGAAATGTGCTCTCTTCCTCCCACTCTTTCTGCAGGATGAACTATTATTCCTTTCAAAGCTCACAATGAAAGCTGTGATTATTTTAGTTCTCCCTTCAGCAGAATTAAGTGTGCCTGTAGCATTTTTGCCCAAACCGCAGTAATCAATTATCTTGAAATATTGTCATTATCTGTGCCCTCCTCCCTTCCTGATCCCTGAGTTACTTGAGAGCAAGGGCTCTATCTTATTGCCTTTGAATATTAATACCTAAGCCCTGGGCTCAATGAATATTTTTTGAGTGAATAATCTAGACCCAGTCGGAAGTACCTTGATATTCTCCCCATAAGGTCAAGATGCAGTGACCTGACATAAACTCAAACCTGAGAGAACCCAAGCATACATCAGATCTCATGTCTTCTTTAATTTTGGTAGAATAGGAGTCAGTGAGCCTAAATTATTTCCTTAGTTCAATCATCTACTATCTCTGGATGTCTTATTAAACTTCAAAAAGCTATACCTTCTCCAACATGGGAATGGTGGAAAATAAATAAGACGACATCTAGAGAACCAGAGTTTCTTATTAGAGAGTACATTATTATTGTCACATCAAGCAAGTTTCCGGCACTCTCCAGAGTGCTGAAAAATTTACCCCGAGAAGAAAAAACAACCTGGAAACATTTTCACTATACCTGTGCTTTCTATTATTAAATAGTACACATCCTGTGAACTCCTGTGGTATGACTCTAGAAAAAATGAAGCAAAAAATAAGACAAAGAGTGAAAAAAATAAGCCTGAGCATTAGTTTTGTGGAGGACCAATGATTTTTTATAACTTGCCTCAAGAGGCAGAGGCTTTTAAAATAAAGAAATAATATTGTTTTGCCTATTTTGAGTTGGAGGAAAGCACACTGATGTGTGAACCATACACAGTTTCTAATAACATGCACTTTTAAAAATGCCACTGGTTTTTCAGGTTGTTTTGAAAACTTATGTTTCAGTTAATAACTTATTTAGAAAATCCCAATGATCTATGTTACCTTACATTTTAGGTACATTTACATTTAGTTTTCCTCTTCTATAAAATGAGTTGTGGAAAATAGCAACATTCCAAAATCTATGGACTCTTATGAACTGTAATTTGTGGGAAAAGTACCAATTTGGAATCCAATTTTCCTTTTGTTTTTCCTGTGTTTTATCAGGACAATTTCAAACAACTTCTCTCTGTTTTTGTCCCTGTCTCTCTTTTTTCTCCCCATTTTCCCAATGTACTCTATGCTTTTATTTCTGAGTTTTCTGAGTCTATAAATACTTGGGCTTCTAAGTATATGCTCTTACCTGAGGACTGACTAAGGAATGACTTTCTGGTACCTTGGAAGTGGCATTCAGAAAACATAACCATAGCAAGGCCTGTGGAGTTGACAGGCAGAAACAGGGCAGGCAGGCCATGATTCATTACTTACTCTATTGCCCTAACTTGACTCCAATCCACATGACCTGCAGGTTGACTATACTATCACAGAACCGTATCATTCATGGCACAGACAGAGGGAGAGCAGAATTTTACCTCATGAATTGGCCACTGTCAGGAAAACCAGGACCACTGTTAAGCTAAACACTTCACAAATATAAATACGTATTCAAATAAAGTGAAGAAACCACTTTGTATGAGGGCACTTCCTAGTGAGTGTGAGTCGGAATTAACAAAGGAGAAGAGGAAGAACAAAAGGATTACCTCAGGGTTTCAAGAAAAAGGTAACCACTTGTAGGAAAATCTGGGAGTGGTTGAGCCCCAGATCATTTATTAATTCATTTATTCATCATTATGGAGTAGTAAGCTCACACCAGGCACCATATAAGACTCCAGGAGACCCAAAGATTCAATCGCAATCTAGTGGAGATGGCAGACACATAATTACAAAAACGCATGATGAAAGACAGGGTAGATACATTTAAAAAGGCACAGAGGAAAGAACAATCACCTATGCTGGGGACACAGTCCATCAAAACTTACTGAAGTCACCTGGGAAATGGGTCCAAATCATCTTTGGAAATGACCTTATCTCTTATGAGTCTTCCAGATCAGAGACGAGCAAGGGAAACATGGGTCTTCTGGGATTAGTATATATGAAATCAAATGTTCTGTAGGCGTTTTAGTGCAGACTGAAGCCTCCTGAGTTTGGATTGGCACTAATGTTGGATTGAAAATGGGTAGGATGAAATTTGAGGTCTGAAATCCTCTGATTTCTTCTTTATAATAAACTGATTTTGGCAGTAACAGATGAGGAAAAAATGCACTTCAGCTATTTAAATAAGTTTTAATACACAGAAGCTATAGAGCAGTTCCATCCAATAGAACTTTTTGCAATGACAGAAATGTTGACTTCACTCTCCAATGAAGTAGCCACTAGACACATGCAGTACTGAGCACTTGGAATGTGACTAGTGATACTGAGAAAATGATTTTTAAATTTTATCTAATTTTAATTAATGTAAGCTAAAGTTTAGCTACATTTGGCTAGTGGCTACATTACTAGACAGTGCATCTTCAGAGCATAGAAGACCTGGTCCCAGAAAACTGAGATGAAAAGTCCAATTTAGATTAACAACTAAATTAACAAGTATGACTTACTCTAGAATACAACTGGAATAAAGTGTTAGATACTACAAGGCTTCTACCCAAACCTGAATGTTTTAAACATTCCAACTATATAGATATGCAGATGTTCATTGATTAACATTAACCAATCAGCTGCCAGAGACCTTATGATAATTGCCTTCTAACTAGGATTCCAGCTCTCCAATAAGTAGTTTCTGTCTCCTAGTTATCATTCAAGCTGATTCCTCCCTTTTGGCTTTACAAAAAGAGTAAGTACTTTCTTACAGATTGCACATCTGAAATATATTGTTTTAGATCAGTAAGTCTATAATTCATATATGTGAAAAGCTATAATGGGGAAGAAATTTTAAAAGTTGGAATATTTTAGAGGAAAAGTGAGTGCTGGGATATTAACCTGCTAGGAAACTAAATCAGACTTGAAGATACTGACCTAAAAAAGCAAATAAATAATACTCTTAAAGAACTGACTTATTCTTGGGAGGTGAACAGAAAGCTTAGGAAGTAGATTTGGGGAAATATATTTAAAATCAGGTTGTTCAGTAATTTCTAGAGCAAGACTAAAACCATGGATACCTAAAAAATCATACACTCTGTCAAGTAAATATAATGTTTTCCAAACCTCGATGAATACAGCAAAAAAAAAAAAAAAAAAAAAGAAAAGAAAAAATCACATATGGGAAAGCAGGAAATCATGTAAGAGTAATTTATTGATATGAAAACACAGACAGGGGTTTCAAAATATTTATTTAATATTTGAAAGTTGTATGTTTCTTGACTATTAGTACTTTTCCTGATTCCTTAGACTCATATAGGGGCAGCAACTATTAAGAATTATAAACATGCTAATGTGTGTCTGGTTTTGAATCTAAATCTAGAGTACTTAGGTGGTTGGAAATCTGTAAGATTCTCACTGGAACATTTCATTCCAAGCAGGTATTTTTAAAATGTTGCCTAGATGAGCTTAAACTTATAAATTACATTTAAATATTTTACTCAGATCAACTTCCATTTCTTATAAGGCAATCTTTGTTTAGTGAGAGACCAATGTAGCTATTGTCATTTTTATAAGTCAGGTAACTTATAAAAATGACACTAAGAAATAAAGCCAAGCACCTAATTAACTGTCAAGAAATAGTGGAGCTCACATGTTATTGGTTTCTGTTATTAAGGAATTTATATTTTTATGACATATCTAAAGAAACAGTATTCTTAATTATAAATATATATGCTCAAATGTATATATATGTGTGTGTATATATATATATACATATTCTTTTATTTTGTGACTTTTAACTTACTATAATGGGAGGCTTAAAAACTTTTCTGTTTGTAATGAGTTGACTTTATTACTCTTCTTTTGCTTCAAAGTTTCCCTAAATCTAAAACTTCTTATGACTCAGTATAGGAGCTATCCATCTAAAGTAAATATTATATAATTTGAGAGGGTGTCTTACTCAGAGGGTTTAAAAATATAAATTATATCTGAAGGTGAACAAAATATCATGATTCTAAAAACAGAATTTCAAATAAAACTTGACATCAATAAAATATTTTTAGGAATATAAATATTAAGATTTATATTATGTATATAAGGACTTTGTTGCAGTTAGAGATCTTTTCTCTCTTCCCCTTGTCTTGTTAACCCTTTTTCGATCATTTCCACCAGACTGAGATAGGGAGGGAAAGAGGTAAAAAAAAAATGAGAATGGTTTCTTCTGTCCATTAGTTCCTTCTTATTTTAAAGAATATAGTTTTTAAAAAGATGTCTAAATATTGAACCAGAAGATATGGCCTTGAGTTTGAAGTGTCAATGTTAGCCTTGTAACTTGGATATTTGAATCCTTCCCATTGTTCTGTAGATCCATTGGGAGTGGTGGGGGGAGGGAGGGGAGTAAGTGTTCATGAATTAGAGATCACATCTGAAATGGAAGCAAATCCAATTCCTATTATTCAGGAAAAGTTGAGAGTCATGTTAGGAAGACCAAGTGCCTAAACCGGTTCTGGGGTGAGGTGCCTGGTAAAGGACAGAACCATGGGAAAACAGAGAAAGAATCAGATTCTAAGGAGAGATAGAGTCAGAAACACTCATGCCAAGAGAAGGCAGGCAGGGAAGAAGGGGTCCAGGACAGCCAACTTGGAGGGACTATGGCTCATGTAATCTGACACTGGGTGTTACTGCACGTGTTTTATGTTGAGTCTTCCTAAAGAATGGAGTATGCCAGTGGTGTGCTTGAGCTGACTTTGTATTGATGTGAAATTTTCAGCAATCTTGAGAGTCAGTTGCTAAAAATTAAATTATATAAACTTATAATAAGCTATATTATATTTAAAACAAAGATAATGAATACTCAAAATTCACCCTTCCTATTTATCTTATTACATTTTGTCATTATATATGCTCTTGAGATTATTTACATCTATTGTATCTGTACATTGGAAGTACTATATAATATGCAGCTGTACATTTCTTCCTAACTCTGCATTCAGTGATATTACTTTGGTAATTTGAAATCAGCCATGGTGGGAGTATTTATACCATGGAAGTTAGCAAATGCTACAAATTAGTGCTTGATTTTTTTTTGTTTTATTAATTGCCTAGACTTAAGAAAGTAGTGGAGAAAATATTAATAATACTATTAGAATTAAAGTGTGTCTTGTTCATAGTCATTACATACGAAGAGCACAGAAAATTGAAAACTATTATCTGATTCAATAAAGGTTTTCTTATATCATTGGCAAACAAAAGTCAATATGCCTTTGTTGTTTCACTTTCATCTTACTCATTAACGTATGAGAATGTTAACCAACATTCATATTAGAAATACATCTATTTGCCAATTGCAACTTGGCTGTGGATTTGAAATTTTGGCAAAAATCAGTGAAAGCATTTTGTGATAAGCAAGGAACTATATGGAATTTACAATAAAGAGTAGTATCTTTTTAATATTATTTGTAAAAGGATTATGTGCTCCATATTCTTTATATCAGTAAAATTTATAATAATCTTATGTACTTACATACCTAGGTATATATTCACACCATTGGAATATTAATCTCATTTCAATTTACTTATCCCTCAAAGCAGATGAAAACATCTGTGACTGTCTAGGGGGAAGATAAAATTAGGCAATATATGTGAAAGTTCTTTATACATTGTGAAGTGCTATACAAATTCCAATTAAGATTATGATTAGGGAAGTTAAAGCACCCTTTTTTCTTTTCATCCGGATTTTCACAAAGGCTTTAAAAGGAAAGAATCTTTACTCTATGAAATAAAGACTCACTGGGGAAGAAAGTTGCTTTATGGGGTTAAGTAAAGTTTTGTCAATTTTATCCATGTCTGTTATTTTTCTTGCTTATTTTTATGGTCTTTTGTCCTAAATTAAAAATTAGACCATTTAGAATGGTTATTTCTATTTGTACCTGAATTGAAACCATTATAGTTTCCCAATATACACAAATGAGAACAGGAAGTTTTGGGTGTAATTTAAAAAAAGAAGACAGGAAGAAAGAAGAAAGAAAGAAAGAAACAATAACCTTGAAATATCACGGGGAAGTGAGGTAAGCAGAATATAGTTACTAAAATTGAAATTTGGCTGAAATGACAAGTTCTGAGGCCCAACATTTTCATATATGATCTTGGATCTCACAATAATTAAAAGTGTCCATGATTCAGCTTATGAATGTAGGAACTGACTCAGAGGAAGCAATGTCAGTTGTTCAGTGATACAGTTACTAGCATTTGATTTACTTGGCCAGCTGAAGAATGACTACATCAAGTCAACCCTGTTTCGTTTTCACCAAGGCATGAAATGATGTCTCATCCCATTCATAGAGCTGAACGTAATTCCAGTAAAAATAAGAGGTGGAGGACACGATTAGTTACAACTGGGGCAGTTTTTCTCATTATTTTATAACTTTGGTTTATAAAGTACAGACTAGTGGTGCTCAACCTAAGCTGCTTATTGGAAGCAATAGTTTAAAAAATATTGAATACTAGAACCAACCAGCTGAGATCCTCATTTGGTTGGTTTGAAGTGGGGCCTGAGTATTGGTATTTCTCAAAGCACTTCATATAATTTTAATGTTCAGATGGAGTTGAGAACCACTGGCTGGATTTAGGGTGTTTTTCTTTATTAGTACTTCTCCAGAGATTAGGCTCATTAAACATAAATCAAAGCTTGTATTCATAATGTGACTATCTTATCAAATATTCAGGCTATAATTTCCCACCTTTATACAAAACTAAAATTCTCATGTAAAAGTTGAGCTTAAGCAACATTAAAAAGTGAATAAATGCTACTATAAAGTTAATATTTTGAGGATAAGAAAAGCAAGTTGTAACCTATCTTTTCCCATAAATGTTTAAAAATTGTCAATTATTATTTTGTGTAACAAATATCATCTTTATCCTTAGACTAGTTTTGGACTCCTCCTTTCTTTTTTTTCTTTTTTTTAATATTTATTTATTTTTGGCTGTGTTGGGTCTTCATTGCTGTGCACGGGCTTTCTCTAGTTGTGGCAAGCAGGGGCTACTCTTCGTTGTGGTGCGTGGGCTTCTCATTGCGGTGGCTTCTCTTGTTGCAGAGCACGAGCTCTAGGTGTGTGGGCTCAGTAGCTGTGGCTCGCAGGCTCTAGAGCACAGGATCAGTAGTTGTGATGCATGAGCTTAGTTGCTCCGAGCCATGTGGGATCTTCCCGGACCAGGGCTTGAACCCATGTCCCCTGCATTGTCAGGTGGATTCTTAACCACTGCGCCACCAGGGAAGCCCCTGGACTCCTCCTTTCTATTCATTACGGATCCTATCTTTAACTCAAATCCCTCCTGGAACTTGACTTGCCACATTGGAATAAAAATTCCCATAGAGTGTTTCCAGAGTTGCTGGCAGCTTTCCTCTGGCCCAGAGATAGATGGTCCGTTTACCCAGGCAGGACTGTTAGAAGTATTTGAAGGTATCACCTGAAGTATCTTTGTGGCACTATTATTAAGGAGTCCTTGCCATTTGACACCCTGAGTTCTCTTTACCAGAGAGCAGGAAAATAACTCTATTATAAACACCTAAGTCACCTCCACAATCCGGCTTGAAACACAAAATTGCTTTCACTGACATTTGTCCATTAATTCGACAATATATTAGAGTCCCTACTATATGACATACATACATATCCAAAGGTTTCTCTGCTTGATGCTTCTATATTATTATAATCATATACATGTGTAAATGGTTTCATGTATTTGAAATCATTTATACTACAATATTAAATCCTCATAATGGTCCTATGAGCTTACTAAGGGCCAGAGAGGTTACATTACTTGTCTTATACAATATTTCTTGTAATATATAGTGGTTGTGCCAATAAACAATCTAGGGGAAGGTCTTCATATCCTCCCCAATATTCTTCATTGATGCTCCCAAAGCCACTTCAACAAATTTGCTTTCCGATGGAAAACAGTGAGTTTACCACCACTTTACATAACCAGTGAGTTAAACACCACTTTAACATAAGTCCCTTCTACAAGATTGTCATTTTGATGCTGTATCTATATAAAAATCCTGGAGCCTCCCATGGTGATACAATACTATATTCTATTGAATTAGGTGACATCATTTCTGAGTGATTCCTCTCTCATTTATACTGCAATGAAACAGAAGATGTAAAACCACTTTCCTAAGTTCTTGGAATTAAGTTATACTCAATTGATAAGCATTTTATAGGTACCCTTGAATATCTTTGAGGGAAATTTAAAGCAATTCAATAGATTTGGGGAAATGTATCTAGAATGTCTATCATCCTCTTTCATTTATTATAAGGTTGTAGAGATGAGGGAAATCTACAAGGAAGATAAACTTTGGAGTTTGACGGATCTTTTCCTGGTTGTGTTCTCTCCCATTTGGCGTGGCTAAATCCTGCTTGTCATTCAGGTCTCTGTTTAAATAAATTCCTTATATTCTGGCAAGTCTATCCTAGGTTTTCAGTTAGACACTCTTGTTATACCCTCTATTTATTAAATACTCATTTATTTAATTTTTCTCTTTTATGTTAGTAATTAACTGCACGATGACAGAGAGGATGTCAGTTTTGTTAACTGCTCTATCTATCACCAGCACCTAGTATGCATTCATTGAACAGCTGCTGAATGAAGGAAGGAAGGAAGGAAGGAATAAATAACATAATAGTATCAAACATTATTTCTATATTATTATGAATTATACACTGAAATAACTATTTGATATGCATTATCTTATTTAAGTTCACAACATCGGTTTTTTATTTGCTTATATTATTATCTAGGGGGACAGAGTACAGGGAGGTGGAGGCAAGACAACTCAGGCCTGCCTATTTCCAAAGCTCATGCTCTACCTGCAACATTCCAGCAGAGACTAGCCACTACCAGAGTGGAAATGCATTATAATTCATGATTATATAATTCATCAAAGTGTATTAAATATCATTTTGTTTAAAGTAATGTTTGCTCCAAAAAGAATGGATGTCGGTAACATACTTACTGGACTTTTACACTAAAATACTATTGAATTTGTTGTTTCACAGGATGACCCACATGTTTGAGCCCTTGTTTGACCATTTGTAGCTATATGATTCATGGGATGAGGGGACTGGTTCAAAAGTTATCTTTCTTTGAAGGATGAAATTCAAAAAGAAATTAGTTATTTTCTAAAATTCTTAAAAGCTTTTTTCCCCTTTTATTCCTATAACTGCTTAAAATCGCTATCATAAATTGGTGACTTGATAGTAAGTGGTATTAATTTAGTGGTTGTTTCAAAACTGTTCTGGCTTTGCAGATAATGCCAGTGAACTGAATATAGATTTCTAGATCATAGCTAAAGATATAGGAAAGTGGCTCTTGAACAGAGAGATATTCATGAAAGCAGAGCATCTGTTTGCCCAGAGGCAAGGCAGTGTTTTCCAATGATTCTGCTTAAAGGTATTTTTAAATATAAAGCAGATCATCTAGCATACTTTTGCCTTGCTTTGCTGATAGTTTCACCTCACAGAGAGTATAGGAGGTAATAGGGTACAGTTTCTTAGACTCTGACCAATAAGGGGAAATGACTGGCAAAATTGGAAGAGTTGGACATATAAGGAGAAAAATGTTTATTCCTAGAATATGTGCTATCTGGGAGGGAAGTTCAGACATAGTAATCTGTGTACCTTTAAACTTTAAGCCAAATTTGAAAAAAAAAAAAGAAAAACAAAAGTGGTATGAGCATCAAGATTACAATTCTGGCTATGTAATCATAAGTGATCCGGCTGAGGAAGAAAAGAAGATTGTATATTAAAATTTCAGTGCAGGTCAGGTCAGGCTTAAGGGGAACTATAGAATAAATGACTCATCACCAAAGATGGGAAGATTGGTATTCAGAAGGACAAATGAAGAAAATGATCTTTGGCTTGTGAAAATACTAAGGGCAACAAAAAAGGTCTTTGGAAACATGTTCAGATCAGAAGATCAAAGAAAGGGGTAGGCCACTGCTTGCAGCCAATGCCATGAGTGAAGGATGATGGAGGAACAGCAGATATCCTCAGATCCTAATTTGCTTATGTATCCTTTGTAAAGGAATTTTAAAACATAAAGAAAACACTTCTGAGAATAAAGGAAGAACGATTTAAAACAAGAAATAATAGAGGATCCTGAAGGAGTGGGAGGGAGGGAAGGGGGAGCAAAAGTAAAGGCCGGACCTCTGAGACTGGCACCCCTGAGGGGTGGCTGGGGGAGGGGAGGAGTTCCTACATCCAGCAGGACCCACCCACGGTTAGGGGTCCAGCGGCGATGGGGGCAGGGTGTGGAGGAACGGAAGGGTAGGTGGCCAGTGCTTTCCCTGTCCACTTAGGCACCAGGGAGCCTCTTGGGCTCCTGGGCCTAAGCCTCTGCCCTCGGAGCCTCCCTCCTGCTGTGCAGAGCCCAAGCCCTGCCCCCACACTCCCACCCAGGGTCCTACCTCTACACTCGGAGACCCCCTCTGAGAGCCCCTCCAACTGCGCAGGGCCTAAACCCCACCCATACACCCTCACCCAGGGCCCTACCTCCAAACTCCAGAATTCTACACTCCAGAAGCCCTCCTTTGGACGTGCTGCCTCTCCCCTTCTGCACAGGTCCTAGGCATTGGCCCTGCCCCATGCTCAAACATCACCAGGCCCCCACCTAGGTGGCACCCCACCCTAACCCTCACCCCTGACTAAGTTCCACCTCTGCCTAAACTCTGCCCCCCATAGCCAAGGCTTTTTTTTTTGTTTTCTTTTCTCCTCTTTCAGATTAGGGTTTTGTATTACCTTGTTGTTGATTCATTATTGTTGATTCATTTATATTTTTATTTTTTCTAATAAATCTTTTATTTTTCTAATTTTATTTTATTCTTTATACTTTGTTATTGTTCTGCTCCTTTTGGCTGTTCCCTTTTTTTTTTTTCTGTTGTGGTTTTCTTTTACCTTGTTGCAATTGTTTCAATTATATTTTTATTTTTCCTAATATATGTTTTAAATTTCTAATTTTATTTTGCTTTTTATTCTTGGTTACTGTACTGCTCCTTTTTTTCTTTTTCTTTTTTTCCTCACCACGTGGCTTGCGGGATCTTGGTTCCCAGGCTGGAGGTTGGGCCTGAGCTCCAGTCATGGGAGCTCCGAGTCCAAACCACTGGACTAACAGAGAACCTCAGATCCTAGGGAATATTAATGAGAGTGAGGCCTCCTAGAGGTCCTCATCTCAGCACCAAGACCTAGCTCTATCCAACTGCCTGCAAACTCCAAGCTGGATGCCTCAGGCCAAATAACCAGTAAGGCAGGAATATGGCTCCACCCATCAAAAAAAAAAAAAATGAAACGACAAAAAAGTATGTTACAGACGAAGAAGCAAGGTAAAAACCTACAAGACCAAATAAGTGAAGATGAAATAGGCAACCTACCTGAAAAAAATTCAGAGTAATGATAGCAAAGATGATCCAAAATCTTGGAAACAGAATTGAGAAAATACAAGAAACATTTAACAAGGATCTAGAAGAACTAAAAAGCAAACAAACAGTGAGGAACAACACAATAACTGAAATTAAAAATTCTCTAGAAGGAATCAATAGCAGAATAACGGAGGCAGAAGAATGGATAAGTGAGCTGGGAGATAAAATGATGGAAATAACTGCCAGGGAGCAGAATAAAGAAAAAAGAATGAAAAGAATTGAGGACAGTCTCAGAGACCTCTGGGACAACATTAAACGCACCAACATTTGAATTATAGGGGTCCCAGAAGAAGAAGAGAAAAAGAAAGGGTCTGAGAAAATATTTGAAGAGATTATAGTTGAAAACTTCCCTAACATGGGAAAGGAAATAGTCAGTGAAGTCCAGGAAGCACAGAGAGTCCCATACAGGAAAAATACAAAGAGAAACACGCTGAGACACATATTAATCAGACTATCAAAACTTAAATACAAAGAAAAAATATAAAAGCAGTCAGGGAAAAGCAACAAAAAACATACAAGGGAATCCCCATAACGTTAACACCTGATCTTTCAGCAGAAACTCTGCAAGCCAGAAGGGAGTGGCAGGACATATTTAAAATGATGAAAGGGGAAAACCTACAACCAAGATTACTCTACCCAACAAGGATCTCATTCAGATTCAATGGAGAAATGAAAAGCTTTACAGACAAGCAAAAGCTACCACCAAACCAGCTTTACAACAAATGCTAAAGGAACTTCTCTAAGCGGGAAACACAAGAGAAGAAAAAGACCCACAAAAACAAATGCAAATCAATTAAGAAAATGGTAATAGGAACATACATGTCAATAATCACCTTGAATGTAAATGGATTAAATGCTCCAACCAAAAGACACAGACTGGCTGAATGGATACAAAAACAAGACACTTATATATGCTGTCTACAAGAAACCTGCTTCAGACCTAGGGACACATACAGACTGAAAGTGAGGGGATGGAAAAAGATATTCCATGCAAATGGAAATCACAAGAACGCTGGAGTAGCAATACTCATATCAGATAAAATAGACTTTAAAATAAAGACAGTTACAAGAGATAAGGAAGGACACTACATAATGATCAAGGGATCAACCCAAGAAGAAAGCATAACAGTTATAAATATTTATGTACCTAACATAGAAGCACCTCAATACATAAGGCAAATGCTAACAGCCATAAAAGGGGAAATTGACAGTAACACAATAAGAGTGGGGTACTTTAACACCCGATTTACAGCAATAGACAGATCATCCAGACAGAAAATAAATAAGGAAACACAAGATTTAAATGACACAATAGACCAGATAGACTTAATTGATATTTTTAGAACATTCCACCTGAAAGTGGAAGAATACGCTTTCTTCTCAACTGCACATAGAACATTCTCCAGAATAGATCACATCCTGGGTCACAAATCAAGCCTTGGAAAATTTAAGAAAACTGTAATCGTATCAAGCATCTTTTCTGACCACAACGCTATGAGATTAGAAATCAATTACAGGAAAAAAACAGTAAAGAACACAAATACATGGAGGCTAAACAGTGCATTGCTAAATAACCAGGAGATCACTTAAGAAATCAAAGAGGAAATCAAAAAATACCTAGAAACAAATGACAATGAAAACACAATGATCCAAAACCTATGGGACACGGCAAAAGCAGTTCTAAGAGGGAAATTCCTAGCAATTCAAGCTCACCTCAAGAAACGAGAAAAATCTCAAATAAACAATCTAACCTTACACCTAAAGCAACTAGAAAAAGAAGAACAAAGAAAACCCAAAGTTAGTAGAAGGAAAGAAATCATAAAGATCAGAGCAGAAATAAATGAAATAGAAACAAAGAAAACAGTAGCAAAGATCAATAAAACTAAAAGCTGGTTCTTTGAGAAGATAAACAAAATTGATAAACCTTTAGCCAGACTCTTTAAGAAAAAAAGGGAGAGAATTCAAATCAATAAAATTAGAAATGAAAAAGGAGAGATTACAACTGACACTACAGAAATACAAAAGATCATAAGAGACTACTGCAAGCAACTATATGCCAATAAAATGAACAACCTGGAAGAAATGGAAAAATTCTTGAAAAAGTACCACCTTCCAAGATTGAACCAGGAAGAATTAGAAAATATAAACAGACAATCACAGGTAATGAAATTGAAACTGTGATTAAAAATCTTCCAACAAACATAAGTCCAGGACCAGATGGCTTCACAGGTGAGTTCTATCAAAACATTTAGAGAAGAGTTAACACCTATCCTTCTCAAACTCTTCCAAAAAGTTGCAGAGGGCGGAGCATTCCCAAACTAGTTCTACGAGGCCACCATCACCCTGATACCAAAACCAGACAAAGATATCACAAAAAAGAAAATTATAGACCAATATCACTGATATAGATGCAAAACTCCTCAACAAAATACTAGCAAACAGAATCCAACAACATATTAAAAGGATCATACACCATGGTCAAGTGGGATTTATCCTAGGGATGCAAGGATTCTTCAATATATGCAAAACAATCAATGTGATACACCATATTAACAAATTAAAAAATAAAAACCATATGATCATCTCAATAGATGCAGAAAAAGCTTTTGACAAAATTCAGCACCCATTTATCATAAAAACTCTCCAGAAAGTGGGCAGAGGAGGAACCTACCTCAACATAATAAAAGCCATACACGACAAGCCCACAGCAAACATCACTCTCAATGGTGAAAAACTGAAACCATTTCCTCTAAGATCAGGAACAACACAAGGATGTCCACTCTCACCACTATTATTCAACATAGTATTGTAGTCCTACCCATAGCAATCAGAGAAGAAAAAGAAAAGGAATACAAATTGGAAAAGAAGAAGTAAAACTGTCACTGTTTGCCGATGACATGACACTATACATAGAAAATCCTAAAGATGCCACCAGAAAACTACTAGAACTAATCAATGAATTTGGTAAGGTTGCAGGATACAAAATTAATGCACAGAAATTTCTGGCATTCCTATACACTAACAACAAAATATCAGAAAGAGAAATTAAGGAAACAATCCCATTTACCATCGTAACAAAAAGAATAAAATACCTAGGAATAAACCTACCTAAGGAGGCAAAAGGCCTGTACTCAGAAAACTATAAAACACTGATGAAAGAAATCAAAGATAACATAAACAGATGGAGAGATATACCATGTTCGTGTTTTAGAAGAATCAATATTGGGAAAATAACTATACTACCCAAAGCAATCTACAGGTTCAATGCAATCCCTATCAAATTACCAATGGCATTTTTCACAGAACTAGAACAAGAAATTTTACAATCTGTATTGGAACACAACAGACCCCGAATAGCCAAAGCAATCTTAAGAAAGAAAAATGGAGCTGGAGGAATCAGGCTCCCTGACTTCAGACTATACTACAAAGCTATAGTAATCAAGACAGTATGGTACTGGCACAAAAATAGAAATATAGATCAATGGAACAGGATAGAAAGCCTAGAGATAAACCCACGCACATATGGTCAACTTATCTTTGATAAAGGAAGCAAGAATATACAATGGAGAAAAGACAGCCTCTTCAATAAGTGATGGGAAAACTGGACAGCTACAGGTAAAAGAATGAAATTAGAACACACCCTGACACCATACACAAAAATACACTCGAAATGGATTAAAGACCTTAATGTAAGACCAGACACTATAAAACTCTTAGACGAAAACATAGGCAGAACACTCTATGACATAAATCACATCAAGATCCTTTTTGACCCACCTCCTAGAGAAATGGACATAAAAACAAACAAAAATAAACAAATGGGACCTAATGAAACTTAAAAGCTTTTGCACAGCAAAGGAAACCATAAACAAGACAAAAAGACAACCCTCAGAATGGGAGAAAATATTTGCAAATGAAGCAACTGAAAAAGGATTATTCTCCAAAATATACAAGCAGCTCATGCAGCTCAATATCAAAAAAACAAAAAACCCAATCTAAAAATGGGTAGAAGACCTAAATAAACATTTCTCTAAAGAAGACATACAGATGGCCAACAAATACATGAAAAGATGCTCAACATCACTAATCATTAGAGAAATGCAAATCAAAACCACAATGTGGTACCACCTCACACCAGTCAGAATGGCCATCATCAAAAAAATCTACAAACAATAAATGCTGGAGAGGGTGTGGAGAAAAGGGAACCCTCTTGCATTGTTGGTGGGAATGTAAATTGATACAGCCACTATGGAGAACAGTATGGCGGTTCCTTAAAAAACTAAAACTAGAACTACCATATTACCTAGCAATGCCACTACTGGGCATATACCCTGAGAAAACCATAATTCAATAAGAGTCATGTACCACAATGTTCATTGCAGCTCTTTTTACAATAGCCAGGACATGGAAGCAACCTAAGTGTCCATCAACAAATGATTGGATAAAGAAGATGTGGCATATATATACAATGGAATATTACTCAGCCATAAAGAGGAACGAATCTTGAGTTATTTGTAGTGAGGTGGATGGAACTAGAGACTGTCATACAGAGTGAAGTAAGTCAGAAGGAGAAAAACAAATAATGTATGCTAATGCATATATATGGAACTTAAAAAAGCAGTACTGATGAACCTAGTGGCAGGGCAGGAATAAAGACGTAGATGTACAGAATGGACTTGAGGGCACGGGGGGGAAGGGGAAACTGGGATGAAGTGAGAGAGTAGCACTGACATATATACACTACCAAATGTAAAATGGATGGCTAGTGGGAAGCTGCTGCATAGTACATGGAGATCAGTTCGGTGGTTTGTGGCGACCTAGATGGATGGGATAGGGAGGGTGGGTGGGAGGCTCAAGAGGGAGGGGATATGGGGATATATGTATACATATAACTGATTCACTTTGTTGTACAGTAGAAACGAACACAACATTGTAAAGCATTTATACTCCAATGAAGATGTGAGAAAAAAGAAATATGAAAAAAAAGAGAAAAGAAATAATAGGGGAGAACCTTGCTACTGCAAGAGTGGAAGATTAATCCCTCAAAAGAATCATGTTCAAAGTTACTAGGAAAAGTTGTATATAAACATGGTTGATGACCTTTATGCAGACGGGAAATCGAACACTGGAAATGTGCAAATGTTTCTCCTTTTTCAAATGGAAAGAAATGAAATCAACAAACTAGACAAGTGATATTTACATCAATTCCTGGGACATTTCTAAGATTTACTTGATGAAAAGTTGGAGTTTGCGTGCCAAGAGAAGAAGAAGATTTAAGATGATGGCACAGTATTAGTTTACTAAAACCATGTCTTAATAGACCAATTCCTTTCTTCCTCACGGTTGCTGGACATAATCACTCCATCCTCCATGGTCTAAAAATGCATTGTCTGTATTCTGTCCACTCTTTTCTCACTGAGGCTCAGCTATTTGCTTGAAAGTCTACTTCCTAACTTGAAGGCAGGAAGCTTATATCTTTATATCCATAGTGTTTTTATTAATAATATTTATTGAATAAATAAACTAATTAATGGCAGATAAAAGAGATGTGTTAGAAAATTTTATATTAGTGTTTCATTAAAGCATCGCATAATATACTAATTACATCCATGTGAACAAGAGGGAGTAAAAATATATTGATTGCAAGGGTAAGTAAAGAGATTAATAACTATTGGAACCACAATACTAAAGGTGTTTTTAAATAAACCAAACTAAAGGAGGGACTTGCTCCTGGTGGTGTACAGCAGGCCTCTTTCTTTGGCCCTGTCTTGCCCCACATTTTTAGTCAACAGTTTATATAAAAATATGAAGGGTGATTTATTAAATCCATGGGTGATAACAAATTTGGGAATTACAGCATAGAAGTCAGGTCTTAGAATCAGCATCTGAAAGCGTTTTGATGGCATTAGAAAAGGTTATTGAAAATAATGGAAGAGTTAACTAAGTGGAACTAGATGAAATTGAACAGAGATAAGATTGAGTCTAAACAATAGACTACAAAGGTAGTCTAAGCAGCAGCATGAGCAAAAGGGCTTAAGGGTGTCAGCTGATGTTAAACACACCAGCAGTGTGATATGGCTGCCGAATAAGTGAATGTGACCTTAAGATGCATTAAGAGAAGTGTAGCTCACAGAGTGAAGAAGAAAAGACAGCTTGAACATTCTGTTTGATTCTAGGTTTTACATAATTAAAGCCTATGGGCTACTGTAAGTGAATTTATCACGAAAAAGGCTGAGGAAAGTAACAATATTTAGTTAGCATAAATGAGAAAGGACAGCAATGTGAAGAAATGGATAAGCATATTTCATTAACTTAACAGCAAGTGGGAGAGGTAACAGCATGGTTCTGAGTGGGCCCAAGAGGCAGAAGCAGGGCACATGAGAGGCCGAGGGTGATGGGTGCTCATCAGAATCATCTGGACAAACTTTATTGTTAACTTCTTTAAATTGAATCACTGTGCTGTACACCTGAAACTAACATGACATTGTAAATCAACTACACCTCAATAAAATAAAATTTAAAAAAATAAAATAAAAAATAAAACTGGCTTTCTAACTATGACAAAATCCAGATGCAAGTAAATAAAAAATTGATAGTTTTTACTATAAACAAATTTTAAAATTGTGCGTGCTAAAAAACATCATAAGTAAAGTTAAAATACAAACGACGAACTAGGAAAAAATATTTGCAATATATATTACAAAGAACTAATGTCCCTAATATATAAAGAATTTTTAAAAATTGAAGGATAAAGGGACGAAACTCCAATAGAAAAATGGGAAAAAGATAAAAACAGTTCACAAAAAATAAAAAGATAAAAAAGGCTCTTAAACAAATGAAAACTATTTAAACTCAGTTATAATTATATAAATATAATTTAAAACAACCCTGAGATAGCATTTCTCTACTATCAGACTGGCAAAAATTAAAAAGCATGATAATATATGCTATTACTGAGGTGGTAGGGAAAAGGGTCTTCTGTTATACATTGCTGGTGGCAGTGCAAACTTTTATAACTATTTCTAACAAAATTACACTTAACTTTTGACCCAGAAATTCTAATTCTAGGAATTTATCCTAAAGATACACTTCCAACAATATGAAAATACATTTGCATGAGGTTATTCACTGTGATATTATTTTTAATTGCAAAATATAAGAATCTAAGGTCCATATAAGAGAGTAGTTGAAATAGCTATGGTGTATCCACACTATGGATTATCATGCAGCTATAAAAAGAATGAGGAAAATCTCTATGAACTGATATGGAATGACTTCTAGGATATATTATTTAGTGAAAAAAGCAAAGTGAGAAAGAGTATATGTAAGGAAGAAGAAGATATAAGAAGATATGCATGTATCTGTTCATTGTGCAAAAAGACATACAGGAAGATTAAACTAGAAAGTATGATATTGGTTACTTACAGGGGATAGGTGGGAACAGGGTGGTAAGAATGGGAAAACAAGAACAGGGAAAAAGGAATGAGGGAGGATGGTATACCTTTTCTATAGTTCCGACTCTTGGAAACATGGTAATAAATTCACATACTTAAACATAAATAATCAAAATCAAAAAGAATCAAAATAAATCAAAAGAACTCAAAATGTAATATAAAATGAAGGGAATGGAAATGAAAATAACTAACCTAATAAATGTGGAAGATTGTATTGTGACGATAAACTGTAAGGTTAAAGATAAAAAGAACTATACACAACTATTATACTCTAGTTAATATTTTTTCCCACAGTGGTGTGGGTTAGCAATTCTAAAACTACTTTATGTGTATACCAGGATTGAGCAGATAAGTAAAGAAATTTGTAGAGAATGAGAACCAGTTTCCTCACTGTCAGAAAAAGAAGTAATAAGTAAGAAAAGGGAAAGGTGTGAATGAATTCTGTGATATTTGATTGGACTTGGAACTATCAGTATAAACTCATGGTTTTAAATGATTTATACAGAGAAACTGATATAGAAATATAGATTTCTACATGAGCACATATATATGTATTTCTTAGATCTGTCCAATGATAGGGTCTAGAAGCAAGACACCTCTGTAACAATAAGCATACTCAGATGTTGGTTCCTAAATCCCATTTTCTAACAAAAGTGACTAGAACTCCTTGGCAAAATGGTTGATTTTAGGGATGGGTCAGGGAAAATACAAAATGAGGCTGGAATATCTTGTGTTGCTAGAAAGTAAGGAAGTGCTCAAAAAGATGAGAATGGCATGTTGAGGATAAAGGCATCAACTTGAAGAAGCTCCCAATGGCCAAATTTAGGATAACTGGAGTAATAAAATAAATGATAGTATGGCTAATAACCTATAGATTAAAATAAATACCTATGATCTCATACTGATACAAATAAGTAAACAGAGGAGAAGAGACAACTTTTTCTTACAGGAGAATTCCAATAATAAATATAGAAGAAATTATAAAAATAGAAAATCACCTTCACATAATAATTGTTACAGGCAAGATTCATCAATTAATGCTAAAATTAGTGGGCAAAAGTATGATAGGAAACAGAATATTTGCATAGCCTCAAAATATCTCCCTACAAGATACTTATAAATTACAAAGGGAAAAATAGTAACTTTACATGGAGAAATCTGGCAGACCTCACCTTTACTAAGTGATCAAAGTTTACATCACCGTCATAAGACATATCAACATCATGTACCTCTTGATATGGTGTGTTGGGAAGGGCAAACATCACTTCTGTGTTATTCTTGTCAAAAATGCATAAGCTCAATTGACTAATAAGCATATGTTAATTACAAACTGAAGGATATTCCAGAAATAAACCAAAACAAAACAAACTGGCTGGTTGTCTTCAAAACTGTCAAAATCATGTAAGACACAGAAAGACTGTGGAACTGCTATAGATTGAAGAATCTGAGGAGACATGACAGCAAATGCAGTAAGGAACTGAGGATCAGCTTCTGGACCAGAAAGAGGACATCAGCAGGACAGCTGGCAAAACTGAAATAAGGTCTATAAATTGGTTATTAATTCCCTAATAATTACATTATTCTCATGTAACATGTTAACATTAATAGAAGCTGGATGAAGGATATATTAGAACTCTCATGTTATTTTAAAAACTGTTTTGTAACTCTAAAACTAGTTCATAATAAAATGTTTTAAAAATGTAGTGTTTCCAGCCATTTGAGTTCAAATAAGGGATAACACTCAACAGCAGTTGTAGAAGATATTCAAGCCATAACTGGGTGGTTCCAACACATAGCCTGTAAGGCCTCCTTAAACCATGAGGCTTTTTTGAGGATATTAACAGAATCCTTAGCTTAAAAAGTGAATTATAGGATTCTACACAAGCTTTGATCCAATGCTAATCCCCTTGAATCCATAGAAAGTGAACAGTTAGCTCAATTTTACTTCATTTCAGCAAATGATACATGCTGTGAGGATCACAAAATGTGTTATGAAATATTCAAATTAGTTTACAATGACATTCCCTTAGTTTCAACTTTCAAGACTTTAAATACTTGAGAACAAATTTACATTTGTGAATGAGTTTTAAACCACACTCTAAATAGCCATTCTAAACTATACCAGATAATCACACAAATGACTCAAACAATTTAAATCAGGTGAAAAATTATACTCTTAAGTGGACAAAGCAGATTCCAAAACAGTACATGCAATATGATCCCATTTTTGTCAAAAGTGAAAATACATGCTTAGGAAAGAGCCTAAAGTTTTATGTGATAAAATGTAAACAGTGATTAACTCTGGGTGGTTAGAAGTGGGTGTTTTCTTTGCTTATCAGCAATTTCTAAATTTTCTACAATAATTATATTACCTTATAACCATAAAAAATAAAGATTATAAATGTTTTGAAAAAAGAAAGCAGTATAACAATTTTTCAGGTCTCTGAACAGTGAGTGGAACTAACCACTCCAAACAAATGGATGTAGCTAAATATAAAATATCTATATTCCAAACACTCATTTTGTGTTAGGTGAGGCTACATCTTTGCCTTGAGGCTACAAATAGGAGGTGATAAGTAAGTTTTTCTCCTATTGTCACTTCAGTTAAAAATGTCAAAAATTACTCAGAGAACAAGTTTCAGCATTTGCAATTATCATGCTGACAGTGTCACAGGAAAACAATTTATTTTTTAAAATGAAAAGAGAAGATGCACTTTTTTTAGGGAGAGGAAAGAGATATGTGTACTGGGGTATTTCCTTCAAGTCTTATTTCACTTTATGGGGCATATGTTAAATGAAGAGGATTGATTTTGCCCCACTCTTTAAACTAGTATCCATCTCCTAGTGATTAGATATTAAAACTGTACTTCTTAAATTTTAGAAAGAAGTACTTAAATTAAGTACTTAAACTGGGGTTGGTTCAGATGCACATTACTGATTCTGTAGGTCTGGGATGGGACTTTGATTTTGCACCAGTCACCTGGGGGTTTGTCAGAAATGCAGAATCTCAGACCCTACCTCAGATCTACTCAATCATAATCTACATTTTAACAAGATCCCCATTTGACTTATTTGCACATTAAAGTTTGAGAAGCTCTGATCTAAAGAACCCAAAATCATCTAGATAGGCATTTGCTTTCTATAGTTTTCTACGAAAAGGATTTAAAGAAATAATAATATTAAAAAAAGATTACAGAAACCAATATTGCCCCTGAACTCTGTGAGCAAACAAAACTTTAATTTGTAAAACTATTTTTAGATAGTTAATTTTAGATAGTTAAAACATTTTCCTTAAAAGAAAAATTAAATTTCTTTGATTCTCCAGTGACTGTAAAGTTAGTTCTGTTGGTTTATTCATCCTTATACTAAATGGTTTGTGTGTAGCTAATTCAAAAGCAATCACTTCCCCCATTTGACTCTCATTTGAGAAGGATTTTTTCAGAATCTGGTTGTCTATATTCTACTGGCATAGTGAAGGACCTTTCATCTTTCAAATACTATGATGATACAGAATTATTAGTGGGACTAAGTGACATAGTGACAGCATGTCTTTGCTTCTGATTTACAGTAATAAATGAGTTTCTAGAGCTCTAAGACAACACATTAAAACAAAAGAAAATGGGATCCATGGATAACTTGATGAGCTTAGTATTAAAAGAGAAAATTAGAGTGATCTCCCATAAGTTACTAAATTATTTTATAAGTACAATTTTATTTATTCATAGATGACAAAACTTTGGGGTTGTGGAAAATCATTATTTCACTTGAGGAACAGTCATACCATGGCGGCCACATTAAAACTTTGTAACCGAAGAACTCTGGCATTTCTGATTATTTTTTCTGAATTTTTAAACAGTAAACTGCTTAGGACTCTACCTACTAGGGGTCCAAAAAGAAGTGATTGTGTGGCTAAGTGTAACACAATTTTAGTCTTACAAAAACTCTCACCTGTGATACATTTTATTGGATCACACTTAAACCTACTGAAGCCATTCTACTCCCATTTCCTTTATATCTTAACCTTGATCTGACACTCTCACTTCTACCAGGATTTCCAACAAGATATACTGAGAATTTGTTTACTCACATAAACTCTAAAAAAAATTAAGCAATGTGTATTGTAAAAATATAGTAAGGCTCATTAAATACATTTTAAATCAAACCTGCTTTTTTTTATAGCCTAAAAACAAAGAACATACGCAATTCAATGTAGTACCATTAGATATGAACTGATAAACTGAGCCTAAATATTTGAAAGTACAACCATAGAAAATAGAGTGTTTTCAGAGAGTTACTACAGTATCTATCAGTTTACTATATCACTGTAAGATACATAAGCTAACTTTGCTTTCAGAACAAAGAAGGAACTTGGAAGAAAAGGATGAAAAGAAAGTGCTTTCTAAGTCACCACCTACTCCCATGAAATATCTGTTGGTGAAGAATAGGGTAAGAGTTAAAACCAGTCTTTGGTCAGAAGAAAAGTTGTCATAAGCTTTTCAACTCTAAATGTATTTTTGTTATAATGTTAATCTTTAGGTCCATAGGTGATTTTGCTAAGGGAAAGTCATACCAATAACATCAGCCTGTGGCATAAGGACTTCTTACTGTTGTTTTAAATTTATGATAGTATTTCATTTAATTTTAGTTTCTTAAAATATAAATTTTACCTTTCCTGAATATCGTATTATCTATTTAACCACTAAACATTTTTTACAAGTATCATTTTAAATCAGTTGCCTGAACTACTTGCCCTTCATAAATGTTAAAATATTAATACTTAATAAGCAAATCTTTGTAGTTGAAAGATACCTGGATTGATAAACATTTTGTGCTTTCCATGTAGCATTTTTGTTTGTTTGTTTTACAGAGGTGTGTAAGTTGTGCTTCACCATTCTCATAAGACAATATGCTTATGTGTAAACAGTATCTGATCTTTTCACATATTTCTAGATGTGTTTAATTGATTATATTCTGCAAAATATAACTCAGACTTTTAAATGAGGGCTGTACGTTGTGATAGCTCAGATGGCATTTCTCACTGCTTTGACAAAATACATTAGAAAATGAAGTCATTTAAAGCAATGTTGAGTGGAAAAAAAGGAAGCCCCAGAAATGATACCATCTTTAGAAAGCTCAAAATAAGCAAACTAAGGAATATATTGTGTTAGAAATACATTCGTCTTAAAACGGTAAAACAAAAAAGCATGAGCAAGATTCAAGACAGCTGAAACCCCTAAGGGGTGAGCATGAGGGTGGAATAGGGGAGTGGCACACAGGGTACTGTAGTTGCAAGTTACTGAGATATACACACACATACATGCTTCATAATATTACTTAATTTTTAAGTGCAAGAAAACCAGGAGGTTTAGATTATTTAGGAACAAATTGATGATGATATTCTAGGGATTCCCCTCTTAGCTGGGGTATCATATTGTTCTAAAGATACTGAGCAGTGTATCCTGTCAGTAATACAATTTTCACTGTATTTTGCAATTTACAGCAAATATTTAGATTTTTTTGTGATACCTAATCACTAAACACTATGAATAATTATTTTTAATCATATATTTTGTACATTTTGTTTTATTATCCAACTTTTAAAACTGGTGATATCAAAGAAAAACTAGTAGCTTTAATTAATCAAGGAGAATAAAGGAAATCTCAGATTATGCTGTTCACTGTGACAGTTGGTGTTAGATGGTCATACTTGTGAACAATGACTGCACTATTACTAGCAGATATTTGAAAAACTATAGTTTTCATTCCAGAGATTAGGGGCAAGTGGACTTTGATTTACATTAAGTCATGTAGAAAAAGATATCTTTTCCTAGTAAATCAATTGTGTGGAACACAAGAGCAACTTTAATTATCAGGTATGAGCGTTTGGAGGAAAGAACAATCTTATATCAATATCACACTACAATTTCAATAAAATAAGAAGTACCCCTCATCATTCTAGGCAGGCTTAAATCTAGGAAAGAATGGGATGAGCTTAAGGTACAAATTCTTTCATTATAAAACATCATATAGGGACTTCCCTGGTGGCGCAGTGGTTAAGAATCCGCCTGCCAATGCAGGGGACACGGATTTGATACCTGGTCCAGGAAGAGTCCCACATGCCACAGAGCAACTAAGCCCGTGTGCCACAACTACTGAGCCTGTGCTCTAGAGCCCGTGAGCTACAACTATGGAGCCCACATGCTGCAACTACTGAAGCCCATGTGCCTAGAGCCCATGCTCTGCAACAAGAGAAGCTACAGCAATCAGAAGCCTGTACACAACAATGAAGAACCAATGCAGCCAAAATAAATAAACAAATAAATAAATAAAAAATTTAAAAAATTATATAACTATTCTTCAATCCTTAAAAGGATGGAACATTTAGCAGGGTTTTTGTAAAGATTGACTTGGGTCTATTCTGGAATAGATCTTTTTTTCCTTGCTGAGTATTAGAGGGACTAATTCCAGCAAGACTAATAGGCAAAATGGATAAAGACGATGTGGTACATATATACAATGTAATATTACTCAGCCATAAAAAGGAACAAAATTGGGTCATTTGTAGAGACGTGGATGGACCTAGATACTGTCATACAGAGTGAAGTAAGTCAGAAAGAGAGAAACAAATATCGTATATTAACGCATATATGTGGAACCTAGAAAAATGATACAGATGAACTGGCTTGCAGGGCAGAAATAGAAACACAGATGTAGAGAACAAACGTATAGACACCAAGAGGGGAAACAGGGGGTGGCTGTGGTGGTGTGATGAATTGGGAGATTGGGACTGACATACATACACTAATGTGTAAAAAATAGGTAACTAATAAGAACCTGCTGTAGGGGGGCGCCTTCAAGATGGCAGAGGAGCAAGACGTGGTGATCACCTTCCTCCCCACAAATACATCAAAACTACATCTACAAGTGGAACAACTCCTACAGAACACCTACTGAATGCTGGCAGAAGACCTGAGACTTCCCAAAAGGCAAGAAACTCCCCACGTACCTGGGTAGGGCAAAAGAAAAAAGGAAAAACAGGGACAAAAGAATAGGGATGGGACCTGCACTTCTCGGAGAGAGCTGTGAAGGAGGAAAAGTTTCCACACACTAGGAAGCTCATTCACTGGCAGGGACGGGGGGTGGTCAGTGGGGGAGGCTTCGGAGCCACGGAGGAGAGCGCAGCAACAGGGGTGCAGAGGGCAAAGCGGAGAGATTCCCACACAGAGGATCAGTGCTGACCAGCACTCACCAGCCTGAGAGGCTTGTCTGCTCACCCGCCGGGGCAGGTGGGGGCTGGGAGCTGAGGCTCGGGCTCCGGAGTTCAGATCCCAGGGAGAGGACTGCAGGTGGCTGCGTGACCACAGCCTGAAGGGGGCTAGCGCACCACAGCTAGCCAGGAGGGAATCTGGGAAAAACTCTGTACCTGCCTAAGAGGCAAGAGACCATTGTTTCAGGGTGTGCGAGGAGAGGGGATTCAGAGCACCGCCTAAACGAGCTCCAGAGATGGGGGTGAGCCGAGGCTATCGGCGCGGATCGCAGAGACAGGCATGAAACGCTAAGGCTGCTACTGCAGCCAACAAGAAGCCTGTGTGCAAGCAAAGGTCACTAGCCACACTTCCCCTCCCAGGAGCCTGTGCAGCCCGCCACTGCCAGGGTCCCGTGATCCAGGGACAACTTCCCCGGGAGAACACATGGCGTGCCTCAGCCTGTTGCAACGTCATGCTGGCCTCTGACGCCGCAGGCTCGCCCCCATTCTGTACCCCTCCCTCCCCCTGGACTGAGTGAGCCAGAGCCCCCTTATCAGCCGCTCCTTTAGCCCTGTCCTATCTGGGTGGGGAACAGACACCCTCAGGAGACCTACACGCAGAGGTGGGGCCAAATCCAAAGCTGAACCCCAGGAGCTGTGCGGACAAAGAAGAGAAAGGGAAATCTCTCCCAGCCGCCTCAGGAGCAGCGGATTAAATCTCCACAATCAACTTGATGTACCTGCATTTGTGGAATACCTGAATAGACAACAAATCACCCCAAAACTGAGGCGGTGGACTTTGGGAGCAACTGTGGACTTGGGGTTTGCTTTCTGCATCTAATTTGTTTCTGGTTTTATGTTTATCTTAGTTTAGTATTTAGAACTTATTATCATTGGTAGATTTGTTTATTGATTTGGTTGCTCTCTTCCTTTTTACATTTTTTATATATATATATATTTTTTCCTTTTTCTCTTTTTGTGAGTGTGTATGTGTATGCTTCTTTGTGTGATTTTGTCTGTATAGCTTTGCTTTTGCCATTTGTCCTAGGGTTCTGACTGTCCTTTTTTTTTTTAGTATAGTGTTTTAGCGCTTGTTATCATTGGTGAATTTGATTTTTGGTTTGGTTGCTCTCTTCTTCCTTTCTCTCTTTCTTTTTTTTTATTACTTTTTTATTTTTAATATTTTTTTCTATTTTAATAACTTTATTTTCTTTCTTTCTTTTTTCTTTCTTTTTTTATCTCCCTTTTCTTCTGAGCCGTGTGGCTGAGAGGGTCTTGGTGCTCTGGCTGGGGGTCAGGCCTGAGCCTCTGAGGTGGGAGAGCCGAGTTCAGGACATTGGCCCACCAGAGACCTCCTGGCCCCATGTAATATCAAATGGTGAAAGCTCTCCCAGAGATCTCCATCTCAACGCTAAGACCCAGCTCTGCTCAACGACCAGCAAGCTACACTGATGGATACCCTATGCCAAACAACTAGTAAGACAGGAACACAAACCCATCCATTAGCAGAGAGGCTGACTAAAATCATAAGGCCATAGACACCCCAAAACACACCACCGATTGTGGTCCTGGCCACCAAAAAGACAAGATCCAGCCTCATACACCAGACCACAGGCACCAGTCCCTTCCACCAGGAAGCCTAGACAACCCACTGAACCAACCTTACCCACTGGGAGCAGACACCAAAAACAACAGGAACTACGGACCTGCAGCTTGTGAAAAGGAGAACCCAAACACAGTAAGTTAAGCAATATGAGAAGACAGAGAAATACACAGCAGAGGAAGGAGCAAGGTAAAACCCCGCCAGATCAAAAAAAAAAAGAGGAAATAGGCAGGCTACCTAAAAAAGAATTCAGAGTAATGATAGAAAAGATGATGGAAAATCTTGGAAATAGAATGGAGAAAATACAAGAAATATTTAACAAGGATCTAGAAGAACTAAAGAGCAAACAAACAATGATGAACAATACAATAAATGAAATTAAACATTCTCTAGAAGGAATCAATAGCAGAATAACTGAGGCAGAAGAATGGATAAGTGACCTGGAAGATAAAATAGTGGAAATAACTACCACAGAGAAGAATAAAGAAAAAAGAATGAAAAGAATTGAGGACAATCTCAGAGGTCTCTGGGCAACATTAAATGCACCAACATTCGAATTATAGGGGTCCCAAAGGACGAAGAGAAAAAAAGGGACTGAGAAAATATTTGAAGAGATTACAGTTGAAAACTTCCCAAATATGGGTAAGGAAATAGTCAATCAGGTCCAGAAAGCGCAGAGAGTCCCATACAGAATAAATCCAAGGAGAAACACTCCAAGACACATATTAATCAAACTATCAGAAAATAAATACAAAGAAAAAATAGTAAAAACAACAAGGGAAAAGCAACAAATAACAAACAAGGGAATCCCCATAAGGTTAACAGCTGATCTTTCAGCAGAAACTCTGCAAGCCAGAAGGGAGTGGCAGGACATATTTAAAGTGATGAAAGGGAAAAGCCTACAACCAAGATGACTCTACCCAACAAGGATCTCATTCAGATTTGATGGAGAAATTAAAACCTTTACAGATAAGAAAAAGCTGAGAGAATTCAGCACCACCAAACCAGCTCTACAACAAATGCTAAAGGAACTTCTCTAGGCAGGAAACACAAGAGAAGGAAAAGACTTACAATAACAAACCCAAAACAATTAAGAAAATGGTAATAGGAACATACATATTGATAATTACCTTGAATGTAAATGGATTAAACACTCCAACCCAAAGACGCAGACTGGCTGAATGGATACAAAAACAAGACCCGTACATATGCTGTCTACAAGAGATCCACTTCAGACCTAGGAACACATACAGACTGAAAGGGAGGGGATGGAAAAAGATATTCCATGCAAATGGAAATCAAAAGAAAGCTGGAGTAGCAATTCTCATATCAGACAAAATAGACTTTAAAATAAAGACTATTACAAGAGACAAAGGACACTACATAATGATCAAGGGATCAATCCAAGAAGAAGATATAACAATTGTAAATATTTATGCACCCAACATAGGAGCACCTCAATACATAAGGCAAATGCTAACAGCCATAAAAGGGGAAATCGACAGTAACACAATCATAGTAGGGGACTTTAACACCCCATTTTCACCAATGGATAGTTTATCTAAAATGAAAATAAAAAAAGAAACACAAGCTTTAAATGACACATTAAACAAGATGGACTCAATTGATATTTATAGGACATTGCATCCAAAAACAGCAGATTACACTTTCTTCTCAAGTGCTCATGGAACATTCTCCCGGATAGATCATATCTTGGGTCACAAATCAAGCCTTGGTAAATTTAAGAAAATTGAAATTGTATCAAATAGCTTTTCCAACCACAACGCTATGAGACTAGATATCAATTACAGGAAAAAATCTGTAAAAAATACAAACACATGGAGGCTACACAATACACTACTAAATAACCAAGAGATCACTGAATAAATCAAAAAAGAAATCAAAAAATACCTAGAAACAAATGCCAATGAAATCACGACGACCCAAAACCTATGGGATGCAGCAAAAGCAGTTCTAAGAGGGAAGTTTATAGCAATACAATCCTACCTCAAGAAACAAGAAATATCTCAAATAAACAACCTAACCTTATACCTAAAGCAATTAGAGAAAGAAGGACAAAAAAACCCCAAAGTTAGCAGAAGGAAAGAAATCATAAAGATCAGATCAGAAATAAATGAAAAAGAATGAAGGAAACGAGAGCAAAGATCAATAAAACTAAAAGCTGTTTCTTTGAGAAGATAAACAAAATTGATAAACCATTAGCCAGACTCATCAAGAAAAAGAAGGGAGAAGACCCAAATAAATAGAATTAGAAATGAAAAGGAGAAGTAACAACTGACACTGCAGAAATACAAAGAACCATGAGAGATTGCTACAAGCAACTATATGCCAATAAAATGGACAACCTGGAAGAAATGGACAAATTCTTAGAAAAGCACAGCCATCTGAGACTGAACCAGGAGGAAATAGAAAATAAAAACAGACCAATCACAAGCACTGAAATTGAAACTGTGATTAAAAATCTTCCAACAAACAAAAGGCCAGGACAGATGGCTTCACAGGTGAATTCTATCAAACATTTAGAGAAGAGCTAACACCTATCCTTCTCAAACTCTTCCAAAATATAGCAGAGGGAGGAACACTCCCAAACTCATTCTACAAGGCCACCATCACCCTAATACCAAAACCAGACAAAGATGCCACAAAAAAAGAAAACTACAGGCCAGTATCACTGATGAACATGCAAAAATCCTCAATAAAATACTAGCAAACAGAATCCAACAGCACATTAAAAGGATCATACACCATGAGCAAGTGGGGTTTATCCCAGGAGTGCAAGGATTCTTCAATATACGCAAATCAATCAACATGATAAACCATATTAACAAATTGAAGGAGAAAATCCATATGATCATCTCAGAAGATGTAGAAAAAGCTTTTGAGAAAATTCAACACCAGTTTATGATAAAAACCCTCCAGAAAGTAGGCATAGAGTGAACTTACCTCAATATAATAAAGGCCATAGATGACAAACCCACAGCCAACATCATTCTCAATGGTGAAAAACTGAAACCATTTCCACTGAGATCAGGAACAAGACAAGGTTGCCCACTCTCACCACTATTATTCAACATAGTTTTGGAAGTTTTAGCCACAGCAATAATAGAAGAAAAAGAAATAAAAGAGTTCCAAATTAAAAAAGAAGACGTAAATTGTCACTGTTTGCAGATGACATGATACTATACATAGAGAACCCTAAAGATGCCACCAGAAAACTACTAGCGCTAATCGATGAATTTGGTAAAGTAGCAGGATACAAAATTAATGCACAGAAATCTCTTGCATTCCTATACACTAATGATGAAAACTCTGAAAGAGAAATTAAGGAAACACTCCCATTTACCATTGCAACAAAAAGAATAAAATACCTAGTAATAAAGCTACCTAAGGAGACAAAAGACCTGTATGCAGAAAACTATAAGACACTGGTGAAAGAAGTTAAAGATGATACAAATAGGGGCTTCCCTAGTGGCACAGTGGTTGAGAGTCTGCCTGCCAATGCAGGGGACACGGGTTCAAGCCCTGGTCTGGGAGGATCCCTCATGCCGCGGAGCGGCTAGGCCCGTGGGCCACAATTGCTGAGCCTGCGTGTCTGGAGCCTCTGCTCTGCAGCAGGAGAGGCCACGATGGTGGGAGGCCTGTGCACCGCGATGAAGAGTGGCCCCCACTCGCTGCAACTAGAGAGGGCCCTTGCACAGAAACGAAGACCCAACACACAGCCATAAATAAATAAATAAATAAATTAATTAATTAAAAAAAAAAAAGATGATACAAATAGATGGAGAGATATACCATGTTCTTGGATTGGAAGAGTCAACATTGTGAAAATGACTCTACTACCCAAAGCAATCTACAGATTCAATGCAATCCTTATCAAACTACCAATGGCATTTTTCACAGGACTAGAACAAAAAACTTCACAATTTGTATAGAAACACAAAAGACCCCAAATAGCCAAAGCAATCTTGAGAAAGAAACATGGAGCTGGAGGAATCAGGCTCCCTGACTTCAGACTATACTACAAAGCTACAGTAATCAAGACAGTGTGGTACTGGCAATAAACCAGAAATATAGATCAATGGAACAGGACAGAAAGCCCAGAGATAAACCCACGCACATATGGTCACCTTATCTTTGATAAAGGAGGCAAGAATATACAATGGAGAATGGACAGCTTCTTCAAGAAGTGGTGCTGGGTAAACTGGACAGCTACATGTAAAAGAATGAAATTAGAACACTCCTTAACACCACACATAAAAATAAACTCAAAATGGATTAAAGACTAAATGGAAGGCCAGACACTATAAAACTCTTATAGGAAGACATAGGCAGAACACTCCATGAGATCAATCTCAGAAAGATCCTTTTTGACCCATCTCCTAGAGAAATGGAAATAAAAACAAAAATAAACAAATGGGACCTAATGAAACTTAAAAGCTTTTGCACAGCTAAGGAAACCTTAAACAAGGTGAAAAGACTACCCTCAGAATGGGAGTAATATTTGGAAACGAAGCAACTGACAAAGGATTAATCTCCAAAATATAGAAGCAGCTCATGCAGCTCAGTATCAAAAAAACAAAGGACCCAATCCAAAAATGGGCGGAAGACCTAAATAGACATTTCTCCAAAGAATATATACAGATCACCAACAGACACATGAAAGAATGCTCAACATCACTAATCATTAGACAAATGCAAATCAAAACTACAATGAGGTATCACCTCACAACAGTCAGAATGGCCATCATCAAAAAATCTACAAATATTAAATGCTGGAGAGGATGTGGAGAAAAGGGAGCCCTCTTGCAGTGTTGATGCGAATGTAAATTGATTCAGCCAGTATGGAGATTCCTTAAAATCTAAAAATAGAACTATCATACCACCCAGCAATCCTACTCCTGGCATATACCCTGAGAAAACCATAATTCAAAAGGGTCATGTACCACAGTGTTCATTGCAGCTCTATTTACAATAGCCAGGACATGGAAGCAACGTAAGTGTCCACTGACAGACAAATGGATAAAGAAGTTGTGGCACATATATATAATGGAATATTACTCAGCCATAAAACGAAATGAAATTGAGTTATTTGTAGTGAGGTGGATGGATCTAGAGACTGTCATACAGAGTAAAGTAAGTCAGATAGAGAAAAACAAATTCTGTACGCTAACACATCTATATGGAATCTAAAAAAAAAAAAGATTCTGAAGAGCCTAGGGGCAGGACAGGAATCAAGATGCAGACATAGAGAATGGACTGCAGGACATGGGGAGGGGGAAGGGTAAGCTGGGATGAAGTGAGACAGTGGCATGGACATATATTCACTAACAAATGTAAAATAGATAGCTAGTGGGAAGCAGTTGCATAGCACAGGGAGATCAGCTCGGTGCTTTGTGTCCACCTAGCAGGGTGTGATTGGGAGGATGGGAGGGAGATGCAAGAGGGAGGTGATATGGAGATGTATGTATATGTATAGCTAATTCACTTTGCTATACAGCACAAACTAAGACTCCATTGTAAAGCAATTATATTCTAATAAAGATGTTTAAAAAAAAGAACCTGCTGTATAAAAAAATAAAGAAATAAAATTCAAAAGAAAAAAAAGACTAATAGGCAAGCTATGTGAATAGTAGACTTGCAAAAGGACTACCTGTTTACCGGTAGCTGTATAAACATTTGCCCCAAAACCTCTTTTGGACACTTGTGTAAACTTTTCAGGTGAAGAAAAAATATAAAACCTACAAGTTTACTAATTTGAAATAAGTTTTGAGAGTCTAGTCTGAATTTACACAGATTACTTGAGGTTAAAATAGAGGTTCGTCTCAAAGATCCTGTTTAGCTCTGCCAATTCCAAAATACATAGAATTTGACTGAAAATGCAGAACTAATTAAAAAAATTTTAAAAGACACTTTGAAATAAAATTTAGTATTATGGAAATTAATTGAGTTAAGTGAAGATAACCTTGGAGTCGGATGAATGAAATAAGCAACGGATAATTTCTTTGCATGCTGTCGTATTTGGTCTCACTTTTAATTTAAGAGGAATAACAACCTTTACTGTACCTGACGAGGGGTTCTTTCTGATTTACTCCTACACCATTCCCAGTCTGAAAGGTCTGGTTTCTGACTCTCCTCATGAGAAAGTCTTCTTTCTGGCCCTTCCAAAAGGGTGCTTTCGTCATATTTAATATCACCTTCTGTTTTTTCAGAGAGCAGTGGATCAACACCTTTTTCATTGTGGGAATCCTGTTTAGCATCTATAATATCAGTGTTTGTGCATTTGTTGATGCCTTTTAGTGTGGAGCTGTCCAGAGAGGGTGTGGTGCTGATTTCCACCTTTATGGCACTGAATATATTATGAGAGTCTCTCTGAGAGTTTTTTGTAGTTTTGCACTCATAGTTCATGAGATTGTGATAGGATATTGAATTTTCATCATCATCATAGTAATCTTCATGTGCTATTTTATAAATTCCATAACTTCGTTGAAATGATAGATTGAATTCAATGCATCTCCTCTTGGCTATGTAAAAACAAAAACAAAATTACATGATTAGGAAGACAGATATAAACAGTGCTTGGAGATACAAAATGAATAAAAATAGTAAAGTCAATTCAACCTGATTCGTTGAATTATCTTCGTTTACTTCTTGTCAATTATGCAAAGCAATTGTGCCTCACAAATTCAACCATCTTATCACTCTGGGCCTAACTGTTCTCACTGACACAATGGAAGGCTTGAAATACATACAACCCCAGAACACTGAAGTCTTTAAAGAAATTTTATGTAAAAAATTTATCCATAATTTAGAATAGTCTCATATCCACTCAGTTTTAGTTTTAGCTCTATCAGTCTACCAATTACCTGTACATTTCTTTATTTGGGGATAAAATACATTGTTTATAAATTTTATTTTGCTACAACTTAATTATTAAAAAGCTCTTAATATTACTTGAGCTATTCTGCTGGCAATACCAACAACAGATATAACTGCTTTAAATATTTTGATGTATATCATTCCTGACATTTATATGTTTATAAATGCATACAGTAAAAATTAGATAATGCTACAATACAGTTTTTAAACTTTTAAAAATAATATGTACATTTCTGAATAAATTTGAAATGAATTGTAAAGAAGAGTATATAGACATATTTCTGTGAACTGAAGCACTTTACAACATGTCTATACCTGATTAACTACAAGATGAGTTTAGCAGGAACACAAAACTTTCCATGGTTTAAATCAGGTGAAATATGATGGTATCTTACATATAGCACTACTATTTGGTGAATACTGTATAAAGTCTTAGCAGAATAACACATGAGAATGTGACAGAAGTGATACAATTGTTGTATGTGAACGTCATTAAATACTAGATACTTTTTGTGTATTAAGAATGAAGCTAAATCAAGATGGTAGACAAAATGCAATGTAATGTTTTGATTTTCATCTTTCAAACATGGCTCATTTCAAAACTTTTTTCTACTTGGATAGTTCTGTGTTTTATAGCACACATTTAGCTATCCTTAGTGGAAAAATTTATTAAAAACTATAAAATTTCTATGAGAACAACAGGTAAAATTTGACTCATTTTACAATACAACCTCATGTCATTCATATGCTGATTCTATTACTGAAACTGTCTCAGAACTGAAGATTTACAAACCAATTCTGCTGACTGAAAGAGAATTAATAGGTATCATTCATTATTTGAGCCAAAACATTCATTGAGCCAGGATACAAACACAAATTTCTATTCAAAGAAAATGGAAAAGTAGCAACAGATGTTAACATTATACACTATTTCATTTATAGTACTACTTAACTTTTTCTAGTAATATAGTCCAGTAAAATTAAATTAGAATTTTAAATTTACTTTAATAGTGTGAAAGCTGAAGGAACTAAAAGGACGTTTTAGTTATTGTTGGGTTTCCTTTTTCTCTAAAAAAAGTTATAAAGTGACAAGTGGTCAATTCAAGGATATTAAGCAAACAAAAACTGTCATAAAATCCCAATTTTATCATATAAATGGATATCTGTGGCTATATATTTTATTAGCTGTGTATTATAACTATGAAATATATAAAGCAAAAGTGAGTAAGGTTTTTAAAGAACTGTGCAGAATGTGTCGATGGAGAATCTACTTCCACATCACTGGGTGCAAGAAGCAGTCTGAGGTAGGCTATGAGAAGGAAGTGTGATTGAGAAAGATACAGTGGGGAACTAGAGCATTCCAGGGACAGTTATGCACATAGGTCATGACATTTAACAAAACAACAACCCTACATAATAAAAGGCATATTGGTTCTATTTTGCATTTGAGAAAACTGAGGCTGATAGAATAAACCTACCTAAGATTACTTACCTGGTAAAGAGATTTTAATTTAAAGCTGACTCCAGAATTGGAGTCATTAACTTCTATGTGAAATTGCTTTACTGCTCATCAGATCCATGAGAGAAATTTGTTAATGGAAGCAGAATGTCCCTGATGTGCTATCTTTAAGTTAAGTGAAGTACATTAATTATGAAATGTAACCAATAGAAACATTTCTTGTTATTGACTTTTCCTTAACACTTGAGGTAAATTCTGACTAACCAATGAAGGTAATAGGTTATAACAACATAACAGAGTTGACAATATTTGACTAGTAACTTACAAGAAACTTAAAGACCATCAGAATAGAGTCAGGGTCTTTTGAAGTCTATAGTACACTTATGAAAAATAAGTATAATGTTACATTTGCTCTGAAAAGCAAAACCCTGGATAAGGCATGAAATAGCTCTAGTCTTCTGCTTTTAATCACATCTTACTAATGACAATTTTAGACATAAGTAATTATATCAGCTTATAAATATACATAATTTTTCAGAGTAACATGTCACCAGATACTTTGACTTTGTCAAAAAACAGAAGCTGAAAATCTGATTTTTATAGAAAATATTTTATTTTAACTGTTTATTTAATTTAAAAAAGAACGCATCATGTCATGCAAACCAAATGGGTCTGAAAGCCATATCCAATCCATATGCCTACCACCTGAGACCTCTGGGTTAAAACCATCTTTTTTTAAACCACTTTTGTTTTGAGACACTAGTAATACAGATTATTGTTGAAAACAGGAGAGAACTATTATTTCTGGAAATTATTTTCCATTACTGACATTCATTTTCTGGCTGCATGTCTCTCAGTATCCATACAGTGAAGCTGAGATGTAGAATTATGCTTACATCACCAAAATGAACCTATGGTAAATATGAGTTAGGAAAAAATATTTTCCTTTTCTTGCTTCTGGAGTTCCCAGCAAAAGAATGTAAAAGGGGGATATTAATTTGTTAAGGAGAAAAAGCTTAAATGTGAAACTGGAGCCATCAAAGTACTATAACTACATAGAATCAAAGTACTATAACTGATCAAGCACCTGCCCACCTGAGGATGAGCCATCTGTGGAGTTTCAAAATTCTGTTTTTGTGTCATCCTAGCAATAGGAAAATTTATGGGGTGTCCTCAGACAAGGAAAGTACATCATTCTTATTCTTATAATTTTCCTGTGGCAGAGCCTAGGATCAAGTGAGAGAGTGCCATGGACATATATACACTACCAAACGTAAAATAGATCGCTAGTGGGAAGCAGCCGCATAGCACAGGGAGATCAGCTGGGTGCTTTGTGACCACCTAGAGGGGTGGGATAGGGAGAGTGGGAGGGAGACGCAAGAGGGAGGAGATATGGGGATATATGTATATGTATAGCTGATTCACTTTGTTATAAAGCAGAAACTAACACACCATTGTAAAGCAATTATACTCCAATAAAGATGTTAGAAAAAAGAAAAAAAAGAGAATGGGGCCATTTTAAACTAACATTTCTCACAACATTTTATTTTCAAAGCCATGCCTCTCTAAGCTCACATTTCAACACCTTCCCTGAAATTTTAAAATAAATACAAATAAGGGCAACGATAATTTTAGAGGAAAAATATTATTTTGATCTTGAAAGGCATGGTTCTAATTTCAAACATGAGATATTAGCATGATTATTGATTCTGCTAGCCTGCTGTAGTTTCTTCTATTTTGTGCAGTATAAGATAGAGTGCTTCCTAGACCATTTATAGTGATAGATCTGTTGCATTGCTTTGTTTTCAGCTCTGATAGAGGTGCCCTTTAGTTCTTAAAAATGACTGCCCTAAACTCTTCTTGTCTCTCTCACAATTTTAAATACTATAAGATGGGGTTAGTTCATTAATTTAGTGACAAAATATTAACGTTTGATAGAATGGTAGAACTTTCAGGCTTGTAAGTGATTTTTATATGTTCTATGTTCTTCTATGTGGTTCAAAAAGATTTATTATTAATTTTCTGTGTCACTGTTGCTCTGGATATTAATATCCAAAAGCACATACTTATTACAAGTTCCATGGTTATTTTATTTTAAGGGCATAGATGAATTTGGCATCTATTAACAATAAAACTTCATGGCATCCTTAACACTAAAAAAAACTTCTGGTCATTTGAAAATTATCTAGACATTAAATGTCATGAATACATGGAAAATGACCAGTTCATGACTATTTAATGTTTATAAAATAAACCTGTTGAAGAATTGATTGCAGAATATTCTTTAATAGTCTCCAGTTTTCATAGCCCTAAATAGTCTAAAATGGACTGTTTTTATTTACTCTTTCTTCTCTATTAAAGAATAATCTACTTGCTTATTCTGAGCAAAGGACAATTAATGGAACAGTTAATCCAGCATACACTAACGTAGTCTTGGATTTATTAAATGGTAGAACATCCTATCTTTTGTCTGGAATGACAAAAAAATGTCCCTTTCCTTCCTGGCAGAGTCAAAATATACAGGTCATTCTTCAACTGTTCCTGTCTCAGAACAGGAACAATTACACTCTAGTGAGTTTTATAATTGACCGCACTCCTGGTCTAGATGTACTCTTTAGAACATAGTTTTTTTTTTTTTTTTTTTTTAAATAACTAGCATGGCTAGATTCATATATGAACATACATTGACAAACTCTGCCACCTTTGTCCTTTTTTGAAATTACAGGTGTTTGCGGGGTTGTTTTGTGTATATATGTATGTTTTCTAAAAGCAGAGGCAAACACTTAAAATTTGTTTTGGAACTGTTTTTAGTCACTCCTATTGCTTACTCTGAAAACTTTCCAAAACCCTGGAAGAATATAAGCAGCAAACTAAAGAAAATGCTTTTCTTTACTCTTCCACTCAACAATAATGAACTTTAATATAATGAGTTTTTAACTTTTCAAAGATGCAGACTTCTCATACGTAGACTTGGGAAGGGGAGTTATTTTCTACTCTAGGCTAAGAGCTATGGTAGATATAACACCTAAAGGCCTTTGTTGACTTCATGCTGTGTTGAATGAATTCTTTTTTTCTTACCTAAAATAATTATTCAATGTACAAGCAGTTCACAGAGTTGTTTTAAACTTGCCTCATTTAAAACTTACTCCAATACTATGCTAATAATTGTTTCACATTATAATTTCTTCCCTTTATTTACCACTTCATTTGTCCTTGGACTCTTCATCCCCTACTAAGGCAACTCTCTCAATAGACCACCTTTCTGTATTTGACCATATGCATATTGTTCCCAACCTCTGCACTGTTCAGGACTTACGTTTTTTCCCATCAGACGTCACTGCATATGTGTTCTGCTTGCAGTTGATGATGCAGCCACAGGGCAAGTGTGTCCAGTGTTTGGACAAGACAAACACTGGAGTTACAGTGGTGGCCAGGAGGGTTAGCAGAAAGCTGAGCGTCTCAAAGGGAAGGCTCTGAGAGCCCACGACGTGCTGGACCACCATGTGGATCTGCAAAAGCAGAGAGCTTCAGACCTATCCTAGGATAACATTTTCCATTTTGCCAAGCCTTTCCCTCAAGCATGCTGCCCCAGCTCCCTTCTCCAGGACCCTTTCCTGTCTGAGAGCCGGAAGCTCTACTCCTGGGCTGGCATCCTCGGTTTTGGTGATGGACTACTGGGATTCCTTGGGAGGAGGCCCGCTGCTCCAGACTGCACAGGCTTTGAGGGTTTCCACTCTTGAGAGCCTGGTCTGTGCTAGCTGCCAGCTCAAGTTTCCACCAGGGAAGCACAGTCACAATACGGAAAACGCTATCCCAGAAAACAGGCAAGCGTGTGTGAAACCTGTACCTGGTACTCCAGATGTCCTTTGTCACATCCCTGGCTCCTCACCTCTGCCAGGTTATGCTTGTCACACTAGGGCACCACCCGCCACCTCTCAGCTGGGCTCTTTCCTGGAGGCTTGAACAAAAGCCTGTTTTGTCTACTTTCTGCTGTCTCTACTTCTGATCACGCCTCTCCTCTCTCCCTGCTGGGGATGGGCGGCGTCCTTACGAGGGAGGAATGGAGCAGAGAGAAGGGCGTGACAGAAGACTGGGGGCAAACACCCTCTTTACTACCTCCCTTCTCTTCTGAATACTCCCAGATATCGCTACGAGAGAAAAGGACACCCTTGACCATGAGCGATCTCGGAAAACTAAGTCTCTCGCGCCTGAAAGCGCTCCCCATCCTCCTCCCCAGTTTTGAACCGAGAAGCGCTTAGCAGCAAAGGCTTCGCGGCTGCTACTCCTACCCGTGAACGGCCTTCCTCCAAGTGCTTCTCTAAAACCAAGCGAGATACATTCGTAAGCGGACTTAATGCACGTCTCTGGGTGACCCTCCAAACCGGGGACGCTGGTCTCAACACGCACTCATACTGCCTGGCACACCGCCCCCCCCCCACCCCGCCCCGCGCTCTGTGAGCAACCGCACTTTTACCATCATGGGCAGCCAAAGGGTGACTTTTGTCATCGCTAAGATCAAAGAAAAGCGCTTCTGCGCTACGCTCACGGTGAGGCTCCTGGTGCCATAGAGAGTCCCCCGGTCCTCACGCCTGCAGGCTCCAGCCACAGCGGCAGCAGCGCGCCCCGGCCCCTGCCCCAGCCCTGCCCTCGCGGGCAGACCGGGGCCAATCACGGCGTCCGAGCTCGGGGAGCATCCTCCAGAGCACCGCAGGGCCGGGCCCGGGGCATCATCTGGGGACAGGGAAAGCACTCTGCCAACCCCCGTTGAAGGGGTCCCTGGAGTGGAAGCTCCGCGGGAAATTTCCTGGTAGTTGGCGTGGAGTCTTGGCGGCTCCTCCGAACACAGCAGCTGGTGAGTGAGGGGGACCGAGAGGCCGGCGAGGAGTCCGAAGGCCGAAGTGTACACAGCGAAAAGCAGCAGCACGTAGGAGCTGGAGCAGTCGGCCAGGCAGCCCCAAGGCGTGCGTACAAAGGCGCCCCAGCCGCACAGAGGAAGCGCCGAGAGCAGCAGGCTGGCTGCCCACACCGTCAGCGCCACGCCGAGCACCTGGCCGGATGTCCTGGAGGCTGCCTGGCTTCCCACAGCCCCGCGCATCGTGTAAAAGTTGTAGGAGACTAAGAGAGTCGCCTTCAGGTTGCTCGAGAGGCCCTGGCATAAATATAGTAAGGCAGAGGTGGTGCACAGAGACTGGAAGTAGTCAGCCACCTCATTTGGCCACTGCAAAAACATGAAGATGGTCACCGACAAGACGCTCATGAGATCATCCCCAGACCAGGACGCCACAAGCATGGACACAACAGTTCTGTTCCGCGTTTTCAGGAGGGAAACTAGCGAATAAATGCTGCCTGCCAGGGTTGCGACAGTCATTAAGCATGTCAGGCAAAAAAGATAGATATTCACGGTTCCTGGCGGATTTAAAAGATCTGTCGAATTATGATTTTCTTTCCACAGGCTAGAGTCATTTGTTGATAAGTTACTGAGAAATACAGACATTATCCTTGGTCAATATTTAATTTCTTTTTCAGTGAGTCTATAAATATTCTCAAAATTGAGCATGGCGGTTAGTTGCAGATCAGATCTCATGATCTCCTACCAAGTTTCCCTCAAGATGTTCACCAGTCAGTCCCGGCAGAAGATGGTCAGACAAGTCTCCTTTAGATCTGACTCAACCCATATTTTAAAATTGGGTTCCACTTAAAGCAGCAATACGAAACTTTTCAACATTTCAATTAAAAACAGACAAACCAAAAACTCCCTCCTGAAACCAGCAAGTTTCAGGCATGAAAGCAAAAGTTCCTTAAGTAGATTGAAAAACAATGATGTGTGGGTCCTTTCGGGTCCTTCTTATGGAGCAAAGCAGCTTTGGCTTGAGGTAATCAAACTCTATTCAGTTTTTAAGAGCAGTAAAATGATGCACTTGGTTCCGAGCTGGATTCAAAGGCAGAGAGATTATCAGGTAGTTTTCAGCTTTGCCGGTTCAGAGACAGAGAGACAGAGAGAGAATGAGAGAGAATGAGAGAGAGAGTGAGTCACTGAGCACAGCTCCCCATCGGAACCGCTGTGTTCTTCAATCAGCCTGTGATCCTCAGAGCTGCAGGAAGGAGGAGTCAGCTCCAAGCAGGGGAGAAGCAGGAACAAAAGGGAGGGGAGTTCAGTGTGTGAGCAAAATGATGTACATCTCCTCAGCCTGCCTTATTCGGAGCAAGAGACAATGTTTTTGCTAAGCCTTCCCCTTCGGTTTTGACATATAAAACTAACCCAAATACTTGCTCAGGCTTGATGTGAATGACAAATAACCGCTTTGAGAGGTCCACGCTACTCTACTAAGGGGCTGCTTTTACTCTTATCTAGACCTCTCTGTTCCATAATCCACTGGAGGAAGAATATCATCAATGCCATTTTTAAGAAAATAGGAGGTACCAGCTTTGTTTGTTTTTAAAATATGTATTGTATTTACTAATAAGAATGTCATTATGGTCCTCACTACACTGAACAAGATTTTGCAGAATCTTTGGGTGGAGCCATTCTAACTTTAGCCATGTAACTATTTTATGTCAGTGTCATAAAGTAAGCAAGCTTCCATTTGAATAAATAATATTTCTAGTTGTTAAAGTCAGATGGCATTATATAGGGAGTAAAAAGGAAGTTATCTCACAAAAACATTTTTAACCAGAGTACTGGGATGTTCTGTACAACAATTGAGTCTCTGAACTCATTTTTTAAATTAATTAATTAATTAATTAACATCTTTTTGGGGGTATAATTGCTTTACAATGGTGTGTTAGTTTCTGCTTTATAACAAAGTGAATCAGCTATACATATACATATATCCCCATATCTCCTTCTCTTGCGTCTCCCTCCCACCTCGTTGGTTTTGCAAGATGAGTGGTTTAGCAAAGAAGTAACAGACAGCAATAGTTATGGTCCAGCATTTCCCAGGATGCTTTGGGGTAGTATTCCTCCTCAGCTCAGCCTCATGACCTGAGGGCTGTCTTTCCACACACAGTGCTGGAGTCTAAAGGAAAGCAGGGAAAGGGAAAGGAGAACATTCATTTGGTAATGGTCTAAGTACATGGAAGTGGCAATAGAACTCTGAACATTCCTTTCATTTTAGAGGTAACTGAAGCTACATTTTGAACCTGAATCTGTTCAAGGGAAAAGTGATTGTATTAGTCATTGCCAGCCATAACCTTCAATAAACAGTGGGCCCTTCACTTATCTTGACGTATTATTTGATTTCCCCTTCACTCAGCCACCTGTGACAGCTAGCTCAGCGCTCTGGCTCTTCCTACTGATAGTAATAGACCTTGCAGCGTAGTGTGATTAAGAAGGCTCTGGGTTACCTTTCCATATGGTATGTAACCCTGGAGTTTTAGTGGGGTTGGACAATATGTATCACATTGTTCAAATGGAATGAGTGGAAATAAATAATGGCTGTCACAATACCACTTGAGGCCTGGGGACATTCCCTCTGTCATTACCATCATCTCTGGGTTTTCTATTAAATATAATTTTTGAAAAGGGACAGGACAGCTAACCACCATGCTGCCCTTATCTCTACGATATGACAGAAGGGGCAAGAGTGTTAGTACATTTCCAAAGGTTGGTGGTGGAATTGCAGCCAGCAGGGAGCTAGGAGAGAAATCTGAATTTGATTCCAAACTGTGCTACTGCTGTCTGTGTAAACTTGGGCAAAAATTCTTATACTTTCTCTGGGTGTCTGTTTCCACATCTGTAAAATAAGGGGACTTGACTGGATTATTTTTAGGTCCTTTCAAGTTCTAAAATTGAATGATATAATTTTTAAATAGTTCAGGTTAACTTTATCTTAATTTTCTTTTCTGCCTACTTCACAATAATCAATATTGAACTGATGCTTGGGTTCTCCATGCTATCCCTTTCCCTGCTGTGATGACATGGAGGCCCTTGTCAATATGAAGAAGGTATAAGATTCAAGCAGCCTGGAATGTTAGGCCAACTGAAGGATCATGGCTGCCCTGGAGGGCTGTGAGAACCTATAGTAAGTTTTGTATGAGCAAGAAGTAAAGTTTGTTGTGTAACTCACTGTGTTTTGGGGGTTGATTGTTATTGGATGGTAACTTAGCTCATCCTAATATGGTTAGGTATAGAGTTGCCCCAACAGCTAGTAAGTGGTAGAGCCAGTTTTTAAAATTGTAGCCTGGCTTTGCATTCTTAATCACAACACACACACATTTTCTAATTGCCCCCTCTTAGCACCTCATGACTGGGAACACTTCCAATGAATGCTGACAACTATAAAGCTTTGTTTCTGTTTTTCTTTCTCAGAAAGCATGCTTGAATGTAGTTTCAAAGTTGTAGTTTATAAACAACCTTTTACCAAGCTTTATGTTTTATAATATATATAATATATATACATACATTGTGTATATATATATAATACATATGTATATTATACATGAGTTTTTTGAAAGTTGTAAGTCTTCCCCTTAGCCATAATCTCATTTTCTTTGCAATATCCTCCTGAGCTAAAAAATAAAAAAAAAAGAATCACTCTAAATGCCTTTCAAATAACCAGGAAAACATTTAGGAGTCTGGAGAGAAAGATTTCTAAGAAGCCCCTTTGTGCCTTAAATTTACTCAGTTCTTGTGAATGAGCCTTGTTCCTCTGTCTCATTTATGATAAATCTTTATATCTTCAATTATTGAAAATCCTGTCTTCAAATTACTTAATAATGCAAATTTAAATTGATTTAAATTGACATTATAATTATACCAGAACAGCTTAAGTGAAGATGTTATTTATTGTCCCACTGCTGCTTTGGTTACTTTGAAACATATAGCATACGAGACTATAAAACAACCTAGAGAGAATTTCATGGAAAAAATTTCGTTGGGCTTTTAGTTTATGAAGTCATTGATGTAATTGTACCTTTGCAAAGCACTGCAGGCAACTCATTTTTCTAAAAGTCTACATTATATCTGAAAATCCTCAAAAAGTAGGAAACAGCATAAAAAATTCTGGCTGAATATGGTTAAATAACATCCTTAGCAATGCAGAGCTTTGGCAATAAAAAAGTAACCAGAGAATCAGATGGAAACATTCATGAAAATTAAAAAAAAAGCGTCACAGATAAACTTAATCATGAAGATATAACACTTCTTTGTTTCTAAAAATATAGGATGAAACCAAAACATTTTGAAGGACTGGCCCAGGTTAAGACTCTTACTAACTTATCATCAAAGCTCAAGCGAAAGATATCATAAATTATCCAGTACATATGCATATATATACATAATATATAAAGTCTAGAATTTATGAATATAAATATATATAATACACATATAAATTTATAACATATATGAATATATATATGTAAAATCCAGATTGTATTAAACATATGCAAACTCTGCTTTAGCTGATAGTTTCCAAAAAAAGTCACTAGCAATTTGGTGTCATAGGAGAGCCCAAATGCTGTGATTTATTTTCTTCTTTTTCAAAGTCTCATCAGAAATGTACAATATTTAAAACTGTCTAATAACTTTGAATAAGGACACAATTTAACTTGGCGCCAAGTCAGAGAGACTAACTTCATATATATATGAATGTGTATATATGTTAATGTAGAACAGTTACAGAGAGAAATAGGTTTACTGTTAATGGTCACTTTTTATTCATTCTGGGCAAAGATCTTGACCATGGTAGTTCTGAAGGTCCACCTAGTCATATAATAAAGATTATATCTGGAGGAAAGTTTTAATATAGAGCTGTGTGAAGCGTTGAGTGGATTGAGAATGACTGAATCCACTCCATAGAATAAAAATATAAATAATATATAGTTATTCTAACCATAATTATACAGTGTAAACTTTCATTCATTCATTCATTCAACATTTGAGTGTCTAAAGTTCAGACAATGTGCATTAATGGTAAACAGAACATTAGAGTTCCTGACCTTATGAAGCTCATGGTCTAGTCATTTTTCATACTATCTTCTTCCCTAAATTCCTCTCTGAAAATAATCTCTCATCCCAAGGGGGTCCACACAATAAATACTGAATGCTTAGGATGAGAATGTCCTTATGCACAACAAATTGACCAAGTCTTAAATTAGTAATGAAGTAATACAGGAGGGCCCCTGTACCTTATTTTTTGGGCTCAAGGTTTCAAAGAAATTATTTCAACATCTCAGTATCTTGAGGATAGAATAATATCCTCAGCTCAGTACTATGACTATAAGTGATATACGAAGCAGTTCTGATATTATTTGTTTCTTTTCACTAGGGAGCTGGTGAAATCTCTTAAGGAGCTATGAGAATAGCTCTTGGTTCTGGTCTGGTCCAGATTTCTCTTCATCCTGCATGGCCCATGTTATGATCCTTAATTTTTATGTGACCATCCCCCCCACCCTGACCACCACCTCCACGTTGTTCGTGACCCATACCAGTGTGTGCTGGAACCTTGCTGCCTTTTGAATAAAGCCTTCCTTAGTATTTCATAAACTTCTCAGTCTCTACATCTATAAAGGCTCAAGGTTCACTTTAAGTACCAAAACTTCATCAACCATGTTCTCAAAGATGATTGCTCTTTCCAGTCCTTTGCAAAATGAATGCCACTCCTTGCCGTGGGAGTGGCTTCTCTCTCAGTGCTATGGCTTTACTTTCTAATCTGATCACTCTGTCCTGTAGGAGTATCATTGTCTTGCCTTGAGGTGATATCTGGGGCATAGTAATGGGAAACATGTTTTGTCTCATGTCTTTTGGCAGGAAGAGTAATTTCCTTATTAAGGTCCCAGTTTACTTCACTAAGTAAAAACAATGGCTTTGAAAGATTTCTTGGTTTATTTTAGGGGCTGGCAAACTATGGTTTGTTTTTATAAATAAAGTTTTATTGGAACATAGCCACACCCATTTGTTTAAGTCTTTTTGTGGTTGCTTTCAAGCTACAACAACAGAGTTGAATCCTGAGTAGTTGTGACAGAGACTGTGCCAAAAATATTTACTATCTGGCACTTTACAGAAAAAAATATGTTGATTCTTGGTTTATCCAAAACAGGACAATTTCAGTGCAAAGTAACTCCAATTGATAGAATGTTTGGGTCATTTGTGAGATTTAGACAAACCCACATCTTATGTGTTCTAACATATATAATAATATATACTATATTATATAATAAATTATATATTATATTTATATAAAAATTATATAATTAATATCAATAACAAAAATAATAGCAACAGCTAACACAATTTAGTTCTTATAATGTGTTGGACATTCTTCTAATAAAGTTAACTATATGTAGTAACTAATTAACTAATACTCAAAATACTAAGATGTGAGTATTAGTTTTAGTTGCACTTTCCAAACAAAGGAACTGAGGCACAGAGAGTAAATAACCCACCTAGAATTACACTGCCTGTAAACAAAGACGTTAGGTTTTATTCAGGTTATTCAGAGACACACCCCTCGCTTATAGAGGCAAAATTGTGTGTGGTTTATTTTTCTTTCCTATTCTCTAGATTTCTTGCCTTTGCAAACATTCTGTGAGCTTTAATAAATCAGAGGGATTGCTGGGGAAGACAACTTCCTGAGGCAATACAAATTTCTGAGGTCCTAACTCAGCAATATAATGATACAGATGGCCGCCTGTTCTTTCTTTTCATTTAGTATCATTGAGCTCCAAGGGTTTTAAAGAAATTATCTCAGTAGTTCTTACTTCCCTAAGAAGTGAAGTTTTATCCAAACTCTACAGTCGAGAAGTTAGAGCATACAAGCAAAATCACTTGTTGAAGATGATGCTGTAATTCAGTGACTGAGGTGGAAATTAAATTTACCTTCCTCCCTTTTCTCATTTGTGTCTACTCACAGGGGCAGCAGTGTCTCAGGGCTATGTAGTGAGAAATACCCCAGGTTTTGGGTGTATTTGAAATGAAAAGGTTATGTATTTATGAAGTATTTTTAAAATCTCGCATGAAAGAGAGACACGGTAAGGGCTTAGAAACAGTAGTCCTGCAGAGGTGAAAAGTGATATTGATCCTCTGGTCACTGTGGTAGAGAAGCCGGACTTGACAACCGGAATGATTGCTAACTCTCAACAGGCTTGCTTTGAATCCTTCAGCAAGCCACTTCATCTCACCTATGGCTTTGTTCCTCTATCTTCATAGACAGGAAAATAATACCTGTCCTGAAGAATTTGAAAAGCTCAGATGAAAAGCATCATAAAAGTTTAGAATAAGTAATGATGAGTTTCTAGTATACTTATCTCTGAAACTGGCAGTTTCCTTCGAAGTGAAAGACTACACTAGCACCAGCTCAGGGTTCTCTGGTAGATGACAATAAAGGGGAAGCAGTTGTGATGGAGCATTTATCTCCTTCCTTTCCTTCCATGTCTGATGCATATCAGAACCATAAAGTCACCAAGCAATCGTGCTATTTCTAAATTTGATGCTCAAATTAATAAAATGTGCAATGAAGAGAGGATAGAGAAAAGGAGGGATGGCAGGGATAGGGGGCAGAGAGAGAGAGAGAATGAGAATGAATGAATATATAGTAGATTGGAGGTATCTGGGCTGATATATTATGGTACTCGTGGTGACAGGCATTGGAGTTGGAGGGAATATGGCTGGCCTAGCAAGGTCAGGGTAAGAGATAAAGACAAACTGATAGACACAGATTCTATATTTTAAAATTGACTTGTTCCAGAAAGGATTGGAGATGAGAGCCAGTAAGTCAGACTTGAAAATGGGTTAAATGTAACTGTAAAGGTATGGCAAAAAACCCCATCCAAAACTACAGAAGAAAACCTTGCTCTTACTGTGCAGAAGTGATGACTAGGAGCAGTTTCATGTGTGCACAAAAATGGAATCTATACACATATGTAATCATACTTACATTTTTTTTATGGATGAAATCATTTTGGAAATCACTTCATACCAGCACTTCTTTATTATTTATATAGATGTTTTATATTTGGCTGTATAAATGAACTATAATTTATTTAATTAGTTCCTTATGAAAGAATGTGTAAGGTTTTTTCCCCATTGTTTTGCTCTAAAAAAATAATGTTGAGTGAACATCCTTGTACACACATCAAGGCACCTTTTTGTAAGTACATACACAAGGTAAATTCTTAAAGTTGAAATTGCTGGGCCAAAGTTGCTTTAATTGTGACATATTTGTCTATGTGCCTACCAAAAATTTGCACCAATAATGGTACCATAAACCCAAATATATTAAGACTGCCTGTTTCTCCCACATTCTCACCAGTACTGAGCGTTATGAAAGCTTTAAATTTATTTGCTCCATCTGCTAGGTTAAAAAATATTGATTTATAAGTGTCTTTTGGTGTGAAGGAAATAAGAACTTCATATGTTCAGATATTTGTTATGAATTTGTCAATTATATTATGATTTTGTTGATGATTAATTTTTTAGGAAATTATTTTATTCAGGCTATTGCAATTGGGAGAGCATTCATTAATGAGAAATAACTCAAAGAAAAGGAAGGGGCCTTGTTTGTACTGAGGGAAGTAACAGAGGAATTATTGATAAGGATGGAGGTGGGTGTTATTTGGGGAAATGCCAGAATATGGTGGGTCTTTGGATTTAGCCATTTCCCAGAGCATAAAGGGTGGGAATCTCTCAACCATTACTGCTTTCTGGGAGCAAAGGGTTCAGATAAAGTTCAACATTGTCATTCTTCCATTTTGTTCAAAACAAATTTTGTCACTGAGCAACTAAGAGGTAATTGAAGACTTCATGAGTGGGGAGAAGCAGGGTCTAAGAAATAATCTCTCAAGGGTACTTGTTAATCTTTTTATGGCTTATTTTTAAAAGCAGCTTTTCTTTTAAGGCAAACTGATTGACAGTTTCCTTTGTGTCACACAAAATACTTCACATCAAAAGTGTAAAATAAATTACGTCATTTTAAAATACTAGTATGGAATCACTTTTGCATTTAAAATTTTCCTGTTAAATATATTTTGGTACAAGCATTTAGAAAAGAATTCTGCTTGATTTTTATTTCCCAAGTAGGTATCCAGTTGCTCCAACATAACTTTATATAGTCTGTCTTTTCCCAACTGATTTGCTATGACACCTTTAAGATACAGGTATAATCATTTCCTATATGAATTGTGTCTATTTCTGAATCTCTATTTTGTTATACAGATTATTTTCTGTTGATTCCTATCCCATAAAATAATATATATTTCTATAAATTCTATAACATGCATACAGAAAGGTGTGCAAATGATAAACACACAAATTAATAAATTTTCGCCAAGTGTGCTCACCTGTGTTACAGCACGTAGATGAGGAAACACATGACCAGGATGTCAGAAGCCCCCAAGTGTCCCTTCCAGTTACCACTGAACCACCCTCCAACAACACACCCCAAGGGTAACTAGAGTCTGACTTCTAACTTATAATTGTAGACTAATTTTCCTTGGAAAGATAAAGTATGTGCTGCTGTGAGTCTAGCTGCCTTTGTTCAATGTCATGTTTGTGAGATGCATCCATGTTTTTTAATATAGTGGTTCTTTTTCTTTGGTATATAGAATTCCAGATTTATGAATAGCCTACAATTTATGTGTCAATTCCATCATAGATGGACATTTGTGTTGTTGTCAGTTTGGGGCTATTACAAACAAACACTTGTAGATTTTACCCTACTTGCAAGCTTGTAAGTTAACTTGATGCAGGTTTGTGGCAGAACAAGGGGGTTCCTGGTTCAGAAGCAAAGGACTTTATTATTCACAACAATAGCAGTAGAATATCAGTATCTTCTTGTGCCAGTTTCCCAAGCCCAAATTCCCACAGGGTCACATGCAGAGAGCCAGGTGACACCTGCACACACAGTGGAGGTTGTGTCAGGAGAGAAATCCTGAACTAGCTTAGGAACTCAAATAGTTTATCATGGGCAGTAAGTATGCCTGCCCTTCACTCTGGAGGGAGACACTATCCCTTTCTTCCAAGGCTGTAAGCAAGTCTGCCTTTTATTTTGGATACAGACTTCACTAAAAAGAAAATATAAAAAGACAGTCAGTGTCTCTGCTTGCAAGACATACAGAGATTCAAGATATGCATGGATAATTATCTCCCAATAGAAACAGGACAAGTATGTCCACGATTATCATTACTATTTAACATATTACTGGGGGTCCTAGCCAATGTTATGAGGAAAAAATACAAACAAGAGATTGGACTGGGTGGAAGTTCAGAAAGAAAATTATTATGTGCAGATGATATAATCATAAACCTAGGAAGCAAAAGAACTCACAGAAAAATGATTACAACTAAAAAGAAAATTCAATTGTTGGGCAAAGGATTAATTTTTAAAAATTAATAGGAGCAACAACCAACTAGAAAGTGTAATAAGCTGGAGAGGATGTGGAGAAAAGGGAACCCTCTTGCACTGCTGGTGGGAATGTAAATTGATCCAGCCACTATGGAGAACAGTATGAAGGTTCCTCAAAAAACTAAAAATAGAACTACCATATGACCCAGCAATCCCACTACTGGGCATATACCCTGAGAAAACCATAATTCAAAGAGAGTCATGTACCAAAATGTTCATTGCAGCTCTATTTACAATAGCCAGGACATGGAAGCAACCTAAGTGTCCATTGACAGATGAATGGATAAAGAAGATGTAGCACATATATACAATGGAATATTACTCAGCCATAAAAAGAAACGAAATTGAGTTATTTGTAGTGAGGTGGATGGAACTAGAGACTGTCATACAGAGGGAAGTAAGTCAGAAAGAGAAAAACAAATACTGTATGCTAACACATATATATGGAATCTAAAAAAAAAAAAAAAATGGTTCTGAAGAATCTAGGGGCAGGACAGGAATAAAGACTCAGCCGTAGAGAACGGACTTGAGGACACAGGGAGGGGGAAGGGTAAGCTGGGACGAAGTGAGATAGTGGCATGGACTTATATATACTACCAAATGTAAAATAGATAGCTAGTGGGAAGCAGCCGCATAGCACAGGGAGATCAGCTCAGTGCTTTGTGACCACCTTAAGGGGTGGGATAGGCAGGGTGGGAGGGAGACGCAAGAGGGAGTAGATATGGGGATATATGTATATGTATAGCTGACTCACTTTGCTATAAAGCAGAAACTAACACACCATTGTGAAGCAATTATACTCCAATAAAGATGTTAAAAAAAAGAAAGTGTAATAAAATATATATTTTCATAATTTAAATCCTTGAAGCAGTAAAAATCATGAAATGCCTGAGAAATTAATTTAACCATGGACACTCAAGCCCTATTTAGAGAAAACTTGAAAACTTTAATAAAAGATCATAGAAGATGATCTAAATAAATGGAGAGATATTCCATGATTCTGTATAAAACATTTAGTATTAAAATGATATAAATTCTTCCTAAATTTATCTATATATTCAATATAATCCCAATTAAATTCTAGCTGAGTTTCTTGAAAAATTCAATAAACTTAAATTTATTTGAAAGGATAGAGGTCAATGAAGAGCTAAGCCAGTGACATAAAAAAGGAGTAATTCATACAATGATGCCATTGTTCTAAAGGTAGTGTGATTAGTACAAAAACACATAAACTTCGTCCCAGCTTGGCATGGACATATATACACTACCAAACATAAAACAGATCGCTAGTGGGAAGCAGCCGCATAGCACAGGGAGATCAGCTTGGTGCTTTGTGACCACCTAGAGGGGTGGGATAGGGAGGGTGGGAGGGAGGGAGATGCAAGAGGAAAGAGATATGGGGACATATGTATATGTATAGCTGATTCACTTTGTTATAAAGCAGAAACTGACACACCATTGTAAAACAATTATACTCTAATAAAGATGTTTTAAAACAAACAAACAAACAAAAAATACACATAAACTACCAATGCAACAGAACAGAGAGTTCAGAGACAGGCCTATATATTTATATAACAACTTATATCACAAGTGTGGTCCCCTGAAGGATCATCACCTAACTTTATGGAGAAAAATAAAAATTGATCCTGATCTTATATATATAGGTGATCTTAGATGGATCAAAGACCTAAATATAAAAGGCAAACTATTAAGTTCTTTTGAAGCCAGGGAAGTGAAGGTCTTATTAATTAAAACTGAAAACATACAAATCATAAGGCAAAAATATTGATGCAGCTTTTTACATCAAAATTAAGAATTTCTGCTAAAAAAAACAAATACCATGAACAAGGTTTCTGGAGTGATAACAAAAGGAAAGAATATTTTTGCAATAGTTGAAAACTGAGAAAAACAAAAGATGATCAAAATCAATTAAAAGGAATCACTCCATCTCTAACTGGCTTATTTCACTTAGCATAAATGTCCTTAAGGTTCATCCATATCACCCCATATTATAGAATACATGCAATATACGAAACTTCTAGCCCTTTAGATTCTCCCTCTCACTCTGTCTCTCTCTCTCTACTTCTCTCTCTGTCTCTTTCTCTTTTCGTTTCTCATGTAGCGCTTCCAAACACAGAATTCCCTTTTAGGAACTTGTGGAAATATGAATGACATAGAGGCAACATATAACTAGAAGTTTTTGTTTTCTCAGAAGAATTACAGAAAAGGTCTCTTTATCTTTTATTACACCCCAGCACCCTTAAATGATGATGTACCTCAGTATTTTTCTCTACATAGCTCTTAATTTTTTTCTTTGTAAAGTGATTGACAGGTTACTAAGCAATTTCACCTACATTGTGATCTTTTTTACTCTTAATACAGTATAGCTGATTTAACAAATAGTTACAAGTGTTCACTATCATTTTCCTTTTGCATATGAAAACAGACCTCTAACATTTGCAGTAGCTGTAGTTCAAAAATTTCAGTGTGTACACGACAATAATTTACTACAGCATATATTGTAATTTTCCCCATAGAATTTTTTCTGGTTAGTATCTCTCTTTGGGAAGCTTATGATTCTCTGCATTTTAATCACCATCATGAGCACTTGACTCTCCTTCAGAGGAGATTTTTAATAAAGAACAATTTTTTATGATGGCAAGTAGATAACAACAAAACTGTTGTAGAGTTTGAGATGCTTCTGTTCAGCTAGATTTACTCACTAGCTTAAGGTCTCACTCCTACGCAAAAGACTCATCACGTACAAACTGGGCAAAACCATTGATAAATTGATAAGTGGCATGAACCTTCCGGATTGCTTAGAAATACTCAATGTGATAAATGTTGCATTGAGAATGACAAGCTCCAGCTATATGTCAAAGCAAGAACTGAATTACAGTTGCTGGGAACTACTTTCATGTTTGTAGTGTTTATCTGAAGTCGATGTTGACAGGAACATGGTATTTTGTGGGGCTTTAGAGATCTTGATAACAAGAAAATATTCCTTATGGAGTTAGCAGAACAAAGAACTGGTTTCTACCTTAGCTCTGTGGTTCTGATGCTACGCCTTTTATGGCCCCAATAGTAGTTGGGCTGTGAGTAATTTCTGGAGACTCAGAAAGGTTTGCTTGTGCTTTGGAGGTATGGCTTGAGTGCTTTAGAATTTAATGAAGTATTTCTCTGAAGCTATCAAGAGCCCTAGTATGGTGAACTTTTCTGCCAACTGAGACTTTATTTAACAATAATCAGAGATAGCACACTGGGGGCACAGTAGGTTTTGAGGTAAAAATCTCAAATAACTGATGTCTTTTTGCAAAGAGTTAGATTGATTGCCTAGAGGCTCTGAACCTTTGTGAACCAAGTAAATAGATAAATCAGTTTCCACCATTTAAACCTGAGTTTGACACAAATCCCTAGGTGTGATATGTGCAATTTGCATCGAAACATAAAAGTCATAGAATTGTGACTCATTCTTCTTACCTACCCACTTCAGAGTTAGTGGTTCAGTTTTGTTTGTTTGTTTTGTTTTGCTTTATTTTGTTTTGTTTTTGTAAGCCTAAAGAGCAACTGTAACTCAGATGAAGGGTACAGCCATTTAAGTTTTACTAATAAATTGTTCAAGAACTAAATAGGTATTGTAGTATTTTCAAGCTATTTTTTACAAAGACTCTTTAGAGACTGTTATGATTTTCATAGCATATTGTTGTTACAGAGCTGTGATGAGTGACTCAAAGTTAAAAATAAATTTGATCTAGTGCATTAAGCTCTATTTTTTGGTAATTATCCTAAGCTGGGTGTCAGTCCATATCATTACAAGTGAAAGTCTAAAACACAGAATAAATTTTAAGAGTAGATAGTATTATTGCACACAGAAAGGAGATATAGAGTCCCTGCAATAGCTCCATGAATTAAAAAGAAAGTATATTATTTTTCCTTGGAAGAACTTAAATTTTCAGTCTGCTGTTAGACTCAAAGAACTACAGAACTGCAAAGGACCTTCTGGATCATTAGTCAATGCCTTATTTTGGAGAGGAGGAAACAGAGGCTTAGAGAGGCTCGGTAGGCTAGGTGACTCATGCAAGGTCAGGAGCTTGCTAATGGCAGAGTTGGCCCTGATTCCAAGTCTATCAAGTCTTAAATATTGCTTTAATTTCTTTGGCAGAATTTCTGACATTATAAAATTGCCCTATTCTTCTGCTAGGCTAATGAAAACTGCTTCAGAATGATTTTCTGGTTGCCTAAGTCTTTTTTTTTTCCCCCTCCACTCCAAATGTCAGTCCCAACCTCATTTCCCTGCCTCTGCCCCTCCCAGAATCTCTGATAGATCCTTCCGCAGGCCCAGACCTACCTGATTTCCTGGCTAGAGCTAAATGAGGTAGTGTGTGTAGTGCAGTTCTCTTTATCTTCTACCTTCATCTTGGGACACTTTGGCTTAAATCATCATCCCCAAACTGGTTATTTCCTCTTGGAAGATACCATATGAGATCTTATTTTCTACATAGAGTAAAACTTAATGAATGGAATGAATAATCCATCATGAGTTCATTTATTCAATGAATATTTATTAATTACCATGGGCTAGGCATTGTGCTAGAAAGTGGGAATACAAAGGTGAGTAAGCCATGGCACCTGTCTGCAAGGACTTGGCAGTCTAGCTACAGGAGTTATCATGTTGTATGTGTCTCCTGGAGACACAAGTGAGGCTCGCCTGGTGCAAATTACTTCCCTTGTACTAGGAAGCCCTTGAATTGCCTTTTGATTTATACACCAAATGTTCCATGCTAACTTTGAAAAATTTTTATTGAATAAAATTTACATGGCACTTACCATGTGCCAGGCACTGTTCCAAGAACTTTATGATTATTAATGCTTTAAATCCTCAGTCAGTCCTAACAGGTAGGTTCTATTGTTATTCCCACTTAAAGATGGGGAAACTGAGGCACAAAGAAGTTCAGTAAACTGCCTAAGCCCACAGAGCTAGCAAATGGTAAAGCTAAGATTTGAACACAGGTAGCCTGTGTGCTTAACCACGACCTTAAGGACTGAATGTGGACTAAATGAAGAGTGAGCATGGATGAATTCCATATTTAGTAATAAAAGGAAGAGGAGAGCAGAAGGACATTAGAGCTTCTGGAGATTAGTTCAAAAAATTCAGAGAATGAAAAGGGTGTTATGGAGAATTTTCAAAGTTTCGATGCCCTTATAATGTGCTCATGTTTTGATACTTTTATTACTTTTTCATCTGTTTGCCTATAGTAAACTATAGAAAAGCTAGTTAAATAAGGTCTGGTGTGTGTCTCTGGGGATTCAGTAGAGAACAGTTAGCCTGGGAAAATGGTATCAGATTTCCTCTTAAACCTTCCCCCTTTCCTTGGTGAGTATCAGCACTATCCACTCAGCTTCCCCAATCAGAACCAGCAGTCTACCACACATGGACACACACTGAAATCACCTGGGGGAACTTTAAAAAATCCTGATGTCTATGAAAAAAACGCTCATGATCGCTAATTATTATAGAAATACAAATCAAAACTACAATGAGGTACCACCTCACACCAGTCAGAATGGCCATTAAAAAGTCTACAAAAAAAAAAAAAAAAAAGTCTACAAATAACAAATGCTGGAGAGGACGTGGAGAAAAGAGAACCCTCCTACACTGCTGGTGGGGATGTAAGTTGGTGCAGCCACTGTGGAAAACAGTATGGAGGTTCCTCAAAAAACTAAAAACGGAGATACCATATGATCCAGCAATTCCACTCCTGGGCATGTATCCGGACAAAACTATAATTCAAAAAGATACATGTACTCCAATGTTCATAGAAGCACTGTTTACAATAGCCAAGACATGAAACAACCTAAATGTTCATCAACAGATGAATGGATAAAGAAGATGCGGTATATATATACAATGGAATACTACTCAGCCATAAAAAAGAATGAAATAATGACATTTGCAGCAACATGGATGAAACTAGAGACTATCATACTAAGTGAAGAAAGTCAGAAAGAGAAAGACGAATACCATATGATATCACTTATATGTGGAATCTGAAATATGACACAAATGAACCTATCTATGAAACAGAAACAGGATCACGGACATAGAGAAGAGACTGGTGGTTGCCAACGGGATGGGGGAGGGGAGAAGGCTGGAGTGGGAGGTTGAGGCTAGCAGATGTAAGCTATTATATATAGAATGGATAAACAACAAGTTCCTACTGTATAGCACAGAGGACTATATTCAATATCCTACGATAAACCATAATGGAAAAGAATATAAAAAAAAGAATGTATATATATGTATAACTGAATCACTTTGTTGTACAGCAGTAATTAACACAACATTGTAAATCAACTATACTTCAGTTAAAAAAAAAAAATATATATATATATATATATAAATCCTGATGTTTAGGTTACAGTCTGGCCCAATGAAACCAGAATCTCTGGGGTGGGAATTTTCTTTTTCTTAGCTCCCCAGGCAATTCCCCAATGCAGGTAATTTTGAGAATCAACCGCTGCAAGTGCTTTTCAAACTGTAGCATGCATCAGAATTGCCTGGAGGGCTTCTTAAACATAGATCGCTGGGCTCCATATCCAGAGTTTATTTGGAAGGTCTGGAGTGAGGCCAAAGAACTTACGTTTCTTAAAAGTTCCCAGGGGATGGTGCTGCTGCTGTTCCAGGTACTCTGCTTTAAGAACCACTGACTTAACTGCTTTTCTTACTCCATTTCCCTCTTTTTGCTCATTCACAAAGTCTCCTGAATCCTACCTTCTAAATATCCTCACATACAACTTTCCCCTCCATTCACCTGTCTGTGTCCTAATTCTCCCGTCTTGAAATATTTCTTCCTGTGTTCTTGTTTCCAGCCTCACCCACTCCAGTCCATTTCCATTGCTGCCAAAGTAATCCTTCTAAAAATATGTGTATTATGTGACCATGACTCTACAAATTTGAATTAATTTGGAGTATGTAATCTAATGACTCTCTTTTACAGTCAAGTGTGCTGCTACTACTTATTTCATATTCTACTCAACTTTCCTTACTCCTGGACCCTGAGAAAATCTTAGCACCTCTTTTCCATATTGCATAGCATTGAGTTTTTGCCTCTGTCATGGCATTCGTTATATCATACAGTCATTCTTTAGACAGAGGTCTTCTCTTCTTCACTGTGCACTAAAGGAGGGGATGGTATGGTATCTTACTGTACATCATTGTATACGAAGGATTTCGAACAGTTCTTGGAGAAAGGAAGAATCTGATAAATATCTGCTGAGTTACTGGGTTGCATCTTACAAATAATTTACCTCAAGTTCCTCCTATATCTTTTGAACAGTTTTTTTAGTGAGGCCTTAACTAAACGGAAATTTATATATTTAATCATTACCAATGTAATTATCACTTTAGTGCTGTTTCTGATACAGACTGCCTTCTGAAAGAAATTAAGGGCTTTTGAAATCTTAGCCATGTAAAAAAAGTCAACATTTTTTCCAGAACAGAATATTTTAAGCCATTATATGAACAAAATTTTAAATGTTATGTTTTGGTTTTCTTCATTGTAGTCAGACACTTTTATATGTGCATGGCAGAGTAAATTGTGGTCTTTCAAAAATGTATTTATGATTTTAGGCATATCATTCAAAAACTTATCCTATAACTTTGATGGTGAAATTTTACTCAGTTTATATAAATTGTGAGATATCGATACATTCTCAAATTGACATTAGAAGGAAGATAATAATGTATATTTTTAAGAACTCTACTTAAAACTAAATATTAATTATTGTGCGATCTGACTAAAATTAATCACCATAACATATACTCTAAATCTTTTCATAAAAATTTAGTTTGGATTTAGGATGTAACTTAAATGTTACCGGTATTACCCTATCGTACTGAATCCTTAGTTTATATAAAGCCAAGTACTAGGCTTAAAACAGAAGTTTCCTGTTTTCTCCATATGGTGGATGTTTGTTTTTTTTGCTACCCAGTCTCTGTTCTTTTACCTGTGGTGAAACATACCAATTTTCCCTTTCGTTTTGGGTAATTACTTCTCCTCTGTTTTGTGCAGTGCTGATGCTTCTGGCATAATCTCAATTTACCACATTTCCAGGAAGATTCTACTTTGTCTTTTCAGCAGCACTCACTTTGGATGCTACAATGGTCAAACATATAATAATAGTAACCATTATTTATTGGACAACTTTGATTTGCAAGACAATGGCTAGGAACTTTTTGTGTGTTATCTGTGACTTCATATCAAAACTGTAAGGCAGGGGTTATAGCAACGTTCTTTCCTTTTGATAACTTTTAACATGTTTAGAATTGTGATCCTAACCACAAAAATTCATCCAAAAAGGATGTCATCAAGGTCAATAGTTTTTTTTTAATTTTATGGAAATTTTTATATGTTAAAAGTAGAGAAAATAGAATAAGGAAACCCCATTATCCACCTTCAACAAACTCATGGTCAAATTTCTTTGATCTATGTTCCACCAGTTCTTTCCAGATTATTTTGAAAGAAATTCCAAATATCATGTCTTTCCATCTGTAAATACTTTAGTATGTATATCTCAAAGATAAATATTGCTCTTTTAAACATAACCTTAATACCATTATCATGCCTAAAAATACTTGCAAAAAGTCCTATCACATCGAGTTTATAGACTGGACTTATGTTTTTCCACTTGCCCAATTTTCTCTCTCTCTCTCCGCAAGCCCCACCAAATCTGTCTCTCTCTCCCCTTTTCTTTCTTTTTAGCAGATTGTTTAATCAGGATCCAAATAAGATTAGGTTAGCGTTTAGATTAGTTGCTGTCTCTTAAGTATCTCTTCAACTATAGGTTCTCCTTCAATCTCTTTTTCTTTTCTTGAAATTTGTTTGTTGAAGAAATGCATTGTTTTTCCACAGTCTGGATTTTGTAGATCAGATTGTTTCCTATGCTGTCAACTTGTAAGTTTCCTCTGTCCTCTGTGAACTGGAAGTTAGATTTAGAGGTTTGATAAGACTCAGGTTCACTTTTTTTTTTTGCTTTTGAAAAATACTGCATAGTTGATGCATACTTCCATCAGGAGACATATAATGTCTGGTTGCCTCCCTTTTTGTGTTGTCACGAGCCACTGATGATCATTCCCCAGATCCATTAATGCATTAGAGGCTAAGAAATTCTGTCAACTCATTTTCATTTGTTAGCTCCCTCATCAACTATTGAGTTTTCCTGAGGTACAGTATGTTTTAACAGCATAACAGATTTTTGATTCTTTTCCTTTGTTACCAGTTTTCAAAATAATGATTGAAACCCTAAGATCCTCCTAAGGTGACCAATTATTATTATCTTTAAAATATTATTATGAATTTATGGGTATACATTTAAAAAGTTTTTCTATTAGTTGCAGTTTTCTTTATTGATACTCAAATCTTCTCAACTTTGGCTAGTGAGAGCTTCTTAAAGTTGGCCCTTAAGTCCTTTTGACACAACTCCAGTAGCTGATAGTTTCCTAGCATATTGGTATGGCAAGAAATAATATTCTAGACTCATCTTGTATGTTTTCACCCTGGGTCTGGCAATGAATTGTTTTTTAGTAAAGGTAAGTTTTATTGTCAGCTTGAAGTGACTAAGGAAAGTCATTTAATAGATCATCCTGCCATACAAGTGCTCAAAGAACATTTGATGAAGGTAGAACTGAAGGCTCTCTTTTAAACCAACATTTGCCAAAGTCAGCTATTGAGGGAATGATAGTATCTCCTGGTTGTATTCTTTGGACTGATTTGACACCATTAAGGGCTCCATTCACGTCCATGCATAAGACCATGGACAACTGAAAAAATTGTCCATGGTTCTACCTACTGGGTCTTTATCAGGCTCTTCTTCTTATCTGTCTTCTTCATATATTTACCTCTATTTACAGACCTAGTGCCTTGTAACCATTTTCATCTCTGTGCTTGGTCCCTTTGGGATTGACTGTCTGTGAGGATAGTTCATCTGGCTCTTGAACTGCCCTCCTCCATGGAAGCCTGCCTCCACTTCTGCCTAGGATACTTCCTGCACAAGGTAGGCTTGGCCCTACCTTACTCCTCATTTAAGCTGATCTCCCAGAACCCCAGCCTAGGTAGACTTCTGTTCTCTCTTATTCTTACAGAGGAGTTGGAACTTTTGTCAACACTATGAAATAATAGGTAGTACACCTGAAAAGATGATTATCACATGATTTTGCTAGTTTTTTTGTGTGTGTGTGTGAGAAAGGAAAAATACCACCTTGGACTAAAAACCTTTAATTTGGTATTTTTAAAGAGTAATTTTTAACACAGAAAAAAGAAGGAAATACCCTAAATTTAAAAACCTCTGATTTATTTACCACTTTTAAAGAAGAGGTGCTGCATGTGACTAAATCTACTGTTGAGAGTTTGCACTGTATTCCACTGTTTGTTTACTGTACACAAGGATGGACAAAAAATTTATCATTGCCTCACTTCAGATGCATCTGTGGAATCATTTCCTAAGTATGGCTGACTCTTGAACAACATGGGTTTGAACTGTGTGGGTCTACTTATATGTGGATTTTTTTCAATAAATATATCAGAAAAAATTCTGGAGACTTGTGACAGTTTGAAAATACTCTCAGATAAACCGTGTAGCCTTGACATGCTGAAAAAATTAAGAAAAAGGTATGATATGAATGCATGAAATCTATGTAGATATTATTCTACCATTTACCACCATAAAATATACACAACTCTATTATAAAATGTTAAAATTTCTCAAAACTTATGCATACAGACCGTACAGTTGAGAGAAATGTAAACAAACATAAAGATTCAGTATTAAATCGTAGCTGCATAAAACTGTAGTCCACACTGTCCTACTGTAATAATTCTGTAGCCACCTCCTGTTGCTATTGCAGAGAGCACAAGTGCTGCAAGTATTTGCTTAAAACACTTTGTGATGCTAATCCTCTCCACATGAGCAGTTCACCTGTCCAAGAAATTTCATATTGCAGTGAACTCTCGAGGTTCTTGTGTACTTTTCATTGTGTTTAGTACAATACCATAACTTTAAATAACACCATGGTACCCATACGAAGTGCCTCTAGTGATGCTGGAAGTGCTCCGAAGAAGCAAAGTCATGACATGACAAGAAAACAGTTCAGTTGTTTGATAGGTACTGTAGATTGAGGTCTGAAATGATGGTTGCCCACCATTCCAAGATAAACGAATCCAGCATAAGGACACGTTTAAAAAAAAAAAAGGAAATTCATGAAACTGTCACTGCTAGGACAGCAGGCATGAAAAGCTTGCACTTTTCATGAAATACCTTTTTACCTCTTATTGAAAATGCAGCTTTTATGTGGGTGCAGGATTGCTATAAGAAAGTCATACCTGTAGACTCTAATATAATCCAAGAGAAAGTGAAGTCATTATATGATAACTTAAAAGAAAAGGAAGGTGAAGGATCTAAAACTGGAGAATTTAATGCAAGCAAAGGATGGTTTGATAATTTTATAAAGTGGTTTGGCTTTAAAAATGTCAAGATAGCAGAAGCAGCAGCTTCTGCTGACCAAGAGGCAGCAGACGAGTTCCCAGACACAATTAAGAAAACTATTGAGGAGAAAGGATACCTGCCTGAACAGGTTTTTAATGCAGACAAAAGTGTCTTATTCTGGGAAAAAAAAGTCACAAAATGCACTTATTATTAAGGAAGAGAAGCTAGCACCAGGATTTAAGGCAGGAAGGGGTAGGCTAACTCTACTGACCTATGCAAATGCCATCGGGCTTATGATCAGGACTACATTGATCTATAAAGCTGCAAACTCCTGAGCCTAGAAGGAACAAGACAAACACCACCTGCCAGTCTTTTGATTTTACAACAAGAAGGCCTGAACAACAAGGTCCATTTTTCTGGATTTATTCTATCAATGCTTTGTCTCTGAAGTCAGGGAGTACCATATCAGTAAGGGACTGTGTTTTAAAGTTCTTTCAATATTGAACAATGCCCCTGGCCACCCAGAACCCCATGAGTTCAAGACCAAAGGCATCAAAGTGGTCTACTTGTCCCCAAACACAACATCTCTAAATTTAGCCTGTAGATCAGGGCATCATAAGGACCTTTAAGGCTCACTACGCATGGTACACTATGGAAGGGATTGTCAATGCAATGGAAGAGAACCTCAACAGAGAGAACACCATAAAAGTCTGGAAAGATTACACCATTGAAGATGCCATTGTTGTAACAGAAAAAGCCATGAAAGCCATTAAGCCTAAAACAATAAATTCCTGCTGGAGAAAACTGTGTCCATATGTTGTGCATGACTTCACAGGATTAATGACAGAGCCAATCAAGGAAATCATGAAAAAGATTACGGATATGGTAAAAAAAAAAAAAAAAAAGATGAGGGTGAAAGGTTTCAAGATATGGCTCTTGGAGAAATTCAAGAGCTAATAGACACCACACCAGAGAAATGAACAGAAGACCACTTGATGGAGATGAGTGCTTCTGAACCAGTGACAGATGATAAGAAAGAAGATGTAGAAGAAGCAGTGCCAGAAAACAAATTGATGTTAGACAATCTGGCAGAAGGGTTTTGATTATTCAAGACTGCTTTTGACTTCTTTTATGACAGGGACCCTTCTATGATATGGGCATTGAAACCAAAGGAAATGGTGGAAGAAGAATTGGTACCATATAGAAACATTTTTAGAGAAATGAAAAAGCAAAAATTCAGATGGAAATTATGATGTATTTCCATAAAGTTACACTGAGTGTACCTGCCTCTTCTGCCTTCCCTTCCACTTCCTCTCCGTCTTCTGCTTCTGCTACCCTGGAGGCAGTAAGACCAACCCCTCCTCTTCCTCTTCTCCCTCAGCCTACTCAATGTGAAGACGACAAGGATGAAGACCTTTATGATGATTCACTTCCCCTTAATGAACACTAAATCATCATCATGCTGTATAGTTCATAAACTTATGTGTTGTGTATGTGTGTGAGTGTGAAAATGTAATAACTACATGGCAAGAACTGTATGAGATGTTTATGTGTCATTATGATCATGCCTAAGTATTCATTGTGTAGAACACTGTGTGCAAGACTTGTATTGAAGTGGACAATCTATCCTTACATAGGCATACGGTGAGTGATATTTAGTATACACTTAATAATGTGTAGGTTTCCTTACTGTTTTATAATTTGCTTTCAAAGAATTACATTACTGTACAGTATGCCCCTCTCTCTCATAATTGGAGAAACTACCTATTAGCCTATCATCAGTGGTAAGTGGTTTTTTTAAAAAAAGTAACAATCTTTCCAATATTGTGTTATGAATATGACTGTAATATTATACGCCATAACATTTTTATAACAATTCATCCATTAGTGTGTAAGCTAGGCTACCATGAGGCAATCGTATCAGTTATACTAGGCTACCATAAAGCCATCATACTGCTGCTTCTTCATTATCAATGTATGAATTATTTTACCTGTAAATATGAATTTCTTTATCACACCATCTTTTCATTTCTAATGTCTAGTGTTAGTAATACATCTAACATCTATAGTGCTTTGTATTCTGTTAGACAATATTGATGTAGGTACTGACAGACAGATGATATCTTGTAAACAGATGACAAATTTATGGTATCCATAATTACAGTACAGTGCTGTAAATGTATATATTTTCTCTTCCTCATGATTTTCTTAATAACATTTCTTTTCTCTAGCTTACTTTATTGTAAGAATACAGTATATAATACATATAACACACAAAATATGTGTTAATTGATGATTCATATTATCGGTAAGGCTTCCAGTCAACAGTAGGCTATTAGCAGTTAAGTTTTTGGGGATTCAAAAGTCATGCGCAAATTTTCAACTGTGCAGGGGTTAGTGCCCCTTACCCCTGCATTATTCAAGGGTCAACTGTATATTATTCTTCATTTATTGTGGATTCCATATCTCTTAAGTGAGCTTGGTTGCCTAAAAATATTAAGAAGCCACATGATAATGATATAGTCAGCTGTATAAGACACCTCAAATTTGTGATTAATTCTCTGTAATAGATTTATAAGCAATAAGGTAAATTTACAAAGAAATGGTAGCAGAATCTGAGAAGAGATGTTGAGAAAAGGAATGATATCATAGCTAAAAGACTCACAAATCATGGAATTGTCCTGTCAATGCTTCAGATTCTAAAGGTAGATTCAACAACAACATCATCAATCATGTAATGATTATTTACTATCTGTCAGTCACTATTAACTGCCCTACTTACTTACTGTATTTAATTTTCACAGAGGCCCAGAAGTTAGTAGGTACTCTCCCATTGCAGGTAAGAATAAAGTCTCAGAGAGATTAATTACTATGTGCTGTATCACTTAACTAATTAGTAGTGGAACAGAAATTAAAAATCATATCTCTTTGAGTAGAAGGTTCATGGTCTTTCCATTAACACCACACGACCTGGAAATTGCCTTAAGAGGGTAAAAATGTACTTATTTTTAATTAACTAACCCTATCTCCTTTTCCTTTTTACTTTATGGTGCATTAAAATAAAATCTAGACTCACAGACTTACAGAATGAACTTATGGTTACCGGGGAGGAAGGGTGGGAGGGGGAGGGATAGTTAGGGAGTTTGGGATTGACATCTACACACTGCTATATTTAAAATGGATAACCAACAAGGACCTACTGTATAGCACAGGGAACTCTGCTCAATATTATGTAACAACCTAAATGGGAAAAGAATTTGAAAAAGAATAGATACATGTATATGTATAACTGAATCACTTTGCTGTACACCTGAAACTAACACAACATTGTTAATCACCTATACTCCAATATAAAATAAAAAGTTAAAAAAATCTAGTTTCTGATATTTATCTCACTACTTTTTAGATACTAGTATAACATGACTAGCCTTCAAAATAAATAATTTCTTATTTTTTTGCTATAATGCGTGTGTTGCTAGCAGTCAAAGAAAACATCTATTTTAATATTATCTGCACTTTGCTTGAAACATTGTTAACTAAATTAATACATTCACACTTATCTTATGAATGTTTTTAGACCACAATGAATATAACGTGCTTTTCAAATATAATGCAGCAAGCTATAAAATAGGGCATAATTATGTTGAGTGAGTTATGGTGTTTAAAATCAGGATCTGCCACAGTGTCAAATAGTAAAAAGGAATGAAGCCATGTATAAAAATCATTTATCCTTTATAAATCTGGTAAAAGAGTAATGTGAGGTCTCTAAATTACCTTTGGAGAAGAGTATGTATTATCTTTGGTGATCCACCAATGAAAACATATTGACATAGAAAAAGAAGTTATAATAAACTTGAAAAATTAAAAAATGGAGATTTCCCCCTTTATATGCTAGAAATCTTAAATTTGACTCACTGGGAAAATATTGATTGGGGATCACCACTTACTACTCCTTAATTTGGATCACCAACATTCTTTCTAATAGTAAAGCTAAAAACAGCTTTACATGATGCTATAATATCTCAATGTTGTTGAATAAATGAATTTTCTGGAAAAAATGTGTTAAATATGACTTAAAAAGACAGTTGATTACTGCTGTAAAGTGCTAAAATATTAAAGGAAAATATATTATGTTTTTTAAAGCATTTGTTATTAATTGCAAACAAAAGCTTTAATTGAAAGCCATTGTTTTGATGGTTTATTATGAGGTTTTGCTATACCAATGATATTAAGTTCAAATGATAAGACAGCTTTGATCTTCTAAAAAATGTACATAGTAATGGTCCTTTATATAGCAATAATCAAAAAGATTTTAATTTGAAAATCGTTCATTTGATTAATCTAATTCCTTTTTCCTTGGAATGATTCTTTCTTCTAAAATGTGGCCAACCCCTTCCCCACTCGAAAAGCCCCCCGAAACAAAAGAAAAAAAACCCCACCATTACAAATTATTATATACTGAATGTTTGTGTCTTCCCAAAATACATATGTTGAAATTCTACCCCAAGTGTGATGGTATCAGGAAGTGGGGCCTTTGGAAAGTGATAAGGTCATGAGGGTGGAACCGTCATGAATGAGATTAGCACCCTTATAAAAGAGACCCTGAGGTCTTCCCTGGTGGCACAGTGGTTGAGAATCCGCCTGCCAATGCAGGGGACACAGGTTCAAGCCCTGGTCCGGGAAGATCCCACATGCCGCAGAGCAACAAAGCCCGTGCGCCACAACTATTGAGCCTGAGCTCTAGAGCCCACGAGTCACAACGACTGAGCCCGCGTGACACAACTACTGAAGCCCGCAAGCCACAATGACTGAAGCCCACGTGCCTTGAGCCTGTGCACTGCAACAAGAGAAGCCACTGCAACGAGAAGCCCGCGCACCACAATGAAGAGTAGCCCCTGCTTGCCGCAACTAGAGAAAGTCCGTGTGCAGCCATGAAGATCCAACGCAGACAAAAATAAATAAATAAATTTATTAAAAAATCAAAAAGAGAGACCTTGGAAGAGGGTCCTCACCAGAACCTGATCATGCTGGTACCATGATCTTAGACTTCCACCTTCCAGAATTGTGAGAAAATGAGTTCCTCTTGTTGGTAAGGTACCCAGTTTATGGTATTTTGTTATAGCAGCCTAAGCTGACTAAGAAACCAACTGTATTCCAGTTGACCCTTGAACAACACGGGTTTGAACTGTACAGATCCACTTATACGTAGATTTTTTTCAGTAAATACTATAGCACTGCACAATCCGTGGTTGGTTGATTCCAGGGATGCAGAACTGTGGTATGGAGGGAAGACTGTGAAGTTATACTTGGATTTTCAGCTGAGCAAGGTGGCAGCGCCTCCTAACACCTGCATTGTTCAAAGGTCAACTGTAGTTTCCTAAGGCTGCCATAACAAATTACCACAATCCTAGTGGTTTAAAACAACAGAAATTTATTCTCATGGTTCTGGAGGCTAGAAATATGAAATATAATGTAGACTCCTCCTGAGTGCTCTAGGGGAGAATCCTTCCTTGCCTCCCCCAGATTCGTGTGGCCCCAGGCATCGATACCTTGTGGCTGCATCACTCTAATTTCAGCCACTGTCTTTACATGGCCTTCTCCTCTTCTCCTTGTGTGTCTCTCTTTTGTTTATTTCCTATAAAAATGGCCTTAATTGGATTTAAAGCCCACCTGGATAATACAGGAACATCTCACCTCCAGATTCTTTACTTAATTACATCCACAAAGACCTTTTTTCCAAATAAGGTCACATTCACAGATTCCAAAGGTTAGAATGTAGATATATCATTTGAGAAGGCAACATTTAACCCACTATACCAACGTTAGCCGAACTTTAGTTTATGTTCAGGGTTAGAGAGTGAGCTTTGGGGTCTGAAACCTGTGGGATCAAATCTTGGCTCCACCATCCACTAGCTGTGTGATATTTGGCAAGTTACTAGTTCAGTGTGTACATATGGAAACTAAGGGTAATAATACTGTTCATAGAAGGCTGACGGACATAACAATTGTGGTATGAATCGATAATTGACACTTTCCTTCCTGCCTACTAAATTGGATTCCTTCTGACCATCTACATTTCACTTGGTCACTTTTACTTGATCTCTCCTTGTCTTTTGGCACTGTTGACCACTCCCTATTTCTTGAACATTTTTCCTCCCTCAGCTTCTAAGACATCATGCTTTCCTGATTGTACTCCTACCCTTTTGACTATTCCTTCTTTTTCTTATGTTTTTATCTTGTCCCTTAAATATTGTTTTCCTAAAGTTCCTATACACGCCCATTCCTTAATTATTCTATACACTTTCACCAGGAGACTTAACCTAAACCCAGAATTTCAATTAACATCTGATTGCTGAAGATTCTGAAGTCTACTTCTCCAACTCAAAAATCCCCCTTCAGTTAGAAACCTGTATGTGACTTGCCTTTCGACACCTAGATGTCCTACCTCTAAGTCTTCATATTCACATTACAAGCTAAACCATAATTATTTCACATCCAGAAATCTATACTTTCTTTGAAGACTTATGTATTGTTACTCTTCAGCCATATTGGTCAACCAGTAGTTCCCCAAATGTGCCATGCTCTTTTGCCTGTTCTTATCTTTATCCACAGCTTTCTCTCTCCATAGAATGCTCTTTTCCCAATCTTGTGAACACCTATCAATTGTTCAGAACTTAGCTCAAGCATCACCTCAATTTTTAAGATGATCATTCACTCTTTTCTTTGTAGCCCCACTAAAATGTATACCTACTTCCATCACAGCAAATGATATTTTTGGGATTTTTCTCCCCCACTAGACCATCAACTCCTTAAAAGGTAAGTAACCATGCTTCATTTATCTTTGTATTCTTCCTTTACAGGATAGTGTCTGGCACACAGTACTCAATAAAAATTCATTAAACTGGTTTCTTAAGCCTACCAAAAAGTCATCTTGCTATTATTATTATTTTTGTGTTTAGCTTATTCTTAAAAGCACTTAATCATAGCAATAGTGGCTAACATTCATTGAGAGCTATTGTTTCAAGCATCTGGGGGTAGGAAGCCTTCTAAAATGGCTCTTAATGATTCTTGCCTCCTGGTATTCATGCCCTTGTGTAATCCCTCCCTTTGACTATCGGTTGGATTTAGTAATCTACTTCTAACAAATGGAATCCAGCAAATGTGATTGGCTTTCACTTCTGAGATTAGGTTACAAAGAGAACATGACTTCCATCTTGCTCACACTCTCTCACTTGCTCTCTCTGATGAAGCAAGCTGCTGTGTTGCGAGCTATTCTGTGGAGAGTCCCATGTGATAAGGAACTAGGGGCAACTTCCTTTCAACAGCCAGCATTGAACTGAGGTCTTCAGTTCAACAATCTGAGAACCTTGTCGACAACTACATGAATGAACTTGACAGCTGATTCTTCCCTAGTCAAGCCTTGACTGCAGCCCTGGCCAACACCTTGCTTGCAGTCTGTGAAGAGACCCTGAGCTAGAAGACACAGATAACTGCATCTGGATGTCTGACTCAGAAATCACGATATAATAAATATTTGTTGTATTAAGATGCTAAACTTTGGGGTAATTTTTTATATAACAATAGGTAACTAAAACTTATTGTTTCAAGCAGTCAGCATGAATCAACTCGTTAATCCTTGAAACAACATTATGAGATAGACACTCTTTTGAACCCTATTTTATAGATGAGAAAACTGAAGCACAGTTTGGGGTCTGGGTGCAACTTAGCTGCACCTCTGTTCATGTCTCAGAAGGCTACAATCAAGGTTTTGTCCAGGGCTGCAGTTCTCATCTTGGGCTCAAGGTCTTCTTCCAAGCTCTTTAAGGTTGTTGTCAGAATTCAGGTCACTGTGGTTATCTGATGAAGATCCCCATCTTCTTAGTAGCTGTCATCCAGGGACCATTCTCAGCTGCTGGAGGTTGCCCACAGTTCCCTGCCACGTGGCTTCCACAGGCAGTTCACAACACAGATTTTTGCTTTCTTCCAGGACATCAGGAGCATCTCTTCAATCTCTAGACCTCCTTTTAAAAAATCATCTAATTAGAATTAATTAGAATAGTCTTCCTTTTGAAGAACTCAACTGGTTAGGAACCCTAATTATATCTGCAAAAATTCTTTTGCCATATCACAGGGAACTCTACTCAGTACTGTGTAATGACCTATATGGGAAAAGAATCTATAAAAGAGCGGAGATATATATATATATATACGTACACACACACACACGTATATGTGTATATATATATATATCTGATTCACTTTGCTGTACAGCAGAAACACAGCATTGTAAATCAACTATACTCCAATAAAAATTTTAAAAATAACATAATATAATCAAAGGAGTGAAATTCTATCATATTCACAGTTTTCACCAAGGGCATGGGTCATTGGAGATCATTTTATTTTATACTATTTTTACTTTCTATTGTGGTAAGAACACTTTACATGGTATCTACTTTCTTAAAAAAATTTAAGTGTACAGTACAGTGTTAACCATAGGCATGATATTGTATGGGAGATCTCTGCAACATAATCATCTTGCACCTGCATTTTTAATTTTTTAAATTAATTTTTAAAATTGAAGGATAGTTGATTTTCAATGTTTTGTTAGTTTCTGCTGTACAGCAAAGTGAGTCCGTTAGACATACACACAAATCCACTCTTTTTAAGATTCTATTCCCATATAGGTCATTACAGAGTATTGAATAGAGTTCCCTGTGCTATTCAGTAGGTTTTTATTAGTTACCTATTCTATATATAGTAGTGTGTATATGTCAATCCCAATCTCCCAATTTATCCCTCACCCACCGCTTCCCCCTGGTAACCACAAGTTTGTTTTCTACATCTGTGACTCAACTTCTGTTTTCTAAATATGCTCATTTGTACCATTTGTTTAGATCATTGGAGATCATTTTAGAATTCTGCCTTTCACTTATATTTCTTCTTCTAGTCTTCCATTAAGCTTGTTTTTATATAGTTGTAATAATGTAGTATATTTAAATATGTATACCCTCCTTTCAACTCTATCATATCACAAGCATTTTCCATTATTATATAGGTTTCATAACCATAATTTTAATAGGCTCACAATGCATTAAAGTTAAATTTGACAAATTTTTCTACACATTTTCGTGTCTAATCCTGGGGAGATTAAGATATTTAACTTTGAAATGAGATGAGTTTCTAAACTTTTTTCTCTCTATTTATAAAACAGAGGTAGTAAAACAACTTATTTCATGATATTCTTAAGATTAAATGAAATGATACATATAAAATGCTTAACATAATGTCAGGTACATAGTAAGCTTTTAAATAGCATCAACATCGTTAGAATCATTGTCATTTATTCTGACCTCATTCTCATTTTACTCCAGATTCTTGTAGACCTATTTGATACAAAGATTTCTTTTTGATGTCAGTCAGAATGCAGAAATATTTGGGATATGAAACTCCAAATGGTGGGGACTTTCCCGGTGGTCCAGGGGTAAAGAATCCGCCTTCCAATGCAGGGACCGTGGGTTCGATCCCTGGTCAGGGAACTAAGATCCCGTATGCCGTGGGGCAACTAAACCTGCCTGCCACAACTACAGAGCCCACATGCCCTGGAGCCCTGGAGCCCGTGCGCTACAACTAGAGAAGAGAAAACCCGTATGCCACAACTAGAGAGAAGCCCGAGAACCACAACAAAAGATCCCACATGCCTCAACTAAGATCCTACGTGCCGCAATTAAGACCCAACGCAGCCAAAAATAAATTAAATTTAAAAAATAAAATAAAATAAATCTTTTTAAAAAAAGAATCAAATGGTAATTTGAGTTTTTATTTACTAGTTGTGTGACTTTGGGTGGGTCACTTAGCTTTCTCATCTGGAAATAGCAAAATACATCCCATAGCTTCTTTGATAATATATATATAAAAGGACAAATAGTGTAATTATCACATAATTAGTACTAAATAATTTAGTTTATTCATCTTGAAAACTTGTTAAGATATTCCAGGTACTTTGTACACATATTTATAGTCAAAATACTTATTAAATGAGCTGTATTTCTCTTACATTCAGAGTTTATGGAAATAACAAAACAGTTCATAAAAGATGGATTATAAAAATAAAGAGCGTTTGAAAGGAATAAGAAAATGAGCTGTTTTTTTTTTTTTTTCCCTCTTTTTCCTTTTTTCCCTTCCTCCGTGTGAGCTGTTTTAAAGTACTTTTTTTTTAAAAATTCTGAACAAGATCTGTAAATAAGTGTACAGAATGTCATAGTTCCCATGTTTCTTATGGATAACTTAAATAATAGTAAACATACATATACTCTTAAAAAATAGTCCTGTCTTTAATGAATAATATATTTTACTCAACCATTTTCCTTATAGATTTCTTGAAGTAGACATAAAAATATTCTCATTCTGTTCAAAAAGATCTTTTGTTATTATTTACCATGTTTAAATCAATTAATTGCTATATTTTCAGTACATTCATCTTTATTTTTCATTGCGGTTTTGTCACATTCCAGTCTGAAACATTCAAATAGAAACTGTGTGGGCTAAAATGCTGAAATGTTCTGTAAATCACTGCATGCTAATGAAATTCAGTGTTACTGGGATCTTTTAGTTTCCTTTTTACAGGAAGATATCTAAAGACGATTGATGGAAATACTATATTTGGAGAAACATTTAGGCTTATGTGCATTATAAAAACAAAACGAAACACCGTAACTTTCAGCACTGAGGCTGAATTTGTGAGAGAAAAGCTGTTACTGATATTTGAAAAGTTTGTAAATGTAATTAAAAGTATTTTAGTAAAACCATTCATAAAACAGGAATATCTGAAACTATCTTTTGCATTGATGATAATGTTCGTTTACATTAGACAGTGATCACTTCAGAAGCCAGGATTCTATGGGCTGCTGAGCACACAGCATGGTGGGTTGTCATCCATGTGGTGGCTAAAATCAGAGGGTCAGATTGGCTATGTGTGAACCTGCCTCTTGGTGCCCCAGCTTCCTCACCTATAAGATGGGAAATACATTGGCACTTATCTTAAAAGAATTTTGTGAGGAAACAATGCGATCATCTGTATAGAATGCTGAGGCCCAGTGTATTATAAATACTCAATCAAAGTTAATTTTATTCCATTACTATAATTTATGGTACCATTTTCATAGACAACTTCTGAAATGCTAACCCATTGCTTTTCTAATGCCTCCCTAATGGCATTTCTTTGAAGAAAACCTGATAATATTTAGGCATTAAATTGAACTGTGGCTGCCAGGCCTCAATTCTGATGGGATTTCTCTGTGTTTCAGTGCCACTCCTCATTCTAGATAAGCATGGGCAAGGGCTTAGTTGGCCAGGGAAGGGAATTTAAATCTGTTTCTTTTTAAAAGTTAATGAATCTAAATTTCCCCAAAACCACCCATGAAAAATTTTAAAAACTACTGTGATGTCCATTATGCAGAGGAAACTACGGGGTACATAGACTGATGTTATCTTTTGCCCTATAAAACCAGATGAAATATATTTAACTTAGACCAAAATGCTGTTGTTCCAATGTGTGGAGTGTTTGTAACAACTTCTTCTTCTCCCACAGGAAATGTCTCTGGCACCCCATAAAGTCCTGTATTTGTCATCCCATACCTCTGGGAATCACTCCTGGCTCTGCCTTCCACTTTCCATTGGTCATATGCTTGCTCTGCTTTATGGTTCCAGTTTCTTACCTAACTATCCTGATCACGTGTACTAGATAGTCTTTCTGATTCTGGTTTTACCCTTAGACAGTCTCTCTTTCAGTTTTTCCTCCTTGGTTTTATATTCTACAGCCCATGGACCAGCATTGTTCTACTCAGTCCCTAGTCCTGTCACCTAGAACCTTGGCTCTGGTAAATTATACCAGACCCTTGCCTGTCCAGAGACAGAGTCAGTAAGTGCCCTAACTCTTGAGCATTCCAGGCTAGATATCCCTGGAGAACTAGGAATTCATGTTTGTTTTTATGCAGAGAGACCCTAGGTTGTGTGAATAAGGCCTTCAGGGTCAGTGTAGCCTCTCATCCTAGGAGAAAATGAGATGACCCTGGAATGCCAGATACCTTCAATTGATGGTAACAAGATTATAACAAATTTCATGAATGTCTCGAGTTAACCCAGGGATGCTTTTGGAGCCTTGGAACTGCATAAGCCTCTTGATCTTTATTCAGCATAAGCCTCTTGATATGGTGAAACAAAGTATTGATGGATATTTCTGAAGATCAGACTTTCAAGAGTTGAGGAACTATCCAAAGATGATACCCTTGCCTAGAATTGTTTTTTCTCCCAAAACTTTAGATGAGTTTTTTTTTTTTCTTTTTGAGCCGTGCAATTCCTCTGACCCAGCCCTCATGCATCCAAAAGTATTCATGGTTTAGAGGTACACTTTTAGAGAACTTTCCAGCCCAATGGAAGCTGGCTTCTGTGGGATATGAAACTATGCTCCCTAAGACAATACCAATGCCACAGTTAAGAACTCTGTAGCCCCAGTCTAAATTACCAACACCAACTTCTAAAGTGGCAGAATCTTTTGGAATACATTTCTTCCTCCATGTATTTCATTGTTAGGTTTGTTAGGTGGGAAATACAAAAGATGTATGGATAGTTCTTATTCTTGGGTATATTATGACCTATGAAAAGTCACAGAAACAATTAAATGATAAAACATGTTTTTGTGCTTAAGATATCAGAGGAGAAAATTATCACTTCAGGTTAGTGGCATATGGTTCCATGGGTGAGGTAGACTCAAGCTGGGGCTTGAACAATGTTGAAGGTTTACACATATGGAAAATATTGGATGGGGGCTATTCAGAAAGAGCTACATTGTAACTGGAACAAAGCCTGTTATGTCATTCTCATGCTTAAATTTTTTCAGTGTTTTCCAGTTGTGCTTCTTAAATTTGAATGTGCACACAATTAAACTGTTAAATGATTCAGATTCAGTGGGCCTGCAGTGATGTCTGAGATTCTGCATTTCTAACAAATTTTCAGCTGCTACTGCTGGACCTCAGATAAAACTTTGAGAAATAAGAATCTATACTGGGAGTGCAGGTAGGGCAAACTATAGTCCATGGACTAAATCTAGCCCACTACCAGTTTTTAAACACAGTTTTATTGGAACACAAGCACATCCATTTGTTTACCTATTGTCTGTGGCTGCTTGTGCACTGCAATGGCAGCACTACATGGTTGTGACAGAGACCGTATAGCCCACAAAGCATAAAATTTTTACTCTCTTATCCTTTACAGAACAGGTTTGCCAACCTCTGGTCTATACTATAGGATAAAATCCAAATTCCTTAGGAATGTATGCTAGGACCAGCAAAATTCCCCTTCAGCCTATCTGTCCAAGTTTATTGCTCTGTACTTGCCCCCTGAGGGTACATTACTGCCATATGATCAACTTGCTGGTACCCAATCCTACATGGTCTTTCTCACTTCTTTGCACATAGCCTTTGTATGGAACAATGTTTGCAGTTATCCCCCCTTGCTCATTCACTCATCTTTATTCAGTTCTGATGATAACTCTTCTGGGAAACTTTCTCAAAGCTGGGCTAGATGTTTGCTTGTACTTGCTGTTGGACCCAGTACTCCCCTGTCAGAGTACTCATCATTATGCATGGCTCTTTCTGTTTGTCTCTCTCACTGGAAGTCAGTGGTTGCATTTCATGGTACATAATATATAATAGATGTTCCATAAATATTTATTTAGTGAATGAATAAAGCATTAATAAGTGTAGCATATTTGGGGTAGAGCGAGGAGATAGGTTTAATGCAGGATTTATTTAGCAGAGTGGTGGGAACTAAGGTTGTACAGAGCAGGATGGCTAAGATAATGTAAGTAAAGTGCTTAGCCTGGCACCTGGCACATTGCAACTGCTGATAGATACTGCTTTTTATTAAAATACTATTTTTTTAACATCTCTTTTGGAGTATAATTGCTTTACAATGGTGTGTTAGTTTCTGCTTTATAACAAAGTGAATCAGCTATACATATACATATATCCCCCTACCTAAGGAGACAAAAGCCCTGTATGCAGAAAACCATAAGCCACTGATGAAAGAATTTAAAGTTGATACAAACAGATGGAGAGATATACCATGTTCTTGGACTGGAAGAATCAACACTGTGAAAAATGACTCTACTACCCAAAGCAATCTACAGATTCAATGCAATCCCTATCAAACTACAATGCCATTTTTCACAGAATTAGAACAAAAAATTTCACAATTTGTATGGAAACACAAAAGACCCTGAACAGCCAAAGCAATCTTGAGAAAGAAAAACAGAACTGGAGGAATCAGGCTCCCAGACTTCAGACTATACTACAAACCTACAGTAATCAAGACAGTATGGTACTGGCACAAAAACAGAAATATAGATCAATGGAACAAGACAGAAAGCCCAGAGATAAACCCATGCATATATGGTCACATTATCTTTGATAAAGGAGGCAAGAATATACAATGGAGAAAAGACAGCCTCTTCAATAAGTGGTGCTGGGAAAACTGGACAGCTACATGTAAAAGAATGAAATTAGAACACTCCCTAACACCATACACAAAAATAAACTCAAAATGGATTAAAGACCTAAATGGAAGGCCAGACACTATAAAACTCTCAGAGGAAAACAGGCAGAACACTCTATGACATAAATCACAGAAAGATCCTTTTTAACCCACCTCCTAGAGGAATGGAAATAAAAACAAAAATAAACAAATGGGACCTAATGAAACATGAAAGCTTTTGCACAGCAAAGGAAACCATAAAATACTACTATTACCACAACTTGCATCTACTGTTGACTTTATCACAATCAAAGCTTGCTATTGTCCATTTTTTTCTTGCCTTGTGCTGTGACTTTCAAAAAGCCTAGAACACACATCCTGGCTTATTAGGTACTGATATAGATCACTGTGTGTAAAATCAACTTTAATGTTAAATAGGATAATAATTTATCCTATAATTTCAAAATATTATGTTTCAGTAAATTTTAGAAGTATTTCTCATATAATTGTGATGTAGTAGCTGAACTTATTAATGTAGTCTTCTGAGATCCATGAGACAAAGAAGTAATTTCTCATTTCATGAAAAGATGACATGAATATTTCTTAAATTTATTCCCTGAAATTTATTACTGTAAAATGACAGAGAACTACACATTTCCAGAAGAGGTAGAAAAAATTTCTTGTTATTCATATAGTCAATGTCGTCAGAATGTTAGGAAACAAAAGCATTCTTGGAAAAATGTAGTGTGGTATAGGCCTCTAGGAATTGAAGAAAAACTTACCCTTGCACAGATCTTAATACTAATATCAATAATAGAGTAAAATTGTTCATATTTACTTTTTAAAACTCTTTTAATGACCTCATTTGATAATCAAGTGTATCCTTCCCCTGGTAACCCTAGATTTGGAAGTTGTACGTAGATTTATTCTATAAATCTGTGCATATGAGGAATGTATAAGCTCAGAATGTAGCAAAAATCTGTGTAGGTTACATCCTTAAGTATCTCTTATGATTAAAATTAGAAGGAAATGCAAATCAAGACTTAGCAGAAGAGACCACTATATCACCCCTCAAACCTAGATGGCCCAAACTAAAACTCAAATGAAAAATAAAGAGCAATTAAAACCTATAGTTAAAAAATTACAGGTGAATTATATTTTATCATTTACAAATAACTGAAACCTAAATACAATTTTTTTTCTTTCTTTTTTTCCCTCTATGTGACATCGGTATTTCTCAACTTGAGAATATTCATTTTCTTTGGAATCACAATAGCAACAAACTGGGCCAGGAAGGAATGCCTGTCAAAGCCCATCTACCAATCCTGTCTTTGGCAGGCCCTTAGACCTCTCTGAAACCTAGTTACTCATCTGCAAAATAGGTCAAATAATGTCGACTGTATTTTTTCCACAGTATTATTGTGATGATAAAAAAAAAATCAATGTATGTGAAACAGAAGTGAAAACTGTAGATGACAATATAAATGTTAAGGGTTATTGTGTATCTGAACCATCTACATTGTTCTTGGCCCCCAGATCTTTGCAAGGTTGGCTTCTTCTCATCATTTAGGTTTTAATTTAAATGTCACCTCCTCAGAGAGGGCTTTCCTGAGCAATTAATCTCAAGTAGAAAGCCACAAACTCTACCGGTCACGCTTTGTCCTGCTACCCTTTTCATACCACTCATAACTATGTGAAATCAGCTAATTTATTGTTTAGGTGTTGTTTCCTGCATCCCTATCCTGTAATGTGATCTCCACGTGGCAGGGACTGTTGTCTGTTGCATTCATTGCAGACCCACAGACCACCCCACACTCAGTGTGTCTGGGATGGTGTACAAAGAAGGGATATGTTCTCTACAATCACTTCTGTCTCCAGGCACGTCTGTTCTAATGGATTTAGGTCTTAGACTTGTGTCAAGCTGAATATTTTCATGTAACTATAACTTTCCACGTACTTGGTAACAAAAGGTTTCAGAAGAAATTCATGCATCCTCCCAACCCAATGATAAATTCTATTCTAAAGAGAATTGCTTTCTCTGTGGAATCATTTTAACCTCAGATAAAGTCACTTTACTCAAAATGCTGCAAAGAATTTGTCTATCTCCAGAAAACCAGAAGAGAGATTTATTTTTTGATTCTCCCTGTTACAGTGGTTAAGATCGTATAGACTACTCTCTTGGTATCCCTCTCTCCAGGGCCAGCCTGGAATTATGATCATAAAGCTGCCTTATCAAATGGTACAATTGTACTTCATATGTTGGTTAAAAGGCTAGGCCATTTATTCCTATCAAATAAAGAATCTCAAAGTTTATGTGATTGGAGAAATAAATTATCCACAACTTACAAAACTAATGAATAAACCCCCAAGTCTTCACAATCACTTGTAAAGTCTTAAACCATCTAGCTTCCTGTTAGTCTCTCTGACTTTATGCCTATGGCTCGGCTCTTCCCATCATTCTTTCAGCTCTAGTCACACTGGCCTCCTTGCCATTCCTATAATCCTCTAAGATCTCCCTTCCCCCAGGTATCCACAAGGCTTGCTCCCATAGAGCAGTCAGGTGTTTGCTCAAATGGCACGTTAGTAGAGTTGCCTTTCTGTCCACCTTATTTAAAATCACAAAGCCCCCTCTATACTCCCTATCACCTTCCCTGCCTCTTTATTTTTTTTCCCATAGCACTTATCACCATCTGACATATGTCCTACCTTATTTATTTAACTGTTCATTGTCTCTTTCCTCTCGCCACAATCTAAGTTGTACAAATGCAGGGATTTTTGTATTTTCATTGCTATGTACTGTCTCGCACATGGTAAACAGTGAATAATAAGTATTTATTGAATGAATGAAGAAATTAATATGCAAAAGAGCAGCATAATTTGAATAAAGTTCAAACAATTCATTAAAGTTGATTATATGCAGTTCTCCAACACTTAAAGCTGATTGTTAATTAGATTGCTGCAAGGAACAGAAACTGCAGGGTTACTCCTAGATAACTCCTAGGCTTTTATCTTAAAGGATTTAGGTAAAGTTAAGTAAGGAAGCAAGGAATTGGAATGTCATTCTGACCAACGTTCAGGGTACAGTCGCTGGCCTAGTTTCATGGTTCTTGAACTTTATGGTACATCAGAGTCATCTGGGGTGCTTATTAAAAACATAGTTTTCTGGGCCCTACCCTTAGTAAGTCTGCGTGGGGCCTGAAAATTTGCACTTCTAACCCGTTCCCAAGTGATTCTACTGCACCCTGACCTAGTGGTATAAAAGCCACTGTGTTGACCTCAGGACATTCTAGGGCTAGTGATTTGGTCCCTTCGACTCTGCTTCCATATTCCTGTTTGATCTTATTCTGATAGCAGTTCTCATTTTTATCTCAAGTCCTTGAAGCCACGGACTCATATCGAATCTAGTGCTTCATGACTTCTGCTTTTGTTTTTTCTCTCTGTGACCCTCTGCGTTTGTACCTGCCAACTGTGCCTGGGAGTTAATGGTTTGATTGGATATTCCAGTCACTCTTCAGTAGAGAGTACCTCTGTAGGGCACAGCTCTTATATTAGACACATTACATGCACCTTTGGTCATGCAAAGATCCTGGACTAGCGAAGTCATGTGAAATAAAGCATAATAGCCTGTGTATAAGGTATTCTGTCTATTTTTGTTCAGAAGGGGTCTGCGAGAATGAAGGCACTTGAGGATTTTCAGAAGAGGGCTCTGTACATGATAGATAACTTGTACAGATTATCTGCTTCAAGGTGATTAGGGATATTTTGAAATAGTGTGGGAGAAATTACCTGTATTTTACTGCCAAGTCAGCCATAAATTAGCCTAATAATACAGGACAAATTTTTGTTTTTCTCTGGGACTCATTTTCTTCAGTGATAAAGTAAAGGAATTTGACAAGATGAGCTGCAAGTTCCTTTCTGTATGCAGTGTGCTATGATTTGGTGAATCTAATTCATTAGTGTACATACATAGGTGCATGACTAGGTCAGCCTCAATCTCCAGGTTGCTATGACCCAATCTATTATGGTTGAATATTATATTCTGTTTTCTCCTGTTTTTCTTAAAAGAATGAATACATAACAAACTTGCTTGCATTTAATTCTGGTTATGCCATTTACTAGCTTTTTGCCTTGGGCAAATTACTTTGCTTGATCCCCAATTTCTTCATCCATAAAATTAGGTTCATAGTAATTTCCTTATAGTTTTGTTGAATTAAATGAGTTATTACATGTAAAATTATTTATAATAGTAGGGGATGAAATGATTTAATATATGTGAAAGTATTTAGAAAGGTAACTGGCACATAGAAGAGACTATATAAGTGTTATTAAAATTATTTTTAGGCTTCCTTGGTGGCGCAGTGGTTGAGAGTCTGCCTGCCAGTGCAGGGGACACGGGTTCGAGCCCTGGTCTGGGAAGATCCCACATGCCGCGGGGCAACTGGGCCCGTGAGCCACAGCTGCTGAGCCTGCGCATCTGGAGCTTGTGCTCCGCAACAAGAGAGGCCGCGATGGTGAGGGGCCCGCGCACCGCGATGAAGAGTGGCCCCCGCTTGCCGCAACTAGAGAGGGCCCTGGCACAGAGGCGAAGACCCAACACAGCCAAAAAAATAAACAAATAAATAATAAAAATAAAGGAATTCCTTTAAAAAAATTATTTTTATATTTTTTCATCTGTGTAAATTTTGTCTGCTTTAATACACGTGACTATACTGTGCATGGAATTTTTACTTAGAATTGTGGTTAGAATATGAAGTTGTTAGAGATTCCTATGATAAAATGCTATTGTAGTGAGTAAACTTTGAAGTGTTTTAGAAATACTAGACTCTTTTAAAATATATTTCTGGAAACAAAGAGGTATATGACATTCCATAAAAGACAAAACTCTACGAACATAAAATACATAAATCTTTGCCACAGGCTAGAGTGGAGGGGACAGGACTGACTACAAATAGGCACAGAGCTTTTGAGGATGATGCCAATATTCTCCATCCCAATTGTGGTGGTGGTTACATGACCGAATGTGTTTGTCAAGATGCATATACAAAGGGAGTCAATTTTATTGCATTTATGTTGTAGCTAAATAAACCTGAATTTATTTAAAAAATTTTTTCTTGGTGTAATCTTTTGATCTGGGAGATCTTGTAGAACATGCAGTTGTGTTCTAATCTTGCAAATTGATTCCTAAACTTGCATTCATTTTTATTTCAAGTACTTGAAATATAACATAAAATGTCAGTAGAGACACTGTCACAGCTGCCGCCATATTTGCAGCACCTGCTCTCCTGTTTGGTTAGTCAGTCTGTAGAATTTTCTCCTTAAATAGCTCTTACCTCCCTCGCACGTCTTTGCCTTAAATGCCATCCGTACTCCACTTCCATATCCTCCTCCTCATTCCTCCTGGGGCGCCTTAGGCTTTCCCTCACCCAGCAAATTGGAACAAACATGCTTATTTGATATTTGTTGATGCTATTTTGAGTAGTACTATTTTATAAAGGTTATTTTCTAAATTATTGTTGCTGGTATTCTGAAAAAATGGCTTTTTTGAATTTTTTATACTCATTAACCTAGATAAATTTATTTAATATCTTGTAAATTATTTTTATTTATAAATAATATTAAATAAACTCCTAGTTTGCTGAGTGCTTTTTAATTATTATAAATGGATGTCAAATTTTATGACACCTTTTTTTTCTGCATCTGCTGAAATCCCATGCTTTTTCTTCTTCATTTGGTTAATGTGGTAAATTATGCTAACTGATTTTCAAGTGTGAAAACAACCTTGCTTTCCTGGAGTAAATCATCTTGATTATTAGATTTTATTCATTTTATATCTGTTGAATATGATTTGCTAGCTAACGTCTTGTTTAGGATTTTTCTGTCCATGTCTATGGGTGGAGTTGGATTTAATTTTCTTTCACTGTGGTTTCCTTATCAGGTTTTGATATCAAGACTATGATAACTTCACAAAACAAACAGAGCAATATTCACTTTTCCCCTTAATTCTAAGGTTTTTTTTTTTTTTTAATTATTTATTTATTTAGTTTTGGCTGTGTTGGGTCTTCGTTTCTGTGTGAGGGCTTTCTCTAGTTGTGGCAAGCGGGGGCCACTCTTCATCGCGGTGCACGGGCCTTCTCACTATCGCAGCCTCTTTTGTTGTGGAGCACAGGCTCCAGTCGCGCAGGCTCAGTAGTTTTGGCTCAGGGGCCCAGTTGCTCCACGGCATGTGGGATCCTCCCAGACCAGGGCTCGAACCCGTGTCCCCTGCATTGGCAGGCAGATTCTCAACCACTGCGCCACCAGGGAAGCCATTTTTTTTTTTTTTTTAAGATTCCATATATATGTGTTAGCATACGGTATTTGTTTTTCTCTTTCTGACTTACTTCACTCTGTATGACAGACTCTAGGTCCATCTACCTCACTACAAGTAACTCAATTTCATTTCTTTTTATGTCTGAGTAATATTCCATTGCATATATGTACCACATCTTCTTTATCCATTCATCTGTTAATGGACACTTAGGTTGCTTCCATGTCCTGGCTATTGTAAATAGAGCTGCAGTGAACAGTGTGGTACATGACTCTTTTTGAATTATGGCTTTCTCAGGGTATATGCCCAGTAGTGGGAGTGCTGGGTGGTATGGTAGTTCTAGTTTTAGTTTTTTAAGGAATCTCCATACTGTTCTCCATAGTGGCTGTATCAATTTACATTCCCACCAACAGTGCAAGGGTGTTCCCTTTTCTCCACACCCTCTCCAGGATTAACTGTTTGTAGATTTTTTGATGATGGCCATTCTGACTGATGTGAGGTGATACCTCATTGTAGTTTTGATTTGCATTTCTCTAATGATTTCTACTCTTACTTTTTTTTCATTTTCTTTGGGTTTCTTTTTCTTATTTCTTGAAATGGATGCTTAATCCATTAATTTTCAACACTTCTTTTCAAATTTATGCATTTAATTTTAATGGCTGTAAATTTCCTTCAACTTTTAAAAAATCTGTACCACAAAAATGTTGATGCTTAAACTTCTGTGATAATTTTATTATAATTCAAATAAAAAACTTTTCTAATTTTTATTTTAATTTGTTATTTGACACATTTAGTATTTCTTAATTTTTAAATAGAGAGATATTATCTGGTTATCTTATTACTGATTTCTAGTTTAATTTCACTGAGGTCAGATTTTAATCACTTGAAATTTGCTTTTGTCCCAGCATATGGCCAATATTTTGTTTGAATTTTATTTTTTTTATACAGCAGGTTCTTATTAGTTATCTATTTTATACATATTAATGTATGTATGTCAATCCCAATCTCCCAATTCATCCCACTACCACCACCACCTCCCATCCCTGTTTCCCCCACTTGGTGTCCATATGTTTGTTCTCTACATCTGTGTCTCTATTTCTGCCTTGCAAACTGGATCATCTGTACCATTTTTCTAGATTCCACATATATGCATTAATATACGATATTTATTCTTCTCTTTCTGACTTACCTCACTCTGTATGACAGTCTCTAGGTCCATCCACGTCTCTACAAATGACCCAATTTCGTTCTTTTTGTGGCTGAGTAATATTTCATTGTATATATGTGCCATATCTTCTTTATCCATTCATCTGTCAATGGGCAATTAGGTTGCTTCCATGACCTGGCTATTGTAAATAGTGCTGCAATGAACACTGTGGTACATGACTCTTTTTGAATTATGGTTTTCTCTGGGTACATGCCCAGTAGTGGGTTTGCTGAGTCATATGGTAATTCTATTTTTAATTTTTTAAGGAACCTCCACCATACTGTTCCCCATAGTGACTGTATCCATTTACATTCCCCCAACAGTGCAAGAGGGTTCCCTTTTCTCCACACCCTCTCCAGCATTTGTTGTTTGTAGATTTTCTGACGATGTCCATTCTAACTGGTGTCAGGTGATACCTCACTGTAGTTTTGATTTGCATTTCTCTAATAATTAGTGATGTTGAGCAGCTTTTCCTGTGCCTCTTGGCCATCTGTATGTCTTCTTTGGAGAAATGTCTATTTAGGTCTTCTGCCCATTTTTGGATTGGGTTGTTTGTTTTTTTTTAAATATTGAGCTGCATGAGCTGTTTATATATTTTGGAGATTAATCCTTTATCCGTTGTTTCATTTGCAAATATTTTCTCCCATTCCAAGGGTTGTCTTTATGTCTTGTTTATAGTTTCCTTTGCTGTGCAAAAGCTTGTAAGTTTCATTAGGTTCCCATTTATTTTTGTTTTTATTTCCATTACTCTAGGAGGTGGGTCAAAAATGATCTTGCTGTGATGTATGTCAAAGAGTGTTCTTCCTATGTTTTCCTCTAAGAGTTTTATAGTGTCTGGACTTACATTTAGGTCTCGAATCCATTTTGAGTTCATTTTTGTGTATGGTGTTAGGGAGTGTTCTAATTTCATTCTTCTCCATGTAGCTGTCCACTTTTCCCAGCACCACTTATTGAAGAGACTGTCTTTTCTCCATTGCATATCCTTGCCTCCTTTGTTAGTTGACCATAGGTGTGCAGGTTTATCTCTGGGCTTTCTATCTTGTTTCACTGATCTATATTTCTGTTTTTGTGCCAGTACCATATTGTCTTGATTACTGTAGCTTTGTAGTATAGTCTGAAGTCAGGGAGTCTGATTCCTCCAGCTCCATTTTTTCCCCTCAAGATTGCTTTAGCTATTTGGGGTCTTTTGTGTCTCCATACAAATTTTAAGATGTTTTTGTTCTAGTTCTGTAAAAATGCCATTGGTAGTTTGATAGGGATTGCATTGAATCTGTAGATTGCTTTGGGTAGTATAGTCATTTTCACAATATTGATTCTTCCAATCCACAAACATGGTATCTCTCTCTATCTGTTTGTATCATCTTTGATTTCTTTCATCAGTGTCTTATAGTTTTCTGAGTACAGGTCTTTTACCTCCTTAGGTAGGCTTATTCCTAGGTATTTTATTCTTTTTGTTGCAATGGTGAATGGGATTGTTTCCTTAATTTCTTTTTCTGATCTTTCATTGTTAGTATATAGGAATGCGAGAGATTTCTGTACATAAATTTTGTATCCTGCAACTTTACAAAATTCATTGATTAGCTCTAGCTAAGAGAATTCAGCACCACCAAACCAGCTCTACAACAAAAGCTAAAGGAACTTCTCCAAGTGGGAAACACAAGAGAAGAAAAGGACCTACATAAACAAACCCAAAACAATTAAGAAAATGGTAATAGGAACATACATATCAATAATTACCTTAAATGTAAATGGATTAAATGCTCCAACCAAAAGACACAGACTGGCTGAATGGATACAAAAACAAGACCCTTATATATGCTGTCTACAAGAGACCCACTTCTGACCTAGGGAAACACAGAGACTGAAAGTGAGGGGATGGAAAAAGATATTCCATGCGAATGGAAATCAAAAGAAAGCTGGAGCAGCAATACTCATAGATAAAATAGACTTTAAAATAAAGAATGTTACAAGAGACAAGGAAGAACACTACATAATGATCAAGGGATCAATCCAATTTTTGTACAAGTGGAAGGGTTGGCTTTATCTCAGGTTTTAAATCTGGTATCCACCAACTTCCAAGAAGACCATAGGAGAATTCAGAAGGTTTGTGAACCTGAATGGGCAAAAGACTACATCCTTATTTTTATTAATCTTTGATTGAAATTTAATATTTCCTTCAATAATGAATGTAATCAACAAATCAGAATTGGGTACTAATACAGATATTTTCAAATCACATAACTATTGGAAATATCTTAAAATATAACTTTCTCTCTTCACTACACTAAAATATGGTAGTTGTTAGACCACCTGCTAGATCTTCTTATGTAATGCATTAATAAAGAAACATATATTACTATAACACAAGTCTTTAAACATTTTGAGAGTTAAATTTTAATATTTTTTTGTATTCCTAGTCATTTTATTTTATGCATTCAAGAACATTATTCTGAAAAGAGTTTATAGGCTTTGCCAGACTGCTAAAAGTTCTCACAACACACACACACAAAATGTTAAGAATATATATTGTAACAGGAATGAAAGTAGAGTATATGGGAACAGAAGCAGGGGGTTTAGCAGATATGGTATTGGAAGTTGGAGAAGTATTTTTGCTATTACTTCTAATTTTCTGAGTGATAAAGGAGTCAAGGTCATCAGGACAGAGTGAGAAAGAAGGGAGGAGATAATGGAAATTTGAGTATAAGAAATAAGATGTGAATTAGTTTTCTAAGAGAAGAAGAAAGTTAATTTATTAGGAGAATGCAACTAGATTGCAGAGCAGTGCCAAGTGCCCACTTGTATTTTCAAACTTAAAGGGGCACCACAATTGTGTGTCTTTCTCCTGCTCTGTTCAGCTGCAGAATGAGTAAAGAGTTGAGTTAATCAGAGTTAGGATTTTTCAAAAGAGTAAGGTGAACAGAGAGAGGAGCAAGGGAATGAATGATCTTTATAGGAGAGTGATACTAGAGATGGATTCCCATTGCCCAGCTGGATAAAGAAGGAAGTGAGAACATGAGGGGCATTATCATCAAGTGGCAAGGTCAATGGATAGGAGGTTTCCATGAGGTGGTTGGATTGGCAGAGTTGGGACCCCACAGTAAATAAACTGGAGACAGAGGAGATGGACTAGAAAGAGAGAATGAAAAAAATATGTTCTAAAACATACTAACAGAAATTATAGCTTAAGGGAGTGAGAAGCAAGTGAATATTTTAGGGAGGTTTACCAGCTTACAACTCTAAAATTTTGAAATTGCAATCAGCGTCTCTTTTCTTGGCTCTCGTCTTCCTAGGTTTCCATGCCTAACACATCATGCACACTCTCATCTTCTCTGCTTCTGATTCCTCCTGAAGAGAGAAAGTTGGCTTTCCACTCAGGATTCAAGAGGCTCAAGGGTTATGGAGTAGCAGCCATGCCAATGAGTAAATCAATGGCTGAAAATTAACATATACTTAAGTGTTTGCTATGCACTCTGCACTATTAGGCAATTTCTGTGTGTCTTTCACATATAATCTTATGAAATATACTGAAGCATTATGAATAAACTGAAACTTGAAGAGGGAAATTAGCAAGATGAATGTACTATAGGCAGCACATAATAGAACTAGAATTTTTAAAAAGGTCTGACTATAAACCCTGGATTTTCTCATGCTGTTACCTTGGCCAGGAGTCTTATTTTACCACCATTTGTACCATATGTTTATACACAAGCCTAACTATGGTCATTGTTGATGACTCCCTGGAGAAATCCATTCATGCTGTTAAATAACATGAAAACATAAATCTCATTGTAATTTTGCCATAGTTCATTAAATCAGCTGACACTTAATTTTTCTTTTCTTTTTTTTTCTTCTGTGTCTATTTTCCCTGAACCAACAATCTGAGTTTTAAGCAAATCTGAGACTATCTAAATAAAATATTCCCTTACATTGTAAATCAACTATAGTTTGATTTAAAAATTTTTTAAAAAAGATAAAGTTCCCAAATTCTCCTGAAATTAAAAGTTATTTGTGTCTTCCTTTTTCTCTCTGCCACTATACTGTTCTCAGTGTTTTAATTTCTGTAAGTTGTTATTTAAGTTGTACTGACCTAAAACAAATAGACTGCCAGTTATTTCTCCAGCAAAAATAGGTTTATTTGTGATCAACACAGAATTGCAGTTTGGAGGCTGCAACCATGGCGAGCCACTTGCAAGTCACTCCACAGCAAGAGAACTCTTTTAAAAAGAAGAAAGGGAAGCTGGGAAGGCTATAGTAAACAAAAAGTCCATTGGAGGAATTGACAGTTTGAAGTCTAGTGGCTTTTTATTGGCTGAGTTGTGACAGTATCTCATTGGCTAAGCTCTTACCAAGCAGGAAGAAGGAGATGTCTTTGCTATTGTCATAGGGTATGAGAGTTTCCCCTTCCGGCCTCCTGACTCTATTTTAATTTAGGTTTCTGTTTATTAATTTTTACAGTTGTTTTTATACAATGCCAAAATGACCAACTTATTATGAAATCCTTGGAGGGAAAATCAAGTTATTTGTTTAATAGTATTATATCTAGTATGTTGATAGAGTGACTAGAGTTTGAAACTATCATTGGGTTGATTTTGTGCCATCTAGATTTAACCCATGTATTATGAAGATAAAGTAGCTTAGTACAAAACTGCTGGTTCAGATGAATATATTCATTCATTCACATGTTCATTCACCCACCCACTTATCTATTAATACATACATTCATTCAGAAATTTTTACTGAATTCACACAAAGCACTGTGATAGGCAGTGTGGATCCAATGCAGGACAGACTCAATTTTGTCCTTCTGGAGTATGCTATACATTTCATGACAGACAAAGGCAACAACGACAACCGAAGTGGAAGGGGCTTCTGTGTAATAACAGGCAATACTGAACTCGGAAGACATCTCTCACAGCTTACACTCTGATTCCTATGTATTGAAAGGATGTTGTACGAGAAATAGTGCTATTTCTAAAATTGCCCTTAGCCATGGAGAGTCCTTAGGAATCACTAGGGGATTTAAAAAATAAAAAGTGATGGGGGTCCACTCCTATATATTTGCTTTTAGTGGCCTTAGGATAAGGCACCCCTCTGAGACTGCCACCAGTTGGAGGCGTGGCTTGCCTATTAGAAGGTAGTCCCATGCAAGGGTGTGGGGCTTGGTGAGCAGAGCACAGGATGGATCCTAGCTCTCTTTATCTCCTTGGTCATTCATTTTTGCAGGGCCCAGAACAGCAGCAATGGGGCTTGGCATCTGAAAACGCTCTCCTTCTATCATTGTTAGGGGTGCTTTCGTACTAAATGCTCTCCTTAAGTGAATGTTGGCTGTAGGTCTCTATCTCTCTGATCATTGTGTACATTTGTATTGGGATACTAGAACTTCTGAGTTACTTTTTCCATATGTTCTAATGATGTACAGAATTGACTCCCCTCCATCATCTGTGTCTGTGTGATGCTCTGTATTAAAACAAAGTAAATATATTACCTACTTATAAACCATCTATGTGTTTCTAAGTTCCAGATTTATTCTAAAGTTTTCATGGTTGAGTAGTTAATAGCTTTAATTTGCTAATAATTATGAAGTTGGTAAATTTGTTGCCTATTCTGAATTGACCACTATACTGAGTTCTACATGGGACAATATTCTGTGATCACCAACACAAGGGTATGAAAAAATGATCCTGCTGGCAATATTAGCACCCAGGACTAGGAAAGCTTATAATTATAAACTTAAACTTTAAAACAGCTTTGTATTTTTGGAATTTTCCAAGCTATTTCTAGGAGGAATGGTATAAATTTGCCAAATCTTAGAAAAAAATAATGTCAGAAACAGCAAAATAGAATTGACCAGGGAGATATTATCTAGGGCATAGGATAAAAATGGCTTTGAATTCTCAAGGAAAAAAAAAAAATCAAGGATAATTGCTTTTTAGATACTTTGGCTATTCTGAAGTTTCTCTGTCCAAGACACAGGTAATGATTTTTGAAAGTAAATGCAACAGCTCAAAATAGCTCTCCTTTTAAAAAGATCTAAATGTATTTGTCTTATTTAGGAAACACAGATAGATTTTGCACTTTAAAAAATGAAATCAGAGTTCTAAAGAGAAAGAACAAAGGAGACAAAAAAGTGTAGAAAGCAGTTAAATAACCATGATGAAAGTTACTAAGAGACTCTCAGGTCATAATTAAAAATGAATCTATATCTGAAATAGATCCTAAGGTTTGAACATCAAACTAAATAACCGTAAGCACAAATTATTTTTCTTGAAAGCTTCAGACTGGTTATCATGTTTCTACTTTGTAAAATCTTGATGTGCATTTTCTGGTGATAAGTGTAATATTACTCCTATTGTAGGCCCTATTCTCCAACTAAAATTTAATTTTTTAATGTCAAATATCATGGGCATTATATTTATAGCTACCCACCATTCCTTTACTTTCCTATATATATATATATATATATATATATATATATATATAATTTACTTGTAACTAAAACCTTTATTAGTCGACTTTTCTTTTTCTAGCATCATTGCTCTAAAAATTTGGGGCACATATCTACAGGATTTGGAGGGACAATTCAATTTTACAGCCAGATACATAAATATTATTAAATTTATGAATGACTGTAATTTAATTTGTCTGACTTTCTAAAACTTCCCATATGAATAAATTCTCACATCTGAAAACAAGCAACTTTTGTTTAATTTATATAAGAATTTTATCTCTTTTAAATTTAATTTTATTCTTTTAATTTTTAAAAATCTTTATAATTATATTTTTAAAGGGATTAAAATAGGAAAATTTTCATATAAGAAAACAAGATTTGTACTTCTTATTCAAATGATTAGGATTTCTTGTTAAAAAATAAAATTGTCCTCAGATTAATGGTGAGATTACAAAGAATGAGCTGGCTTTATGATGCGATAGTAGTGTTCTCTTATGAAGGCTGGCAAATGAACAAGTGTCTGTTTTCAAGAGATTTAAAATTCAAGACCAAATGTGCAATTTGAAAAGCAGCCATTATTTTTTCAGCGAATATTATTGTCTGTTTACTACATGCCAGGCTGTAGGATTATCAACATGAAGCAGGATATCACCAATGGCGGAAGTCCTTGCTCATTGAAATTGTTCTCAAATGTCAGATAATGAATTAACTCAAAACTAGAGTCACGGAGGATTCATGGCTTCATTATAAAAGTTATTTAAATACTCAAAATAACAAAATATGCTGTTTCCTCCTAGAACAGTTACATGTTGTACTGGATTTTTATAAAACCATTTTATTTAAAAGTAAAACACAGGTACAGAAAATCTTTACAAACAGATGGATATTAAAGCAGGTCAAGAAATAGAACTTTGCTAGCTTCTCCAGGAGTCCTTCCATGTATGCAGTACCCCCAAATTAACCACTATCCTGACTCCTAAAGTAATCATTTCCTTTTTTTTAAAAATAGTTTTATCACCCAAGTGTGAATCCCTAGAAAATATAGTTTAGTCTTGCTATTTAAAATTTTTTTGGAAATGTTTTTAAAGTCTCCTTCAATTTACAATTTTCCCCTTTTATTTCCCCCTCCTCCCACCCACTCATACCCTTACATTGTATCTACTGAAAGACCCATACATTTGACTAGTACAGTTTCCAACTGTCTGGATTTGGCTGATTGCATTTTCATGGTGAATGTCATTTATGTACCTCTGTCCTTTGTAAATTGGTAGCAGGAACATGGAGTTTAATCCATTAATTAAATTCAAATGGGGTCTCTTTAGCAAGACTCTGCCTAGGTCATGGTGTGTTCCTTCATCAGAAGGTATTTAGTGTCTGCTTATCTCTCATTTGTGATGTTAAAAGATGTTAACGCCCAAAGATCTTCAAGTTGTTCCTTTTGGCATGACCCTAGAAGTCTTTTTATAGCTTTCTCACTATAAATTGGACAAGCTTTTTAGGTTCATCATGTACATTTCCTGCCTCAGGCCTGAATCAGCCATTTCTCCAGGAAACTGTTTTTCTTTACTAGAGAATGGCATGTGAGGACTACAATCTGCGTGGTAGGAATGCTCATTGTTACTGTTTCTGGGCTCCTCAGTAGACAGAAAATATACATCATTTTTTAAGATAAAATACCTCATGATTTCATACTTATATTTGCAATTCAAATTCAGGACTACAGGATTTTCACATAACCTCATCCATATTATTTGTACTCCCAGTACTCAAAGGCACAGGAGGTGGTAAAATTAGAATGGCTCATTAACTATCTCCCATCATACACACATCTGTTGTAGAATAACAATATTAATACTATCATCACCACTATAATTAATTAAAATATTTTTTGCATATGTTCTCCTTACTCTCCACCATCTTTTATAGTTATACTGTATCTACCTTGCCTCATCTTATCACCATAACATACAGTACGCTCTCTTGTCTAACTCTCATTTAATCATTGTTTTAAAAGTGACTACATATTATACATGTTTAATTCTCTTTAGTCGTTTTGGTTGCTCATTCTCTAGTAAGTTCCTTAGGAAAGGCTCAAGAGAACAATATTTCCTGCATTTTGCATATTGGTAATAGTTTGTCTGTATCTAAAATCCTTGGCTCATTTTCTTTTCTTGAATGTCTTCCATTTTATTATGAAAGTGTGATTGTGACTCTTGAAAAGTCTGTTAACAATTTAGTATCTATAGGTCATTTGCTTTTTTTTTTTTTGCCTAGCTGATCAAAGGATTTTTTCTTTTTATTTAAAATCCAACAGTTTTAATAAAATATGAGCTGGCATTAGTTTATCCAAGTGATAATCTAAAGTACATGGACTGAACTTTCAATATATAGATTCAATTTTTAAAAAAATTTAACTGAAGTTTTTTTGACTTACAGAGTTTTAGTATTTGTCCTGTTCCCTCACTTTGGTTTTTTTCTTCAAGGATTCCTTTCATTCATACACTGGATTTTTTAACCTATCTTAAATATTTATCACTTTATCTCAAATTCTTTTGTGTCTTCTTCATTATTTCTATTTAATTAAAATATTTTCCCTCCTTTTCACCATGTATTTCTCTTAAAGAGATTTTCTCATCATCTCTGGTATTTACTCAGTTTTGTGTTCTGGTTTAGTCTTCATTTCCTTTTAACTCTTTTTTTTACCCCTGAGCTCTGTCATTTAATTTCTAAGGTTTTCTAACACTGATTTATATTATTCTTTCATTGTTTATATATCATTTTCTTAATGTCTTTTAGCTCTGTCTCAAGTAGACGCTTACTCTTTTGGTCTGTTCAATGAGCATCTTCCCAGCATTTAACAAAATTATCTATAAGGACGTTATCCTGCTCTTTATTTTCTTTTTTGGAGTATAATAGCTTTGTATGAGAACTGATCTCACTACTTAATCTTTGTGCATTTTTATATAAAATTTGTTTTCCCTCAATTTTTGAAGGAGGCTTTGCCATATGGCTTTTCTCCTTTGACAGTGCTCTCTCCTTTCTTGGTTATTTGTAATGTTCAAAGAGATGGCAACTTACTTTCTGAGATTTCCTAGCTCTCTTCTCCTTCCCAACTTTTATCTGGACCTTCTATTTCCACCATCTCTATTTCACATGTCCTGCTTGATTGTGATTCTGCTCCCAGCAGTTTCTCCTCAATGTGGGCTCTCTCCTAAAAGAGAACCATGGCAAGTTGGTTTCAAGAGTGCATGGAGTCTTCGGGCTAGACTCCTCAACTTTTTTAGCTCCCCTCATGGACTCCTTTCATTTATCCAATATTGAACTGAGCAAAACCTCTCCCAATTTTAACTGCTGCTTCCAAATTAGTCTGCTGTGCTTTCCAGTGATTAGCTGTTAGCTCTTTTGGGGTTTTCTTATTCTCAGATCCATCAGATTCCTTGTTTTTTTTCCTCTGCTTTCTCCTGCTCAAATGCTAATAACATCAAGTGTTGTGGCTATAGTTTGTCTTCACCTGCTTGTATTTTGCGGTTCATGAGGGTAGTCTATCACCTAATTTTGTCCAAGGTTTGTTCTGTGTGGTTGTTCTGTCTCTTTTTACACTGGAATTCAAAGCTTGTTGCTGTCACCATCTTCCCAGAATCCTTTTACACTAGACTTTGATATAGATAATTTATAGCAGGTATCAAATTTTAATAAATATGTATGGAAGAAAATTAAGATTGAGAAGATTCTATTCATTACTTATTATTAGTAGTATTTTGAAAACTTGGGAAAAGTGAATTTCACTTGATTTATATGAACAAACAACTTTTGATACTGGATACTGGTATCAGATAACCACTAGTGGTGCTGAGATAGTAATACAAAGAGAATAGCTACAGAAAATAGAATAATACATTAAAACTTCCATGGCAAATAATCTACCTATAGTCATAAAATAGACTCCATGATATTTTTGTCATGCAAATACCGTAATATGATGATTTGATTATCTGATGATGACCTACTTCTGAATGTTTAACTATTACTTTTGAAACAATATCTATTTCTAACATAGTTGTGGAATACTTTTAAGGGAAAGGGAGACAAAACTATGTCAAGGTTGTTCTTTTTAAAAATAAAATCCCAGTAAAGATAGCAAGCTCTGGGAAATTGAAATTGCCTTGCAGGATGAGTGGATTGAATAGCTTGGAAGGCAGCATCATCTCTGTCAGGTCATCAGAACATCATTTAGAAAATCACTGATAATACTACTAAAGATATTATCCCTGTGGCTCATAAGAGTTAATGCACCTTCCAGGGAAGGGAGGCAGAGCACAATAAGCAATGGTTTTAGAAACATAAGATCTTGCTTCAGTCTTGGTGTCACCATTTATGACCTATGTCATCTTGGGCAAGTCATTTAATTTCTTAAAGCCTTGAACGTTTCACCTGTAAAATGTATATACTATGTAACCGGTGGCAAAGTAAAGAAACTTGAGACAATTTAAAACAACTATAGATGTTGTTATTATGAAAAAACCAATTTTATTTCCAGGGAGTGTCTTATATACATAAAAACTGCATCTCTTCCTCCGTTTCCAATATTCAGTAGGTGCACAGCACCTATCCAGTTGCCCAAGCCAGAAGTCCTGATCATTCCTTGTCCTTCCTGCTGGCATCCAACCAATCATCAGAGCCTACAAAGTCTACTTCTTAAATATCTTTCAAATCAACCTATTTTTCACTATACTTATCACCACTACTCTAGTTCAGGCCACCATTGTCTTTTGTCTGAATTATTGCTACAGCATCCTTATGGATTTCCTTGCCTTGTCTTACATTTTCCAAGAGTAGTCTCCATGGTACCAACCAGAAGCAATTGTTCAAAAGTGCACATTATGATACTTTCTTCCTAAAACCCCCTTAATGAAATATTATATTTAGATAGGTTTCCAACTGTTTAACATGATTTGTAAAGACCTCGCCTTTCCAGCCCCATTGGTTACTAGACTATAGTCCTTGCTCATTACTCTGCAGCCCATCAGAACTAGTTTCAGTTCCCCAAAGGTGCTATACTTTCTTTTGCCTCTGCAACAATGTCCTTGCCTGGAATATATTTTTAGCTCCTCCATGTCTCACAAAGCCAACTGCTAGCCTTCCCTGAATCCCAAAGACTGGGTTGGCTGTCCCTCCTATGTATTCCCCTATACCCTAATTTGTGCTTATTTTGCATTACACTTGCCTGTTTAGTTAACTGCCTTTCACATTTGAGCTCAATCTCCAAGAGGTCAAAGACCATGAAATTTTAACTTTTATATCCCTTTGCCTCACAACAATATTTGTTGGATGAATGATTTACCATGTTGTTAGCAGAAAACTCATGCTCCGTAGCCATAATGGTGAGCTGCCATTCTCTATGCAGGCTTGGTTAGGAGAGTATTCTGAATTACATCACAAAAACAGCTCCAATTTTGAAGGATAGAAACACATTTTTCCCTCTCATATACAGATGTTAAAATTGCATTCTAATATTTTAAGAAAATCTCTTACAGACATAATGATGATCTTCCCTGGAATTGTTTTGTTTCCTTTCTAGATATTAGGTGGAATCTGCATGCATTAATATATATGCCATGCTTGTTGTCTTTCCTTCACATGTATGACTGAAGCTCTTGAAAACAGACAGCCATCCACGAATCATTCTCTTGTGTCCTATTGTTACTAAACAACTATCAGTCATCATTATACTGGTCTAAGTAGGTTACTGAAAAGAAATCAAATAGAAAGCCAATGTGAACCCTTGATACTTCTAAGGTGGAAAAACTCCAAAAAACTCCAAAAAGTCAAAAATAAAAATCAAGACACTAGTTGGGGAAAATATCAGTTGGAGTAACCATTTATTCAAAACCTCTGTGCTGGCTCTTTGCAAGGGAAAGCTACTACTCACAAGGGAAAATTTTACTTACTATAACAGTGTCACGCTATAGGCTTTTTCTCCATTTACCACACCCCTGAATATTCCTTTTCAGGAATATAGAAATATGCCTGATTGGAAGAAAGCCCACCTAATGCACTCACTCTTGTTGTGTAGCCCTTAATACAGACAGTGTTTCCTGACCTGTTTCACGACAGTATTTCTTTCCACTGTAGGGTTATCTGAAAACATAGGAAATAAAAAGAGCTTATTACTGTTTATATTGCCAAAGAGGCCTCTCGTCCCACTCTGAAAATGTAGTGGATCTTTTTGGTAATGTATATATTGAAGAGACTTAGGACATAACTCATATAAGCATGTGGATGTCAGGTTCATCCTCACATGTTTCAGATTGTACGGGTGTATTGTTTCAGTAGAGATATCATAAAATGAACATCAGTTTGACAAGAAAATCAGTATCATCGTATTCAAGGCAAGAGCAATATATTGATGTTAGCACTGATAATTTTTAAAATGGAATGTCTAGGAGGGACCAAGGAAGTTCACAGGTGTAAAGAGAACTGACTTGAAAGTTAGGAGTCTTGGATATTAAGTCAAACTGCCACTAACTAGCTGTGTGATTCCTCCAAAAACTCACGAATATATGATTCAGTTTCCTCTCTGAAATGTTATTTCGTATGTAGAAGGAGGTCAAATAAAATTTAAAAAGGCAATGGATAACATTGAGAAGTTAAAAGTGCTTAATTGGTGCAGTTGAAGCACTGCTAGAATATAGGAGACTTGGAGCCCTGTTCAGTTATTGGGTAACAGCCTTAGTAGGACTGCAGTCAGCCAGGCACCTGAGGCCCTTATCTCTTCTTACTGAGTCCACTGTGCCCTCCTGGAGCACCTGAAGCAGGCTCAGAGTGTTGCGATATTACCGCAGCCCCCACCCCAGGAAAGCTTTCAACAAATTACTGACTGGAGTTGGTGTATAAATACCCCAGCTCCCTTGCCCCTCAAGGAAAATTCTTAGGCATGTGTTTTACACTGACTAAATTTCTTGAAAGGATTAACCTCCAATTGCCTTCCCTTCCCTTTCTTACTTCCCCTCTCCCTTACCAATACTTCCTGTACCTCCCAAATAACTTTGGTGTTTGAATTCTTGTCTCAAGGTTTTCTCTAGGAGAACCCAAATTAAGAAAATAAAATTATACATTGATATTTCTAGTTATATTATTAAATGATGCTCCTGGAGTCCCGTTCCTTCACTTTGTGAAGAGGAAGGAGCCCCCTGCACTTCTACCCTGTGGGAGGGTGAGGGTGAGCTGATGGAAATAGACTCTTTTAAAAAATGATGAATTAATCAAAAAGAGAGTCCATTCCTTTCAAATGTCTTGAACTGTGTGTGCAGTCCTGGTTGGCATAAGGACATAGTCTTTGAACGGACACCTCCAAATAGTCCTTGCAGTGAAATCGATGGCATAGCCTTTGATGGTTCTCTGAGCTCAGAATGTGGGACCCTTAGCTGGACTGCAGGAACGTCCCACTGAGCCTCCTGTAACAGGTCTCTGGGTTAGGTCCTCTCCAACTTCGAGGCGAGAGGCTCTCAGAAATTGATAGGGATGTGGGAGGAGATTGTTGAGACAAGGACAGCAATCTTGTGACAAGGGTGAGCGAGGACAGCTGGGGAATGGAAACACAAGTGATAGGGCAGCATGTCCTGAGGGAGGTGTAGAACAGCTTCTGTCAGTTGGACAGTGGAGAATTAGCTTCTAGCAAGTCCATGGAGAGGAGACTAGTGGAGCCTTGGTCTTGAGTAGTAAGTACTTCACTGGCCAACAACAAGGTAAGGAGTTGTGGGGAGAGGAGGAGGACTTTATGTAGACAAAATGGAGTATGCAAAGGTGAAGAGGCTTAAAATAGCTCATGTATTTACTTTGGGGAAACTGTTTCCACAGTCCTTGTTTAATGCCATTAAACACTTACAGCACTGTGTATTTTAATTTTTAGTTAATAAATTGGAAAATAATTCTAGATACCAATGGTGTGGCAGGACTTATAATTATTTCTTAAAAATTTGAGAAGTAAAATATCCACCTCATTAAAATGACTGGACTCGAAACCTGCCATCTGATGGTTATTTAAGCCACAGCTTCTTGGCTGGCTTTTCTGACCTTTAACAAGACTTGTGGTGATGTCAGTGCTTGTCATCTTCGTCATCACTCATCTTTTCTCCCTGCGGGCCATCCACACTCTGGATGTCAAGGCAGGGCAGCTGCCTGGCAATGTCAGGATGGCTTTCCTTCTGTTCTGAATGAGGAGGAATTGCCATATTTGAAATGACTCACCACCTTCTGCAGTGTTCCTGCTGACAAAGATAACCTTAAATTCATTAAGCATTTTGATTTGGATCATATTAAGACAGTAAGTTATCTTTTTAGTTATTTTTGCTTTTGTTTTTCATCACGACATAAGGAGTCACATTTTCCAGCCAGCTGGCAGGCTGGGTGTTAGTTCTTAAGGACATATTAGTAAATCTTCCAGCTTTATGGAACCCTGTTCTTCAAGCAAGTATCCATCTGTCAAGAATCTCAAAAGAATTCTTACTCCAGAGTTGAAAATCCTTCTGTGAGAAAATGTCATTTTGCCTTCTGACCTCCAAAATCAAGATTATATTTTAATTTTTACTTTACATAAGTCTACCTCTCCTTTAAGCTGGAAATAACTTGAATATCCAACAGGAGAGAAAATGTTAAATTATATCACTCAATTGTACAATGGAAACAACTGTGAAAAGTTTCTAACTGAAAACTTATGTTTTAATTACTATGTTAGGTAGAACCGTTATTCCCAATTGTACAATTGTTGATTAATTACTTATAGATTCATAGAAAAGGCCTAAAACTGAAAATCAAAGAACATGTTTTATATTTAGCATTAACAATCACCAAAGAGAGTTGTAAATGGCTGTTTATGTGAGGCAAGAAATGGGGTGGGAGAGAGAGAGTTTTTCCCCCACAAGCCTTGTAAAACTATTTGACTCTAAATTATATACATATCTTTATGAAAATTAAAGAGGGCTATAAAGAGATTTGGAAGTCTAGAAGAAAACATTTTAAAAAAGTATGTATTTGGTTTTTAATTAAAATTATATAAGAATTTAGCTCTATTGAATTTGAAGAGAATTGGTAGATAAGTGGTAACTTAATAATTAGTCTCTTTCAAAGATTAATATAAGAAAGTAGGAAAATATATCTTATTCCCTTAATTGTTTTGGTTTAATTCTTATATTGATGTCATACTTAATGAGTTTTATATAGTTGTTTATAGTATTGCATCTGCAGGAGTAAAGCTTCATCCATATGCATAGAAGGTAAAGCTATAAATGGGGTCTGTTTGATTCCTCTGGCCTGAGAGGATTTCCTAGTCCTACCAGGGTCTGCAAAACTTGGGGAGAAAGCAGAAACAATTCTTACCATCCTCATTATTTAAAGCTTGGGAGAAAAACTAGGTCAGAACCATGAAATATTGCTGAGGATGTGGCTAGAGGAATGTGTCTGAAATGGATTCCCAGTGTAAGGCTTCTAGGATGAATACTAGGAGCCAAAATCAGAATTCAAGGAGGATCAGAACTGGAAAGATAGAGAATAAAAGAGCAAACAAGAGTCTGGTCAAATACTGGCAACAATCCCCCTAAACATTAGATGTCATTGCTGCCATATTCTCTGGGTAGGCCTGTTCTGTTTATAGGGTTCTAGACAGAAGGGACTTCTATTTTCCCCAAGCCTCCATCTTGGGTTTACCTCTATAAAACTTGATGGGTTTCTGTTCTTGCTGGGTGGGAAGTGAGTTTTGAGGAACTGCTGTTCAATAACATTCCCAGTGAATCATGTCCTAGAGAAGTCCTTGGTATTTCCAAGGGTTCTTGGTATTGCCACATGCCTCTTCAATGGTGGAATCTTCTCATCTTCTTCATTTTGGAATGTCATGTGCTATGGAGTGGGGCCAGATGTGTAATTGTCACGGAAGCAGCCAGTTGAAGTTGGCAGGTCATCTCAATATGCCTGAGGTAATGGGTCACTCATATCTGGCACAGATGGGCGATACATATTTGTCAGGAGGAAAGGTAGGTATCATTTCTTCTTGGATAGTCTCCTTGGTGCTTGGCCCTGGATGTGCTGGAATGTGCTTCTAAGTCTCTTAACAGAGGGAAAAATTCCTTAATTCTGTTAGATAACAGACAGTTATTCCATGTTGTTATGAAAAATGTTCAAAGAAGCAAATACGGAAATGACTGTGATAAAAGATGTAAATTTACATCTCATAATGATTTGGGAGGTAGATCAACTGCATTTTATGCAAAAGCAGTGTAAGAGAAGAAATATTTGTTGCCCTAATGCATGTATCAGCTGGCCATCCATATTTGAATAATGAATAGCAGACAGGGGGATTGCAAAAATGGAGGGCTTAAAATGGCACCCTATGAAACCAAGATGCAAATTGGGATAGGGTAAAGGCCAGGTAACTGGACAGCCCACTGAGCAAAGATCTTCTTAACAAAGGGGCAATGACTGGTGTGAGTAGGTCTAAATAATGACTTTACAAATGGTTCTGATGAGTTTCAACTGTAGATAAAAACTTTTAGGTATAACTGGAGAAAGAACTGATAGAAGTGGTGACTGATGCTGGAATTTGATGCCAAGGAAATTTATCAAATCTCCATCTATAAATATTATACACTAATAATAATGAATCAGCAGGTTAATTGCTATGTACTAAGCACTATGATTAAACATCTTAGGTGCAACCAGGTAAGGATCAGTATTATCCCATTTTTACAAATGAGGAAACACAGAAACACTGTTACATGGTTATTCAGTAAGTAGTAAAGTTGTACATAAAAAGTTCTGTAGGCCAAAGGAGGACGATAAAATGGCTTGATGGAGGCCTGACTAGGCTGGACTAGGGGAGTTTTAGCTCTGGCATTCCTGTTTCACACACTTAAACAGAAATAAATAAATGAACACTCATTTCCTTTCCCATTAGTATGCACAGTTAAACTATTGTATATTTTGTCCATGTGTACTTCCATTTGCTTTTCTGCCATTTTTCCCTTTAAAATATTAAACACATGAATAAAAATTATGTTTCACTTTTAAACAGCTCTTTCCTTCTTCCAGGTGTTTGTGTCAGTGCTAGCCCTCATTAATAAAGTAAGAGGGACTAGTTAAATGCTAATGTCAAATGGTGAGTGCTAGGGACCCTTCCCCTGTGAGATACTGAAACACGAGGTCTGGATGAGTAGCAATGACTGATTTTGTTCTTGGAGGAATTAAGACCTCTGAAAATTGTGGGAATGATTAATGGTTTCTTCATCTTCTGTTTACATGGCAGAGTTTACACTTTATTATTCTAGGCTTTTTAAATATAGGCTATATTTAACCAGATCCTTTCAATTTAAAAAATGATACTGTTATGATACATACATTATTCTCTCACAGATTCATATTGCTTGTTGTGTGCTAGGTGCTGTACTAGGTTCTGGGCATAAAGACTGAATAAGATGACATAATCCTTATATTTTTAGGTGAATGTGAGTCTGAAAGGGACAAATATAAAACATAATTTTACAAATATTTGTTTAATTATAATGATGATAAACTGTCAAGGGATGATGCAGATTTATGAGATATCAGGGACACTAATTCTAATATGAAGTTTAGGGAAGGGAGGTAAGTGCCAGATCATGCAAAGTTTTGTAGGCTTTCAGTCAATTTTATTTTGAGAGCAATGAAAAGTCATCAAGTAGAGAAATTTAAAAGATAAACATTTCTAACTAGAGACCACTGGAATAGTGAAATCATCAGACTGTAGGGTCTTGTCTTAGTGTGGTGGTCTCTCAAAGAAAATGAAACTACGAGTTAGAAAGTTAAGTATGTGTCACAACAGCTTGGTCATTGATAAATTACTGCAATCTTACAATTAGAAAGAAAAGGCCATTTGGATGGAAAGAATTAATTTTGATTTGACATGTCAAATCCCATATAATCTTAGAGGATTCATAGGACTCCCTTAGAGGTAATCCAGGCCTGGTATCCTGGCTAGAAATGTAGAATTGGGAACCATTCACAGGTCTTCTGTATATGGTTTGTGTACCTGGCTGAGTCCAAGGAAGGTGAAAATCTTTCAAATTTGAACAAAAGTGTCTTGTATTCACAATCTGTGCATCTGCAGAGCTGTGTCTGCCTAGAAAGTCTGCCTTTTTTGCATTTACACAGGCACTCTGTGAGATAGTAGAAGGTCTGATCCATAAAATTAATTTAAACTGCAAATTGGATGAACTCTTGAGAAATGAGTGTAAAGAAAAAAAACTAGGAGATCAATATAACTGAGTGGGAGGAAGATAAGGAACAGAACAATAGGATGGAAACATAACATGAAGAGAAGGGATTAAAACAAACACAAGATGAAGATGTCAAGGATGCCAGTGGTACCAAATGCAGCAAAAATGTTCAACAGGGGTTAGGATTGAAAAATAATTATTGAATTTGATTATGGGGATGTTAATTAGGGAATTTAGGGAAAGTTGAGAAAAGATTCCAGATTTATTTCACTTACATGAAATAAAGTGAATCCCTTCTATGTTCCAGGCATGTGCTGATATGAGAAGTCTGTTTAGTGGGTGCCTGATAAAGACCCTCAAGGAGCTTAGCCAAGAGAAAAACATGGTGGGGGCTGGAGGAAGCCCCCTCATGAAGATTCATTCAAGAAAAGCAAAATCTAATTACCTTTAAGATAGAAGTAAGAAAAGCACTGTATAGGGGGAGGTTAAGAATACTAAGGATATTAGGACGAAAAGGAAAAAGTATGGGAATAGGTAGGGACTTTAGAGATTTGAGAAGGAAGAGAAGATAGTTATAAAATTAGAAAGATGTTTAAGAGGAGATATATAAATTTTTTCATAAACAGTGGATTTATTAATCAGTTTTTGTGTCTTACAAATATATTTCATAAACTAGCTTAAAATACTTTTTTTTTTAACCTCTAACATGAATTTGAACATAGACTAACTACTAGATTAAAAGATTAGATTAAGTTAGGGCTTCACTGGTGGCGCAGTGGTTGAGAATCCGCCTGCCAATGCAGGGAACACGGGTTCGAGCCCTGGTCCGGGAAGATCCCACATGACGCGGAGCAACTAAGCCCGTGTGCCACAACTACTGAGCCTGTGCTCTAGAGCCCGTGAGCCACAACTACTGAAGCCCTCACACCTAGAGCCCGTGCTCCGCAACAAGAGAAGCCAGTGCAATGAGAAGCACACGCACTGCAAGGAAGAGTAGCCCCCGCTTGCAGCAACTAGAGAAAGCCTGCATGCAGCAACGAAGACCCAACGCAGCCAAAAATAAATAAATAAATACATTTATTAAAAAAAAAAATAAATAAAGTGTACAATTCAATGTTTTTTAAACAAAGATTAGATTAAGTTAAAATTTACTAGATTAAGGCTTGGTTGGTAAGCCTAGGGCAGAGAACATAGAAACTGAGGCATTTAAATGAATTCTTTTGAGTTTTTATTTCTGGTGCCATCTGTCACATTCCCCCTAATAGTTTTATTATGGATGAAAAAAAATCAATTTATGAAGTCATTATTGGGAAATAAATTCCGAAAAAAGCAATTTTATGTGTAAGTAAACTATATTTGGTTTATATTTCTCATAAACTTATTGATTTGCTTTTTAAATATTTAAAAAATTTTTTTCACATGGTAAATCTAAAACAGTAGAAATATTGGTGTTTCCATGTATTAGCAACAAACATTTGGAAAATGGAACTTTAAAATAGTATGCTTTATAATAGCATTAAAACAATTTCATACTTATAAATAAATTTAATGAAAGTGTGCACGACTTCTTCAGAGTAAAATAAAAATATTTCTAAGAGAAATTTCAAGAAACTTAAATAAATGGAAGATCAAACCATTTTTACGGACGGGCTCATTCAATATTTTTAAGATGTAAATCCTCCCAAATTGACATAGAGATTCAGTGCAATCCCACTTAAAATAGCAATGGGCCATTTTTTCTTTTGGGTGGATACCAACAAGGTGATTCTAAAATTTATTCTGAAATAAAAGAACCTAGAATAAACAAAATAATATTGAAAAAGAACAAGGTTTCTTTTACACTACTTGATTTCAAGACTTACTATAAAGCTAGAGTAATTAAGATAGTGTGATATTAGTATAAGGACAAAAAAAATCAGTGGAACAGAGCAGAATTCAGAAACAGACTCAGCTTCATGGTCAACAGATTTTTAACAAGGATATAAAGAATTTCAATGGAAAAAGGAAGTTTTTTCAACAATTGGTTCTGGAACAACTGGATAAATGTATGAAAGATAATTAACCCTGATCATTACCTTGTATCATTCACTAACATTATTTTGAGATGAATCATAGACACAAACATAAAAGCTAAAACTATAAATATTCTAAAGAAAATGGATAAATTGGACTTAATAAAAATTTAAAACTCTGCTCTTTAAAAGATACCATAAAGAAAAATGAAAGGTAAGCCATAGGCTGAGCAACAATACTTGCAACACATATATCATATAAAGCACTTGAGTTCAGTAAATATAAAGAACTCCCACAAATCAATATTAAGAAGACAATCAACCCAATTAAAATGGGTAAAATATCTGAGCAGAAACTTTACAAAAGAAGATATATGAATAGCTAGTAAGCACGTGAAAAACTGCTCAGCATCATTATTCATAAGGGAAATGCAAATTAAAGCTACAATGAGGTTATCATTTTGCCCCCACTAGAAGCAGTTGATGAAGATGAGAAGGAATTGAAACAATGTGGTTAGGAGTATAAAATGGTAATATTTCTCTGGAAAATTGCTTGGCAATTCCTACTCTATGACCCAGCAATTGTATTCCCAGGTATTTACCCAAAAGAGATGGAAATATATGTCTAAAGAAAGGACACGTAAAAATTTTCATAGCAGCTTTATTCACAATAGCCAAAAACTGGAAACAATTTAAGTGTCCATCAACAAGAAAATGGATAAACAAATTGTGGTGTAGTCATACAATGGAGTACAAAAAAGAATGAACTTGATACATGCTACAACATGGATGAAACTTAAAAACATTGAGTGAAAGAATCTAGACACAAAAGACTACAAACTGTATGATTCTATTCACATAAAGTTAAAGGATAGACAAAACTAATCTATGGTGACAGAAATCAAAACAATGGTTGCCTATGGCAGGGTGTTATCAAAACTGCAGGGTATATAACAAAATATACAAAATATAACAAAATAAAGGAGTTGCTTCTATGAAAAACAACAGTTTAGGCTTTCTGTAGATCAGGTCATTGTTTCACTGGGGAGGCTGTGTGCTATATAGGTTAAGAGCACAAGCTCAGGAGTCAGACTGTCTTGAGTTTGAATTCTGACTCCAGTACTGTATGCTAGGCAGATATTTAACATCTCTGAGACTCCATTTGTTCATCTGTAAAAATGGTGGGTTTTATTTGCATTTTGTATTCAACCTTCTCTTGTATATTTTTGTTTGTTTGCCTTCACCGGAACTGTGGCTCAGAAACTGGTGGCTTGAGATTCTCATTAAATATTTCATCCCATGGTGATGTTAGGGATAGTTACAGATTTAGTCTGAAAAGGACTTGACCCAGGTGCTCCCTGCTCCTACCACAACTCAAGGCAAAGAGCCCTGGACAATGGTTACAGCTTGTTGGAGGTTGCATTCCTGGCCAAAAAAGTCCTCCACTCCACTCACAGAGGGCCTGTATGCAGCATCCATAACTCCAGAAGACTGAGTACCCCTGCCTCTTAACGATCCTGAGCTCTGTAGGTTCAAGGGCCAGCTCTACCTCTTACTGTCTGCTTCTGTTCTGTTCATGGCCCATGTACTTTTAAGCAGACATACGTATTTTTAAGTTAAAACATTTATTTATCTCTATTGATCTTTGTTGGAGGGTGTTTTGTGGGGAGATAATTCTGTACCGTACTGATGAGAAGACATGCTTCTTAAGATTTTAATATAAATATAAAATATTACCAATATTACTGTTATAGAGAATGACACTCTCTCTTAAAACTAAAATTTAAGGGCTACTACATGTAAAAGTTATCAAGAAAGCAAATTGGTGTCTGGGTACTTGGAAAGGTGCTGTCAACAATAGCTCTGCTCTCAAGGTCAAATCATTTACTTTTCGAGACTAAATGTTCTCATTTATAAGATTACTGGTCTGAATCAGATAATCTCTAACATCCTTTTTCACTCCAAAAATACAAGTTTATACTCTGGCTTAGAGGTTGTGAACTGGCAACCCAGGACCTGCTTTGATTTACCAATACAAGTTATTTAAACATTTTTTTTAATTAGTAAACTTTATTTTTTAGAGCAGTTTTAGGTTCACAGCAAAACTGAGTGGAAAGTAAAGAGAGATCTCATATATCCCGTTGTCCCTCCCCAAACCTTTCCCACTATCAATATCCTGCATCACAGTGGTACATTTCTTACAGCTATGAATCTATATTGACATATCATCATCTAAAGTCTACAGTTTACATTAGGGTTCACTCTTGGTGTCATATGTTCCATGAGTTTTGAAAATGTGTTATGACATGCATCCACCTTTGTAGTTTCATACAGAATAGTTTCTCTGCCCTAAAAATCCTCTGTGCTCTGCCTATCCCTCCCTCTCCCCCACCCCAACCCGGTCCTGCCACTCAACCTCTCTAACCCATGGCAAACACTAATCCTTTTACTGTCTCCACAGTTTTGCCTTTTCCAGGATGTCATACGGTTGGAATCATACAGTATGTAGCCTTTTCAGATTGGCTTCTTTCACTTAGTAATATGCATTTAAGGTTCCTCTGTGTCTTTTCATGACTTGAGAGCTCATTTCTTTTTAGTATTGAATAATATTCCATTGTCTGGATGTACCATACTATTTATCTTTTCATCTACTGAACAACATCTTGGTTGCTTCCAAGTTTTGGCAATTATTACGAAAGCGGCTATAAATATTTTTGTGCAGGTTTTTGTGTGGACATATATTTTCAAATCATTTGGATAAACACCAAGGAACACAATTGCTGGATTGTGTGGGAGGAGTATGTTTGTAAGACACTGCAAACTGTCTTCGAAAATGGCTGTACCATTTTGCATTCCCACCAGCAATGAATGAGAATTTCTGTTGCTCCATATCCTCATCAGCATTTAGTGTGGTCAGTGTTCTGGATTTTGGCCATTCTAATAAGTGTGTAGTGGTATAACAATGTTGTTTTAATTTGCAATTCCGTAATGTTGAACATCTTCTTATGCTTACTTGTCATCTGTATATTCTTCAGTGAGTATCTGTTCAGGTCTTTTGCTCATTTTTTAATTGGGTTTTTAATTTTCATTTTGGATAATACTCTTTTATCAGATGTGTCTTTTGCAAATATTTTCTTTCAGTCTGTGGCTTGTCTTCTCATTCTCTTGGCATTTTCTTTCATAGAGCAGAAGTTTTTAATTTTAATGAAGCCCAGCTTATCAGTTATTTCTTTCTTGTATAGTACCTTTGGTGTTGTATCTAAAAAGCCATACCCAAGGTCAGTTAGGTTTTCTCCTATGTTATCTTGTAGGAGCTTTATAGTTTTATGTTTTACATCTATGATCCATTTTGAATTAATTACTTCATTTTGAACAATTATGCCTTTATGTGAAAGGCATGAAATCTGTATCTAGATTCATATTTTTGCATATGGATGTCTAGTTGTTTCAGAACCATTTGTTAAAAAGTTTTCCTTTAAATATTTTTTCAGCTTTGTTGAGGTATAACTGACATATAACATTGTATATGAATAAGGTGTACAATGTGATGATTTGAGATACATATGTGTTGTGAAATAATGACCACAGAAAGTTAGTTAACACCTCCATCACCTCACATAGTTACTTTTTTTTTTTGTAGTGAGAACATTTAAGATCTACTCTCTTAGCAACTTTCAAGCATACAATATAATATTGTTAACCATAGTCACCTACTGTACATTAGATCCCCAGAATTTATTCATCTTATAACTCGAAGTCTGTACCCTTTAAATAACATCTTCCCATTTTCCCCAGCCCTTAGCTCATGGAACCCCCAATCTATTCTCTGTTTCTATGAGTTCATTTTTCATAGATTCCATATATAAGTGAGATCATGCAGTATTGGTCTTTCTCTGTAAGACTTACTTCACTTAGCATAATGCCCTCAAGCTTCATCCATGTTGTTGCAAATGGCAGGATTTCCTAGCTATCTCAGTTATAAAATCCATCGTCTTGGTATCGCAGTACCTGTGTTCAAGAAACCCTTATTTTACTTAATAATGGCCCCAACATACAAGAGTAGCGATGCTGGCAATTCAGATATGCCAAGGAGAAGCCGTAAAGTGATTCCTTTGACTGAAAACGTGAAAGTTCTCGATTTAATAAAGAAAGAAAAAAAATTGTATGCTGAGGTTGCTAAGACCTATGGTAAGAATGAACCTTCTATTGTTGAAACTGTGAAAAAGAAATTCATGCTAGTTTTGCTGTCACACTTCAAACTGCAAAAGTTACAGCCACAGTGAGCGATAAGTGCTTAGTTAAGATGGATAAGGCACTAAATTTGTACAATAAGATATTTGAGAGAGAGGGAGAGAAAGACCCCATTCACATAACTTTTATTGTAGTATATTGTTATAATTGTTCTATTTTATTATTAATTATTATTGTTAATCTCTTACTGTGCCTAATTTAATAATTAAACTTTATCACATATATGCATACATAGGAAAAAATACATAGTATATATAGGGTTTGGTGCTATTGGCAGTTTCAGGCATCCACTGAGAGTCTTGAAACATAACCCCTGGAGATAAAGGGGAACTACTGTACATATATACACACACACAGACACACATGCACACACACACACACGCATTTTCTTTCTTTCTTTTTTTTTTAACATCTTTATTGGAGTATAATTGCTTTACAATGGTGTGTTAGTTTCTGCTTTATAACAAAGTGATTCAGCTATACGTATACATATATCCCCACATCCCCTCCCTCTTGTGTCTCCCTCCCACCCTCCCTATCCCATACCTCTAGGTGGTCACAAAGCACCGAGCTGATCTCCCTGTGCTATGTGGCTGCTTCCCACTAGCTACCTATTTTACATTTGGTAGTGTATATATGTCCATGCCACTCTCTCACTTCGTCCCAGTTTACCCTTCCCCCTCCCCCTGTCTTGAAGTCTATTCTCTATGTCTGCGTCTTTATTCCTGTCCTGCCCCTAGGTTCTTCAGAACCATGTTTTTTTTTTAAAGACTCCATATGTATGTGTTAGCATACAGTATTTATTTTTCTCTTTCTGACTTACTTCACTCGGTATGACAGTCTCTAGTTCCATCCACCTCACTACAAATAACTCATCATTTCTTTTTATGGCTGTGTAATATTCCATTGTGTATATGTGCCATACATTTTCTTTATCCATTCATCCACTAAAGAGTACAAGTTTTTTCCCTGTTTCAGCTATTGTGAATCATGCTGCAGTGAACATGGAGGTACAGATATCTCTTCAAGATAGTGATTTCATTTCCTTCAGATATATTCCCAGAAGTGGAATTGCTGGATTGTATGGTGGTTCCTTTAAATATTTTAAAACTAGTTGCCAGCCATTAGAAATCAGGAGATATTACATAAAAATCTGATGTTCATCTTCCCTTGAAAAAAGTGAAAAGAATTGGAAATGCAGGGTCAACATTGCCATGTGGTAGTCATAAGCACTGAGTAGTGTCTATCTCCTTGAGCTAGGTCATATGTCCCACTGTCTCCCATTTCCTATTGCATTATATATATTCAGTGTATTCACTTATTTGTGTTACTTCCTGACCTCCATAAGCAGTTGAGTTTGTGCCATTGGTTCTCTAACTTTAGTATGTGTAAGAATCACTAATGGAAAGGAAAACTCTTGAGCACTTTCCCTAGAGATTCTGATTCAGGCCTCTGGATCTGTGTGTTCCAGAAGCAGCATCACAGATACGTATATAACAGATACTGTGGCCCACACTTTGACAGGCATTGCTTTAGACTATTATACATAATTGAAACAGGAGGGAAAGGGGCAGGACACTAATGTTAGATAATGAAGAAGGGGCGCAGCTGTTTGGATGCAATAAAGACTGCTTGGAACCAGCTGAAACCAGGGTAGCTTTGAGAATAGTCCGGTCTTTGACCTCTGGCTCATTATACTTTCATTGTAATACTAAAAAAATCACTCCCCCTTACACCTGACAGTTCCCAGGGGGACCATAAATGGCCAAAAAGTGGGCAGCGGCCCAATTCCTGGGAAATCCCCACCCTACCCCAAAATAGCAAGAATATTCTTGCCACTCATTAGCCTATGAAATTACTTAACCCATTAGAACCTACAACCCCATGTTCTGGGGTCGCTCTCACTTTCTGAGAAGGTCTGCATTCTGCCCATGGAATGTGTATGTCTGTAACTAAACTTGTTTTCCCTTTACTCTGGCTCGTCTTGCATTCTCTCCTGCGCAAAACTAAGAATCCTCACTTGGCGGTCTGTCCTAAGGATTCCTGCGGGTCCCGGAATGTGACGTTTCCCTCTCCCGCAACACAATTATCATCCTACCACCTTAAGGTTAAAACATTAATTTCCAATCTACAGACCACCAACAGTTTTAATAAATAGGAAATCACTTGCTGCCTTACCTGTGGGTTGTCCTTCAAATCAACGATTGTTAACCGGAGTTGTTACGGACCCTTTCCAGTCGGGCTCGAACAAGGGTCCTCTTGCTCAGTGTCACTGGAGCCAAGAGAATGCAACTGAGTTTGGCTCAGAAGCAAAGGAAAGCGTTCTCCTTTGACCAAAGATTAACACGTGCGAGCTCGGGCTCTGGAGCACAAGCTCTCCTAACAAGCCCCGGGCTTCTCATGGGGAGGGGCGGGGAGGGGGCGGAGTTCTCCTGCATCCGGCACAGCTGCGCAGCTCACGCTCCAAATCGCAGAGCGGGGCGCAGCGTCTCTGCACACGGCCCGCCGCCGCCGCCGCCATCTTGAATTGAGCGTCTCGCACAGTGCTTCTGCGCTCTGCTCGCCAAGCTGAGGTGTCCGACGCAGCGGTTCTGTCCTGGGAACCCTAATCTGACGTGTTAGGTCCAAGGCCTCTGCACGAGGCCCCCCTGTGGGCAAGTGAAACTAGACGAAGCACAAAGGAGAAGGTTAGACCTTATCACCTGGATTCCATCTCATTTTCCTCCCGGGGGCCTGGTGGACTTTTCCTGTGAGAGGATATCCTGAAAGGAGTTACGCATTTTGTATATGGGCATTTGGCAGACACCACTGGATTTTGTTTGAGGGCAACAATGTGCCCGGCTAAAAATCTACATTTCTCGGCATCTCCTGCAGCCCGCAGTGCCCATGTGAGACAATTCTGACCAGCAGGATGTAAGCAGAAGTTACTGGATGAAGCATCTGGGAAAATCCTGTAAGACTCAAATAGACTCTTACTCAGAGTGACTCAAATGGCGGAAGTTTTTGCCGTTTATCCTTCTCCTTTGCTTGCCTGAAGCGCAGACTCAGTTTTGGAAGTGGAGCATCCACCTTGCTAAAGACGGCTGCGCAGAAAAGGGGAAGGACCTCAGGTCTGCTTGTGTTGCTGAATCGCTATCGTGGATTGCTTAACTCTGGAAAAAAAAATCCCCTGCTTGGCTCAAGGTACCAGTCTGGTTTTCTTTTTCTTTTTTTTTCATAGCCTAGTTCTATCTTAACTGATACAATGCGTAAAACCATTTTTCCTCTGTCCTCTTGTATCCTATTTTCAAAGGGGTCCATAATCCTCACCATAAAGAGAGACTTATTTTCTAGCCTTTATTCATTAGGACATCAAATTGGAATTCACAAAACAGGTTAATCATGGTACTGTGGCTTTTACTTTTTTTTTTTTTTAAACAGTTAATTTATTTGAGAAGGGAAGAAATGAGACTTTAACATGCTTTTATTCCAGTGTCTGAAGTACCAAAACAGCAGGGAGACTTCCTCCCAGTGGTACAGGAAATACTAATGATTTACTGTATTATATCACACTTTGTGTTTTTCAAGACACTTGCAGACTGATAAAAACGTGAACCTGTGCCTTAGTGACAGTATTCAAGTGAATTGTGCTACCTAATAATAGTTCTTATTTAAAAGAAAATTCACTGGTCAATATGTTCTACTAGAGCAAAAGTCAAACTATTTCATAGTCTTAAGGTTAGAAGGGGCAATAACAGTCATCTACTGTCTAGACTGCTGACTTGCTGTAAAATTTGGTTGCAACCAAGTGTGCTTTTGACCAAAAGGATCAAGAGTCAAGACCAGGGTTAGTGAAAGTTTAAATATCGTGGGGCTTGGGGAGGGGTGCAAGGAGCAGAGCAGTTCAGAGCACACCGGAATCCAGAGTGGATGAATCCAAAATGAAAAGGAGAGGACATTTGTCAGGAAGACAGCCAAATCCCTGCCTCAGTAGCCTTGATGAAGATGAAAGTGGAAAGACAGGGAGCTTTCAGCACCAGCTGGGAAGATTGCCTTCTCTTTTTCCTGTTCGTTTCTGCTTAGTCTCTGAGGGGCACTGCCTCACTTTCTTAGAATAACCAGATGGCTCAGAGCTCTGGCTGGGGGCAGTGGTCACCTGGGAGGGCTCTTACAGTCAGAGAGTACATGATAGCTCCCATTCTGGCCATGCTGTTGGGCCGACTCTCTTGTGATTGTTTCCTTGTTAGTTACATAGGTGCTGAAAAATTACAGTGTTTCAGAACATTACAGCTGGAAGGGACTTTTTACATTCTGTACATTAGAAGGCATTTTGTGAATAAAAGGTTATGTCATGAAGTAACTTAGCTATTATCATAGCTAAACAAGTTTCTTAGTATGGGACTTCTCACAGCTTTCAGTATGTTTAATACACATTGTGAATTTCCAAAAGAGGGGGGATATAGTATGCAGGGATTCTCAAAATTGCTTGATCATGGACCTTATTATTTACAAATTATTTCATGGGACTGGTGCACCATAGAACACACTTTGGGAATGCTGATCTGGTAGAACTCATTTAGTATACTCTGTAGTCAGTATCAAGTTATTTTGACTTTGTATGAAATAATGTGAAAATTTTAGCTTTAACCACCAGCACATGGATTTCTTTTAGAGTGCATTCAGATTCTTTGGGGATGGAAAGTAAGACCCTCAAGAACACTGGGGTCAGTAGGATCTTAGGAGACAACTAAATAAAAATGGTTAAGTTGTTCGGCATGACAAAGCAAGGGGGATCTGTTTTTCTCTTGAGAGGTAAAGAGACTCAGGGGAGAAAGGGAGCGGTGAGGCATGTGAGGAAGAAACCAGATGAGGTGAAGGGCCACCAAAATTTCCCAAAAGTGATTACTAAAAGACAGTAAGCTGCCTATTATGTAGTTTGAAATTATTCCTGATGCCGTAATTTAAACCTCCTCTGTCATTCTCAAATCTTCAGGCAATTTTTCCATATCCACAAGTGTTGTGTAAAGGAATTTTTGGTAGAAATCACTGAAAAATCTAGATTTCATATCTGAGTCAAGGCAGTGAAGAATGGCAATAGCATGTGTGAAAGCAGAAATTAAGCATGGAGAAGACTATGAGAATATAAGAACCCTGGGAGGGCTTCCCTGGTGGCGCAGTGGTTGAGAATCCGCCTGCCAAGGCAGGGGACACGGGTTTGAGCCCTGGTCTGGGAAGATCCCACATGCCGCGGAACAACTGGGCCCGTGAGCCACAATTACTGAGCCTGTGCGTCTGGAGCCTGTGCTCCGCAACAAGAGAGGCCGCGATAGTGAGAGGCCCGCGCACCGCGATGAAGAGTGGCCCCCGCTTGCCACAACTAGAGACAGCCCTCGCACAGAAATGAAGACCCAACACAGCCATAAAAATAAAAATAAATAAATAAATAAATTCATTAAAAAAAAAAAAAAACTTGCTAAAAAAGAAAAGAACCCTGGGAATTTGCAGACCTCTCTGGGGCATAAAATAGGGAGTTTGGGTAAATCTTATCTGGAACTCAGTGGGCACAGGGAATCTTAGCTGACAGTCTAAATATATATGCACACACGTTACCACCACCCAGTCCAGGGGAAACGGTGACCAGGGGTAAGATGCATTGCTGCCAGGAGTAATAAAACCATAAATTAAAAGAAATAATCTGTAAGAGAGACTGACTAGCTGGTCACCAAAACCATTTCTTCTTTGTCTTGCACACCATCTCAACTACATTTTCTAGTCTGTCTTGCAGTTAGGTGTGACCTGACTCAGACCATATGAATGAGTTCTCGCTAGTGGAATGTAAGCTGAAAGGTATGTGCCATGTCCAGACCTTGCCCTTAGAAAACTTTCTTATGAAATTCTACATGCTCTTTCCCCTTTGACTAATTTGATATAACCAAGTGCTGTGACATTGAACACTGCATGTAGAAGATGGAAAAGCCACAAAGAAGAAAAAGCCAGAGCCTTCAAATCACCAGTTAGAGGAACACTGCACACAAATCAGGGCAGCCATGTGAACTTGACCTGAACAAGTGTAATGGATATTGATTGCCTCTCACCTCCAAATTCACATTTCTGTATTACTCTATGAAAATGGATTTGGGCCCCTTACCTATTTTTCCATTGCCACCAACCATTGAGGCTTTGCAAGGAGATGATGGAGAGACATTGAATGAGGAAAGGGCCATGCCTTCTGGTTCCAATGTGTGCTCATTCAGCAGGCTCCTGTGCACTTGCAGCTTCTCCATGTTCTGTCTCTTTCTGGTGCATGATGGTCAGCAGCACCCAGCCGCCGGCAGCTTCCCCTGGTGGTTTTAGAGTGGAGTGCTTCTGGGGAGACATCTCCCCATGAATAGCTTTTTCCGGCACCCTAGATGGAAGATTTCTGCAGAGTTCTGCTGACACCGTACCATAGTGACTTCTCTGCCATTCAATGAGGCATGACCATGCCATCTCCAGTGAGGTCAAGGTCTCAGTCATAGGAGAAGGAGCCTCTTCTTTGGGTGCCCTATCTCAGTCCTAAAATCAGTGGCTGCTCCTTATATCTGCCATTCGTATATTCTTTAGTGTTCTTTTTACTTCTTATTAGACAATCTCTTGTTACTCCAATCCTCTTTTATAGTTAATAATTCTTTATATTAAGCTTTCCATGTTCACATCACCGTGTGGTTTTTCTCTCCTGATTAGACCTAGACTGCTACAGTAAGAAACAAACTAAGATTTGAGTCATTAGGCACTTCGGGGTTTAGTTATTATTGTTTCTAGTGTCGCCTTAACTAGTACATCAAATATTTAACAAAGATCTTTAAAAGCACTTATTCTAAAGCATTTTAGAGGTATTTGTTTAAAACCTTTTTGGCAATAAGGCAAATTTCCATTTATAGTATATATGAATCCTGATGATACATTGTGATTTGAAAGAATTCCATTTTTTCTTTTTTTAAGGGAAAAAGGATTGTTAACACATTTATTCAGAGCCAGTACTCATTATCATTATCACTTAGTAGTCGCACATCTTTTTGAATAACTACAGAAATACCTTTACTTAATGCCTTCAGAGTTTTAGACTAAGCAAGAAAGAATTATATTTTGTGGGGTACATTCAATACTGAGATCACTTTTTTTTGATAAGTATTCCATCTTAGGTTTATTCACAAAGAGTTTGCAAAATCTTTGGATAAATATGGAATGTTTAGAAGTAGATGTTTAATTTATTTTGCCTCATTCTTGTAGGAAATATGATTGAATATTTTTGCCTCCAGGGGAATATTTCACATTTTATTTCCTCTACATATCAAATAACAATGATTCTATAGTAACAGATTATAGTAATAAATATATCTACTTGAATTTTCTTACTCTAATATTAGGGACTAGTATAATTTCTCTTTATCACAACAGTTTTCACAGAACTATCAAATATTTTGTGACATAAAATTAGAACCTCTTGATATTAAACCCATAATATATTTTAAAAATTTAGGCCTATATGTGTATATTTCCAAGCCAGAAAGTCATATAAATTAACTCAAATGGCTCTGAGTATACAATATAATTTTATTCCTAAGCTATGTAAGTAATTTTTCTACTATGAAGCGGGAATATTGATATTTAGGAACCAATAATGCATGGGCATATTATACATTTAAATGTGCTTTCATGAAAAACAGTGATTTAAATTTAGGAAGTTGATCATATGACTTGTATTGAAATTCTTATATTATCAGTATGATTTTAACATTTCCATGAATCATTTATGTAACTTCATAATAGAAAGTTTCTAATTTTTATTAGAAAATTTCAGAGATTATAAATAAGTGCGATGGACCAATTAAGAAATTAAACTAATAAAACTATAGTCAATCATGCTTTTATTTAATATCATAAGTTGTGTACTACCTGATATTAAATGGTATAGAAATCTAGATTTACTAGATTTATTAAAATGGATATAACTAAGATTTCTAACAAACCTGAATATGATCTATGATTTATCAGCCCATTTGCCCAAAGCAGTAGTCTCCATATTATTATTATTATTATTTAAAATTTTGGTTTCTGCTCTGTTAGATTCTTTTTTAAAAAATTAATTAATTAATTAATTAATTTTTGGCTGCATTGGGTTTTCGTTGCTGTGCGCGGGCTTTTCTCTAGTTGCGGCGAGTGGGGGCTACTCTTTGTTGTGGTGTGCAGGCTTCTCATTGCGGTGGCTTCTCTTGTGGAACACAGGCTCTAGGCTCATGGGCTTCAGTAGTTGTGGCATGCGGGCTCAGTAGTTGTGGCTTGTGGGCTCTAGAGCGCAGGCTCAGTAGTTGTGGCACCCAGGCTTAGTTGCTCTGAAGCATGCGGGATCTTCCCGGACCAGGGCTTAAACCCGTGTCTCCTGCATTGACAGGCGGATTCTTAACCACTGCGCCACCAGGGAAGCCCTCCATATTATTTTGATGGCTTACTCCTTCATTCAAAATTTGAGTTTGCACCCGCATGTATGCACTTACTAAAAACATATTTTGTATAAATATACCAATTATTAGTTAATGTTTCAAACAACAGCATATTCTTAGATTATGTTCATCTTCAAGTATAGTGAACAAAAATTTGTATTCTAAGCAGTGTTTTTTATAGTTTTTGAGACTGGCATACTTCTTGTCAGATCTGATTAAATATTTGTTTGTTTACTTTTTACGTCTTATGTTACTGATGACATCATAACTCATGCTAGAATTGGGAAGTTTCAGCTCCATCATTTTCTTGTTTCTGTACTATGCTTGCATTGTTAGTGTCATCGTCAATCTGCGGTTTCTTTTTATGCCACTCAATCATGTTGTGAGAGTAGTTTAATATAATCCAGGCATTCAGACACTTATTTGGGTGCATATAAATTGGTATAAATTGCATACACTGAAGGAGTGAAGGAGCTGCTGTGACTCCTGGGTGTTGTGGAATTCTCCTCCAGGGTATCTAGCATACTGAACTGACTCATAACCGCCTGTGTACAGGCCAAGCAAGGACCCTCCCTCCCCTGCTCACCTCCTCTCCCCTTTCCTCTGTTTCCTCCCACCCCCTCTCCTCCCCTTTTCCTCTCTTCTCATTTCTTTTCTCTTTATTAAAGTGCCTAACTGTTTAATTTGATGGGAACTTCGAGTAGATGATGAGTATTAAGACAGCATTTTTTTCCATTAAAAAATTAAATTGTGGTAAAATACACATAACATAAAAATTACCATCTTGAACATTTTAAGTATATGTTTTAGTGGCATTAAGTACATTCACGTGTGTAACCGTCACCAACATCCGTCTCCAGAACTGTTTTCATCTTGCAAAAGCAGCCTTGAGAGCATCAGATGCCTAATTCCAAACTGAACCATCCCTCTACCTATCTTTCTCTTACTGTATATCCTTCAGCAAAACATTGTCTCTGTAAGTAAAACTGAGATTTGTCATATGTTTGGTCAACTTATCCATCTAGGGAACTGAGACATGTGTTCATGCAGTTATATGCAGTATTGTGAATACCAGAATCTCCTTACACAAGTCTCTTGCATTAATTTAATAATAAAACAACTCTAAAGTTAATTGATTTCTATTGAGCTAGCCTTGAATTACACACAAGCATATAAAAGGTTGCCTGGCAGATGTGATTTCAGGAACCTGGGGAAAACCACTTTCCCAGAAAAACAACACTACAGTTACAAAGATGCAACCACTTGTTCTCTGATATTTGTAATGTTTGGAAAGTACATATGGATATAGAGTCAACAATTAGATAATTAGATATCTCTGAGAGTAGTAAGCTGCTTTAATTTACACTAAATACCAATGGCAGATATTAGATTTCTTTCTGCAAGTTGCTATGGGGAAGGAGACAATATGGGGTACCTCTCAGGAAAGTGGGACCATACAGAAGGAAAGGGATGCAGAAAAGGGCTTTGGGGAGTCAGTATAAATTTAAAACTTTGACTAAGAATCATACAAAAATTTGCATATTTCCAGAATTTTAAAACATGTTGACATTTTGTCATGTTTATTTCAGATATTTTTTTCAAATGATGAAAATTAAAGTTGAAATCCCATTGTTTCCCTTCTAGTGTATGGGCTTCCTCTTCTCTCTGGAGGCAATCCTTGTGATGTTACTGTGTATCCAGTTCATATTTTAATGTTTTCATTACATATATATGTGTCTGAAACAAATATGTAGTCATTGTTGTATTTATTTTTTAAAATTTACTTAAGTGGTTTCACATACTGATGTATTTTTCTACAACTTGCTTTTTTCACTCAGCATATTTTGAACTGTATCCATTTTACTGCTGCATTATGTTAATTTGCTTGAATGCATCACAAGGTATTTATTTATCCCCCTCCCATAAAATTTAGATTACTTACAAATCTTCACTATTGCAAGTATTGCTGCAGTGAATATTCATGATCATGGCTCCGTATGCTCTTGTGGGAAAGCCTCTGTAGGGATTTGCTAGGTAATAGGTTATGCCCAACAGCCACTTTTCTAGACACTGGTAAAGTTGCTCTTCCTGGCAGTTGTGAATGTTTTATTGAGGGCTGCCAACTTAAATAGATATAAACATAAAAATGTTTTGTTTTGTTTTTCTTCATATCAGTGCTTACAACTATGCTCTTTTGAATCCCCTCATGGAATTCCTTTTTAATAATACAAGTTTTCCAACTTCTTTATTATAATAAGTTTATTCAAATTTTTGACTTATTCTTAAGGTCAAATTTAGTAATTTTATCTTTTGCTAGGAAATCATCCTCATCAAGAAGTTTATAAACTTATAGCGTTAACATACAATATTTTTCTTTTTTATTGAAATATAGTTGATAGTACACTATTTTGTTAGTTTTATGTGTACTACATAATGATGTGACATTTGCATACATTATGGAATGATCAACATGATAAGTCCGTCTGTCCCCTCACAAACTTATTACAATGTAATTGACCATATTCCTTATGCTGTATATTCATTCTTGTGACTTATTATATGCACCTTAATCCTCTATAACTATTCACCCACCCAGTCATGCCTCACCTTCTAGCAACCACCCATTTGTTCCCTGTATCTATGATGTGTTTTTGTTTTGTTTTGTTTTTGCTCTTTAGATTCCACATGTAAGTGAGATCATGCGGTATTTGTCTCTGTCTGGCTTATTTTACATAGCTTAATACACTCTAGATCCATTCATGTTGTCCCAAATGACAAGATTTCTCTTTTTAATGGTTGAGTATTATACTATTTTGTGTGTCTGTGTATACATACATATATATATGTGTCTGTATCATCTGTCTGTCTATCTATCTATCTATCTATCTATCTATCTCACAGCTTCTTTATCCATATGTCTATTGATAGACACTTAGGTTGCTTCCATATCTTGGCTATTATAAATAGTGCTGCAGTGAACGTGGAGTGCATATATCTTTTCAAATTAATGTTTTTGTTTTCTTCTGATAAAACCAGGAAGTGAAATTACTGAATCATATGGCAGTTCTATTTTTAACTTTTTGCGGAAACTCCATATTGTTTTCCATAATGTTTGCACCAATTTACAATCCCACCAATAGTGCAAGAGGGTCCCTTTTTCTCCACATCCTTGCCAACACTTGTTATTTGTTGTCTTTTTGATGATAGACATTCAGACAGGTATGAGGTGGTATCTTACTGTGGTCTTAATCTGCATTTTCCTGATGATTAGTGATGTCGAGCATCTTTTAATGTGTCGGTTGGCTGTCTGTATGTCTTTCTTGGAAAAATGTCTTGGATATTAACCCCTGATTAAATATATCTTTTACACATATCTTCTCCCATTCAGTAGGTTGCCTTTTGGTTTTGTAAATGGTTTCCTGCACTATGCAAAAGCTTTTTGGTTTGACTAGGTCCCATTTGTTTATTTTTGCTTTTGTTTCCCTTGCCTGAAAACACAGATCCAAAAAAACGTTGCTAATACCAATGTCAAAGAGCATACTGCCCATATTTTTATCTAGGAGTTTTATGGTTTCAGGTCTCACATTTAAGTCATTAATTCATTTTGAGTTTCTTTTTGTATATGGCGTGAAAAAGTCATCCAGTTTAGTTCTTATGCATGTAGCTGTCCAGCTTTCCAAACACCATTTATTGAAGAGGCTTTCTTTTCCCCATTATATTCTTGCCTCCTTTGTCATAGATTAATTGACCATATGAAGTGTGAGGTCATTTCTGGATTCTATTCTATTCCATTGATCTATGTGTCTGTTTTTGTGCCAGTACCATACTGCTTTGATTACTATAGCTTTGTAGTATGGCTTGAACCAGGGAGCTTGATACTTGCAGCTTTGTTCTTCTTTCTCAAGATTGTTTTGGCTATTTGGGGTCTTTTGTATTTCCATACAAATTTTAGAATTATTTCTAGTTCTGTGAAAAATGCCATTGTTATTTTGATTGAGATTGTGCTGAATATGTAGATTGCCTTGGTAGCATGGTCATTTTTAATAATATTATTTTTCCAATCTATGAGCATGGTATATCTTTTCATTTGTTTATGTTGTCTATAATTTCCTTCATCAATGTCTTATAGTTTTCTGAGTAGAAGTCTTTTACCTCCTTCATTAAATCTATTTGTAGGTATTTTATCATTTTTAATGCAACTGTAAATGAGATTGTTTTCTTATTCTTTCTGACAGTTCATTATTAGTATACAGAAATGCAACAGATTTCTGTATAATAATTTTGCATCTGCAACTTTACTGAATTCATTGATGAGTTCTAATAGGTTTTTTGTTGTTGTTGGCATCTTTAGGATTTTCATATCATCTGCAAACAGTGACAGTTTTACCTCTTCCTTTACAATTTAGATACTTTTTATTTCTTCTTCTTGTCTGATTGCTGTGGCTAGGACTTCCAATACTCTGTTGAATAAAAGTGGTGAGAATAGGCATCCTTGTCTTGTTCCTGATCTTAGAGGAAATGTTTTGGCTATTCACCATTGAGAATGATGTTAGCTGTGGGCTTATCATATTAGGCCTTTATTACATTGAAGTGTATATTTCCTCTATACCTACTTTGTTGAGAGTTTTTATCAAAAATGAATAGAATTTAATCAAAAGCTTTCCTCACATCTATTGAGATGATAATATGACTTTTATTCTTTAATTTGTTAATGTGGTGTATCACATTGATTAATTTGTGGATATTGAACAATCTTTGTATCTCTAGGATAAATGCCACTTGATCATAGTGTATGATCCTTTTAATGTGTTGCTGAATTCAGGTTGCTAATATTTTATTGAGGATTTTTTCATCTGTGTTCATCAGCAATATTTGCCTGTAATTTTCTTTTTTTGTGTGATATCTTTGTCTGGTTTTGGTATCAGTGTGATATTGGCCCTGCAGAATAAGTTTGGATGTGTTCCTTCTTCTTCAATTTTTTGGAGTAGTTTGAGAATAGATGTTAACTTTTCTATAAATGTTTAGTGGAATTCACTTGTGAAACTCTCTGTTCCTGGAATTTTGTTTTTTGGGAATTTTTAAATTACTGATTCAATTTCATTACTGGTAATCCATCTGTTCATATATTCTATTTCTTCCTGATTCAGTCTTGGGAGACTGTACATTTCTAAGAATTTGTTCATTTCTTCCTGGTTGTACATTTTATTGGCTTATAGTTGTTTGAAGTAATCTCATATGATCCTTTTTATTTCTGTGGTGTAAGTTGTAACATCTTTTTTATTTCTGATTTTATTGATCTGGGCCCTATTTTGTTCTTGATGAGCCTCGCTAAAGGTTTATCAGTTTTGTTTATCTTTTCAAAGAACAAGCTCTTAGTTTTGTTGATCTTTTCTATTGTTTTCTTAGTCTGTATTTCATTTATTTCTTCTCTGGTCTTTATGATTTCTCTCCTTCTACTAACTTTGGGTTTTGTCTGTTCTTCATTTCTAATTTCTTTAGGTATAAGGTCAGGTTGTTTAATGTGAGATTTTTCTTGTTTTCTAAGGTAGGTTTGTATCACTGTAAACTCCTCAAGTCCCTTAGAACTGCTTTTGCTGCATCCTGTAGATTTTGGATCATTGTGTTTAGATTTTCATTTGTCTCCAGGTACCTTTTGATTTCTTCAGTGATCCATTAGCTATTTAGTAGCATATTTTTTTTAGCCTCCATATGTTTATGAGTGTTGCAGTTTTTTCTTGTAGTTGATCTCTAGTCTCACAGCATTGTGATCAGAAAAGATGCTTGATATGATTTCAGTTTTCTTAAATTAACTGAGATTTGTTTTGTGTTCTAGCATGTGATCTATCCTGGAGAATGTTCCACATGCTTTTGGACGGAATGTTCTATGTATATATCTATTAAGTCCATCTGCTGTAATGTGTCATTTAATGACAGTGTTTCATTATTGATTTTCTGTCTGGGTGATCTGTCCATTGATATAAGTGGGGTGTTAAAGTCCCCTTACTATTATTGTGTTACTGTCAATTTATGTTCCTTTATATATGTTAATATTTGCTTTATGAATTTAGGTGCTCCTGTGTTGGGTGCCTATGTATTTACAATTGTTACATCTTCTTGAGTTGATCCCTCTATCATATGTAATGTCCTTCTTTGTCTCTTATTATAGTCTTTGTTTTAAAGTCTATTTTGTTTGATGTAAATATTGCTATTCCAGCTTTCTCTTGATTTCCATTTGCATGGACTACCCTTTTCCATGCCCTCACTTTCAGTCTCTGTTTATCTTTAGATTTGAAGTGAATCTTGTAGGTAACATATCTGTGGATTTTGTTTTTTTAATCCTTTCATTTATTCTGTGTGTTTTGATTGGAGCATTTAGTCCATATATATTTAAGTATTGATATGTATGTACTTATTGCCATTTTAATTGATTTAGGGTTGTTTTTGTAGTTTGTTTTGGTTCCTTTCTTCTTCTTTTGTTCTATTCCCTCATGATTTGATGACTATCTTTAGTGTTATATTTGGATTCTTTCCTCTTTTTAGTGTGTGTATCTATTACAGATTTTTGTTTGTGGTTACCATGAGGCTTATAAATAGCAATCTGTATATAGGTGTGCTTATTTTAAGTTGCTGATTACTTAATTTTCCTGCATTTTTATTCCCTTCTCCCATGATTACTGTTTTTGACATCATATTTTACATTTTTGTTTTGTGTATCTCTTAATTACTTATAGCAGATATAAATGATTTTACTACTTTTGTCTTTTAACTTTTCCATTAGCTTTGTACATGGTTGATTTACTACCTTAACTGTGTATTTGCTTTTACCAATGAGATTTTTCCTTTCATAATTTTCATGTTTATAGTTCTGGCCTTTTGTTTTTCACTTTGAGAAGTCCCTTGAACATCTCTTGTAAAGCTCATTTGGTGGTTCTGAACTCTTTTCGCTTTTGCTTGTCTCTAAAACCTACAACCAAGAATACTCTACCCAGCAAGGCTTTCATTCAGATTTAATAGCAAGATCAAAAGTTTTAGAGACAAGCAAAAGACAAAAGCAGTAAAATCATTGTACCTTCAAAACTTATCTCTGCACTATTTCTTTCTGGGACTCCAATTACAGTGATATTAGAATTTTCACTGTGTGCTATATATACATATGGCTTGTACCTTCTCTTTCTGTAATAATTCTTAAATAACTTTCTGATGCTTTAGTATGTTGTATTTATTCACTCTTGTGCTCATCCTTAGTCTTCATTTATGAAATAATTTTTGGTTCATTTCTAATTCTTCCCAGAGTCTGTCACCTCTCTTTTCAAATTTTTCCTTTCTCTAATCACTTTGTTTTTGACTTAAAAAATTTTTAATCTATATTTTTCTTTTGTAATTTTGATAATTTTTAAAAATTTTCTTTATTCTCATTTTGAAATATTAGGCTATAAGTTTACTTATAGTTTTCATCTGTTTTGTGGGTATGTATGTAGAAACATTATTCTGTTCCTTATTCTTTTTTCCTCAAAACTGCTTTGCCTTGATTATTTCATATTGCTTACCTTTCATCTACTTTTAGGAGGAAGAGTAGTCAACATAGCATTTATAGCTCCATTCTGCTAGAGCAGGGGTTGGCAAAAGTTTTATATAAAGGGCCACATAGTAAATATGTTATGCTTTGCTGGCTACATAAGGCCTTTGTCTCTTCCTCCTTCTCCTCCTCCCTCTCCTTCTCCTCACCCCCTTCTTCTTCTTCCTCTTCTTTTTCTTCTTCTTCTTCTCCTTCTCCTCACCCCCTTCTTCTTCTTCTTCTTCTTTTTCTTATTCTTCTTCTTCTCCTCCTTCTCCTTCTTCGCTTCATCCCTTCCTCCTCCTCCTCTTCCTTCTTCTTCTTCTCCTTCTTCCCTTCATCTCCTCCTCCTCCTCCTTCTTCTTCTTCCCACTCTTACCTTGTGGGACCATACAAAAAACAGTCCACAGAATACATTCACCCACTGGGCTATAGTTTTCTGACCCCTTGTTAAAATATTTTTTCTGTCATTTTTGCAAAGTGATTAAAATATGCCCTCATATTTTCAGAGCTCTACCTCCTTTGTGTCCCTCCTACAGTTGTATGGATCTCTTTCTTTGTCCATATTTCCCTGTCTTGTCTCTTTGTCCATTTTTACCTGTCCTGTTCAATTTGTATCCTACTAAAAGCAATTTTTCTATAGTGTAGGGTTTTCTATTGAAAAGAAGTTTTGATTTGTCAGTGTCAAACGTTTATAAGGCCCAGACTGTTCCGGCACCATTATAGTACAGTCCGTTGTAGTTTTCTTCACTCACTGTGAATTAAAAAAGTTTTCACTGTAACTCTTAGATTGGTCCCTTGCACTTCCTAGAGGGTACTTATTCATGATTTTAGGGCTTCCCTGCTCAGGGCTAACAGAAGCATATGTGCTTTCTCTCCACTTCTTCCCACATAAATGCTGATACCACATGAATTTCAGTGGTTTTTATCACCTCCCTATGCTTTGTGATTTGTGGATATCTTGTCATCTAGTTTTATTATATACATTATCTATGGGTCTTTGTTTTTGCTTTCCTAGTTGTTCTCTCTGTTTTTATGAGGGGTCTTGGGAGATTCACAAACCAAGCCTGTGTGGCCAAAATCTTCCACAATGCCTCCTCTCTGGCTTGCTTTTTCAATAAAAAATCTGGCTTCTGTGTGAAGAAGAGACAATAAGGAGAACAATAGGAGGTATTGCAATAACACTGACAAGAGAGGATGGTGGCATAGAATATGGTAATTGTGGTGGAGGTAGTGAGAAGTACTCAAATTTTGGAATCTCTTTTGGTGCTCTTATTATTACTTTTTAATTCAGGGTTACTTTGTCTCCTCCAGCAGTTCTGTTTCATTGGGAACTTGTTAAGTGATGCTTTTGGCTGATGGCCTCTTTTAGATGTAATTTTTCTTTGTTGGCCTACTACAGCTCAGGTCTTGCTGTGCGGATATTTTAAACTGTGGGATCCAGAGGTGGTGGGATGTGGCTCATTCATTTCCATCCCTGTGGTCTTCCATTTTAGGGGTAGGCAGGCTGTCAGTTGCCTATTGAGGGACCTGGCAGAGCCTCCTTGATTGTTGTTTTCCACCAAACCTCAAGTGCAAGAAAAATTCAGTTCTCCTATTAACTCGTTATTGGTCTTTCTAAGGTCAGGAACACCCACCACAGTCTTAAGGGGCTCATGGCAACTTTGCCTTTGGAACTCTAAGTGGCAAAATCTTCCCAGTACCTGTCACTTTCCATTCTTTGTCCTTGGCCTGACACTTGGATTAAGTCCCACATTATTTCCTTATGCAGAGTGAGCTCAAAGTCTCACTTAAACCTGTAGATCCAAGGAGGTATTTGGCCAGAAAGACATATAGCTTAACGTTGAGAGTGGAGGGGGAAGGAACTCTATTTAGGTCACTATGCTCCAAGAATTTCCTGTTGAAAATGATCTTTCTATCTCCAAATAGCTTTAAAATCATAAGACCCTGATTAATCTTATCTTGATATTCATGTGAATTCAGTAGATTTAGTTAATAAATTGCCCTTATTGTAAGTGTTCAAATTCATTAATGAAATTATAAGATTATAAGAGAATAAGTATACTTTGGGAAGAAAGTAGAACTTTGTTTCAATCTGAGTTTATTTCTTGAACTTTGTGCTTTATAAGAATGTTTGGGATTATAAAGAAACATATGACAGAGCTCCTATTCTCCAGGTGTTTAGAGTCTCTTTAAACAGATGGCCTATATTAGATTTAAAAAGAAAGGAAAGAGAAGAAAAAAAGAAAAAAGTATCTAATTTAAGGCAGTACAAAGTTTCATATGTGTTTTCTAGACAAGTGCTATAGAAATTCAGAGGAAGGGCAGGTAGCAGTAACATTAACTTCAGAACTCAGGATATTCTTCATATTTTATGTTGATATGGGTAACCAATGGTTAAGTTTTATTCTACAAACATCTGTTTATCAAAACTATGTGCCAGGCACTGGGGATTCAACAAAAAAGGCAACAGTGTTCCTCCTTGCCAGGAATTCATGAGGAATCTAATCAGGAGGGCATCTGTCTTAAGTTGATTTTCTTTAAGGCTTTAAGGCTTTGTCATAGATTTAGTTTATGACCAACAGCATACATATAGATATTATATATCTATTATATATATATTATATAATATATATTATATATATATATTATATATAATATAATATTATATATATTATATAGATATTATTGGTCATGTTTAAGTTGTAATGAGGGAACAGAGCAACAAAACTGGTCACTATATAATAATGAAAGAAACACAAAATAAAACCTTTGGTGTTATAAGCAGGTGCTTTGACCACTCTATGAAAAACAGTGTCCCAATGGCTGGTGCTTCCAATGAAATCAGCAAATGCAAAAGCCCAGATTTGTCAGTGATTCTTCATGAACGTGTTAGTATTAAAACGTAAATTTCTCAGTGTTTGGCAGTACTAGATATAGAGATAGAACTTCCACTCACTCATTTTTAGAGCTGATCTTGTTGTTAGAGAGTATGTGGGAAATGAGTTAAAAGTCATGATTCATGCTTCACTAGTACTTAGACATTTTATTTAGATGCAGCCTCAATCATGTTTCAACTGAATCATTTTCTAAACTTATTTCAAGCAATTGATTTTCCAGTAATAATACATTAATCATTGTGATGTCAAAATCATTAATTATAATAAAATCTTTGTACATAGTGCTCTGAACAATATATAATTCCATTACAGAGCTAGATGACATGCATACATTTTGGCTGTTGATAAAAAACGTAAAGACAAATATGTGTTTTTTTCCCTTTTCTTTTTTTAAAGGTAAATGAATTCTGTCTTTTTATTCTGTTTAAGAATTTACTCTTATTCTCCTTCAGATGTGAATAAATATGACACGAAAGGTCACTGAACTAATATTAAGCAGTAAGTTATTAAATACTAGAGAAAAGATGTATAGAAAGGAAATTTATTTCATTTTTTAGTTTCAGTCATGAAAGCATAATACTGCTGCTTCTAAATAGATTAGTGAATCCTGAAAAATGTTTTTCCGTAAACTCATGGAGCTGTTTTGAGGCCATTGGCCACGGTCTGTAAAAATCAAGGACTGAAAAATCCAGATATTATTTTCAGAGAGGTAAAAATCTATTCATTAATGTGGTGATTTGTCTTATTCATGGCTTATATAAAGGTATGGAATAAAATTAAGTATAATGTTGTCTTTACCTTTCAACATAATAAATTTTATGAGTTTTTTATATGTGCAAATTCAGAATACCAGACACTAAAAAAAATATGTCAAGAAATCAAACCTTCTATTTCTACAATTGTTTCATGGTTGCCATGGCTTTAAAAGAAATATTAAAGTATTTCAAATCCCTTCTGCCAGTGGTCTGTGGCTTTTCTAAGAAGCCAGTGTTGCTGCTGTAATGGAACCAGGGGCTCTCGGTGGTTGTAGGAGCTTCGTTATTCCTGCCACAGGACATAGCAAATGAAGGTCATGTCTGAATTTATTTACAGAATCCTATCTGCAACAGATCAACTATTGAATATTTATTCACAGAAAGTGTTGGGAACTCAGAAAAGATTTCTCCGGGGCTTACTTTAGAATTGATGTTTTCCCCAATTTGCTCAATTTTAAATTCCCAAAGTATAATTCATGGATATTTGCTTCAGGAAGACTGTTCTGACTGCCCTCTTTCTTGGGCCTCACTGCATCATAACCCCTATGCCACTTGGATGCATGCCCATCGCCACTGACTAGTCAGAAAGGTCCTCCAGGCAAGAAGCCCTGTCACATTTATCTTTGTACTTTCACTGCCTGGTCATTGCCTGTATTATAGTGAGGGAAAACATATCTATAGAATAAATCAATCCCAGGTTTATATTCAGGAGGGACAACAAGCAGATTAAAAAGAGGAGTAAGATAATCTTTTGTGTAATCATATACTGTGTCAGCTTACTTGGATGTATCAATTACTTGTCCTCCATTTGCTGTTACAACTATTTTCATTCCCTTTATGGATTACAGTTTTCTACCAATGTTCTAGAAATACAGAAGAATGAACAAAAGTCCCTAGGGGCTGGAAGCTTAGGCTGAAAATTGCAATATTTTTATATTTCTTATTTTAAAAATGTGAAAATTCCTTTCTATTATACATGTTTATTTTATTACATTGTATATAAACATATAATCTCTCCATATTTATTTGATTATAAATATGAATTTTTTTCCGCAAAATCTTTAATTAGGTAGTCCAGGCCTATTAATTATATTTATCCTATGGTTTTTTTATAACCTTTGACTGATAAATGTGGCCCTGGTATATCTCTCTTCAAAAACCGGCCATTTCTAGAAACAAAGGTCACTTTCCAACTGTAAGCATCTTGAATGCTTCCTCACACAACACATCTATACCCTTAGGCTTTTTCTGAGTTTGAAGTTGTACAGAAATATTATATTAAAATGAAATTTAAATGACAATAAATCAATTTAGATTTCTTGATTGATCAGTGAGGATCAGGAATATTCTATTTGGAAGACACAAATTATTAAAAATATAAAACAGCTGAGGGGAAAACAGAAGTATTCTTTCTATTGCATTTGTTAAGTGATTCCTTTGTTGTTTACCTCATTCATTCATCATATTATCAGGCATCTAAGGAGCTTATGACTCATTAGGAAAGATAGGCAAGGAAATGGCTTACCATGGTGTAAAACAGAATGTCTCTGCTGTGACAGGGGTGAAAATCCTAGTGTGGGTGTGCAGGGGGAGTTGAACATAGAGATGGAGAATGGGTAGGCCTTATGGAGGGAGGTGTGTGTGCATGAAGCTAATTGGAATGCCAGGATTTAAAAGTTCAGGGTAAAATAATTGCCACCAATCTGCTAGTGAAGGTCTACCAAACCAGTTTATGGCAGCAGATAAAGGATATGAAATTAGAAAGAAGTGTCTACCATATGTGGGTCCTAACATTATGAAAAATGGAATATTGCAGAGTTTGAGCAGCCTTCAACAGAGCAGTTCAGTATTTAGCTGTCTGGGCCTCTTTTAAAGCAGCAGTTTTCTTATACCATACCTCAAACTTGCGTATTTAATCTTAAGAGGTACAGGCCTTGGCTGGAAGAAATAAAATAAAATATTGCTTCTGCAGAAGCAGTAGTACTCAGATAGAGACTGGCTATACAAAGTAAAGGAGGAAAATAAGTGGAACATAATTCAGGAATTTATCCTTTTGTAAATTAGTTTAGGAGAGAATTAGAGATGATTCACATTTTAAACATCAGTTAATGATTAAAATAGGGTCTAAAGCCCCATTTGGCAAGACATTAAGTAATAGAATTTATTTAAATCTCTCAGCAATTTCCCACTGTAACTCTTCCTCTTTTTCTTTTTTAACGTCTGAAACATTTATATTAACATATTTCCATACAAATAACCCAAAGAAAGTTTACTATTAGCTGTTTTGTTTGTTTGTTTGTTTTTTTATATGCAGGTTCTTATTAGTCATCAGTTTTATACACATCAGTGTATACATGTCAATCCCAGTCGCCCAATTCAGCACACCACCATCCCCACCCCACCGTGGTTTTCCCCCCTTGGTGTCCATACGTTTGTTCTCTACATCTGTGTCTCAACTTCTGCCCTGCAAACCGGTTCATCTGTACCATTTTTCTAGGTTCCACATACATGCGTTAATATACGATATTTGTTTTTCTCCTTCTGACTTACTTCACTCTGTATGACAGTCTCTAGATCCATCCACATCTCAACAAATGACTCAATTTCGTTCTTTTTTATGGCTGAGTAATATTCCATTGTATATATGTACCTCATCTTCTTTATCCATTCGTCTGTTGATGGGCATTTAGGTTGCTTCCATGACCTGGCTATTGTAAATAGTGCTGCAATGAACATTGGGGATCATGTGTCTTTTTGAATTACGGTTTTCTCTGGGTATATGCCCAGTAGTGGGATTGTTGGATCATATGGTAATTCTGTTTTTAGTTTTTTAAGGAACCTCCATATTGTTCTCCATAGTGGCTGTATCAATTTACATTCCCACCAACAGTGCAAGAGGGTTCCCTTTTCTCCATACCCTCTCCAGCATTTTTTGTTTGTAGATTTTCTGATGATGCCCATTCTAACTGATGTGAGGTGATACCTCATTGTAGTTTTGATTTGCATTTCTCTAATAATTAGTGATGTTGAGCAGCTTTTCATGTGCTTCTTGGCCATCTGTATGTCTTCTTTTTAGAGAAGACAGTTTGTATTCCTTTTATTTCTTTTTCTTCTCTGATTGCCGTGGCTAGGACTTCCAAAACTATGTTGAATAATAGTGGTGAGAGTGGACATCCTTGTCTCGTTCCTGATCTTAGAGGAAATGCTTTCAGTTTTTCACCATTGAGAATGATGTTCGCTGTGGGTTTGTCGTATATGGCCTTTATTATGTTGAGGTAGGTTCCCTCTTGCCCACTTTCTGGAGAGTTTTTATCATAAATGGGTGTTGAATTTTGTCAAAAGCTTTCTCTGCATCTATTGAGATGATCATATGGTTTTTCTTCTTCAGTTTGTTAATATGGTGTATCACATTGATTGATTTGCGTATATTGAAGAATCCTTGCATCCCTGGGATAAATGCCACTTGATCATGGTGTATGATCCTTTTACTGTGTTGTTGGATTCTGTTTGCTAGTATTTTGTTGAGGATTTTTGCATCTATATTCATCAGTGATATTGGTCTGTAATTTTATTTTTCTGTAGTATCTTTGTCTGGTTTTGGTATCAGGGTGATGGTGGCCTCATAGAATGAGTTTGGGAGTGTTCCTTCCTCTGCAATTTTTTGGAAGAGTTTGAGAAGGATGGGTGTTAGCTCTTCTCTAAATGTTTGATAGAATTCACCTGTGAAGCCATCTGGTCCTGGACTTTTGTTTGTTGGCAGATTTTTAATCACAGTTTCAATTTCATTCCTTGTGATTGGTCTGTTCATATTTTCTGTTTCTTCCTGGTTCAGTCTTGGAAGTTTATACCTTTCTAAGAATTTGTCCATTTCTTCCAGGTTGTCCATTTTATTGGCATAGAGTTGCTTGTAGTAGTCTCTTAGGATGCTTTGTATTTCTGCAGTGTCTGTTGTAACTTCTCCTTTTTCATTTCTAATTTTATTGATTTGAGTCCTCTCCCTCTTTTTCTTGATGAGTCTGGCTAATGGCTTATCAATTTTGTTTATCTTCTCAAAGAACCAGCTTTTAGTTTTATTGATCTTTGCTATCGTTTTGTTTCTATTTCATTTATTTCTGCTCTGATCTTTATGATTTCTTTCCTTCTGCTAACTTTGGGTTTTGTTTGTTCTTCTTTCTCTAGATCCTTTAGGTGTAAGGTTAGATTGTTTACTTGAGATTTTTCTTGTTTCTTTAGGTAGGCTTGTATAGCTATAAACTTCCCTCTTAGAACTGCTTTTGCTGCATCCCATAGGTTTTGGATCGTCGTGTTTTCATTGTCATTTGTTTCTAGGTATTTTTTGATTTCCTCTTTGATTTCTTCAGTGATCTCTTGGTTATTTAGTAACGTATTGTTTAACCTCCATGTGTTTGTGTTTTTTACGTTTTTTCCCCTGCAATTCATTTCTAATCTCATAGCGTTGTGGTCAGAAAAGATGCTTGATATGATTTCAATTTTCTTAAATTTTACTGAGGCTTGATTTGTGACCCAAGATGTGATCTATCCTGGAGAATGTTCTGTGTGCACTTGAAAAGAACGTGTAATCTGCTGTTTTTGGTTGGAATGTCCTATAAATATCAATTAAATCTATCTGGTCTATTGTGTCATTTAAAGCTTCTGTTTCCTTATTTATTTTCATTTTGGATGATCTGTCCATTGGTGTAAGTGAGGTGTTAAAGTCCCCCACTATTATTGTGTTACTGTCGATTTCCTCTTTTATAGCTGTTAGCATTTGCCTTATGTATTGAGGTGCTCCTATGTTGGGTGCCTATATATTTATAATTGTTATATCTTCTTCTTGGATTGATCCCTTGATCATTATGTAGTGTCCTTCCTTGTCTCTTGTAACATTCTTTATTTTAAAGTCTATATTATCTGATATGAGTATAGCTACTCCAGCTTTCTTTTGATTTCCATTTGCATGGAATATCTTTTTCCATTGCCTCACTTTCAGTCTGTATGTGTCCCTAGGTCTGAAGTGGGTCTCTTGTAGACAGCATATAGATAGGTCTTGTTTTTGTATCCATTCAGCAAGCCTGTGTCTTTTGGTTGGAGCATTTAATCCATTCACGTTTAAGGTAATTATCGCTATGTATGTTCCTATGACCATTTTCTTAATTGTTTTGGGTTTGTTTTTGTAGGTCCTTTTCTTCTCTTGTGTTTCCCACTTAGAGAAGTTCCTTTAGCATTTGCTGTAGATTTGGTTTGGTGGTGCTGAATTCTCTTAGCTTTTGCTTGTCTGTAAAGCTTTTGATTTCTCCATCAAATCTGAATGAGGTCCTTGCCAGGTAGAGTAATCTTGGTTGTAGGTTCTTCCCTTTCATCACTTTAAGTATATCATGCCACTCCCTTCTGGCTTGTAGAGTTTCTGCTGAGAAATCAGCTGTTAACCTTATGGGAGTTCCCTTGTATGTTATTTTCCTTTTTCCCTTGCTGCTTTCAATAATTTTTCTTTGTCTTTAATTTTTGCCAATTTGATTACTATTTGTCTTGGTGTGTTTCCCCTTGGGTTTATCCTGTATGGGACTCGCTGCGCTTCCTGGACTTGGGTGGCTATTTCCTTTCCCATGTTAGGGAAGCTTTCGACTGTAGTCTCTTCAAGTATTTTCTCTGGTCCTTTCTCTCTCTCTTCTCCTTCTAGGACCTCTATAATGCGAATGTTGTTGCGTTTAATGTTGTCCCAGAGGTCTCTTAGGCTGTCTTCATTTCTTTTCATTCTTTTTTCTTTATTCTGTTCCACAGCTGTGAATTCCACCATTCTGTCTTCCAGGTCACTTATCCGTTCTTCTGCCTCAGTTATTCTGCTATTGATTCCTTCTAGTGTAGTTTTCATTTCAGTTATTGTATTGTTCATCTCTGTTTGTTCTTTAATTCTTCTATGTCTTTGTTAAACATTTCTTGCATCCTCTCGATCTTTACCTCCATTGTTTTGCCGAGGTCCTGGATCATCTTCACTATCATTATTCTGAATTCTTTTTCTGGAAGGTTGCCTATCTCCACTTCATTTAGTTGTTTTTCTGGGGTTTTATCTTGTTGCTTCATCTGGTACATAGCTCTCTGCCTTTTCATCTTGTCTATCTTTGTGTGAATGTGGTTTTTGTTCCACAGGCTGCAGGATTATAGTTCTTCTTGCTTCTGCTCTCTTCCCTCTGGTGGATGAGGCTATCGAAGAGGCTTGATGGGAGGGACTGGTGGTGGGTAGAGCTGACTGTTGCTCTGGTGTGCAGAGCTCAGTAAAACTTTAGTCCACTTAACTGTTGATAGGTGGGGCTGGGTTCCCTCCCTGTTGGTTGTTTGGCCTGAGGCAACCCAACACTGGAGCCTACCTGGGCTCTTTGGTGGGGCTAATGACAGACTCTGGGAGGGCTCACGCCAAGGAGTACTTCCCAGAACTTCTGCTGTCACTGTCCTTGTCCCCACGGTGAGCCACAGCCCCCCCTCCGCCTCTGCAGGAGACCCTCCAACACTAGCAGGTATGTCTGGTTCAGTCTCCCCTGGAGTCACTGCTCCTTCCCCTGGGTCCCAATGCACACACTACTTTGTGTGTGCCCTGCAAGAGTGGAGTCTCTGTTTCCCCAAGTCCTGTTGAAGTTCTGCAATCAATTCCCACTAGGCTTCAAAGTCTGATTCTGTATGAATTCCTCCTCCCATTGCCAGAACCCCAGTTTGGGAAGCCTGACGTGGGGCTCAGAACCTTCACTCCAGTGGGTGGACTTCTGTGGTATAAGTGTTCTCCAGTCTGTGAGTCACCCACCCACCAGTTATGGGATTTGATTTTACTGTGATTGTGCCCCTCCTATCGTCTCATTGTGGCTTCTCCTTTGTTTTTGGATGTGGGGTATCTTTTTTGGTGAGTTCCAGTGTCTTCCTGTCGATGATTGTCCAGCAGCTAGTTGTGATTCTGGTGTTCTCACAAGAGGTAGTGAGAGCACGTCCTTCTACTCCGCCATCTTCCCATATATCACCTGTAACTCTTCCTCTTGATTCCAAACTTCTGGAATGATTTTTTTCAATTTTCATCTATATGTACCTGCACATACACACACACATACACATTTTGACAACTCTGAAAAACATATTTTACCCTTGACTTATTGTGATTCTTTCATTCAAATATAGAAAAACTATTGTAACTATTGTACCATAATCACTGAGAAATTGTCTGCTTCTGTTAATTTTTCAGGGCTTGCTTTTGCAGCCTTCTCTAACCAGTGACTTCAAGGACGGCAGCTACAAGGACAGTTGCCAGCTGCTATTTAAATGAGTTTAGCACTACCCTGAATCGAATGACTAAAATGCATGGTCTTATCCAATAAATATTGTGGATCTCAAGGGCTTCAGTCTTCTGAATCTCAGTTTACATGGCAACCATTTGAAGGAGAGGCTGTGGAAGAAAAATGTATATAAATATTTGTGTAGTAATTTAAACACTATTAATTATAAACTGTTAATTTTTTTTCTTCTTAGTGTCTCATCCCTTTACCTGTGTGATTCCCATACCCTTTCTAATCCACTGTCATGGAATAACCAGTGCTATGGAATGAATGTTTGTGTCCTCCCCCACCGGCCCCATCATTTGGTGAGAGATCCTAGCCCATAAAAGTGATGGTATTAGTTGTGGGGCCTTTGGGAGGTTATTAGGTCATAAAATAAAGGTCGAGTCCTCATAAATGGGATTAGTATTATTTATAAAAGAGTTACCACAGAACTCCCTAGACCCTTCCACCACATGATGTTACAGAGAGAGGTCGGCACTCTGTAATCCAGGAGAGGACCCTCACCCAACTATGCTGGCACCTTGATCTTGGACTTTCAGCTTCCAGAACTGTAAGAAATAAATTTCTGTTGTTTATAAGCCACCTAGTCTGTGGTATTTTATAGCAGCCTGAATGAACTAACACAACTAGTAATCATTAATTCTGAAAGCAATTGGGATGGCGGAGGTGATAAAAATGCTACTAATTTGTAGTTTTCTTTTTATTAAAAATACAAATTTAAGGCATTTATAAAACTACTTTGTAGGAAAAATTAAATACACCCATATAGTCACTTATTTCTGGAGTTCCAGAAGAAAAACTCTTCCTGGTAAACCAACTTATCTTTTTGTTTTATTCCTGATAAATCTTTTTGGCAATTCATTCAATCCATGGCCAGAATGCTGGCAGCCTAATCATAACCAAAGCAAAATTCCCATGCCTTTCTTGTTTCAGCACCACCCCTGCCGCCTTGCTGCTGGTCTCCTGGCTATCCCCCAAGGTCTAAATAAAAGTTGGTTAATGGGGGTACTAGGTCTGAAAGCTTCTTCAGAAATCACTTGGAAAATCCATTGTGCTGGCAAATGCATCTGTCTATATCTATTTCTAAGGCAGTAAATCCAATTCTGGGCCTTCCAAATGAAAATGCTCTATTTCTGGTACCAACTGAGAACATCTGTGATAAAATCTTACTCCCCAGGGACATCACATTGAATGCTAGATAACAATACCTAGCTAGACAACAGGTAAAATTATTTCCCCAAGCTATCCATGCAAAGTTTATTTTAAAAACTAGGTTTCCTAGGCCATGCATACCAAACTTGGTGATGCTGTATGGTAATTAGGACAGTGCCTGTAAAGTGTTATTCATGTAAGGATAGCTTCGGGAAAAAAAATCCAGTGACGTTCAACTGAATTTCTTTTATGTTGAGGTTGAGAAGTGAAACATAGGTTAATCTGAAAGGGGGAACTCGTTGTGACTGGCAAAGTGGCTTGTCCACTATAGAAGGACTTTAATAAGTTTTAGGCTTTTTCGGTATAGAGTTTTTTTTCTCATAGAAATTTAGGTTGAACTTTACAGGTCAACACAAAAGATTTAAAAAAAAATTCTCTATTTTCCTGGCAAAAATTGATTATCTTTTATCCACAAAGCATGATTTTTCATTGAAACAAGTGCTTTTCTCCACGTTTCCTAAAGGAAATATCCAAAAGAGTTCATGTCTCCCTTTTATTAACTTACCAACTTGAGGAAAAAATTATTTCCTCCAAAATCTTTGTGACTGAGATCGGTGGCTATGGAATGAGAATTTAAATCAGGGAAACTTTCTTAGAAGTTGTCTTGAGGTCAAACCTCCATGTCAGGAAGCAAGTACCTGATATTGTAATTTTACATGTGGCACAGGGGGCAGAGATATTGGATTATCAATCTAGAGATGTGAGAAAATTATTCTGTAGTGTGTCATCTGAATATAACCCCTGTAATAATTCTAAGGGTATTTAAAATGAAGGGATCTGGAATGCCAGAAAAGAGATGTGTTTATAACATGTTAGAGCTTGCATTCTGAAAGGCTGGCTTTTGTGCCAAAAGAGGATTGACCTGGGCTTCCCTGGTGGCGTAGTGGTTGAGAATCTGCCTGCTAATGCAGGGGACACGGGTTCGAGCCCTGGTCTGGGAAGATCCCACATGCCGCGGAGCAACTAGGCCGGTGAGCCACAGCTACTGAGCCTGCGCATCTGGAGCCTGTGCTCCGCAACAAGAGAGGCCGCGATAGTGAGCGGTCCGTACACCGTGATGAAGAGTGGCCCTCGCACAGAAACGAAGACCCAACACAGCCAAAAATAAATAAATAAATAAATAATTTTAAAAAACAAAAACAAAAGAGAATTTACCTGGGGATTCAGACAGCTGACTCAGGTGAAAACAAAGTAAAAAATTCCAGTGGCTAAAAAGGTAACCTCTTCTTCTCTCTCTCTTTCACTGCCTTTCTTCTCCGTTTTCTTTTTTCACTGTTCCTGACTGCCCTACCTTATTCCATAAAAGATTGAAATATTTGACAATGATCATAAAGCATGTGCTCTTTAAGAAAAATATAGTTCACATTCTTTCAACAAACCCTTTTTGAGAGTTCTATCAGTCAGCGTCCCAGTGGGAAAGACATAACACACTCGAAAGAGCAATTGAAATAATTTTAATGAAGAAGTTTACAAAGAGTAGGTAGGGCTGAGGGAACCAATCAAAAATAGTGAAAAACCAGGGACTGGCTAGCAAGAGCAGGAAGCTATTATCATCCTTAGGCTTTAAAGGACAAGGAAAAAGAACTGTTACTGGAATCCAGTGGGTGGCCATAGGTACAGGAGCTTAGTAGGAGCTGAGGCCTCAGCAGCTTCTCCTAAGGGAGAAAGCTAGTACCAAACTTTGGACAAGCAGACAAAACACAGAGAGTAAATGCCATGACCTCTCTGTCTCCTTCTACCCTCTCTCTCCCCTACTGGCATCTCTCATTGACTGAATCCCACTAGAAATCAGAATGTAATAGAGCCTGGCTGAAGCCAGTGCACAGAGCAGAACAGAAAAGGCTGCAGAATTAATTTGGAAGGACAAAGAGTATCCAGCACATGAGTGTGCCAGACAATATGTTAAACTTAGCATCATTTTTTTCTTGATAGTCTAATTAAAGGAGTAGATTAGGAGGTCATAGAGAGAGTAGACTCTAGTTTCAGGAAAGAATTTACAAATTTTTGTGAATAGAGGTGTCCACGCTCTCTCCATCTCCTCTTCTTCATTGTCTGTTCCACCTATTTTAAATGGGTGCGAGCGGGCCTCACTCCCTTACTCTACCCTAGTCAGCCAAGACTACCAGTGACTCTCATCTCACCAGACCAAATGGCCATTTCTTTATCTCCTATTGGGATTACACACAACTGATCATTTCCACCTTCTTGGAACCCTCTCCTTTCTTGTCTTTTGTGACACTTCACACTTCTGGTTTTCTTCATACTTAACTATCCACTTCTTCTCATGCCCTTTGGCTCATGCCTCCTTCCTACCTGATTTCTAAAGACTAAAGGAAGCAGAACTTGGTTTTTGGTCTTCTTCCTTTCCCTAGGTGATATTTTCTGGTTTGCTGCTATAAATATTCTAATTCATATCTGCATCCAGAACTTTTTCCCGAGAACTCTAATGCCTGACACCCACACTTGGGGGTCTGATAGACATCACACACACAAAAAAAGTATATCCAATACCAAACTCTTGATTTTATTCTCTAAACCTGTACCATCCTCAATTTCCCCATCTCAGTAAAAGATACCACCATTATTCAAGCCAAATTCCTAAGAATCTTGATTTTGTTTTTCACTTTCCTTTCCTCATCCATTGGCAAGTCCTGTCAATTCTACCTCTAAAAAGGTTTTTGAATTTAGCTACTTCTCTCTGACTCCATTTGCCGCCACTACCTTAGTCCAAGCTGCCATCCTTGTTCAGCTGAATGACTGCATTATCCTCTAATGGGTCTTCCTGCTTCCACTCATTCTCTTGGAGTCTATGTTCTACATAGCTGCCAGAGTGGTCATTTAAAAATCTTCATCAGAGAACAGCCTTTTCCTACTCAGACCCCTCATAGAATACGTGCCAAATTCCTCGCTCCAGTCCCCAAAGACCCAGTGATCTGGCTTTTTCTTATGACTTCAACCATGTCTTTAACCATTCTCCATGCTGATGACTCCTGGAGAATGGTTTTCTTTTTGTTCTGGGAACATATCAAACTCGTTCCCACTATAGAGTCTTTGTACTTGGTGTCGTGCCTGCTAGAAAAACTCATTAATTAAGCAGCTAAAATTTCACCTTCATGTGAAACTTTTTTGTTTCACTCTGAGTCAGGCTTAGTTACTCTATCTTTTGTACTCCCACTGCTCTCTGTTCTGATCTAGCATTAAAGAGCGTCTTTAGTCACTCTTGTATACAGTGTTCTCCTATTCTAGAATATAAGTTATTAGGGAACAGTAACTTCCTTATTTTTTTTCCTGTTGTTTCTTTAGTGCCTGGAGCACAGAATATACTCACTAAACAGATGGCAGCATTTATGAAAGAACTTTAAAGATATTTAGTGTGAAGAAAAAGTTACAGGGAAATACTCAAGATAGTTATTTTTAATGATCTATGTGCCTTTATATAGAAGAGATAGTACATTTGTTTCCTTTTAGGACACACCTAGGTTTAATGGGCAGAAGTTACATGGAAGAGGGGGATTTGTGCAACTTAAGAAACTTCTAAAGATTAGAACTCTCCAGCTGGAGTTCGAAGGGTATGTGAAATAGGAATGACTCTGTCAGTGGAAATATACAAGAAAACAGGCTGGCTGTATGCAAATATCTTGAGGGAAGAGATCCCTGCATTGGGTATGAGGTTTTGTTTTGTTTTGGTTTTAATTTACCATTCGATTCTATGTGACTTGTATCACACTTATTGCTATGTAAACTTCTTTTTTAAAAAAATTTTATTGGAGTATAGTTGATTTACAGTGTGTTAGTTTCAGGTGTACAGCAAAGTGAATCAGTTACACATATATATATGTATATATCCATTCTTTTTCAGATTCTTTTCCCATATAGGTCATCATAGAATATTGAGTATAGTTCACTGTGTTATACAGTAGGTACTTGTTAGTTATCTATTTTATATATAGTAGTGTGTATATGTTAGTCCCAGTCTCCTAATTTATCACTTCCCCTCCACATTTCCCCTTTGGTAACCATAAATTGGATTTCAAGATTGGGTTAGTCTGTTTCCATTTTGTAATGTAAATAAGTTCATTTCTATAATTTTTTATTAGATTCCACAACTTGTTCAGTCTACTATTATTTTAATTTCTGACAGCCTACTTCCTATGTACTCATGTAGCAGCTTTATTTTTTCCTTGATTTCCTCAAATTTACCCTTCAATTCTATACTGATGTCTTTACCTATGGAAATAGTTTTGAACTATTTTGTATGTCAAAGCATTTATATTAATAGCTATTTTATCACTGAAGTATATTCATAATTATAAATTTCTGCCTGATTTGGCTATTCAAACCTCATCTAAAATTTTAAAATCAATATACAATGTGATTACTAACAATTAAACAATGGATTCCTTCCCATTTTCAAATAGGTCTTATTATTTCATTTAGCATTTTCAGTGTGAGTCTCTAGGTTTTCTACATGTTATATTCCCAAATCACTGTTGGGCTGGCAACCCTCAACACAAAATCTAAAATGTGGTATCCATTTCTAACAAAGTGAATTTCTAGTTAAGATTTTAAAATATTTTTATGCCATCCCTTGAGGTTATTTTAAGTACAACTGAGATGATACATGATCATAGCTGGGACCCAGCTTCAGACCTTTCTGTTTGTTGATGCGTGTGGAAGGTGAAATGTAAATTACAAATGCTGTTGAAATTCAGATACACTGCATTTCTGCTCTCTCTGTCTGACTGGGGCAGCTAGCCACTGGAGGCAAATTTTGTTGTATTTAAGTCTTTGGAAATGCAAGTTGATCTTTACAAATCTAGAAGACTGTAAAATGGTTCCTGGATGAAATAGGTTTCATTTGTCCCTGTTCTTGCTTTGAGCATATCAAATCTTATATTCTTAACACTTTAAATTCAAATATAAAGTCAAATATCACTTTGAGGCATAGGCCAATTAAATCTATTTAAAAGCATCTTTGAGTAGAATAAAATTATTCTCAAGGACTTTGTGCAGTTCATAATTTTGGTTATCATACCATTGGATCTTTCTTTTTATTTTCACTTTGACCTTTTTATTATTCTTTAGTTGTAATTATTCAACTTCTGAATTCGTTTGAATTGCCAAAAAAATTCAAGTTTCCTTAAACCATATTTTTTAATAAAGAATAGGCATTGAATATACTAGGAAGAGCCAAAAACTTTATACTTTCACAATTATAATCAGACATGAACTTAACAGAGACTTGTTGAGTTTTTACTAGGTGTTGGGGGGGTGGTCCAGAAATGAAATAAATTTCTTCCTTTTAAGGGACTGAGAATGAGGAAAGAAAGATAGTTATGACAACATGTAATGAGTTCTCTACCAGAGATTTGCCTAAGGTTTGATTGCAGCCTAGGAGACTATCTGATTCAGCATCAGGACTCAGAGGGCTGGGCCATGAAAAGTGTACGTGGTATGAAAAGTATATAGAGTGATAAAGCTGCACGAAAAGATAACATTTCACTCCTGAAAAATCTTGTATGATGTTGCATTTCTTTCCTCCTGAAATTAAAGCATAGCCATGAAAGATGTTAAGCAGTAGAATGATGTGATCCGGTTTGTGCATTTGGATATCACTCTGTCAGAATTGTAGAGGACTGATGAAGAGGGAGCTAGGACATTGTGTAGCAGTTCAGTCAAGGGCTGAGAATGGCTGAATTCCTATGTTGGCTCTAGGAATGGAACTTTGGGAGTAGGTTTGAGAGGTATTAAAGAAATAGTAAAGTTAGGATTTAGTGACTAATTGGTTGTGGGGGGTCAGAGCAAGAAAGGAGATAAAGGTGGCGTCCAGATTTCTCACTTGGGCAACTGGATAAATGATGAGCTGTATTCAGAAATATGGAACACAAAAATAGAGCAGATTGATAGGGATGATGACAAATTCAGATTGAATATGCTGAGTTTGAGATATCAGTCAAACATTCAGGGAAGGTGTTTTGTAGGAAGCTGGCAGTATGGATTTGATAGTCAAAAGAAATTTGGGGTAGAAGAATATATTCTGGAGATTTAGGTGACATAGTGGTCTATATTTTGGTGGTGGTTGAAACCATAAGTGAGAATGAAATGGCCAAGGAAGAAAGGGTAGAGTAAGAGGAAAAGAGTGTTGAGAAGGAAGACTGGAAGATGTCAATACTTACAAGTTTGGTAAAGGAGCAGAAGTTTGCAAAGCAGGCTGTAAAGGAGTCACTAAAGAGATGGGAAGAATATTGTAAGAAAGTGATTTCATAAAGGGGGGAAAGGAGGGTGGGATGAATTGGGAGATTGGGACTGACATATATACACTACTACATATAAAATAGATAATTAATGAGAATCTACTGTATAGCACAGGGAACTCTACTCAGTGCCCTGTGAACTAAATGGGAAAGAAATCTAAAAAAGAGTGGATATATTTATACGTATGACTGATTCTCTTTGCTGTACAACAAGAAACTAACACAACATTGTAAACCAGCTATACTCCAGTAAAAATTAATTAAAAATACACACAAAGAAAGTGATTTCATAGACTTAAAACTGAGAACTGAAATTTATCAATTGAATTGCTTATATTGGAGGTCATGGCCAGCTTGGTGAGAACAATTTTGTGGAGTAGTGGGGTTGGACACTAAATAGACCGGACTTCAGAGGTTATGGGGATGAAACAATTAGTAATGAATTATCTCTTCAGGATGTCTGAGCAGTACTGATGTTTCCATGGAGGCTGAAGATCATTAATTTGAAATGCTATCAAATTGCAGGTTTAAAAATTTTTTTAAGTAATCTTCAGTCTCCAAGGTTAGGAGTAGAGAAATGTGGTAGGGAATTTGTGGCATAAGCTCATCAAAAATATGTCTATAAGGAAGTTGAGGACACTGGCATTTTAGATACTAAATGAAACAGAAAACAATAACCTAATATTGGCATAAATGCCCCTCCCCTCAAGTTAGACTAGCACAGGATTAAACCACATTATTTGGGTTCCAGACCTATGCCTTAGACAGAAAGACTGTTTTTTAATTCTATATACAGCCTTTGGTAAATGCACAAATTCTCAGAAGGTAATGAGGAGGTGCTCTCGGTATGTCAAGGACACCAATACAGTTGACAGCATAAAGGATCCATGGTGTGCTTGCTGAATGATTAAAGTGTGTTCTTCCTCTTTACTCTTGTGTTTTATCCAGAGAAGCAGACCGCTCAATGTGACTTAGGGGTTTTCTGCCTCACTGTTAGATGGGAAGCCTCATCTGTTAGAACATAAATGTCAAGGCAAGCATGTCAAATATCAGTGATGTGTACAAGAGGAGTCACTGTCTATAAATTTCAAGGCTCTGGGGCTTTTGTCACAACATAAGACTCTGAAATTTAGCGGCAGAAACAGCTTTCAATTTATTAGCATTTCTTTGAGAGAGGAAGAATGAACCTACATGAGACACACCAATAATCAAACTATGGATTCAGATTGATGAAAATAACCTACAGGAAGATAGGCAAGCAGCCAGTACCTAATTTAAGAATGGGGAAGCATCTGAATAACTGAAGGTAGCTAGCAAGTGAATGCAGAAACACCATTTCAGCAGGACTAAATTGATGGGATGGGAAAGATCTCTCTGCTATGTGAGACAGATATGGCCAAATCTGGATTTGAGATAAATATCTTCTTCATTTTTTTTCTTTAGAACATTCTTTTTCAATATGAACAAAAACCCTGATAGCTTTCTTTACTCCAGAGTTCTGTTGTGACAAGCTTTATTACAGCTTATTAAGCAACTCCAGGGAAAGGGAAAAGGGAATATTCATTAGTGGTGAAAAAATTATATATATAATAAACCCAACAGCAAATGCACAGTAAATTGAAAGCCAAGGGCTTAAAAACTACTATAACTATAATATATGATATTCTCTTTTGGTTACTTGGACAATTACAGGAGTAATCTGGTACCTATAATTCTGTTTTGTTTAAGTTCATAAATTACGGGTAACTTATCTGTTCATCCCTGTTGGTTAAAACAAAATAGCATCACCAAAGCGCAATAGTAATTGTTACCGTAAGGCCTGAATGGTAGAGATGAGAAATTTTATAGTGCAGAATAAATTAGCAAAGAATTATAAGACCATACAAAATACATGAAAATTAGAAACTGAGAAAAAGAATATAGCTGAAGGCTGCTACATTTATGTATAGGATGTACATTTGGCATCTGCAGTCATTTAGAAAATAGCTAGAGATGAAGAAATAACTAAAAGAAAATCCATTAAGGGGACTAAATAGAAAACTCAGGTCAATACATTAAAGCTCATGTGTTGAATTCAGTTAAAAGCAGTACTTTTATTTATACATGATTGTGTATCTCTTTCCCAGCCAGCAGAAAAATTAGAAGTATTAAATATAAAGGAAAGATGTCTGTTGAAGCATTAAATTTTGGTAGAAAAATAGAGAGCAAGACATGGTTGGGAGTAGGCAATAGAGAGGAATAATTCACACACATCTAGTCAATAAGGATAACTTGAGATTAAAAGGAGTTAAGCCCAACGTTACATCTATTGAGTACCACCAGATGTGGGATCTGAAACACAGCATTTTGTGAGACCTAGGTTTGAGCCCTGGCTTGACCACTTACTGGTAGTGTGATTTTTATGGTCAGTAAGAGATTTACAGATTCTGATTTCCTACCCATAATGTGATGATACTAATGCTACATTTTGTTAATTCCAAGGAGCATTTGTCTACATCTTAACACCTCTGAAATGAAGATGGGTGTCTCAGTTGACGACATCTTGCCACTGCAGCGAGCCAGGCAGCTTTTGTGGCATAGTTGTTATTACCTGCCTATGCACAAACTTGGTTCCTGCTCTCATGATTAGACAACTACAACCCATCAATGATTCAGGCAACAAACCACTTAAGGACCACATAAAGAAGAAACATGCATTCTGATTGTTTGTCTAAAACCTGTTATTATCATCTTCTTGTAAGATTAAACAAACACCCGCATTAAAACTTACAAAATGGGGGGCTTCCCTGGTGGCGCAGTGGTTAAGAATCCGCCTGCCAATGCAGAGGACACGGGTTCTAGCCCTGGTTCGGGAAGATCCCACATGCCACAGAGCAACTAAGCCCGTGCGCCACAACTACTGAGCCTATGCTCTAGAGCCCGCAAGCCACAGCTGCTGAAGCCCACGCGCCTAGAGCCCGAGCTCCGCAACAAGAGAAGCCACCGCAATAAGAAGCCCGAGCACAGAAACAAAGAGTAGCCCCCGCTCGCCGCAACTAGAGAAAGCCGCATGCAGCAACAAAGACCCAACACAGCCAAAAATAAATAATAAATAAATAAATAAATTTATATTAAAAAAAAAACCAACCTTACAAAATGGGTGTCAATGGCTAGGAAGAAAATTCTAAAGACAGAGAGAAGGCATGCCTCTATGACATGCTACATCACCTATGCTCATGGTGGCACAAAGGACACATCGAGTGGAAAAACAGGGATATTTACAGTGCTGAGTTGAAAAGTGATTCAGAATAGTCAAGCATAGCACAGGTAGATCAGCTCTGTGCTTTGTGACCACCTAAAGGGGTGGGATAGGGAGGGTGGGAGGGAGGGAGATGCAAGAGGGAAGAGATATGGGAACATATGTTTATGTATAACTGATTTACTTTGTTATAAAGCAGAAACTAACACACACCAAAAAAAAAAAAGTCAAGCCAATCATGAAAATAATTGAAAAAATTCTTTAGCTGATTTACCTAACTTTTATTATCCTTTTAAAATATGCACAGGAATGATATATGTGATAGAAATTAATGCATAAATAAGTCTATAGAAACCCTTTGAATAAAAATTGTAAGCGATAAATTATTGTTAGTTTAACTGTCACCTTTTGTTTCTTAGTGCTACATGGAATAGTAATTCCTTAAAATCAGTGGCATTTTGTATTTAATAAAATATGGCATTTGAGAGATTTGAAGAGATTATAAGAAAAGAAAAAGTGGTTTGCGGGACTGAAAAACAATGAAAACATCTGGGGCAATTACAGTGAAAAGAGGTGGTTAAAAGCTGGTTGAGGGAAAAGATAAAAATGAGCTCTAAATTTAGGTACATTTGTACTAAAGTACCCAAAATTCTATCCTGGACTTTTATTACATTGTTTCGTACCTTGCCAACAGCTGCTGACATATGAAAAGATATAAAATGTATGTGCATCTGCAGAATGTATATTTATTTTCAGGAGTTCCATATGAAAGGAAATGTAAATCATTATTTGTGTTTTACCTTAAGTAAGATTATACATTTGAATATTAATGTTCACTTACTTTATAAGTGCAATCGGGTTCAACCTAAAAATTAAAAAATAAATTAAATTTTGTTAAAAGTAAATACCATCTATACTACAACACTTAATAAATCATGTAGTGTTTACATTTTGGAAATAGCATATACAAAGACCTTTATTTCTAGTATAATTTTCTTGGTGAAGTCTAGGCTACATTTATGATTATCAAGATAAATATATATATATATCACAGTATATAAATATATACTATTTTGCAATCTGCTTTTTTTTTTTTTTTTTAAAGGTCCACCTCGGACAACGCACTTTTTTTTTTTTTTTAAATTATTATTTATTTATTTATTCATTCTTGGCTGTGTTGGGTCTTCGTTTCTGTGCGAGGGCTTTCTCCAGTTGTGGCAAGAGGGGCCACTCTTCATCGCGGTGCGCGGGCCTCTCACTGTCGTGGCCTCTCTTGTTGCGGAGCACAGGCTCCAGACGCGCAGGCTCAGTAGCTGTGGCTCACGGGCCTAGTTGCTCCGTGGCATGTGGGATCTTCCCAGACCAGGGCTCGAACCCGTGTCCCCTGCATCGGCAGGCAGGTTCTCAACCACTGCGCCACCAGGGAAGCCCTGCAATCTGCTTTTTGAACATAATATATCTTGGCTATTATGCCCTGTCAGTATATATAGAACTATTTATCCCTTTTAATGGTTTTGTGTTCCATTGCGTGGTTATGCCATAATTGATTTAACTAATGTTTTACTAATAGATATAAAGATGTCCACCTGCTTGCTCTCATAAATGTTAAAATGAACAGTTTTTGCAGCTTCTTTTTTTGCACACACTTGTTTAATTTTTCCTTAGGGTAAATTTATACATATGAAATTGATACACCAAAAGGTATGTAGGCTCATTTTGTACTTGGGAATACAGAAAATTTTTTTCTCCAGAAAAGGCACATTTGCTTACTTAACAGTATACTATAGAAGTAGAAATAATTTCACTGACTGATTTTGGGTGAAAAATTGTAAGTGACAATGAACTTAGTATTGAAGCCTTGTGGATTTAATGTGGAGTAGGTGAAATTGTCCTCGTTGGGTAGACAAGTAGGAGATGGTTAGAAGTTTCTCATGGGGGAACTGCTGGCATTTTGGTGAGAACACTTTTGTGTTGTGGAACTCGTCTGTGCCCTTCAGGAATATATCATCCTGAACTCTGAATATTAAGTGCTCTGGGCCTCCCAGGACACAGGAACCGTGTGAAATGAGAACATTATTTTAGGACAAAACAGGTGGGGAAAGACCTTATTAAATTAAAAAAAAATACAGGATCTGTCTCTCTTGCTGTGCTTATAGAGCAGATTCATTCTGGATAGCTCATCCTGAGCTATTCAGTGCTTAACTCAAAAGTTTTTTCTAATCTTTCAGAAATACAGCTTTTTAATCACAAAGGATAGGAATGCCCAAAGCTTATAAAATATCATAGTGCTCTTTTAAAATCTTTAGGATATAAATTTGTTGTAGAAAATGAATTTGTTTACTTTAGCTGTAAAAAGAATTTGACTTTGATCCATCACAATATAAATTGTGTAGGTGGAGTTTTTCGTTGTTTGTTTTGCTTTGTTTTCGGTTTTGTTTTTGCTTTGATATTCAGAAAACCTCAGGTCACTCCCAAATCTTATTTTCACCTGTGCCCTGCTTGAAATAAATAGTGCTTCTGGCGAATTTAAGTGCAAGCGTGACTCAAAGCCTCCTTCTGCGATATGAAAGTTCTTCTTTGCCCACACCCTCATAAAATCTTGTTAATTATAGAGTAGTGGTTAAAAGTGCAGCTCTAAAATCAGATTGCCTTCGTTCAGACATTGTGTACTCTTTCTGTGCCTCACTTTCTGTGTTGAAAGTTTCAAGGATAATACTAGAATTACCTCAGAGGACTGCTGTCAAGAAGCAGACTTGTGCTTGTCACGTAGAAAGCACTCAATACCTGTTTGTTATCATTATCATTATTATAGTTGTCTGTGGTGGTTTTACAGTGTGTCAGCTGAACTGAAAATAACACTGCCTAGAACCCCCTTCCCTGCATCATGTGGGTCTCTTGCAAATCTGCAAGCCTTTTGAAAAGGGAAGGTGACGCAGCAAGCGTGTTTGAGCCAGAGGCTTTTGCCGTGCATGCACACGGTCAGGGCTCTGCTGGCTCACTTATTTGGAGCAGGGCACCTGCCTTGCCTGTAACCCCTCCAGCTCTGGCTTATATGACTCCTGGGCCCACTGCCAGGTGCATGGTTAGCCCCACGAGGAAATGTGCTAACGTTTTTTCTGTCACGCCATCATCGAAGTCAGAGGTTTGGAAGCAGTTAAAGACCTACATGAGTTCTATGCTAGTTGTAGAGACAGCCACGTGTTCCTGCATGTCCTCATGGATTCCAGTTTTCCTACTGTCACATCCATCTTCCTTCTGACTGATAGCCCTGCTGACTGCAGACTCTGAAACAGATTTGGGGCAACTCACTCAGCCTCTTTAACCAGCTTGCATAATCACGAGTCCAATCCCTTGTAATAAATTCCTTATAACTCTCATAGAGATTCTGCTTCTTTGATCAAACCCAATACACTGTTCATGTAATTTTACTATTGTGATGGGTAAAAATCAAAAACCTAAGACCCCTTTTGTCTTAGTTCATACTTCTTATTAGAAACTCTTGAATATCTTTTGGAGTGTTCACTGGTCATTAGCATATCATCTATAATTTGCTTATTTGTATTTGACAAATTTTCTATTAGATTGTTCCTTTTATATAGCTTTGTAGGAATGCATTATAAAAATGCAGACTATCAAAACTTTGTAATGTGTATTGTATGTGTTGTTTTTCTTTTAATTTTATTTATATTTTTTGCCATACAGAGTTTAAAATTTTTTGTAATTAAATTTATCATTATTATTTGACTTTGTAAGTTCTAGCCTTGATATTGTGCCTTCCCCCCAAAATGGGGAAATATTTATATATTTTTTTTCCACCAGTCTTACTGTGATATAATTGACATATAACATTGTATTAGTTTAAGGTGTACAACATAATTATTAGATATATGTATACATTGTGAAATGATCACCACAGTAAGTTTAGTTAACATCCGTCACCTCACACAGTTACAATTTTTTTTTCTTGTGATGAGAACTTTTAAGATCTATTTTCTTAGCAACTTTCAAATACAGTATTGTTGACTATTGTCACCATGCTATTCATCATATCTCTAGAACTTATTTATTTTATCACCACAAGTTTGTGCCTTTTGACCACCGTCACCCATTTTGCCCATCCTTCACTCCCCGCCTCTGGCAACCTCCAATCTGTTCTCTTACATCTATGATTTCATATTGGCTATTGTAAATAATGCTGCAATGAGCATGGGAGTGCATATATCTTTTAGATAGTGATTTTGTTTCCTTCAGATAAATACTCAGATGTGGAATTGCTGGATTATATGATAGTTCTATTTTAAATTTTTTTGAGGTAACTCCATACTGTTTTCCACAGTGGCTACACCAATTTACATTCCCACCAACAGTGCACAAAGGTTTCCCTTTTCTCCACATTGGTGCCAACACTTGTTATTTCTTTTCTTTTTGGTAATAGCCTTTCTAACAGGTGTAAAGTGATATATCATTGTGGCTTTCGTTTGCATTTCCCTGATGATTAATGATGTTGAGCACCTTTTCATAAATCTTGCCCATTTGTAAATCTTCTCTGGAAAAATGTCTTTTCAGGTCCTCTGCCCACTTAAAAAATCAGATTGTTTGATTTTGCCTGTTGAGTTGTATGGGTTCTCTGTGTCTTTTGGATATTAACCCCTTATGAGTTATGTGATTGGCAAATATTTTCTCCCGTTCAGTAGGTTGCCTTATGTTGCTGATGATTTCCTTTGCTGTGCAGAAGCTTTTTAGTTTTATATAGTCCCACTTGTTTATTTTTGCTTTTCTTGCCTTTGCTTTTGGTGTCAAATCCAAAAATATCATTGCCCAGACTAATGTCTAGAAGCTTAACCCTTGTGCCTTCTTCCAGGAGTTTTATGATTTCAGGTCTTATGTTCAAGTCTTTAATCCATGTTGAGTTGATCTTTATGTAAGTTGTAATATAGGGGTCTAATCTCATTCTTTTGCATGTGCTGTCCAGTTTTCCCAGTACCATTTATTGAAGAGACTATCCTTTTCCCATTGTATATTCTTGACTACTTTGTCATAAATTAATTGGCCATATCTGTGTGGGTTTATTTCTGGACTCTCAATTCTGTTACATTTATCTCCGTGTCTGTTTTCATGCCAATACAAAACTTTTGATTACTATAGCTTTGTAGTATAGTTTGAAATCAGGAAGTGTGATGCCTCCGGCTTTCATCTTCTTGCACAAGATTGCTTTGGCTACTTAGGGTCTTTTGTGGTTCCATACAAATTTTAGCATTGTTTGTTCTATTTCTGTAAAAAAAAGTCATTGGAGTTTTGATAAGGATTGCATTGAATTTGTAATATATATTTTCTAATTTGGAGAAAATTCATCACCAAGCCTTTGATGTGTGATTTATATTATTGTAGGAACTCTTATTATTTGGATAAAATAGTTAGATATTTTGTTTACTAGATGTTTTGTTTACTATATTATTAGATGGATTTCACTCATAATGAATTTACACAGTTCTGAAAATGATAGATGAAGACTACACAAGTACTGCCAGCTTTGCAAAATTAGAACAGCAGGTTTAGTAATCATCTGAAAAAATACTGGGAAACAAATTTATTCTTTGAATTTATGGAGTCGAGTTTGGAAAAAATATTAAAAGTCATATAATCTAAACTCTCAGTCAAAAAAGGAAACTTCTGATTTCTTGATAGTTCATTCTAACTTTATTTATTAGAGATTCTTCTGTAATTCCTATCTGTTGCTTCTAGTTTTGCTGTCTGAAGTTCTGCACGATATGTCTGATATTTTTTCTTTCACCTCACAGCTTTTAAATCTTTGAAGATAGCTTTCGTAGTCCTGTTAAGTTATAACTTTTCTAGATCTTAATTCATATTCATTTGTTAACTTACGCAACATATATTTGTTGAGTACTTGATACATGCCAAGTAATGTGCTAGACATTGAGTACACTATCATGAAAAATATAGCCCATGTCATTATGGGGCTTACATTCAAATCATTAAAAATTCATCATATTACATAATTTTTTCACTCTTTATCACTTTACTGAGACTTCCATTTTTGTCAGTTTCCTCTTTTAGTGCTTTGTTTAGAATAAGCACAACATGATAGATACATGATCTAACCAGTGTAGCTATGGTCATGATCCATGTATTCTTTGTTCACATAGAAACATTTTTTTATTGAAATCAATTACATTCCAGCAATTAAATTCAAATATAGTAGCATGATGGGTTTAAATTTTTAAGCAGCAGCATGAAAAAATGTCTGATAACAATTAATATTGTGTCAGGAATTTGCCTAGGAAAAGAATTTGATATCAGAAGTTATAACATAAGAGAGATGGTTAAACTGCAGAACTTTCTGGAATATTTTTTAGCAAACCAGTTATTAACAGAACTACTGTCTAAATCTTCAAGTACATATAATCTTCAAGAGCCTAGGACAATTACTGGAGGGGACTTGTAAATTGGATGTCTTCTTACCTTACAGTTGACCTGTTTTCTGTCCATGTTTTATGTGCCATTTATATAACATCATGCTGTTTGCGGTTGTAGCCTTTGCGTTAAAATAATTCACACAGGTAGGATAGGAGGCCATGGTCTTACCTATTAAAAATTAAAGTGATAATGATTGAGAAATTATGAATGTGATGTCTTCAGTGACTTGGGTGTGAATGCTTATCAATAAATAGATAATGGGCAGTTGTAGTACGAATGGAATTTCCCATTCCATATTGCAACTAGGGCTGCAATTACATATTGTATTACAAAATTTTTCATACCTTATTTTCCTCTGATTATGATATTGAAATTAAATTTTAAAAGTCATTAGTTTAGAATGAGTTAAAATGAGAGGCTCATTGGATAAGAATTTGGATGCCTGCTGCCTTTCTCTGAAGAGGAAAATAGAGGGCAGTTAACCATAATTGGCAGTTCACTGACTTAGGTGGTAGCTTTTTTGTAATAAGAAACTTCCTTGGGAAACAAATGAAAGCTCCCTCATGTCTACACAGATTCACGACATGCTGATGGAATCTGCTCATATTTCTATAGAAAGGCTGTGTAATAGAGCAAGCAGTGCTTAGTATTCCATCAAGAGGCTGTTTTTTATCTCTTGAGCCAGTAACTCCTTTAAATTTCTTATGAAGGAAGCAAAAAAATTGTCCTCTATAAAACTGAATAGGCAGTGGTTTTGTTCAATTATGCAGTTATATAAATGTCCATACCACACACATTTTATATTTTATGTGCCAAAATAAGTTATCCTGAAACTGTTAAGCTTGTTTTACAAAGAATAAAATTGTACATTCTCTTAGTAATAGATTCTTAATAAGAATATGTTACTATTTTTTATATTTTTAAACCTATTTAAAAATATAACATTAGGATGATCATTTTAACATTTATTTCCCATTCTTTATTATTGTAAAATTATATTTTTCAATCCTTCATTTTTTATATTTGAATTTAAATTGTTAATTTTTACAATGGCTTGTCTTGTTTATAAAGATAGCCATTTTTGCTCATTCATTTATTCTTTCATTTATTTAACAATTACTTATTGAACACTTATGTGCCTAGAACAGTGTTAGGCACCATGGATGCAATGGAAATTTCCAAGTAGGAATAAATAGAAAAGTATGCAAAGTGTAGAATGCGTTGGTAACAGATGGAGTTGTTAAGATCTGGAACTGGAGAGTTTAACAGGAGCTAGATCATGAAGGGGCAACTAAGAGTTTGTGCTTCATCTTGAGGGCAATGGGGAATTCTTAAGGGCTTAATCAAAAGATTGACATGATTAGGTTAGTATTTTAGAAAGATCACTTTTGGCTACCATGCAGAGAATGGATTGCAAAGAAACTGGAAGTATAGCAACTAGTTATGAAGATGTTATAATAATTCAAGCAAAGATGATGGTGTCCACAGTAGGTAGAGGCAGCTTATAGATGAGTCAGCTCATCAGAGAATATGTGTAGAGTTAGAGGGAAGAGAATCTGAAATTCATAGCAAAATAACATTTGAAATTTAGGTTGAGGAGAGAGAACCCAAAGTGAAGAGTAGAAGGAGTGGCTAGAGAGATGGGAGGAAAACTGGGAGATGGTTTGGAGGGAGCCCAAAACTAAATGATGCACACATTACTTTTGTGCCTGGGGAGAAAAATGTTTTGACATTTGTATTAGGTGAAAATAGACGAGTGGTTCCCTTTTTAAAACAAAGCAAAAGCATAGTATCTAATAAGTTATCACTGCTACTTGGTCAATTGTCAATAGGTTGATAGATTTTTCAGGAAAGGGAATTGGAGCAAACCTCCTTGATGGGAGACTCTCTATTAGACTTCTTGGGATTTGAATGGGTAATGAGGCTAATCTATCAGCATCATTATGCTATTTCAGGGATGCAGTGATGATAAATGTGAATATGGGGTAGTTCCAGAGACTCTCTAAATTAATTACCACCTTACAGTTATCTTCAGACATTTATTAACAACATTTAGATTTAGTTTTAACAATCTATCATAGTCCTTTTAAGTAAGAGGCTTCTAAATTCCAGCAGTTGTTTTTATTAGCTGCCAAATAAAGAGGAATATGACCATGAGCTCTGTGCAAGTCAGAAAAGCTAACAGCACTTCTGCTTTCCCACATATTCCCTTAACTGCAGGGAAAAACAACAATAACAAAATTCAAAAAGGACTACTTTTCATTCAGATCTGTATTTCAAAGAACATTTAAGATATCATCTTTACATTGTTTATTAATAATATCTAATTGGTATGATCAGATTTTGATTTTTACAGTATATATATATAGTGAAATTACAACAATTTTATGAAGTCAGTATTTGCAGTAGCTCCAATTAACCACTAAGGGGCCAGAAGCCCCAAGTTGTTCCCTTTACATATCTACAAGTGGAAGGACTGGTATTCAAACTGGTATTCAAATTGGTATTCAAATGGTCTAGTCTTTTGTCATTCGACTTTTCCAATGGTTTTAAAATGTACTTGTTTGTCTTTCGAATCCAGCTTCCTGTCTATAAAAAGCCTAGTGTGTAATAGCTCCTGTTTTCATTCCAGGGCCTCTGATGTGCCTTCTCAGATTCTTACAGCTTCACAAAGCTAATTTAAATTATGTGCCAGCAACAAGCCAGCCTCCTAGTTAGAGGAATTGGGGCTCTAGTGCAGGAAAGATGGACAGAAGAAAAAAAATTAACTTGATATTTGGATGATTTTTTAAAATGATTTCTCTTTATTGGATACAGTTCAGTACCCAATACTGGAAATTTTTTGAAAAATATGATACTTTCGCCATCACTTTAAAAAATAACATTTAATTTTGAAATAATTTTAGACCTAAAGAAAAGTTGCAAAAATAGATCAGAAAGCTCCTATATTCTCTCACCTGTGTTAAAATCTCTCATAACCATAGTGTATTAGTTGAAACCAGGAAGTTAACATTTCTGATAACTATTAAGTAAACTATAGACTGTAGTTTTGCATGTTTTACCCATCAACATACTTTTTCTGTTCCATAATCCAGACCCACATCCCACAGTGCATTTACTTGTTTGGTTTCCTCACTTTCCGCTGGTCTGTGATGGTTCTTCAGTCTTCCCCTGTCTTTCATCATCTTGATATTACAGAAAGGACTGGTCAGTTATTTTGTAGAATATCCCTCAATTTGGGTTCGTGTAATGTTTCTCATGATTAGACTGATGTAATTTTTTTTGGCAAGAACACCACTGAAATGATATTGTGCCCTTCTCAGTGAGTCACGTCAAGGAGTGCATAATGCCACTGTCTTATTGGTGATATTGACTTTAGCCACTTAGTTAAGGTGGTGTCTGCCAAGTTTCTCCACTGTAAAGTTACTATTTTTTCCTTTATAACAGTAAATATCTTGGAAGGGGGAGCACCTTGAGACTATGCAAATATCCTATTTCTGCTGAAACTTTCATCTACTAATTTTAACATCCATTGGTAGACGTTTCTTGAAACAATATTACTGTGTTGGCTTTAGATGATTTGTATTACCCCTCTACATTTATTAATTAGAATTCTTCTGTATGGAATAGGTGGCTTTATTTATTTATCCAATTATTTATATTTATCAGTATAGATTCATGTATATGTATTTTATTCTATAAGTTATAATCTGATATCACTGTTATTGATTTTATTGGTCAGATTGTTCTAGCTTTGGTCATTGGGGGCTTTTTCAGGTTGACTCTTGTGTCCTTTTGATATGCCCTCATTCCTTTCCTTTTTGAGCACTTTTTTATTTCCTGAAACCACAAAATGCCCCAGGCTTGTTTTTCATTTTCCCAGCGTCAGTCCTGGACTCAACCCATTATCCAGAGAGTTCTGGTTCCTTTATTGGAGAATGGTATTTAGAAACCAGGATCTGGGTGACAGGTGTGTGTCATTGTTCCTCGGCCCTCTCAATGGACAAAGCTTGGAAATACATGTATGTGTGCTAATCCACGTATGCACACATCTGTATTTCTTTGTGTATCTATCCATTGAACAAACAAGCAAACACAAGTTTATACTGATACCTCAACCATCTGGTGGGCTGAACTGATCATAAAACTGTCCTAATTGAAGTCCTTGAAAAATTAAAATTTCAAGTTTTCCAGCTCTAAGAACACTAGGCCCTAAATGAAGAATTTGTGTTTTGTTTCCAAATTTGCCAGAAAGCAGTTGTATCACCTTGATTTCTCATTTTCTGCCTCCTGACTTGGAAAAGTGGAATAACAATGCCTACCCTACCAGGTTACCCATTGGTTGCAAGGATTTTATAAAAGTCTTGATTTTGTCTCAATTTCTTTGTTGGTGTCTCTCTGCTTTCCTTCATGGCCAGTCTTCCACCCTGCCTCCAGGCTTGTTCCTCGGAAAGCCCTTCACACTGCAGTTAGAATGACCAATCAGAAATAAAAATTGGGCCCCATTTCTCTTCATGTTTAAACTTTCAATGGCTTTTTATCTGCTAAAAAGTAAGATCTAAGGACATGACATGGCAAACAAGACCCTGTATGGGTCTGTCATATCTATGAGTCTCATCTCTTATTTTCTATCCTCTAATATTACAAGATTGCTTGATATCATCTTCCCTTGCCAACAGAAGTTTTTCTTCCAACTCTTTGCTTTTGTGATACTATTTGGCCAGATTGGGATTGGCATGTTCTTGACAATTTCTTCTAGCTAACTCTTATGTAAATTTCAAGGATCAGTTTGGTGTCATATACCCATCTACTGTGTCATGTGCTTGGTACCTGATACTTGGTCAATACTTGATGAGCTTGAAGAGTTGTCTGCTTTTTCTGTTACCACTTCCTTATTACTTCTGATGCCTGATACCTGAGGCCACTGTAGTGTGCTTTCTGCCTTCGTTAGTTATCTAAAATTGCTCTTGATAAGGTACTAATTGCCAAATTCATAGGCATCTTTCAGATCTTATCTAACTTAACACCTAAAGAGTACTGGATATTAGGGGTTACTCATTGTGATTGCCATGCAGAGGGTTATAATAGTGATGAATGAGTGGAGGTGGATTAGTTGGGAGAAGATCAGTACTGAGAAATAAGGCTGGAGAGGTAAACCAGGGCCGCTTGTTATAAAAGTCAGTAGGCCATGTTAAGGAGGTCAAATTTATCCTGAAATCAATGGAGAGCCCTGTAAAAGGTTTAAATAAGGAAGGTCGTATTGTAGAAACATAACTGTGAATCAATTTGTCAAGACTGGAGAGCATGTCAAAATGAAATAGGACAATCCTGGAAAGAAGAGAAATTAGGTTGTTGCATACTTCTCGAATAATATCATGGTTTAAATAAACTATGGTAGCCACAGTATGAGAAATTGGAAGTATTCAAAAGATATAGTAGATAGAATCACCATGATCTGATGATGAATTGGAAGTGGAGGGTGAGTGGGAAGAAGAAATAATAGATTTTTAGTTTCTTATTAAATGATAGAGGAATTCCCTGCGATTGGGATTTCAGAGTAGGCGTGGCTTTGGGAGAAGAAGATGGTGAGTTTACTGGGAAATTTTGAATTCAAGATGCCTGTGAAACATCTAAATGGAACTGTCGCATTGGACATATGTGTCTAAAGCCTGAAGTACATGTGGGCAAAAGATGCAGGTTTTGAAATCAATAGCATGTTCATGGTAAATGAACTGATGATTGTAGATAAGATATCCCAGGACATCTGTGAAGTGAAAAGGGACTGAGCACCTTCCATTGCCTTTCCCTTTTCACCTTAGTGAATAGATCCACCACTCACCCATTCACCCAGCTGGAAACCGTGGAATCATGTTCAATGACATCCTCTCTGTCACCTATCCAGCTCATGCTTACGTCACTCTCCTGCTTACATCACTCTCCTGCTTACATCCTCCTTATTCTGACCATCTCTGCCTTTGCTCAGGCTCTTGAATTTCTATTATGGACTAATTATTATTGTTCTTACTGATCTTCAGGCTGTCAGCTTAACTTCTTCAAAACCATCTATTTTATGCACTGTGTACCCTTAGAATCTACACATGATTTATAAAATATTTGAATGAAGATATTTTTGAAAAGTATAGAGTGATAAAGAAATAGAAACTAATAGATTTTAACTGAGGGTGAAATCTCAATTATCTTTAGAAACTCTGTTCTATAACAATTTATAGGTGAGACTAAACAAAAATATTAATATTTATTTCCTTTGTGGGTACTTAATACCACCTATCACAGGTAAAAGGAAAACTATCTTTCAGAGTAATTTTCAAGAAACATATAATTATTTTGTGGGGGTGTAATATGGAAAGTGATCTGGATAAGGGAATAAAAGCTATTGTCTTAAGGCAAGAGGAATAAAGGAAGAAAGTCAAAGAAAACCTATCAGAGTAATTTTGTATCTCACCCCAAATTTCTGACATGATCTTAAAGGTTCTAAGCCAAGGAGTTATGATGGCCAGTTTATGTCCTCTTTAGCTTGCAGCCACTGAAAGATGGTAGGGAGCCTCTGGTACATACCACTTTGCCACAAACTAGTACCGGTGATGACACTCACAGTAGTCTTTTGATGATATTAATGGCTGATGGTTTTAAGAGAATGGATTAAGCAATAAATGTAGATATTCTTAGATACTTAACATTATGCATAGAGAAGGCCAAAGAAGGCCTTCTACCATAGAGAAGATAAACTCTAAAATGGTATACCTGAATCCTTTTGAGACTTTGTTGAAAAGCAGGACCAAAACAAAGGTAAGAGCAAAGAAAATATCAAAACTGATTTTTATTTAAAAACATTTTTTGTGAATAAAATTTCTTAACCAATTGAATAGATTTTCATTTTTCCTGCTACTTTACTCCTTTTCTTTGTGTCAAATGCCCAGAGACAATTTGTTGTTTTTCTCTTATACTGAGAGTTTAGTTTTCATACCATCGGAGAGAGAATACTCTGGAAAGCAGTAGAAGATGGACATTTAATTCAGTCTCTAAATTGCAATAATACAGTGAGTTTTACAATGCTGAGACCAGTAAACCATCACAGTAGAGTAGTGAATTTGAAGTAAAGAACCATAATGTTTTCCATAAAAGTAGTATTTGTTCGCTTAATGAATAGCATATATTTATTGAGAAATAAATATGCACTGATACTATTACTGATGGAGGAATACAGCAGTGAATAAAACAAAGTCCCTGTACTTCAATAAGCTTGCATTCTACAGAGGGAGCTTGAAAATAAGGAAGTAAACAAATATAATGTCAACTAGTGATGGGTGCGAGGATGAAAATGAAGCTAGCTTCTGACATAAAGAGTAAAAAGGGAATTATTTTGGAATGGAGTCAGTGTAATTCCCTGGAACATCTAAGACCATTTAAAATTCTCATGTATTTTATCTATATACATGGAGGGGATATCATTTGGCTGGTGACACTGTATTTGGGAATCTATGTAAAAATGAGATACCTTAACATGCACATTCTAAGATAGTTGAGTTGGTCCCTGATTTTTCAGAGACCTCATAATTATCCTTTTTGATCTAAACATAATATAAAAGGACAGAAATTCATTCCTTGTATCTTGGAAAAGTCCTCGAAGGGTTCATGATAACTATATAAATTACTCATGGAGTTATGTTGTTTTTATTAGTAGTAGTAGAAAGACTTTAGCCCAAGGATTAAAATGCTAAGTGCACCCTTAGGGAAAGAAGGGCTAAGACAGGAATTTGTCCCCATGTTGACTGCTTCAGGAGAGGCTGAGTGGAGAGTTCTAAATTCAGTATGCATACTCAGCTTGGCTACATTTTCCAGCACTTTGCATTTGTAATCATTTAATAGCTATAATAAGGAAGTCTTAGGACTCAGTAAGAGCAGTCCATTTTTCCTTTAAATAAGATTATATCCTTCCACAGAGCCTAAGAGGCAGACTAGGCTGTTCAACAGAAAGATAATGTGAGCCTGGGCCTTATAAGTAATTTTAAGTTTTCTAGTGGCCATATTCAAAAAGTAAAAAACAAACAAAAACCAGGAAAAATTAATTTTAATGACATATTTTGTGTAATCCAACATATCCAATACATTATCATTTCAGTATGAAATCAATATAAAAATTATTGGGACTTTTTCCATACTAAATGTTTGAAACCTGGGGTGTATTTTATACTAACAGCACATAATTTAAATCAGCCACACTTCAAGTGCTCAATAACTACAGGTGGCTAGTGGCTACGCTACTGGACAACACAGGGCTAGAAGTGTACAAAAAACACAACTGAGATTTGTATGTTTATCTTGTGCCCTGCTACTTTGCTAATTTGTTTATTAGCTCTAATAAATTTTTTGGTTGATTCTTTGTGATGTCCTATGTATGGAAACATGATATCTGTGAAAGAGATATTTTACTTCTTCCTTTCCAATTAGGGTACCTTTTATTTCTTTTTCTTGCCTAATTGCCTTAGCTAGGACTTCCAGGCTGATGTTGAATAGTAATGGCAAAAGTAAGCATTCTTGTCTTATTACTGATCTAAGGGAGAAAGCTTTCAGTCTTTGGCCATTTAATATGATGTTATCAGTGGCAAAATCAAGCAATATAAAAGATTCCCACTAGTTTAAATTAGAAAGTGAAGTTTTTTGAATAATACTAGGGTATCTCCTGGAACCAAAAAAGAGATGGATAATGAAGAATCATGAAGTACATTACCTTACAGACCCTATCTGAACAATTGTCATTTAAAATGACTCAGCTCTAACACTGTTCTGCTTCTGGATCCCTTTATTATGAATATCATAGTCCTGAGAAAGAAAAATGAATCTAATTGGCTCGGTTCACATCAGGTGTCCACTGCTGGCCCATTCAGCTAAAGTAAGGTATAGTGTGATGTAGTAAGGCAGAGCTATTAGCAGTCCAGCCCTGTTTGCCAGGAATTGTTCTCAGAGAAGGAAGAATTACTGTGGGCTAACAACTTTCTGCCCCAGAGAACAAGAGCTATAGGAAATGCTAACATAGAAACAATGTTTGTATTGCTAAATTCATCCTTCAGATTTTATTTACTATGCCACTAGCCTTTGCCTCATCATCTGTGTTGTCAAGAGTACTAAAAATGGTAGCATTTTTTGTGTTGAAGTCTCTTAGCATTGACTTATTAGACTTAATTCCTCTAAAGGTGTTGAGCTAATTACATTTCAGAATAATTCAAGTGGAAACTCCATTTAAAAACAGATGCAAGAAGCCAAAGAACTGGTATAACTCTAAATAATAAACAAAAATCTCAGGCTATAACAAGTGTAAAATTTGAAAGACTATAGAAATAATACAGATTAAAAATTATTCTAAAAAAAGAGATGTTTGAGATATATTGGAGTAGATTCTTACTTTCTCCTTATCCTGCTAAATATTTTTAGTAGTGATTATGCAACTTGACATTATAGTTATATTAATTTGTGTATTTATTGTCTTCCTACTCCATTAGCACTTAAACTCTATAACAGTAAAGCCTGCTGGTTATTGCCATAACCTCTGCACCTAGAACAGTGTCTGGCACACAGCAGGAACTAAATAAATGTTTGTTAAATGTCCTACGTGGTGAAAGAAAACGTTCAACTCTCTGACTACTTTCTTGTTGCCCGGACCAAATAAAAATGATGTGTGGAGACTTAGATCTGAAAATGACCTTGGGAATTATTTCAGGTTTTGTTTTGTTTTTAATTTACAACTGAAATCATTGAGGTCCTTATAGATGTATCCTTGACCTAGGAGTCTACAGGAAAAGAATTCAGAGAGTCACCTATGATTGGATTTCCTTTAAAATGTACTATGCTAATGTCAAGTGAATCATAAGACATCTATTCATTGGCAAGAAAATTGAATAAGCACTACTTCCGTGGCTTCAACTCCCCACAAAGCACAGTTCTGCTCCCAACCCCCCTGAAGTTCTGAATATAAATGTAAAATATAAATATAAAATGTTCACCAAAAATTAAAATTTGTAGTATCTGAAATGTACTCTATAGAGACTTCAAATATATATTAAAATACTAAATATATACATCAGCATTTTATATGCCTAAGTTTTATTCAGTGCAATATTATGTGAAGCTTCCAAAAGATCAAGAGATGATATCATCCTGGACATTGGGTCCATCTGGATAATCTGGGCTAATTAATCTTCCCATCTCTTAATTTAGTCACATCTGCAATGTGACTAAACGGAAAGTAATATATACCAGGTTTCAGGGAAGGTAATATATACCAGGTTTCAGGGATTAGGATGTGGCCATCTTTGGGGGCTGAGGGGCATTATACTGTATATTTCACATCTCTACTGGGCAAAAGTCCACAGATTAACCTCTTTCTCTACAGATTTGTAAATGGCTCAGTCAATAGAAAGTCTAGCTCAGTACTGTGTTTAAAGAATACTTAGCAATCTCTTTCATCTATTTCTGAGTTTCAGATAATTTGTCTAGTCATTTAGAATCAAGTGGGTTTCTTTTTTTTAGGGAAAGGCTGCAAAAGTCACTGAAAACAACAGAAAAGAGATACATTTTTGGAGGATAAGACTATCACTTGGAAGAGGAGCCCTGGCTTTAATTTACTAAATAATTTCATTTAAAAGACCTCATGTGATTCTGCTATGGAGATTTTGTAGCTACCTTTGTTTTACTCCAACTTCAAAAGATATGATAAATGAGCAAAAAGAGTGAGCAGTGCATATACAATCCCATGTCTCACACCATCTGAAAAATTGTCAGCATATCACAAAGAGAATGCTCATAACAAGTGCTCAAAATCATAAAAGGAGTAAATCATACTAGATATTTTTAAAAAGCTTTCTATTTTTGAAAGATTTCTTTTAAAAAGTTTTTTTTTTAAAGTTAAGCAGTTGTGATATAAAGATCCACTATCAATTAAAGGGTTCATTACTCAGTGCTGGGTGAAAATTTGGCAGTTGTTTTGGAAAACTACTACTAAATTTCTAGGATGTGTGACTTTATTTGTGACCTGGCTTGGAATGTTGGCCTTCATTTATATGGTTTATTAACTGATTATTAGAACATGAGCCATTTGTTAGGTGGAAACTATTCTGTATTTGCACACATAAATATTTGTAAATTGGAATTAAGTGATTATGAAAACTGGGCATTTTATAGTGAGGTTTTATGGATGATAACAATAAAAACCTCATGGGGCAGCAATGTGTCCTAGTACTTTGTATGGATATTGTTGGTTTACTGTATTCATTGTTAAAGCCAGTCTTGTGGATCCTGCTACATGTTGCATCTACTTATTTATTAATAATTTTCAGCTGATGCTTGTTCTAGTGGTCCCAGGTGTGAGCTTTGCTGCTTTCTCTGATTCTGCTGGAAGTGAGAGAAATTAGACCGGATCTAGGATAGCAGAAAGAACCAGTGGAACTAGTCTCTTTCTTTTTTATGATATTCCAGAATCCAATGTGCAGGATTGTGTGCCCAGCCTTTATGCATGCTTCTAGAGCTCTTGTTAATGGCTGCTGAATATCAGACACTCTAAATCCCCCTAACATTCCTACAAAAAGTAGCTTGTTAGCAATGTAACTGTTCAGGGAGCCATGAAGTAAGTACACAGGGCACTGGGTTTTCAGGCATTTGTTCATTTCAGCTGATGAATATTTAATATTATTGAGCACTTGGAAAAAATGTAAAAGCTTTGCTAAAAATCCAGTTTTAACAATTAGGGCTTCTTGTGCATTCTTATCCTGAAAGTCTGAAATTTATAATATTGAATGGCTGAAGAGGGAAAATAGGTTTTAAGTCTGTTACTGGAAATTACTTGGGAGTTTTTTGGAAGGTGGTGAATAATAAGTGAATAATAAGTCTTGTCTCTGTGGAAACAAGAGCCTCTTGGGTCTGCCACTGGCCACTGGCAAAAAGTGCTCTAATGTTCTTATTTTATCCCCAAGTCTCTGATAGTGATGGTAATGGAGATTTTGTAATGAACAGACTAAATGACATCTCTTAATCTTCACAATTCTTTTTCTTACTCACAAGAATCTTACAAATCTATTAGTCAGAATTACCAAAATGGTGGACATATAATGGTAAAGATATTTTATTGAGTAGAGGTGGGGAGTGCTTTCACTTTCTCTTCTCCAAAATATCCCTGAGCAGTTACCCAATTCAACCACATGAATGTGTATGCAGTAGTTTTCCCCTTCTCTGTTTTACATTTCATTATTCTTCACTCTGGCTCTCTAGTCAAGTGATCATCATTTCCAAATTTCCTGTCTTTTTCAATGATACTTGGAATGATCTTACCCATTTAGTACTTGTGTCATGCTCTGTTCTCATATAAAGAATGGAGAATGGTGAGAAGGAAGTAAATGTTTTTCAATAATTTTAGGAAATGGAAAAAGACTGAGAGAAAGAAAAGGGAATGACAGCTTAGCTGATCTGATACTTATGTGTATTAAAAATCACTCTTTTGTGTTGGGATAATTATTTTTATTCTTTTACAAAAGGTAAGGGAAGATTTGGGAGGAAATGAGAAAGCACATTTGGAGATCCTGAAACTGGGGAGATCCTGAAAGCACTGACTGGACAGAACTGGGTCCAGCTTGATTTTGTTCTGAATTTGTACATTTACTCTCTACAACTTCTAAATCTTTTCTCAAAATGCCCAAGGAATGGAAGAAAGTGCTAGGGGGTCCAAATGGGAGACCAGAAGGAAAACTAAAGCCTCTCTGATTATATTTTCATATATCACTCTTATTTTATGCTGCATTAAACATTTCATCTTCCTATTCAATAAATCTTTCCCAGAAAAATTAATTAAAATGGAACAGATGGCCTCAGACCTTGGACAAGATTTGCCAGAAACCAGTAGAAACTTCAAGGGAGAATTCACCCAAAACAAGGATTGCTTCTTGAAAACATTTCTTGGGGACAAAAGGAGTAAATTATGCCAAGAAGAAATGATGCATTTTCTCAGCTCTGTTCACATCAGTACTGTTCCTGCATACTAGGACAAAACTGAAAATAAGTTATCTTTTCATTGAGGCCACAAGCTTTCATAGCTTGATATAAATCAACCTATATAATAGTGACATTAAAGCCAGTAAAAGCAGAGTGAACTAACAAAGTCATTTCTCAGGATTTTCTTACCAAACCAATTGTCAATTATTATTCATTGCAATAAAACTATTGCCCTATACCATATGCTATAGTCTGGAGTAGAAGTAAACATTCTTTTTAGATAATTCAGTCAAATTTATTCAGTCAGTAATCAATACACATATGAAGTAGATTCGAATCTCTGGAATCCTAATAAAACATACTGGAAGGCTGCTTGCTCTTCACAGTTGGTGTTCTTAAAGGAACAAAATATTCTAGCTGTTAAAGAGAGCAATCAACGCAAAATTGATCTAAATAAATAACTCCCTAGGTAATAATTTTTAATGTTTTTATAACAGAAGAATTTCTAAACTATTCTTAGTTACTTTAAAATAAAACAATTATTAACATTAGCCTATTTGTATTATGGTTCTTCTTTACATTTGTGGTATTATATAAATATCTTAAATTTTCAATTCTTGACACTCAAATATATATATATATATATATATATATATATATATATCAGAAAGAAATTTATTTTAAGAAATTGGCTCATGTAATTATAGAGGTTGGCAACCCCAAAATTTGCAAGGTGGGTAGGCAGGCTGGAAACACAGTGAAGAGTAGATGTTGCAGTTCAAGTCTAAAGGCCATCTGCTGGCAGAATTCCCTCTTGCTTGGGGAGATCAATCTTTTGTTTTATTGAGGACAACAGCTGATTGGATGAGGCTTCACATAATGAAGGGCAATCTGCTTTACTTAAAGTCCACTGATTTAAATATTAATCTCACCCAAAACACACTCACAGAAACATCCAGAATAATACGTGACCAAATATCAAAGCACCATGGCCCAGCCAAGTTGACACATTAAACTAACCATCACATGAGGTGGTGAAAAAGTTCTGAAACTAGAGAGAGGTAGTGGTTGCACAACATTGTAAATGCACTAAATACCACTGAACTATACACTTTAATATGGTTACTTGTGAATGGAAAGGAGACGAAGATGGCAGAGTAGGAGGATGCTGAGCTAATCTCCCCCCACAAACACATCAAAAAAACATCTACCTATGGAGCAACTCTCACTGGAAACAAACTGGAGACTGGCAGGAAGATTCTGCTATAACCAAGGCTGCAAAGAAACACTCACATGGAATCGGGTAGGAAAGGAGGAGAAGCAATCAGATTGAGACCTTTAACTCTAGCAGGGAACACAGAAGAGGAGGGAGATATCAGAGGCTTGGAGCTCCTCCCTGGGGAGTGAGGGATTGGAGCCACATATTGGACATCCCACTCCTGAGGTTCAACACCAGGAAGATGAGTCCCCGTAGCTGGTTTGAAAACCAGTACGACTTACAGGATAGCTGTTAGAAGCTAAGACCCCACTTGTGAAGAATGTATGCACATGCTTACTCCTGGGAATGGGGTGGAGGAAGCAGATTGACATTGTCTGAGGCTCTGGCCGGTTTCCCATGAATGCCCCAGCAAGGGTCCCAGCCCACATTGGGCACCTACTCCAACCCCTCTTGTTCCATTGCAGCTCCCCACTAGGGCAAAACCTGCTGTTGCTGAGGAAAGTGTACACTTATGGAGGACATAGCTGACTTGGATCCAGCCCTGCCTGTGAACATTGCTAGTGCTTGTGGAGGTGGTGGATTGGGATCTGTCTGGAGCTCTGATTGGCATGCTGGGACCATCCCAGTGTGTGCCCTGGCCCATCCCAGTGTGTGCCCCTTCCAGCCTCTCTTGCTCTGGGACTGCTCCCTACTGGGGTGAAAGTGCCATTGCTGGGATGGGGGAGAACACACACTTAGAAGGAATGGAACCAGCTCACACCCAACCCTCAGGGCTTCTGTACCATCAGCTTGGGACCCAACTCCACTCCCAATAGGGTGGTGATGGCCACTGAGCATAGGAGAATCCCTGGCTCATACCTGGCTCTGGCTCTAGGCCCTCCATCTCCAGCCCCACCTCCCATCCAGGTGATAGCTGCCGGCAAACCCAGGGAAAGATGTGACCTGTGCTCATATCACATCCAGCTCTCTCACCAAAGCCACTGGGCACACGCAGACTGCATGGGGATGCTCCCATACAAGGAAACCCCTTCAAGACTGGGATGGGTAACTGTTTCACCTAATTTCATAGAGATGGAGAAAGTTAAACAAAATGAGAAGACAGAGGAATTTGTTTCAAATGAAAGAACAACAACCCCCCCTGAAAAAACAACTAATGAAACAGGTACATAATTTACCAGATAAAGATTTCAAAACATTAGCAATAGAAATGCTAACTGAACATGGGAAAAGAATAGATGAACACAGGGAGAATTTTGACAAGAAACTAGAAAATATAAAAAAAGAACCAGTCAGAGCTAAAGAACACAATAACTGAAATGAAAAACACACTAGAAGGAATTAACAGCAGACTGGGTGGTATAGAAGAATGCAAACGTGTTCTGGAAGATAGAATAACGGAAATCACCCAATCAGAACAGCAAAAAGTAAAACAAATATAAAAATAAGGACAGTTTATGGGACCGCTAGGGCAACATCAAGCGTACTAACATTCACATTGTAGGGGTCGGAGAAGGAGAAGAGAAAAAGGGGTAGAAAATGTATGTGATAAAATTATGACTCAAAACTTTCTGAAGAAAGAAAGATATCCAGGTATAGGATGCACAGAGTCCCAAACAAGATGAACTCAAAGAGACCCACACAAAGACATATCTTAATTAAAATGGCAAAAATTAAAGATAGAGAATTTTAAAGGCAGCAAGAGAAAAACAGAGTCACATACAAGGGAACCCCCATAAAACTATCAACTGATTTTTCTGCAGAAACTTTGCAGGCCAGAAAGGAGTGGCATAATATGTGTAAAATATTGAAAGGGAAAAACCTGCAACCTAGGATACTCTACCAGCAAGATTATCATTCAGAATTGAAAGAGAGATAAAGAACTTCTCAGACAAGCAAAAACTAAAAGAGTTCATCAATACTAAATCTACCCTGAAAGAAATGTTAAAGGTTTTTTTTCTAAGCAGAAAAGAAAAGGCTACAACAAGAAGTAAGAATTTATAGGAAAGGAAAAATCCCACTAGTAAAGGCATATATATTGTGAAGTCTGTGGATAACCACTTAAATAAGCTAATATGAAGATTAAAAGACAAAAATTGTAAAATGAGCTATAACTACAATAAACAGTTAAGGGATAGACAAGAAGATGTAAAATACGACATCAAAAGTACAAAACATGGGGGAGAGGAGTAAAAAATGCAGATCTTTTAGAATGTATCTGAACTTAAATGAGCATCAGTTTAAAACAAGTAGATGTAATTAATAGGTCAACAAATATGAATCCCTTGGCAGCCACAAGTCAAAAACCTACAATAGATACACAAAAATTAGAGAGAAAAGAACACAAACGTAACACTAAAAAATCATCAAACCATAAGAGGAGAGACTAAAAGAAGAAGAAAAGAACAAAGAACTACAAAAACAACCAGAAAACAAGTAACAAAATAGCAATAAATACATACCTATCAGTAATCACTTTAAATGTCAATAGATTAATATAGGATCCCCCAAAGCCTTCAGAGTCAAAGGTTTTACCCAGGATAGGTTTTTTTGCTTTTAATTTTAGTTTTAAAACAATTTTAGATTCACAGAAAGTTGCAAAAAAAAAATGTGTATGAGTATGGGGAGTTTCTGTTTACCCTTCTTCCAATTTTCTCCAGTGAAAACATCTCGTATCATTATAGTGCACTATCAAAACCAGGCAGTTGGCATTGGTGAAATCTGTAGAGTTTATTCAGATCTCACTGATTTTAAATGCACTTGTGTGTGTGTGTGTGTTTCTGTGAAATTTTATCTCGTGTAGGTTCTTGTAGCCACAGCCAAACAAGATAAAGAACTGATCCATCACTACAACATACTCCCATGAACTACCCCTTTACAGCCACAATTGCCTCCTCTCTTACCCTCCATAAACTTTGGTAACAGCCAATCTATTCTCCACCTCTATAATTTTGATATTTCAACAGTGTTATATAAATGGCATCATACAGTATGCAACATTTTGAAGTTAGCTTTTTCCCCTCAGCGTAATTCTCTTAATTTGCATTCAAGTTGTTTCATGTACCAAGTTTGTTCTTCTTTATTGCTGAGTAGTATTCCATGGTATGGATATACCAGTTTGTTTAACCATTCCCCATTGAAGGATATATCTGGACTGTTTCCAGGTTTTGGCTATTACAAATAAAGGGGCTATGAACAATTGTGTATAGGTTTTTGTGAGAAAATACATTTTCATTTCTCTGGGATAAATGCACAGGAGTGCAATGGCTAGGTCATATGATAGTTGCTTAGTTTTATAAGAAACTGCCAAAATGTTTTCCAGAGTGGCTGTACCATTTTATATTCCCAGCAGCAATGTATCTGTGATACAGTTTTTCTACATCCTCACCAGAATTTAGTACTACCATTATTTTTTATTAGCCTTTCTGATAGGGATATAGTAACATCTCATTGTTATTTGAATTTACATTTCCTTGATGGTTAATGTTATTTTCCATCTGCATATCCTCTTAATGTCTTTTTTTCCATTTTCTAACTGGAGTTTTGAGAGTTCTTCATATATTCTCGATTCAAGGCCTTTGTCAGATATATGGCTTGCAAATATTTTCTCCAGGCTGCAGCTTGTCTTTTCCTTCTCTGCACATAATCTTTCACAGAGCAAAAGTTTTTCATTTTGTTGAGGTGCAAATGATCAATTTTTCATTTTATGTATTGTGTTTTTGGTGTTATAGGAAAGTTTTTAATGTTAAGTGTATAATTTATTTATAATCCTCTGAAAAATGGAAAATTCCATGTGAGACGTAGATGGACACTGGATGAATAGCAGATTAACCAGAATGCACTATTACCTCACTATCTTGAGTAGGTGGGAACATATGAAGAAATATTTTAAATTATAGAAGTTTAGTATGATATTGTGCTCATTCTTTTTAAAATTTTTTTTCTTGAAGTATAGTTGATTTACAACATCGTGTTAATTTCTGCTGTACACCAAAGCAATTCAGTTATATATATATATATATATATATATATATATATATATATATATACACACATATATATCTGTGTATATATATTCTTTTTTTAATATTCTTTTCCATTATGGTTCATCACAGGATATTGCATATAGTTCTCTGAGCTATACAGTAGGCATTCTTAACTGAATCTTTCAGGAGCATAAAGGAAGAAGAATTTAGATGTTATTAAATAATATCTGCAAAATCACTATGCTGATTCACTGGCAAAAATGGTAAAAGACTATTTTACAAAAGTATGATTTTTCTCTAATTGTCTATTGAAGAATTATAATAAACTGGTTGAAAAAGTATTAGTTAGGGTACCTGATAAAATATGGAATTCTCAGTTAAATTTGAATTTCAGGTAAACGGCAAATACTTTTTTAGTATAAGCATGTTCCAAACACTGCATGAGACATACTAATACTAAAAAGTTATTTGATGTTTATCTGAAATTCAAGTTCAACTGAATGTCTTGTATTTTTATTTGCTAAATTTGGCAACCTTAAATGTAGTACACATTCTTTAATAAAATAGATAGTAATGAACTATTTAATGAAACCCTCACAAATTAGATATGTTGAACAAATACTCTTTCTATGAATTTAACTTTTCTTCTTCTTATTACATTTTGGGTTTACTCAATTGAAGTGGCATCTAAAAAGCATTTACCTGAGAGTCAAAGAACAATAAAACTGGAATGAACCGTAGAGATCACCTAGTTCAGTCCTTTCAATTTATAGATGAGAAAACTGAGACCTATAGGGCTACTGTAATTCTAGGGAGAGAAGTGAGAATAGATGTCCCCTTCATAACTTCCATCAGAGTTTCACAATTCCTCACAATATCAGAATATATTAAAAGGACAAGAATTTTACAACCCATGCCACTTAGGGACCTAATAATTTGAAACAAAAGGAAATTTTTCAAGAGTTGACGTAACTCATTGTGTGTTTATAGGCATCTGCATTAACACATTAAGTAGAAAAAATACAAATACTAGCCTACATGAAGTTAATGTTTGTTTTACGAGGGGGATAGATATTTAATTGAGAAGAGTTGAAGAAATTACTTGGGGGTTCCAAATATGAGGGCAGAAAACTAAAGCCTTTTTAGTTAGTTTTCCACCTATTACTATCAGTAAATGGGAGCCCAAATCACCAGAAATAAGGATTCAAGGAAGAATACATACTAAAGATATTTTTTATAGCCAAGGGTATTCTGGGTGGCATATCTACATCATGCTTTGTTACGGGTTTGTCTCTTCTTTTCTTTCTCTTCATCTAATATCTGTTCATTCTTTCTTAAATATTAAAAAATCTCTCCATTCTCATGAAAAGCATATTACCAGAGGACTTCAGAGACATACACAAAATCTCTAAGAAGCACACATATTCTTTTAATATATACTTTAATTATTAAGTCCACCAAGTCTCAGTTCATTAAATGTTCTTTGAAAATATACATAGGTTCACAGCTATGTGGATAATTGGAGAAAGTATCAATTATGTGCAAGAAGAATACAGTTTGATGGAATGTAGAACTGTAAAATAAAGGCAGCCAGACACTGGAGAATAAGAGATGATAAAAGAAGCAAAGCTGTAAAGGTCAGATCAGATTGTGAGATGAAGTAATGATGGGTTATTGAGCCTGTGTAATTGTGCAGAGGAAAAGCTCTGGCTGTCTAGTGTGGGAGGCAATGTTTTCTGCACTTAGCACTCGAAAGAAATGTAAACATTTACCTCACAGCAAATGCTGAACTCATTTGTATTTATTCACATGATCTTCTCCTGTGTATTTCTATTTTGCATTTACATTCTTTGCAAAGAAAATAAAGAACTGTGCTCTCTCTGTGTCGTTCAGTGTCCCCTCTCTCCCCCTTTATTTAAGGCAGGAATTTAGCTTTTCCAGCACTTTGGGGAATATATATTGTCCTTGCAGACCGCGACCTAGGTAGCTGAAGGAGCAGTCAGGGTTTTGCCTTTGGCTGATGAAAGGACAATTGAAACACTCAGCAGTTACACTTCTGTCTCTGGGGAGCTGCTTCTCATTCCAATCCATCCTCCCTTCCTCTGTGTTTTGATTTTTTTAAATTGGAGATTCAGGGGGCACAGAGAAACAAAGTTGTTAGGTTTCCCAACTCTACAGGGCTTTGGCTATCTGGTCCTTCATCATCTGGATGTTTAATTCCAAAAATGAGACTGGAAAGGATCCTAAAAAAGTCACCTTTCAAATTTGCGTATCGCCTCTCTCTCGTCTATTCCTCAGTTAATATGAAGCCCTGGGCAAAGCCACCTTTTATTTATTTCAGTGGCAAGAAAGAAATGACTTTATTTAACTCTATCACTAATTTTTCTATCCTGTGGAAAGTCACTGTGTGTTTTTAAATGTGGGTGCTGAACATGAAAAGAAAACAGAAAAAAATACTCTCATTATTCCTCCTTTTTCTTTAACTTTCAACATCATGTTTGTTGCCCTCACCACTGCTAAATTGAGAATAAAATTATCAGGAGGGAAGGGAAGGGATTCTGCAAGTAAAAGTTATTTTTGTTTAAAATGATTTTGAAAATTTATTTGACCCTAAAACTCATTAAGCATAATATAAAATGGATTAGCCATAGAAACCACTGGCATGCCTACTTTTCCAGTCTAAAATCCATTTTTTGAAAAAATCAAAATTGTACAAAATTATTGCAAAAGAAATATATCTGGGAACAGAACGTGATTATATTGAAAAGGTAATAAATGATGAAGAACAAGGGTCAAGAATTCCCTGAAATATGTTTATCTACGTGTAGCCACATTAATTGAAATACTAATTATATATCAGCTGAAGTCTCAATTTTGTCTTAATAGGCAAGTAGTACATGATTCAGCTGATTGATGCTCAAAGCACTTATAATAAAACACTGTTATTCTGCTGGCTATATCTAATTTTCTGTTATTTCAAATAAATAGATAAAAATTAAAAATAATATGATTATTAGCATAAAAATGTGAAAGAGTCCTATCTGGACAAGATATAATCTTATTTTACTAAATTTAGAGTGGCTAGTGGGAGAGAAGAGTCATCTAACCCAGTCTTTCTCAATGTTTACTGTGTATACAAATCTCTAGGGATCTTGTTAAAACACAGATTTTGATTCAGTCTGGGGTGGGACCTGAGATTCTGAATTTCTGAAAAGCTCCCCGCTGATGTCTACACTTCTGGTCCCTGGACCATGCTTTGAGTGTCAAGAATCGAAAATTTAAGATATTTATGTAATACCACGAATGTAAAGAAGAACCATAATACAAATAGGCTAACGTTAATAATTGTTTTATTTTAAAGTAACTAAGAATAGTTTAGAAATTCTTCTGTTATAAAAACATTAAAAATTATTACCTGGGGAGTTATTTATTTGGATCAATTTTGCATTGATTGCTCTCTTTAACAGCTAGAATATTTTGTTCCTTTAAGAACACCGACTGTGAAGAGCAAGCAGCCTTCCAGTATGTTTTATTAGGATTCCAGAGATCCGAATCTACTTCATATGTGTATTGATTATTGACTGAATAAATTTGACTGAATTATCTAAAAAGAATGTTTGCTTCTACTCCAGACTATAGCATATGGTATAGGGCAATAGTTTTTAACCAGGAGTGATTTTTGTCCCCCAAGGGACATTAGGCAATGTCTAAAGATGTTCTCGGTTGTCACAACTTGGAGGGCTGTGGGGTGGGAAGATTTGCTACCGGCACCGAATAGTTAGAGGCCAGGGATTCTGCTGAACATGCTACAGTGCACAGGAAAGCCCCTCACAACAAATAATAATCCAGCCAAAATGTCAGTAGTGCCAAGGTTAAGAAATCCTATTGTACAGGATAAGAGAGGTATGAATATGTCTCCTGCTTAAGGTGTACAGATATATGAGGATGAAAGATTAACCTAAATGAAATAACTAGTGAATAAGTCTTGAACAGTGTTGTAGATAGGAAAGTAGGAACAGGATAGTGGAAGACATCCATTTGCTGTACTACTGTCAGAACAATTTGTGGAAGAGACAGCTCAGGATGAAAAGTGGACAGGATTTAGTTTAATAAAGACTAATGGAAAAATAAAACAAATTGGTGGATATAACAAAAAAGAAACAGACTCACAGATATAGAGAAAAAAACTAGTGGTTACCAGCAGGGGAGAGGAGAAGGAAGGGGGAGAGGCATGAAAGGGATAGGGGACTAAAATGTATAAACTACTATGTATAAAATGAGCTACAAGGATATACTGTACAACACAGGAAATATAGCCAATATTTTATAATAACTATAAATTGTGAAACACTATGTTGTCCACCTGAAACTTATATAATATTGTACAACAACTATACCTCAATAAAAAATAAAAGACTACTGGAACAAAAGATTTATACTTTTTCTTTTTCTAACAAAGTAAAGATGCTTCTCATCTTTAAAACTGAAATTGTTAGCTTACTTGATAGGCAGTTTTGGAAATAAGCTTTTATAGAATTTTTTACTTGAAGGCAATTGAAGTCCCAACTTAATGAGCATGAAGTTATTGACTACGAGTGTGTCACGAACACATTCAAAGCATTTAACAATATTGCAACTTTCTAAAGAATGTTATTCATAGCAGAAACACCAAGCAAAATATTTACTAGAAGTAGAAGACTGAAGTTTTTAAAATTATACATGTAATTGATTAGTTTTTCATTTTATTTCTAATACCTCCATGGAGGTATGAAGATCCCAGGAGGAAAAAGAAAAAAAAAAACTGATCATGGTGAATGGGTGGGTTGGTAAAGTTGTACTTTCTTTTTATGTAGTAATTTGTTATTCCTGGGAGATATCATATTGTTCATAATATTTATAAATATTATAAGTAATGCATATTACATAGGATATATAAAAATGAAAAATCCATTTAAAGTAATAGATTCATATTGTGATATTATACATTACTCTCTAAGATATTTCCAAAACATGGTGTGCACTAAGAAGTACATTTAAAGGAATACAGTTGATCCTCATTATTCACAGATTCCATATTTGCTAATTCACCTACTCACTAAAACTTATTATACCCTGAATCAGTACTCACAGTCCTGGTCATTTGTGGGTGTGTGCAGAGGAACAAAAAATTTGAGTCACCCACCACACACGTTCCCTTCCTAGTCTATTTAGTGTCATGTTTGTTGAGATGTTTTGCTTTTTGTTGGTTATTTCACCACTTAAAATGTCCCCCAGCTGAGGTGATGCTGGGCAGGCTTCTAAGCACAGGAAGGCTGTGATGTGCTTTGCGGATAAAATACGTGTCTTTGTTAAGCAGATTTCAGGCATGTGTTATAGCACTGCTGGCGGTGAGTTCAATGCTAATGAATCAACAATATATATTAAATTAAGTATCTATAAACAGAAACACAACGTTAGATACTGCTCAGTTGATGAAAATGTTATGAACAGAGGCTCAAAGAAATCTAACCCTGTATTTCCTCAAGGGGCAAAGTTTCATTACTCACTAATTCAGTACTTGACAATCTTCATCGAGACTTTATAGAATATAACTAACCACAAATAAGAATTAATTGCATTAATATTATCTATAACAACCATTTTAGCTAACTCAATATTTTTACTTGATGTTTTCTTTTCATAGAATAAATGACAAGCTCCATCAGGTCCATCATGGACCAGATGATATCATCTTCTGACTGGGTTATTGCAGTAGCCTCCACCCTGGTTCCATATGCCTGTTCTCTACACAGCAGATTGTAAGTCATATTATTTCTTTATTTTTCTTTTTTTTTTTTTATTCCCTTTCAGTATATCCAGACTTAGGTTTGCTGGATCATGTGGATGTTTTATGTTAAATTTTTTGAGGAAACTCCGTACTCTTTTCCAATATTTATTTATTTTTTAAAAACATCTTTATTGGAGTATAATTGCTTTACAATGGTGTGTTAGTTTCTGCTTTATAACAAAGTGAATCAGTTATACATATACATATGTTCCCATCTCTCTTCCCTCTTGCATCTCCCTCCCTCCCACCCTCCCCATCCCACCCCTCTAGGTGGTCACAAAGCACCGAGCTGCTCTCCCTGTGCTATGCGGCTGCTTCCCACTAGCTATCTGTTTTACATTTGGTAGTGTATATATGTCCATGCCACTCTCTCACTTTGTCCCAACTTACCCTTCCCCCTCCCCACATCCTCAAGTCCATTCTCTAGGAGGTCTGCATCTTTATTCCTGTCTTGCCCCTAGGTTCCTCATGACAATTTTTTTTTTTAAATTCCATATATATGTGTTAGCATATGGTATTTGTTTTTCTCTTTCTGACTTACTTCACTCTGTATGACAGACTCTAGGTCCATCCACCTCACTACAAATAACTCAATTTTGTTTCTTTTTATGGCTGAGTAATATTCCATTGTATATAAGTGCCACATCTTCTTTATCCATTCACCTGTTGCTGGACACTTAGGTTGCTTCCATGTCCTGGTTATTGTAAATAGAGCTGCAATGAACATTGTGGTACATGAATTTTTTGAATTATGGTTTTCTCAGGCTATATGCCCAGTAGTGGGATTGCTGGGTCATATGGTAGTTCTATTTTTAGTTTTTTAAGGAACCTCCATACTGTTATCCATAGTGGCTGTATCAATTTACATTCCCACCAACAGTGCAAGAGGGTTCCCTTTTCTTCACACCCTCTCCAGCACTTATTGTTTGTAGATTTTTTGATGATGGCCATTCTGACTGGTGTGAGATGATATCTCATTGTAATTTTGATTTGCATTTCTCTAATGATTAATGATGTTGAGCATTCTTTCATGTGTTTGCTGGCAATCTGTATTTCTTCTTTGGAGAAATGTCTATTTAGGTCTTCAGCCCATTTTTGGATTGGGTTGTTTGTTTTTTTGATATTGAGCTGCATGAGCTGCTTGTAAATTTTGGACATTAATCCTTTGTCACTTTTTTCGTTTACAAATATTTTCTCCCATTCTGAGGGTGGTCTTTTCATCTTGTTTATGGTTTCCTTTGCTGTGCAAAAGCTTTTAAGTTTCATTAGGTCCCATTTGTTTATTTTTGTTTTTATTTCCATTTCTCTAGGTGGTGGGTCAAAAAGGATCTTGCTGTGATTTATGTCAAAGAATGTTCTACCTATGGTATCCTCTAAGAGTTTAATAGTGTCTGGCCTTCCATTTAGGTCTTTAATCCAATTTGAGTTTATTTTTGTGTATGGTGTTAGGGAGTGTTCTAATTTCATTCTTTTGCATGTAGCTGTCCAGTTTTCCCAGCACCACTTATTGAAGAGGCTGTCTTTTCTCCATGGTGTATTCTTGCCTCCTTTATCAAAGATAAGGTGACCATATGTGCATGGGTTTATCTCTGGGCTTTCTATCCTGTTCCATTGATCTATATGTCTGTTTTTCTGCCAGTACCATACTGTCTTGATTACTATAGCTTTGTAGTAGTCTGAAGTCAGGGAGCCTGATTCCTCCAGCTCCATTTTTCTTTCTCAAGATTGCTTTGGCTATTCGGGGTCTTTTGTGTTTCCATACAAATTGTGAGATTTTTTTGTTCTACTTCTGTGAAAAATGCCAGTGGTAGTTTGATAGGGATTGCATTGAATCTGTAGATTGCTTTGGGTAGTAGAGTCACTTTTACAATGTTGATTCTTCCAATCCAAGAACATGGTCTAACTCTCCATCTATTTGTATCATCTTTAATTTCTTTCATCAGTGTCTTATAATTTTCTGCATACAGGTCTTTTGTCTCCTTAGGTAGGTTTATTCCTAGATATTTTATTCTTTTTGTTGCAGTGGTAAATGGGAGTGTTTTCTTAATTTCACTTTCAGATTTTTCATCATTAGTGTATAGGAATGCAAGAGATTTCTGTGCATTAATTTTGTATCCTGCTAGTTTACTAAATTCATTGATTAGCTCTAGTAGTTTTCTGGTAGCATCTTTAGAATTCTCTATGTATAGTATCATGTCATCTGCAAACAGTGACAGCTTTATTCTTCTTTTCTGATTTGGATTCCTTTTATTTCTTTTTCTTCTCTGATTGCCATGGCTAAATGTTCCAAAACTATGTTGAATAAGAGTGGTGAGAGTGGACAACCTTGTCTTGTTCCTGATCTTAGTGGAAATGGTTTCAGGTTTTCACCATTGAGGACGATGTTGGCTGTGGGTTGTCACATATGGCCTTTATTATGTTGAGGTAAGTTCCCTCTGTGCCTACTTTCTGGAAGGTTTTTATCATAAATGGGTGTTGAATTTTGTCGATAGCTTTCTCTGCATTTATTGAGATGATCATATGGTTTTTCTCCTTCAATTTGTCAATATGGTGTATCACATTGATTGATTTGCGTATATTGAAGAATCCTTGCATTCCTGGGATAAACCCCACTTGATCATGGTGTATGATCCTTTTAATGTGCTGTTGAATTCTGTTTGCTAGTATTTTATTGAGGATTTTTGCATATTCATCAGTGATATTGGCCTGTAGTTTTCTTTTTTTGTGGCATCTTTGTCTGGTTTTGATATCAGGGTGATGGTGGCCTCGTAGAATGAGTTTGGGAGTGTTCCTCCCTCTGCTATATTCTGGAAAAGTTTGAGAAGGATAGGTGTTAACTCTTCTCTAAATGTTTGGTAGAATTCACCTGGGAAGCCATCTGGTCCTGGGCTTTTGTTTGTTGGAAGATTTTTAATCACAGTTTCAATTTCAGTGCTTATGATTGGTCTGTTCATATTTTCTATTTCTTCCTGGTTCAGTTTCGGAAGGTTGTGCATTTCTAAGAATCTGTCCATTTCTTCCAGGTTGTCCATTTTATTGGCATAGAGTTGCTTGTAGTAATCTCTCTTGATCCTTTGTATTTCTGCAGTGTCAGTTGTTACTTCTTTTTCATTTCTAATTCTATTGATTTGTGTCTTCTCCCTTTTTCCCCTGATGAGTCTGGCTAATGGTTTATCAATTTTGTTTATCTTCTCAAAGAACCAGCTTTTAGTTTTATTGATCTTTGCTATCGTTTCCTTCATTTCTTTTTCATTTATTTCTTATCTGATCTATATGATTTCTTTCCTTCTGCTAACTTTGTGGTTTTTTTGTTCTCCTTTCTCTAATTGCTTTAGTTGTAAGGTTAGGTTGTTTATTTGAGCTGTTTCTTGTTTCTTGTGGTAAGATTGTATTGCTATAAACTTCCCTCTTAGAACAGCATTTGCTGCATCCCATAGGTTTTGGGTCATTGTGTTTTCATTGTCATTTGTTTCTAGGTATTTTTTGATTTCCTCTTTGATTTCTTCAGTGATTTCTTGGTTATTAAGTAGTGTATTGTTTAGCCTCCATGTGTTTGTATATTTTACGGATTTTTTCCTGTAATTGATATCTAGTCTCACAGTGTTGTGGTCGGAAAAGATACTTGATATGATTTCAATTTTCTTAAATTTGCTAAGGCTTGATTTGTGACCCAAGATATGATCTATCCTGGAGAATGTTCCATGAGCACTTGAGAAGAAAGTGTATTCTGTTGCTTTTTGATGGAATGTCCTATAAATATCAATTAAGTCCATCTTGTTTAATGTATCATTTAAAGCTTGTTTTTCCTTATTTATTTTCATTTTGGATGATCTGTCCATTGGTGAGAGTGGGGTGTTAAAGTCCCCTACTATGATTGTGTTACTGTTGATTTCCCCTTTTACTGCTGTTAGCATTTGCCTTATGTATTGAGGTGCTCCTATGTGGGGTGCATAAATATTTACAATTGTTATATCTTTTTCTTGGATTGATCCCTTGATCATTTTGTAGTGTCCTTCTTTGTCTCTTGTAATAGTCTGTGTTTTAAAGTCTATTTTGTCTGATATGAGAATTTCTACTCCAGCTTTCTTTTGATTTCCATTTGCATGGAATATCTTTTTCCATCCCCTCACTTTCAGTCTGTATGTGTCCCCAGGTCTGAAGTGGGTCTCTTGTAGACAGCATATGTACGGGTCTTGTTTTTGTATCCATTCAGCCAGTGTATGTCTTTTGGTTGGAGCATTTAATCCATTTACATTTAACGTAATTATTGATATGTATGTTCCTATTACCATTTTCTTAATTGTTTTGGGTTTGCTATTGTAGGTCTTTTCCTTCTCTTCTGTTTCCTGCCTAGAGAAGTTCCTTTAGCGTTTGTTGTAAAACTGGTTTGGTGTCGCTGAATTCTCTTAGCTTTTGCTTGTCTGTAAAGGTTTTAATTTCTCCGTCAAATCTGAATGAGATCCTTGCTGGGTGGAGTAATCTTGGTTGTAGGTTTTCCCCCTTCATCACTTTAAATATGTCCTGCCACTCCCTTCTGGCTTGCAGAGTTTCTGCTGAAAGATCAGCTGTTAATCTTATGGGGATTCCCTTGTATGTTATTTGTTGTTTCTCCATTGCTGCTTTTAATATTTTTTCTTTGTATTTAATTTTTGATAGTTTGATCAATATGTGTCTTGGCATGTTTCTCCTTGGATGTATCCTGTATGGGGCTCTCTGTGCTCCTGGACTTGATTAACTATTTCCTTGGCCATATTAGGGAAGTTTTCAACTATAATCTCTTCACATATTTTCTCAGTCCCTTTCTTTTTCTCTTCTTCTTCTGGGACCCCTATAATTCGAAAGTTGATGTGTTTAATGTTGTCCCAGAGGTCTCTGAGACTCTCCTCAATTCTTTTCATGTTTTTTTTCTTTATTCTGCTCTGCAGTAGTTATTTCCACTATTTTATCTTCCAGGTCACTTATCCATTCTTCTCCCCTCAGTTATTCTGCTATTGATCCCTTCTAGAGAATTTTTAATTCCATTTATTGTGTTGTTCATCACTGTTTGTTTGCTCTTTAGTTCTTCTAGGTCCTTGTTAAATATTTCTTTTATTTTCTCCATTCTATTTACAAGATTTTGGATCATCTTTACTATCATTATTCTGAATTCTTTTTCAGGTAGACTACCTATTTCCTCTTCATTTCTTAAGTCTGGTGGGTTTTTACCTTGCTCGTTCATGTGCTGTGTGTTTCTCTGTCTTCTCATTTTGCTTAACTTACTGTGTTTGGGGTCTCCTTTTCACAGGCTGCAGGTTCGTAGTTCCCATTGTTTTTGGTGTCTGCACCCAGTAGCTAAGGTTTGCTCAGTGGGTTGTGTAGGCTTCCTGGTGGAGGGGACTAGTGCCTGTGTTCTGTTGGATGAGGCTGCATCTTGTCTTTCCGGTGGGCAGGTCCACGTCTGGTGGTGTGTTTTGGGGTGTCTTTGGCCTTATTATGATTTTAGGCAGCCTCTCTGCTAATGGGTGGGGCTGTGTTCCTGTCTTGCTAGTTGTTTGGCATAGGGTGTCCAGCACTGGAGCTTGCTGGTCATTGAGTGGAGCTGGGTCTTTTCGTTGAGATGGAGATCTCTGGGAGATTTTCACCGTTTGGTTTTACGTGGAGCTGGGAGGTCTCTTGTGGACCAATGTCCTGAACTTAGCTCTCCCACCTCAGAGGCACAGCCCTGCCACCTGGCTGGAGCACCAGAAGCCTGTCATCCACATGGCTCAGAATAAAAGGGAGAAAAAAAGAGAAAGAATGAAAGAAGAAGATAAAATAAAATAAAGTTATTAAAATAAAAAATAATTACTAAAAAATTTTTTTAAAAAGTAATAAAAAGTAGAAAGACTTAAAGAAAGAGAACAAACAAACCAGAAAACAAATCTACCAGTGATAACAAGCACTAAAAACTATACTAAAAAAAAAAAAAACAAAAAAAACAGAACCCTAGGACAAATGCTAAAAGCAAAGCTATACAGACAAAATCACACACAGAAGCATACATATACACAGTCACAAAAAGCGAAAAAGGGGGAAAAAAATATATATCATTGCTCCCAAAGTCCACCTCCTCAATTTGGGATGATTCATTGCCTATTCAGGTAGTCCACAGATGCAGGGTACTTCAAGTTGATTGTGGAGATTTAATCCTCTGCTCCTGAGGCTGCTGGGAGAGATTTCCCTTTCTCTTCTCTGTTCACACAGCTCCTGCTGTTCAGCTTTGGGTTTGGCCCCACCTCTGTGTGTAGGTCACTTGAGGGCATCTGTTCTTCCCCGAGACAGGAGGGGGTTAAAGGAGCAGCTGATTCGGGGGCTCTGGCTCACTCAGGCCGGGGGGAGGGAGGGGTACGGATGCGGGGCGAGTCTGCAGCGGCAGAGGCCAGCGTGACTTTGCACCAGCCTGAGGCACACCATGCGTTCTCCCGGGGAAGTTGTCCATGGATCACGGGACCCTGGCAGTGGCAGGCTGCACAGGCTCCAGGGAGGGCAGGTGTGGATAGTGACCTGTGCTTGCACACAGGATTCTTGGTGGCGGCAGCAGCAGCTTTAGCGTCTCATGCCCGTCTCTGGGGTCCGTGCTGATAGCCGCAGCTCACGCCCGTCTCTGGAGCTCCTTTAAGCGGTGCTCTTAATCCCCTCTCCTCACACACCAGGAAATAAAGAGGGAAGAAAAAGTCTCTTGCCTCTTTGGCAGCTCCAGACTTTTTCCCGGACTCCCTCCCAGCTACCTGTGATGCGCTAACCCCTTCAGGCTGTGTTCACGCCGCCAACCCCTGTCCTCTCCCTGCGATCCTACCGAAGCCCAAGCCTCAGCTCCCAGCCCCGCCCGCCCCTGCGGGTGAGCAGACAAGCCTCTCGGGCTGGTGAGTGCTGGTCGGCACCGATCCTCTGTGCGGGAATCTCTCCTCTTTGCCCTCCGCACCCCTGTGGCTGCGCTCTCCTCCGTGGCTCCGAAGCTTCCCCCCTCTGCCACCCCCAGTCTCTGCATGAGAAGGGGCTTCCTAGTGTGTGGAAACCTTTCCTCCTTCACAGCTCCCTCCCACTGGTGCAGGTCCCGTCCCTATTCTTTTGTCTCTGTTTTTTCTTTTATCTTTTGCCCCACCCAGGTACGTGGGGAGTTTCTTGCCTTTTGGGAGGTCTGACGTCTTCTGCCAGCGTTCAGTGGGTGTTCTGTAGGAGCAGTTCCACGTGTAGATGTATGTGTGGTGTATCTGTGGGGAGGAAGGTGATCTCCGCGTCTTACTCCTCCGCCATCTTGAAGCTCTCCCCCATATTACTTCTTGATTCAAAGCCCTACAATGGTTTTATCATTTTATTCAGAGTAAAACCCAAATTCCTTAGAATTAACCCTGAAGCCACACACCATTGCCCATCCCCCCTCCACTCTACCTATCTGACTTTATCGCCTATTATTTTCCCCCTTGCTGTGCTATCTCTGCTCCAACCTCACTGATTTCCTTGCTTTGTGTCTGGAAACATCTAACCCTGATATCTACATGGCTCACTCCCCCACCTCCGTGAAATCTTTGCTTGAAAATCTTCTAAATAAGACCTCCTCTGACCACTCTATTCAAAATTACAACCCCTTCTCTCCTACCCCACATTCCTACTCTCTTTCTCTACTTTTTAAATAGCACTTAGCATCTTCTAATGTTGCAAGCTTTTAAAATTTGTTTACTATCTGCAGCTGAAATATAGAAAGAATATATCTCTGAAAAGAAAATAACTTTTAGTGTTTTCTTAAATTTTAGTTTTCTTAATTTTTGCCCAGTTTTGGTAATCTGAGAAAAATTAGACTCTTTAATGTACCAGCTGTAGCTCTAGCAACAATCACAAATAATTGTTGCAGTATTCAAATAACAAATATTTATTGCTCAAATTATACTTTTGTACTAACTATATTTAAAATACCATATTGTTGTAATGCACAAAACATAATAGATTTTTGCCTTCCTAAAATAATCAAATGATTTTTGATTGGTGAATAGAATAATCACCAGACGTATATTAAACACGCCCAAATCCCTATTTCTAGCTAAGTGACCTCTGTTGAACGCTAGACCTGTATATTAAGCTGTTTAATGGATGTTGTCATTTGGAACCTCAGACTCCATACCACATTCCTAACCACTCTATTTTTTACTCTTGCCACCTTGAACGAGACATGGGCTTTCTTGACCACATACCTCTGCCTAGAACACACATTTTCCTTTACCTGGAATACAATCCAGAAATCCCTCAACACAGATTGTTATCTCCTACTTATCCTGCAGGTCTCAGTTTCAATGTAGCCTGATTTTCCTAGAGTAAGTTAGGTGGGCCACTGTTTCCATAGCATCCTATAGCACTCATTGCACTTTACCTGCACCATTTGTTGAATGTAAGCTCTCTGCAAGAGCAAGTACTTCATGAGACTGGGTCTAGTGCTTAACGTATTATCTAGCTTATAGTAGGTACTCAGTATATATTTGATCAACTGAAAACAGTAGAAAAATGGTAACACAAATGCAGTAAAACACATCTTCAGAAATGTTTAATGACATGGGAAAATGGTCAGATATGGTAAGTAAAAAGTGTATGCTATGAGATTATATATAATGTAATTTCAATTTTGTAAAATAAGAAATATGCACATTTTTACACTGAAAAAAGTTAGAAATATACCAAAATGTTTTGTTGGCAAAAAATTTTGTGATTAAAAAAAAAACTTCATTTTTATAATGAATGTATATTTGGTTTATGATCAGATAAAAACAAATTCTTCAAAAAGGGAAATAAGTATTATTTTGTATATTCCTGTTAAAAACATAAAGGATTAAAAAACATTATTTTACAATTCCTTTTAGTTATTTTTGGTGGAAGGTTGTGACATTTTTATATTCTTTGTGGCACATGAAATATTTTTCAAATCAAATCCAGCAATCCTAAGCTAATATAGATTCTCCTAGGTTTGGAGACACTCATGAACACTAATGTAATTCTATAATTCTATATTACATTATATATTGTATGTAGTTCTGTAATGTAATGTAACTCCATTCTATCAGATCTGTGGTTTTTTTTAAAAGAACTGTTTCTCTCCTAAGTAATTACTTCTGAAAATATTGTCATCTTTCTTACTAATTAGGATCTCGAAGGGTTTAGCATTCTTTAACAGCCTAATTTAAAGAATGTAAATGTGAATTACTTCACAGGGGAAGAATGCACAAAATATATCCATTTTGCTATTTCACAGCTTAGTAATTCTCTCTGGCTTATTAATATTCAGCCTTCTTATTTTTTTTTAAATAAACTTATTTATTTATTTATTTATTTATTATTTATTTTTGGCTGTGTTGGGTCTTCGTTTCTGTGCGAGGGCTTTCTCTAGTTGTGGCAAGCGGGGGCCACTCTTCCTCGCGGTGTGCGGGCCTCTCACTATTGAGACCTCTCTTGTTGTGGAGCACAGGCTCCAGACGCTCAGGCTCAGTAGTTGTGGCTCACGGGCCCAGTTGCTCCGCGGCATGTGGGATCTTCCCAGACCAGGGCTCGAACCCGTGTCCCCCGCATTGGCAGGCAGATTCTCAACCACTGTGCCACCAGGGAAGCCCCTTCTTATATTTTTTACCTCTCAATTACATAATAAAAATTATTCTGAAGTGAAAAATACATTGTTCATTGAGATTAATTTTAACTTGTTTATTTCACAATAGTTTATAGAGTACCCTCAGATGCATGGCAGAATGCTTTGAGAGCAAAAAATGAATGAGATATGGTCCTTGTCTTTGAGGTGCTCACAGTCTATTGAGGGAGAAATATTACAAAAATATATATGATAATACAGCACAGAAAATCATGTTATTTAGAGAGAACAAAGTACTTGAGGCTCAAAGGGATCTGAAAGAGTGTCATTGAAGTCAGTACCTTTTACATCATTTCTGGTTCAAGCCATCATTTCTTACCTTGTTTGGTATAACAGCCCCCAGCTGGTCACCCTGCTTCTATCCCTGCCTTCCTGTGATCTATTCTCAACACAGTGGCCAGAAGATACTTTCAAAAATATATTAGACAATGTCATGCTTTGCTCAAAACTCTCCAATGGCTCCCCCTTTTACGAAGAAGGAAACCAGAGTCCTTCCAAGTCCCTTCTGATTGCCTCCCCCTTCCCCATCCCCAAATTGCCTCTTTATCTCTTTTATGCTCCCCTTTGCTGAATCTTCTGTAGCCACATTAATCCTGTGATGTTTTTCAAATCTACCAGGATGTTTACACTTTGGGGACCTTACACTTGCCTTTTCTCTGCGGGAAACTCTAGACCCAGCATGATTCCCTCCTTACTTCCTGTAAGTCGTGATCACACGTTACCTCCTGTATGAGGCCTACCCTGGCCAGACCATCTAAAATTATAACTTGTGCATTTAGACACTCCTAATTCCCATTTCCTGTCCTCATTTTTCTTATTTGTCTTGTACTTAGCACTATCCAGCATTCTTATTATCTCTCTCACTCAGTCACAGATTATTTTATTCAATAACATACTGAATACATTTACAGAAGGGTATATTAAATGTTCAATAAACAATGAAGGAATGACTGAATCTTGTTTTTATTCTAGTAAAATCTTAGTTGTTATGAATTCAGAATTTGTGATGATTCTTCTTGGATTCATTTGAAATTTATGTTTACATTTTCTGTTAAAAACTGTGGTTCCTTTGTAACTAAATACCTTTTAAGTTAAAAAGAGAGAGAAAAGAGGGAGAAAATAAATTATAGCCTTTATAGGAAATCTGTTTTCAGTCAATTTTTACTGAATTCATGCAGTCAATAAAAAAAAAGCTGATTTCTAGCTGAAAAGCCCTGCCTAAGATTTTGACAGTTATTTGTTGGTATAATTATATGTTACTAAAGTAATAAAATTTCATTTTTAAAAATTGGTGAATTCTTTAGATGAACTAATTTTGGACTAGTCTCAGCTAATTGCTCTGCATTCAAGATAATTACAATAATATTAAAAGAAATCATATAAAATGGAATGTTACAAGGATGTAGTCTTTAGTTTCATAAACTTCTGACATTCTAGAAATCTTTGGTTTCTGATGGAAGGCACTAGTAAGAGCCTTTAGTCTCACTAATAGCTAAAGCATGTTCTGTTGGAAAGATACATTAGAGACACATTAATTATTTGAGGCAACTGGAGCACCATTATTTCACTGAAACATTTCAGTGACCTTAAAAAAGGGAAATGGAAACAATGGACTAGTAACAAAACCCTGTGGCATTAAATGATTTCTGCAAAGTCTGGAAGAATAAATGAGTGCATAAGTGTTCAGTAGCCATATAAATTTGGTCCCTTCTCCAGTTAATTCAATGTGCTGCATCCACCAAGTATGATCCTGAGCTCTCTACCAAGGAATCAGCATTCATGTTCAAGATGGCCGTAGCTCTATCTCTCAGTGACACTTAAAGAAGTTAACTTTGTTAAGGAAAAAAAGACATGATGATAATAAAGATCTATTTGGAATTTTAAAAGACCCAGGGCTCCTCCCACTCTTCCCTGGAGGAATTATCCAACTGCTAATGTGATTTGCAGAGGAGTCTTTCAAACTGCCTGCTGCCTAATTAGCTTTATGAAAAATTCACATCAAACTTGTTTTGAGTGGTGGGTTTATTGTGTGGAAAATGATACAAACACACAACTACTGAATGAAAACAAGTAAACTTATCATCAAAGATGTTAGAATTAATCCAAAGAGCAGATGAGTAAGCTGGTCTTTCTTCTCAAATTGCCAAGCAGGTGGGAGGTATGAATTGGTGTCTTTTATGAGCACTTGGTTGAAATGAAGAGAGTGTGAGCTTTTCTCCGCCCACGATTATTTTATGTTCGTTTTAATTTTCAGTTCTCAAAGATATTTCAAAGTGAGATACTGTTCTTTCCTTTCCTCTTTCAAAGTTTCATCAATTAGTGTTTGACGTGTGTATGAAATGATAAGCATTAGCTAGCATAATAAAGAAGCAGGAAAGCAATTTGTCTTTTACAGCCATATATTTGAAAAAGTAATCAGTGCTTATAAGTTCTTCCCAACTCCTTTTTTTCCCGAACAAATGAGTTTTTGTTCTGAAATTGTGAGATTAAAGAATAATTGGAGTATAAACTGAAAATGGTGCGTTTGGAAGGGTTTGGCTGAATTCATTCTATTTAGCATTTGGCCTCCTGTTTCCATCATTGCTAATTAAATGAACTCAATCTAGGCTGGAGATGAGCTAGTGTATGCAACATTGCTGTGAAATCTTTAAGATGCTCTAAATTGGAGGGAACCTATACAGTAGGAAGATCCCCTCTGGAGAGACTGGGGATCAAATGCCAATTTTGTCACTTTTTGTGTGGCATTGGATAAACAACTTACCTTTTCTGAATCTCAGTTTCCTCATTGTAGCATGGATATGATATAACATTAGAAATGACTGGAAGGATTATGGAGTATTGTTGCATGATGCTCCAGAATATTAGGACTTCATCTTGATCTTCTCCTCTTCTCTATCTGTTTCATCCTCCAAAGGACCAACATTGACCTTTTGATGCAGAGACCAGGACATATAACAGCTTCTCTCTAGTGTAATTGTCAGATAAAAAGTATAAATGCTGGTGTCTGATAAATGCAAAATGTGCAGTTTTTATGTGGTTATATCTTTGAAAACTTTGTTTCTTTTGTCTCTATTGGATTATTCTTACATAGATCTGAGTTCACCTGAGGAAAGTTTTCAAAAAGCAACAGGAATATTTTTCGATTTAAGGTAGTCAAAGCTCTGACTAAATCTTAAAAACAGAATAATTTTCTTCCCTAAGATATTAGTGTGATCGGAAAGGTTGGTTGGACTACTTGGATGAATATGAAAAAGCTTAAATGAAAATATGAGGAGAAAACACTGTCATACATATGTATTCTAGTTTACTTATAAAATGTTAGCCTTCCCTAGCTTCATAAAGAATAAATCCTCTAAACTGAGAGTAAGTTAGCACAAAATCCAAACAACAAATACCATTGCTTCATTAATATCACAGTTCTCTCATTCTTCCTGTATGTTCAAAAGTCCTTCATACAACCCCACAGTAAAGCAAAGAAAAACAAAACAAAACAAACAACAAACTAACCTTCAATGTAAATAATGAAAAAAAACCCAAACTACTACCAACATCATCACCACCAACTACACCAAAAAGCCAAGTCCAAACCATAACTAGCAGATATTTAGAAATAATTGAGATCATTAACATTACCATGTTTCAACAGCATAAAGACTCAGTTCAACTCCCTAACACCATACACAAAAATAAAATCAAAATAGATTAAAGACCTAAATGTAAGGCCAGGCACTATTAAACTCTTAGAGGAAAACATAGGCAGAACACTCTATGACATCAATCACAGCAAGATCCTTTTTGACCCACCTCCTAGAGAAATGGAAATAAAAACAAAAATAAACAAATGGGACCTAATGAAACTTAAAAGCTTTTGCACAGCAAAGGAAACCATAAACAAGATGAAAAGACAACCCTCAGAATGGGAGAAAATATTTGTAAATGAAGAAACTGACAAAGGGTTAATGTCCAAAATTTACAAGCAGCTCATGCAGCTCAATATCAAAAAAAACAAACAACCCAATTCAAAAATGGGCAGAAGACCTAAAGAGACATTTCTCCAAAGAAGAGCTACAGATTGCCAACAAACACATGAAAGAATACTCAACATCATTAATCATTAGAGAAATGCAAATCAAAACTACAATGAGATACCATCTCACACTGGTCAGAATGGCCATCATCAAAAAATCTACAAACAATAAATGCTGGAGAGGGTGTGGAGAAAAGGGAACCCTCTTGCACTGTTGGTGGGAATGTAAATTGATACAGCCACTATGGATAACAGTATGGAGGTTCCTTAAAAAACTAAAGATAGAATTACCATATGATCCAGCAATCCCACTACTGGGCATATACCCTGAGAAAACCATAATTCAAAAAGAGTCATGTACCACAATGTTCATTGCAGCTCTATTTACAATAGCCAGGATATGGAAGCAACCGAAGTGTCCATTGACAGATGAATGGATAAAGAAGATGTGGCACATATATACAGTGGAATATTACTCAGCCGTAAAAAGAAACGAAATTGAGTTATTTGTAGTGAGGTGGATAGACCTAGAGACTGTCATACAGAGTGAAGTAAGTCAGAAAGAGAAAAACACCATATGCTAACACATATATGGAATCTAAAAAAAAAAAAGAAAGGTTCTGAAGAACCTAGGGGCCGGACAGGAATAAAGACGCAGACATAGAGAATGGACTTGACATGGGGAGGGGGAAGGGTAAGCTGGGATGAAGTGAGAGATTGTCATGGACTTATATATAGTACCAAATGTAAAATAGATAGCTAGTGGGAAGCAGCCACATAGAACAGGGAGATCAGCTGGGTGCTTGTGACCACCTAGAGGGGTGGGATAGGGAGGGTGGGAGGGAGACGCAAGAGGGAGGAGATATGGGGATATATGTATATGTATAGCTGATTCACTTTGTTATAAAGCAGAAACTAGCACACCATTGTAAAGCAATTATCCTCCAATAAAGATGTTAAAAAAAAAAGACTCAGTTCGTATGTAATTAGACAATATTAGAAGAAAAATAAGAATAAAATTCTAAATGCCAAGATTTAAATTTTTAATACACTTCTGCTATGGCTTTCATATACTACTGAAAGTTTTGAGGGCTCCAACATTCATTCCGTAGCTGAAAATTGCATTTATTGAGAACTGTTATTTAAAATTCTTCAGCACATCCTTATAAGTCAACTAACATTTTGAAGAATATCTTTACTTTATTCTTATAACATCCTATAAAAAGGCATACTTATCTTTGTTTGACCAATGAAGAAATCTAGTTTCAGAGAATTTAAGTTATATGCCCAAGGAGTCAAGTTGATAAATGGTAGGACCATCTTCGAACCCTAATTTTAAAACTGGTGTTCATTTCATTCCACTATGGATTTCTCCCAATAATTACTACCTTGCTTACCCTATAGGATTATTGTAAATAATGCGTTTTAAAGCATTTTACAAAACTGTGAAATTCTGTCCATATATGTTAAGTATATATGGGATCTCTCTGTTTTGGGGAGATTCGATGAGAAACTAAGCCACATGTAAACAGTGTGGTATAAAGGAAAGAACTTGATTTTTAGGATCAAATATGGGGTTAAAATGTCCTTCTGGGATGTTATTTTACACCTTATATCACACTGGAAAGGGATTCATGGCTTTGCCTTTGGCATTTTCTTCATTTACAACATAATCTATGACAGCTGTTTCCTCTTCGTGATTTATATCCCAGCCCTAAATTCTCAGAGATCCCTTCCCTGAATACACTATTTAATATCCTCATTTGCATTAGACTACTCCCTACCATCTCCTCCAATTTCGACCTTTTAATCACGTTATTATTCAAATTACTGATTTTTGCTATTGTTGTTTGTTTGCTTATCGTCTTCTTCTGGGAATCTTGTCTTTCTTTACAACACTGTAACCCTTGGTATACAGTTGGTGTTTAATAAGTATGTGTTAGAAGAGTATTAGGGTATAGGAGGTCTTCGTTCCATTTTAAGGCTGGCCACCAGCTAGCTATGTGACGTAGCAAGTTACTTAACTCTTGTGGACCTCAGAATTCTCATCTTTTAAAATAATAGCAAAACTATAGAATCCACAAAGTTTTCAGATACATTATTGTCTTAAAATAAGGAAATGAGAGAGTCAGACTAAAAAAAACATTTAAATTCTTTTCAATTCTAAAGTTTGATGTATCTAAGTCTTTGATGTATAGCTTATAATCAATTGGCCTACATGTAATCACATAGAAATATGTACAAATATGTACAAAAATATATTGGGATTTGGAAAACTTATACGTTGTTTCTTTTCTTCTACTGACTATTCATACTATTTATGATCTAGGTATTCCATGACTATTATATCTGTATATTTGCTAGACATTGCAAATTTTTAAAGTTGAACAATATAATATTTTTTAAATAGCATTTTTTCTTAGAATTTTAGTCAAGACCTTAATTGGAATTATGATCAGTGCTCAACAGTGTAAGCCTCTGAAGAATTCTGCCCTTTGGCTGCCTTTGTCATTGCATTTCATATTTCTCATGACTTGGAATCTATTCAGATAGTAATCATCCACTCCTCACTATTTCTTTCAGTCAGAATCATTTGCATATCACCCTCCCTTTCTTTTTTTCTTTTTTTTCTAAAATAGCAAGTTAGGCTTCTGTAAGGATAACACTGTGTTTAAAACTAATTAAATAAAGTGAAGAACATGAGATTTTTGGTGATGACCCTGCTGAAATGATTGCTAAAATGTATTTCATTATTGAATTAAAGGATCATGCCCTAGAAGAACAGAAGGACCAGACAGGAAACTCAGTGAATCTAATTTCATTAATATTTATTTTTCAAGTTTCCACTGCTAAATTATTTTAGGACTTAGAATGTTATCAAATAGCCTTTGGAGTAAACTCAACTTTTTTTCCTTTAGGTGCTGCAACAATTTATCTAAAAGAAGTCCTTGGAGGGGTTAGTTGAGTAGAAAATCGCTTTTTTGTTTTCAGTCATTTCCTAATTTAAAATTTTCTTTACAATTCCTACCTCTCCAAAAATACTATTTATTTTAAGTGTACAAAATTAGGATAATCACAATTCTTGTTTCATCACACATTTGCATCACTGGTCTATGACTTAAGGTGTTTATTTATTTATTTGTTTGTTTGTTTTTTTATTGGGTTCGGCCAAGAGTTTCATTTGTTTTTTTCTGTATGATGGCTCCAGTAGCACTTAGTTGTCTTTAGCTTCATTCGAAACAATTTTGTTAGATTGTATGTGATAGCTGTCATATCAGCATGCATTTAAAAAAAGACTTATCAAAATTGGTGAATTTTTGTGTAGCCATTTTAATATTGAAGATGGAAGAAAAAAGCAACATTTTAGGCATATTATGCATTATTTCAAAAAAGGTAAAAACGCAACTGAAACGCAAAAAAAAGATTTATGCAGTTATGGAGAAGGTGCTGTGACTGATCAAATGTGTCAAAAGTGGTTTGCAAAGTTTCATGCTGGAGATTTCTTGTTGGACGATGCTCCACAGTTGGGTAGACCAGTTGAAGCTGATAGCGATCAAATTGAGACATTAATTGAGAACAATCAATGTTATACCATGCAGGAGATAGCCAACATACTCAAAATATCCAAATCAAGCATTGAAAATCATTTGTACCAGCTTCGTTATGTTCATCGCTTTGATGTTTGGGTTCCACATAAGTTAGGCCAAAAAGAAACCTTCTTGACCGCATTTCCGCATGCGATTCTCTACTTAAATGTAATGAAAATGTTCCATTTTTCAAACAAATTGTGACAGGCGATGAAAAATGGATACTGTACAATAACGTGGAACGGAAGAGATCGTGGAGCAAGGGAAATGAACCACCACCAACCACACCAAAGGCCGGTCTTCATCCAAAGAAGGTGATGTTGTGTATAAGGTGGGATTGGAAGGGAGTCCTCTATCATAAGCTCCTTCTGCAAAACCAAACGAGTAATTCCAACAAGTACTGCTCCCAATTAGACCGACTGAAAGCAGCACTCGACGAGAAGCGTCCAGAATTAGTCAACAGAAAACACCTAATCTTCCATCAGGATAATGCAAGACTGCATGTTTCTTTGATGACCAGGTCAAAACTGTTACAGCTTGGCTGGGAAGTTCTGATTCATCTGCCATATTCACCAGACATTGCACCTTCAGATTTCCATTTATTTTGGTCTTTACAAAATTGTCTTAATAGAAAAAATTTCAATTCCCTGGAAGTCTGTAAAAGGCACATGGAACAGTGCCTTGCTCAAAAAGATAAAAAGTTTTGGGAAGATGTAATTTTGAAGTTGCCTGAAAGATGGCAGAAGGTAGTGGAACAAAAGGGTGAATATGTTGTTCAATAAAGTTCTTGGTGAAAATGAAAAACGTGTGCTTTACTTTTACTTAAAAACCGAAAGCACTTTTTGGCCAACTCAATATTTATGTTGTATTTACTTATGTATGTATGTATGTACTTATTTTAAAATAAGCATCCAAGAACCCATCATCCAACACAAAAACTAGAATATTGATAATAACTAACATCCACCTATAAAGTCGTCCCCTAGCCTGTCCCAAATGATCTCGAACCTGCTTATATCATAAATTTATCTAACTCCTCTACCCACCTACTTTTTGTTACCCTGAGTTTTAGCCTTACCATGAACTTCAGTCTCATCCACTACCCTTGGTCTACAAGCTATGTCTTGCTAAAATGAATGATCTTTTAAGGTTCTTTGGTTCCAAACAATGGAAATTGATGCTAGTTAATCAGAATTAACTAGAATTAAGCAGATTTAATAGAATTTAATGGAATTAAACAGAATTAACTAGAATTAACATCTAGTCAATCAGAAAAAATATTGTTTTGAATATGAGAGAGTTTAAGCAATGGAAGGAGAGTTTAGGAATCAAACTTTAAAGGACAGGAACTAAAGTAACAACTGCAGAAACGCATAGACAGGTTTTGTTGGGGGTGGGGTGGGGCATGAATCAACTCCAGTGCTTTCAAATGTGTGACTGGTCTGGCTTGAATCATGTACCACCCTTCTCTGGGAAGAGAGAAAAAACATCTTAATGAACTGTCCCACCAGACTGTATCCAATGGAAGAACAGATCTCCCAATGCAAATTTAGGTTATTTCATAAAGAAGGAGTTAAACATTGGGGCCAAAGGTAACATAGGTTCATACCAGAAATACTTTCTTCACTCCAGACTTTGGGTCTAGTCATTTTAATACATGTTTATAATCCCCAGCTGAATGTAACATTGCAATGTTTGACCTAGAACTCAGGTCCCCTTATTCCACCCTATTAATGTTGCATTATATGTCATTACCTATATCTATTTGTGACCTTAAAAAATGGACATTTCACATGGTTTAACTAAACATAGCTACATAAGGAGCAGAAGTGACTCCCACACAGAAAGTTTCCTCTTTCTAGTTACTACAAGAAGAGCTCATTGTTATTTTTTTTTTTTAATTTTTGAATTTGTAACTTCTGTGGTTAGTGTTTCCATTATGATGTACAGCAAACAACCTGAGATAATAGGATAGCATGGGCTATTAGGCAGAAAGATTTGGATCTCAGTGCCCATAATGTTTACTAAGTGTGTGACCTCAGGGAAATTACTTAACTTCTCTGAAACTTGATTTCTTTATCTACTAAGCAGGAACAGCTAATGTTTCTTTTCTCACATTGTCCTGCTGACTGAATGGAGAATATACATTTAAAATGCTTAGCATAGAGCCTGGCGCAGAGAAAGCATGACATCAATGTTAGTTATTGCCATTGAATAATGACACATAACTGCTGCAATTTGAAAATTCCCATATTGAAGCTTCAGTCAGCTCAGCTAATCTAGGTTAGACAATAGAATTTATTTTGGGGACAGACATTCTCTTTTCTTCAGGTGAGTACAGTTTTGTTGAAAGTATAAACTATAAACACTGCTTTGGGGAATCCTCCTTCAGACTGAGAATTTAAATATTTTGTTAAAGAAGAAGAAGAGTTCTATTCACAGGGCAGTGCCCTTGTAAAATTAGGGAAATGTGTGCACCTGTGTGAGACACCTGAGAGACAGCATTTTCTAGTTGAGAGTTTATAAGGGACCAGCTCTGAAAATTATTGATTGTGGTTGGGAGCTGTGCCTGTGCTCTGTTCAAATAATGCCCTTAGGAGATCAGGGACAGAGACCCCATTACTTTATTAATCCCATACATCTTTTATTTTGCCTCACGTGTGGAATATTTTTTCTTGCCTTTGCTTATCTAAAAATTCAAAACTTCTTAACTGTAACACAGAAATAACATGGTCATGTGTAATTCACAGAGTAGTTGTAAAAGTCTGCGATAAGGGAATGAATATAGAGTGACATTTTGTGCACCATAAGTCACTTTATACAACTAAGGCACTATTATTTTAATTATGTTTATATTGTTTAGGGCAAAGGCAACATCGAGCAGTAGTTAACAGCATGAACTCCAGAGCCACACTGCTTGAATTCAAATCCCAACTCTACCACCATGGGCAAGTGACTTGAACTTTAAGTGGCTTATTTTCCTGACCTATAAATTGAGGATAATAATGGTGCCTTTCTCACTATTGTTTCTAGAATTAAATATGTTCATATATGAAAAGCACTTAGAACAATGCCTAGCACAGAATAAATGACACAAAGTAATGATAACTATTATTATTATTTTGTCTTCCTTGTTAAAGCTGAGGCAAGTTCTACTTTTCACATTTATTTCCAGACTTGTAAGTACAGCTCTAATCACACTGCTATGCCTTATTTATAAGTTGTCCTGGAATTATATTGTTGAGTGAATTATTCATATCTTTATGTCTTGTTTTTGCATCTGGATTATGTGGTCCTTTGGGGGTAGGGCACGTTGTCTGCACTTCGTTATTTCCCGAAGGGACTAATAACTCTCACATGAATTAAGTCCCTCTTCCATTCTTTTTCACTTACATATTGGTTTCTCTCAACCATTTTGCATATTTTATTTTGGCAGAAGAGCATGGAAAGCTGCTGGATTACACTGAAAGCACTTTTGGTATCACTTCCCAGTTCAGTTTCTTTGCACAGTGAATAATAGCTAGGGCTGTTGGGCCAACATGAAAAGGTACTCAAATTCGGTTCTGTTAGGACGAAATTGTCTACTGCTTTCGTGGATGAGATTATCAGAACATATTTAAAAAGTCTGTACCTCAAACGTTCACTGTGAGGGGGACTCAGTTCTTGGCAACATACAGTCTCTCTCTCTGCCTCTCTGTCTCCCTCCCTCTCTCTCTCTTTCCCCTTCTTTCTCTCTCTCTCTCACACACAAACACACACACAACCAAGAACAAAAAGATATATAAATGAATTTTCAAACAATTATTTCCAAATAATAGCTGAAAAATTTGGCCTGAAGCGTTTGTCATTAATAAGGCATATTATCAAGCTAGAAAGGTATGTTATATACTAACATTTTTAGCTTGTTTAGTAACTCTTAAATGTTTAGACATATGACAAGTCATCCTCCATTTGTACTCTTTTATTGTGTTTAAAATGCTTTAATTCTTTAATGACAGATAAATGGGTTATACTTAATGTAGATATAATTTGTAGGGAACTGATTTCAGAGAGAAATGTCATGCTACATCTGTAGTTGGAGTTTCATAAGTATTAATAAGTGTTTCTATTTACAACAATGAATTCATTCATCTAACAAATATTTATCGAGTTTCAACTGTGTCCAGGTATTCTTATAGGTACTGAAGTCAGAGCAGTGAGCAAAATAGACAAAAAGTCCTTGCTTTGGAGGAGTTTATGTTCTAATGGGGGAGGAAGATAATAAATAATAGATAAATATATTATGGGATCATTTAGTAATAAGTGCTATGGAGAAAAATAAAGCAGTGAAGGAGAATATAGGGCTGGCAGAGAGTGTTGCTAGTTTATATGGTAGCCAGGGAAGACCTTCATGGGAAGATATCATTTGAGCAGAAGCCTGAAGGAAATGAGGGAAAACTGCAGATATCTGGGCAAAGAGCATTCCAGGCAGGTAGAGGCAGTGGTGAGTGCAAAGGTCCTGAGATGAGAGTGGAAGAGGCATATTCAAGGAACAAGGTGCTGGAGAAGAGTAGGTAAGGGGGAGAGAGGTAGGAGTTGAGGTCAGCAAGGGGTTGTGAGCAACAAGACTTCAGTGGTCTTGGTAGGGCATTCTAAAGACTTTGGCCTTTATTATGATTGAGATGAGAAGTTACTGGTGTTTTGAGCAGAGGAGTGACATAATCTGAATCAGGTTTAAACAATACCTCTGGCTAATATTGCATTGAAGGATGGGAAATCTACAGACTGAACTATCTGAATGGTGGAGTTGGGCAGGGATTCAATCTGGAGACATTAGTCCAAGCAAGAATCATCATTTTAGACAAATCTTAAGGAAAAGCAAAATCTTTCGTAAAGGGCAAACATTTAGATATTAGAGTATGAGCTACGGCTCCTCAAAGTATTTCATATTATACCAACATCCTTATAAAAAATTATATTTTCCCTCAAGGAGAAAAGATGCTGGATATAAAAGGTTTGAAATAAAGGTTTCCTGATGTTCTAAAACACAGTAGTAACATATCGAGTCACATAAATTATCACATTTAATTTTTCTGATGAAACACAAACTGCATATACTCTAGCTTTTAGAGAACAGATATATTCTGTCATAGAAGCCAAGAAATAAAATATTAATGAAAACACTTTAAATATGGATTTTGTAAAAACGTAATTGTGAAATTGGGACAGATTTAAATCCAAAATTAAAATGACGGTTCTGTGGTTTTTATAATGTCAGTATCACAATTTAAAAAAGAATATTCAAGTTAAATCAATAAAGAGTGAATCACTGGTAGCTGTAAATATAACTTTGGCTTACATTGTTGGTAAATCCGAATCAATATGAAAGACTTCTGACAAAATCAGAATTCCCTTTTCCTGCCCATTCTTACCCCAAACCTTTCTTTTTGCATTTTGAGAATATATACTGACATATTCATTTACTACCATATGCCATAAACACTGCAGTCTCTTGAGCAGATTTCAGTTTCTCTATTATGATCCTAGAGACTGTGGCTCATTGATTCTGTATGTTATTGTCTGTTATGTATAAAAATTGTGATGCTATTTAAGATAATAATGCACTAAATAAACAGAAGTCCTAATTATATGCTCTTGTATAGTGGATGCTGACCTATAATTCTTCAGGTATATATCTGCTTAGCTGAGTAAACAGATTACTATTTGCCTTGAAAAATAGAATGATTTTAGATACATACTCTTTTTCTCATATTTAATAGCATTTAATTCTGTTTCTTATTGTGCATCCATGGGCCAAAAAATAAACTTTTATTAAATTTCTACTGTCAGACACAATGCTGGGTGCTTAAGAGAAAAAACATGACTCAAAGGTCCTTGCTCTTAGGGTTATTGTATAATTTTTTAATCTTTATTGAAGTATAATTGCTTTACAATGTTATGTTAGTTTCTGCTGTACAACAAAGTGAATCAGCTATATGTATACATATATCCTCATATCCTCTCGGGTTATTGTATAATTTGGAGGAACCATTTTTCTGACAAGATTTAAGGTTTTTCTCCTTACTCTTATAAGTTATAAATATATTTATAATTTAGAAACTCTGTTGTAGAATTAAATTTAATTAGCATTAATAAGAACCCATTTTTGCTCAGGGACATGCGAGGTGCTAGTTATAAAGACAGGAGATTCCTGTTCTCATGAAGGTTACCATGACTGACTAGAGAACCACATAGGGCAACTATACCGGAGTTTGTGAGTGGGTTGTCTGATTCTACTGTAGGAGCTCAGAAAGGGGTGAGACAATTATGGACTTGGTTTGGTCAGGAGTCATGAGGACATGGTTCTGGAACTATGGCCTGAGGTATGAGAAGTCTGTGAAATGCAGGAAAAGTGTTTCAGAGATTCAGTCTACTGAGAATAAGAAACTATGGCTTATGAATTAGAATTAAGGATTTGAGGAGAACAGAGAAAAACGCACTTGGACTTAGGTTGCTTTTGAAAAGAAAACCACAACGAAGAATCAATACATTCGCAGGAGCAGTAACTGACTATTGACTGGAACACTGGATGCGGGCGCCTTACGAGGATTTGTACTCCAAAACAAATATTTTTTTTAAACTGCACATTGATAAATATTGAGTGTTTTCGAGTAATATCTTACAGAATGTATTTAGTGTCTTCATTGCGGAAATTTCTTAAATGTTCTTCAGAAGACAATGAGGTCATTCAACCAGGTTTCATCAGCCCCAGGCGGGGCAAGCAAAGGTGGTGGAGAAGAGCCCGGGAAGCTGCCGGAGCAGGCAGAGGAGGAATCCCAGATTTTGCCCAGAACTGGCCACTGTAAGTGGTTCAACTTGTGAATGGGATTTGGATTCATCTCCATGATAAACCGAGAGGGAAGCCCCGTGGATATTCTAGTTGATGTATTTGTACACCAAAGCAAATTATTCATGGAAGGATTTAGAAGCCTAAAAGAAGGAGAACCAGTGGAATTCACATTTTAAAAAATCTTCCAAAGGCCTTGAATCAATATGGGTAACAGGACCTGGTAGGAGCCCCTGTTTAGGAAGTGAAAGAAGACCCAAAGGGAAGACACTACAAAGAAGAAAACCAAAGGGAGACCGATGCTACAACGGTGGTGGCCTTGATCGTCATGCTAAGGAATGTAGTCTACCTCCTCAGCCAGAGAAGTGCCATTGCTGTCAGAGCATCACGCGCATGGTGGCGAACTGCCCTCACAGAACTGGGGGCATCCGCCCGCCCGTTCTCAGGGAAGACAGGAAGCAGAGCCCCAGCCGTGCGCTTCAACGTTCCCTCGAGAGGTGGGGGGAGGGCACGGCTCTCCGTCACCACCGTTTCCTCAGGAGGCGAGGTCCGAGGTCTCAGAGTGGCCCGGCACGTCACCTCCGGAAGCTTCCTCCACAAAGTCATCTGCAGCACCAGAAGATCAAAGCAAAACGGGGCCTTCCGTGCAAAAAAGGAAAAAGACATAACCCTTTTTCTTAACGTATCGTTTTCTCGCCCCGGTTGGGAAGTCTACCTCATGCAAGTACAGGGGAACAGTATTGCACAAACAGCAGCTGACCTGGGATTTTTAACTCCTGTTGAGGAAGTGTGAATTTTTTTAAACAGACAAATCACTCTAAGCAAATTACCTTTGAGCAGGGTGTCATGTGTCACGTGACTCAGAGGATGCGATGCTCTGTGTATCTGTATGTGCATGTGTGAGAGGGAGAGAGCCTGAGTCTGTGTGTGTGTGTAGGAGGATTTTCTATAGAATGTAGACATATATATAAAGAGGGTTTGTCTTTATATATGTGTGTAGAGAGATGTAAGCACACACCCTCCCTCACAGAATTGGACATCCCCAAGAATTGAAAATTCAGGTGAAGCATTTTAGATGGTTTTGAAAATAACCCTTGGAGTTTTTCTTGAAATACCATTCCCATTATATAGCATTAGGAAAAAAAAAAAAAGACTGTTAACCTTCTGTGTGAACCAAAGGATACTTCAGATCTCAGAGCTGCCAATCATATGGTACTAAAGGTTTTTAAGACATCAATTCTCCCGAATTTGGGATTGCCTCTTTTTCTTGATATCTGTAGTGTGTCCTCCACCCCCCCCCCACCCCCTTTGAAGGCAGTACCTTAACTCCATATTCCTTTGACTGCCATTAGCTTTTTTGAATCTGGTATACATAACTCCAGAAAAGACAATGAATGTGTAATTTCTGTGCCGATATTTCAGTGTTTTTTTTTTTTTTTTTTGGCTGTGTTGGGTCTTCGTTTCTGTGCGACGGCTTTCTCTAGTTGCGGCAAGTGGGGGCCACTCTTCATCGCGGTGCGCGGGCCTCTCACTATCGCGGCCTCTCTTGTTGTGGAGCACAGGCTCCAGACGCGCAGGCTCAGTAGTTGTGGCTCACGGGCCCAGTTGCTCCGCGGCATGTGGAATCTTCCCAGACCAGGGCTCGAACCCGTGTCCCCTGCATTAGCAGGCAGATTCTCAACCACTGCGCCACCAGGGAAGCCCTATTTCAGTGTTTTTAATTCATATGTTTTGATTGTAAATTAGATGCCTATTCAGAGAAATGAAGGGGAGGGCAATGTATAAAGGTAGTGACTTGATTGTTTTCAATGGTATTTTGATACTCATTATAATCTTTTACCTGTTGTGAGGTTTTTGAAGGACTGTGGCAACAGCAGCTTCCCTTGACTGAGTCAATCCTTCTAACCATCGCTTTGAGCGGAGGCCTCCTTGTTTACTGCTGAAGACCTTGGAGGAAAACTGCAGTTGTTTGGTGTACATTTTTGGTGGCTGTTTTTATTCTCCCTGGAGAGTTACCTAACTTGTTTCTAAAACAAACAAACAAAACAGCACAGATGTGAGTAAAATGCCAGGGTTGAGAATGGAAATTAAGTGGATGCTCACAATTGCCCAATTACATATGACCTTGAATAATATTAAAAAGCACTGTGTTTGATGGCGGGTGACTTGAATGGTGAGCCTGGGGCAGGAGGTTCCCAAACCTCTCCTACCAGAGAGCTAGGAGTATTTTATACAATACAGTTCATCTTAAGGGAATTCCCTCAGAAGTGCTACTGAAGAGACCTATGTGGGAGATTCAGGATGAACATTCAGTGATGGGGACAGAGGCGCTTCTCAGGTTGGTCCTCAGTTATATTAATAAACTGGCTGGGGGCCAATCATAGTATTGGTCCCTTCAGGTTTCAGTCATGAAAAACATTCATTCTGGTGTCATCCTGGTTCTAGATGTTATGGACACTTTAGGAAACATCTCTAAGAAGGTACCAATTAGTGGCAATGCTTAACATTGGCAATAAATATAGTTTTGTATGAGCCTGTTGGTGTAAGCTCAGATAATCAAAAACAGAAAATAGCATGATTCAAATGAGACACGTTCTGCTGAACAGTTTCTGCTCCCTCCCCGACTTGTCCTGCCGAGGGCAGCTTGTTGTACGGTTGCTGCCATTTCAGCAAGCAAGCCACACAGAAGGAGAGCGAGCCTCGGGCTGGGCCGCCATATCACTGTCAACTCACCTTGAGTTGACAGTGTCTGTGAGAATCTCCATGGGACATACTGAAATATCAGTGTGCTGTGATGCAAAGCTTACCTTTGATGATATTGAATGTGATAAAGAAGTACTTCCTTGCCTTATGTGAGGATCGTAAGCTTATTTAAATTATGTAGACAAATCAAAGTGGCGTTGCTTAATTTTTAGCAGGTATAATAAGCAGGTTAACAGTAAAAATACAAAACGTAAGCCACTTTGAAAATTCAAACCAAAGTTCCTTGACCTTACTAGAAATAGGAAATTATGGACTTGGGAATTGGGCATTCCCTGTTTACATATACAAAGTTCAGAGCTGAGATCATGGTTTAAGAAAAGACAGGCAGAAAGAAACATGTTATAACTATGGACCTTAGGGACGCAACTTGAAATCATTTTTCAGCATCTCACCAGACTGAACTAAGCACATACCAAACCTATCTTATGATTAAAAGTTGGGGTTTATTTTTTATATAAGAATATTATCACTATTACATAACACACTCAGAACAAAGAACTTTGCTCAGGGAACATACCATATAGTATTTTTGTTTCTTTACAGAATAGTCTACAGTCCTGCTTACTCAAAACAAACCGAATAACTTAGACCTTTATATAAGTATTATGTACTGATGTTAGTAATAACTAACCTCTGAGTTTGACATAGATCAAAATTTCTGAATATCAGATATCAGTTCTTCTATTTTTATTTCATGTGAAAAGTACTCTAAAGGAGACTTCCTCACCTCCTTGCACATGTGAATATCACTGGCGTAAGCACAGTGTCCATTTACATGGGTGAAATGTTATTCTGTTTACAGCAGGAGGCTACCTCATAGTTGATGCATAGCACACCTCTATGCTGCTGCAGCCTTACAATGGCTGATAATGCTCCGGTACAGACCTTGTTATCTATAGTACAGATAGCAGTTCACAACTGCATGTTTCTGACAGACACTTGTGAATAATGAAGCATCTCATCTAGTTAGCCGTCTCCCAGCATTTCCTTCAAGTTGTCATGTATTTTGTTTAAAGACTTATAGGGTCTGTTCCACTGAAGCAAAACAGAACACACAGGCAATCTTGGAAATAGCTACTTTGCCCAGAGGTCGGTCGGTAGCGGGAAGAGGTTGGGAAGAGAGGTTGTTTGTATGAGTGTTTTTGTCCTGGGCAAAAGTATCAGAGATGCCAATCTCCTTCATTTGGGTCTGTGCTGCCCTGAGGCCAAGTGTATTGCAGCATTATTGCCCAGGCACATAATTAACTAGCACTGGCTGCCAAGGAGTGAACATAAAGTAGATGTGCAATGCCATTTCTAGCTACTGAGGGGTAGGGTCTGTGTGAAGCGTCAGTTTACAGGAGTTGCTAATGGGTTGGGCAGAGGGTCTGTGAATTAGTTGCCCCTTGACCTCACCCCCCATGTCAACACAATTGTAATTCCTAAGAAAGATGCATTACCGGTCTCTTAGCCCTGTGAGTGGTTCATTGCTACATGGCAGATTATAGTAGATATACTTGCATTTCTAGTCTTTACTAGAAGCCTTTGGATGTAGTTTTACAATTGAAAGATTTAGAAGGATTTTCACCTGCTTATAACTTGGAAGTTTGGCATGCAATGTAGGGGAAAAGATCAAGAAACATCATGTTATTAGCACTGGTCCATCTACAAATAAATATAGGGTGTTTTTATTGCTGATATTTTTTCATATTCTGGCCCAGTTTTATTTTGCACCAATGTGACCCCAAGTTACTGCTAGTTCTATTTGGTTTGTGAATAGAAGCCCATAAGTGTTAATAGACTTTGTAACATTCACTGTAAGATGAATTATACAGGACATGGGAGATCTCATTAAGTCTTAAAGTTAATTTAACTGTTTTCTCTAAGAAATGTTTATCATAAAATATATATGTGTATTTCCCCTTTGGTTATAAAATTTGGGGAAGTATGTACAAGTGCAGCTGCACAGACTTTAATTTTCCAGCTGTCTTAATGAGGTTTATTTGTTTTAGGGAAGAACAACTTGTTAAAAGCATCGAATTCTGTCTTACATTGCTGTCAGCAGCCTCTTTCAGATGTGGTGGTTGTGTGATCTGTGTCATAGTTGTTCAGTTAGTGAGAGGTTGACCTCTGAATCGTTGTTAAATTGTCTACTTGGAGCAAAGCTGCAAAGTTATGGTTAAGTGCTGTACTGTGAGAAACTATTAGGACATTTAATACATCTGTGGCTTCACACGGTGTGAGAGTTACCAGCTTGAAAATGATGGTGTTGATTACCTCCTGAATTACAGCTACCAGCCACTGGCATGCAGCACCAGCTGGCTTTAATTAGTGTGTGTTGCTTTTTGGTATTAACAACTTTAACCATAATAGAGACCAAAGTGGACACTGATTTCTATATGTCTTTAATATGGTGTTTTATCTAGTGCTTTAAAATTATCCTGTGTAGTACTTAGATGACCTCATTGTCCATTTTGGCTCATGTTGTTTACAAGTGAAAATAAAAAACACTTGAACTGTATGTTTTTAAAGGACAAAAAAGGAGTAGATGGTCGGAATGGCATTTCACTCATGTACAGTCATCCTGATGGACTAAAAGTACTGTTTGCCTTTCTGCAGACTGTGGATTTTATATTCTCATCTCATGCCTAATGTCTTATTCTGCCAACTATGGTTATTTTGAGGTTTAAAGAAATTACTTGATTAAAAATAAAACATATAGGAGGGAGCGCTAGCTACCCCGAGCGGGAGGGAGCTTGCAGACTTCGGCTCAGAGCAGCTGTCTGGACACCTTGGGTTTTGGGGTGGGGAGCCCCGGCGACTGTGAACATGGACTCCGCCGCGGGAGCCTGTCTCAGGATGCTCTTTCTTTTGTCTGCCCAGCCCTGGAGTACCTTAGCAACAGGGAATACTTTTACTGTCTTGAGAGGAGAGAAGATGGCGGAAGAGTAAGACGCGGAGATCACCTTCCTTCCCACAGATACAGTAGAAATACATCTACACGTGGAACTGCTCCTACAGAACACCCACTGAACGCTGGCAGAAAACGTCAGACCTCCCAAAAGGCAAGAAACTCCCCCCGTACTTGGGTAGGGCAAAAGAAAAAAGAAATAACAGAGACAAAAGAATAGGGACGGCACCTGCACCAGTGGGAGGGAGCTGTGAAGGAGGAAAGGTTTCCACGCACTAGGAAGCCCCTTCGCGGGCAGAGACTGCGGGTGGCAGAGGGGGGAAGCTTCGGAGCCACGGAGGAGAGCGCAGCCACAGGGGTGTGGAGGGCAAAGCGGAGAGATTCCCGCACTTCCCGCATGGAGGCTCGGCGCTGACCAGCACTCACCAGCCCGAGAGGCTTGTCTGCTCACCCGCCGGGGCGGGCTGGGCTGGGAGCTGAGGCTCGGGCTTCGGTCGGATCGCAGGGAGAGGACTGGGGTTGGCGGCGTGAACACAGCCTGAAGGGGTTGGTGCACCACAGCTAGCCGGGAGGGAGTCCGGGAAAAAGTCTGCAGCTGCCGAAGAGGCAAGAGACTTTTTCTTCCCTGTTTCCTGGTGCGCGAGGAGAGGGGATTCAGAGTGCCGCCTAAACAAGCTACACAGACGGGCGCGAGCCGTGGCTATCAGCTCGGACCCCAGAGACGGGCGTGAGACGCTGGGGCTGCTGCTGCCGCCTCCAAAAAGCCTGTGTGCGAGCACAGGTCACTCTCCACACCGCCCCTCCCGGGAGCCGGTGCAGCCCGCCACTGCCAGCGTCCCGTGATCAAGGGACAACTTCCCCGGGAGAACGCACTGCGCACCTCAGGCAGGTGCAATGTCACGCCGGCCTCTGCCACCGCAGGCTCGCCCCGCCTCCTCTGTACCCCTCCCTCCCCGCGGCCTGGGTGAGCCAGAGCCCCCGAAGCAGCTGCTCCTTTAACCCCGTCCTGTCTGAGCGGGGAACAGACGCCCTCAGGCGACCTACACGCAGAGGCGGGTCCAAATCCAAAGCTGATCCCCAGGAGCTGTGCGAACAGAGACGAGGGGGGGAAATCTGTCCCAGCAGCCTCAGAAGCAGCGGATTAAAACTCCACAAACAACTTGATGTGCCTGCATCTGTTGAATACCTGAATAGACAACGAATCATCCCAAATTCAGGAGGTGGACTTTGGGAGCAGGATATATTAATTTTTCCCCTTTTCCTTTTTTTTTGTGAGTGTATATGTATATGCTTCTGGGGGAGATTTTGTCTGTATAGCTTTGCTTTATAATAGCTTTATTTTACTTCACTATATTATAGCCTCTTTCTTTCTTTCTTTCTTTCTTTCTTTCTATTTTTTCTCCCTTTTACTCTGAGCCGTGTGGATGAAAGGCTCTTGGTGCTTCAGCCAGGCATCAGGGCCGTACCTCGGAGGTGGGAGAGCCAACTTCAGGACACTGGTCCACAAGAGACCTCCCAGCTCCACGTAATACCAAACGGCAAAAATCTCTCAGAGATCGCCATCTCAACATCAAGACCCAGCATCACTCAATGACCAGCAAGCTACAGTGCTGAACACCCTATGCCAAACAACTAGCAAGACAGGAATACAGCCCCATCCATTAGCAGAGAGGCTGCCTAAAATCATAATAAGGCCACAGACACCCCAAAATACACCACCAGATGTGGACGTGCCCACCAGAAAGACAAGATCCAGCCTCATCCACCAGAGCTCAGGCACTAGTTCCCTCCACCAGGAAGCCTACACAACCCACTGAACCAACCTTAGCCACTGGGGACAGATACCAAAAACAACGGGAACTACGAACCTGCAACCTGTGATAAGGAGACCCCAAACACAGTAAGATAAGCAAAATGAGATGACAGAAAAACACACAGCAGATGAAGGAGCAGGGTCAAAACACACTAGACTTAACAAATGAAGAGGAAATAGGTAGTCTACCTGAAAAAGAATTCAGAATAATGATAGTAAGGATGATCCAAAATCTTGGAAATAGAATAGACAAAATGCAAGAAACATTTAACAAGGACATAGAAGAACTAAAGAGGAACCAAGCAATGATGAAAAACACAATAAATGAAATTAAAAATACTCTAGATGGGATCAATAGCAGAATAACTGAGGCACAAGAAAGGATAAGTGACCTGGAAGATAAAATGGTGGAAATAACTACTGCAGAGCAGGATAAAGAAAAAAGAATGAAAAGAACTGAGGACAGTCTCAGAGACCTCTGGGACAACATTAAACGCACCAACATTCGAATTATAGGGGTCCCAGAAGAAGAAGAGAAAAAGAAAGGGACTGAGAAAATATTTGAAGAGATTATAGTTGAAAACTTCCCTAATATGGGAAAGGAAATAGTTAATCAAGTCCTGGAAGCACAGAGAGTCCCATACAGGATAAACCCAAGGAGAAACACACCAAGACACATATTAATCAAACTGTCAAAAATTAAATATAAGGAAAACATATTAAAGGCAGCAAGGGAAAAAAAAACAAATAACACACAAGGGAATCCCCATAAGGTTAACATCTGATCTTTCAGCAGAAACTCTGCAAGCCAGAAGGGAGTGGCAGGATATACTTAAAGTGATGAAGGAGAAAAACCTACAACCAAGATTACTCTACCCAGCAAGGATCTCATTCAGATGTGATGGAGAAATTAAAACCTTTACAGACAAGCAAAAGCTGAGAGAGTTCAGCACCACCAAACCAGTTTTACAACAAATGCTAAAGGAACTTCTCTAGGCAAGAAACACAAGAGAAGGAAAACACCTACAATAACAAACCCAAAACATTTAAGAAAATGGGAATAGGAACATACATATCAATAATTACCTTGAATGTAAATGGATTAAATGCTCCCACCAAAAGACACAGACTGGCTGAATGGATACAAAAACAAGACCCATATATATGCTGTCTACAAGAGACCCACTTCAGACCTAGAGACACATACAGACTGAAAGTGAGGGGATGGAAAAAGATATTCCATGCAAATGGAAATCAAAAGAAAGCTGGAGTAGCAATTCTCATATCAGACAAAATAGACTTTAAAATAAAGACTATTACAAGAGACAAAGAAGGACACTATATAATGATCAAGGGATCGATCCAAGAGGAAGGTATAACAATTGTAAATATTTATGCACCCAACATAGGAGCACCTCAGTACATAAAGCAAATACTAACAGCCATAAAAGGGGAAATTGACAGCAACACAATCATAGTAGGGGACTTTAACACCCCACTTTCACCAATGGACAGATCATCCAAAATGAAAATAAATAAGGAAACACAAGCTTTAAATGATACATTAAACAAGATGGACTTAATTGATATTTATAGGACATTCCACCCAAAAACAACAGAATACACATTTTTCTCAAGTGCTCATGGAACATTCTCCAGGATAGATCATATCTTGGGTCACAAATCAAGCCTTGGTAAATTTAAGAAAATTGAAATCGTATCAAGTATCTTTTCCGACCACAACGCTATGAGACTAGATATCAATTACAGGAAAAGATCTGTAAAAAATACAAACACATGGAGGCTACACAATACACTACTTAATAACGAAGTGATCACTGAAGAAATCAAAGGGGAAATCAAAAAATACCTAGAAACAAATGACAATGGAGATACGACGACCCAAAACCTATGGGACGCAGCAAAAGCAGTGCTAAGAGGGAACTTTATAGCAATACAAGCCTACCTCAAGAAACAGGAAACATCTCGAATAAACAACCTAACCTTGCACCTAAAGCAATTAGAGAAAGAAGAACAAAAAAACCCCAAAGCTAGCAGAAGGAAAGAAATTATAAAGATCAGGTCAGAAATAAATGAAAAAGAAATGAAGGAAACAACAGCAAAAATCAATGAAACTAAAAGCTGGTTCTTTGAGAAGATAAACAAAATTGATAAACCATTAGCCAGACTCATCAAGAGAAAAAGGGAGAAGACTCAAATCAACAGAATTAGAAATGAAAAAGGAGAAGTAACCACTGACACTGCAGAAATACAAAAGATAATGAGAGATTACTACAAGCAACGCTATGCCAATAAAATGGACAACCTGGAAGAAATGGACAGATTCTTAGAAATGCACAAACTGCCAAGACTGAACCAGGAAGAAATAGAAAATATGAACAGACCAATCACAAGCACTGAAATTGAAACTGTGATTAAAAACCTTCCAACAAACAAAAGCCCAGGACCAGATGGCTTCACAGGTGAATTCTATCAAACATTTAGAGAAGAGCTAACACCTATCCTTCTCAAACTCTTCCAAAATATTGCAGAGGGAGGAACACTCCCAAACTCATTCTACGAGGCCACCATCACCCTGATACCAAAACCAGACAAAGATGTCACAAAGAAAGAAAACTACAGGCCAATATCACTGATGAACATAGATGCAAAAATCCTCAACAAAATACTAGCAAACAGAATCCAACAGCACATTAAAAGGATCATACACCATGATCAAGTGGGGTTTATCCCAGGAATGCAAGGATTCTTCAATATACGCAAATCAATCAATGTGATACACCATATTAACAAATTGAAGGAGAAAAACCATATGATCATCTCAATAGATGCAGAGAAAGCTTTCGACAAAATTCAACACCCATTTATGATAAAAGCCCTGCAGAAAGTAGGCACAGAGGGAACTTTCCTCAACATAATAAAGGCCATATATGACAAACCCACAGCCAACATCGTCCTCAATGGTGAAAAACTGAAACCATTTCCACTAAGATCAGGAACAAGACAAGGTTGCCCACTCTCACCACTATTATTCAACATAGTTTTGGAAGTGTTAGCCACAGCAATCAGAGAAGACAAAGAAATAAAAGGAATCCAAATCAGAAAAGAAGAAGTAAAGCTGTCACTGTTTGCAGATGACATGATACTATACATAGAGAATCCTAAAGATGCTACCAGAAAACTCCTAGAGCTAATCAATGAATTTGGTAAAGTAGCAGGATACAAAATTAATGCACAGAAATCTCTTGCATTTCTATACACTAATGACGAAAAATCAGAAAGTGAAATTAAGAAAACACTCCCGTTTACCATTGCAACAAAAAGAATAAAATATCTAGGAATAAACCTACCTAAGGAGACAAAAGACCTGTATGCAGAAAATTATAAGACACTGATGAAAGAAATTAAAGATGATACAAATAGATGGAGAGATATACCATGTTCCTGGATTGGAAGAATCAACATTGTGAAAATGACTCTACTACCCAAAGCAATCTACAGATTCAATGCAATCCCTATCAAACTACCACTGGCATTTTTCACAGAACTAGAACAAAAAATTTCACAATTTGTATGGAAACACAAAAGACCCCGAATAGCCAAAGCAATCTTGAGAACGAAAAATGGAGCTGGGGGAATCAGGCTCCCTGACTTCAGACTATATTACAAAGCTTCAGTAATCAAGACAGTTTGGTACTGGCACAAAAACAGAAATATAGATCAATGGAACAGGATAGAAAGCCCAGAGATAAACCCACACACATATGGTCACCTTATCTTTGATAAAGGAGGCAAGCATATACAGTGGAGAAAAGACAGCCTCTTCAATAAGTGGTGCTGGGAAAATTGGACAGCTACATGTAAAAGTATGAAATTAGAACACTCCCTGACACCATGCACAAAAATAAACTCAAAATGGATTAAAGACCTAAGTGTAAGGGCAGACACTATCAAACTCTTAGAGGAAAACATAGGCAGAACACTCTATGACATACATCACAGCAAGATTCTTTTTGACCCAGCTCCCAGAGAAATGGAAATAAGAACACAAATAAACAAATGGGACCTAATGAAACTTAAAAGCTTTTGCACAGCAAAGGAAACCATAAACAAGACCAAAAGACAACCCTCAGAATGGGAGAAAATATTTGCAAATGAAGCAACTGACAAAGGATTAATCTCCAAGATTTACAAGCAGCTCATGCAGCTCAATAACAAAAAAACCAACAACCCAATCCAAAAATGGGCAGAAGACCTAAATAGACATTTCTCCAAAGAAGATATACAGATGGCCTACAGACACATGAAAGAATGCTCAACATCATTAATCATTAGAGAAATGCAAATCAAAACTACAATGAGATATCATCTCACACCAGTCAGAATGGCCATCATCAAAAAATCTAGAAACAATAAATGCTGGAGAGGGTGTGGAGGAAAGGGAACTCTCTTGCACTGTTGGTGGGAATGTAAATTGATACAGCCACTATGGAGAACAGTATGGAGGTTCCTTAAAAAACTACAAATAGAACTACCATACGACCCAGCAATCCCACTACTGGGCATATACCCTGAGAAAACCATAGGTCAAAAAGAGTCATGTACCAAAATGTTCATTGTAGCTCTATTTACAATAGCCAGGACATGGAAGCAACCTAAATGTCCATCGACAGATGAATGGATAAAGAAGATGTGGCACATATATACAATGGAATATTACTCAGCCATAAAAAGAAATGAAATGGAGGTATTTGTAATGAGGTGGATGGAGTTAGAGTCTGTCATACAGAGTGAAGTAAGTCAGAAAGAGAAAAACAAATACAGTATGCTAACACATATATACGGAATCTAAGGGAAAAAAAAAAAGGCCATGAAGAACCTAGTGGCAAGACGGGAATAAAGACACAGACCTACTAGAGAATGGGCTTGAGGATATGGGGAGGGGGTGGGGTGAGATGTGACAGGGTAAGAGAGTGTCATGGACATATATACACTACCAAATGTAAAATAGATAGCTAGTGGGAAGCAGCCGCATAGCATAGGGAGATCAGCTCGGTGCTTTGTGACCACCTAGAGGGGTGGGATGGGGAGGGTGGGAGGGAGGGAGATGCAAGAGGGAAGAGAAATGGGAACATATTTTATATGTATAACTGATTCACTTTGTTATAAAGCAGAAGCTAACACACCATTGTAAGGCAATTATACTTCAATAAAGATGTTTAAAAAAAAATAAAAAAAATAAAAATAAAACATATAATGTTGGCATTAAAAAAAAAAACCAAAACTATGGCTTACACATGGATGTAGTAAAAATTGATGGGGTTATATAAGCCGCATAATGAGTAACAATTGGCTTGATATTACTCCTACCCCATTCCAGCCTTCCAGCCTGGGAGCAAACTAATTTTTCTTTTCTGGTACCAAGTCAAATAGTTATTTTGGATTCAGGTAGTCATTGCAGAAGTTTTGACTCTTACCTTTTGTCACTTTCCTGTGACTTAAAAATATGGAGCACAAGTTATCCGGACTGCTTTTCATTTAGTAACACTTTGTAAAAGCACTTTGCCCCAAGCCACCGCTAAGATGCGGAACATAGTTTCAGGCAACCCACTTCTGGCAGAAACTGAAGAGAAGCCAAGAGAAAACTCAATCACAAATATTCTGAAGCGAAGGTTCACAATGTTCTCTTCACATTTTTATCTATGACCTCCCTGAGAGCACTGACAATGTCTTACTCACCTTTGATTCCCTCGGTGCCCAGCACTGTGTCCTGCAAAAACATGACGTAAATGTTCACTAAATAAATACACAAATAATAAGTAAACTTTGACATTTATGCCAGGAAATCCAAACATTTGTCCTTTTACTCACTAACTATATCTGATATTTTCCTCCCATGTAGTTTGAAGTATATTAATGTATGAAGTCTTCATAATTTTTTTGTGTATCCTACAGAGTAAAAGCTGAAATAAAAACTCTGTTCACAGGATTGATTTAAAATTTCAGATTTCTATCCCACATACTCTGAAATATACTAAGGTGGCTGGCTGCTCTGTAAACAAATTCATTCTCTGAGGGAAGTTGCTAAAAGAGAACTTTGCCTGAGGTTACCCTTTGGAGTAATCTGGAATGTCTTCTGGAGGTGACCTTTGGAATCACAGAGTGAGAACACTCACCCATAGGGCAAAGAGGGGACTCCACCACAGAGTCCTCACGTTCTGACAGACACATATCTTTCTTGCTTCAGGCAGTATCTAGGACTGCTGCTCTTAGGCGGCTGTCCTTGTTATTCATGAGAGTAGCTGACCTCCCAGAGGTTTTGCCTACACCTTCCTTAAGAAGAATTTCAGTCACTAAAATTATCTTTGTACAAGAATGCCAATTTGCCAAAGTCGGGAAATAATATGTTTTAGTAAATAGAATTCCATGTGGGGATTTCTGACATTTGAGGAAATGGAATACATAAAATGTACTTTAAACTTCAACTAGGTGAAAGCGATTTACCCCTCTGATAATTGAGAAAATTTTTCATATTTTTGCATTCCTTCAGGATCCTGAAACATCTAATTTATTATCATTTTACTTACATATGCATGAAGAAAGTGCAGGAGGTTACACTGAATCCATAATAATTCTGTGACATAATCACAAAAAAAAGTTATTTAAAATAATAATTGCCATAAGCTATTTACTGACTTTTTCCTCTGGAAATATGTAACTGCTTAACTTTAACCCTATTAGTTGAAATTCACTGCTAGTTGATAGATTATTGAATAAGCCTGGATGTTAAAAGAAAGACCATATTTCTTTGTTCTTCCATGCTTCCTGCCTTCTACTCCACAACCATGTAAGGATTTGAGGATATAATACAGAAAAAAAGTCATATAGAAAGATTATGTCTGAACAGTGAGAAAAATGAACAGTGAGTGAAATTTAGAAATGAAAGTAACATCTGCAAAACCAACTTGATCACTTGGGGTGACCATAGAGAAAACAATAAGTGAAAGCACAGCTACTCAGTGTAGCACCTTGTTTCAAAGGTAGTACTTTCATCTGACTTTTTTGTTGGAGAAGGAGAATAAGCTCATTCTCAGCTGAAATTTATAGTTAGTGAGCCTTTTCACCTGGATTAAGGGCCGGTCTCTCCTGAAAGGGTTTGCATTTGTTCTGCCTAGAGTTCTAGGAGTATCATTGGTCCTAGAATGTATTTTGTATTAAACCCTCTGCTAGTTAAACTTCACTGACCAGATGAGTGCTGTAAATTTGAACCCAGGCCTGAGATGGCTCATTCTTCAGTTGTTTTCCTTTGACCCCTGAACTTTTTTCTTACTTTTTGCAAGCTCACCTATGCATTTAAAAGGATGTTTATTATATTGTATTCAGTGCATTTACCTTTTCTATAATTTTTCTGGAAATGAACATTGATGCTTTTTATTTCATAAATAAATGCTTTAGTATGCTTTACCATTTTATATTTGGGCCTTATCTTCTCATTTGTATAATAATTTAAGATTCTCAGATATTGAAAAAACTTTCTGAATGCTACTAAGGTCTCAATTTTGGACATGAATTATTTCTTGTGATCCTCCGAAGTTTACAAATCCATTTATATTTAACTTGCTGGAGTATGTACATTTTTGAATGTTGGTTAAATATCTTAATAAATACCTTCCATGGACACATATTACTCTATTCACTTTGGTTTGATCATGTGTTTTCTTAAAGGTCCTAGATATCATATGCCTGCTGATGGTATTACTATACGAATGCTGGTAAATTCAGTGGGTAAAAATTTCCAGGTTCCCTTCAAAAGTTGCATCTCTAAATCTATGGAAAAGTAAGGGAAGTCAATTGATGATGTATACCATGATGACAACTATCTACAGGGAAGTGTCCTAGGAGTAACTCATCCTTCATTTTGATTTGGAATGAACTCACAGGAAAGATGTAAATGATACTAGATTGAAAGAGGATTACTTTTCATCTCTGAGAAATGAACTAAGATTAGTGTAAACTCACAATAACCGGTAATAAAACTATCTTAGATTGAAAAGGGATGATGATTTGATTGATTAATGGATCCAAAAAATTGAGACCAGAGAGTTTATCTGACATGCTACAGAAGAAAGGATGCTCTAACAGATGGACATCATGTCTGCTTTTACCAGAGGAAAGGACATTATTCTGGTATAACATGATTAAAATAAAGTAGTCCCTTATTTATCGATGATTTTCAAAGATGGTATAACCCAATATATTAATTCTCTAAATTAAAAAAAAGTATGCCCCCCAATATTTATATATATAACACATACATATGTGTATATGCATACAAACACAAAGTGTGTAAACCAAACATATTAAACGTAAATAAATTTGTCCTTGTTTCAGGGTCTGTATTAGGCCTTAGAGAGTCTTGAGGTATGAAGGCCATTTGCCTTTAATTGAAATGACTTGTTTTTTGAGATCTTATGTCTGCTTTTTTTTGAATGGGAGTTAGCTGTTTGTGTCTCTTCTCTGTGTTAGCTCTGGTTTCTTGCCTCTGGCGTTGTGACTCCTTTTAGCAATCCCCTTTACTTTTAATTTGCTGTTTATAATCACCTGTGGCTTGTTTCAAACTGGGTAATCCCAATTAGAATTAGTGTTCAAAATCAGAAAACATATTTGAGTGAATAATTTTCTTTTTTCCTGAAATTGGTAAGAATAACTCAATTTGCCAGGTTTATAAAATCATAGGTGAATTTGCAAAACTGAGGTCTAGACTCTAAATGACAGGACTGTAAAACCCAGACTGAAATTTCCTCTTGTCTTACTCATTATATTACTTTTTATGGCATTTGTTTTAGATTAGAAAACAGTATGAGAAATAAGCAAGAAAAAAAAAAAAAGCCCAGAACAATCAAGATGATAGTTTTGCTAAATAAATATGCTGAGTCTGCATCCATCATGATGGACAATATAAACCTGACATCATTCATCCTGTTTCACTATTTGGCAGATAGTTGATAAGTTTTAAAAATTTCCTTAGATTTTATGACCGTTTTGCTGATGTGGGGATACAAAAACTGCAAGCCTCCTGCATTGCTACTTCCTTCTCAATTGCCGCCGGAGCCAGTACCCTTGACTGCATCCTCTTTTGTCTTCTAGGACTTTGCTTAAGTCAATCCCGCATTCTCTTGTCTCCACTCCTGCTTCTATGTGCTGCTTCTCCTTTCCTTGGCCAGCCTTCCTCTCAAGCTGCCACCCTAATTCTTTCATTCTCTTCTCCTCCAGACCATTTGAATGCCTAATCTAGAGTCAACATATCAACTCCCTCAACATGAACTCTAGTCTGGCTTCCACTCTCACACTCTACCAAAAAGACCCTCTCGAAGGTCACCATCGATGATTTCCAGTGGATAGTTCCAACGATCCCTTTCACTCTTCACCCTCCTGGTCCCCTTACTCTTGCTAAAACTCTTGACCTCTCCACCTCTCCATTGCTTTTTATGTGCTCTCTATCCCTAGCTGCCACAACCTCACTTCTCAATCAACATCTTTCTTTTTCTCTGCCTATACTTTAAGTAGTTTTGTTCTATGGGGTTCTACCCTTAGCTAACTTCTAGTCTCTGTCTTTGGGCTTCAGCTAATACTTACATGTTGTTGGCTGATGACCCAGCCTCTTTCCTAAGTGCTGGGCTTTTATATTCATCCACAGACATTGCAAAAATCTCAAAAATCTTTATGCTTGTAATGAACAACTGCCACCTCTGCAAAACTAAATCCCAAACAAATGAAGTGAATTAAAACAAAAAAATAACACAACAAAGAGACTCCTTCCTTCTCTGTTATTTGTGTAATAATTTCCCCAGTCAGCTAATCCCCAAACTGCTGTATTTTTAGTCACTCAGTGAGGTGTTCTAACACTATAATGATCCTTTAAATCCAACTCTCTCTGTATTCTAATGCCTGAGCTAAAGGAACTCTTCTTCTCCCACACAAATTATTAAGGTGTCCTTTTACAGTGCCACCAAGGTGATTTTTAAAAAAACACAAATTTTATCATATTAAGTTTCTGCTAAAATTTTTCAGTGGCTGTCTGTTGCTTTCTAAGCTTCCTCATATTTTTCCCACAGCACTGACTCTTCTTTCCTTATGTGTTCTACCCATCCTTTGCAAGCTCCTTGCTGGCGGAGCCCTCAACTCTTTTCACCTCACATTCTATTCTCCCCGTATCCGCCCTACCCCGGCACTACACTGCACTGATCCCTCGGTCATCCTTCTCAGATACTGCTTATTATCTCTAGATTTCCTCTCGTCAAAGAATCCTACATATTCTTTAAAATTCATACCAAGTATTATTTCTTCTGTGAAGTTTTTTTTCCTGAAAGTCATTCTCTTTTTCCATTTCTGCCTGTACTGTGGAGTTAGTCACTTCCTAATTTGGGTTCATGCTGAGAGGATGATAGAATTCATCACATTGTTTTGTAATTATTTTACCTTAAGTTTCACTTGTGAGAATAAGTGTGCTCTCCTTGTATTGATTAAACTACAGATAATGAAAAACTCCACTTTGATTACTAACCCCAATTCCATTCTCTTTCCAAGAAGTGACCGTGCTTTTCGTTCTAATATGAAAGCTTGTAGATGCTTTACTATAATTTGCATGTATACATAGAAAAATATAGAATTAATTTTAAAAGCTTTCTTGAAATCTAATTGATTTATGATAAACTGCACATATGCTAAGTATATAACTTGATTAATTTTGACATACATGTATACCTGTAAAACTGTCCAAGTTTCCTCCTGTTACTTTATAATTGCTCTCTCCCAACCTTTCTTGACGCTTAATAGCCAGACAACCACTTTGTTGTTGTTTTCTGTCATTATGTTTACATTTCCTAAAATTTTATATGAATGGAATCATACAATGTGTAGTATTTTCTTTTCTAGCCTCTTTCACTCAGCAAAATTATTTTGAGATTCATCTATATTGTTGTATTCTCTTTTACTGCTGAGTAGTATTTCATTGTATAGGTATTTATCCATTAACACGTTAATGGACATTTGGATTACTTTTGGCTTCGGCTATTACAAATAAAGCTGCTGTGAACATTTGTGTACAAGTCTGTAGGCGCACATGCTTTTATTTCCCCTGGGTAAATAGTGAGGAATGGAACGGCTGAGTCATGTGGGTCACATGAGTCTTTTTAAGTTTGTTTTACATATAATCTCCAGAGTTTTTAGTTGTGTTGAGTGAAAGGGATGGGTAAATTACATGTACTTCATCTTCCTGGAAGTGGAAGTTGAGCCCCGAATTCAGTTTTTATATCTGTGGTATCATAGAAAGATACTTGGTCTTTGTCCCTGGTTCCTGGTACAGACCTCCTAAAACCTTGGAATTTCTAAGTGAATAGGAGTAGATGGAGTACTTTCTGTGCTGTTGAGATGACTATTGGTGAGCACCTAGATAATTTCCAGATGGGCACTGGTTGCCAGAGAAACCAAGACTTAATTAGAAGCCTGGAACTTTCAGTCTCATCCTCCTCCCCACTCTCTGGAGAGGGGAGAGGGACTGAAGAGTATTAGTAATCGATCATGCGTACATGACAAAACCTCCATAAAAACCCCTAAAAGTTTCTGGGTTGGTGAATACTTTGAGGTACTGGGAGGGTGATGCACCTAAAAAGGATGGGGAAGCCCTGTGCCCTCCCTCCATACCCTGCCCCATGCACCTCTTCCATGTGGCTGCTTCTGAGTTGTATGCTTTATAATAAACCAGTAAAGGTAAAGTAAGTGTTTTCCTGAGTTCTGTGAGTCATTATAGTGAATTATTGAACCCAAGGTGGAGTCGTGGGAACCTCTGTAGTCAGCTGGGCAGAAATACAATACAGGTAGCTGGGCATCTCATTTGTGGCTGGCATCTGAAGTGGGGGCAGTCTTGTGGGACAGAGCCATTAACTTGTGGGGTCTGATCTAACTCCAGGTAGTTAGTGTCAGAACTGAATTGAATTATTGGACACCACTTGAGGTTGGACAATCAGAGAATTGGTTGGTATCAGGAGGAAAGCCCCTGTAATATCTCTTTAGTTCTGTGAGATTGTCCAAATATCTACCGAAAGCTCTGACTCTTAGCTGCAGTTCCTCTGCTTGGTTTCTCAGTCCCGTGTTCTATGCCTAGAATTGGCAAATGCCTTAAGAGAAAAGGTGGCTCACAAAATGTCAGTTCACCTCTCTGGAGATTCCCTTCTCTCTCTGATCTTGGCCTTCCACATACTGGTTCTCTTCTCAGCTTTCCCTTTTCAAACAGATGTGGATTTTTTATTGTTTGTTTTACATCTAGCTATATAGTACAAATATTAGTCTGCTTCAGCCTATTCCATCAGAGGCAAAAGTGGAAGTCTGAGATTAAAAAAAATTATAGTAATGTCATCTTGTATTATTAAATGAAAATATTTGCTAATCTGGTTAATTTTATGTGTAAGAACTCTGCCAGATACCACCAATGCAGCAGTTTCTTAAATAGACCCAATTCTGCCTTTATGGAACTTCAGGATGGAGAATCAGATGTTAAATAATGACATGAATAAATATAGAATTATAAACTGTGATAAATGCTAATAATATAATAGCTGACTGATGGATTTTTTTACACAAGCAGGTCTCTGCTTAAATGTCATCTTACAGGTGTGGCCTTCCTTGCCTGTCTTACCTACAGCATATCTTAGGCCCCTTACTCTGCTTTTTATCCCCCATTATTTGATAGATCGATCAATCTTTCTATCTATCTATCTATTTATTTTTAAATTGAAGTATAGTTGATTTACAATGTTGTGTTAGTTTCAGGTATATAGCATGGTGATTCAGGTATATATATATTTATATATATATTTATTATTCAGGTATATATATATTCTTTTTCAGTTTTATATATATATATATATATATATGTATATATTCTTCTGCAGATTCTTTTCCCTTGTAGGTTATTTCAGAATATTGAGTATAGTTCCCTGTGCTATACAGTAGGTCCTTGTTAGTTATCTATTTTATATACGGTAGCATGTATATGTTAATCCCATCCTCCTAATTTATCCCCCGCTTCCCCTTTGGTAACCATAAGTTTGTTTTCCATGTCTGTGGGTCTATTTCTGTTTCATAAATAAGTTCATTTGTGTCTTTTTTTTTTTTTTTCAGATTCCACATATAAGTGATATCATATAATATTTGTCTTTCTTTGTCTGGCTTACTTCATTTAGTATGATCATCTCTAGGTCCATCCATGTTGCTGCAAATGGCATATCTCATTCTTTTTTACGGCTGAGTAATATTCCATTGTATACACATACCACATCTTTTTTATTCATTCATCTGTCAATAGACAGTTAGGTTGCTTCCATGTCTTGGCTATTAAATAGTGCTGCAGTGAACACTGGGGTACATGTATCTTTTTGAATCATAATTTTCTCTGGATATGTGCCCAGGAGTGGGACTGCAGGATCATATGGTAACTCTATTTTTAAAAAAAAAAAATCTGTTTATTTTTGGTTGTTTGTCTCCCCCACTAAAATGAGACCTCCCTGAAGAGAAGGAGTTTGTCCATTTTTTTCACTGATGTATCTGTACATTTTTGTGCATGGTAGATACTCAACTTTTTAAAAATGTTGAATGCATGACTTTTTACTACATGCTGACCACATTTGTGCATTTAATTTTCACCTACCCTATTGTTGTTTGCTGAATGATGGCCACCACAGATATCAGGTTCTAATCCCTGAACCCTGCAAATGTTACCTTATAAGGGAAAAGGGTGTTTGAAAATGTGATTAACTTAAGGATCTTGACATGGGAATATTATTCTGGATTATCCCAGTGAGCCCTAGTTCCAATCACAGGTATCCTTATAAGAGAGAGTCAGAGGGAGATTATGTATCAAATCTGAGATTACAGAAAAGGAGGAGGCAATGTGACCATGGAAGCAGAGGTTGGAGTGATGTGGCCACAAGTCACAGAATACTGGCAGCTACCAGAAGGTGGAAGAAAAAAGGAATGGATCCTCCCCTAGTGCTTCCAGAGGGAGAATGGCCCTGCCAACATCTCAATTTTGCAACAGTGAAACTGATTTTTGACTACTGGCCTCCACAACTGTGAGAGACTAAGTTTCTGTCACATTAAGTCACCAAGTTTGTGAGTAATTTGTTACAACAGCCATAGGAAACTATACACCTATGACCTTGGTATTGTTAATCATGATTCCCATTTTACCAGTGAGGAAACTAAGACGTAAAAAATTTAACAACTTCCAAAAGGTAACATGTCTTTACTTGATAACATTAGTGTTCAAACCTTAACAAGTTGTTAAGTGTCTAATTGCATTGGTGGGTAATAGAAATCTTCTTAAATTAAATATGTAGCAGTTTAAGTCAAGACTTGAAGGATGAGTAGGAATTAGTCAATGAAATGTGGAAGAAGAGAGCTCATGCAGTGAGAAAGTGCTCAGTCAAGAAATTTAAGTGTAGCTCATTTGTAACCTATGTAACACAAAGTTGATGAGGAAGGCTGGATCACCTTGTAGAGTTTCTAAAGATTTTGGATATTATCCTAGTGCAGTAGGAACTAGGGTTATATAGTGGAACTGTATAATCAGATTTTTATTTTAGTAATTACTATGATTTCTATATGATGAACAAAAACACCAAATCAAGGCAAGAACAAACTAGAGAATATCATCAGGATCCATCACAGTAGTCTAGGCAGAAGGTAATTTAGTCTTGGATTGAGATGATGATAGTGGAGATATAGAGAAGTGAACATATTTGAGGGAAAAAATATGTAAGAGGTAATTTAGATGTGGGAGATGAGGGAGAGAGAGCGAAGTCAAGAATAATTCCTAGGTTCCCAGCATGAGCATTTGTGTGAACAGAATTGTTAATTTATTAGAAGGGGAATATTGGGGGGAGGCCCTTTGTGTGTGGGAGGGAAATCAAAAGCTCAGGTGTAGACCTGTTAAGTTTGAAATGCCTTGGAAACAAAGAATAGAGATGGCACACAGGCAGTTGGTTAAATTGTTCCAGACTTAAGAAGAAAACTATATGTCAGAGATGTATATTTGGAAGATCAAAATCTAGGGAAAGGCTATAGAATGAGAACATGGAGAGTCTAGTCTTAGGTCCAAGTCCTGGAGAATTCCAAACCTTTGCTGTCAAGGAGAGCTAGCTAAAGAAATTGAAAAGAAGTGTCCAGAGGATGGAATAAAAGCTAATAGAGTTTTGCATAAACTGAAATCATAGACTCATGATAATGATAATATTGTTAACTCTGTTGAATGCTGCTGAGAATTATAGAAAGATAAGGACTAAATTCTGGTGTTTGGATTTAGTAACTTGGACCTCAGAGAGAAGAATGCATAGAACAGTGTGGGCAGAAACCAGAAGTGAATGTGCTATGAACACCATGCGTTGCCCAACCAGCATCCTCACCTTTTTTTTCCTTGATTTTGTTCTAGTCTACCATGTTCTTTCACTACCTGCAACAGCCCATGTAACTCAAGAGATGCTTACTCCATTTTCAGCCCCAGGTAAAGTTATTCAAAACAAATTGTGCTAATACTGCGTTCCCCATCTCTACTGGTTTAGAATTCAGATTTAAGCTAATCATTATATAACATTCCTCTGGTGACTGTTAACGGTCCAAGATTGGACACAGGATCTTATTTGTCCAATCAAACTGAAGAGAACTTTTATCATTTGGTTGAAAGAGAGGCCCACCATTTTTCCTGATGGATATGAATAAGGAAGCATGTTTTCCTAGATGATGCCAGAAGCTGTCTTACGACAAAGAAGGAAGTCTGTCAAGGTCAAAGCTAAAACACGGAGGAAAGAAGAGCTCAATGGATTTTAGAGATACTGAATTGTGGCCTATGCATTCATGAGATCATACTTTTTATTATTGTTTAAACCAAAGTCATCCTCATATAAATAATGAAGAGATGAAGATGTAGAGTCAATGTATTTGGACATTTCTTTCAAGGTGATTAGCTATGGAGGAGAATACAAAGATAGTGTGGGTGGTTGAATGCTAAAAGGAAGAAGAAAATGTTAGATGAGACAGAGAAAATAATTGAGCAAGGTCCATGAGCTGATAAGATGAGTAGATCCAAAGCGCATGGGAATGAAAAAGATGATTCCTCAATTATAGCAAGAGAGTAAAAGAATAGATGGAGATGCAGGAGGTTCTGCATATTTATTAGAGAAATCAAGAGAGATTTTGCTATTAAATAGCTTTTGTTTTCTCAGTGAAGTTAGATAACATGTTGTCTGCTGGAAGATGGAGGTGGCATGGAATGGTGGTTTTTAGGAGCTTGAAGAAGTCATGAAATAGTAATTACAGAGAGTGGGTATATTAGATTGTATTAATGTCACCAATTCTTCACTGCTTCATATATTTACACTCTTTGTCACATAACTTTGCAGTTATTTCCACAGAAGAGGCAGATAATATATCTACTTTCTGACTTCGGGTATGACTGTGAGACTTGCTTTGGCCAAAAGAATGAGGTGGATGTGACTTTATGCCAGTTCTTAGCTTAGATCCTAAAAGGCCTTGCACATTGATGCTTGATTGCTTGTTTTGCAGCTAATGCCTTAAGAACATGTATAGGATTGCTTCCTTATTCTAGGAGGAAGATGAGACATATGTGGAGCAGAGCTGCCACAGCTGAGCTGTCCCAGATGGGTCTGGCCTATATTAGACAGCCCCCAACGGATTTGCAGATTTTGTGTTTCTTTTTAGGTAGTAACAGGTAACTGATACTCTGAGAAAGTAAGCTTATTAAGAAAACTTAATATTAGGACTATTTGAAGGCCCAGTTAAAGCTGGAGATTATAAATTAATAGTGATATTAATCTGTCCAGTTAGGGAATTTTCTCCTGCAGAGCTGAGCTTCGGGGTACAAGAATATGGAAGGCAGATGAATGAGTTGGAAAGTAGCAAGAAGTGCCTGATGGATATTGAGAAATCAGAGATGTTAATGGGTCAGATAATGCATTGGCATTAAAAATAATGTAGCCATGGGTATACTTAAATACAGTAAACTAGTGAATATAACAAAAAATAAGTGAACTCATAGACAGAGAGAACAAACTAGTGGCTACCAGTGGGGAGAGGGAAGGGAGAGGGACAATACAGAGGTAGGAGATTAAGAAGTACAAACTATTACGTATAAAAATGCTACAAGGATATTTTCTACAATAAGGGGAATACAGCCAATATTTTATAATAACTATAAATGGAGTATATACTTTAAAAATTGTGTATCACTATATTGTACACCTGTAACATATAATATTGTACAGCAACAATACTTCAATTAAAAATAATAAAATAAAATAAATAAGTTGGAAAAAAAGAAAGTTGTGATTAGAAAAAAGGGAACATTTGAATATGTGATAATGAATATCAACAGTTCAAGGTTGTGACTACAGAAGTGGGAAGTGGATAGCTAAGGTAGAAAAGAAGATCCAAGGGATGAAGAAGTGTAGGAACTGAGAGGTTAGGGATGGCTAATCTGTGGGATTGTCAAGTCACTCAGGATGCTTGGCAGAAGCTGCAGTAGAGAAGGAGACTTGGTTTGGAGGAGGGCATTGGAAATTGTTTTGAATTTTATAGCTCCTACTGTTATTAGGATATACTTCTGAATTATTTTAAGCAGTAGGAATCTGCACTAACCAAAATCTTTCATCGCTAACCTTCAGTGGCTCAGTGTTATATCCACAGGAAATTTTAGTAGGGTTGCATATTTGTATATTTAACAATAGTTTAGTAAATTCCTAGTAGGGAAAAAAGCTTAGAAATAACTTCTGATGATAAAAGTTAATCTTTTCCTAGCAATGGAGGGTCTTGTGATTATATAAAATCTATAACCTTCACTTAGTAATTCAACACATGCTGGAACAATACCCAACTCAACATTCTACTGAATCATATGTCAGTCCTTGGCTTTTAAACCTCTCAAGGGGTGATTTTCAAAGGCTTTGGTTACATATAACAATATCTTTTTCTTGGTAAGTGTTTCTTTGGAGAATTAGGTTCTACAAAAGTAAATTTCTAAAGTAACTGAAAGTTAAGCTTTTCAAGAAAAAACTGCTTTAATTTCAGCCATATTTGATGGAAACATTTATAAAAGGAAATATATATATTATAGTATAGTCATACTTATGTCTATACATCATAGTTATGAACATCAGTTAGGTAATTGCTGTGGTAGAGTGACTCTGAAGACAACTGAATGAATTTTGTTTAGTTTCTTCTTTCATTGTCAAAATATCTCATTTCACCACTAGTATACACATCTACCTTTGGAAGTCCTCCTTTTCTTCCTAATTGTTTTTTGGCTTCTAATTTATTTCAGGACTGGGAAATCATATAGCCAAACTTATTCAATTACATGTAAAGTAGAAATAAATAGTCTTTAAGTAAGTACCTGAAAGAACATACTCATAATATTTGTTAGAAATATTTTACCTGCTAAGGGGCTTTTTAAAGGCATTTGCTGGTTCTGAACACTTGAAGTTTCTGTTACATGACTTCAAGATCAGCAAGATATTACTATACCTTTTATAAACATTTTGATTTAAACTTTTTTCTTACGTATACTCAAGATGAATAGAATTGCTATTAATATTAATCAACTGAAATCTTCATATCTTAGATAAGCATAGCCTCATGACATTTTAAAGCTTCAGAAGGCCTTAGAGAACATTGTTCCAAGTTAGGTTTAATATCTTATTGTCAAAAAATATTTTGAAAGAGTCATCTATAAAGGATATTGAATATCTTACTCTAAGAACGAGAGATATTAAAAAGTATGATATGAATCTCTCACTCAGTCTGATTTTCTTGATTTTGGTTGAGCAGAAATTGAAACTGGAGTTTCCTAATATTAAAACTAAATATAGTTTTTATACTTCATTTATTTAAAACTCATCTTCATAATCTTCAGTAAACTGTCTTAAAGTATCATGGTAATGTATAGCTAAAGAAAAAGATACCCTCAACTCACACATGAATATATTCAGTACTGTTTAATTTCAAGCATAGTTAGGAACCTACAAATGGGTCATTAAGCATTCACTGTTAATGACAGATATGGTTCCTAAATTTAGAAGACATAGTCAAACTTGTTCAAAACAAGGCTGCTTTATATTTGAATTTATAAAGTAGTTTTACCATCATAGTAATATACAAGATGAGCCACTGAACTTTAGAGGAAGAAATGATGCTGGTGATAGTCCAATCATAGACTTACTGAGCTTTGAAATCATTTAATCTTCTTTGGAGAAATTGAATCTTAGAACATTTAAGTAAATTTCCCATGGTTACATGGGGAGTATTTTCTTTCTTTCTTTGTTCATTCATTCATTTAGTCCTCACACATTTATTGTATATCTAGTGTGTTCCAGGAAGTATATGAGGCCTTTGGACTACACAATTAAAAAAAAAGACTTCTAAGAAGTTCATAATCTAATGGCAAAAATGGGACTATTATCCAACATTAGAACTAGACTTCTGATGCTTGTTCTTGGTTGCTTTCCAGTATATACTGTCACACCTCATTTGCTTGTATCTACAGTTCAGAAAACCTTGGTTCTATTCTGAGGCCTCTAACTTTGGACAAATTATTTTCAGGTCTTTAGGACCTAATTTCCCATTTTTAACCTAAAAATAAGCTTCTCAGTCTATCTACCTGGGCTACTTTAATAATAATAAGATAATATGTGTGAAAACATTTTGAATTGTGCATATAGAGTAACAGGGAAGGGAAGAAAAGTTAAAAGATTTATCTAAGTTCACTCAGCTAGAAAAAGATAGAATCCAGATTTCCTGACCACTGTGTCAGGAAGCTATTGTTCTTATTCCATTGCTATTGTCCTTCTTTTGGTTACTATCTGGATAACTTGAATGAAATCTGTACAAACAATGGCTTCTGAACTTATTAAATAAAGTGTTAGTGTATTAGTCAGGGATCTCCAGAGAAATAGAACCAATAAGATGTGTATATATAGAAAGATTTATCTTATGGAATTGTCTCACGTGATTACAGAGGCTTAGAGAGTCCAAAATCTGCCCGGGGAAGTGGCTAGCAGGCTAGAGACTCAGGAAAGAGTGGCAATTTGAATCCAAAGGCAGTCTGCCATAGAACCATAAAGATCCTATGTTGCAGATAAATTCTGAAGGCAGTCTTTTCTTTTTTAATCTTTATTGGAGTATAATTGCTTTACAATGTTGTGTTAGTTTCTGCTGTATAACAAAGTGAATCAGCTATACGTATGCATATATTCCCATAACCCCTCCCTCTTGCATCTCCCTCCCACCCTCCCTATCCCACCCCTCTAGGTGGTCACAAAGCACCGAGCTGATCTCCCTGTACTATGCAGCTGCTTCCCACTCGCTATCTGTTTTACATTTGGTAGTGTATATATGTCCATGCCACTCTCTCACTTCATCCCAGCTTACCCTTCCTCGCCCCCCCAACCAGGGTCCTCAAGTCCATTCTCTACGTCTGCATCTTTGTTCCTGTCCTGCCCCTAGGTTCATCAGTACCGTTTTTTTAGATTCCATATATATATGTGTTAGCATACAGTATTTGTTTTTCTCTTTCTGACTTACTTCACTCTGTATGACAGACTCTAGGGAAGGCAGTCTTATAGAGAAATTTCTCTTTCTTGGCGATATCAAACTTTTGTTCTATTCGGGTCTTCAGCTGATTAGGTGAGCCCCCCAGCCCCACATTATGGAGAGCAATCTGCTGTACTCAAAGTTCCTAATTTAAATGTAAATCTCATCCCAAAACACCCTCACAGAAACATCCGGAATAGTTTTTGACCAAATATCTGGGCACTGTGCATACAGGCAAGTTGACACATAAAATCAACCTAGGTTATAAACATGTATTAATCAATTGTAAATACATGTTTATAACCTGGATTCTGGTCTAACTTACTTTGGAATAAATGTAGGAGACATTATGTTACTGCTCCAGGTCAGTTTTTCAACTGAAAATTAAATATTCTGAATAGATGGTATCATATTCTATTATTCATCTTGGACCCTGAATTAAAACTAATTAGAATTTGATTTAAAACAGTTTAACAAGGAAATAATGATACAACTTATTCATTCAACAAATATTCATTTAATAAGTTAATTTAGTGCTTCTACTGTTAGGTGCCACCTCAAGCATTATTCCACATTATGAATTCAAATTAAACTCTTAAAAAGATTTTGGTTTCTAAAAGTGAAAGTTGCAAAACTCAAGATTCCATATTTGCTCATTTCCTATTTATTTCTCTTTGTTCACCAGTCATATTCCTTTTCATTAATCTTACCTAGCCTTGTTAATGTATTCAATTTAAATTCCAATTAATCAACATATCTACTAATAAACCAGCCAAGCAACAATACCCATCTTGCACAAGCTATTTGACGAAGCAATTCAAAGTCTTGAAATATGCCTCAGATATATGCTTCTATCTGGGGGAAAAAATGAGACTTCAGTTCTCAAAGGAACACTTCTCATTATTTTAGAGCAAACAATCTTTTACTAAAAAGAAAGGGCAGAAAATGCCATCTGCCTTAAGTAAATAACTTTAAGGGAGGTCTAAAAATTTTTCAAAAGAGCAAAGCTATGAAGTGCTATGCATAATAAATGCTCATTTGTATGATGCAATATTAATAAAGTACAAACATTTTCATGTCTGAAATCAGGCCAGTTTCCTGAGCAGCTTTGAAGAGCTAAGAGCTAAGATATCAAATATCTTAAGTATTTAGTTTAAAATTATTCTAATTTTATTCAAAACTATAATGTTATAAACACAATGGCCGTGCTTGGTATTAGCACGAGAACAAGGTTAAGTAGTTTTTGTCCTGGTTACTTTACTCACTAGCTGCATGACTTTGTGCTGTCTTTTTACTCTTTTTCTAGACCTTAGAGCAGAATGAGTTTTCCGGCTATAACTTGGGGATAAGGGTAAATACCTTAATGAAAGCAAAATGCCCATTCAACACACTGAGGATTCTAAGCCAATCACACTCAAGGTATATGTCCTGAACTTGGGGTTGCCTTATAGATCATGATAACAGGCATTTACAGTAGCATAGGGTTATGGTCAATTATACTTTGTAGGAAATGACATTATAAATAGAGGTTTGGATTAAATATAATTTTAGGGATTTGACTATACATGAAATTCAGTAGTCTCATAGACATTAGATAAAAATTCTCATAAATACAAGTAAAAGAGCTACTAAGAAAACCAAATTTTATCTATACAGTTTCAAGCTTTAAAATACCTTCTTTTGTAGAGTTAACAGTACTCCCTACTACTTGGCTCCATGGCTTTAAAAAAAAAAAAAAAAGGAAAAAAGCTCTTTTAGGTGGTTTACATTGCACATATGACAATTTAAAAATACTTGTTTTCTTTTGTTTACAGTACATAAATTATTCACTTTCATCCTTTTCCACCACTTTAACCTATCATACACACCCCCAGGAAAGTACATCTTGAAAGTCCATCTCTCTTTGGTTGCCCCAGATTTCTTTATTCTTTTACTTATTGTATTAGACTGAAAGTACTGTTTCTGTGTTTTTGTCTATCCTTGTCTCATTCTATACTTCCTTCCTATGCAATCTTTTTCAATCCCAAGGCTCAAAATACAATCCTTAATTCAGTGATCCTATTTCATAGACAGGGTCTAGATTTCTTATCTGAACTCTAAGTCTCTGACCTTTCTCTTCTCCTGCACTTTTCCTTCACTGTCCCCCATCAGAGGAAACAACACCATTCTTTCATCAACAACAATAACAAAACCAGTTTTGAGTGTTTACTGCATGCAAGGCACTCTACAGAACCTATAGTGTTGAATAGGAAAGACATGGTCCTTTCTTTAGGGGAATTTGTGTTCCAGCAGATAAGAGAGATAATAAACAACTAGTTACCCAGTAATTTCTTTAATCACAATTATATGTAGCATGTATTCCTGACATTCTTTACTCAATTATGGTCCAAGAAAGGTCAGTTTATTCATATATATATCATATATATGCAGACATACCAGTAGCTGACTCCAAGTGCTGTATCCTTAGAGCTCTGATCTCTGCAGCTACTGGTGCTGATGTGCTGGAGGCTGGCTTGCCCTTGCTGCCCAATGGATTGTTACTAAATGGCCCAGCTGACCTCAGAGAAGCTTAGGGTATGGCTTGCTCCTCTCACCGTGACATGCTGGAGGACCTGGTGTGTGTGTGTGTGTGTGAGTGTGGTATGACAGGGGCAGCCAGAAATTTGGGACATGCTTTAATTTCTGGTTTCCATGAGAAACTTAAACTCCCTGCTCCTCCAACTTTGCCTCAGGGAAAAGGGGGAAAGTTTGGGGACAGTAGTCAGCAGTGTGCCATTCACCACTTTTTATGATCCTGCCCACCCTTCAGTTGGACAGCGACACATTTGCAGTACTCACTCAGCAAACTCCAGCTGAACTGTAAAACTTTTTCCTTTGCTCCAGATGACTCCAAACTTTGGAGTCATATGAAGAGAGAGAAGAGCAAGCAGCAAATGTGCCAGAGTCTTAGATTCCCCAATGCTCTCTCAAACTTTTTCTCATTCTGTCTCTGGCTGCATTGAACTCTTTTAGTTCCTGGAAAATACTGGACTCCCTTTTACAACATGACCTTTGCAGATGTTCCACCCTCTGTCTCAAATTTTCTTTGTAAACTCACCACACTCCCCTTCTTAATTCCTACTTATCCGTTACTTTCTAATATAAAAACCACTTCCTGGGGAAAGGTGTCCCCTCTTCCTTTCATATGATTTTACAACAACTCAGGTGCCATTTTTGGTGGACCTTATCTACATAACAATTTTATTATCTTTGTGTGATTTACAAAAGTCTGTCTCCTGTACTTATCCTTGACATTAGCAGTTGAGAGTCCCCAGTAACGGAAAGGACACCAGTAGCCAGCCATATATATATATGAATACATATATACTTACATATTTTTAAGAAAAAATGGACCTTCCTGTTTGCTCATAACTGAGTCAAAATTTTCAATAAAACATGCTACGTATACTTTTGAGGGCTGGGACATATTTATGCTAATCATTGAATATCAGTGGTGCTGGCATATAGTAGATACTCAATAAACACTTGCTGAGTGAATAAATAAATGAATACTAGCCCTAAGGAGTTTTCACTAAAAAAGGGATATGTACACCTCCAATCCTGAGAGCCTGTGCAACCCGCCACTGCCGGGATCCTGTGATCCAGGGGCAACTTCCCGGGGAGAACACACGGCACACCACAGGCTGTTGCAACGTCATGTTGGCCTCTGCCGCCGCAGGCTTGCCCCGCATTCTGTACCCCTCCCTCGCCCCAGTCTGAGTGAGCCAGAGCCCCCGAATCAGCTGCTACTTTAACCCCGTCCTGTCTGAGCGAAGAACAGACGCCCTTAGGGGACCTACATGCAGAGATGGGGCCAAATCCAAACTGAACCCCAGGAACTGTGCAAACAAAGAAGAGAAAGGGAAATCTCTCCCAGCAGCCTCAGGAGCAGCAGATTAAATCTCCACAATCAACTTGATGTACCCTGCATCTGTGGAATACCTGAAGAGACATAAATCATCCCAAAATTGAGGCGGTGGACTTTGGGAGCAACTGTAGACTTGGGGCTTGCCTTCTGCATCTAATTTGTTTCTGGTTTTATGTTTATCTTAGTTTAGTATTTAGAGTTTATTAGCACTGGTAGATTTGTTTATTGATTTGGTTGCTCTCTTCCATTTTATTTTTTTATATATAGATATATATATATATTTCCTTTTTCTCTTTTTGTGTGTATGTGTATGCTTCTTTGTGTGATTTTTGTCTGTATAGTTTTGCTTCTACCATTTGTACTAGGGTTCTATCTGACCTTCTTTCTTTATTACTTTTTAATTTTTTTAAATTTTAATAATTTTTTATTTTAATAACTACTTTATTTATTTATTTATTTATTTATTTATTTATTTATTTATTGTCTCCCTTTTCTTCTGAGCCATGTGACTGACAGGGTCTTGGTGCTCTGGCCAATGTCAGGCCTGTGCCTCTGAGGTGGGAGAGCCGATTTCAGGTCATTGGTCCACCAGAGACCTCCCAGCTCCATGTAATATCAAACGGCAAAAGCTCTCCCAGAGGTCTCCATCTCAACACTAAGACCCAGCTCCACTCAATGACCAGCAAGCTACAGTGCTGGACACCCTATGCCAAACAACTAGCAAGACAGGAACACAACCCCACCCATCAGCAGAGAGGCTGCCTAAAATCATAATAAGGTCACAGGCACCCCAAAACACACTACCGGACGCGGTCCTGCCCACCAGAAAGACAGGATCCAGCCTCATCCACCAGAACACAGGCACCAGTCCCCTCCACCAGGAATCCTACACAACCCACCAAACCAACCTTAGCCACTGGGAGCAGACACCAAAAACAACAGGAACTGCGAACCTGCAGGCTGCGAAAAGGAGACCCCCAAACACAGTAAGTTAAGCAAAATGAGGAGACAGAGAAACACACAGCAGATGAAGGAGCAAGGTAAAAACCCAACAGACCAAACAAATGAAGAAGAAATAGGCAGTCTACCTGAAAAAGAATTCAGAGTAATGATAGTAAAGATGATCCAAAATCTTGGAAATAAAATGCAGAAAATACAAGAAATGTTTAACAAGGACCTAGAAGAACTAAAGAGCAAACAAACAGTGATGAACAACACAATAAATGAAATTAAAAATTAATAGCAGAATAACTGAGGCAGAAGAACGGATAAGTGACCTGGAAGATAAAATAGTGGAAATAACTACCACAGAGCAGAATAAAGAAAAAAGATTGAAAAGAATTGAGGACAGTCTCAGACACCTCTGGGACAACATTAAATGCACCAACATTCGAGTTATAGGGGTCCCAGAAGAAGAAGAGAAAAAGAAAGGGACTGAGAAAATATTTGAAGAGATTATAGTTGAAAACTTCCCTAATATGGGAAAGGAAATAGTCAATCAAGCCCAGGAGCACAGAGAGCCCCATACAGGATAAATACAAGGAGAAACACGCCAAGACACATATTAATCAAACTATCAAAAATTAAATATAAAGAAAATATATTAAAAGCAGCAAGGGAAAAACAACAAATAACATACAAGGGAATCCCAATAAGGTCAACAGCTGATCTTTCAGCAGAAACTCTGCAAGCCAGAAGGGAGTGGCAGGACATATTTAAAGTGATGAAAGGGAAAAACCTACAACCAAGATGACTCTAGCCAGCAAGCATCTCATTCAGATTCTATGGAGAAATTAAAACCTTTACAGACAAGCAAAAGCTAAGAGAATTCATCACCACCAAACCAGCTTTACAACAAATGCTAAAGGAACCTCTCTAGGCAGGAAACACAAGAGAAGGAAAAGACCTACAATAACAAACCCAAAACAATTAAGAAAATGGTAATAGGGACATACATATCGATAATTACCTTAAATGTAAGTGGACTAAATGCTCCAACCAAAAGACATAGACTGGCTGAATGGATACAAAAATAAGACCCGTATATATGCTGTCTATAAGAGACCCACTTCAGACCTAGGGACACATACAGACTGAAAGTGAGGGGATGGAAAAACATTTTCCATGCAAATGGAAATGAAAAGAAAGCTGGAGTAGCAATTCTCATATCAGACAAAATGGATTTTAAAATAAAGACTATTACAAGAGACAAAGAAGGACACTACATAATGATCAAGGAGTCAATCCAAGAAGAAGATATAACAATTGTAAATATTTGTGCACCCAACATAGGAGCACCTCAATACATAAGGCAAATACTAACAGCCATAAAAGGGGAAATCAACAGTAACACAATCATAGTAGGGGACTTTAACACCCCACTTTCACCAATGGGCAGATCATCCAAAATGAAAATAAATAAGGAAACACAAGCTTTAAATGATACACTAAACAAGATAGACTTAATTGATATTTATAGGACATTCCATCAAAAAACAACAGAATACACATTTTTCTCAAGTGCTCATGGAACATTCTCCAGGATAGATCATATCTTGGGTCACAAATCAAGCCTTGGTAAATTTAAGAAAATTGAAATCGTATCAAGCATCTTTTCTGACCACAACGCTATGAGACTAGATATCAATTAGAGGAAAAATCTGTAAAAAAACAAACAAACACATGGCGGCTAAACAATACACTACTAAATAACCAAGAGATCACTGAAGAAATCAAAGAAGAAATCTTTGCAGCAAAAGCAGTTCTAAGAGGGAAATTTATAGCAATACAACCCTACCTCAAGAAACAAGAAACATCTCAAATAAGCAACCTAACCTTACACCTAAAGCAGTTAGAGAAAGAAGAACAAAGAAACCCCAAAGTTAGCAGAAGGAAAGAAATCATAAAGATAAGATCAGAAATAAATGAAATAGAAATGAAGAAAACAATAGCAAAGATCAATAAAACTAAAAGCTGGTTGTTTGAGAAGAGCGTAGCATTCCTGGGATAAACCCCACTTGATCACGGTATATGATCCTTTTAATGTGCTGTTGGATTCTGTTTGCTAGTATTTTGTTGAGGATTTTTGCATCTATGTTCATCAGTGATATTGGCCTGTAGTTTTCTTTTTCTGTGACATCTTTGACTGGTTTTGGTATCAGGGTGATGGTGGCCTCGTAGAATATATTTGGGAGTGTTCCTCCCTCTGCTATATTTTGGAAGAGTTTGAGAAGGATAGGTGTTAGCTCTTCTCTAAATGTTTGGTAGGATTCACCTGTGAAGCCATCTGGTCCTGGGCTTTTGTTTGTTGGAAGATTTTTAATCACAGTCTCAATTTCAGTGCTTGTGATTGGTCTGTTTATATTTTCTATTTCTTCGTGGTTCAGTCTCGGAAGGTTGTGTTTTTCTAAGAATTTGTCCATTTCTTCCAGGTTGTCCATTTTATTGGTGTATAGTTGCTTGTAGTATATAGTTGCTCATGATCCTTTGTATTTCTGCAGTGTCAGTTGTTACTTCTCCTTTTTCATTTCTAATTCTATTGATTTGAGTCTTCTCTCTTTTTTTCTTGATGAGTCTGACTAACGGTTTACCAATTTTGTTTATCTTCTCAAAAGAGTTTGTCAGTGTGAAATAACCATAAATCTGTGTTCTTTGTGAACTCATTAAAGTTGGGAACACTGCCACCTCATCTTAACCCTGCCCTGAGTGCACAGAATTGCAGCAAGATGGCAGGAACCTGGGCTTTGAGCCAAGAAACCTCACTAGAGAAGCTATCACTCTCTTTTCATCCTGTCTCTCAGCCTGGCTTCAGACAGGGCCACACCTGAGCACTGACTTCAAACGAAGACCCTGTTCCCTTAAAGACATTCACATTATAAAAGGTGATTACACAACATTTTTAAAGTGTATTTTTAAATGAGTATTCAACTGAGACTGGAGACACAGAGATTACTTCTTCTGGCTCTTAGGTTATCAGTCTCTAAGTAACCATTTAGTATATATTAAAAGTCATATTAAACTATACTTGGTATTTCTTTTCTAACAGAATGAATGCAGTTCTTTTCTAGTGTTTTGGTGATTTTCAGGTGTCAAGCTACCTACAATTACTTGATTAAACCAGTATTTTTTAAGCATCTACTACTACACAGGGTTTTGGGCTTTTTGGAGTAATTTGATTAAAACTGGACATTATGTGGATGAGTTCAATTGATAGAAACCTCTAAACATCAAGCAGCTGAATACATGAACAGATAAGCAGAGGATTTTTGACCTTCCAGAACTCACCTAATAGACATATATGGCAGCTGTCTTTTCAATTTCCGTTTTTCCCCATTATAGCTCCTCAGAATTGAGAGGTAAAAGATGGTATCTAATTCGGAAATATGGCCCTTCCCCCCAGTGAAGCCCAGGTCCTTTATCCCCTATCTCCTTTTGCTCTATTGTTAGTGTGTGCACGTGCCCACAGTTGCACTCCCCTCCACACACGTATGCACACACAAAATAGTGACCTTGAGAAGTCAAAAGTAATAACAAAATTTGGAGCAAGTAGGATCCATTATAATTTCTTGAGCATGAGAGTAATATTATTATTTTAAGTGTTTCAGCAGATCCATATGGCAGTGAAAGCTGCATTGTGCTTGCCAGATTAATTTACCAACTTCAGGCAGAGTTAATTGATGTCCTGCTATGTAGTGGGGAGAAATGGGTATAGGGAAATTTATCAGGAAGCAGCTGCAGTGAAACAAGCATGAGCGAATAAAGGTCTTTTCTGATTGATGTGATGTAGAGGTGAATGGAATTTGAAGGACGGGAAGAGGAAGAGATGTTTCTAAGTTTGTGAGAAAAGAATGGGAGGTGACGTATGGGGTAGAGGATAAAAAAGATTCCTGTTTTTAGGCATGTTAGTTTGTAATACTGGCCTATCTGAGTGAAGATGTGTGTGGGCAGCTGGAGATGAATGACTGAAACTCAGGAGAGGGAAGGCAGAAAAATGAGTGTTTGAAATACAGAGCTGTGGAATATTTTCTATCAATTTCAGCATCTTATTCAGTTGAAGGCCTCACTGCCTTTTTTTGATTCTTACCTTTCTTTCCATCATCAGTTGGTTAGAAAGCATATGAAAGTTTCTTCATTCTGCTACTAATTATGCCTTGATTGAACTATCACAATGCCTTGTAAATTTGTCTCTTCAATTTGTTCTTTACCTTGCTCCAATACATCATATATGACTTTACAAGCCTTGCTTTTCCAAACCACTCTGCACAAATAATATTTTTGGCTTCCTATTGCCTACAAAATCCAAGCTCGACTTCCCTCAGCCTCATTTTTCAGCTCCAATCCACTCTTCGCAGCCTAATTTTTCATTATTGTCCTTCATGAAACCTGTGCTGTAGCAAATTGATCTACTCATTGGCCATCACACATACTTGATGCTTTCCCATCTCTGTGCACTGCTTATGCTGATCCTGAAGGTCTTTTTTAAGTCAGCATGCCTAAATCCTAGGCATAGGGCAAATGTTTGTTCTCCCATTATTGCCCCAACTGGAGATCCCTTTCCTCAATTACCTTGGTGTTTTACCTGTATCTCTTATGCCACTAATCTCATTTTATCTTGAATTAAATTTACTTGCGAATCTTCCTTATCTCCCTAAAAATATCTTAAGTTGCTTGAAGACAAGAACTGTATCAGAGATAAGTTTTAAATTTTTTGGTACTCGCTATTGGTTTTTGCATATAGCAGTACTCAATAGTTACTAAAGTAAATATGCTTTCTCATAATTGCATTAGATTTTCAATTTTTTAGTAAGCATTCTTTGGTTGCAAGCAAGAGAAAAGGACTCAGCATAACTTATGCCAAAAAAAGACTTTATTAAAAATCTATGATGCAACTCAAAATAGTAAAGAAAAAGTTGAAGAAACATCACTCGAAAAGCAAAGAAAGCAGGGTGTCCCAGAGATTCAGGGAGCAGGAATTAAGGGAAAATCTTCGTAGTGTGTTATTATTGACATGAACCAGCTCCAACAGTTTTGCTGTCTCAACATAATTCTGGTCAAGATTGAAATTCCCTGAAGAACTCTTGACTGGCTTAGACTAAGCCAGATGCCAGGAGCAGGTGGGGCTCCTTGGCTGACAGTTCTAACAAGATTTCATGAAGACTGTTACTTTCCAAAGCAGAATCAGAGGGAATAGATACCCAGCAGATGAGAACAACAGACTCTAATACATCCATCCAATAAAACCTCATGCATTAATAAAGCATTCATGCATTTATTCAACCAACCAGAATTTATTGGGTGCCTGTTCTATCAGGCACTGTGCTAATTGCTAGGGATACAAATATGAATCAATTGTCATCCTATCTTTAAAGAGTTTATAGTACAGTATATTTCTATTACTTTTCTAATTCATTTAATGATTTTATTAAAATGAATGGTCAAAGAATTAAATGTACACATCTCTTGGGAGCTTTTCATTGCATCGTGCCTCACTCATGTTCTATGTAACTTCAGCCCTAGGTGAATGACCCACCCTGCATCCTGATTTCTCAGTTAATTGACTTAAGTAATAAGCATGGTAGGAGACAAAGATCAGAAAAGTCTGCAGGCAAAGATTATCTAGAGCCTTGGAGACTTTGGTAAGGAATTTAGATTTTATTTAAAGTGTTTTTGGGAGCAATTAAGAGAATACTAAACTCAGAGCACCCCACTCTGGCTTCTAGGTAGAGACAGCACTATGAAAAGACCAGGGAGACAAGGCTGGGAGCTGGACATCTGTTAACAGGATGTCACAGTGGTCAAATTGTACATTAGATAAGTGTGTCAGCAGAGGATAGGTGAAAAGTGGACAGGCTCGTGAAATACTGCAGTTGTGGAGTTAACAAAACTTGCTTATGGAGTAGACATGGGGATACGGGAGGAATCAAGGATGATCTCTAGGTGTATTGAGGTGCCATTTCCTGAGATCCTTATTTCCTATTCAGTTTACTTTCAATATGCCAATTTTTCTATCTCATTTTGACCACGGATCCATTGACCCTTTTATTATTTCTCTATCAGTTCTATCCTGCATTCATTTCCTGTCCTTAAAGCTTGGATCAGTGGTTCATTATTTCTATCACTCTTATGAACATCTCAAACCCCTGACCTCAGTCTTCTCCCATTGTACTTGTCTGGTGAAATGTTCACAAAACTGCCCATACTTTATGAACTTTGACTGGACTTTGGAAATATCACACAACGGACAGAAGTGGTGCCCACCAACTCTTCCATCTCTGGAGAAAGTTCGACCAGATCCATGTCCCTCTGGTATATGCCCTAAACTTAGTCAATGAATCTCCTTCTCATATGGCTCAGGTGCTTTTGAAGCTGCTGCCCTGTGCTAGTACTAAGAGTGATACAGTTTGTGCACAAGAGCAGTATCTCAGTTTCTCACAGTCTTTCAGCTCTCCTAGAAGTAAGCTCCACTGGTTTTCAAAGCCAAATATTATGGGGACTCATCTTCCCAATGCAGCTCCCCCAGGCTGGGGAGCCCAATGTGGGGCTTGGAACCCTTGCTCCTAGAGGGGGCCTCTGTGGTTGTAATATCCCTCCTGCTTGTGGGTTGGCACACCAAGGGTGTCGGTTCTGACTAGACCATGTCACTGCCCCTCCTGCCTGTCTAGATATGGCCTTTTCTTTATATCCTTAGTTGCAGAAAAATCTTTTCTGTTAGTCTTCGGGTCATTCTCAGAGAGAGTTGTTCTATATGTAACTGTACTTTCGCTGTGTCCATTGAAGGAGGTGAGCTCAGGATCTTCCTACTCTCCCTTTTTGATTTGGCCATGTTTACTTTCCTGGTGCTTTTACTGCCTCCCTGACTTGTTTGTTCTTTCTTCCTTTTTTCTTTCTTCTCTCCCTCCTTTCTCTCTCTATCTCCCTCCCTCTCTGCTTCCTGACTTCCCTCCCTCCATCTCTCCCTCCCTCCCACTATCCCCTCTCCCTTCCTTGCTTTTTTTTTTTCTTGAATTTCATTTTTTCTGTCAGTTCCTTTTGTTGCTCTCTTTTTGAGTTTTTCTTCTAAGCTTTGTTCTCTTTTGGTAACAGACAAATCTTTAGTTCTTCTGTCTGGACCCATGAAGTTTCTCTAAAGAGAACTCTTCCAGTGATCTGCGATCTGCTGCTCTGTGTGTGTGTGTGTGTGTGTGTGTGTGTGTGTGTGAGAGAGTGTGTTGGTAATAAGCTTAGCTGCCTATATTCTTTGAGCCAGGCAAGGAAGTAAACTGGTGGGGGTACAGGACGGGACCTACTGTTCAGCCTGCAACTATTCAATTAATCCCCCTGTTCTTGGTCTGGCTCCTCACCTTTGCCCTCTGCCAGGCTTGGTACGCCCAAGTCCACATCCTCTTCTGTTCAGTTTGCCTCAGGAGTAAATTTTTTACCTCCTTTGGGGTAAGGGGAAGGAACTGTCTTCTGATTAATTTGGTTGAAGTGGGGTTTCTAATAACCTTTAAAAAGAGTGTCTCAGCAATATTTTTTAAAATGAAGTCAGCTTTATACTTGGACTCATTCATTAGGATGAGAAATTAAATTTTAGAAATTTAGAAAAACAAAAGATTATCTTATGAACTAATTAGTGACTATGTAAAAGAGAAGGCTTGGAGTCTTTTATTTAATTGCTTGATGTCTGGGAGTATTTGCCAAAGATATTGCTGTATTATTATGAAGTGATTTGGGCTCAGAATATATGAAGTTCATTGCCTATATTAGATATCAAATTATTTGTCTTACATATTAACCTTAACAAAATTGCCCTTAAAAACAGCCATGCCTTCAAATTATGCCTCCGGAGACTGTATTTTCACAATATTTATGTGTGTTAACTGAAGAATTTTCTCAAGGTTTGCATTTCCAATTTCTACACTTAACAGCTGCTCTTTCCACTATCCACCCCCCACATTTGCTTTCCTCTAATCTCTGATGAGTCAATCCTTTCTTCATTACCTACAGAAAATTAAATTGCATTTTATTCAAAACTGTATTTTTCAGAAAGTTGGTTGCCCAGTTGAGGACCGTTAGTAACACCACACTGTGAGACTTTAGTCTCTTTTCATAACAGGTATATGTGCCTTGGCGTTCTTGTAAATGTTCCCTGTTTGTTTTTCACCTTTGCTCAATGGAATATATCCTAAAGGCTGCTAGTTAGTGTAGGATATTGTCCTTAGTCAAAACACAATTGTACATAGAGAAAATGGAAATAAAAATAGAGCTTATACTCAATGAATGTACAGCTGCAGTAAGGTACTCTTGTTGTAAAACATAATGCTTGATTGTCAGATAAGGGAACAGATCATATAATTTTGGATTTTTTAAATTGAGGTAAAATTGGTATATAAAATTATATTAGTTTCAGGTGTACAACACAATACTTCAATATTTGAATACATACAAAGTGATCATCACAGTAAGTAAGTTACCATCAGTCACCATATTATTGACTCCCTTTACCTTTTTTGCCTACCCTCATCTCCCTCCCCCTCTGATAACCACCAATCCATTTGCTGTATCTGTGAGTTTTGTTGTTTTGCTTGTTTGTTTGTTTTGTTTGGTAGATTTCACATATAAGTGAAATCATATGGTATTTTTCTTTCTCTACCTGACTTATTTCACTTAGCATAATGCCGTCAAAGCCCATCCATGTTGTCACAGATGGCAAGATTTCCTTCTTTTTTTATATCTGAGTAGTATTATATATAAAGTTTTACATATATGTATATATAATATTTTCCTTATCCATTCATCCATTGATGAACCCTTGTGTTATTTCCACATCTTGGCTATTGTAAATAATGCTGCAGTGAACATCTTTTCAAGTTAGTGCTTTCGTTTCCTTTGAATAAATATCCAGAAATGGAATTGCGGGATCCTGTGCTAGTTCTATTTTTAATTTTTTGAGGAACTTCATACTGTTTTCCATAGTGGCTGCACCAATTTACATCCCCTAATTGTGGATTTTTAAAATGTAAAATGGGGTCTCAGTAAATTGTAAAATGCTCCTGCCATCCTTCTCCTGCCCTTGTCCTCCTTATCTATTCAAATTGGTGCGAGAGTTCGTTATGTTTCAGTTAGTTAGGAACACTAGTCATTTGAGCAGCAATGTCTGTATCAATTCAACTTAAGTTCAGATCAAGTTAAGAGTGCCTGCTCTGCTCCAGACATAGTGCTAGGTACATGAGGTAGTGAGTGGTGATTAAGGCACATGAAGTCCCTGCCATAGTTTCCTAGATCAGGAGGTAAAGATAAACAAGTAAACTAAGAAATTAACATGTCCATCACTGGTTGTGGTAAGTGCTATCTATGAAATAGGGTATTGAGATGGAATCCACTTTGGATTGGAAGTTTGGATGATCTTTTCTGGCAAGCTGACAACTGAGCTGAAACTTTAAGGATAATAAAAAGCCAAGCAAAGAACTGGGGGGAAGAGGATTCTAAGGCAAAGAGAACAACAAATGCAACCTTCGCATAGAGGGTAAATGTTTAGAAGAGTCAAAACAAAACTGAAGGCCAGTAGGGCAGAAGCATCACAAGCAAAAAGGAAAAGGAGATGGGCTTGGAGGGAAATGGGGGCCAGCCCTACAGAAACCCACAAGTCATGGCAGGAGACTCTGCATTTTATTTTAGGAGCAGTAGTCATTGATGTGTTCACATTAATGCATGCAACCTAATTAACAGTTTAGAGAAAAGCTAATATAAACATAAAAGAGCTCTAGTCTTGAAGGAAAAGAAGTAATTAAGGTAACAAAAAAAACTACTAAAATAATTGGGTTAGTATTTTCAGAAAGATTTGTGAAAATATATTGCAGCAATAAACCAAGAGAGGACATTCAGCATAGTAGTTAAAAGCATAGGCACTGGAGCCAGCTGTGTTCTTCGACAAGAGACTTAATTTTGTGTGTCTATTTCCTAATCTGTGAAATGGGGTTAATAATGGAACTTTTTTTTCAGAATTGTGATGAGGATAAGTGAGTTATTACACATAAAACATTTAAAATATGCCTGACACATAGTTAGTCCTATACAACTTTTAATATTATAACATCTCTGTAAAAATTATAATCATGTAACAAGAAATATATTGGAATTTAAAATATGACTGCTGAAATGTAAAAATAGTGAATGAGTTGAACAAAACAATCGACAGAGCTTAAAACTGGGTCTGGAAGATAAATAGGAGCAATTGCTTAAAATGTAGACACAAAACAGAGAGACTGAAAATATGAGTTAACATGACACGGGGAAATTAATTCAGATGCTCTGCCATCTGCTTAAAGGAGATCCAGAGGCTGGGGGCAAAGAAGATGGAGGAGAAATAACATTTTAAATAAAGGAAATGAAAAAGAAAGTAGTGTGTAGATAGAAATAGTCTACTAAGTGCCAGGCAGGACATATGAGTAGCATAGGTAGATCCTGGGAATTTTAGAACACCATGAATAAGGGGGAAAAAACCTGAAAGCATTCAGAGATAAAAATGGAGATTCACTGTGAAGGAGAGAGAACCAGAGGACATCAAACCTCTCCATTCTATTCCAAGCTCTCAAATATGTGGGAAATTAATATTTTGAAATGCGAAGGCTCAAAGTTAATCATTATTTGCCTTGCGAGAAAAAAATACTCTGTATGAAGATATTCCTATAAAATGAAACAGGAATACCAAAAAATAAAAAGTTAATGTAGAAAATTTTGGAAAAAAAAAAACTGATGAAAAGTAGACAAAACATATTACTTTACTCTCTAACACTTGTAATATTCACATGTAAGTAGTAAGGGTTTATTGAGATAAGATTACATTTATTTCTTTTTTGTCCTATTCATACTGCTTGATTCTTGAGTGAATAAAATTTATATCATCATAGATTTGAAATACTCTTATATGTGTTTACATTTATAGAACCAAATTCTAGACAAAACAAGTATGACTAATAATTGTTGAGGAACAGAATGTAAAGATATTTATAGTGTAAAAATAACAATATAACCAAAATATATATCTGGAGGTGGAGATAGGGAAAGAAGAAGAGGGTAGTACAAAAATACTAAATTCCTTGTCTTTTATATCAGAGAATCAAGAGATATTTCTAAAGTTGATAAAACTAGCACTGAAGTATGTATTAATATCAAACTAATTGTCTTATAAATACCAGCTTATTATTTTTTAAAAAAACTGTTAAATATGGTCATATCTTGGTAATGGGGTTGCAAAGTGAGAGGATTTTTATTTTATTTAGACATTCTGTATCTTGTTGTAGACACTTCTTTACCATAGTAATTTTTGCAACTGCTCACAAGCATAACTTTAATTTACAAAACTGTTTTAATATTGAGAGCTATAATTATAATTATAAATAGGAGATCAAGTATATAATATGTAGAGCATCCAAATGAAGGAAGACTATGCAGCCTTAGTAAAGAATCAGGTAAGTCACAGGGACGTTTAGGGAAGCATGTCCAGGATGTAATTCTGAATGAAAAAATGAAAAGAAGGTCATGGAAAAACCTGCTTAGTACGATCCCCTTTGTGTATAGAAAGTGACATATGTGTAAATGTCTATTAATAGGAAGATCTTTAAAAAAATTGTAGATTCATACTTGGCCCAAAAAAGGGAATGAATTACTGATACACATGACAACAAGTGGTAGAAACCCAAAAGCATTATACTGAGCAAGGAAATCATAAACAAAAGGTATACAAAGTTTAAGAAAAGGCAAAACAAATCTATGATGTTTGAAATCTGAACTTTAGTTACCTTTGGGGTGGTGAGGAGGGGCTGTTGGAATTGACTAGAAAGGAGCAAGAGGGAACTTTCTGGGGTGATGGTTATTCAGGAGTATACATTTGTTAAAACTCATTAAATTGTACACTTAAAATTGTGTGCATTCTATTTCATGTAAACTATAGCCCAATTTCCAAAAATTATATGAGTACACAGATGTATGTATATATATACAAATGTGATTACATATTCATAAGATAATGCTGGAAAAAGACTGCATATCAAACTGTTTAGATTGGGGGAGGATGCAGGGAAAGAATTTACATTCTATATTTATTTTAATTTTTATGAGTGTATTATTCTTATAATAAAATAAAGAGATAAATTTAAAATGCAATTTGAATCCTAAAAGCCACTGACTTTCAATCTTTTAAGACAGAGGTGCTCCCCACCAACATTGCACTTCTGCCTCCCAGCTCTAACATAGTTGCCTTTTCCAGGGACCTGTCACTTGGCTTTGTTTCCCCCTTCCCTTACCCCGGAGGGGCTGCGGAGGCTGTGAAGAATAGAGCAGCTACTGGGCTGGCTGTAGGTTGTCCAGAAACTGAGCATGCTGGAAAGAAAACAGCAGAGGAGAGGGGGTGGGTAAGAAAATCAGTTCTGAGTTTCAGCAGAAATGTATAAAGGGTCAAACACAGAAAGGAAAAAGTATTCTGCCAGATCTCCGTTTTCAGAGTTTTCTGCCTGTTTCTGCAGCAACCTTCCATGTGTATAAGGGTAGCTTGGAAAAATGCATATTGGGTACACATGTAAGGTCAGCAGTGAACTGCTGCCTCTGCAGGAGAATAAAAACCAAAAAAATTGAATGCAACCATGAGGCATGTTGTCAGCAAGTGTTGTTAGCTCTTTTAAAGAAGCCAAACCGAAAGGCCTTTTAGTGATTGCTTTGCTCTAAGCCCTCCTGCTGCCGCCAGCTTTTCCAGCATTCCCTTGGGTTATTTTCCCTTTTCATCCTTTCATTTAATATAAAATATCTGCAGCGCCAGCGCCAGAACTCAATTGCTAGTTCATGTTAACAAGCTTCACTTACCTGTCCTGGTATTTTGACCTTCTGACACTTATAAATTCCAGGAGTTTCTAAACTCAGGCAATTAGTGCTTTGAATTTCTAACTTTGACATGCCTTGTAGAGGGCAGAGAAAACCGGGCCTTTCATAAGAGAATGAACTTTTTGCATGCTAACTCCCTGCTATTAAATTATATTTTGACCGCCATTGGCTCTAGGTTTTGTTGTTTTTGTGGTTGTTTTTATTTGAGCCATAGAGATTATAACTTTTAATTTCTTAGCAAACTAAAGCAGATTCAGATTTTCTGTAATTCATAGATGGGTAGATAGATAGATAGATAGATGATAGATTTCTTAAATGTAGATTAAAGAATGGGTTATGCTGAACTATAGACCTCCACAATTTACTACTGAAAAAACACAGACTATGCATTGTTTTTGAGCAAGATAGTGGACTTTTGTATATTTTTGTTCAAGACTTGTCCTATTTTGCAAAGCATTCTGAGATATTCCCAGAGAGGAGAAAGACCTTTTAAGAGTTGCAGTTTTGTATATGATTAGCCTAGAGGCAAAATAAATGATGCATTATTTTTTACCTCTGTTTACCTGGGGATATAAGTGGGTATAGCCTATAGTTAATTTATCAATTCTAGTGAGGAGCAAGGACCCCAAGATGGCAGACACAACTAGAAGAAGCCTATATCTTGAGTCATCTTAGGAAGTAAATCAGTAGAAGATCCTCTTGACCCATACCATACTTTGTGAAAGGAGGAGATAAGACTCTTAACTGAGTTAAGAAACTGAAATTTGGGGGGTTATTTGCTTGCTAGCACAGGCTACACTGAGACTATCTCACTGGTGATAGTCATGACTGATTTTAACAATTTCATAAAAGGGAATAGACTTTTGTGGTCAGATGGAATCAAACGTTGTCCAGAGTTTTTGAACATACCCTGAAGTTTCAGAATTATTCTTGCAGCCTTAGTTTGACTCCAAAATTTTGGAAACACTTTATCTTTCTAAGCTAATATGATAAATATTTTTCTTGTTTGAGTTGTTGAAAATCTTAGCTGGACTATATTCAAGAAGTGAGGGTAGTTTTCTTTGATATTTTTGACTACTTGTTGGCCACAAGTCTGTATTCCATAAACGAAGGAAAAAAGAGGTAGAGGAAAAACAAAAAAGGAGATACCAGATAAGAAAGAGAAGGAAGGAAATTTTATTGAACATACTTTTAAAACTCACACTGGCTATGGGGTGGGGAGGTGAGATCAGTCAGTTAAATAAGATGTTTGAGATTTTTGTGATGAACTTTCTTTATTTTTTTTTTGAATTTTATTTACTTTTTATACAGCAGGTTCTTATTAGTTATCTATTTTATACATATTAGTGTATACATGTCAATCCCAATCGCCCAATTCATCACACACACCCCCACCCTCCACCCGCTTTCCCCCCTTGGTGTCCATACGTTTGTTCTCGACATCTGTGACTTTATTTCTGTCTTGCAGACCAGTTCATCTGTACCATTTTTCTAGATTCCACATATATGTGTTAATATACGATATTTGTTTTTCTCTTTCTGACTTACTTCACTCATTTTCTTTCTTTTTTTTGTAAACATCTTTATTGGAGTATAATTGCTTTACAATGGTGTGTTAGTTTCTGCTTTATAACAAAGTGAATCAGCTATATGTATACATATATCCCCATAACTCCTCCCTCTTGTATCTCCCTCCCACCCTCCCTATCCCACCCCTCTAGGTGGTCACAAAGCACCGAGCTGATCTCCCTGTGCTATGTGGCTGCTTCCCGCTAGCTATCTATTTTATATTTGGTAGTGTATATATGTCCATGCCACTCTCTCACTTCGACCCAGCTTACCCTTCCCCCTCCCTGTGTCCTCAAGCCCATTCTCTACATCTGTGTCATTATTCCTGTCCTGCCCCTAGGTTCTTCATAACCATTTTTAAAAAAAATTTTAGATTCCATATTTATGTGTTAGCATACAGTATTTGTTTTACACTTTCTGACTTACTTCACTCTGTATGACAGGCTTTAGGTCCATCCACCTCACTACAAAAAACTCAATTTCGTTTCTTTTTATGGCTGAGTAATATTCCACTGTATATATGTGTCACATCTTCTTTATCCATTCATCTGTCGATGGACACTTAGGTTGCTTCCATGTCCTGGCTATTGTAAATAGAGCTGCAGTGAACACTGTGGTACATGACTCTTTTTGAATTATGGTTTTCTAAGGGTATATGCCCAGCAGTGGGATTGCTGGGTCATATGGTAGTTCTATTTTTAGTTTTTTTTTTTTTTTTAATTATTTATTTATTTATTTATTGCTGTGTTGGGTCTTCGTTTCTGTGCGAGGGCTTTCTCTAGTTGCGGCAAGTGGGGGCCACTCTTCATCACGGTGCGCGGGCCTCTCACTATCGCGGCCTCTCTTGTTGCGGAGCACAGGCTCCAGGCGCGCAGGCTCAGTAATTGTGGCTCACGGGCCTAGTTGCTTCGTGGCATGTGGGATCTTCCCAGACCAGGGCTCGAACCTGTGTCCCCTGCATTGGCAGGCAGATTCTCAACCACTGTGCCACCAGGGAAGCCCCTATTTTTAGTTTTTTAAGGAACCTTCATACTGTTCTCCATAGTGGCTGTATCAATTTACATTCCCACCAATAGTGCAGGAGGGTTCCCTTTTCTCCACACCCTCTCCAGCTTTTATTGTTTGTAGATATTTTGATGATGGCCATTCTGACTGGTGTGAGATGATACCTCATTGTAGTTTTGATTTGCATTTCTCTAATGGTTAATGATGTTGAGCATTCTTTCAAGTGTTTCTTGGCAATCTGTATATCTTCTTTGGAGAAGTGTCTCTTCAGGTCTTCTGCCCATTTTTGGATTGGATTGTTTGTTTTTTTGATATTGAGCTGTATGAACTGCTTGTAAATTTTGGAGATTAATCCTTTGTTGGTTGCTTCATTTGCAAATATTTTCTCCCATTCTGAGGGTTGTCTTTTCATCTTGTTTATGGTTTCATTTGCTGTGCAAAAGCTTTTAAGTTTCATTAGGTTCCGTTTGTTTATTTTTGGTTTTATTTCCATTACTCTAGGAGGTGGGTCAAAAAGGATCTTGCTGTGATTTATGTCATAGAGTGTTCTGCCTATGTTTTTCTCTAAGAGTTTTATAGTGTCTAGCCTTACATTTAGGTCTTTAATCCATTTTGAGTTTATTTTTGTGTATGGTGTTAGGGAGTGTTCTAATTTCATTCTTTTACATGTAGCTGTCCAGTTTTCCGAGCACCACTTATTGAAGAGGCTGTCTTTTCTCCATTGTATATTCTTGCCTCCTTTATCAAAGATAAGGTGACCATGTATGCATGGGTTTATCTCTGGGCTTTCTATCCTGTTCCATTGATCTATATTTCTGGTTTTGTGCCAGTACCATACTGTCTTGATTACTGAAGCTTTGTAGTATAGTCTGAAGTCCGGGAGCCTGATTCCTCCAGCTCCGTTTTTCTTTCTCAAGATTGCTTTGGCTATTTGGGGTCTTTTGTGTTTCCATACAAATTGTGAAATTTTTTGTTCTAGTTCTGTGAAAAATGCCATTGGTAGTTTGATAGGGATTGCATTGAATCTGTAGATTGCTTTGGGTAGTATAGTCATTTTCACAATGTTGATTCTTCCAGTCCAAGGACATGGTATATCTCTCTATCTGTTTGTATCATCTTTGATTTCTTTCATCAGTGTCTTATAGTTTTCTGCATATAGGTCTTTTGTCTCCCTAGGTAAGTTTATTCCTAGGTATTTTATTCTTTTTGTTGCAGTGGTAAATGGGATTGTTTCCTTAATTTCTCTTTCGGATATTTCATTATGGGTGTATAGGAATGCAAGAGATTTCTGTGCATTAATTTTGTATCCTGCTACTTTATCAAATTCATTGATTAGCTCTAGTAGTTTTCCGGTAGTGTCTTTAGAATTCTCTATGTATAGTATCATGTCATCTGCAAACAGTGACAGCTTTACTTCTTCTTTTCCGATTTCGATTCCTATTATTTCTTTTTCTTCTCTGATTGCTGTGGCTAAAACTTCCAAAACTATGTTGAATAATAGTGGTGAGAGTGGGCAACCTTGTCTTGTTCCTAGTGGAAATGGTTTCAGTTTTTCACCATTGAGAACAATGTTGGCTGTGGTTTTGTCATATATGGCCTTTATTATGTTGGGGTAAGTTCTCTCTATGCCTACTTTCTGAAGGGTTTTTATCATAAATGGGTGTTGAATTTTGTCAAAAGCTTTTTCTGCATCTGTTGATCTCAATAGAGATTATATTATATTTAATATAATTATATATATAATTTATAATATTATATAATTTAATATAATTATATGGTTTTTATCCTTCAATTTGTTAATATGGTGTATCACATTGATTGATTTGCGTATATTGAAGAATCCTTGCATTCCTGGGATAAACCCCACTTGGTCATGGTGTATGATCCTTTTAATGTGCTGTTGGATTCTGTTTGCTAGTATTTTGTTGAGGATTTTTGCATCTGTGTTCATCAGTGATACTGGCCTGTAGTTTTCTTTCTTTGTGACATCTTTGTCTGGTTTTGGTATCAGGGTGATGGTGGCCTTGTAGAATGAGTGGGAGTGTTCCTCCCTCTGCTATATTTTGGAAGAGTTTGAGAAGGATAGGTGTTAGCTCTTTTTTAAATGTTCTGATAGAATTCACCTGTGAAGCCATCTGGTCCTGGTCTTTTGTTTGTTGGAAGATTTTTAATCGCAGTCTCAATTTCAGTGCTTGTGATTTGTCTGTTTATATTTTCTATTTCTTCCTGGTTCAGTCTCAGAAGGTTGTGATTTTCTAAGAATGTGTCCATTTCTTCCAGGTTGTCCGTTTTATTGGGATATAGTTGCTTGTAGTAATCTCTTATGATCCTTTGGATTTCTGCAGTGTCAGTTGTTACTTCTCCTTTTTCATTTCTAATTCTATTGATTTGTGTCTTCTCCCTTTTTTTCTTGATGAGTCTGGCTAATGGTTTATCAATTTTGTTTATCTTCTCAAAGAAACAGCTTTTAGTTTTATTGATCTTTGCTATTGTTTCCTTCATTTGTTTTTCATTTATATGTACTTTAAAAAAAAAAAAACATTTTGTAGAGTTACCATGTGATCCAGTAATCCCACTCCTGGGCATATATCTAGAAAAGATGAAAACTCAATTTGAAAAGATACATGGACCCCAGTGTTCATAACAGTACTGTTTACAAGAGCGAATACATGGAAGCAACCTACATGTCCATCAGCAGATGAGTGGATAAAGAAGTTTGGGATATATATATATATGTATATATATATATATACACACACACACACACAATGGAATATTACTCAGCCATAAAAGAGTGAAATAATGCCATTTGCAGCAACATGTATGGACCTAGAGATGATCATACTAAGTGAAATAAGTCAGAGAAAGACAGATATCATATGATATCACTTATATGTGGAATCTAAAAAATGATACAAATGAACTTATTTACAAAAAATAGATAAACAGCAAGGGTCTACTCTATAGCACAGGGAACTGTATTCAATGTCTTATAATAACCTAAAATGAAAAGAATCTGAAAAAGAATGCATACCTATCTATCTATCTATCTATCTATCTATCTATCTGAATCACTCTGCTGTACACCTGAAACTCTCACAGCTTTGTAAATCAAACTATATTTCAATTAAAAATAATGATTTGTATTATGAAATAAGTATTATTAAATTTGATCATAGTATGATAAACAATGAAAATATTAAATCTTTCCTATTTTTTTGTTGTAAAAGTGACATAAATATAGTTTCTTAAAAATTTTAAAGGAATCACTAAATAAACAGTGATATTAGGTCAAGCTTATCCTTGATAAATTTAATTATGATTTGAAATCTCATAGTTAGTTTGGATATATTAATGTGAATAAACCAATGACTGTTGACCTTACTAAATTTCAAAATCCCCTTCCATGCATATAGGATCCTGCATGACCGGCCACTGTTACCCTTCAATCTTACCTTCTCCTCTTCTTATTTGCTATGTTTCTGCACTATGGACTTTCATTTTTATTCATTGATTCTCCTAAGCCCTTGCCTTCTTCAGGGTTGTAATATTGCTTATAATATTTTTATCTGGTTCTAGAACCAAGGTTATGTTGCCCTCCTAAAAAACAGTTGTGAAGTTTTCTCTCTGTTTCTATTATTTGGAAGATTTTGAGTAATACTGGTTTATTGTTCTTTTCATGTTTGGAAGAATTCACCAATTAAACTGCCGATAATTTTCTTTGTTGGAAAAATGTATACAAATTCAATTTGTTTAAAAGATATTCATTATTCAAGTTTTCTATGTCTTTTCTTGTCAGTTTTGGACAGTTACATATTTTTAGGAATCTGTCCATTTGATCCAAATCATCAGGCATAGTTTTATCTTTTTAACATATAAAAATACATATATTGTCAATCAAGTGGGATTTATCCCAGTTATGTAAATCTGATTAAACATTTGAAAATCAATTAAAGTAATCCATGACATCAACGGGCTAAAAAAAAATAATCATACGACCATATCAATAGTTGCAGAAAGAGAATTTGACAAAATACAAAACCCATTCATGATAAAAATTCTGAGTACACTAGGAATAGAAGGTAACTTTCTCAACTTGATAAAGAACATCTATCAGAAAAACTGTACCTAACATCATAATTCATGGTGATAACATCAAATCTTTCCCACTAAAATCAGGTACAAGGCAAGGATGTTCCCTCTCATCACTCCTTTTCAGCATTGTACTGGATGTCCTCACTAATGCAGTAAGATGGGTAAAGGAAATAAAAGATATACAGATAGAGAAGGAAGAAATAGAACTGTCTTTGTTCACAGATAACATGATTGTCTATGCAGAAAATCTGAAAGAATCATCAAAAGAACTCCTGGAACTAGTAAGTGATTAGCGCAAGATTGCAAGATACAAAGTTAATATACAAAAATTAATTGCTTTCCTATACACTAGCAATGAACAAATGGGATTTGAAATTAAAATCACAATGCCATTTACATAGCACTCTCCAAAATCTAACAAAACGTGTACAAGATCTATATGAGGAAAACTACAAAACTCTGATGAATTAAAACAAAGAACTAAATAAATGAGAGATATTCCAAGTTTTTGAATAGGAAGACTCAATATTGTCAAGGTGTCAGTACTTCCAACTTGATTTATAGATTCAATGCAATCCCAATCAAAATCCCAACAAGTTATTTTGTGGCTGTTTACAAACTGTTTTTAAATATTATTTGGAGAGGCAAAAGACCCAGAACAGTCAACATAATACTGAAGGAGAAGAACAGACTTGGAGAGCTGATACTGTCTGACTTCATGAATTACTGTAAAGGTACAAATTCAAGACAGTGGATGTTGGTGAAAGAATAGAAAAATAGATCGATGGAACAGAATAGAGAACCCAGAAATAGACCCACACAAATATAGTCGACTGATCTTTGACAAAGGAGCTGAGATAATACAATGCAGCAAAGATATATTTTTTTCAACAAATGGTGCTAGAACAGTTGGACATCTACCTGCAAAGAAATGAATCTGGACACAATATTTATACCCTTCACAAAACTAACGCAAATGGAGCATAGACCTAAATGTAAAACACAAAACTGTAAACTGCAGAAGATAACATAGGAGAAAACCTCGATGGCCTTGGGTATGGCAATGACTTTTTATATACAACACCAAAGACACAAATTGCAAGAAATAGTTGATAAGCTTGACTCATTAAAATTAAAAACTCTGCTCTGGAAAAAACAAAGTCAAGAGAATGAGAAGACAAGCCGCAAACTGGGAGAAAGTGTTTGCAAAAGACACAGCTGATAAAAGACGGTTATCCAAAATATACAAAGCACACTTAAAACTCAACAATAAGAAAACAAGCAACCTGGTTGAAAAATGGGCCAAAGACCTGAATAGACACCTCATCAAAGAAGATATATAGATGACAAATAAGCATATGAAAGATGCTCCATATCATATGTCCTCACAGAAATGCAAATTAAAACAGCGATGAGATACCACTACACACCCATTGGAGTGACCAAAATCCAGAACACTGACAACACCAAATGCTGGTGAGGATGGAGAGCAACAGCAACTCTCATTGGTGGTGGGAATGATTCAGCCACTTTGGAAGACAGTTTGATAGTGTCTTACAAAACTAAACATACTCTTACCATATAATCCAGCAATCACATTCTTGGGATTTACCCAAAGTGACTGAAAGCTTATGTCTACACAAAAACCTGCTCATGGATGTTTATAGCAGCTTTGTTCATAATTCTTGATAGTAACCAAGATGTCCTTCTGTAGGTAAATGGATAAATAAACTGGTACATCCCGGCAATGGAATATTATTCAGTGTTAAAAAGAAATGAGCTATCAAGCCATGATAAGACATGAAGGAAACTTAAATGCATATTACTAAGTGAAGGAAACCAATCTGAAAAGTCTGCATAGTGTATGATTCCAACTATATGACATTCTGAAAGAGGCAAACTCTGGAGACAGTTAAATTATCAGTAGTTACCAGCATTTGGGCGGGGGGAGGAAAAAACAGGCAGGGCACAGAGCATTTTCAGGGCATTGAAAATACTCTGTATGATACCATAGTGATGGATACATGTCATTATATACTTGTCCAGACTCATAGAATGTACAACACCAAGAGCGAACCATTATGCAAACTATGGACTTTATGTGATTATGATGTGTCAATGTAGATTCATCAGTCATAACAAATGTACCACTATGGTGAGGGATGTTGATAATAGGGGAGGCTATGCATGTGTAGAGGCAGAGGGTATATGGGAAATCTCTGGGCCTTCTCTTCAGTGTTGCTATGAACCTAAAACTGCACTAAAACATAAAGTCTTAATTTTAAAAATAGATATTTATAATAGAGAAATGATCACTTTCATCCAATCATAGACTAAACTCAGGCTGAGATGCAGTTTTGGTAAGATTCAGTCTACCTCTGGTTTGTATCCTATGGTTGCCTTCCATAGACTTTTAATTGAGAATTTAGTGTCTTTGCCTCTTTAGTACTAAGAAATTGGAATTTCCACTCTGCTTTTCAGAGTTATTTGAATTATCTCTTTAAGTTTTTGCTCTACACATCTTCAGAATTTAGCAAAGTCTTGAGATAGAGTAAGTTGTGTGCTTGGATTTCCAATTTTGTCATTCTAACCCACATAACTTCCAAAACTGTGATTGTTTATCTGTGCCTTAGCAGCAGCTCTCTGTCTACACACCCATATTCTTAGCCCTTTTTTTATACCTAGAATCAGCAAATATCCCCAGAGAAAAAAGAAACTATAGATCCTCAGTCTACTCTGAATTTACCTGTTTTCTCTGACATTCAAGTCCTTCTAAATCTTTCTGCTTAAGCAGCTCTCTGACATCTTAAAAAAATTTATAATTTGCCTGGCTTTTCTAACTGTCATGAATATTTCATCCTTCCGTGAAGCAGAAATCCTGATATACATATTGTATTTATTTAGAGGACTCCTAAAATTATACAATCAAATTTTCTTTTTATGCTACAGATTTGTTTTTCGAAATGCCTTCAGAACATTTTTATTTTAATGTGTTTAAACTTATCCCTTTATTCTCCTGTAACTGTGACGACTTCATCAGATTTCTGATCACCACTATATTTGGGGTTAGGGATGGTTGCATATTAAATACGGGGGTTGTGGAAGTCCTCATTGAGAAGGTAAACTTTGAACAAACACCTGACAGAGAGAAGGAGCGAGCTATGAAAATCTGGGGGCTGGGGGGGAAGAGAAGTGGGAATAGCAAGTTCAAAGGCACTGATACGGAAGTGTGCCTGGTGTTTTTGTATAATGACAAGAAGGTCAATATGCCTGAGGCTGAGTGAGCAAGGGGGAGAGTAACAAAGGGTAAATTCAGACCAGGACTGATCTAAGCATTGTCTTTAACTTTTCATTTTCTTTCAACTCTTCATATCCAATAAACATCATGTCCTTATCATGTCCATCATTTAGGTTTTACCAATGAAATATTCTTCATGCACATGCCTCATTTATAATTCTGTTACCACCACCTTCATTTATCTCTTGTTATCCATAGATGATTGCAAATCAGAAACTGATCCTCTCAGTCTTGGAACTCCCCACTCCAATAAATTCCAAATAAAACATTCTCTTCAGCCATAACCAGTATTTTGGTCACAGGATAAGATTTTTTAAATTCCTAACTCTGGATTTTTCCATTACTACACATGAATAGGCCAGTTGAAGAGGAAAAAATCCCGTTTTCTACAACAGGTGATCAGGATGTTTGAATATGAGTAACTGCTCTATTTTAATGCCTTCCACAATGTTAGAAGAAAACTGAAATTTTTGAAATCTTTAGATCTATTCAAAAGCCAAATCGATTTGGTGAGTATAAGACTGGGCTACTAAATAAATAAAGTTTGCAACTTCCTGTTGTTGGGAAAAATCTAAATAAAATAGCCACTTGGCCTCATGACTTCTTGACAGAAATTTCATTAAAAAACACAGTACTCTGCTCCTTCAGACAACTGCTACCTAGAAAGCATCTTGAATTTCACATTGATGTCAATTCTTTTTGCACATACATTATGCTGATGCATACAGCTTTTACAAAATAACCAAACATTTTTTCTAGTGAAAAAGTAATTTTTAAGACATACAATAATAAGAGGGTGTATTGTCTATATAGCCTCCACTTTCTGATTCTTTCACTAACAAAATTAAAAATTGGTTCTGCAAACTCCATATATATCCTTTGGGAAAACATCTGTTGTTTTCTGCTTGATGAAATAACATCAATATGCCTTTTCAGCCATGGGCTTGGATCATCTGCCTTTAATTTGGCACATTTGTGAATCTTATCATTCCTCTGTTTGCAGAAAAATAAAGGTTCAAATACTTAATAAATAACACTAAATTATTTGTAACAAAAAATCACAGAGCCAAAAAATATATTTGAAAACAACAGTAATACAAATCTGATTTCTCAGGGAAATGTTAGAATACTTCAATTTTTTTTTGTAAGAGAGGCAAAACATGGCTTCTGTGGTTAACACTGAAATTTTTCCTTTGGAACAGGAAAATGGAAGCTGCTATAGCAAGGGAGGGAAGGAGGAAAAAGATGAAAAAGTATAGTGGGTAAATTTTCATACCGTGTATTCTGAATGTTAGGTTCAGAAGTATTTGCCATATATTGAAGGAAACATCTGCAGTTTATTTGCAGGATGAAATGTGACAGGAGGTAAGCAAGGGAAATGGAATATTTATTAGAGTAAGTAAATTAAAAATCTCATGTTTTTGAAAAAGTCTATGGTTGATGCAAATTAAGCGAATCTATTAAATTAATAGAAACACTTTTTAATCTGTTTCTCTCTTGAGTAAGTGAAATTAACACTTGGATTTTTCTGTAAAGAACTGTGGCAAAAACAATGGTCACTGCTATTGTTGTAGGCACTATACATATACTTTGTGTATAAGTATACAAGTATTGATATAATGTAGAATATAACATTCTAAGATAAGCTATATTTTAAAGGTTGCATGAAAACCATGACTGATTTGTTAATTCATTTGCTTGTTTAGATTTTCAGAAAACGTTTTCTGAACCTGAAGAAAAGGGAAGTTTAATTTTTCAGGTGAACTTTAACTTTGGTGATTTGAAAATCTGCTTAAATCTTAAATTTTAAAAGTGTGTTAGACATTTCATAAGCCTTGGCTTATGAAAAACATATGTAGGGACTTCCCTGGTGGCGCAGTGGTTAAGAATCTGCCTGCCAATGCAGGAGACATGGGTTCGAGCCCTGGTCCGGGAAGATCCCACATGCCGTGGAGCAACTAAGCCCGTGTGCCACAACTACTGAGCCTGCGCTCTATAGGCAGTGAGCCACAACTACTGAGCCCGTGTGCCACAACTACTGAGCCCGTGTGCCACAGCTACTGAAGCCCGCATGCCTAGAGCCCATGCTCCACAACAAGAGAAGCCACCACAATGAGAAGCTCGCATATCGCAAGGAAGAGTAGCCCCTGCTCAATGCAACTAGAGAAAGCCCACACACAGCAATGAAGACCCAATGCAGCCAAAAACAAATAAATAAATAAATAAATAAAAGGATATGTAAAGGTGTGTTCTCCTCTATCGAAAATATCTCAGTTTAAAATCTTTCCCTGTCCTGAAACACGCCTAATTTGCTTTACTTTGTGATCACATGTAAAACCCAAGACCATTGATGAGGAAGGAGCTATTGCATATATGTGGAGACACAACACAGAGCACTGAAGTCCAGATTGAGGCTGGATGAAATAGGAAGAGAAAGAGCACAGCAGATTCTGAAGGGTTTATACTTCTCTATTCAGGGAAGCTGATTTGAGGAAGTTTTATGAAGGAGGTGAGCCATTAGGAGAATTTTCAAGAAGGATTGAGGCATCATTGGGCAGAAAAGAGTGGAAAAATCATTCTAGGTGAGAGTGAAGAAGAAATGTTGTCATGTAGGAAAAATGCAAAGCAACTGTGAGAAGATAAGATCGTGGAAGATGATATCTCCTTTCGCCATGTTTATTTAATGTTGAATTTAAAAAGCACATTAAAATGGAGAAAGTCTCTCAGAAACTACTCCATTTACAAATTAGTACAAGTAAGCTTTCAGCACTTAAAACTTTCCTGAACTCAAGCCTCTGATACTATAATCAACAAGGCAAAGACGAATCTGAAATCCAAAAAGCTCTGTAAGCTGACATTTTATTGATAACTCATTTGGTGGCAAAATCTAACCTGGCCTCTACTGACACAAAACTACCTGTAGTCTTCCTTCATCTCACTTGATGGGACTATTCACAGGTTTGACTACAGAAATGTTAATGTATTTGGTTGGAGTCCTGCCCCAAACCGTGCTGGAGGATAGAGTTGGTCTATGTATTATATGTATTATATTAAATATAAAGATATTAACTTTTAAATATTGAACATTTTCTGAAGTCTGAAACACATTTGGTTTTAAGATTTGTGGACCTATTAGAATCAGCTCTTTTTCCATTACTGGGAAAAATGTAGGAGAGGCTTCTGCAGGTCTCTGGAGTTTCAGGCAACTTCTGAGTTGCCAGGCATGTTTTATTTGCTCAGAGCAGGATTCATAGTTGGATTTGCATACTGAATCTTTGAGTTCTATAGTATGAACAAAGAAAAGAAGTACATTATAAAGAAAAGAGGTAGTTTTAAGAATGATTCCTGGGCTTCCCTGGTGGCGCAGTGGTTGAGAATCTGCCTGCTAGTGCAGGGGACGCGGGTTCGAGCCCTGGTCTGGGAAGATCCCACATGCCGCGGAGCAGCTGGGCCCGTGAGCCACAACTACTGAGCCTGCGCGTCTGGAGCCTGTGCCCCGCAACGGGAGGGGCCGCGATAGTGAAAGGCCCGCGCACCGCGATGAAGAGCGGTCCCCGCACCGCGATGAAGAGTGGCCCCCACTTGCCGCAACTGGAGAAAGCCCTCGCACGAACCGAAGACCCAGCACAGCCAAAAATAAATAAATAAAAATAAAAGTAGCTATAAAAATTAAAAAAAAAAAAGAATGATTCCTGAAATAAGTCCTTGTAATCAAAAATGAAGGTTAAAGCTATAATTCAAGTGAATATATTTTGAAGGTAAATATACATTACAGTTATTGGCATACAGTTCCATAGAAAGCCTCTCATAAATAGATATATTTACAATTTGGGCCTGACTCTTCCATTCTAAACAGGAATAACTAATTGCTGTTATTTTCTATGTCTGATGGTAGGTGCATTTATAATAGATTAGCTGATGTAATTTATTTAAAATGTAATTAGTCACAGAAAGGAGAATTTGATACTGAAGGTAACTTTAACAATATACATAAAGGCCTCTCTTTTTCCTATCATTTCCCACATTAGAGATGTTTAATTTATGCATGTTATAGCTGCCCCCTCTTGCCTTTCTTCCTTACTCCCTTCCTTTCTTCCTCCCTCTCTCCCTCCCTCTTTGTCTGTTTATTAGATCTTTTTTAAAAATATTTTTATTGGAGTATGGTTGTTTTACAATGTTGTGTTAGTTTCTGTTGTACAGCAAAGTGAATCAGCTAAACATATACATATATCTCCTCTTTTTTGGATTTCCTTCCCGTTTAGGTCACCACAGAACATTGAGCAGAGTTCCCTGTGTTATACAGTAGGTTCTCATTAGTTATCTATTTTATACATAGTATCAGTAGTGTATATGTGTCAATCCCAATCTCCCAATTCATCCCACGCCCCTCCCTTGTCCCCCTTGGTATCCACATGTTTGTTCTCTACCTCTGTGTCTCTATTTATGCTTTGTAAATAAGATCATCTATACCAATTTTTTCAGATTCTACATATATGCGTTAATATATGATATTTGTTTTCCTCTTTCTGACTTACTTCACTCTGTATGACAGTCTCTAGGTCCATCTACGTCTCTACGAATGAACCAATTTTGTTCCTTTTTATGGCTGAGTAATATTCCATTATATATATATATACCACATCTTCTTTATCTGTTCCTCTCTTGATGGACATTTAGGTTGCTTCCATGTCCTGGATATTGTAAATAGTGCTGCAATGAACATTGGGTGCATGTGTTTTTTTGAATTATGGTTTTCTCTGGGTATATGCCCAGTAGTGGGATTGCTGGGTCACATGGTAGTTCTATTTTTATTTTTTTAAGGAACCTGCATACTGTTCTCCATAATGGCTGTATCAATGTACTGTTGGTTGTATCCAGGCAACAGTGCAAGAGGGTTCTCTTTTCTACACATCTTCTGCAGCATTTATTGTTTGTAGATTTTGTGATGATGGTCATTCTGACCAGTGTGAGGTGATACCTAACTGTAGTTTTGATTTGCATTTCTCTAATAATTAGTGATGTTGAGTAGCTTTTCATGTGCCTCTTGGCCATCTGTATGTCTTCTTTGGAGAAATGTCTATTTAGGTCTTCCACCCATTTTTTGATTGGGTTGTTTTTTTGATATTGAGCTGCATGAGCTGTTTGTATGTTTTGGAGACTAATCCTTTGTCCATTGCTTCATTTGCAAATATTTTCTCCCATTCTGGGGGTTGTCTTTTTGTCTTGTTTATGGTTTCCTTTGCTGTGCAAAAGCTTTTAAGTTTCATTAGGTCCCATTTGTTTATTGTTTTTATTCTCATTACTCTAGGAACTAGGTCAAAAAAGATCTTGCTGCGATTTATGTCAAAGTGTTCTGCATATGTCTTCCTTTAAGAGTCTTATAGTGTATGGCCTTACATTTAGGTGTTTAATCCATTTTGAGTTTATTTTTGTGTATGGTGTTAGGGAGTGTTCTAATTTCATTCTTTTACATGTAGCTGTCCAGTTTTCCCAGCACCACTTATTGAAGAGGCTGTCTTTGCTCCATTGTATAGTCTGGCCTCCTTCATCATAGATAAGGTGACCATAGGTGTGTGGGTTTATCTCTGGGCTTTCTACCCTGTTCCATTGATGTGTATTTCTGTTATTGTGCCAGTACCATACTATCTTGATTACTGTAGCCCTGTAGTATAGTCTGAAGTCAGGGAGCCTGATTCCTCCAGCTCCTTTTTTTTTTTTTCCTCAAGATTGCTTTTGCTGTTAAAGTTCTTTTGTGTTTCCATACAAATTGTAAATTTTTTTGTTCTAGTTCTGTGAAAAATTGGTAATTTGATAGGGATTGCATTGAACCTGTAGGTTGCTTTGGGTAGTGTAGTCATTTTCACAATATTGATTCTCTCTTCATTAGATCTTAAATTAATACTTTGAGTTTATAATATAATCACAGGGTGAAAACTTTTTAAAATAAAATTCAAGTATACAATGCACAGACTCCCGCCTACCCCATCATTCATCCTCCTTGTTCCCTCTTCACTGCCTTCCTCACAGGTGACAAGTGTGACATATATTCTCATTTTGGTTTCAACCACACTCTTATGTATACCAACCATGAAAATCTCTTTTGTTTAGCATTTTAAGTATCAATTTGTTCCCTTACTTTTAGTAAAGATAAAGATACAGTATAGGAAATGATCTAGAACATTCCATGTCCTAGTCAATTCAGGCTGCTATAAAACAAATTACCCTAGATAGGGTGACTTATAAACAACAAAAATTTTTTTATCATAGTTCTGAGGGTTGGAAAGTCCAAGTTCAGTACATCAGCAGATTCATTGTCAGGTGAGGGCCTACTTCTTGGTTCATAGAGGGCTGGCTTTCCTCTGTGTCCTCACATGGCAGGAGGAACAAGTGAGCTCTTTGAGGTCTCTTATACAAGGGCACTAATACCATTCATGAGGGCTCCACCCTCATGACTTATCACCTCCCTAAGGCCTTCCTAACACCTGTATCACATTGGGGATTAGGTTTCAGTATACAAATTTTGGGGGACACATTCTTCTGTAACATCCCACTTATACCTGGTAAAATTTACTTATATGTAGATCCTTGAAGGCATATTTCCTAACAGGACCAACCAATCATGGTCAAGAAGTTAGTGGGATTTTAATTGTCCAGTCTTTTTCCTTCCATTCCACCTGGGAATTAATAGGGCTGAGAGAGACAAGCCTTTTTAAGAGTTTCCTCTTGCATGGTTGCTTCTTTCCTTCTTCCAGGCAATTCTCCAAAATGAAGAGGTAAGGGAGTTTTGTAGTCACCGATACAAGGACATATCTAAAAACTAAGACCTCTCAGGATGGAAAAGATTCTGGGAAGACCAGGCAATTGAGGACAGTTTGCAAAGAGAATGAAAGTGATTTGGTTTGAAAGAGATCCAAATATGTCATACACCCTAAAGTATATTTCACAGCTACCCAATCTAGTAATACATGGGTTTTTTCCCTCACTGGTTTCATGTTAATAAACATACCAACAATATTTTAATAAAGGATACTTAGATCTTACACCTAGTCCAGCGATATTAATAATTTTTTTCCATTCTTCAATTTTATAAATAACCTAACATTTCTATAGTAGATATGTTTTGTTTCCTAACTTAATTCTTGGCCCTATTTCTTTTCCAACCTGTATTTTTCTTATTTATGCTTTTTTTCACATATATATTCATCTTTGTTACCTACCCTAAATTCTTTGTTTTTGGAGAAAGATGGCTTATGGATAAATTGTAAAAGAAAATATTTCAAGTAGAGAAGTGTTGATGGCGACATTTCATTTGAAATTTTTTTCTGGAACAGTATGGATACAAGTAAACATATTAGACAATCCAGATAGAGAAATGTTAGAGCTGACATTCTATCTGGGATAATAGCCACTTGAGTGGCTTGGGGGTCGCTTTTTTTCATGAAATAGCAATAGTATAGTATTAGTTTGCGCCCTGATTTGCTGAGTGGGTGTTCATTCTCTCCTCTCCTCTCTCCTTGCCTTTGAAAATGTACACAGTTTTAAAATTTTATGTGCACAAATTGGAGATCATGGCTCATAAGTTTTTGTTTGGTTTGGTTATGACTCAGAATTATATACCCATTGTACTCACTCAACTGTCAACCTTTCAGAGAGAAATAAAGCAAAACCCCCTCATATTTCTGAAATATAAAAATAGACATTGTTAATAAAAAAAAACAGGTTTCAAAGTATATACAGCATGACATCATTTTGTTGAAGAAATACAAAGTTCTTTGTAAGTTTGTGTTTCATAGAATAAGATCTGGAAATACAATTCACCACGGTATTAACAGTGGAGATCTCTGGGCAGTGAAAGTGTTTTCTCATTTATCTTTCAAACTTCGTTATAACATAATTGATCATTATAAGAACTCAGATGTGTCAGGTGTAAACTCCTCACTGCTCTCACATAAGTGATATTATTCTTGTAATCACTGATATCCTGGGCCTCCTATTTAAATGTTATTACAGAAATCCATTTCACTAGAAAAGTTAATACAATCTTTCAGTCAGGGAACGTGCCAGAACAGTGCTTGGTGTTGGGATATAATAGAAGACAGACTCCATATAGACATTTACAGGTTAGTGGAATAGAAAAATAAATATATAACTTAAGGATTTCATTTACCACAGTTTGTAATGATTTTACCTATGTGCCTGTCTGTTAGTTGTTTGTGTGTCTTCCACAGTAGATCTTAAGACCTTAGAGGGCAGGTTTATCTTGGTCTTTCCAGTGCCCAGAGTAATGTCTGGCATGTGGCAGGTAATCAATAAATGAGCTGAGTAAGTAAACTGATCAAATACATACTAATTAGAGCTACGAGGTAAAGAGGGTGATACAGAGAAAAATGAGAGATCAACTTTAGCTTGGGTGTTCAGATAAGGCCTTACCGAGGAGCTTATATATTAGCCAAGACCTGATGGAAGAGAAGAAAGCAAAACAAATCAGTCAAAGAATATTGATCCTTTTTTTTTCTTCTAGTTTTTGTAAACCTTATTTCTTGCCCTTGTGTTTTGGAAAGTAAAATTTGAGTACTCTATAGTCTGGGTAGATACTCCTCAGGAAGGTATTTTCTTTCTATCCCCTCTAATACTCCCTCAGAAACCATATGGAGAGTTGTTGAAAGGAAAAGTGGAATATGATCTATACTCTTTGAAGCAATATATAAAAGAGACATACTTTATGTTCTTTTCCCCTCCTGCATCTGAAATAATTTTTGGAAGAAAATTTATTTGTTTAAATTTTTTTAAGTAGCTCAAAACTACAGATAATGTTTTGGTTTGGTATCTTAGCAAAAAAAAAAAAGAACTATAGATCAACTATATTTTACCTTCTTTATAAACATTTTATTAATAATCACATAAGTTATTATCAAGAAATGAGTTAGCAAATTAAACACTTCAAAACCATCTTGTGTGTATACGCGCTCACACTTACAGAGACAGAGACAGAGAAAGAGGAAGGAAGGGAAGAAGGAAGGGAGGATGGGAGGAAGGAGAGTTAGAGGGAGGAAGGAAGAGAGGAAAAGAAAGAAAAGAAAGAAAAAGAAGGAAAGAGAGAAGTGACACTAATTCTGACAAGAGTGACAAAAAGAATAGATCCTGTGCTGGTCTAGCTTTGTCTTCTTCATTTCATCCCGTGTTATTCTAAGTCCCCTGAAGGTAGGTGGCAGAAATGAGTGCAGCAACCATTGTGGCTGGCTGTGCATTGCACAACTCCAGGGAGCTCCATTCACATTTAAAATCTTTGTAGACTTTCTGGATGATGGTAATAAATTATCTTAAGAAAAGGCAACTCTTTATAATTTGCCCAAAGGAATTATTTGGACTAGTTGTAGAGTAGGGACTATGGCTAATGGGGAAGAGGGTATCCTTTCTATGCGGCAGCTGCTACTCAATGGCAATCAATCATTTTAGTGCAAAAATATCATTCTGTGATTGAAGAACATGGATTGTTTTCAAAAGAAGCTAGAAATACGGCATTTTATGTGACTTCTAATTTTTAAATACTTTTCAATTAAACATATAAAGTAGTTATGCCGATGGGCTGGTTGTAGTCCATGAGCCACTGATGGCAGACCTCTGCCCTTGACCCTCACAAACCCTTTGCCCTGGATGCATGCGTTTTGCTTCAGACACCTCTGCAACGGTTTCTTCTGAGAAACTTTGGTCTAAGCTCCCTGTTAAGGCTGTTTTCTCTGTAGAGTTACTGTCTTGTTCTGCTTCATTCACTCCCCTTCTCTATCATGTTTGAAAGCCCTCTGGAATGGAATAATCTCTCCATATCTACCCAACATGATATCACTTCCTGAGTCTTTATTACATAGCTCTTTCTCTATTCCCTTCACACTAGTTTCACAAGCTACTGTTGAACAACTGCAGGCACAATATTGTGCAGAACTCACTAAAATGGTATGAGCCAGGAAACGGTTGTAATTTTTTAACTTAACAATGTGGCAATTTAAAAATAAAAATGGTTTCTCCAAACCATCAAATATTGTATAGGTTGTGACATTTTATCTACAGTCAGCTGTATTGAGGTGATGACTGCTCTGAGAACTGGGAGTAGAAATATTAGTACTTTTTCTTTTGTGGTAAAAATTTGAATGAAGACTCAAGAATGACCTTGTTATTACATTCAATGTTATCAAATCCACATGATATACAGAAAACAGGCAATGCTATTGGTTATTTGGAATCCCTTATATGCTTCATAACTTTTTCATTGTATCTTTTTCTTGCTTATAATACTAAATGTTAACTTCAACTATTTCTTATAGCCAGTTTAGTGAAAAGGTAGCACTATAATTACAGATTAACATGCTGTGCACAGAATACAAAAGTTGCCATTCAGATCAGTCTTCAATTATTTATTCCACTAGAATGAAGCTAGATTGAAGCAGATGTTGACCAACAGAGAGAATATATATAAACAAGATTTAGAAGAGTCTACCAGTTGTAGTAAAAAACATAAGAGTGATCTAATACTTTGTTATTTCTTTTTTTTTTTTCATGGTTTTATTATCAGCTCTTTTTTTTTAATTTTTTTTATTTTTTAATTTTTTAAACATCTTTATTGAAGTATAATTGCCTTACAATGGTGTGTTAGCTTCTGCTTTATAACAAAGTGAATCAGTTATACATATACAATATGTTCCCATTTCTCTTCCCTCTTGCATCTCCCTCCCTCCCACCCTCCCCATCCCACCCCTCTAGGTGGTCACAAAGCACCGAGCTGATCTCCCTGTGCTATGCGGCTGCTTCCCACTATCTATTTTACATTTGGTAGTGTATATATGTCCATGACACTTTCTTACCCTGTCACATCTCACCCCACCCCCTCCCCATATCCTCAAGTCCATTCTCTAGTAGGTCTGTGTCTTTATTCCCGTCTTGCCACTAGGTTCTTCATGGCCTTTTTTTTTTTTTTTTTTTACCCCTTAGATTCCGTATATATGTGTTAGCATACTGTATTTGTTTTTCTCTTTCTGACTTACTTCACTCTGTATGACAGACTCTAACTCCATCCACCTCATTACAAATACCTCCATTTCATTTCTTTTTATGGCTGAGTAATATTCCATTGTATATATGTGCCACATCTTCTTTATCCATTCATCTGTCGATGGACATTTAGGTTGCTTCCATGTCCTGGCTATTGTAAATAGAGCTGCAATGAACATTTTGGTACATGACTCTTTTTGACCTATGGTTTTCTCAGGGTGTTATTTCTTATAAATACATACTATTTTAAATACTTTTGTCTTTTGAGGGTTTTAAATAATTCTAACTAAAAGGAATTCTAAAAACCTGAAATTCTGACAGTTTTTTTTTAAAGTTTCCTCAGATTTTAAAAAACTTTCTGAAGGCTAGATTTGACCATAGAAATTTATATGATACTCTGCCATTAATCCATTCACTCAAATGTACACATTTGCTTAGAGGCTATTCATAATGTAAGTTTGAAATAAATTTCATGGAGGACCAAATAATCAACTAGACCTCACAAGAATTTGAATAAACTATTCCTCATGCAAATGACTCACAATGTGTGTAGAACTGTAGGTTTATATCTTTCCAGAAATGTTTTACATATATGTAAATGTGGGCATCTGAGTGTGCGTATGCTTTCAGGAAAAACAAATGGTATCCTACAATACCTATTCTTTTGAACCTAGCTTTTCAATTAATAATATTACTAGGACATTTTTCTATATCATCTTTTATATCTACTTTGTTCTGTTAAATTCTGCATTATGCTTTGTAATTTATACCAATTCTCAATACTTAGGTTGTTTCAAGGGTTTTTTTGTTGTTGTTGTTATTAATCATAATGCTTCATGGAACATCTATGTATACACATATTTTTGTGTTCTTGTATAAGCATATTTGCAGAATTTCTAAATTAGGTAATCACGAATAAAAGAGTGTGGAATACTAATTTTAATAAATAGAGCCAAATTAGTCTTCAGTTTGTGCCTCTGTGCATGAAAGTGCTTGCTTCATGACATTAATATGATAAGTTTATTTAATATTTGGTATACTTTTTAATATATTTTAATTATAAACATCTTTTTATAAATTTGTTAATTTTTGAGCTATCACATGCTCATTTTTCTATTGAGTTGTCTTTTTCTCCTTAATTTCACTAAAAATTCATTCAATAAATATATATTTATGGCCTATAATGTGACAGGATCCATTAAAGATGCTAGAAGCATAGCAGTCAACAAAAACAAATGAAAACCTTTTCCCCATGAAACTTTCATCCTAGGAGGAAACAAAAATGAACATAATAGATACTACAGTATTAAAATGTTAGCTGGTGATAAATTCAACAGTGAAAAATGAATAAGAAATGTGGGACAGGGAATTCAAGGCATGAGTTTGGGCTATTAAATAGCACAGTCAGGGAGGCTTCAGAGAGAAGGTGACAGTTGCATAAAAGACCTGAGGAGGTGAGGGAGAAATCCATGTGACATCTAGAGCAAGAACATCCATACTGAGGAGTGACAGGTACAAAGAACCTGAGGAAATATGGATCCAGAATGCCAAGTGGCTGAAGCTGAGCGAGCAAGTGAAGGGAGTCTTATAGGACACAAGATCAGCTTGTTAATGAGAGGCCAAATCAAGAAGGATGCTTAGGATGTTGCAGGTCATTGTAAGGAACCTTGGCATACACTCTGAGTATGGTAAAAAAGCCCTCTGTTGGTTTTGAGAGAGAAGTGACCTATGGTTTTAGCAGGATCACTTCAGTTGCTATATTGAGATTTGACTTTGGGGTGGAGGCAGTGTGGGGAGCATGGGCAGACAGTCTAGTGAAAAGATAACTGCAATAATTCAGGATGGGGACTCTGGTGCCTTGGACCCAAGAGGTAGGAGCGGAGGTAGTAACAAGTGGTCAGATTCTGAATATAATTTAAGTGTGAAACTGGCAGGATTTGCTAATGGATTGGATATGAAGTGAGAGATGATAACGAGGATGACTAGGAAGTTTAGCAAGCTTTTTGTGTAAGAAGGAAATTAACTTATTGTCAGTCATTTGTGTTTCAAATATTTTTCCCACTGTTTCTGTTGAGTTTGATTATGGTAATTTTCCCATGAAGAACACTTTAATATATAACATAAAACATATCTTTCATTTCTTTTATACTTTCTAGATTTTGTATCATGTTTAAAAAGACTGACCCTATTCCAAGAATTAAAAATAAAATTGTCTATATTTTTCTAGTATTTTTAGAATTCCATTTTAAATTTTAAATTAATATATTTGGAATTTATTTTGGTGCTATTTCCTGATATTTTAAATGTTTGTTGCTCTGGTTTCTAAGCAGTATTCATTTCTTGGTTGCTCTTGAAACTTAATTTCTATGTAATGGCTTGTGGGTTCATCATGACCACATTGTGCAGCTATGGATACCATCCCATGTAAGACCTGATGAAGCTCTCCTAAGTGTCTTCAAACTGCAAAGCCTCACACTGTAAAAGTCCTCTCCTTGAAGGCTTAATCCAGTTACCACCTCATTCTTGCAATGTTCTAATCTCTGTCATTTTTTTTCTTTTTCCCCATATGACTTCACATTTACCCTTAAATTAATTTGTATTGCCATACATTTTGTTGTTTGGTGCTGATCACCTCCTTTGGACTGACTCTTGATAATAATGACATCTAAAGCAGAAGTTTTTATATGGTAATTGTCAGTATGTATTGTTAAATGACCTCTACCTCCAAGAAAAATAACTTTTAAACTAACACTCTAGCAATTAGCAGGTTGCTATTGTCATGCTAAGGTAATGAGAACTTTATTCATGGATTCATTAGATACGTACTGAATGTCTAACAAGAATGGAAACACTGCTAGACTCCGGGGTCATAATTTTCAGCAAGATAGATAGCGTCACCACAATTGTAACACATGTGGACCAGAAATTATGATTATTTACTTACATTTATATTTGAAAACAACTGCTCATTTCATAAAGACATTAAAAAAACAGTTAATACCACTATAAAAAAATGTAGGAATCATTTTCTTCTCCTCCCCTGTATCTCTTTTCTAAAGTATGCTAATTAAGCTCTCTCTTTCCTAAGGCCGTGGGCCCCATCAAGCTGGGATAATAAGGTGAGGGAAGGGTAGGAAACCTTAGCAATACTTTATAAGGAGTAGAAGAAAGATAGTCAAAGTGAACACAGTCATGCTTCTAAGTTATGCTGTAAGTGGCAGACAAAATCAGGAAAAAGATTTTTGATTGTCTCATAGAGTAACGGTTGTCACTGGGGGAGGGAGCAACTTGCCCCCCAGGGCACCCTTGATAATGTCTATAGACATTTTTGGTTGTCACAACTAGGCGTGGGGTAGCGGTTGCATGCTACTGGCATCTAGTGGGTAGAGGAATGGGACAGCTACCTGCAATGAAGAATTATCTGGCCCCAAATCTCAATAGTGCCAAGGCTGAGAAACTCTGCCCTAGATAAATGTTCTATCAGATAAAGTCTGATTGTCATGAATTGGCAAATAAAACCCTGCAACTATTAATACTGGTTTATCTAACATATTTATCTCTATGATATTAAAGTCAAAATATTGAAGCAGATTTAATGAATCAATTTTGAAATTACATCATCATCATAAAATTAAATTTGAGATTAAGCCCAAGGTCACAAGCAAAAAAGAAAAAGGTACATCTAGAATACATGTCAAGATTTTTGGACTATACAGGCTGATGCCAATGTTATATAAGCCATAATATTTACTTGTGTTATACTATGCAGTCTAACCATGTAAGCAGCGCTGCGTGGGAACTAAACTATAACCAGAAAGGAACTTCATGAGTGTGGAATCAAACCGAAAAAGGTTTATTACTTATCTGAATGCTTCATGTGCATATTGCTATATAATACCTATTAAGTAAACCATTTTATTTATCCTTAAATCATAGTTGTTTTAGCTATTAACATAGGTGTTAAACATATTTCAAATGCGTGACTATAAACAAGCAGTTATTAAAGGAAACTTTAAGATATATAATAAAGTATTCTATGTCATTTAGGATGATATTTTGCAAGTAAAAAAAGCAACTAATCTCAAAATGTCATGGACAATTAGTGGGTTTGTTCTTTTACATAAAAAGAAGTTGGTTAAGTTGCATAATTTCTCTGTGTCTGGTTTTCTTCATCTAAAATGGGAATAATAATAGAACTCCTTTCCTAGGGTTCTATTAGGGTGGCTGTAAGACATTTGAATAAAAAATGGTTTTTAGGCGTGAAAGTCAGAGTGGTCCACCTAAAAGGCACTCCTAATAAAACGAAATAATTTTAAATAAGTCAAAAAAAAAAAAAGAAGTCAGGAGATGGTTTGGGTCAGGAATCCAGGGTCCTTCAATCTTTCTGCTCTGCCGTTCTCTACCTGTTGGCTCCTGTCCTGAGGCTTGTCTTCTCAGTGTCAAGAGCACCAGCACAAGAACACGTTCTCATATAACAATATAAAGTATCAGAAAGGGAATTTATTTTCTTGTGTCCCTTTTAAAAAGAAAGAAAATCTCTCCCAGGAATTTTAAAGTAGGAAATTTCCTCTCATCTCATCAAACAAATAAGTCATATGCCCATTCCTAAACCAGTCATTTTTAAGGGACTGAAATAACCATGATTGTTCTAGATCAGTGATTCTCAAATTTTTAGTCTTCAGACTCCTTTACCTCCTCTTAAAGTCTTTGTTAATGTGGTATATCTATCAATATTTACCATCTTAGAAATTGAAACATAAATTTAAAAATATTTATTTACTAATTGCTCTCAAAATAATAGTAAAACTGTTACACGTTAACATACATAACATATTTTTATATTAAAAACTATATTTTCAAAAATATTTAATGAGGAAAGTAGCATTATTTTTCACTTTTGCAAATCTCTTTAATGTATGGCTTAATGGAAAATATCTAAATTCTCATGTCTGTTTCAGCATTCAATCTTTTGTGATATGTTGTTTTGATTGAAGTATATGAAGAAAATCCAGCCTCACAGACATATGTAGTTAGAAAGGGAGGGGTACGTTAATAGCTTTCGTTTTTAGATACTACAGCATAAGTTTTAGTATCTTAGAGGTTTTTATTTTTTTATTTTTTTATTTTTTTAAATGCTGATTCTGAATCAGTAGGACCTGGGGGAAACTTACGATGCTGCATTCTTTCTTTCTTTGTTAGTTTGTTTTTTAATTAATTAATTCATTCATTTATTTTTGGCTGTGTTGGGTCTTCGTTTCTGTGCGAGGGCTTTCTCCAGTTGCGGCGAGCGGGGGCCACTCTTCATCGCGGTGCACGGGCCTCTCACTGTCGCAGCCTCACTTGTTGCGGAGCACAGGCTCCAGACGCGCAGGCTCAGTAGCTGTGGCTCACGGGCCCAGTTGCTCCGCGGCATGTGGGATCTTCCCAGACCAGGGCTCGAACCCGTGTCCCCTGCATTGGCAGGCAGACTCTCAACCACTGCGCCACCAGGGAAGCCCCCTTAGAGGTTATTTTTAATGTGGAATCTGAAGGCTTATCAGTTAATTTTCCTTACATTGTTACGTTAAAATCTATTGGTCTATTTTGTATTTTGAATGGATATTTTACACATGCATGATTTTGTAATATGTCAGATTGGTCATTTATAAATTATTTGCTCTCTGATTATACAGATCTTCCAATGTTGACACATTTCCTTATACAATATCAATATCATATCCTCACATTTTTAATATTACCACTGATCTTGTCGTAAGTCTTTTAAGTCTTGGGAAGCTGTGCATGCTCACAGCAGAGGGTATGCTTTCCAAAATTTGAAAGTTTACTTGAAAGTTCAAATTTTATAATTGACAATAAATGTTAACAACCAATTTCCTTGAAGTGAGAGACCCACTTGATTTATTATTGAGAAAATGTCTGCAAATACCAAAGTCTGGAAACCATAGTTTGTGAGTCATGTTTCAAAACTCTGTTCCATGAAAAAGATGGTTAATTCAACTCTCTGCTCAGTCACACAAATGCTTTTCTTTGAACAAATCATTGCACTTTAGAATGCAGCAGAAGTGCTTGATGTGTATAACAGTAAACCCATTACATATTAATTGTTTATTTTGTCAGAAAGAAAGTTAAAATGACAGGTATTCAGGAGTCAAAATTTAATAGAATTAATAATTTTTACTACATCATATAGGAAATTCTCAAGTGAAACAGATTTTCTTTTCGATTCTTTCTTTTTTTACTTTGAGTGTTTGGTGGTGAACGATAAAATGGTTCCTGGCACAGTTTGGGCCATTGCCTTGCTTTGTGCTGAGGTGCTTACAAACTACCACTGCTTTTGCACCATCAGTTCATATGTCAACACAGTGAAAAAGGTAATTTGTGCATTAGTACTTTTATGAAAATAATTTTGATGTTTCAAAGTATTCTCATACTAAGTGAAGTAAGTCAGACAGAAAAAGACAAATATATGATATCACTTATATGCAGAATCTAAAAAAGAAAAGGATACAAATGAACTTATTTATGAAAGAGAAACAGAGTCACAGACTTAGAGAATGAACTTATGGTTACCAAAGGGGAAAGGTGGCGGGGAGGGATAAATTGGGAGTTTGGGATTGACATATACACAATACTGTATTTAAAATAGGTAACCGGGGATTCCCTGGCAGTCCAGTGGTTAAGACTCCTCCCTGGGCAGGGAACTAAGATCCTGTGAGCCATGTGGTGTGGCCAAATAAATAAGTAAATAAATAAATACTTTAATAAAAAAATAAAATAGATAACCAACAAGACCTACTGTATAGCTCAGGGAACTCTGCTCTATATTCTGTAATAACCTAAATGGGAAAAGAATTTGAAAAAGAAAAGATATATGTATATGTATAACTGAATCACTTTGCTGTGCACCTGAAAGTAACAAAATTATAAATCAACTATAGTCCAATATAAAGTAAAAAATTTTTATAAAAGTATTCTCATGTTACTGATATTTATTTTTGTAACATTGGACATTGTGACATCACCTTGATAAGCACTGCTCTAGATTAATTGAGATTCATCCTTGGGGTCTAACCCTCCTAGAAGCATAAGAACAAACCTGTGATTCTATTAGCAGGAAGTATGGCATGATTGATGAGTGGACACTTAATGTTCAATGTCATAGTTTTATAGTATTTACATTCAAGAATGGCTTAGTTTATCAAGTGAAACTATTTTCTGTTGGATGAAGTAAGTCCTTATATGTGTCTGTAAAAATGTGTGATAAAATAGGTGAGGATTAGAGTGTAATTTGAGAGGAGAAATCATACATAATGTAAAAAGTGTTTTACATTTTGTTATGTATTCAGTAGTTAATAATCTATTTTGTACTATTCCTGATTTTATTACCTACTAACTGTGGATTTGGGTAAATTACTTAGCCTCTTTAGGTTTCAATTTCACACCTGTTCTACTAGATAATTTGGGGTAAGCATATAGGTTTGTTTGTTTTCCTAGCAAGAGAGTAACTTAGTGGTTAGAGTAATTATGCTTAAACTGAAAAATTGGAAGAAACATTTCTCTAACATGTTTGGGAGGTATAATGGGGCCATCGTTAGTTGCTCTTGACATGCATTCTCTCTGAATTGATCAAAACTTACCTTTTATTGTGTGCTAATTTTGTGCAAACCTGTGTGAGTGTAAAAATATATTCAAGTCTTGGATGATTTGCGTAACGATTTCCTTCGGCAGTGTGTTCAGGGAGAGACTCCATCTTTAGTCTTATTTGAAATATGTGGTTCACTTTGGTTTTTACTGAGAAGAGCTGGTGTTTCTGCAAGAGAACAACAGATGACCTTTAAGAATATGATGACAGAGGGACTATATGTACTCAATGAAATTTGCATAATTTAATATTCAGAGATTAATTCAAAAGAGAACTCCTAAATCTTCATATCTCTTTAGTTTACTTTTGAGAGCCCAGAGATGAAGCATTGGGAAGTATATCCCAAACAAAATAGTAAGAGGAGATTTTTACTTATTAACCTTTATGGAATCTAGTAAACTGCCTAAGCTCTTCTCTATTCCTTTTACCTGTTCAGATTTGTCTCATCCTTTAAAATGCCAGTTTGAATCTCTTCTCTTCTAAAGTTTCCCCTAAATTTTCCAGCCCTCAGGAACTTAATTCTCCTCTGGATGAGTACAATCTGTGCCAAATATTTTAACTGTTAATTCCATTGATTCTTGTTATCTCATGACTTTTAGTATTGTTACCCGGATTAGATCAAAAGTTTCCTGTGGTGAGAAATCATGATGTATATAGTTCTTTCATTATTCCACATGGCTTAACACAATGATGAGTACATTATTGGTAGTTAGTAAATATTTGTTGCTTATTTTTAACTCCTTATTATGGAAAATTTCAAAATAATGTAAGGGACCCATGAATCCATCACCAGTTTCAATAGTTATCAACTCATGACCAATTTTTTTCATCTTTATCCCTGCACATTCCTTATCTATGGATCATTTTGAACTATATGCCCCACATCTTATCATTTTATCTGTAAATATTTCAGTATGTATCTCTAAAGTAAGAATACTTTTAAAGACATAGGTCACTATAAGATAATTATACATGCATACCTTGTTTTATTGCACTTCACTTTATTGCACTTTGCAGATATTGTTTTTTTTTTTTTTTACAAATTGATAGTTTGTGGCAACCCTGCATCAAGTAATTCTACTGGTGACATTTTTTCCAACAGCATTTGTTCACTTTTTGTTTCTGTGTAACATTTTGGTAATTCTTGCAATATTTCAAACTTCTTCATTATTATTATGTTTGTTATTATGTTGTTATGTTTGTTATCACTGTGATCTTTGATGTTATTATTTTAATTGTTTGGCAATAAAGTATTTTTTACATAAGGTACATACATTGGCTTTTTAGATACAATGCTATTATTGCACACTTATAGACTACAGTATAGCATAAACCTAACTTTAATATGTACTGAGGACCAAAAAATTCATGTGACTCACTTTATTACAGTATTCATTTTATTGCAGTAGTCTGGAACCAAACCTGCAATACCGCCAAGCTATGCTACCTAAAAATAATTAAATATAATTACATGATATGATAAACAGTATTTAATTAGTGTTGAAAATTTCCTTGATTGTCTCATTTTGTTTTGCAGATTGTTAGAATCAGGATCTACATAAGATGCAAAATTCCAATTGACATAGGGCTCTAGCAATCTCTAGGTTATCCTCTTCACATGTTTGTTTTGTTTTGTTTTTTTATCTGTGATTTACTTGGTGAAGAAAGGGAATGATCTGTCCTGTGGGGTTGCCAACATTTGGTTTTTCTTGAATGTATTCCTGTGGTGTAATTTAACAAGTTTCTCTTTATATTTTCAAAAACATTGTACTTAGATCTAAAGGTTTACTAAGACTTTTTTTTTCTTTTAGAAGAATATTTTAAAGATGCAAGTTGTGTTCTTCAGTCTGGAGATACATAATACCTGGTTGCCACTTTTTTTAGGATTTTAGCAGCCTTAGACATTCATTGCATAAATCTATTCATTCATTAGAGTGAATGAATCTAAATCTTTCTAAATTTCTCATTTATTAGTTGGAATACTTATCTAAAAAGAAACTTCCTGACAACAACCTATCCCCGCAAAAGGGCTTGATTTCATTTGGATCAGACTGTGTAACAATTGATTCAACAATTATTTTTTAAAAATAAAATAATTTGTAGAGGTGAAGAGTGGCATGTGATACCAATACAAAAAGACCAATGGGAAAGAGACAGTCAAAGAAAGCAAGCGGAAATCACAATTATCCCTCATACTGAGGAAGACTGTATGTGTATCCCAGAGAACACATACAGAAGGGTTTGTGCTTCCTTAAATGTGATGTCAAAAACTGCATACTATGGGGAAAATAGACTTGACTAAATTAGTCTAGCCATGTTACTAAACAGTTAAACAAACAAACAACATCAATAAACTTTGGGGATGGAAATCAGTATTCAAAGTGGTTAAAGTATATTATCAAAAATTTCCAGCCTTTGGCAAAGATTGAGACAGGCAAAGAAACAGGAAAGTGTGACCCATACTCAGGAACAAAAGCAGACAATGTAAACTCCAAAGAATATTTAGCAGGTCTAAATATCAGACTTATTAGACAAAGAATTTAAAGAAGCTATGTAGATATGTTTAAAAACTATAGGAAATCATGTTAAAGAATTAAAAAAAGGTATAATGACAATGTCACATCAAGTGGTAGAAATCATTTAAAAAGATCCAAATGAAAATTCTAGAGTTGGAAAATATAATAACTGAAGTGAAGAGATCACTGAAGGGCTTAACAGGAAATTTGAGCTTGTGGAAGAAAGAATCCATGAAGCTGAGGATAGATTGATAGAGATTATGCAGTGAGAATAACAGAGGGGAAAAGATGATAGAGAAAAATAAAGAGAGCTTCAAAGAAATGTGGGATGCCTTTAAGTGCCCCAAGATATGTGAAATGGGGATACGTGAAGGAGAGGAAAAAAGAGAAAGGAGCAGAAATAAATGAAGAAATAATGGCTGAAAACATCCCAATTTGATGTAAAACACCAACCTGTATATCTAAGAGGTTCAACAAACTTTGATAACCACAAAGAGATCCATATCCATGCACACCATAGACAAAAAGTTGAAAGACAAAGACAAAGGTAAAATATTGGAAACAGAGAAAAGTGTCTCATCACATACAAGGGAACACCAATAAGATTAACAGCTGGCTTCTCAACAAAAAAATATGCTGAAAGAAAAAAAAGTGCCTACTAAGAATCTTATATCCAGCAAAACTATCTTTGAAAAATGAAGACAAAATAAAGATATCACATAAAAACAAAAGCTGAGCAAATTCATTGATTATAGAACTACCTTACAATAATGACTAAAGGAAGTTCTCTAGGGTGAAAGCAAGAGCTGTATTAGACACTAGATGGCAACTCAAATCCATAGAAACAAATAAAAATAACCAGAAATAGTATCTAAGATGGGTAATACCACAAACTCTATAAATATACCACCCTCCTTTCTTCTTTCAGGTTCTCTAAAAGGCATAATATTATATAATGTAATGATTTTTGCAATATATTCTTGGGTTTGTCACAAATATAATACATAAAAAAACAGGAGATAGAGCTATATAAGAGTGAAGTTTATATATCTCACTAGAATTAAGTTAGTATTTATCTAAAGTAGGTTTTGATAAGCTAATATATATATTATAGGCATAAAGCAACCACTAAGAAAATAATTTTTAAAATATAATTTAAAAGCCATTAAAGGAAATAACACTACAAAATATTTTCAGAAGGTAAAAAAGGCAAAAGAATATACAGAGGAACAAATAGTAGAGAAAAAATATACAAAGCAAAAAGCAAAATGGTAAACTTAAATCCAACCATATCAAAATAACGTTAAATGTGAATGCATTAATCAATCCAATCAAAAGTCATTAATTGTCAATTTGGATAAAAAGATGAGAGTCTATTATATGCTGTCTATAGAAGATGAACTTTAGATTAAAAAATGTACAAATTGGTTGAAAGGAAAAGGATAGAAAAAGATATAACGTGCGAACTGTAACCATAAGAAAGCTGAAGTGGCTATACTAAAATCAGAGAAAATAGACTTTAAAACAAAACTTGTTGTTGGAGATAAAAAGAGGCATTTTGTAATGATAAAAGTGTCAATTCGTCGAGAAGATAATGATTACAAACATATATACGTGTGTGTGTGTATGTGTGTGTGTGTGTGTATATATATATATATATATATATCAACAATACATAAAGCAAGAACACAGAAATGAAGAACTAGATATTTCAACAATAATATTTAGAGACTTTCGTAACCCACTTTCAATAATGGATAGAACAACTAGAGAGGAATACAAGAATTGAACAACAAGAAAAGAGAAGACTTGAACAACATTATAAACCAAGTGGACCTAATACACATCCATAGAACACTTCACCCAACAACAGCAGAAGACACATTTACCTCACAAATACATGGAATATTCTCCAGAATAGACCATATGTTAACCCATAAAACAAGCCTCAATAAATATAAAAGGATTGGAATTATATAAAATATGTTCTCCAACTACAATGGATTTAAATTAGAAATAAATATCAGAAAAAAAACCTTTGGGACATTCATAAATATGTGGAAATTAAACAACATATTCCTAAATAACCAGTGGGTCAAAGAAGAACTCACCAAGGAAATAAGAAGATACTTTTAGATGAATAAAAACAAAACACAGAAGGCCAAAAACTGTGAGATGTAGCTAAAACAGTACTCCAAGGGAAATTTATACTTGTAAATGCCTAAATAAAAAACAAGAAAGATCTTTAATATGTAACCTACCTTTCCACCTTAAGAAACTAAAAAAGAAGAGCAAAACACATCCAAAGATAGGAAAAAGAAAGAAATATTAAAGATTATAATAGAGATAAATATAACAGAAAATAGAACAGTAAAATCAATAAATTCAAAAATTTGTTCTTTGAAAAGATCAACAAAATTGACAGAGGGAAGACTCAAATTATTAAAGACAAAGAAAAAAAAAGAGGAGACATCATTACTGATCTTACAGAAATAAAAAGGATTGAAAAGGAATACTTTGAACAGCTAGTTAGATATGCCAACAAATTGAATAACTTAGATGAACAAATTTCTAGAAAGACAAACTATGATACTGACTCAAGAACAGATAATGTGAGTAAACAAATAGCAAGTAATAAGATTGAACTAGTAATTAAAAAAAAAATTCCCACAAAGGAAAACCTAGGTCAGATGTCTTTACAGGTGAATTCTACCAAATATTTAAAGAAGAATTATTACTAAACTTTCACAGACTCTTCCAATCAATAGAAGTGGAGGGAATACTTCCCAACTCATTCTCTAAGTGCACTATCAGCCTGATACCAAAACCAGACAAAAATAACAGAAAAAAAGAAAACTATGGAACAGTGCATCTCATATAGTTGCAAAAATCCTCAACAATATACTAGCAAGCTAATCAAGCAAGATACAAAAAGAATTATATACCATGGTCCAGGAATACAAGGTTGGATTACCATTCCAAAATCAATTAATGTAATATACCCTATTAATGGAATAAAGAACAAAATTGCATGGTCATCTCAGTAGATGCAGAAAAAAAGCACTTGACAAAATATAATACTCTTTCATAATAAAAACATTCAACAAACTAAAAATAGATTGGAACTTCATCAGTCTACTAAAAGACATCTATAAAAAACAGCTAACCTCACACTTAATGGTAAAAGACTGAAAACAACCAGAAACAAGACAACAAATCAAGAACAAGACACGAATGTCTCTTCTTGTCACTTCCATTTAACATTATACTAGACGTTGTAGCAAGGGCAATTAAGAAAGAAAAGAAATAAAAGGTATCCAGATTGGAAAGGAAGAAGTAAAACTATCTCTATTCACAGATGGCCTTATCTTGCATAGAGAAAATCCTAAGGAATCCACAAAAAGAAAAAAAAACCAACATAATGAATGAATAAACAATTTCAATGAGGTTACAGAATACAAGATCGATACATAAAAATCAATTGTATTTCTATGCACTTGCATTAAAGAATCTAAAAATGAATTAAAAAATAATTCCAGTTATAATACCATCAAAAAGAATAAAATACTTAGGAATAAACTTAAGGAAAGAAGTACAAGGCTTGTATACTAAAAACTAAAAAATGCTGAATAAAATTTAAAAAGATCTAAATAAGTAGAAAGACATCCCATTGTTATGGTATGGTAGACTTATTATTATTAATATGGCAGTGCTCCCAAAATTGATCTCTAGATTTAATGCAATCCCTATGAAAACCATAGCTGGCTTAATTTTTTTTGCATAAATTGTGAATTAGATCCTAAACTTGAAATGGAAATGCAAGAGACCCAGAATAGCCAAAATAATCTTGAAAGAAGCATAAAACTGAAGAACACAGTTGTTCCTGATTTCAAAACTTACTGCAAAACTACAGTAATCAAGAAAGTGTGGGATGGGTATAAGGATGATATATACATCAATGGAATAGAATTGAGAGTCTAGAAATAAGCCCTTAGATGTACTGTCAATTGATTTTCAACAAGGGTTCCCAGACCATTCAATGGGGAAAAAATTGGGGTTTTTTTTCAACAAATGGGACTGAGACAACTGGATATCCATATGCAAAAGAATGAAGTTGGACCCCTACTTCTCACTATACACAAAAATTCACTCAAAATGGATCATAGACCTAAGTATAAGAGCTAAAATTATAAAAGTCTTAGAAGAAAACGTAGAAGTATATTTTCATTATCTTGGTTTAGGCAATGGTTTATTTTTTTCCCCAAAAGCAAAGCAACAAAAGAAAAAAATAGGATAAATTAGTTTCATCAAAATAAAAAAACTTTGTACTGCAAATGATACCATCAAGAAAGTGAAAGAACATTCCACAGAATGGGATAAAATATTTGCAAATCATATATCTATCTGATAAGGGACTTTTCTCCCAAAATTTAAAAAAAATTTACAACTTAATAATAGAAGGATAAATAATCCAATTTTAAAATGGGCAAAGGATCTGAATAGATAATTTTCTAAAAGTATGTACAAACAATAAGTAAATGAAATATGCTCAACATCATTATTAGGGAAAGGTAAATCTGAACCTTGAGATACCTACATTTCACATTCACTAGGATGTCTATAACAAAAAAGACCAATAATGACAAGTGTTGGTGAGGATGTAGAAAAATTGGAAGCGTTATTCACTGCTGATGGGAATGTAAAATGGTACAGCTGATTGTGAATACAGTTTGGCAGTTTCTCAAAATGTTAAATATAGAGTTATGTATGAGCCAGAAATTCCACTCCTAAGTATATATTCAAGAAAAATACCAAGATAAGTATTTACAAAATCTTATACATGAATTGTCATAGACGTTCTCTTCATAATAGCCAAAAATGGAAAATAACTCAAATGTCCAGCAAGTGATGAATGGATAAACAAATATGATATATCCATAAAATATAAAGTTGTTCAGCAATTTGAAAAACGAAGTACTGATACCATGCTATGGCATGGATGAACCTTGAAAACATTATGCTAAATGAAAGAAGCCCGGTACAAAAGACTGGTTATTGGATAATGTCATTTCACATGAAGTGTCTAGAAGAGGCAAATTTATAGAGACTTAAAAAAAAATTAGTGGTTGTCTAATCTCCTGAGTCTGGGGATGAGCTGGGGAATAGTAACTGACTGCTAATGGGTAAGGGTTACCTTTAAGAGTGATAAAATGTTCTAAAATTAGAATGTAGTGATTCTTGCTCAACTCTGTGAATATACCATAAAACAATGAATTATAAACTTCAAATGGGTGAATTTCATGGTATATAAATTATATATCCATAAACATAATGAATTTCATATGATAGATCTATATGTAGTTAGGTCTATTTTTTATTTTCTATGCTTTTTCATTGGTCTAGTTAATCATAAATACTATACTGTTTTAACTGTAGACATTTTCTAATATTTTTGATTCTGGTATGGCTAGTTGGCTCACAGTGTACATGTTATTTAGGGATTTCCTGGCTATTCTTGATTGTTTGCTTTTTTCTGAATTTTATAATCAACTTGTCTAACTCCAGAAAAACCCACTAATGTTATTTTTATTGGTATTGTGTTAAATTTGTGGCTTATTCTGGGGAGTTAAAAAGTGGATCTATAAATCTTTTGTTAATTTCAGGCAGTTGATATGTAATGAGGAGCATGTTGTATGTAGCGCAGTAGAAAAGAGAGTGAATTTCAGATTCAGATTTCTGTTTGCCACTTACCTAGATGTGCAAACTTAGACAAATTGATTAGTTTCTCTATGCTTGAGTTTTCTTATCTAGAAAACAGAGATAATAATACTGTAGATACAGGTTGTTTGGGGAATTAAACCTCCACAAGTATGTGGGGTTTTCCTATTCTTTTTCTTTTTTCTCCGATGCACTCTTAGTGCCTAGTATAGTACCTGGTCCATAGTAGGATCTGAATACATAGCTGCTGAATAAAATGTCTGTTAAAGTTGCTTTATGTAATGGATAATCAAAAGTTAGTTCCTTTTTTTCTCTATTTTAAAAACAATGCCAACATCAAAATTATAATTATAATCTTAAATTAATTCCTTTGGCTTTTTATATTATTGAAATATTTTGTATGAAAGCCATGAACATTTTCTTCTGTGATATAATTTACAATGAAATTTTGATGTGGTCAAATGTGATTTCCTAAAGCTTATATTTTCATTAGTTTTGTATTTACAGTAGCACTAAGTGATTGCTTACTGGAAGCAACTCATATAAATAAATTAAAAGAAGGCTTACAGGAATAATGAAAAGAAAGGGCAGTAAGTCATACCCATATCACCCACATGCATTTTAACACTGCGTAGGATTTGCAGTTGGAAGAAAATGCCCTGAGCAGACATTTTTATCAGTTTGATTTGTTCATGAGTGAGGTTATGTCTGTTATTAAATAGTAAACTTTCTGCAGTAAATTACTACAAAGAAAAACAAAACAAACCTGTGGAAAATACTAATCTCAGTGAATAAGAAAATAACTAAAGTACCTGTGAATAAGATTCCCAGCAGTGGTAAAATAGCTTTAATTGCTGAATCTGTCTCAACATATATTCTCTCCACATTCTCTCTAGAAATATATATATTTAAATTATTGTAAGTATGTATATAGAGATAATATGGAATATTATAAATGTGATGCATATATGTATATATATGTAGAGAGAGACAGACAAAGACAGGAGGAGAGATTGTTAAACTACAGTGAACTCAGCTCCATCCTTGTGCAGATAGGTACAGGGTAGAAAAATGCATGTTGATTTATTTATAGAAGGTTGACTTCTGACAATGACTGGTGAATATCTGGCATCCTTAATAATCTTAGAAGTTTGTGTCAGTATGTGTGTATTTATGGAAACAAGCTTGTCTTCATTTAATTAGGTGGAACAGTTCTCCTAATGATGTTATGGAGAGATACCTGAGCTAGTTATAAACGTAGCTATTATTTTCTTCAAAATGTCCAAGTTGTTTAGACAGTAGTCAACACAATCTGGTTTGAAGAGAGGTTTCCCCGGTGGCTTTGTCACTTCTAGTATAAAACTTTGCCTCTAGGTTTTTCTCTTTTCATCCTCTTTGTGTTTTTGGAATTATTGTTATAATGACACATACATGTAACTAGATGCATATCTCTATCAATATTTAATTATGATAGAGTAGAATGTGTAAACGTTGATGAAGAAACTTCAGATTGCAATTTGGCTCTACTATTTATTAACTGAATAGCTTGGAGATATCATTTAACTTCTCTGAACCTCAGTTTCCTCATAGGCAAACCAGCAGATAATTTCTTCAGCTGCAAATTGATAGGTAGTAACCTCTTCGTCGACCAAGTTAATACCTTCTAAATGCCTAACACAGTGCCAGACAGAGTAAATACTCAATCCAGAGTTGTTCTTTTCATTATCATTATTACGTCTCTCTTTGCCATATAACCTAAGCGACTGGATTCCCTTGAAGGATGCATGGGCCCTCTGGCTGCTCTATATATGTCTCCTTTGGGAAGCTGTTTGGAAGGGAGCAGAGCAAGGTTTCTTCCACGTCATCATGTCTTCCACATGGCTAAAGCCACTCGTGAATTTTTAGGCTTCACTCTAACACATTACACTGTTGATCTCTCTTTCTTGAAACATTTTCTGCACATGCCTTCCAGGAGACTGATCTATCTGTCTAGATGCCCTTTCTCAGACTCTCTTCCCTGTTGTGTCTCAGCAACCTGCCACCTAAATTTTGCAACTCCTCAAGACTTAGTTCTTTGGCTTCCCTTTTTTTGCCTGCGTCCTTTCCTTTGGAGTCCTTTTCAATTTCATAACTTTAAATACCATTTTATGCTGATCATTTTCCCTATTAAGGCTTAGCCCAGACCTCACTCAGCCTCAGCCTCAGACATAAGTACCCAACTGCTTACTTGTCTCGTTTTTCTCATTCATAAAATGAGTTTGGTGATACTGTTCTATCTGCTCTCTGACATTATTTAATGGTGAAAATAAATTTGTAAATGTTATTAAAAAACCCCAGAGATAACTCAGACATGAAGCTATATTTACCTTGTAATAATTTTAATGTATGAAACATATTATTTAAACATTATAGTAACTGTATTTTGTGATTCAAAACTAGACAACTAGCCTAGTAACTAGTATTTTTTCAATAGCTTTATATTTAGGTGTACTATAGATGAGAAATTGTTTGTAAGCTTCTAGGCATAATTCGCAGGCAAAGATGCTATTTTTGGACATAGTGGGTATACCAACCACATTAGCATGTTTCTTGTTATTACATTTATTTACTTTATTTCCTTTTGCTAATTCACTATAATGTGAATGAGTAAGGTTTCCCAATTAAAAGTTGAGAATGTCAGGTTGAGCAAAAACAAAATGAAAATAAGAGAATTTCCATTTGGATGAGCTATGAAAGTGACTCAAAGAAAACAAATAACACACAGAAGTTTTAAAAAAAATGTTATATGGTAACAGAAAAGAAGGTAGGATAGCAAAGAGCACCCACTGCAGAGGAAGTTCTCAGTAGTCGGGTGGACAAGAGGAGCCGTTCCATGGATGAGAGTCAGTTGTTGCTTATAAACTTGAATGCTTGCTCCGTGAGCTCACAAAGAATCCGTATGGAGGGATGGTGGTTATGCATGGCCTTGACTATAGGAGTTTCTCTTCACTGAGGTTAACTTGGATAACATGCCTGCAGAATACCTAACCTTTCAACAGTAGAGTCTAGTATTGAGCCTCCAGTGTGGTACCATTCCCTCAGGAGTACCAGCCAGGTGTCTGATATAGGTCTATTTCATGGAGAGGACAGCAGTTTGGCTCCCCTGGAACAGATATTTAGTCTAGATATAGATTTGCTTTTCTACCTTGTCATGCTCTTGCCATCAGTATCATCACAACTAGGATATTGACATTGATATAGTCAAGAGACAGAATATTTCATCAGCACAAGGATCCCTTATGCTGCCCTTTTATAGCCACAACCACCTCTCTTCACACCCCTAATCCTTGACTCCAGGCAATCACTAATCTCTTCTCTATTTCTATAATTTTATTTCAAAAATATAATATAAATGAAATGATATAGCATATGACCGTTGGGGAGTAGCTCTTTTCACTCAGTATAATTCCTTGGTATTTTATCCAAGTTGTTGCTGTATCAATAGTTCATTCCTTTTTATTGCTGAGTAATACTCTGTGGTATGAATGTGTCACAGTTTGTTTAAGCATTCACCTATTGAAAGACATGTGGATTGCTTCCAGTTTTGGACTATGAACGTTCCTGTATAGATTGTGTGAATGTAAGTCTTCATTTCTCTGTGATAAATGCCCAAGAGTATAATTGCTAGGTCATATGGAAATTGAATGTTTAATTTTATAGGAAACTGCCAGCTATTTTCCATAGTGGCTGTATCATTTTCCATTCCACCAGAAAAAAAAAAAAAAAAAAGAATGACCTAGTTTCTTTCCATTCTCCACAGCATTTGGTGTTATCACTACTTTTTATATTAGCCATTCTGATAGATGTATAGTGATATCTTATTGTGGTTTTAATTTGCATTTCCCTAATAGCTAATGATGTTGAGTATCTTTTCATGATGTGCCTACTTATTTTTTGTATATCCTCTTGAGTGAAATGGCTATTCATATCTTTTGTCCATTTTCTAATTGGTTTGTTTCTTCTTCTTTTTTAAATTGCTGAGTTTTGAGAGTTCTTTATATTTTGAGAATTCTAAATAATAGTCCTTTGTCAGATATATGGTTTGCAAGGATTTTCTCCCAGAATATAAATTTTCTGTTTATACCTTCAATAGGATGTTTCACAAAGCAAAAGTTTTTAATTTTGATGAGGTCTAATGATCAATTTTTCCTTTTATGGATCATGCTTTTGTTATCAAGTCTACAAATTCTTTGCTTAGACTAGATCCCAAGGGCTTTTTTCCTATGTTATTTTTCTAAAACTTCTATAGTTTCATTGTACATTTAACCTGTGGTCTATTTTGAGTTAATTTTTGTAAAAGATACAAAGTTTAGGTTGAGGTTCACTTTTTGTATGTGTGTGCCTATGGATGTTTCAGTATCATTTGTTGAAAAGTCTATTCTTCTTCCATTGAATTGCTTTTGCACTCTTGTTAGAAATCAACTGGCTATATGTGCGTAGGTCTATTTCTGGATTCTTTATTCTGTTTCATTTATCTATGTATCTGTCCTTCCACCAATACCACACTGCTTTGATTACCATAACTATACAGTAGGCCTTAATATTGGGTAGAGTGGTTCCTTTCACTTTATTCTTTTTTTCAAACTTGTTTTTTCTACTTTATGGCCTGTGCATATACATTTTAGAATAATGCACAGATTTTAAGTGCCTTATTCACCACCAGGGTATTCTGTACTTTAACAAAAGATTCACTGTCTTGCCATTTACCATACAGCAGTAAATGTCCTGATAGTGTGAGGAAATGCCCTATTAAATACTCAATTATGGAGTCAGTTGGATAACAACATCTTTGAGGATGGGGTCCTCTTCTATAAGATGCAGTAAATGCTTTCAACTGTTACTAGTATGTGTGTTTCTTTCTTAGCCAGAACTCATGGATGTAGAACCAAGGGGTAGAAGTGGTCATGACTCCTCTCATTATTATCAGTGACTCTCTTATAGATTTTCTGCTTCTATGCTTACTACTTTGGATTCTGTTGATTTAGAGGTATTGTTAACAGTTAACATAGGATTTCATGAGGAAGCATTGAACTAGGTGTTGAGACTGCCATCTGGCCATTTGGAGCTTCTAGTTCCTCTTTACCAACAGGGAAAGAAGGAGTTTATTGTATTTGCTGGGGATCTTGATTCTGATTATCAAAAATAAATAGTGTTTGTGCTTCACAGTGTGAGTGAGGAGATCTAGCCCTAGAAACTAGGATTCCTGGAGTGACTTTAAGTACTTCTATACACAGTAGTAAAAGTTAGGTGAGGATTATAGCAATACAGAGAAGACAATTAAGAGCTAAGTTCCTTTAGCAATGAAGGTATGAATCATAAAGAGCCATGTCCACCTGGGGGCTGGCAGAGAGAAAAGAGAACATGGAATCGATACTAAAACAAAATAGGTTATAATTATCAACTGCAACCTTGTAATCAAATGTAAAAAATGATGATTAGGGTAACTATGCATATATTTTTCTTACTTTGTTATGATGATATTTGTACATATTAACTAAACTTTCCCATCTCTCCTGTCCCTACTATTTAATTAGATTTATTGGTAGTTGTGAATCTAGTAATCTTTAGCTGAAAAATATCAAAGGGGGATTGTGGCTTTACTGGAAGAAGAATGAGCATTACTTCAAGATGGAAACAGTGACTTATGGGATCTGGGTCTTCTCTTTTTTAATAGATGATGAGGGTGTCTTATACAAGAGATAATTGCATTAGGTAGGTAGAAACATGTTTCTGTTTCAGTTTGTAAGTTTAAATATGGATGAAAGGTGTGTAAACACTGAATAACTATCAAGAAACTGGCACTCATTCTGGGCCCTCTCTTTTCTTTTATCTATCTATCTATCTATCTATCTATCTATCTATCTATCTATCTATCTATCTATCCATACATCCGTCCATCCATCCTAAGAGGTCCTTTCTGATCAGTGAAATGTAAAGAGATAAAGACAAAGTTATGGCATCTGATCTTGTTTCCTACCTGTCTAGCTTGATAAAGCCCTGCCTGCTCATGATCTTTCCACAGGTGCTTTGCAGCCCATCCAAGCCTTGAAGGAAGGACCTGAAGTCCAGCAAGTAGCTTACTGCCCTGTGTCCCCACTTGCTAGCATTTGGTACTGCACCCGCAGTATAACCCTGAGCCAGCCCATAGGAGGGTGGGGCTGGGACCATTCCCACTGAAAGTCTTCAGGTTTGTAGGCCAAATGAGACCCGTTTAAAAAGGTTTTTCAGAGGGCTCTCTCCATTTAGAGAACTAAGTTCAGTATATTCTTTAATTACCAGTGACTTGGTGTCTGATTCCTTATCTGATGGCCTTTGGTGAGCACTGACTCATAAGAGGCTGGCACAGTTGATAAGTAGATGGCACACCTTATAGGCAGCTGCCATATGATAACACAGTTAGATACAGATGGGTGCCATCCTGACCTTTGTCTTTACTTGGTAACCTTCCCCATTTAGCTCCATAGATGGTAGCCTCTACCTCCGGAAGAGTGCAAAATCAGAGATTAAAGGAAGCCACATTATTGCCTTATAAAATCAAAATGAATAGTCCAGGAAAGGTATGAATGGAGATGGGATCTGGCAGAGCCAGTTTTTTCTTTGTCCTTCAAATATGTAAGAATGCTCTGAGCTGGGAAGAAAGAGAAGAAAACTATAAGGAAAAGAGCTTGATGTTGGCATATATGTGAATGTAGGGTGGAGGAAGGGGCTGCCCTATCCTGCTCCTCAGGACTAAAACAAAGTGCAGCCTCAGATAGTCCATATCCCCTAAAGAGCTAACTGAATAGCCAGATATTCTGGTGAGGCCAAAGGCGGTGCAGATTTGACTCTGAGCCCTCAAAGGTGAAAAGGGTTCTTGGAGGTGGCAGATGGGGCTGCATGTACTGTGAGCTGGAAGCCAGGTGGTAGATACTGCCTCCCGGCAGATCCATATGGGGAGGCTCAAGACTGAGAAATGACTAGCTCTCCTCATTAATTTTGCACCACTGAATACACTCACAGCTGAAAATCACCCTCAGGAAACATCCTCTAGGATTGAATTCAAAACTTAAATGACTAAGAGAATAGTAAATTTAAATAGTTTACTTAAAAGTGACTAAATTCATTTTTCTACCTTCAAGTAGAGATGGGACTCAAAATAGAAGCCAAGTTCATATATAGAGAAACAAATTAAGTATCTGCACATCTGATGCATCAGTAAATATGTGGTGTGCTTATGAAAATTGTATCCTGTTCCAGTCATTCTAATAGCCCTCTTCTTGTTTTAGTGAGAGGTGGCAGAAGTTAGTATTCTTAATTTCAGCAGAAGAGGAAGTTATCTTAGTGTTGATGGCATTGGAAGGTTGGTGAATATTAAGTCTTATGAATAAAGCTTCTCAAATTGCTAGAATAACATGCAGTTATAATGAGTAATGCCATCATTTTAAAAGAGGTTTTGCATAATACTTTATATATTTTAAATAAAATAAATCATATATTATTATTTTAATAAATCATGTATTATTATTTTCCTTTTATAAATCATATATTACTATTTTTACTATCACAAATATTATTATTCTCCTGACTTTCCTTTCCATTTCAAGAGAGCATGAGTTGATTGGAAAGTTCAAAGTCTTTCTTTGAAAAGAAACTTTTATGAGAAAACTCATGGTGAATTTAACAAAATAAAACAATAATTAAAACAATAACTAGCATTCTCCCAGGTGATTTGTCAAGCAGAAGTTTCACTTCAGATGCTGTTTCTACAGATGACTTAAAAGTAGTTGGTTTTATTCAGCTTCTATTTTTTAAACAAAATTATGCATATATTTTACTGTGTTATTTTAACTCATTTCTTCACTAAATAACACCTTGCAGTTTTTTCCTTCAAAGAATATATCATTCTAGAATGCCTAAAGAGGCTCAGATTCCTTTTTCTTATTTGTCTATAAATTTTTAACTGAAAAGTCTTGCAGAGACTATCAAACACCAAGTTCTCTGGAAGAGGAAAGTTTGCCTGGAAAGCAACTCATGGTTGCCAGAAACCACATCTGTACCTACAATGAAGATTCAGTCTGTTATTCCAAGATTACAGTCTTTTGAGACCATAATTTACTTTACCAGGGAAGTTTTTTTTTTAACTTTAACTCACATTAAAGCCTCACTCTACAACAGAAAGACTTTTCTAATAATGGACAACATCTCATGTCTGCCCTTGGATCATTTCAGTAGAATATATAAGCACATGCAGTACACTAGCTCTTGATCAGTCTTCCCATGGATGAGGCTCTTATCCATTTTTCAATCATTTTGAGTCATAAATTGCACATAATAATCAGTACAGAGAGAGAAGATAAGCTGTATTAGATCCATTTTTAACCATAAAGGAAGGTTATTTATAAAATTGTGGCTCATGTGGGAGAATAAATGTTTTTTATTAAAAAGAATGAAATTGAGTGCCTCTAAAAAATCTTAAAATAAATAATTCCAACAAAGGGGGAAGCAAAATCACCCCTTGGCAATTCTTGATAGATTATTTATGCTTTTGGAATAGAGTCAGCCAGGCATATGACCATCCTTGATTAATAATGAATGTGGTTTCAGGACAATCACAGCACTGTATTGTGTTACAAAGCCAGCACTAATCATTTGGAATAGAAGCAGCAAATGTGATTACTCTATAATCAGGATAGATCAGCAAATGATGGCTCATCAGAGGAAAGTGTATAATATAACCATAATTCTATAAATTGGCCTTATATAATAAAACCTAAAATACAGCCAGACTAGTTTCTGCTCAATGGTTTGGCAATAATCTTAATGTCATCCTCTCAAAGAGATCACCTTGTAGGAAGGGCTTCAAAGGGGGCCAGGGACTGAGGGAATGAGGAGGTGAACTCAGCAGAATCAGGGTACACATGAGCCGATATTCTGAACCTGTGTTGGATTGCATTCCTCTTCTCTTTGTTCAGAGTGCTGCCCCTGCTCTGTAACATCTCGCATCTTTTATCAGTGGTTATCACAGAGGATATATTAAATTGACCTCCGTATTTGGGTTTGCAGTCACCTTCTGTTCTGCTCACATGGACCCTTCATGTGAGCAATGGTTAGCACCGTTTCTCATATCTTGTGTCCTCTGCAGGTTCTTTGTGGCAGAGATATGTTTAGATAGTCAGAGTTGGTGTTCTTGACATTCCTGCATGATCTCTCTGACCTTGGTGGATCCCCATCTACTGATGCGTGTCAAGTTGCAGAGGAACACGGCTATCTATCCTGGTAACCCTTGCACCAAGAGCTCAATTGCACCTTGATGTGAAAGAAAGAGGACACATATATGTTAGTCATTCATATTAAGGGACCACAGTTCTGTGGTGTGACTCTTGAGAAAAAAAGACCACTGACATTTAGGGAAATGTTGAATTTTCAGGTTCCCTATTTCCATCTTTTCTTACAATGGTGCTGTAATTATTATGGATAGAGGTTGTTTTTATCATGGAATATAATGCAACTAACAGAGGATTGTAAAAGCTGTTTCTATGTAGGCAAGGCTAAACACATATTAACTTTTGTATGAATTTATTCCTTAGAGCTAGTCTTGAGATATTACATGGCCTTATAATGTTTTTGTTTACAAAACCCCAAAAGTTAGAATAGCTTTTGTCTTTACCAATTTCCCCTTATAACTCGATGGAAGCCTTGGCTAATGAGGAGGTTCCCAGTTCAGGCTGAGTGCCATATCTTACTTGATTTGTAATGTCCTCACAAGGAAGGTGAAATAAGCTTGATGCAAAGTGAAAAATACAATTTTCTCCTTCTAAATTAGTTTATGAAGAAGCAATAGAAAGTAAGAAAAAGGTCCAGTCCAAGAGTCACTGAATTCTGAGTCTCTCCCTCAAGCCTACATTTTCTTGTGTTTTCATAAAGACATTCACACAAGGGTGTGGGAAGGTCCACGTATTCCTCCACACATCACTGACTCATCGAGTGTCTGCATCCTCTTGGAAAAATGTGAATAATCATTTAACGCTCTTTTCCTTAACACACCATTTCAGATAATAATGATACTTTACAAATGCTTTTTGATACTAATGCTTCTTCATAAGAGGTATAATGGATTAGGAGTAAGGAAATCTAAGTTCTAATATCTTCCTATTATTCATCTATTTTGTAAATAAGATTTTCATATATCAGTTTTGTGTAGGAGGGATGAAACCTTTTAACGTAATTGTGTGTGTGTGAGTATGTGTCTGCGTGTGTGTGTGTGTGAAAAATGTCTCATATTTTTAGTGCCAAAATGTTCAAATATCATCTACTTTAATGGTGCAGTTTTAAGGGGATTGACGCCACATAGGTAAACAAGAATAGATTTATTTGGATATTTGTTACTTTATTTCTTCTAAAGTTTTAGTTTCTCCATACATAAAAAGGCTTCCTATAATCCACAATAATCAGAATTTGAGTTAAAATCTATATTTAAATTATATGATCCATATGCTATTTCAAGTAGAAAAGAGTCCAAAAAATTTTATTCAGTACTTTTAGTAGTTGGAATCAGGAAATGAATAAAAGCATTGTTTCTCTATCTATAAAATTAAATGTGTCTTCCATCGCAGAAAATTTGGCCTTACTATCAATTTTCAAATAAAGTTTGGCAATTTTTCCTTCTGAAAAGAGAGCCTGATATCTATGGATACATAAGATTTGCCTTAGGTTTCAGACCTATGTTCTGTCTAGCTCAGCATCTGGACTACTTCAGGCATCTTCCATGGAAGTGCAGTCCTAAGTATCAAACGTGGGATCACGTTTGATACAAGAGCAGGCTTCCTAAGTTTTTTTTTTTTTTTTAAATTATTATTTATTTATTTATGGCTGTGTTGGGTCTTCGTTTCTGTGCGAGGGCTTTCTCTAGTTGCAGCAAGCGGGGGCCACTCTTCATCGCAGTGCGCGGGCCTCTCACTATCGCGGCCTCTCTTGTTGCGGAGCACAGGCTCCAGACGCGCAGGCTCAGCAATTGTGGCTCACGGGTCTAGTCGCTCCGCGGCATGTGGGATCTTCCCAGATCAGGGCTCGAACCCGTGTCCCCTGCATTGGCAGGCGGATTCTCAACCACTGCGCCACCAGGGAAGCCCAGGCTTCCTAAGTTTTAATCCCAGCTCCGCTAGCTGCTACAGGTGTGGCCCTGGGAGGGTTACTAACCTCTCTGTGCTTCCATTTCCTCTTCTGTAAAATGGACATAATGGAGATAATACTTACCTCCAGTATTTATTGTGAGGATGAATTGAGCTAACCCAGCTGAACAATAGTGCTTGACATTTATTAAGCATTCATTAATATCAAGTGTAGATATCATACCCAACAGTCCAGTTTGGTTCTGAGTATCCTTTCTTTTGGCAACAAATTTCAACACTTTCATCTATGGATGCATAAAAGTCTTTTTGAAATAGTGTCCATTTTCCCTCATATCACTGGTAAAAGGAATAAATGTCTCAGTTTTACTATGCCCAATTGTTTATTTATAGGGCCTTCCAAAATCATATCTTCATTGTTGCAGCCTTTGTTATCCTGGTTGGTATATTTGAGCTTGAAAGATTGTATGACAGGCTATGAAATGAATCCCCGTCGCCCCTTTTTAAATCAAGGTCCCATCATTTTTTGTTTTTACAAGACAATGCAATTAAATGGGATAATTTTACTAAATCTAAGAGAGGTATTTTTTAACAAATAGGATACTGAGGCTTGTGATTGCAGCTATTAGATTATCCACTGTAAATGTAAAATCTCTGCTGTGTAATTTTTGCTGTTTTATAAGAAATGATTTCATTATTAGAAAGTTCCCTTTAAAAGAGACTTTCAAAGAGGGAAAATCTAATAATTTAGGCTTTTAGCATCACAGAGAATTGCTTCTTGAAATTCAAGGAGAGAATCAGTAACATTTTCTTAGACATTGTACACAGTTCTGGTTACCATGGACATCCCAATTCAAGGTTATTTAAAAGCAAACAACATGAAAAATCTACACAATGCAGTGAAGTATATAAATGATTCCAGAAATACTGTGTAAGCCTTTAGTGAACGCTTGTTATAATGTTTGACTTTTTATGACCTTCAGCAGAATAATGGTATATATGTATGTATATATGTATGTATGTATGTATGAAGGCAGCTTCTATGTTACTGTTAAGATTGCTGTCTCAATGGAAGATCATGAAAACTCCTAAACTCTGTGTTTGTAAAAATCCTCCTCAATTCATTTAAACATGAATGAGAATAAGATAAAGGGCTAGTACTATCACAATCATGGCATTAAGTTCTATGTGAATTTATTTATTTTTTATTCATTTAATTAATACATATTGAGTACCTAGCAGGTGATAAGCACCTTTTAAATATTAAATCCTCAAATATTAATAAGGTATGTTACATAATTAATTTGCAGAAGCTGATCTAGTGGAGGAAAAGGATGTATGAATCATAACTGATGCGATAGAGTGAATACTATTAAGAGAGATCTATACAAAGAACCGTGGGAACACACGAAGGTTGACTTGATTGGGTGAGGGAGGAGAGAGGGAAGGGAAGGACATGACAGGCTTTCCAGAGGAGGTGCCATTTGATCTGGACCTTTGTAATAAGAAGAAAAGAGGGATAAAGAGTTCTCAAGGAGAGAAGTTAATCCAAACAAAGTCACAGTATACCAACATTGAGCAAGTATTTTGATGTGACCAGAGTAGGTCACATTAAAGTAAGCAGCAGGAAAACTAAGTTGGTTAGGGCTAGACTCTAAGGAGTTTTTTATGAATGTCATAAAATGAGAAACTTTAGCTGAGAATAAAAACTTGTATCACTATTTTAAAAAATTCATGCTCAGGAGGTATCTTCCAAATGTAGTGTCACTCCCCAGACTATTGCCATTGCCCATGATTCTATTTCCCTAAGGCTTTCACTAGAGCCATTTTTCTATAAGCCCCATCTCATCCCAATTTCTATGTTGAGCCAATCATGGGTGAAGAATTCTTAACCACCTCAATCTTTTCATCTCCAATCAGGTGAGGTTTAGCCCTCCTTAACGCAGTGGCATGAGTGTCTCAGAGCAGACCACTCCCAGACTCCTCTGTTGATGGTTAGGTTCAGATTCAGAGCCAAGTGCCCCAGCGACGATTATTTGTGCTGCTTCCTGAACTGCAACTCTTCCTGCACCTTAAGTCTTATTTCTCAGATGTGAGCTTCTTATCTCGTTCCTGTCCCCAAGTTTTTGTCATTCTCTCTTTTTTAGACTGTAGTTCTCCTTCTCTTCAGCCTGGAGCTGTGTCCCTGAACTCAGTTTTGGTACGTGGAGCTCTAATTTCCTTAAGGATAGTCACGCAGGCCATGACTAGTAGCTCCTGCCCCAAGGTTACCCCAACCTGGGCTCTGCCCATCTGCTAGGATCCCAAACCCCCTACTAGGTTCCAACTACTTTCTTCAGTTGTGCTCAGTATATCTGTGCTCTCTCTTCACCGTGCCTTGCCTCTCCAGGTGCTCCACCACTGTTAAGTTTTGCACCCAGTGTCTGACCAGTTGCTCAGGAATAAGATCCAGTCCTGGTCCTGGTTCTCCTACCCTCTTTACCTTCCCTGGTTTGTGATAATGAGACTTCAGGCTTTATTCCACAGTCAGAAAGAAGATGAAAGAAGCAAAGAGTAAGGAGAGAGAGAGAAAGAGAAAGACAGAAAAAGAGAGAGAGTAGACATGCTGTTTTTAATAAATTTTAAGCACATAATCACCCTTCCCTCACTCTGCAGCCCCAGGCCTGCAGTGACAGATGCCAGACCCCGCCCCCCCCACCCCCCCAATGAAGCTTTTGGCATTGTTCAGGACCCAGAAGAAACTATGGGGGCTGAATAGGGAGGTTTTGTGAGCCTGGCCACCAGTGTTAACAGATGTGACATGAAACCCTGGTCCCTTACCCATGGCATGGTGAGGAGTGAGGGCAGCAGTATGTTCCATGGAAACATACTAGGAAGCCATCTTCTAAACACAATCCTGGTTCTGCTTCATGGGGAATAGTCATTTCTACTCCGATCTATTGATGCATCTTCAAATGTTGTTTCAGGTCCAGCACGGAGAAAGAGAAGGGGGGCAGTTGGCAGCGAGAATAGATGAAGCCCACCTATCTCTCAAATAAGGAGATGAGGACTTGATAGCTCAATATTGACATACTTAGTTGGCAAAGAGATAATTTGCATGGTTTTGATATTCTCTTAAATAAATAAAGATGACTAGGGAGCCTTGGAGAGCATTTTGCATTCTCCTCCCTTCTTCACTTTAAACTCTATGTGACCAGTCTGCTAATAGAATGTTCTCTTTGATTAATCTTTATCTAAATGTGAAAAATTATAATATCAGCAAAGCTGAAGGTTCTATTCACTCTTTTAAAATTACTTTGTAATTATACAATAAAACATGAATATTTTATCTATGTGAAAATCTAAAACATAGATAAGGTTTAAATATCATTTAATCATCTCTATCCTATTTACTTATAAAACTATGAAATTTATTTCTTTGAGTTTCCTGTTCACAATTATTTTATTATCCATTTGGTACATTGCACCAAGTGGTTCTCAAGGATGTCGGAGAATTAATTTTTTTCCTTTCAAGATGATTTTAACTTTGCCTAAGGTATCCCGATTTTGTTTGCTGTGTGATCCTTCTTGGTAATTTGCTTGTGTTGCAACTCTGTGGGAGAAAATGTCAGAAAGGAAGAGAGAGAGGTGGTATGACAGCTCACAGCTGGATATTGTTTGAGCTCCTCTCCAGAAGTAAAGGAATGCATGTAGATGGAGTCTTTGCTAAGAAAGGTATACGGGGACATTGTTTAGTTGACAAAAATCTCAACTTGACTAGTGTATTATTTTCCTAGAACTGCCTTAACAAGTTACCACTAACTAGATGGCTTAAAACAACATAAATATACTGTCTCACAATTCTGGAGGCTAGAAGTCCAAAATCAAGGAGTTGGCAGTGTTATTCTCACTCTAAAACCTATAGGGGAAGTACTTGCTTGCCTATTCTTAGTTTCTGGTGGTTTGCTGGCAATCTTTAGCATTTCTTGGCTTGTAGATTCATCATTTCAATCTTCCATCTTCACAATGTATTCTCCTTATGTCTCTTTACATTGTCTTTCCTCTTTTCATGTCTGTGTTTGTGCCCAAATTTTCCCTTTTTACAAGGACACTAGTCATATTGGATTGGGGTATACTCTAATGACTTCTTAACTTGACTGCATCTGCAAAGACCCTATTTCCAAAAAAGGTGATGTTTTGAGGTACTTGAAGTTAGGACTTCAACATATCTTTTATGGGGGGCACAATTCAACCCATAACAACTACTACTAAGACAAAAATAGTCAATTCATTAGGTTATCAAAAAATAACATATTCTTGTCTAATAAGAGAAATTGAGGGCAAGTGGGTTTCCGATAAGTAACAAATAATTGTTTTCCAAAGGAAGGAAATAATTATGTTAAGTGCACATGAAGTTAATTAGAATTTTAATGGAATTCTGATTTTTTGAAAACTATATTTAGCATTAAAAATTGATATCCCAAAAGATTCAATACATTACAAATAATGGGAAACCATTAAACTAATACCTCTTTTAGGATGCATTATACTACGTAATTATTATGAAGAGTTATTATTCCATTACTCAGATAAGACTAACTTGTAAATAGTTCAAGTATACCTTTGCTATAGTGAAAGCCCATTTACTTCCTCCTGAAAAACTAACTCAACCTAAATAATGCTATTTCTATTTCAGAATTTGTAGTAAGTTAGGAAATATACAATTTCATCTATGAATTGATTTCTGAAAAATTTGTGTTTTGGCGCAACTAGGCAACAAGATAGATGCAATTATAAAAGCCTCTACGGAAGAACCACAGATATGGATGATTGATTCTGTGCGTTGTCAATAAGTCCATTTTTATCAATTCATGATATGGCATAGTACCCAGTGTAATGGCTAGCTTCCACATTACATTTGGGTATTGAGTTTGTTATGAAGCAATCCTAACTGATGCACAAGCATTTACTGTGCACCCCATCAATTTCACAATTTTTTCAGCAATGCTTGCTTGATTCATACTCCCTATCCAAGGAGCTTGGTCACCCTGAATCCACAAACTGATACTATACTGGCCTCTAGTTTACAGGAACCAGATTGCAAGTATGTTCTCTGTTTAAAAGCACCTGGGGTTTTCATACCCTGCCATACCACATGCCTAAATCCAAAATTCTAGGCTCTTACCAAACCTACCCCAGCCTTCTCAGTATGAATCCAAGCCTGTCCTATAACAGAAACTCTGAGTTTTATTATGTTAAGTCATCGCTACTGGCCAAATCTGGAATTATGTTTCAGGTTCCTTAAATCCTTAATCCCTTTGCTCCTTAGATTTCTTGTATTTCCTTCCAGACACCAGGGCCATCCCCTTAGATCCTTCCTTATACCCTGAATACTCACTATGTATTGAATCAGAGCAATTAGGGGGCTCACTCTACTGAAACATCAGTTCTGTGGGAAGATGTATGCTGAGTTCCAAATAGCCAACTTACCAATAGATTTAGAATCACAATCCATGGTTATGTTTTAGATTTTTGAGGTTTTGATTGGAATGCCATTCAGTGTGAACAAATTGAGACATTATTATATAAAGAAAGTTTAGCAACCAAATAAACTTGAAATTCGACCATCATATTTTTTTTATTATAATTTACACTTGTTTTTTTTAAAGACACCAATTGTATTTGAACATTTGTTACTTTTTTAAAAAAATTAATTTATTTGTTTTTGGCTGTGTTGGGTCTTCGTTTCTGTGCGAGGGCTTTCTCTAGTTGTGGCAAGCGGGGGCCACTCTTCATCGCGGCGCACGGGCCTCTCACTATCGCGGCCTCTCTTGTTGCGGAGCACAGGCTCCAGACGCGCAGGCTCAGTAGCTGTGGCTCACGGTCCTAGCCGCTCCGTGGCATGTGGGATCTTCCCAGACCAGGGCTCCAACCCGTGTCCCCTGCATTAGCAGGCAGATTCTCAACCACTGCGCCAGCAGGGAAGCTCCATATTTGTTTTAGTTATATTTTGTTCTATAGTAACTGGAAATAAATGGTAAGTAGCTAATTTAAATTACTAAAACGCCTTTACTTTGCCAAAACAATTTCCTCACATAATCTTGCAGAAAAGAACTAAACAAAAAGGATGCTATTCTGAATATCCCTAGGTACTCTTTACACTTTCAAAATCCATGTGTTTAAAAGCCATACCACCCAGGGTGTTCCACTTAAGTAAGGCCTTCCTGGAAAGGGAAAGAGGAGCAAAAACCATGGCTTTTGAGATACCTTCTTCAGCTAAGGGCAAGATGAGTGGTGGGAGACTGTAGAATAAAAAGCTATTCTGATGTCCAAAGACAAAGTCTTGGGTATTCAGCCCATGGCTATGCACTTGGACACTCCCACTTTCCCTTCACAGGATACCCCTACTCCCTGACAAATCAGCAATAAAAACACCTTTTGTTTACCAAGTACTCTTGGGAGCCATTCCCATACAATAGACTAGTTTATTCATCCTTTCTTAACCTAGCTAAGATGCACTACAGAAATTGTAGTTTTTGTGATGCATGGGTGTGGACTTGGGGAAAGCCTAAGGATAAAAAAAAAGTTTTGGAGTACTGGCCATTTCAGGAGCAGTCAAGAGAGGTTGAGGTCCTCAGTAGCAAGAGCTGGAGGTGTAAATGGGTCACATGAGGTACTGGATCCAAGAGAGGGAGTAAGAGTCAGTTTAAGCATTGTGCAGTTATCTCTGGTCTGCACCCTCTCAAGTGTGAATTTGGTGCTATTGCCCTTTGAGGTGAGGCAGAGGAAGGTCTGTCCAGCCTGAAAAGGGGTGATTCCTGCCCTTTCCTTCAAAGCAGGCCAGGAGCCTGGAACTAGAAGAGCTGTCCTCATGCCCTTGTTCTGCAGATCTACTTCTTGATTTCCAGTATCTTACTAGAGTTCCCTGTCACTCTGACATTACCCCTTTATGAAATGCACAGAACCAGGAGAGCACTTTGTAGGAAAAGACTTGTGGGTACTGAAAGGGAGAATGTAGGACTGTTCATCTTCTAGAGCTGCTTGCTTGCACCTTATGTGGATGATGGTATAGGTTGCTCAGTTTAGTCAACCATAGAGGTAAACAGAGTGATAAAAAAAGTTATGCCTTGACAGAAATTCAGGTGTGCAAGGAAAAACTAAACAAAACATGTTTTCATTTTCTACAATTTAATTCCAAGTCATTATCTCCCTGAGTTGATAAAATGTTCAATTGTGGGCTCTCTAGTCTCTGAGTCTCATGCAGGACCAAAACACTTAGGGAGGTCCTACAGGGCACTGATGTATTCTCCACACATTTTATCACCAAGACACCTTTTGTATCAGCCAGCATGTTCCTTTCACATCTCATATTTTCAATGCTTCTAAGCTATATGTGGAACATAAAAATTAATATCTCAATAAATAATTCTTCTACGTTGTTAAAAACTTTTTAGGTTTTGGGTCTTAATATTTACTACCAGGTATAGTATTCAAAATAATATCTTAGACTCTTTCTATAGATTCCAGTACAGCCAATTGGAAAAATAATTCCTTTAATACGGTTTTTAGTTTCTTACTGACTTTATTGGCAATCTTTCTGGATGGAGATAGTCACAAATCTGATTGCCCTTACATTTTTTTTAAAATAAATTTATTTATTTATTTATGGCTGTGTTAGGTCTTCGTTGCTGTGTGTGGGCTTACTTTAGTTGTGGCTAGTGGGGGCTACTCTTCATTGCGGTGTGCGTGCTTCTCATTGCAGTGGCTTCTCTTGTTGTGGAGCACAGACTCTAGGTGCGTGAGCTTCAGTAGTTGTGGCTTGCAGGCTCTAGAGCACAGGCTCAGTAGTTGTGGTGCACAGGCTTAGGTGCTCTGCGGCATGTGGGATCTTCCTGGACCAGGGCTCGAACCAGTGTCCCCTGCATTGGCAGGCAGATTCTTAACCACTGCGCCACCAGGGAAGTTGCTGATTGCTCTTACATCTTATTAAAGCCTCTTAAATACTAAGAAATGTTTCATATTTATTTATCCTTTAATCTGTAGTTTAATAAGTGTGATATTGAGTTGAGGCAATCCGACGTGGGCATTGGAGAAAGGTAGGAGATGTGACCCAACTTGGTAGTAAACTCAGAACTCTCTAGAAACTGCACTGGATCACCCCAATCCATGTGTTATAGGGACAGTACCCTTATAGCTGAAGATCTTGTGATGGAGCCTGTAACCTACACTCCTCAAATTGTATGTAGAGTGCTGTGTTTATTTGCATTTCTCTGGGGAATGTGTCTATAGATTCCCTTAATACCTCACAATTTCCATAGAAATTCTATACAATTATACTATCCTTCAAAGGGTTCCCAGTACTTAGTAAATTATCATGCTTGATTGTTACTCAGCACTCTCAAATGTTAAGTTCAATTCAATTTAGTATCATAAAGTGATGCTTATAAAACTGATGATTAAATTGGATGAAGGAACATTATTTTCTCTAGCAGAATCTAGATGTCTGAAAATCTGGCTTGTGGTTCTTGTAGTTACTGACATGAATTCTTCTGGATTATGAGGTGATTTAGTGTTTTTGTCTAGAAAATAGGAATCATATATTTTTCATCTCTTAAAGTCATAAAAATGAATTGTGATGCATAAAGTTATTGAAATCCTATGAAAGAAGGATTTGACTGCAAAGTCTTCCCATTTTCAAGGACTCAGAATCACGTCTCAGTTATTTAGCTTTTTACTTCAAGGAAGAACTGGGTTGTTAAATGTGACCTTGTCCACATATTGCATTCCCACTGGCTCAAGAGGATGCTCCCTGGAACAGATGTACAACAATTTAGTAGAAATGTTAAGAGCTGGCTGAAAGGGAATTTTCAAGTGCAGAGGGTAATTTAACAAAATTGAAATCTTGTATAATAGCACTGCAAAGATTAAAATAATTACAGCACAAGATAGTTCTGTCACACTTTATCATTCTGTTCCTAACATCTGGAGATATTATGAAGCAGATTTGGTATTCTACTATAATTTCTACCAGCATGTGCTATTATTTCTTTCAATCAACCATGCAAGGCAAAGCTTGCTCAAGCACATTGTCAATCTCTAATGCATGATTTCTTTCAGCTGTTTTAGAGCAGGTAATTTAATGGTGCTCTAGCACTCTCCTGTGACTAGCAGAGCATAACACCTCCAGGTATTCTATATTTTATTCTTATAAGTGGACTTGATGACATTAATTTGAAAAGGAATCTAAAATTCTCTATAATCTCTCTCCTCTTTACTCATGCTTGCTTATGCATACACACCCACATCTGACTGAATTATAATGTGCTTTCTAGTTGAAAGCAAAATATTTCCCTTTCATATGACACTGAAGTAATGATTAATTTCTGCATTGCTGGTCACTAAACCAGTGAGTCTTTAGGGAAGTACTGGGAGAGATGAAAGAAATCCTCCTAAAACTTTTAATCAAAATATTTGAAATGTATATTAGCACTTGTCATAGTAAAATTGTTATTGAATTGCATTAAGTATGTTAAAGAATCTACCATACTTGTAGCTGGCTTATTTTAGAATGACTTAGCAGAATCAAAAGATACAGGAAATAATGACTTATTATTCCCAGAGTGTTAAAATATGAAGTTTTAGATTTAAAAAAAATTACTGAATATTCTCAGGCATTTCACAAATACTCAATGAACTGAAACATGTTTTTAGTACATTACAAATAATGTTCATTGCAAATGATTTTGTGTTGAAAAAAAGTGGCTTAGATTAATGTCTGTCTCAAAATTTCATCTACTTTTCTTTATCAAGAAAATGTGAACAAAATTTTTAATTGAAGTATAGTTGATGTATAATATTATATATTACAGGTGTACAATATAGTGATTCACAATTTTGAAAGGTTATACTCCATTTATAGTTATTATAAAATATTTTCTATATTCCCCATGTTGTACAATATATCCTTGTAGCTTATTTAATATTTAACAGTTTGTACCTCTTAATCCTCTGCCCCTATATTGCCCCTGCCGTCTTCCCTCTCCCTGTTATTAATCACTAGTTTGTTCTCTGTATCTGTGAGTCTGCTTCTTTTTTGTTATATTCACTAGTTTGTTGTATTTTTTAGATTCCACATATAAGTGATATCATACAGTATTTGTCTTTCTCTATTTTTAAAATATTTTAAAAAATATTCATTTTATCATGAAGTCAGTCATTCTATGTCTCTTGTTTCTTCCTTAAGTAGAAATGGGAATGCCAAAAAGAAAATGGATGTCTGTCCTTCTAATGTTTGGATCCTTATAAGGATGAATGACTTAAATATTGTTGATACTGTATTTATTAAATGAGCCTGCTGAATGATTTCTTGGTGAAATGTGTGTAGAAAGAATAAAAAGACAGAAGTCACTTCTTTCCCATTTCTATCCACACCTCCCAACTGTCTCTCATCATTTTGTATGTAAGCCAACTCCTCTTGCTTTCCGAATGTCCCTCTCCCATGTGTCTCCTCTTCAATTCCTCCTTTATCACATTACCTCCGTTACGTCACTTAGCGCCCAAACACCTGCAATGCCTGCTGATGACCTAAGGGATAGAAATGTAAACATCTGAGACATTCTAGATTTACAGCTAACTTTTCAGTATTATCTACCATGACCATCCTTTTCAGAATCTCCAACCCATCAGAAGTAGTTGTCTGCCCAACTCCACATTCTTTGCTGACTCACATGATATTACTTAGGCTCATCTCACCTAGAATGCCTTCTCTCTGCTTACCTCATCTTAGCTATGCCTTATCCTTCTTTCTCAGGCCGATCAGATTCTTTCCTCTTCCACAAAATGTTCCTTAACAGTTCAATCCAGAGTAATTTTTCAACAGTGAATTCTTAGCACTATAGTTCTATTTTCCTCTTAAAGCAATCAATTATATTCTGCTTTGTGATATTTAACAGAGTGGGGAATTTTATTCACCTGAATTTGAGAAAAGCTGTTCTTTTAATGACAAGCAATCAGAGCAGGGAACTGAAAGCATGTCCCTGAGGGTTCTCCAGTGGAAAAGGTCATGTGCTGTGAGTGTGAGGAGCAGAGCAAAGAACTCAGGCAGAGAAGGAGAAATGGATGGAGGAAAATATGGTGGCAGGGATACTTTGTGGGTAGTGATAGAAGAGCTATCATGACTGGGAAATGCTGGAGTGAACCTGAAATATCAGAATAAGATATTTAGGAAATTTTGTAATACACTATATTATCTAATCTTCTGTGCTATTTCTACAAGAAAACCTCCTGAAAGAACAGCACTATTTTTCAAGGCTGTAAAAGTGAGATGTGTGTATAATGCACTGAGACAAAGTACGAGGAGATGCAGGCTTATAAGGCTTATAAAATTTACAAATAATTCTTGCATTTTTTAACTCGTGTGAATGTTTAATTCTTTTTATGGGTTTATGATGTCTTCCTTATTTATACTTATGAGAAGAGGAAATATATTTTGCTGACTTATAATATATAGACTGAAAACAGGGCTAATCACATGATAAATGCTTCCAGAAAATTTTTTTAGTAAAAGATTTTTCAAAGTCAAAGTCACTTTAGAAATAGAGTTACATTATGCAAAATTATTAACATATTTAATGAGGCAAGGAGATGTCAACCTACCACATTTAATTAAGGATTGTTTTGTTTTTTGTTTTTTTCCTGCATTTGAAATCTCAAGGGACATCTTAGCTAATATACACAGACAACTTTTTAATTCAGGGCAAAAGAGAGTAAGGAGTGCTTAATCTGCTACTTTAGAAGAAAAGTAAGAAGAAAGATGGGCAACAGTTGATAGCTGACATGAATTCTTTTTTGAGTTATTTACAGCCTTTTTAGTTTGGTTCTTTTATTCAAATACCAATGCTGCTGGTATCTATTCTGGGCATCTTTGTGCCTAGGATGAAAGAATGTTCCCCCAAAATGCAACTAGAGCATTAAGATTCATTTTTACTCCTAAAAGCCGGAGAGTGGAATACAGTGGATAGTTTCTTATGGTGGGTAATTTTATGTAAGAAAAATTAAAATCTTTCCATCTTCTTTTGTTAATGAAACAGTGAATCATGGTCTGAGCGTCTGAGGAATAGAAAGGAGTTGGAGGCACCAGAATCTATTCCTGGACCTACCCCTGATTCATGCAGTATATTTGGACAAATCTCTAATTACCTCTGTGTCTTAGCATCATTAGAACATTCACTCACTCATTCATGCAGCATTAGTGGGTAACCATAAGGTGCCCACACATAAGGATGGAAAGGCATATTTTCTAGAAATCCACAGTCTAGAAAGAGATAAATCTATAAACAAGTCACTGCAACTCATTGTGACTAGGAATATATCACAGGGGCTCCAGGTGCAGTGGTGGAACAAAGGAGTGTGTGGGGTAGGAAGGGCCAGGGAAGTGTTCCAAGAGGAAGAAACCCTTGGATGGGCCTGAATAGTATGTGGGAGTTTACTAGGAGGGGCTGGGAGAGCAGGACTCTAAGTACAAGGAACAGTGTGTTCAAACGCATGGAAACGTGGAAGAACATTTTTGAGAGGGAGTACTGTAAATAGCTTAATGTGATAGAATAGGGTATACTGAGAGGCGGTAAGCAAAGAGGATAAAATTGAAGAGAAAACAGCCACATGCTGGAGGATCTTACATATTATGCAAAGAGTTCAGTTGAATGCTTTAATCAGGATATTAATATGATCTTATTTCTGTTTTTCAGAAAGGTTACTTTTCTGATCATGTGACAAATAGACTGTAAGGTACAGAGACTAAAGTTAGGCAATTTAGAAGGAGATTGCAATTATCCAGGCGGATAATGATGAAAGCCTACACCAAAACAATGGGAATGAAGAGCTTGGGGCAGATGTTAACGATATTAAGAAAATAAAATGTACAGGAGAGCTATGGAACCATTAAAATAAAATGACTTTCCATGAAAAAAAAAAAAAAACCCAAAAAACAAAAAGCAATATGTTAGAATTGCCATCTTAACATACCCTCACCAAGATTAATTTCTGTCTTAAAAAATACTTGTAATTTTATAAGTGAAAAATTTGAATTGATTTAATCCTTACTTCGTTCATTATCATTTCTTTTAAATATATGTTCATAGATTTGTTTTGGTCACATGTTTTCTTACATTGTCTATTCATGTCCTTGCCTATTTTTCTACTGGATGGACAGAAATCTTCTCAATTAATTTAAATAACTCTTTATAGAGAAGTTATATTTATCCTCTACTTGCAATAAATATGTTGGTCTTTTTCCTAAGAAAAAAAAGAAAGAAAAGAAGAAAGAAATGGGAGGAATGAGGGAATAAGGAGAAGGGATTAATCTGGAAGACCTCCAGATTTCTTGTCCAGTTGGCAGGTACTGGCTCATTTCATTAATTTATTATTTGGAGAAAAACAATGAAATAATATTTGTGTGTGTTGAATTTTAGGTGATAAGCAAATATTGGGGGATATTTCACTTTTCTTTATCAATGGAGTTTTCTAAAGATTGATTTACTTTCTGGGGTCTGAAGGTGATTCCAATGGACTTTATATTTCACAGGTTTACCAATGTTCCCTTTCTAAAACTTTCCTTTTGCTCGCTTTTTCCTCTTTTACTTTAGTTTTGGTCTCATAGCAGATGACTGTGTGACTGTTCAGAATTACTCCTCGAAAATTTGGAAAGTGACATCTATAAATAACTTCATAGGAAGCCACTCTGGACTTTCATATCACCACTAACTGTTGTAAATTTTTTTAAAGCAGTCCTATTTTTGTTGATATACTAAAATGGGCATTTAGTCCCTCTTTGCCCATGAACTTTCTAACATTTATTAAAAACCCTTCCTGATTGTGGACAGGGTCACCATTTTCAAAATAAAACGACATGTGATAACTCTTTACATTTTTCATATTTTACCCCCTTCCCACTAAAAAAATCTATTAAAAAAAAAAACCTATGTAAAGGCTCTGTGAAGAAAAGAGAGGAAGGGAAGAAGGGAGGGAGGGAAATAAAAAAAGCTATGAGAATTGAATGGGAGGTTTATATTCTAATATAAAGCTATTTTTTCCCGAGGATATTCCCATTCCTTATTTATTCTCTGGAATGAAAGTTCTGATTTAACATTTCCTCCTTGAATGTCTTTTGTCAGTAATCAAGCTGACTTGAGTTGATTGCCCTAAATATAGTCTGTCAATTTGGAATTAATTGTGAAAAGATGTGAGCTGCTATGAAACAGTTCCTTTCTTTAATATAACTAGAAGAAAGAAAGCAAATCACAGATAATTCAATCCATAATATGCTGCCCAAAGGCCCTAAAGGTCAATCTATTTATATACTCCAGTGTGTATTACATAGACTGAACTTTTCAAAAACATAATCAGAAATAGTTGTGTTTTAGGCAAAATAAAGCTAAAAATAAGTATCTAAATAAGACATACTTATTTTTAGCTTTATTTTGCCAGAAATATCTCTTTGTATTTTCCAATTCAACATTCTTTAAAAAAAAAAAATCACCTTTCCTATTTCTGCATCATTACGTCAGCTTTAAATGCAATCAAGCTTCCATTACTTAAGCCTGATTAGCAAATCCTATTACTCTTGTTCTTCTCCATTCACTCTTCCATGACACCCCTTTATGAGCACTTCTATCATTTGATGAAAAGGGAGAGAAACATGAAGTCAGACATTAATCAGTCTAATCTGCAATTTTCACTGTCCTCACAAAATATTCAGTGTGGAGGACTTTGAAACCAATGATTAAGGTTAAAACACCAAACCAAAATAACCTGTCTTCAATAAGAACTTTAGTAATATTTTGTCCACCATATATCATCAGCATAAGTAATTGAGGTTTGGCCTTAGATTCAGTAGGAAGTGGAAAAGCATAGTTTTGTGGGGTTTTTTTCTGAATTTTATTTATTTTTTTATACAACAGGTACTTATTAGTTATCCATTTTATACATATTAGTGTATATATGTCAATCCCAATCTCCCAGTTCACCACAGCACCACCACTGCCCCCTGCCGCTTTTCCCCTTTGGTATCCATACGTTTGTTCCCTACATCTGTGTCTCAATTTCTGCCCTGCAAACCGGTTCATCTGTACCATTTTTCTAGGTTCCACATATACACATTAATATACAGTATTTATTTTTCTCTTTCTGACTTACTTCACTTTATGACAGTCTCTAGATTCATCCACATCTCTACAAATGACCCAATTTCATTCCTTTTTACAGCTGAGTAATATTCCATTGTATATATGTACCACATCTGCTTTATCCAGTCGTCTGTCAGTAGGCATTTAGGTTGCTTCCATGACCTGGCTATTGTAAGTAGTGCTGCAATGACCATTGGGGTGCATGTGTCTTTTTGAATTATGGTTTTCTCTGGGTATATGCCCAGTAGTGGGATTGCTGGATCATACGGCAATTCTATTTTTAGTTCTTTAAGGAACCTCCATACTGTTCTCCATAGTGGCTGTATCAATTTACATTCCCACCAACAGTGCAAGAGAGTTCCCTTTTGTCCACACCCTCTCCAGCATTTGTTGTTTGTAGATTTTCTGATGATGCCCATTCTAACTGGTGTGAGGTGATACCTCACTTAGTTTTGATTTACATTTCTCTAATAATTAGTGATGTTGAGCAGCTTTTCATGTGCTTCTTGGCCATTTGTATGTCTTCTTTGGAGAAATGTTTATTTAGGTCTTCTGCCCATTTTTGGATTGGGTTGTTTGTTTTTTTAATATTGAGCTGAATGAGCTGTTTATATATTTTGGAGATTAATCCTTTGTCTGTTGATTCATTTGCAAATATTTTCTCCCATTCTGAGGGTTGTCTTTTCGTCTTGTTTGTAGTTCCCTTTGCTTTGCAGAAGCTTTTACGTTTCATTAGGTCCCATTCATTTATTTTTGTTTTTATTTCCATTACGCTAGGAGGTGTATCAAAAAAGATCTTGCTGTGATTTATGTCAAAGAGTGTTCTTCCTATGTTTTCCTCTAAGAGTTTTAGAGTGTCTGGTCTTACATTTAGGTCTCTAATCCATTTTGAGTTTATTTTTGTGTATGGTGTTAAGGAGTGTTCTAATTTCATTCTTTACATGTAGCTGTCCAGTTTTCCCAGCACCACTTATTGAAGAGACTGTCTTTCCTCCATTGTATACCCTTACCTCCTTTGTCATAGATTAGTTGACCATAGGTGCGTGGGTGTATCTCTGGGCTTTCTATCCTGTTCCATTGATCTATATTTCTGTTTTTGTGCCAGTACCATATTGTCTTGATTGCTGTAGCTTTGTAGTATAGTCTGAAGTCAGGAAGTCTGATTCCTCCAGCTCCGTTTTTTTCCCTCAAGATTGCTTTGGCTATTCAGGGTTTTTTGTGTCTCCATACAAATTTTAAGATATTTTGTTCTAGTTCTGTAAAAAATGCCATTGGTAATTTGATAGGGATTGCATTGAATCTGCAGATTGCTTTGGGTAGTATAGTCATTTTCACAAAGTTGATTCTTCCAATCCAAGAACATGGTATATCTCTCCATCTGTTTGTATCATCTTTAATATCTTTCATCAGTGTCTTATAGTTTTCTGCATACAGGTCTTTTGTCTCCCTAGGTAGGTTTATTCCTAGGTATTTTATTATTTTTGTTGCAGTGGTAAATGGGAGTGTTTCCTTAATTTCTCTTTCAGATTTTTCATCATTAGTGTATAGGAATGAAAGAGATTTCTGTGCATTAATTTTGTATCCTGCTACTTTACCAAGTTCATTGATTAGCTCTAGGAGTTTTTTGGTGGCATCTTTAGGATTCTCTATGTATAGTATCATGTTATCGGCAAACAGTGACAGTTTTACTTTTTCTTTCCCAATTTGTATTACTTTTCTTTCTTTTTCTTCTTTGATTGCCATGGGTAAGACTTCCAAAACTATGTTGAATAATAGTGGTGAGAGTGGACATCCTTGTGTTGTTCCTTATCTTAGAGGAAATGCTTTCACTTTTTCACCATGAAGAATGATGTTTGCTGTGGGTTTGTCATATATGGCCTTTATTATGTTGAGGTAGGTTCCCTCTATGCCCACTTTCTGGAGAGTTTTTATCATAAAACGTGTTGTTTTGTCAAAAGCTTTTTCTGCATCTATTGAAATGATCGTATGGTTTTTATTCTTCAGTTTGTTGATGTGGTGTATCACACTGATTGATTTGCAGATATTGAAAAATACTTGCATCTCTGGGATAAATCCCACTTGATCTTGGTGTATGATCCTTTTAATGTGTTGGTGGATTCTGTTTGCTAGTATTTTGTTGAGGATTTTTGCATCTATATTCATCAGTGATATTGGTCTGTAATTTTCTTTTTTGTAGTATCTTTGTCTGGTTTTGGTATCAGGGTGATGGTGGCCTCATAGAATGAGTTTGGGAGTGTTCCTTCCTCTGCAATTTTTTGGAAGAGTTTGAGAAGGATGGGTGTTAGTTCTTCTGTAAATGTTTGATAGAATTCACCTGTGAAGCCATCTGGTCCTGGACTTTCGTTTGTTGGAAGATTTTTAATCACCGTTTCAATTTCATTACTTGTGATTGGTCTGTTCATATTTTCTATTTCTTCCTGGTTCAGTCTTGGAAGGTTATACCTTTCTAAGAGTTTGTCCATTTCTTCCAGGTTGTCCATTTTATTGGCATAGAGTTGCTTGTAGTAGTCTCTTATGATGCTTTGTATTTCTGTGGTGTGTGCTGTAACTTCTCCTTTTTCATTTCTAATTTTATGATTTGAGTCCTCTCGCTCTTTTTCTTGATGAGTCTGGCTAATGGTTTATCAATTTTGTTTATCTTCTCAAAGAACCAGCTTTTAGTTTTATTGATCTTTGCTATTGTTTTCTTTGTTTCTATTTTATTTATTTCTGCTCTGATCTTTATGATTTCTTTCCTTCTACTAACTTTGGGTTTTGTTGGTTCTTCTTTCTCTAATTCCTTTCAGTGTAAGGTTAGATAGCTTACTTGAGATTTTTCTTGTTTCTTGAGGTAGGCTTGTATTGCTATAAACTTCCCTCTTAGAACTGCTTTTGCTGCATCCCATAGGTTTTGGATCGTCATGTTTTCATTGTCATTTGTCTCTAGGTATTTATTGATTTCCTCTTTGACTTCTTCAGTGTTCTCTTGGTTATTTAGTAATGTATTGTTCAGCTTCCATGTGTTTGTGTTTTTTACGTTTTTTTCCCTATAATTGATTCCTAATCTCATAGCGTTGTGGTCAGAAGAGATGCTTGATATGATTTTAATTTTCCTCAATTTACTGAGGCTTGATTTGTGACCCAAGATGTGATCTATCCTGAGAATGTTCCATGAGCACTTGAGAAGAAAGTGTAATCTGTTGTTTTTGGATGGAATGTCCTATAAATATCAATTAAATCTATCTGGTCTATTGTGTCATTTAAAGCTTGTGTTTCCTTATTAATTTTCTGTTTGGATGATCTGTCCATTGGTGTAAGTGAGGTGTTAAAGTCCCCCACTATTATTGTGTTACTGTCGATTTCCTCTTTTATAGCTGTTAGCCATTGCCTTATGTATTGAGGTGCTCCTATGTTGGGTGCCTATATATTTATAATTGTTATATCTTCTTTTTGGATTGATCCCTTGATCATTATGTAGTGTCCTTCCTTGTCTCTTGTAACCTTCTTCATTTTAAAGTCTATTTTATCTGACACAAGTATTGCTACCCTAGCTTTCTTTTGATTTCCATTTGCATGGAATATCTTTTTCCATCCCCTCACTTTCAGTCTGTATGTGTCCCTAGGTGTGAAGTGGGTCTCTTGTAGACAGCATATATATGGGTCTTGTTTTTGTATCCATTCAGCAAGCCTGTGTCTTTTGGTTGGGGCATTTAATCCATTCACGTTTAAGGTAATTATCGGTATGTATGTTCCTATTACCATTTCTTAATGGTTTTCGGTTTGTTTTTGTAGGTCTTTTTCTTCTCTTGTGTTTCCTGCCTAGAGAAGTTCCTTTAGCATTTGTTGTAGAGCTGGTTTTGTGGTGCTGAATTCTCTTAGCTTTTGCTTGTCTGTAAAGCTTTTGATTTCTCCATCGAATCTGAATGGAATCCTTGCTGGTTAGAGTCATGTTGGTTGTAGGTTCTTACCTTTCATCACTTTAAATATGTCATGTCACTCCATTCTGGCCTATAGAGTTTCTGCTGAGAAATCAGCTGTTAATGTTATGGGAGTTCCCTTGTATGTTATTTGTCGTTTTTCCCTTGCTGTTTTCAATAATTTTTCTTTGTCTTTAATTTTTGTTAATTTGATTACTGTTTGTCTCAGCGTGTTTCTCCTTGGGTTTATCCTGCCTGGGGCTGTCTGTGCTTCCTGGACTTGGGTGGCTATTTCCTTTCCCATGTTAGGGAAGTTTTCGACTATAATCCCTTCAAATATTTTCTTGGGCCTTTTCTCTCCTTCTTCTCCTTCTGGGACCCCTATAATGTGAATGTTGTTGTGTTTAATGTTATTCCAAAGGTCTCTTAGGGTGTCTTCATTTCTTTTCATTCTTTTTTCTTTATTCTGTTCCGCGGCAGTGAATTCCACCATTCTGTCTTCCAGGTCACTTGTCCATTCTTTTGCCTCAGTTATTCTGCTATTGATTCCTTCTTGTGTATTTTTCATTTCAGTTATTGTGTTGTTCATCTCTGTTTGTTTATTCTTTAATTCTTCTAGGTCTTTGTTCAGCATTTCTTGCATCTTCTCGATCTTTGCCTCCATTCTTTTTCTGAGGCCTGGATGATCTTCACTATCATTATTCTGAATTCTTTTTCTGGAAGGTTGCCTGTCTCCACTTCATTTAGTTGTTTTTCTGGGGTTTTATCTTGTTCCTTCATCTGGTACAAAGCCCTCTGCCTTTTGATCTTGTCTGTCTTTCTATGAATGTGGTTTTTGTTCCACAGGCTGCAGGATTGTAGTTCTTCTTGCTTCTCCTGTTTGCCCTCTGGTGAAAAGCATAGTTTTAATATGGGACTTTCTATGCGATAGAAGTTACTGCCCTTTATTTCTCTCTCCTTTTTAACATATTGCATAAATGTAAATTCATTATGAAAATTATACCTTGAACAAATAATGAAACTGTTTAAAAATCTAGCAAATTAATCAGTTAATATTTATCTCAGAAAAGATTAATGAATAAATGAGGTTATCCTGATGAAAGGATTTGGATTTTCTCACACCTTTTCAAAATCCATGCATTTAACCATTTTATCTGTGTATGTAATTATAAAAAGAAACTAATTTTATTAGATATAGAAAATAATATCATTAAGACATCACTGTCCTATTCATATAATTGAAGTTGTATGAACATTTATGATATAACCATCTATTTCCAAAGAGTTAAACACTGTAATGATAAAATTGTGTTTAGATTTGAAATCTGGCAAATTAATTCAAGCTAAGAACAGGATTATTTGTAAGAAGACTTTAAAATGCGATAGTTTCTCCTGTAGGTTGAAAAGAGAAGTATAATACTGAATTCCAACAGAAAAAGCTTACCATTGCAGCAAGACCTGGATACTGCTCTGTGTTGAAAAAGTGTTGGGCCAGGCAGTGAAACAGATAGGTTCAATCTTTAGTTAAGGCACTTTCCTTGCTGTGGGCCTCAGTTTCTTTATTATAAAATAAGACTTTGTATGAAATGATCTTTAATTCTTCCAACTATAACATTGTGGCTTCTTTGTCACAATGCTTATTGATGATAGAGGTAGCAAAAACCATGAAAAATTTATGAAAGAAAACTGTCCCCTTTCTCTCTAAGAGTTGACTGAAATGATAAGGAAAAATACAAGTAGCAGAAAGTCTGTAGCATCAATAGAACCTTAGAGCATATATGTGGAATCTAGAAAAATGGTACAGATGAACCTACTTCCAGGGCAGGAATAGAGAGAGATGCAGATGTAAAGAACGGATTGTGGACACGGGGAATGGGGGGAAGGTGAGGGTGGGACGAATTGGGAGATTAGGATTGACATATATACACTACCATGTGTAAAATAGATAGCTAATGGGAACCTGCTATAAAGCACAGGAAGCTCAGCTCGGTGCTCTGTGATGACCTAGATGGGTGGGATGGGGTAGGAGAGAGGTCCAATAGGGATGGGATATAGGTATACATATAGCTGATTTGCTTCATTGTACAGCAGAAACTAACACAACATTGTAAAGCAATTGCACTCCAACAAAAAATAATAATTATAAAAAAACAAAAACAAAACAAAACAAAAAGAGAGCAGTGTACCATCTACATGCCACAAACATTCAGGATATCTGCTATATATAATGCAGGTTTGACCAGACAGTTGGGGTTAAGAAAGTAGTATACAAGAGATTTCCATGTATTAATTTTGTATCCCGCAACTTTACCAAATTCATTGATGAGCTCTTGTAGTTTTCTGGTAGCATATTTAGGGTTTTCTATATGTAGTATAATGTCATCTGCAAACAGTGACAGTTTTATTTCTTCTTTTCCAATTTGGATTCCTTTTATTTCTTTTTCTTCTTTGATTGCCATGGGTAAGACTTCCAAAACTATGTTGAATAATAGTGGTGAGAGTGGACATCCTTGTGTTGTTCCTTATCTTAGAGGAAATGCTTTCACTTTTTCACCATGAAGAATGATGTTTGCTGTGGGTTTGTCATATATGGCCTTTATTATGTTGAGGTAGGTTCCCTCTATGCCCACTTTCTGGAGAGTTTTTATCATAAAATGTGTTGTTTTGTCAAAAGCTTTTTCTGCATCTATTGAAATGATCGTATGGTTTTTATTCTTCAGTTTGTTGATGTGGTGTATCACACTGATTGATTTGCAGATATTGAAAAATACTTGCATCTCTGGGATAAATCCCACTTGATCTTGGTGTATGATCCTTTTAATGTGTTGTTGGATTCGTTTTGCTAGTATTTTGTTGAGAATTTTTGTGTCTATGTTCATCAGTGATATTGGTCTATAATTTTCTTTTTTGTGGTGTCTTTGTTTTGTTTTGGTATCAGGGTGATGGTGGCCTCATAGAATGAGTTTGGGAGTATTCCTTCCTCTGCAATTTTTTGGAATAGTTTCAGAAGGATAGATGTTAACTCTTCTCTAAATGTTTGATAGAATTCACCTGTGAAGCCATCAGGTCCTGGACTTGTAACTTTCCTAATTTGAGTGAGAAAGGATTAGGGTAAGTGCAGGTCAAGAGATAGATGAGAGATACTAACTCCCAGGGAGAGAGCTACACAAAGCAAATAAAAACCCTGTGGGTGGCAAGTTTCTCTCTCAAGCATCTTCTCACTGAGCTGTGTAAAGGAACTTCTCTCTGATACAGCAGGCATTACTGTCCACTAGGAGGTGAGTCAGGGCAAGGCAGCTCCCTGCATGCAGTGGAGGAACAAACCAAACAGGTAGTGGCCTTTACTCTTTGTATCCTCAACCAATTCAAGGGGGGGAAAGAAAAACACACAACAAGACCCTGGCTTCCTCCCTACCACCTACAGGCTTTTGGATTACTGCACTGATAGCAGAAAATTGCAGGAATTTAGCATAAAATCAGAGAGAACAATAAGACCTTACAGGAAAAATTTCCCACAACACTTCAGGGGAAAATATCTGACGCAGTGTGATCTCTCCTCAAACATGGTGAGAATAACTGGTGTGCCAGAACTGGCTTGTACTGCCTCCAAAGAGCTGGTTGTTAAATTTTTAGGAATTGTGCAAGTCTGCTTTTATCATGTCAGTAGCTTGAAGTCAGCCGTTTTTGGAGTAGAAAAATATAATAGCCAAAATGAAAAATTCACTATAGAGGCTCAAGAGTAGATTTGACGATGCAGAAGAAAGACTCATGAATCTTCAAGATAGATCAAAGAGATTAGGCAATCTGAAAAACAGAAAGAACATAGAATGAAGAAAAATAAAGAGAGCCTCAGAGAAATGTGAGATACCATTAAATGTACCCACATACCAACATACGTGTAACAGGAGTACCAGGAGAGAAGAGAGAGGAAAGGACAGAAAAAATACTTGAAGAAATAATGCCATTTACAATAGCACAAAAAAGGATAAAGTACTTAAGAATAAGGAGAGAAGTACAAAGTTTGTATACCAAAAACTACAAAACACTGTTGAATGAAATTGAAACTTAATATCATTTTTTAAAATTAATTAATTAATTAATTTATGGCCGTGTTGGGCCTTCGTTTCTCTGCGAGGGCTTTCTCTAGTTGTGGCAAGTGGGGGCCACTCTTCATCGCGGTGCGCGGACCTCTCATTATCGCGGCCTCTCTTGTTGCGGAGCACAGGCTCCAGATGCGCAGGCTCAGTAATTGTGGCTCACGGGCCCAGTTGCTCCACGGCATGTGGGATCTTCCCAGACCAGGGTTTGAACCTGCGTCCCCTGCATTAGCAGGCAGACTCTCAACCACTGCGCCACCAGGGAAGCCCGAAACTTAATATCATTAAAATGGCAATACTCCCCAAATTGATCTTCAGATCCAACATAATCCCTATCAAAATTCTAGATGCCTATTTTCAGAAATTGAGAAGCTGATTTTAAATTTTATATTCAAAATAAAGGCACACAGAATAACCAAAATGATCTAAAAGAAGAATAATGTTGGAGCACTCACATTTCCCAATTCGAAACTTGCTGTAAAGATAGAATAATCAAGACAGTATAGCACTGCATAGACATACAGATCAATACAACAGAGTTTAAAGTCCAGGAATAAACCTTGAAATTTATGGAAAATTGATTCTTGTCAAGGATTCCAAGAAAATGAATGAGGAAAAATAGGCTTTCCAACCGATGGTTCTGGGACAAATGTATAACCATATGCAAAAGAATGGAGTTGGACCTTCTACCTCATGTCATATACAAAAAGTAACTCAACAAAAATCTGTAAAACTCTTAGAAGAAAACAGAGGAGTAAAACTGTGTGACTTTGAGTTAGGCAATTGTTTCTTAGGTGTGACACTTAAAACACAAGTGACAAAGAAAAAATAGATAAATTGAACTTTATCAAATTAAAAACTTTGTGCTTCAAAGGAACTATCAGTAATGTGAAAAAAACAGTTCATACAATGAGAAAACATATTTTCAAATCAAATATCTAATAAGAGGTTTGTATCCAGATATATATAAAGAACTCTGACAACTCAACAGTGAAAAAGAAAAGTAGCCCAGTTAAATATTGGGCAAAGGATTTGAAGAGACATTTCTCTGAAGAAGATACGCAATTGGCCAACAGGCACATAAAAAAGTGCTCATTGTCTTTAGTCACTAGGGAAATAAAAATCAAAGCCACAATGGGATACCATTTCATACTTACTAAAGACCATGTTTTGTATGATTTCATTTATATAAAATGCTCAGATTGGGCAAAGCTCTAAAGATAGTATAGTATATTAGTGGTTGCTTAGGTTTTAAGGGTGGTGGTGGGGAGTGACACCTAATGGGTACAGAATTTCTTTCTGGGGTGATGAAAATATTTTAAAGTTAGATTGTGATTATTGTTGTACAACTCTATGCATATACTAAAAAACATTGAACTGTACATTTTTTTTTAACATCTTTATTGAAGTATAATTGCTTTACAATGGTGTGTTAGTTTCTGCTTTAAAACAAAGTGAATCAGTTATACATATACATATGTTCCCATATCTCTTCCCTCTTGCATCTCCCTCCCTCCCACCCTCCCTATCCCACCCCTCTAGGTGGTCACAAAGCACCGAGCTGATCTCCCTGTGCTATGCGGCTGCTTCCCACTAGCTATCTATTTTACATTTGGTAGTGTATATATGTCCATGACACTCTCTCACCCTGTCACATCTCACCCCTCCCCCTCCCCATATCCTCAAGTCCATTCTTTAGTAGGTCTGTGTCTTTATTCCCATCTTGCCACTAGGTTCTTCATGTCCTTTTTTTTTTTTCCTTAGATTCCATATATATGTGTTAGCATACTGTATTTGTTTTTCTCTTTCTGACTTACTTCACTCTGTATGACAGACTCTAACTCCATCCACCTCATTACAAATACCTCCATTTCATTTCTTTTTATGGCTGAGTAATATTCCATTGTATATATGTGCCATATCTTCTTTATCCATTCATCCGATGATGGACACTTAGGTTGCTTCCATGTCCTGGCTATTGTAAATAGAGCTGCAATGAACATTTTGGTACATGACTCTTTTTGAATTATGGTTTTCTCAGGGTATATGCCCAGGAGTGGGATTGCTGGGTCGTATGGTATGAACTGTACATTTTAAATGGGAGAATTTTATGGTATATGAAATAGGTCTCAATTTTGATTTTAAAAAAGGAGGAAGTAAAGGAAGAATATGTTTCTGAAAAGGATTTCAGTGGTGATATTAAAAATATGACAACTGGTACTTCAGGGGCACTGATTATCAGAACAGAATCTGGCCTCAGAGCTGCTAGGTCCTGGAGGTCTCCTCCTGGCATAGCCACTAACTAGTTACTAGATATTTGGATGTTCTAGGAACTATGGAGAACAGGTAGGTTTTCCAGGGCCTTGCAGCCGAAGTAATTTGCTAGTGTACAAAAGTATAGGCCCATAATCCTTAGTCTGAACTCTTTGGAGCCAGATGTGTTTCAGAATTTAGAATTTTTCAGATTTTGTAATGATACAATGGCTTCTATATTCAACCACCAATTTATAGAAAATACAGAGGTCCAAGAAACATGTTAAACTTCACTATGAAGATACACAATCTACAGGACTTCGGCTGTGGAACACTCTGAGACAAATGTTTAGATTTCTTCAATAAATACCTAAAAGGTTTTTTAAAAAGATGGAGAGGAAATTACTGTTTGAAAAAGACTTCAGACAAATCAACCAATGACAGTTATTTGGACTTTGTCTGAATCTTGACTATAATAATAAATTGTAAAAATTAAACTATGAAATTCTTGAAACAATTGGCCATATGATAATGTTAAGGAATTATTGTTAACATGATGATTTAGATTTCCTTCAAAACAACATAATAGAGAGGAATTAAGTCATGGTATAGATGAAACAAAATTGGCCATTAGCTGAGAATTGTTAAAGCTGTGTGATGGGTACATGGGAGTTCATTATAATATTATAACCTTTTTTAAATGAATTTGAAATTTCCCATAATAACAATGTTAAAGAAATAAAAGATAATATGATGTATGTTATGTATGCCCTCAGCCCAGCAGCATCTGGAAAGAGCATCTAGTAATCAAACATATTACCATTTCTGCAACAAAATGAATAATATTCACCCCAATTGGGAAAAATAAAGATTATCAGTAATCTCATATCTGTTCAATTCTTTGGTGCCAAATAATTTACATAGGACTCTTACTTTCAGAAAATTTTGGTTTAGAAATTTTAGATAAGGGATTGTGATCCTGTGATTTCAGTATTTTAATAATCAGCACAGCTGTAGTGGTGTTTATCTGCTAAATATGAGACCTGTGTCATAGCAGAAAAGAGTCATAAATTTTCTATAATGTTAGCTTTGTCTGATTAATTCCTGTTTATTCTTCAGGTGTCAGCTTTAGTGTCTTTAGCTCATGGAGGCTTTTCTGGATCATTATGTTACATTAGGCCCTGCTACCCTATAGGCAACCCACTTGCCTTATCATGATATTCAAGTTTGTTTTAACTGCTTATCTTTGTTAAATTGCCTATTTTTGCTGCTAAATTGTAAGCTCAGAGATGCCAGGGATCCTAGTTCATCACTGTATACTAGCATCTAGTACTATGCAATAGGAATGATAAGGAACTTACGCAGTGATGATAACTAATTGCTAACAGTTTCCATGTCCTGCCAATGACAGTTGAAAGTTGAGTAGAATATAAACACACAGACTTTATAGACATACTTAGACACAGACACATGAACTAGTGGTTACATCTTTTAGTATTTTCTTTAGGTTAAGCATAGGCTTTCAATAGCATTTTGTATTAGTAACGAGGCTAGAAAACATTTTTATTATACAGAATGTAAAGGTCAATCTCTGATTTGAACTTGAATTTTAATTAATAAGAATTTCCCCCAAAAAAGAGCCATAAATAAACTATTTGAAATGATTTTGATGATAAATATAAGATGAGCATCTTCAATCATAATCCAGGGTCTCAAACCTCAGCTGAGTTCCCAATGTTGCCCTCAATTCTTTCCTTTTTTCCCCCGGTCAATTTTCCCTCCCTTTGTCTGCAATTGCTATTTAAATGTTCTCTATTTAACCCTCCTCTTACTGCACCTTTACATGTTTATCAGATTTTGAGAAAATGATTTAACATCCTAAATAACCGAGAAAGAGAATCCATTATCAGAATCTGACCTTTCCTCCTACCTCTGCTGCTACCACCTGGTCTACCATCTTTCACCTGGAGTATTGCAAGAGTTGTCAGATGCTCCTATTTTCAATCCCTGTGGTCCATTATCAACACAGCAGCCAGAATGATCCTTCTGAAGGCTTCCTTTCATTCTATGAAAACTCCAGTATTACAATGTCCATTCGATCTGGTGCCCTCACCCTCATTACCTCTCTGAGGGTATTTCCACCATTCTTCCCCTCACAAACTCCACACTGGTCTCATTTTTCCACCACCAGTAGGCCAAGAATATTCACACCTCAGGGTCTGTGCACTTCTTGTTCCTCTTCCTGGAATTCCCTTCCTCTAGATAACTTCATAAGTTTCTCACTCACTTTGTTTATTGTTCCAATTGTTCCATTTCAAAGAGGCCATTCATGACCCCATTTCAAATTGTAAGCCCATTCCATTTCCTTGATTTATTTTTCTCCGAGCACTTATACCATCTAACAAAGTATGTATTTTTCTCATATATATCATTTAATGTCTGTCTCTCTTTATTAGTTTGCAAACCTGGATTACAGAAAGTATTTTTGTTTCCTGATATAGCCCCAGCTCCTACAACAGTGCTCAACATATCACAAGTGCTTAAAAACGTTTGTGGAATGTGAATAACCATCTCTCATCACACCTGCAAACTAGCCAGATCCCTGGTAATCCTTTTATTCTTTCCTTTTGTCACTCCTGTCTAAGGCTGAGTCCTCCTCCAAAGCCTGGACCCACACACTCCCAGTTTTCCAGTGATCTCCAGTGAGCCATCCTCTGTCTCTCTTTTACTTTAAAATTTTCTTTCTAATTAGATCCTTTTTAACAGGAATTAAAGTATTCACAATCTTTCAGTCCTTAAAAAGGACTCTTCCCTACATCGGACCCTCTTGCTCTCCGTCTCTACCATCCTTGCATTAGTTGGGCTGCTATGGTTCTCACCTGAATATATAGTTTCCAAAGAGATATCCTGTCTTCTGGTCTTGCCCCCTGCTGTGGACTGAATTGTGTCCCCTCCAAAATTCATATGTTGAAACCCTAATTCCCAATGTGATGGTGGAATCTTTGGGAGATAATTTGGTTTAGATGAGGTCATGAGCTTGGATTCCCCATAATGGAATTACTGCCCTTATAAGAAAAGAAAGAGACACCAAAGTTTCCTTTCTCCACCATGTGAGAATACAGTGAAAAAGAGCTATCTGCAAGTCAGGAAGAGGGCTGTCACTAAGAACTGAATCTGCCAAAACCTTGATCTTAGACTTCCTAGCCTCCAGAACTGTGAGAAATACATGTCTATTAGTTAAGCCATTTAGTGTATGGCATTTCGCGTTAGCAGCTTGATCTAAGACACCCTCCCCCCCCTTATATCATTTCCCCTGCTAGAGCCAGAATGTTTCTCTTAAAGCATATATTTGATCATAGTTTTCCCTACATTAAACACATCAATGATTTCCCCTTTCTCTTTCTCAAAAATAAAAAATAAAAAGTTCAGATCCCTTTGCCTAGCACACTCTTATTGTGGCCTTACTGAGCTCTATAATCACCAGCTTTTAGGTCTCTTAATCTCCTTAGTATTCCATGCTCAGTCTCATCTCTTGACCTTTCCAGTTACTGATTACCCAAGCCTCCCAACTTTTACTCATCCTTAAGCTTTCAATTTAGATGTCTCCTCCTTAGCAAACCTCCCCTGCCCCCACCATCCAAGACTGTCCTCACACACACCCTATGTTTACTAATTATGGGTAAGTTCACAGTCTATTAAAATAGATTAGGGCAGAGTAGAATCCTACAGTATTTAACTTAAATGAATTAAACATTTTGTCATTAGCAAGGCAAGCAAGCAAATACAGTCACCACCCCTCCCCCAACAAAACTAGACTTCCCAAAAAGGCTATTATAATTTGTACAATCTGCCCCTTAATTGAAAAACAGCTACTTCATCTGGCATGTAATTGATCTATTTCAACACTAAGAAAAGGCAAAACAAACTGATTTAGACTGAGAGTTAGTACAAGATAAACACAATGATAAATATTATGCTTTATGGATGAATTAAGGGGTGTTCAAAGAGATCTACCCAACTCTCCTCATCTTCCCACTTATTCCTTGCTAATAGAATGCAGTTATTGGGCTTCCCTGGTGGCGCAGTGGTTGAGAATCCGCCTGCCAATGCAGGGGACACGGGTTCGAGCCCTGGTCTGGGAAGATCCTACATGCCGCGGAACAACTAGGCCCGTGAGCCACAACTACTGAGCCTGTGCATCTGGAGCCTGTGCTCCGCAACAAGAGAGGCCGCGATAGTGAGAGGCTCGCGCACCGCAATGAAGAGTGGCCCCGCTCGCCGCAACTGGAGAAAGCCCTCGCACAGAAACGAAGACCCAACATAGCCAAAAATGAATAAACAAATAAATAAATTAAAAAAAAAAACTCATTTAAAGAATGCAGTTATTGGGAAGTCATGGGTTTCATGCCTGCCTTCTTAGCATTAGGCATCAATTTTGGTCTAAGGCAATTGTGATAATTCCCTTCTTTGAAGCGATTGGTTTCAGCCTGGATGTGTGATGTAATCCTCACCAATGACATGTAAAGGAAGTCTGTTGGGGACCTAGTGGAATTGTCTATATCTGTGAGAACAGATGATGCCTGGAACTGCTATAGCAAAATTGTGAACATGGGGGTGTTGCTGACAGAATAGAAAGATAGAGGGAACTGGGTCCTGGATGATATTAATGTGCTATAACACACAAATTATACCTTTATGAAGCAACTGAATACAACTGAAATTTTAAAATCAGAAGTTTGAACACTTAGTTTCTTCTGTTTCTGTAGAATTGTTTCTCAATAAATGTCACAATGGCAAAAAAAAAGATTGTCCAGCCCTGGATCTATTCTTCCTCTGGAATTCTTGATTTATGAAATTTTAAAAAATCTTTGTTATTTGCACTGCTTTAGTCAGGTCATCTGCCAGTTTGCAGCTGAGAATGTTCCATCTGATTAAAAAAAAAGACTTTTAAAAAACTTTTTAAAAATAAGTGTTTTCATACTTACAAAAATTTTCATAAATTGTCCAGAAAAATTGCCATGTAACTTCACTCAGATTCAAATGTTAACATGTTATCACACTTGCTTTCTCATTCTCTTTCTTCTCTCTTTGTATATGTGAATGTATGTATGTATGTATGTATGTATATGTGTGTGTGTATTTATATACATATATAAAAACATTTCTCTGTTCTTTTGAGAGTAAATTGTACACACAATACCTCTTTTCCTATCAGTAAGAATATCTCTTAAATAGCCTCTTTACAAATCTCCAAAATCAGGAAATTATTATTGATACAGTACTATTATCTAATCTATAGACTTATTCAGTTTTCATGATTTTTTTGTGAATGCTTTTATTAGAAAAATTAAAAAATAACCTTATGGTCCAAGATCCAATCCAGGATCAAATATGTCCATGTGTCTTTAGTCTCCTTCAGTCTGGAACAGTTTCTCAGTATTTCTTTGTCTTTCATGACATGATACCTTTAAAGAATGAAGGGCAAGTATTTTGTAGAATATTCTTTAATTTGAGCTTGTCTAATGTTTCCTTATGATTAAAATTCAGGTTATAAATTTTTGGCAAGAGTACCAGAGAAACAATATAATGTCCTTCTCCATGCATCCTGTCAGGTTATATTGAGATTCATGATATCTCTCTGTCTCATTTCTGCTAATGTTAATGTTAATCATTTGGTTAAGGTGGTGTCTCCTAAGTTTCTCTGCTGTAGCTGCTGTTTTTCTATTTGTAATTATTAATTTATGAAAAGATGCTTTATGACCATGTACATATTCTGTTTATTATCAAATTTCCTCTTACTAGTTTAGCATGCAATGATGATTCTTGCTTGAATCAATTATACTGTTTGACAAATGATGATTTTCTAATTCTGTCATTACTTTTGCATTTATTAGTTGGCATTCTACTGTATGGAAGAGGTTTACATTTTCCCCAAATTACATATTTATTTGTTTGTTTATATTTGTATGAACTCATAGATTCAAATGTTATTAAATGGTTATAATTTTTATAATCATCATTTTGCTCAACTTTGTTGTTAGCCAGTGGGAGCCCCTTTAAACTGACTCTTCAGTCCTTTGACCTGTTGCCATTATTTTTTTTATTATTATCTTACTCCTTACTTACACAGAAAGATGTTTCAGGCTCCTCTTGTGTTTTATCAGCCCCACCCTGCACTCAGCCATTTCTCCAAGGAGTGGCTCCTTTCAGTGGAGAGTGGTATTTAGAAACCAAGGTGTAGGCATTAAGTAATCTCACTGCTACTGAAATGTCATTGCACCTAGGTCCTTAACAGCAGAGAGTAGGAAAGACACACACACACACATCCCCCCTCCCCTTCTCCCTTTCCATCTCTCTCTCCATGCCAATACACAAAATGTTTTGAAAGTTAGCAATAAATATGACTAGCCTGCTTTTGAAACATCTTACTGTTGCCTACAAGTTGGTCCTAAAGGTATCAGAAATATGACTTATTCAAAACTATGTTTGTAGGTTTTGTTTTTTATACTTTTATTTGCTTTATGACATACTTCATCTTTTCTTATTTGAGAAAATGCAGTCTTAACATCACAGGTCCAGGGCTCAAACTACCATTCAGAGCTCAAATCCAGTTCACTACTTTTTTTTTTTATTAGCTATAAACTAAGAATTGTTTTTACATTTTTAAATAGTGAAAAAAATCAAAATAACTATAATATTTTATGACGTGAAAATTATATAAAATTCAGATTTCAGTGTCTATAAAAATTTATTAACACTAGAAAAATATTTTGGGTAATTGAAAATAGACATTGTTTATGTACTGCACATCCTTTCGGGTTATCAGACTCTAGATTTTCATTTTCTTTGAGGTATTTTGCAACTCTTTATACATTGTAGATGACTGATAGACATGCAAACCTGTCTTGTCCAGTAGAGTTTTGATTGACTTCTTATTCCTTCATGAAAACAAAAGTTTTGCTTTCATTTGCAGTTCAGCTCATTTACTCCATATACAATGCTGCTTCTTGACTTTTCCTTTGAACTATTTGTATTCCCCCATATATGTAGAATAAAATCCTTAAGTGTGTTTATTCTTATACCTATGTAAGAGTCATGAGTTTACCTTTTTCTGAAAGTTATCTTCTAACAGAACACAGCCACACTCATTCATCTCTGTGTTGTCTCTGGCTGCTTTCGTGCTACAATAGCAGATTTGAATAGTTGCAACAGAGACCATATGGTCTGTAAAGCTGGAAATATTTACTATTTGGCCCTTTTTTGCAGAAAAATTTACCAACTGCTGGTGTACATCATACCGTCCATAGCAGAACTGCAAAGTTCCAGCGAGGAGTCCATTTTTCAACAGCTGTCTGATGTTTTACATTGCTAAAGTTACACATTTAGTTTTTATCCTCTGCAATATCAAAGAAAGCAACTGGATGTTAAAAAATGCAGATTAAAATGACTATATTTATCTCTAGGTATAGAAATTAGCATTTAAAAATTCATATCTTTAGACTGAATCATAAACTTCTTAGTTGGATTTTTTAAAGCTGCAAACTGATTCCTATCAAATATGAAAGTATCCACTCAGTTGTCTGGGCCTGACTTTTCCAGGAGAAAACAGAATAAGTTGAATTAGAAGACACCAAGGTCATTCCCTGTATTACCATGTTTTTGACATAGTGTTAAATTTAAAAAGACTGTTAAAAAATGACTTAGGAGGTTGTTAGAATTTTTATCTTCTTCTCAATAAAAGTTGATCTCCTCAGGTATGTGTTTTGAGATTCGATTCCAGAGAGTTTACGTACTTAGTCAAGAAAGCCTCTTGCTTTTTTGGTGAAAAACATGTTCGTCACCACTAGAGGGAGCTGGTTTTACATAAAATTAGAACGGTAGGACTGTAGAAAAAGAAGAGGACCTGTTATTCATGTTTTAAAAAAACTTTCAAATACTCTCATTTTCTGCCAATAAATTATACCTCACAAGTAATTTCTTTACTTTATGAACTGAAAGTTTTCCTCAAAGTAGTGTCACTTCTGGTCCCAAAGGAATCTTTCATACTCTAAATTTGATATTGGAATAAACATTTTTATGGGGTATTATTTAATTTCACGTAGTAGTATTGATGTTCATGGTCTTTTAATTATTCTTTAGTATATCTTTTCTTTAAAACAAAATTCTGTAATTGTTCAGTTTGAACAATATGCTAAGCAGATTTTTAGAATACAGAACAGGATTTTGGCTAAATTGCCTGTTTTTTAACTTTTTTTATTGACATATAGTTGATTTACAATGTTGTGTTAGTTTCAGGTGTACAGCAAAGTGATTCAGTTATACATATATACATATTTTTTTCAGATTCTTTTCCATTGTAGGTTATTATAAGATGGTTATTATATTAATGGTTATTATATTATTATTATAATAATGGTTATTATATTAAAGGTTATTATATTATTATTATAATAATGACATTATTTCATACTTTTTTATGGCTGATTAGTATTCCATTATATATATATATATATATATATAACACATCCTCTTTGTCCATTCATCTGTTGATGGACACTTAGGTTGCTTCCATATCTTGGCTGTTATAAATAGTGTTGCTAAGAACATTGAGGTGAATGTATCTTTCTTTTTTTTTAAATTAATTTTTATTGGAGTATAGTTGCTTTACAATGTTGTGTTAGTTTCTACTATACAGCAGAATGAATCAGCTATACATATACATAAATCCCCTCTTTTTTGGATTTCCTTCCTGTTTAGGTCACCACAGAGCACTGAGTAGAGTTCCCTGTGCTGTTCAGTAGGTTCTCATTAGTTATCTATTTTATACATAGTATCAATAGTGTATATATGTCAATCCCAATTTCCCAATTCCTCCCACCTCCCCTTTTCCCCTTTGGTATCCATACGTTTGTTCTCTATGTCTGTGTCTCTATTTCTGCTTTGCACACAAGATCATCTATACCATTTTTCTAGATTCCACATATATGCGTTAATATACAATATTTGTTTTTCTCTTTCTGACTTACTTCATTCTGCATGACCGTCTCTAGGTCCATCCAAGTCTCTACAAATGACCCAATTTCGTTTTTATGGCTGAGTAATATTCCATTGTATATATGTACCACAGAATTTTTGTCTTTTCTGGATACATGCCCAGGAGTTGGATTGCTGGATCATATGGTAGCTCTATTTTTAGTTTTATAAAGAACCTCCATACTCTTCTCCATAGTAGCTGTACCAATTTACATTCCCACCAACAGTGCAAGAGGGTTCCCTTTTCTCCACACCCTCTCCAGCATTTTATTACTTGTAGACTTTTTAATGATGGCCATTCTAACTGGTGTGAGGTGATACCTCATTGTAGTTTGATTTGCATTTCTCTAATAATTAGTGATATTGAGTATCTTTTCATGTGCCTATTGGCCATCTGTATGCCTTCTTTGGAGAAATGTCTATTTAGGTCTTCTGCCCATTTTTTGATTGGGTTTTTTTTTTTTTTTGATATTGAGCTGTATGAGCTGTTTGTACATTTTGGAAATTAATCCCTTGTTGGTCACATCATTTGCAAATATTTTCTTCCATTCTGTAGGTTTCTTTTCATTTTGTTGATGGTTTCTTTTGCTGTTAAATTGCCTGTTGATTTAATACAGAAAATAACATTCCTATGTTACTCTGAAATGCCTAATTTTCAGTGAGTGTAAAATTAAAATAGAAACATTTAAGTTTAGGCAGCCATCATTATTTAGAGTTGGAAGAAACTGAACTGAGTCCTCTGTTTCTTCCAAGGAGATTGTGAACTTGTTGACTGCAAGTTACATGTTTTAAACAACTTTGCATTATATGCACAACATAAGCATCTATGTATTTAAAGCAGCAATTACAAAGCATGGCCTGCAGGCAACTATCTACTTTTTACATAAAGTTTCATTGAAACACAACCACATGTAATCATCTCAATATTGTTTATGGTGCTTTCACACTACAATTGCATAATTAAGTATCTGTGACAGAGCTCTTATACCCTGCAAAGCCTAAAGTATTTACTCTCTGTTCCTTTAAAGAAAAAGTTTGTGGACTTCTACTTTAAAGCGTGTTAATTAAAAAATACGTGTTGAATGAATAAATAAATGGATGAATGAATGTTGGAACAAATGGAGTTATTCCCATGAGTGTGTGGCAGAAAGATAGCACTAATATTACATATTAGAGATATATTAGCACTAATATTATATGTATAATATATATTAGAAAATCTGAGACATTCTTTGGGCCAAATTTACTCTTTTATAACTCTTGTTTCTATCATATTGATGTATACGGAAAAATACCTGTGTTTTAATAAGTGTCCTAATCATACCACCAGCTCAGTATTACATAATGGCTTTTCCCTCAAAGGATGAAAGTACTTCTATATATCATTTCTTTGACTATTACTGGCCAATAGTTTTGGCTAATAGTAGGAGGTATGACAGGGAAGTTACTAAATTCACAGTGTTGCCTCGAGAATTTTTAGTTGAAACAAAACCTGCTAAGTTTCACTAAGAGTTGAGCTAATTCATCTCTCTGTACTTTCTCTGATGCATAGATATCAGTGCTTATAAATTCTTTATGGATCTCCTTTCAAGTGGAGCAAACCCCTAATTTAGAAATACAATTGAAATTGGTAGAACGTGTTTGACCAGGTGAGTGGAGGTTTAATAGGTAAAATTATATCAGGCTGCTCTCAAATCAACTAGAGAAAATTAAAAATATTGCTGAATTACACAATTGTTCATTAGTTGCTCATTACTTATAACTGGACTATCAATACGAAATAGAAAAAAGGTTAAGGGTTTGATTTAAAAGACATTTGCATCTCTTTCAGAGAAACAGCCCACTGGAAACCAAAACAAAGCTGACAGTGCCTTTTCTTTCTTGCATTCTGGTCTTGGTAATCAGTGGTAAACGATACAAGTTTGTTGTTGTGTCTGATAGGAAGAATATGAACAGCTATTACAAGCCACTGCTAATTGTTCAGTAGGTTTTCTCTACTGAATGTTGATTTGAATTGCGATGGGTTTCAAGTAACTTGATAAACACTTGCCAGAATTTTTAAGTGTCAGAAAAAGTGCTGAAATGTACAACTTGTAGGAATGTTTTTCCTCAAGGTAGTCCTGAATGGCGCCATCCTTAGACTCTCAATGTACTTTAATGAAGAAGGGTTGTAGAGATAATTGAGGTCAAAAAGCAAATTAGCAAAAGTTGACAAGATGCAATTCTTGGAACTCGGGGTGGCTGAATGCCACCAACCCCTCCAGACTACTTTTCAGATATTATGGATTCCACAAAGACCAAAGATTTTGGCCAAACTCTTTTTCTCTTACTCCATTTTTAACCCTGAATATATACTTTTAAAGGAAATTTGAACCAGGACTTCTGAATAACACATAGTTAAGCAATCCAAAGTGGTATGTAATTTATCCCTAAATTATATGTACATCTCTCGGCCCTAAGAACTGGTAGCTGGGAAGTGGATCACTGTATTTTCAGTCTTATTTCTGGTTGGAAGAGACTAAAACTTAGGAGACCCAACCATGTCTAAGTCAGGCTTTTTATAACCTGATGTCCATGATTGGACTTTTATGGAGGTCTGTGAAAGCTTGGAAATGGCACACATATTTTTATATTATCTTTGTGTATTTTGCTGGTATAA